>NC_133667.1:22032918-23287918 GCF_048934315.1 Petromyzon marinus | reverse complement strand
ACCCCGCTCTACGTAACCCTGC
The DNA here is from genome assembly GCF_048934315.1 of Petromyzon marinus. Taxonomy (NCBI): domain Eukaryota; kingdom Metazoa; phylum Chordata; class Hyperoartia; order Petromyzontiformes; family Petromyzontidae; genus Petromyzon; species Petromyzon marinus. Next base: position 23,287,896 of record NC_133667.1, on the reverse strand, counting down.
TCTCAGTAACCCTGCTCTACGTAACCCTGCTCCCAGTAACCCCACTCTCAGTAACCCCGCTCTCAGTAACCCCGCTCTCAGTAACCCCGCTCTCAGTAACCCCGCTCCCAGTAACCCCGCTCCCAGTAACCCCGCTCCCAGTAACCCCGCTCTCAGTAACCCCGCTCTCAGTAACCCCGCTCTCCATAGCCCCGCTCTCCGCATACCCGCTCTCGCCGCCGCATGCTGCTGGCATCTGCGGCGGCTGATTGCTTCGCTTGCTGTGCTTCACCTTTCGCCACCTCTTACCAGCCCTCCCCTGTGCGAAGTGTTTTGCTTCGGGGAATTCTTAGTGGCTGCTTTATTGTAATCATCCAGCCAGCCAGGTGGTGCTTTGGCAGACCCCCTCCATCCCCACCGCCGTCTCGCTGTTCGAAGCTCCCGAGTGCAAGTCCCCCGGCTCCTGGGCACGATTTGTTCCATCAACCTTGCTGGGTCGATAAATTGGCTTTCCGCTCAAAGTCTGCAGTTGTTGCGCTTTGGGAGTGACTCGTCTTCAACATAGTAAACTGGGTTAGGCACAACCATGCTAATTTTAGTATAGGGACATAACCATGACTTTTAAAAGCTTTACTATACTTTACCCATAGAAGCATCGCTCAGTGTTAAGACTCATTGCTACTCATTTCAATGACCACTAAGGAGATGATGAGCTCAACCTCACTCCGAATTCATCAAGACCGAGTGGTCGTCATTGTCTTAAAGTTAAACCCTGGCAAGGATTTGAACTAACAAAGTTATAACCAAAGCGCCACGTGGCAAGTTATAGAATGCTAAGTCTGAATGCTCATACATATCTTACGCAAACAATAAAACAACAACTAGAATGCGCAGTAGGTAGACCAATCGGTATGCAAATTAAATTATAGGTATTGGATTCACATGTATTAGCTTTCACCATGAACGGCATTTAGAATGATTGCAGATGTCACTTTGTTTCAAGTTAATGGTGTTCACGTAAAATAAATAAATACAAATGTACCCTGCCTATCATTTACACGCACAGCGTTTATACGCACGGTGATTATAATCCAGTTGAAATGTTTACGATTGTTTTTGCTTTCTGTTTTTTTTTCTGCCTTGATTCTCAGCATGCACATTAAAGAAAGTACTGCATCCTGGCTGAGCTTTCGTAAGCTTGAGATTCATGGGGAGCATCGGCAGTGTTGTTTTGGTCTCTTGTGCAGTAGCCTACATATGAGTATTTGCAATTTAAGGCCTCGGTATAATTTCTTAACGATGTTGAATGTACTTATACATCAGGCAACTGGAATATTAAGCCGTTCCCTGTATTTCAAGTGTCTGTTTTTACAATGATTCAGCAACATGTTGTCAGTAATGAACCCACAATTCATGTTTATGCTTGCTTTGGTTTTCTCTTCCTCTTAAGTATTTTTTTTATTCACAATTCATTGGCATTACGTTTTAATCCCTGCTGGCCTTGAAAAGGCATTCTTTATATAAATCCAATCTGAAAATCTCATTAGCAAGTGGAATTAACACACTAAAATGCTTTATTCATGCATTTAATTATAGGTCTATATCCCTTCACTCAACAGTGACAGTGTTATGGAGAGACTGACTTTTGTCATAGAAATATGGAATTTCCACCATTGGGTCAGGTCCCTGAGCAAAAATGAGTACCAACCCCATGCTCGCTTGAGCGCAGGTACTTTATGTTTTGATGCCTTGGCTTTTTGCATAGAACGCATTTTTCAAGAAGTAATTTACAAACTTTTTTGTTCAACACTGCAAAGTAGAACGTAAGACACATTTCTAAACGGATTGGAGGCACGGTGTTGTATGTATGTTGAACTTTTTTCGCACCGTACGTAGCCAACTGGGATAATCGGAGGTGCGGATTACTTAGTGGTCATCGCACTGTCACTTAGCCAGCTCATGGGAGCTAATAGTTTTAATACATTATCTCTGGTAATTCTGCATTACATCTCTTAAGTACACCCCACTGAGAAGCGTGGACAGTAAAGACCCAGTGACATAACCTTGCAAGAGTAGGCATCTGCTTGCTGGTGTTGTGTGGTCATGTACTCATGTTATCAAACCTATAACGACGATGGCCTGAGTCGATTCTCAAACGTGATTTGGTGTTGAGTTGAGAAACTTACCACTGTGCCATGCATCGTACTCCACTACTCGATAACATCCTTTCTGGCTGCACCATCACAGTGGGTTTGTCCAACTTGAGTCATTCCGAGATGTGCAGTACTGTGATTTTGTTCCAGGTGTTATGAACGAGCGGCAGATATATTTCAGGACCACGTGGCTCTCTGATCATACTACCCACCTAAATGTTACCCTAATAATTATAATAATTCACAAATCAAACTTTTCTCCCATAGTACTGCTCCATTGATCAGGCCCTCACTCAATGGTCTCTAGCATGTGAAATAAAGTGATTGAGCGTCTATTAACACAACACACTGCACGAGTATTCTTTGCAGAAAATCGATTACATCATCCACAGTGGAACGCCAGGCAGAAAGTTTTTAGTCCTAAAATATGAGAGAGAAAAAGGTATGTATTGTTTGTTTGTAACTGATGAGAAATCGAGTGTTGTGCTGCATTCTTCGAAAATTGCTGAAATTGTACAAGGACCACTTTACTTTATTTGAACATTCCACATTCTCTGAAAACGGAAACTGCAGTATTTCATGTTGACTAAGTGAAAGGTTGTGTTTGATATCGGTGGGCGGCTAAATATTATTCATATGTAGCTTTTAAGGCTTTACCGCACCTTTGATTAGCATGGCTAAATACGGTGTGAAAGAAGTTCAATATACATACGTACCTAAAATGCTACTTATTAAAAGTTTTTGTCTTTTCGCACTATGTTCGCAAAGTCATTCGTACACAAAGGCAGTCAATGGGCATTCCTCCAAAACATAATTGCCAGCGACGGGCATAACATCTTTGTGGGAATACGAGCTACCATTGACCACTCAACCACTCTCCCACTTTGCCAACTCACGCAACCCAAGGAAGCACTTAAACTGTGGCAACCAACTGCTCATTTTCACTATGGGCTGTCCCCCCCCCCTACCCCTGCCAATTCATACGGTTTTTTTCTGTCTCCCTGTTGCACGGAGCTTGGTCAGCAAGAATTTCTGGCCGGAAACATGTGCGTAGTGTTAGGGGAGGGGGTGGGGGGCAGGAGGGAAGCATTGGGGGTAGGATCTCGGCGTTCATTTGCGTGCACTCATTGGCGAGCGTGCTGGGAATTGAAGAATGCCGAGCGTGAGGAAGGCCATGGCCGTCTTTGTGTCTGGCGAGCGACCTTTTGTGGGATGGCCCGGAAAACTTCACAGCGATGCTCGTCGCGCGAGGCATTATTTCAACTCGAGAAACTGCATTTGTTGTTGTTGTTGTAATATCCTTGCAAGCGCTTGGCCAAGTCCACGTTGGACAGCGGTGTCGTTTTGTAGTTTTGACCTGGCCGTGCTTTTGGGCTACTTCAAACCACCTCATTAAATCTTAACCCCCTGGGCATTTTACCGAAACGGCGGCTCTTTCCACGCGGCGTGCGTAATCACTGACAATGAATGGCCACTGCTCTTCACCGCTTTTTTTTTACTGCCTGCATAGCGCAGGCACGTCAGTTAAAAGGTAAATGCCTATCTACAGATTTGAGAATATAATATTGGCGTGCAGGGTGAAGTGAAATGCTGTGTCGCCGGAAAGCTCGCGATTGATGTTTGTTTGTGGACGCGGAGGAAAGCGAGTTGAGTTTTGTTTCACGCCCGCTGCTTGGGGTATTGCTGAGCTGGTACTTTATTTCAGGCCGAGTCAAACTCTGCGAATGCTCTGACCGGTTATGGACATGCCGATTGAAGGACTTTAAAATGGCCCTGGTGTGGGGGAGGTTGAAATCTGAAACCACGTGTCCTTGAGGACGTCACATATGGCCTAAAATTGGATAAAATGTGGTGCAGTTGTTAGCACTGCCGCAAACTAAGAATGTAACGGTTATTGTCGAGTGAAGTTAAATTGTTCATTACTTGATTGAAATTGATTCCATGAAGTTCAATCATAAAATATTTTGTAAAAAAAAACCATACAGTTCCATTTTAGTCAAAGTCAAGTTTGTGTTAGCTTGCTCATTTGAACACAGGTGCAGTGCTCCTCTCCATTGGCAGCCCCAAAGTCTGTGTTGTAAATTCCACATTCTAATGACGAGGGCCAGCATATCTGTTGGACAACCACTGTAAACTCCCAACAAATTAATTTTGACATGAACGACCACGAAAGGGGTGATGGGCTGAGTGAAACCCTGTCTGGGATTTTAACCCGCAGCATTGTAGTTATGAGTCGAGTGCTTTCATCCGCAGTGCCCTCTCCCTGGCATAATCAATTTGACTATGAAAATATTTACCTATCACACTTCAAATCACAGCTGCTGTGCATGCTGTTGGCTGTATTACAAGGCTTGTTTTTCTCTCTTTCTCTGGATGTAAGATTGTCGCACGCAGCATGATGCGATGTCCAGGGAGGACTCGTGCTGCCAAGGAAGAGAGATCAATGTCGATGCCTTTTTAAGTTTTCCCTGCAGAGCATTGCCGCAGTAATATGGTCCCACCAGCTCATACACCACACACTTTGATTTGTGTGCTGCTGCTGGTCTCTTCAGCAATGAACGCCGTACGCGTACGTGCATTACATACGAGGGGGTCATTAATGGTATTGAGAAGGATCAAGTATTGGAAACATTTACACCACCCTATGAATATTGTTTTCAAGTCCCGATGCGCTCTACTGCTGTTGTGTTTGTCGAGGTGGTAACGTCATTGTTCAGACGAGCCTTGGGCGGTGCTCATCTCTATGCGCGCTTCTGTGGTAAAATATAGAGGTGTAAATAAAGAATGAAAGCTTTCGTGACTGAATAAAATTACTCAGAGGTGTAGCCCAACAATTGCTCGTCTCGTGCCACTGCTGGCAGAAGGGCCTCTTTCTAGCAGCGATAAAATCACTCGAGGCCTTCTCTTGCACGTTTACGTGATGTCTTTGAAAAAGAGGGAGTAATGACACTTTACCCCAGCACACGTGGCTTGCCGGTCGGCTAACTGTGATGCCACCCAATTATACTGTTGGGTGGATACAGGCGGTGCGGTGGCTGGGTGGTGATCGCCCATTGCTTTAACTGCAACGCCGAGAAATGGAATCGAACCGGCAACGTCTGGATTGCAAGTTTCATTGTGCCTACACCACGGCAACACCCTGTCAGCATATTAACTATCTATTATTGCGCTCAACTCACTCTGAAGGTAAAAACTAATTTCTTTATGTATGCATGTGCATTTTTGCTGCATCTCTAAGGTTACTCAGAAGTCAGGATTCTTGAAGAGTAACAGTGAGAGCAGTGTGTGCATGTTTTCTTCTCTCCCCCAAACCCCACGAGTGCGCATGCAAAACAAGGCCTGCTTGTGCACGCACTGCAATGTTGGCTGACCTCACTCCAAGGTACTCTCTGAAACGTGCGGCATTGTTCACATTTGGAGTGCCGATTTGTTTAATATAAACTCAATTTGCCGCCAAGCGGAGTGTTTTGGCATCCTTCGCATATAATCAGTCAAAATCAAAGTGACGCCTTCCTCATATGTTGCGTAGTGACATTTTCATCGTTGTTGGTGGTCCTTGGCCACTCAATGATGGCTCAGTCTTAATATAGAACAATGACTGTTGACTTCTCACAAACTGGGACTTATTTTTTTTGTTCCGTAGTGGTTGATGGGCAAATTTGGGTTCCAACCTGGGATCCAAACTTTTTGCTTGAGCGGAGATCTCAACATAACCACGGTTACCACCACCTTGTCGGATTTGTATGTAGAGTAATAAAGTTTCCTGAAAATTAGAACGGAGCACCATGTTTCTATGATATTTCACTTTTTGCCTTTAAGGAACAAACAAGTATGAATATAGAGCGTGGTTGAGAAGCCAGGGCTGCAGTTTATAAATATGGACTGTTGATTTAACACGGCCACTGACTGGCCAGGCTTGCAGCAAGGGACCGATCCAGCATTAAAAAGGTGTGGACCATTAATTAATGTTTTTTTTAATATGTATAATTTTTTTAATTCAAGAACCCAGAATAAAAAAAAATGTCTGGGCTCACTGCCCTACCCACGCCGCCGTAGAGGTAACCATCGGGGAGCGGCATTACAAAGCGTGCACGTTTAAAACAATAATCACGCACGGATCGTTCACTTCCACGGCCCTCTTGTTTGAACGAGCGCCTGAGATCACCGCGCAACTGCATTGGCGACCGTCTGCCGGCAATGAAAATGACACATGCCCGTACCGTGGGCCAGGGGATTCTCTTCAGGACAACCACCGTTGATGTCCCACAAAGCGGTAGGCAATTTTATCAACATCAGAGGGATGATGATGATTGTTTGACCCCTGAATGGAATTCGAACTCGCAACGGCCGTTTGATTGCAACATCAAGTGGCTCTGCCAAGTCCCGCACCTCACCCCCAACTCCGCCAGATTTTCCGTTATATTCTTTACGCCCGTGAAAGGATTGGTCTCCACGAAGTGGGCTGCATGCGCGCTCTCTAATGCTGGTGAGCCGTTCGAAATGGCATGCAAGGCAAGAGAACTAATGAAGTGAACGAGATGAAGGCCGGTGCGCACGGCGGCACTTGTGGAGCGCCTCGAGCCGTTCCCCCCAGTGGGTGCTTGGGACCGCAGCTACTCGCCGGCTGTTTGCGCGCGCGTGCGATGCTTTTCCGCATAGCAGATTTTCTTTTTTTTTTCAAGGGATAACAATTTTTTTTAAAAAAATATTTAACGCTTGTCAATGTCATCTCATCGTTTTTTTTGAGAATCCAAGTTTTTTTTTTACTCCCCTCTGCCGGTGGCCGATTGTGCACGCCGCGTGTCTTTCGTTTTGCGGCGTTTGCTCAAGATTTATTTTTACTGTAAGCAGGGAGCGCGCAACGCGGCGGCGGCGGCGGCTGTGGCAGAAGCGCCCAATGTTCACTAATTGTGCCATGTGACTCCTGGCCGGTTTCCAGGTCAAATTAGCATCAGTAGTGGAGACAAAGAGGCTCCCAGTACCAAGAAGGGGGAGGGGTCGAAAAAACAAAAGCAATGCAGGGAGCTGAGGCTGGCAGCAGAGGCACGCGTTTTTTTTTGCAGTTCGGCGGGCGATTACACTGTTTGCTCAGCGAGAGTGGCATGTTTTCACCCGCCTCCTTGTTAGCACACATAAAAAAAAAGCCACGGGTGGCAAGTGCAAGGGGTCTCTGTCTGTCGTTCGTTCAGGAAAAATGCAGCTTCGTCGGCAGATCTTAGAGTGATGATAGTGACAAAGCGGAAGGATCAGGCCGGGGAGCTGGGCAGAAGATTGTGTTAATTGCTCGCAACAAGCTAAATAACGAAGTGCAGCCAAATGCACAATGTAGGCATGTTTTTGCCATGCCCTTTGCAACGTGCTGGAAATTGCACTTTGCGTCTGAAGCACCCTCCGCTACATAAAGAAGGGGCATGTCAACCTGAGTTGTGATTCGTTGCTCTTTTCTTTATTAAGTGGAAATAAAAGTTGCTAGGAAGGTGGGGGGGGTATCTTGGTGGTGTTTTTCTTTGGGGTAGCACGCTCCTTTATTTTAATGCCTCATAAGTCAAAATCCTGACATGCGAGCCATGTATATGCTCGTCTCACTGGGGGGGGGGGGGTGGTTGGAGGGTGTTTTGGGTATCCTCAGTTTTTTTTCATTAATATGCACATGTTTATTTTTAGGATGTTTGTTGGTGAATATTAATGCAACATTTATGCGGAGGGATAATCTTGAGCTGTCGAGTAGCTTGGGTTAATTTCGGATAGACAGCTTAATTAAATATGTTGTTGAACGTCATGATATAATTCTCACCAAAATTGAACACAACTGCGATTAACACAATAATTATGATTTGTTATCCAGTCTCGAATGCGTTGAAGTGCAATCTGTTCATCACATCGCCGACCACTGCCCTATTATGCACTTACACGGGAGGCATGAACGCTGAATGTCAGACGGCTCCTGATGCAATCAAATGAATTTCCAGATTCTACATGAAGTCATTATATTTTGTCAGTTGCATTTCATATCCCAAAAAGAAGAAGAATCCAGCCTGAGCCCTTGGCTGTGGGAAGGGGTTGACTCAGCCCATCATCTGCTGAAGTCAATAAAATGAGTACCGTTGTGTGGGAAGTAAATGGGGATTCATATAATGGAGAGATTAGCCTACGCCATCGGAATGTGGAATTTATGACACTAACTCGGGGTCCACCAATAGATGTGTACTGCCATAATTCTCATGAACAGAGGAGACACTGACTTTTTTCCTTGACCCAAAAAAACGTGTCCTGTATTTATGTTTTGCTCAATTATTGTATTTATTGGTTTTACGCATATAAGATTCAAGCAAACGGCTGTTTTCTTACGGCATTTCATAGGTGCAGCTGAATAAATGCACTTTTCAAGAGGCAGAGTTTTAGTGGACTAATAAATTCATGTCATAAACGGTTGTGGCCCATAACCATTTTCATGTAAAATATTCCTCGCGAGGCTGGCATGAATGTTGAAACGTTCGGGGTTCGGGGATTAAAATTTTCCAAAAGTTTTGTCACGGTGGAACGCAGGGAGGGTGGCAGGAAACTGTGATTGCTGGAATTTCCTGCCGAACAGCATGGGTTTTCACTCTTCACGAGGGTACGGTGCGGTGGGAGCCACAGCTTCGAGCATTTTCCATCACTGCCAATATTGAAACATTTTTTAGCTTCTCCACTTCAGAGACCGGTAGCTCATTACCACCAGCTGTATAGACACTGCGCTGCATGCATCTCCTAAAATAGCTTGACAAATGCATAAGCGAATGAAGCATCATCATAATCCTCGTTGCCCTACGACTATTCATTACTGAAAGATGTTTGTCTCCCGTTTTTATTATAAAGCAACCACCGCCCCCCCCCAAAGTCGTACAAGAGTAAGCAATGCATGGGCAATCTAACAAAAAGCATTTGTGCTTCACTGCGAAAGTTTTTTTTGAGAGGGCGGTGTCCTGATCTGGATGAAACCACTTGTAATCGAGAGAACTAACATCTTTTGGCAGCCCACTGCCTCACTGCCATCTGTGCATCGCTAAACCAACAGATAGCGCATTACAGCGTGTACAACAATGCTCGTTTGGACAAGGTGAAGAGGGAGAAGATGGGATTGTACAGATCATGCATCATCATCCACCCGTTGAAGCGAATGGATTAAATTCGTAGCGAGACAGCGCTAAAGTGAAGATGGAGTAATGCTACGGCGCATATACAATGACATCATTATCCTATACAATGACGTCATTATCCGTATACAATGACGTGCATTATCCAGCAGCGAATTGACAATTCGTGCTCTACATTGTTACATGTTTATAATGGATTGAACTGACCTCTGCAGCCACTAGAGGCATTGCCCTGAATTCGGTGTTAAAATGGAAATTATTCTATAAACAAATCGCAACCCTAAATCGCAACAATTTTACGCGTGGTGGTAAATTATTGAATATTAATCGTATATATGTTTATGTTAATGTAACTTAATTGTAATTGTGTTATGATAATTCAAAAAATAATCTGCCGGAGCTGACTTGGATTTTTGTCCGTGTAATATTTCTGATTTCTCATCTGAAACGGTTGTTTTTTCACTGATTTCGATTTGCTTCGTCGATGTACTTGATTTTTTTGCTTGTTGTGATTTTGGTGACCCTGGCCACCCTTGATTTCTCATCTGGTTAAACAAAATAAACTTGAACTCGTCTTTCATAATCTATTTTGCAACAAACAATCACGCACTGGAAATGGATTGTAACACAGTTATCGAATACCATTCTCCAACTGTCAACCCCCCCACATAAACCGACTTGGCATTAAATACGGTGACCGTGAGGTTATCTTCTGTAAAGATCAGCAATGCAGCACTCGTGGTAATTAAGACCAGTGTTTGTGTGAGTGTTTTGGTGACTGTTGATGGTCTGCATGCGTGACATTCCTCAATGGAACAACACCGATTTGACGCGCACACTAGGCTTGAAACTGCCTTCTGCAGCGTTCCACTTCCACCGGCTCATACACATTCAGGGTGTCTGGCTTCTGCAGACCACTGCTCACACTGGCTCATACATACCCAGCGAAATTTATTTCGGTTCAGTCGGCAAATAACGAGAAAGCCCGTCATGATAGAAAAATATACTTCTGTTGAGCACTTATTTGCTCTGTGACATGTTCTTGAGCTATCGCGGCATTATGGTTAACTCGCTTGAATTGCAATCCACAAGTCGCCGGTTCAATTCCACCTCTTGGCGAGGCGGTTGAAACTTTGCAAGTTTCTTGAATCTCCCCTTCCCCCTGTGGTGGGATAAAGTGTTGGTGCTCCCACCTTTTCCGAGATGTCTTACAAGCGTGGAAGAGTCGGTCAAAAATATCGTCCAGGGGGGCTGTCTGGAGCTCCCCATCGTGTAGGCCCTACCACCAGCAGTAGTGAGAGGCAAGCGACTGCAGGGCTGCACCTTGACCGTTTTCACGTTCATGTGTAGCACTGTGCACGTTTGCCTCTTTACTCTTGTGCTCCGCATGTGAGCCCGGCTTTGTGTTGTTTTTAAACAAGGATGTAAAAAAAACCGCTTGCGATGATGCAGTATTTGTTTGGTGCAAATGCCATATCTTGTCTCTGTCCTTTGCCTATCGCTGGCAATTACCTTTCGCATTTTGCATTAAAAAATGAACATTAATAAGCACGCCGAGTTGCATTTTCAACTAATTTCATGCAAAAATGTGTGCCGCAAGCAATTTCGGCTCTTTGCTGCAGTGAGATTAATAAAGGCAGAAAACAGTGCTCTAATGTTATCGCTCCGTTTTCTGCGTGTAGTCAGATAGCAGTTACTCGGCATGTACTGGACAATCATTACCTATGTTATTATAATGTTGCTTGTTTACTCAGGAAAGCCTCACTAAGTCTCGCAACTATTTTTCAGGAGGGTCCTGCCAAGTTTCCGCAGTCGGGGCGATGATTGCTATGTACATTTCAAATGAGTAATTAGCAGGTAATTTTAGAATTTGGCAAATTGAACGATTACGGCAGGGCACAATGGCCTACTTTTGCCAATAACAGGATCCTTAACATCCATGGTGAAGCACACGGAATGCATCTTTACGTTTACTACACGGGCAGTAATAATCGGGGCAGCCACTGAATTCGAACCGTGAACATCTGCGACAAGCGGCAATGCCACTGAAAAAGAAGACAAACTATTTTAATAACAAAGTGGGGGAAATAAATCGTATTAGTGGCTTCGGGCTTCGGGTTATGTGAGAATAGCAGTAGCCAGTTTTGTAGGTCATCCTACAGAACCTGAGGTTTCTTAAACCACTCCCCCCCCCCCCCACGGCCTCTGTCCACCCAGCAGTACACATTTATGCGACCACAGTTAGTTGATTAGCATGTTGCATGCGTGTGGGGTAAACTGTGGGTAAACCTGCCTCTTACAAGACATCTGGCCAGTGTGGAAGAGTAGGCCAAATGCACTCTAGAGGGGCTCTCTTGAGCTCCCTCTAATGGAGGCCCTTCGGCCAGCGGTGGCGTGAGTGAGTAATATCAGCAGGAATGCGTCGATACCAGAACTCGTGATGAGGTTAATTTAAGGCAATGTTTGATCATCTTAATAAGATAATCTCAATTAATTGGATTGCGTTGCTTGGAAAGTATCAAGTATTCGGATGACGTTATTTGTAAAAGCTCCGGCTTCCCATGACTAGATACAATACTGACTAGCCCCTCTGTCACCACCTATGGATACAAGGCTTGACGTGCCCACAACGCATCGCTTCAGTTTACGTTGATTGTGCACATTTATTATCAGTAAACTGTATATTGCACTAAAGCAACATTCATATATCCACTGATGGAAAAATTCCCGTTGCCGATTCACCGTAGCACATGCTTACGGCCCTAAATAGCCAGGCGCATTAATGGAATTTGTTTTAATATTTAATTTCGTATTTATGATCAGCGATTCGCAGGAGAAACTGCGTGTCAGTCTGGTAATTGACTCTATGCTCGCACGAGAGTGACAGGGTTAATTGGATGCAATGATAATGCCTGCCCGACACATACTGCTGGCGCTATATTTTCCGATGACGTAAAAAAAGTTGTCAATGTTCAAATGCAGCCGACTTGCAATGCGGACATATTTGGCATGAGTAATGATGCTGGTTAGAATCTACTCGTATGCTAAATATGTATGTATGTAGAACTTCTTTCGCACCGTACATAGCCAACGATGCTAATCGGAGGTGTGGGGAAGGACAACAAAGTAAAGACTAAAATAAATTCTTAAGCAATTAGTTTTCAATCTAGATTTATAAAAGCGCACAGCTCCAGTGGCCTCCTAATATCAGAAGGAAGAGCGTTCCAGAAGGCCGCAGAAAGCGCATCTGAAAGCACCGCGTGATGCGGTAGCCGTCTTTGTTCGGTCCCTCGCTCGCCAGAAACCGCTGTGAGGACGACTGGTTTGTGGTCCTTGACGAGATCAGCAAGGTATCGTGGTTCATTTGTGGCAAGCACTTGGTGTGCAATGAGTGCGACCGCATAATGCAATCGTTCGACAACCAGAAGCCAATGCAGCCGAGCGAGCACTGGACAGACACGGGCGGATGTTGGAGTACCCGTCACGGCACGTGCCAGGGAATGTTGTACATGCTGCACCTTAGTAATGTTTTTTTAGCCAAATGTCCAGTAGATTAGTGAGTTGCCTAAAAAGATTAAGTGTATTGAATCGTGAGTACGGTATTATTCATTTAACGTTTAGGTTCTGCAGCCAATATGAGATATGATAGATCTTTCGGCCCACGTAAGTGATCTGACCAATATATTGTCGTGAAGCTCTCGACCGTCCGACATTGCCAAACAAATTACATTGTCACATCTACTAGCATTTAACGCGCCAATTATTATTGGGTCAACTCAAGGACAGGTTGGAGAATAATTCTCACAAGTCAAAATTACAATGTTTCTTCTCACGTGGTGTTGGGTGTCATGAGAAATATTTTGCCAAATTATTACATGGCATAACCCAAAACACAATTATGAATCATGTTTATGCAGTTTGTATGCAAATGTTAAGCTATAGCTATATTTGATGCTCATGAGACAAAAGCTGATTTTAAGTTTTTAATTATGTTATTGTAATTCTTATAAATAGTGTATTAGATTTGTTGTTTAGCGTGTACATCTTAAATGTGTCATTGTTGTTTTCGTGATAAGTGAAAATTTACCAGAGTCTGTGCTCTGTGGCTGCCTGGGTGAAAGTGGGTGACGTCTTTGCGTTCTCCTGGCCAGCTGGCTTAGAGCTTAATAAATAAGTAAACACAACTGTACAAACATGACACAAACAAGCAAAACCTATAAACTGACGTGGCGTAAAAAACGAGACCAAGCTGATTCGATTCTTGGGTTTGAAAACAATACATTTTCGTACTTTTTGAATTTAGAACTTTACTTGCCCAGCCCTGTTGATTTGAGCTTGCAGCTGCTCACTTTAACAGTGTCAGCTGACCAGAGACTGTGAGAATTACTTGAGCAGGACACAGCGGCGAGCTGGCTCATTTTCACGCATTGCGGCCCAGCGTTTGGATTGCCAGTGTGTGCTACCAAACCTGGCTTTGTTGCATTTTTCATGGGTGCTTAATTTTTTTTGCATTCCATGCCATTCAGCCGTTACTGGGGGTTTTGCGGAATTTTGAGCTATCGTGGAAATGTCGATATATGAATGCTCATCGTTTTATGCAATTCCGTACAGAATGCACCACGCCAAAAAAATAGAGATGTTTTTTGTATCTTCTAAATGCCCTTTGCTACAAAATTGAAAAGCGTGATATTCTGATGTCACAGCACTAATGATTTTTCTTGTGCCGTGCAGCTGCTAAACAATTGGCACCTATGGGAAAATGTGTTTGTAAATGTTGACTTGAATATGTTTCACGGGCTTTGAATCTGTACGTCTATTTGTGTTTTCCAATTTACTCACAATTATGTTTAAACGACTGTACTTGGTGAGAAATACAGAATAAATGTGCACATATGCTTATGGTAATGGAATGCAATTACAGTAACATTTTTTAAACTATACTTATCGTTTAAAATCGGTCTTGCTTGTCTCATATATATTAAAAATATTAAAGGTTATTTCACAGTTTTTAACAGTGAAGTGTCTCATACATACGCAAGTGAACTAAAAATCCATCTGGCTGCATTAATAAAATTCAACCAAAAGCAGGGCTGTGGCTCGTACCCATCTGCCTTAACTGGGTGAGATGACAAACACGAGTCCCCAACAAAGCCACGCCGATCAATACCACAGGCCTTTGCTCATCCACTTTGTATTTTACAAAATAACATCTTGTAAGTATTGAGTGTCTCTGCGCCTCTTCCGGGTGGTATTGCTCATATAATGTGGGACATTCCTGCGTCTCCGACGGCGGGGCATGTGCGCTCGTGGGTGCCAAGTATTTTTTTGGAAAGGGAACATTCCAGGCCAGGGATGTTGTAGGGGGTGGATGTGAGAGGGAAGCAGGTGGGGGGAGGGGGGGGTCGTGTCCCATTTGGCCCATGCGCCCCTTCGCAAAGGATATTTAGCGCAGTCCCGACGTGCATTGAGGTTGTGTATCACGCATTGCCCGGCACGAACCCGTACTCTGCCCCCAGCACGTGGAGCAAAACGTCGGACATGAATCCAAACAGCACACACTACAGCTTGAGAACACATTGGAGAGCAATAGTTTGTGCAACTGCGAAAACGTACGCAGTGTTATTTCGCGCGCTGTTGAAGCCTCCCTGCAGATACCCAGTGGAATCGAGAGTGAGGTACGAGGGTCGAGGCTCTTCATATTCTGGTAGCAAAGATAAATATGCAACCCTGAATTACTTGTTCATCCCACTGCTGGAAGGATAAGCATTCATCAGAGGGAGCTCTAGAGAGCCCTCTTTTTAAAATAGTTTTCATTACAACTCAACACGTGCCCGATACAAAGCGTCGGTCACCGAATTAAGGTGGGGAACAGAAATTCCCCAAACAGCTGTCCGAGTTCGACGCAACAGGGCCGAGTGAAGGGGGACAACTGAGCTCACTTGCCCCCACCTAGATGGGGACCACGAGCTCGGACATGAACGTTTATACAGGGAGGGGAAACGGGTAAGGGGGGAATAGAGCTAACATGTTGGGGGAAAGAACGGGTTCGTGGGGGAGGCGGTGAAGGGGCGAGCTGGGGTGGGCGGGAGAGCCTCTTTTGAAAGGTAGTATATATTTTTGTATATTCTTTGGTTATTTCGGTAAAGTCACGTAGATAGAAAAATCATAATACAAATAAAGTGAATAAAAATAATAAAATAAAACACTAATGTAGACTGTAGCCTGGTTCTTAATCGGAGTGAGTGTACTGGCAGTCTATAATGTAGACTGTAACCTGGCTATTAAGTTTGATGAGTGTACTGGTAGTCTATAATGTTGACTGTAGCTTGGTTATTAAGCTGGGTGAGCGTACTGGCGGTCTATAATGCTGACTGTAGCCTGGTTTGTATATTTGCCAATTTTTTTCCACACTGGCCAGACGTGCTGGAAGAGGTGGGAGTACCAACACATTATCCCATCGCACACAACCTGCCAATTGACTCACTGTGGTGCAGCGATTTATGCTGCTGGGTGGACACAATGCAGTGGGATTTAAGAAACCTGCCCACTTTGCTCTAGGAGAATGAATGAAAGCCGGCGACACTTGAATTGCAAGTCCAGTTTGCTAACCATTCCACCACCGCCATTATCCCTCGTTTCCTGATATCAGGATCGAATGCGCACTTCTGGCAAAAAACACATCTCTGGTGGGGGGGGGGGGGTCTAGGCAGGCATGGCTTGGAATTCGTTTGGCGTGGGAACTTGCTAACAGGAGCTTCCTGTTTCTGAGCAAGCTGAGGGAGAAAGCATCTTATTCCTGCTGCGGAGGAGGCTGAGACGGCCTAGAAAGGAGGCGTGTCCACAAAAGTCTCGAAAAAAACCCTCACGCAGTGCGCAAAACACACCGCTTGTAATATTAAACTAATCTTACATTTTATTTCCATCAGCTGAAATTATTGCGAGGTTCTTAAAATAACAACATTAACGCAGCAGTTTTTTTTCCTGTTTGTTGGCATTAAAATTTTCCCTGGGTTAAAGTCTGGCTCATACAGAGTAATGTTTAAGAGCAAATAGAATGTTATGCCGTGTGTGAAATTGGAAACACGTGGTGGCTTGAAAGGAGTCAAGCAGATCTCGCAATGCTGAAGCTTGAAAACTGGATGGCACAGAGAAGCGAAAAGCACTGGGTGGGTTTGGTGGTCAATCGAAAACATGCTTCCAAAACTGTATTTGGTGACATGTTTTAGAGGAATATTTAAGTGCGCAAACGCCAACTCAACACGTCTAAATTAACAAGAACATTTGATAATCACTATTGAAATTTCCTTGTGAGGTTTTAGAGTGTTTGGCTGCTAATAATCTCCGCATGATAAGCCACTTCGTTGTGCGATCATTTGGAGTGAGGTTTTCTTCTGAAAAAGTGGGCCTTACCTTGTAAAATACAAATATCATGGGATCTCCTTTGCCAGTACCAAAAGATGAGAATAGGTTTTCCCATTTTATCTGGCAACAAAACAGGTGTTGAGACGTTAAAACACCAAGCTGAAACCTTTTACAAGGAATCATGTCTGCATTAACCACAATACTTGTGGTCAGAATGCAAACAAAAAACATACTCTGATAACATATATATTATTAACATATAACATATATATTATCAGAGTGTTTTTTGTTTGCATTCTGACCACAAGTATTGTGGTTAATGCAGACATGATTCCTTGTAAAAGGTTTCAGTTTGGTGTTTTAACATCTCAACAACTGTTTTGTTGCCAGAATAAAGGGGAAAACTAATCTCAAAATAAAAAATAGTTTATTATGGTGTTTACGTTTAGATTTAATTATTCAAGGCACACATAAAGCATGTTGTTAGTATTCTTGACCAGCTTATTTGGCCTTGCTTACTACTTAACTCCTTCGCCTGGTATGCTGGAGGATCATGGGTTTGATCCCAACCCTGATGACTGAATATTTTGAGTTTGCATGTTCACCCCGTGGTCGTGTGGATTTTTCTTCGGCTCCTCTGGTTTTTCCCTCCACTTTTAGAAACATGCGTTAAGACTGTTTGGCTGCTCGAAATTTGCACGTGATAAGCCACTTCGTTGAGCTATCATTTGTGTGGCCAGGTCGCTTCTGAAAAAAAAATAGCTATAGAGCTCAGTGGGCCTTACCTTGTAAAAAAATTAAAAATATAAAGGAGTGTCTTGATCATCCTGCCAGTGGCTGGGGTGAGACGGAGAAAGGTGATCACTTTCCTCGTGGTTCCATC
Source organism: Petromyzon marinus (assembly GCF_048934315.1). Lineage (NCBI taxonomy): Eukaryota > Metazoa > Chordata > Hyperoartia > Petromyzontiformes > Petromyzontidae > Petromyzon > Petromyzon marinus. The sequence goes on along the minus strand of NC_133667.1, from coordinate 23,270,383 downwards.
TGAGCCACGCCCACCCGTGTGTCGTGGAAACCAAGGGAGCGTGGAGTTGTCCTCTCCGGGGTCCATCCTGGCACTCCACCCGAGCAATGTGTGATTCGGATCCGGCCCGTGTTCAATTTCATAAGCTATTTCAAATACTGTACGTGGCACTGGCTACAATACGTGATGGTTGCCATTTTGGCTTCATAAATTTTCAATCATTTGAGTTTTTCCCATGGTAGATTTTACACTTAAATTGTTACAAATAACCATAACATCAAAGTAGCATGAATGAAAACATTAGATTACCATGTTTACATTATTGCCGATGTCATGAGCTACTGTCAACTTGAAAGTCTCCCCCTTCCCGCTGTGGAAAGACTTGATAACATTATTTGATTATTACATTGTGAAGGGGATGTAATTTGACATAAGGTGAATTTAATCCTATGACCGCTTCTAAACTTATACCCATTAATTTCACCGCACTGCCAGTGATCTTAATTTTCATAACAATACAAATTTGTATATGCCTCATAAAAGAAGCTCAGTAATATACCACAGAATTGTAGGCTGCCCGTTTTGTTTTCATTATATTTTCTTAAACATTACTTATTGCTGCATATTACTGCAAAAAGGGAATTAATATTGTATCAGCAATTAATCATACCCTAATATTTTTATTCCTCCCGGCAGACCTGTGGCATGCTTTATTTTAATCAGCACTCTGTTGATATAGATTATTTTTTTACTAACCTATCAGTTCAGTTTCCAATTTACTGTAATAAATAGTGAAACATATAGTAAATGCTGTGTGGGCGTAACAATTCAGCTCCTTGCGATTTGATAAATTGTAATGATTCGGAGTCATGATTGAATACCGGATCCAGTTATTTTTCTTATTTTAAACACTGTTTGAGTGGAATCCTTTTTACTTCATCATCCCCATGTTATGATTCAGCATACATTCATATATTGTCTATTGTGGTATGTCAATGGTGTTCGTGGTCTATATTATGAACTAAACTATTTTTATATTACCAGGCAAGGTGCACTGAGCTATCTAGCTCTTTTTCACAAGGGACCTTGTCAAAAATGAAAGTTCAACACAGTGGCTTTACATGTGGACATTTACAGCAGCCACGTACTCTAAATGCATGTTTCTAAAGATATCGTCAGCTGAGAAGTGCAAGCCCAATTCTGTGTGGATGATACTTTACATTCTGTTACTGATAGTGTTTCCTTTGATAAATGACGAATGTTTTCCTTTATTTTTGTTGTTAAAATAATCATGGGACCTCCTTTGCCAGTATCAAAATATGAGAATAGGGGTTTCCCATTTTATCTTGCAACAAAACAGGTGTTAAGTAAACGGTTCTAGTTTGGTGTTTTAACATCTTAACACCTGTTTTGTTGCCAGATAAAAGGGGAAAAATCTATTCTCACTACTTAAAATAACGTCACGGTTTTTTTTTACATTTTTGACAGGTTCCCTACTCTTGTAACACGTGAAGAATGTATCGACACTCGCTGTTTGTATTGGGACCTATGTAACTATGATCGTACCGCATGACGTTTGTACCGCATGACGTCTGTACCTTTGCATGACACCCGTGAAATTGAGCCTAACAGCTCATTGGGCCCTTCCTGCTGAAATATAAACTAAATAAAAAATATATATCTAAACACCGTGGCCGCTTGTGGCTACGCGGGTGCCGTGAACGGATTCCACAAAACGTATACAAATTAAACAAACGACGTTCATACACACCCAATTGTATGCTTGCACCACGAGTTTAAAAATGCATGTTAATTGATGACTAGTTTTATTGCTTACACCCCTACAAATCAGAGTAAAATTGTCTGTGTACTAATGTAAAAGTCGTTGGGTATTGCTCAACACCGTAGGAGGCCCCCAAGCCATTGGTGTAATAAACTCTGCCTGCCGATGGAGGGGCTCAGTCTCCGCAGCACGCCCGTCTGATGATTTCCCACAAAGTGGATACTTTTCGCATTGACCCCAGAGGGACAATGGACCGGAGTGAAACCCCGGACAGAGTTTATCTCGTGGACCCGCCTGCTGTGAGTTGAGTGGTCTTACCACAGGACCACCTGGCCCGACATTATGGAACATCGGAGTACATTACTCGGAAATGGAAATGCATTACTCTATTCAGCGCTGCATTTTCATAATGCTTTTCCAAAGCAAGCCTCAAAAGCTTTTTTTTTTCAAGTTGGGCACAATCCAGCCATGTCATGATATGCGGGGCAAAATTAGATGCCTTTTAAATCAAAATCATGCTGCATTGTATCTGAATTTCAAAAACAATAATTGGCTTGCAATACCATATTGCTTTTTATAACAAGGACAGGGTGGAGAGGAGGCACGTGGACTTTACCCGGAGCCCTGAGTTCGATTCCAGACCATGGCTTACATCACTGGCAGATGATATCTGAACCAACCCTCATTTGACCAGTGTGGTGAGGTGCTGTATGTGTGTATGTTGAACTTCTTTTGCACCGTACGGAGCCAGCGGTGCTAATCGCATCTGCACAGTAAAAAAAAACCCACGACCGGCATGGCAGTTTGAGACCCTCATCCAGCAGTGGATTGATGAAAGGGGCCGCACGTGTGCGTACAATGACACGTTGAGCCTCTGCTGCTTTGGAGATGAGGTTGCATGCTGCGATTTCCTTGTGCAACGTGGCAGCGGTACAGGGTAGGCAATTAGACCCATGTCAAATCGGTTCGTTTCATCTGCCCGACAAGGCGCGCCCCAGCGTTCATCATTTGGGAATATTGAAAGCACTAGCATCTAGTTCACTTTGGCAACCTCTTACACTGTTGTCGCAGGTTTTCAGGATATTAAAAAAGTAATTATTCAGCGGGCGAGAATGCCACGGTGTTGCTATGATACCTTTAACGGGACGGCAGAAAATAAATAGCGCGCATGCAGAGCCTTCCCACTGGTAACCTCTTGTGCATTTTACCGTGGCAGAATATGTACATTGCCAAACATAATGCATTATGGCTACTTTATTGGCCAATCCAATAGAGCAATGTTATTATTGCATAAACGAACACTGTCGTGCATGTTGCTAAACGATGGCAGCTAATGTATCTGCCCTCGTTTAACTCATACTGTACCACTGGCCGTGCTCTTTTATTATCGTAATTTGCCACTTGAGCTATCCAACAGTGGAAAGCCATACAAAAGTAGCGGAACTTCACGTGACATTTTTGAGGATCTGGAAGTGGCATCACAGGGATTCGTCGTACACAAGTAGTCGACTGTCATCTGACCATGCGACCACGTCCATCCAGTGCTTGCTGAGCTGTATTGTCTTCCGGTTACTGAACAAATACATTATAAGGTCGCACTCATTGCCGCAATACCTTGCTGATCTCGTCAAGGAGCATACACTATCATACAAACTCTGGTCATCCTCGCAGCGGCTTTTAGCTAACCATCGAACAAAGACCGTCACTGCAACGCACGCTTTCAGATGTGCTTCTGCGGCAGTCTATTCGGAAGCCATTGGAGCTGTGTAGTTTTAAATCGAGATTGAAAACATATTTATTTAGAATCGCTTTTTGTGTTTAGTTTGTTGTCCTTCCCCACACCTCCGATTAACATGGTTGGCTATGTATGGTGCGAAAGAGGTTTAACATACATCTAATTAGCGTTGTGGATGTGCTGGCACATGAGTACATACATCATTGTCTCGTGATCCACACAGTTGGCAAAACATTTAAATGTATACATTAAATAGCATACATTGAGGGAAAAAAAAGTATTTGATCCCCTGCTGATTTTGTACGTTTGCCCACTTACAAAGAAATGATCAGTCTATAATTTTAATGGTAGGTTTATTTTAACAGTGAGAGACGGAATAACAACAAAAAATCCAGAAAAACGCATGTCAAAAATGGTATAAATTGATTTGCATTTTAATGAGGGAAATAAGTATTTGACCCCACTGAAAAACATGACTTAGTACTTGGTGGCAAAACCCTTGTTGGCAATCACAGAAGTCAGACGTTTCTTGTAGTTGGCCACCAGGTTTGCACACATCTCAGGAGGGATTTTGTCTCACTCCTCTTTGCAGATCTTCTCCAAGTCATTAAGGTTTCGAGGCTGACGTTTGGCAACTCGAACATTCAGCTCCCTCCACAGATTTTCTATGGGATTAAGGTCTGGCTAGGCCACTCCAGGACCTTAATGTGCTTCTTCTTGAGCCACTCCTTTGTTGCCTTGGCCGTGTGTTTTGGGTCATTGTCATGCTGGAATACCCATCCACGACCCATTTTCAATGCCCTGGCTGAGGGAAGGAGGTTATCACCCAAGATTTGACGGTACATGGCCCCGTCCATCGTCCCTTTGATGCGGTGAAGTTGTTCTGTCCCCTTAGCAGAAAAATACTCCCAAAGCATAATGTTTCTACCTCCATGTATGATGGTGGGGATGGAGTTCTTGGGGTCATAGGCAGCATTCCTCCTCCTCCAAACACGGCGAGTTGAGTTGATGCCAAAGAGCTCCAATTTGGTCTCATCTGACCACAACACTTTCACCCAGTTGTCCTCTGAATCATTCAGATGTTCATTGGCAAACTTCAGACGGGCATGTATATGTGCTTTCTTGAGCAGGGGGTCCTTGCGGGCGCTGCAGGATTTCAGTCATTCACGGCATAGTGTGTTACCAATTGTTTTCTTGGTGACTATGGTCCCAGCTGCTTTGAGATCATTGACAAGACCCTCCCGTGTAGTTCTGGGCTGATTCCTCACCGTTCTCATGATCATTGCAACTCCACGACGTGAGATCTTGCATGGAGCCCCAGGCCGAGGGAGATTGACAGTTCTTTTTGTGTTTCTTCCATTTGCGAATAATCGCACCAACTGTTGTCACCTTCTCACCAAGCTGCTTGGCAATGGTCTTGTAGCCCATTCCAGCCTTGTGTAGGTCTACAATCTTGTCCCTGACATCTTTGGAGAGCTCTTTGGTCTTGGCCATGGTGGATTGTTTGGAATCTGATTGATTGCTTCTGTGGACAGGTGTCTTTTATACAGGTAACAAGCTGAGATTAGGAGCACTCCCTTTAAGTGTGCTCCTAATCTCAGCTTGTTACCTGTATAAAAGACACCTGGCAGCCAGACATCTTTCTGATTGAGAGGGGGTCAAATACTTATTTCCCTCATTAAAATGCAAATCAATTTATAACATTTTTTACATGCGTTTTTATGGATTTTGTTATTGTCTCTCACTGTTCAAATAAACCTACCATTAAAATTATAGACTGATCATTTCTTTGTCGTGGGCTAACATACAAAATAAGCAGGGAATCAAATACTTTTTTCCCTCACTGTACGTGTTATTTATTACACATTCATATACATAATACTAATGCTACTCAGTTTACTAAGACTTCATAAGTTGAAACTTCTTTAAGCTAGGCTAAACCTTATTTCAGTAAGGTTATGTATGTGGATTACCTAATTCCATCAGGTTTAAATTGAGCGTTGTGGTCAGCATTCTCCTGAAACTGTCGATCGCAAAGGCCTCTGACAATTTGTGTTCTCGTCATTTTTTCATTTATATTATTTTTCATTTTTATATTTCTGAGTAATACAACGTGGTATATAAGTCGTGAAAAGAGGGATCAATTTGTTGTTAAAACGACATTTGAAAAAAATATATACGAACTTAATAAAAGTGAAAGGGCAACAGTGTAATTTCATTTTGGCAGCCGAGCATAAAGCTACCACTGCAGCCACGTCAAGAATGTGGAACGGAATGTTGGAACCAATGTGGACTTTTGGAGATGAATGCCCGGGGAGTGAGCTGGCCAAGTTGACCCCTTTTGGTGGAGGAATTTTCCCCACACCACCAGCAACAAGGGGGGAGGCCCTCTTTCACGTGCTCGCATTCGGGAAAAGTTCATGTGGCAAAAGTCAGAAGAGGCACTGTTTTGGGTCTCTTGTTTATCTTCAGACTTTCCCGACACTCTTCAGAGAATTCTTTCCAATCACCTTCATGCCACTCCTCATCCAAGGTTTACAATCCATGTACACGGGACATTTATTTCCATTGGCGGCCCATGAATCTGTGCCCATCGCTTGCGTTGAGGGCCCTGACCTCTGAAGGGATATTCGGCTGTAGTTTTTTTTCTTCCATTTTTTAAATATCAGTTTAGTCACCTGCATTTACCAAATCGTCAGCAAAAGAAACTAAATGTATAATTGTTTTTCTGCAAACTGTACAGTATTGTCTCCACGCTCCAATGAGCATTTGACAATGGTCACCTCTCTTGGTTGCTCTGTGCCAATAGTAAAACTTCGACATTGCTATGGCAGGGACCAGTATCTCCATAAGACGACCACTATTGTACATACTTTATTCAAACGAACCAAGTGAAACTGCAGTCCAGTGCCAGGGTTTGTTACATTGCGAATCACAATAATTTGGTCGAAACCTCTTTGTCGGGCCAATATGTTACTGATAAAATATAATAACGTTGCAGCAATAACAAGTGTAATTGCATACAACATTGAAACAGCTGCGAAAACAATTTCAAGCATTCTACATTGATCACAATTCTCGTTCACAAGGTCACATTTTATATTCGACCTTGAAACGCGAGTGGTATGAATGTTGATATCGTCTGCCTCGTTGTGGAGGCGCGGATCATTGCCAATTACGAGCGCCCGCCTAACGGAAACGTTTCAATCGCGAGGAAATGGGCCTCCTTTGAAAGCGCCGTTTTTAATTGTCGTCGTTCTTTGGCCCCGTCAAATATTAACGCGGAAAGGCAATACTGTACGTCCTTTTAAAATTAATTTTTTTTGCTAAATAAAAATTCGGAGCGAGAATTACGGTCCCGGCAGACTTTGCCGCCTTTGGCCGACCGCTTGGAGAGTGGGCCGACGTTTTTATTGCAGCCTTTTGCGCAAGCCACTTTGCCGATGCGTCGACGGAAGGTGATTTTATTGTTATTGTTGTCGCCAGAACGGCGGTTTCATTGGCCAATTGCACGAGCCTAATCAGCTCTGGGCGAGAGATTACATGCCATGTATGCCATGTACACATGCAGGCCCGTCAAGTGATTTACGACCTGAGGCGACTAAAAGACTTTGGTTAAATTGACGGCCACGCCTTTGCGTTAAACCTTTGTGTTCAACGCAACTTGTCTCCTTGGAAGGACAATAAGTCATTTAACCCTGCTGTTGCCACGGGCAGTTTGCTGGGCACATTTAAAAGAGAATCGCTCTTGATTCTTTTGACATGACGAACAATTGCGAGAGGATTGCATCTTAATACAGTGTACAAGTGAATGTAACTCGACAGTTGACCGACATCACAGTCCTTATTTTGCCAAGGACGGATAACATGCTGAATTTAATGCGGATCTAATCTTTAAGTTACGATATTATCGTATGAGTCAATGTTTTACAATCAAGAAAAATACTGACGAAATAATAATAATAAAAGTAATAATAAAACGAACACGAAATATCAGTATGGACATGGCTACATTTATATTCTGACTGAGAGTGACTTCAATTGTGCCCGGTGACTGCATAACCCATATAATTATGTGAAGCTGAATTTGACAAAATTATTTACTTGGTGCCTCCGGCAAATGTTTAATTATGGAAGATGATTAACTATGAATGTTTCTCGGTGTGGAAGGTCATTCGTGGCTGTCGGAACCTCAGATGGTCTTAGCCCAAAGTGAGATGAAATTGGATTACGAGTGTATCTCGGGCCAAGCGTGCAGTCAGAGGAGGGGTTCGCGAATGGTGGGAGTGTGGTGGGGCTAGGTGCCCCTAAGCGTGGTGGGGGGGGGGGGGGGCTGCTCTAGCGGTGAACAGAGGTGCAGACTCGGACGGGGGGTGGGCAGCAAGGCCGAGGCACGGTTAAAGGATCTGGTTTCACTGAACTTCCACTATTCCACTACAATGTTGAAGTATTATTTTTATGGTCCGTGGTCAGTCAAATTATAAAGCAAAGCCAAATCACCGATTCTGGTCTTCGGGTCTTCAAATGTGGAGCACATGGACACCTCCTAACTTCACCACACGCCTTGTAGGACTGAGTCTTTGAGCTGCAGTGAACCAATGATTACGGCGATTAGATGTACTCATGTCTGATATGGCTATCGTTCATAATTGCCCCCGATATATATTTTAAAAAAAAATATTCTTACAAACTTGTTTCAGGCCCAATTGCCAGAATCCCATCATAACTCTGCATTATTATGTTTATGGGGAGTGCGGGCTGCTGGCTTGGTCGTCTGGGTCATTCGGCCGTCAATGAGCATGCGACGCAGGGAACACAACGCGGGCGGCTGCCACATCAGCTCGCGCCGGGGCGCGTGTGGCAGTCGGCGCTGGCTTCTTTCGACCCTGGCCTGGGCTGGGGCTGGCGGCTGGGAACGTAATTGCCAACCAACAACAACAGCAGCAGCCGCCTTAAGCTCTCAATAAACACGGCGTGATTTGTCAGATGGGGGTTGGGGACGACGACGAGGGGTTAAAAGTCAAAATAACACCGGCAGATGAATTATACCGTGCGATCGTGCGAGATGGTGCTGCATGTTTTAAGTTTTGCAAATGAGGTAATTTTGAGTCTGCTTGCATGTTATATTTGGTTGTATTGGATACTTTAGTAAAACAAAGACATTTGTATTTTTTTAAGAGTATATATGCATGGTTTAAGTACTAGTGCATGAGAGCAGATGTACACCAACCTTTAAATCAAAGAGGGCATTGCTCAAATCGAGCAATGGGACCGACACTCGTCTCCTTTGGTGGCCTCACGACAGTGGTAGGAAGTTCACATTCCCATGGTGGTGCCCAGTGTATCCGTAGAATGACCACTGTTTATGTTCTACAAAAGTGATACTGTACTTATTTTATCCAACCCCTCGAACGATTGGACGGCTTGACCCTCGTTCGTTAAGTGAACCTGCAGCATTTCAATTGTGCATCGGGCGCTGTAATTACAATTCTACTCATCAGCTTTTGTATACTTTGGTTCGGTTGTGGACCTTGAGCCGTTCCACTTTCTTGAGGGTGCTCCTCTCTCCTGGAGAGCAAAATTTCACCCCCGCACCCAGCAGCAGTCGAACACCATTAAACTCCACGCCACAACATGCCCTATAAGGTGTAATAACACTTTCACACTGTTGTGAAAATAACGTTTTTTAAACACCGAGCATGTTTTTAAACACGTGCTTTTTAAGAGAGATGGGAACCAGGCTCAAAAGAAGAAGAGCGACAGACAGAGATAAATAAACCTGAGAGAGTGTCTACTCATTGAAGGCCACGGCAGGGGGAGTATAAAGCAAGGAAGTGTAGTCACAAGAAATAGTTTAAGACAAACCCGACGACAAAGGTCTGCATTGCAACGAAATATAAACGACAACATTTAGGCCTATCAACACCTTGGCCTCGTGGACGCCAATCTGTTCTGTTTCAGCATCGTTTGTTTAAGGAGACAAACGTTGTGCTGGCTTCGTATTTTGCGTCTCATCAGCAGGGTGTGGCTTTGTGAAAGTCTTCTCAGCTGCTGGCTGCTATAGAAGAGTGCTATCCCATAAGCACCGCGGGCCCTGGCCAGCGCATTACAGCAACATTGATCGTTATGATTTGTACAGTTTAGTAACAGGAGAATTGGAAGGGAGTTAATAAAGACAACGAGGTTGAAGTTATGATCACTGACGAACGGAGATAATTATATGAAGAGGAAAGAAGATAGGTTAGCCGGATAATTTAGTCGTCGGGAAATATGACTGAATATTTCGTTATGGGAGCACAGGAGAGAGATGAGAACACGAAGATATTGGGAAGATGCAGTCACCGATAAAGCGAGGGGAGGCGGAATTCTGTCGAGAAGAAAGATGTACTGTACCGTGGTTGTGAGAGGACTTGCAGGAGGAGAGAAGTTGGACAAAAACAAGATTCTCCCTCAGTCTCATCTGGCGGCAATGTGTTTGCGGACCCACGTTAGATATTTTTTTTACGTGCGTCTATTTCCTATTGCCATGTGGGGATCCACGATCGAGCCAATGTCCCTTTTTTTTCCTTTTTTCCCCCCCAACTCCAAAACAAATCTTACCGAGTCTACCCGGCACAATTTGCACGGAGTGCAGTTTTAGAACCTCGGGTACAGAGTTACAATGCATATAGCCCCGATAGAGTTTCACGTAACCATCATAATTGCAGTCCCATGAAAGTTGCCGCCCTCGCACATTAGCTTTGCTTGATCTCCCACGTTGCCTAGAAAGCCAAGCATGATGGAGCAGCACTTACGATTTTCCCCGCTTGCCGTGTCAAAATATGTTCAAATGCACACCCCCCCCCCCCCTTTTTTTTTGTACCGCTGTCACATGCAGACACGGTTTAATGTCGAGGTTGAGGGGAGGCAAATCGTTTCATTGGATGTTGCGCGATTATTTATCTGCCTTACCGACTTGCTCTGCGCCAAGCTACACGCCCCGGGTGTATTTCTGCGCTTATTATAAATGTGGGCGACAGCCAGTCTAAACGCCAAGGCGAAGAAGACGTAAACCTCCCCTGTGCCCCCCGCCGCCACCCCAGGTGCTTGTGTAGAGCGTCAGATCCAAACGGGGCGGGAGATGAAAAGCAGAGCTCCCTTCAATCCGCACGAAAGAGATTCCATTCTTCCGTTGAAGCTCGCTCCTTCGTTCCCCAGGTCATTGCCCGCACAATTTTGCGCCGTTGTTTTTCTGCAGTCGGTTAGTGAGGCGGCAGCGTCGATCCGTCCCGCCACGTGCTTTACAAAACGGGACGTGTTCATTTAATTGGTGCTTTTATTCCACACACAGCTGTCCGAGATGTTGCGGGGCGCAATTTCTAAGACGCCAGTGTTGCGTTGGATATCGTGAGCTTTGTTGTTGCAGAGGACCTCCAAACAAAGCGGCATCTTGCGACTTGTTTACAATGGGGGACCTGTTTGTTAGACGGAATGCCTTTATATGGTGCGGCTTCAAGGAATTGCACGAGGCCTTATTTACAAAGGGGCTGCTTGTTTTTTGGCTTGTATATAAATATATAACAGCCGTAGGGGGTAGTTAATTTTGCCTGTGCAGACAATGGTCTGCTGTTGAGCAGAAGAACACGGCATCGTTTAACGTCTGTCAGCGGACAGGAAAGCCGGGGCTTGACGTGCCTCCTGAAGGATGGGGCTTCCTCTCTCTCTCTCTCCCCTTTGGCCGTCAGCATTCGACTGTAGGAAGCTAGGATGATAGCAAACCAGTATTATACTTGCTGTTGCATATACTGTAGTCATAAAAAAATCTACGTTATAAGAATTAATTTTTCCGTCCATCTGTCAATCGCAGCACTTGAGTAATTTTCGTCATTCATTGTCAAGTAAGGGCCTATTCTAACGGGAAGGAACCAGAGACTTGTGGTATTGATGATGATCTCTTCGCGATCGATGACCTTTGACTTGTGTAAAATCACTGTGACTGAACATTTTTCACTGTGCTAATCCTATGGGGGGTTTTATGACTTTCTAAACTCGATTCACTTTCCTTCAATTTCTTTAAGTGCAGAGTTGGGAATAGTTTTTTGGCGATGTGGGGTACACATGGAACTTTAAGGATGCGCTCAAGACAGTGACATTTTCTGGGCATTTTTATTGCAATGCAAATTCAATTAACGTCGTGTCTAAATCAAACCGCATCGCAAAGTATCATTCACATATGGGGACGTGTGCATTGAGATACTATGAAGTAGAGGGATTTTTTGTTCTTTGAGATGGTAGGTGGTGAATTGCAGAACGCTACAGGTGCATCGGGAGTGGCAGTTCTAAACCCGTGGGGGCCCACCCATCTTGGAATACAGGCTGTGGCATGGATACCGTGCAGGAGAGAGTTAATTATTTTTTGTGAAGAACGTCAGCGTCGCGTTGCAGTGACAAAATGCGGTCGTACACAACGTGAAACAAATGCGGTACTTACACGGCATTGACAAGAGGCGTGGACATGTGATCTCTGTGTATTGTGGAGGGAGGGAGTTGGGGCGGTGGGCCTGTGAGTGGTCTTGATGGTGGGGGGGCGGTAGCGTCGCGGTGAGTGCCCTGCGCGACGAACCCGGCGACCCGAGCTCTATTCCCGCTCACGGCCAACAGCAGTGACGAATATCTGAACCGGACCTGGGCCTCCCCTCGGTCGACTCGGCCTCAAATTAGTACTTGGTGCGATTTGCAGTAAACATCGCCACGAGAGAGACAAAGGCGGCCAGGAGTGGTGCTGGCCACCCCACCCCCTCGTGTGCCGTGTCGGACTTCATAGGTGCTCGTTAACAGCACTTGCCCCAACAGTCTGTTAAAGGCTATATGGGGGATCTTTGTCTTTGAGTTGTCTTGATGGGGCGGCCGGGGGTAGGGGCTGTCATACTAACCAGATGGAGAACCACTGATTCAGGATTCTAGGGCAATGAGACGCAGTGGTAAGGGTGGGAATCATCAAAACTCTTGGCCCTCATATCCAATTTAAAAGTACGTGGCTGGATTCCAATTCAAGGCAGTTAACATTTTCAGCAAATTGCTTCATCTTGCGTTTTCCCTTTCCCCACTAACGCTAAGCTTATTGACAAGCGGGGGTAAAGGGTGATTGCACAACCTTTTTCAAATGTATCTGGTAAATGTAGAAGAGAAGTCTGATGCCCGACAGGTAGGTCGCATAAAAGCTCAAGTCGAGTTACGTTTTATTCTTAATGTCTAGTAAGTTAAGCCTGCAAGTAAACACATGATGTACTGTATATGTAAATGAAAATATTAATTTTTTGACATCCTGTCTCAACAATAAAAAAAAAGTTATTTAAATTATCCTTCAATGTGGCACTGGTTTTCTGAGGATGTGACATGCCTTTATCTGCCTGTCACTGGCTGAATCTTGACTGTTGCCAAAATGTCATATGGATTGAAATGAATTGGGCCCGAGCCATTATTATTTGTTCACGAGGTGGACTTTTCCTTGGCAAATTCAATTTTTTTCCCGTTATTTCTCCAGTACTGCTGCTGTGCTGCTAAAAGTGTTTTGAATGTGACCAGTGCACAAATGGTTTAAATGTCTCATCGTGATGAAATGTTTTTTTGTTTTGTGTGTCATGACTCCATTATGGCAAAAAAGTATAAACATTTACGTCACTGCCATACTTGTGCGTGTGTTGATGCGTGTGCGTGTGTCTATGGGGAGCAGTGGTGCAGTAGTTAGCGCACTGCGCTGCAAATCCGGTGACCCAAATTTGATTTCTGCTCACCACCAATAACTGACAAATATTTTAACTTGTCCTGGGTCTCCCCTAGCTCCACTCATCCTCAAATGAGTGCCTGGTGCAGTATGTAAACAATCAGCACTGGGGAGACAAAAGTGGCCTGGCATCGTGTTAGCCACTCACCCCTTCGTGCGTGTGCCGTGCTGGCCTTCATAGGTGCTCGCTAACAGCACTTGCTCCTACAGTCTGTTAAGGCTATACGGGGGATCTATTTCTTTTGTCTGCGGCTCAGTGATGCAGTGGTTGGCTCAGTGATGTAGTGGTTGGTTCATTGCGCTACGAACTCAATGACGTGAGTTTGATTCACCGGTCATGGCTAACATCAGTTGCGAATAATATATTAGCCAAGTTTTAGACCTCCCGTCGGTCGACTCGGCCTTTAGTGAGAATGTGGTGTGGTATGTAAACATCGATCACAGGGAATACAAAAGTGGCCAGGTGGGGCGCTGGCCACATCATCCCCTTGAGTGTGTGGTGGCCTTAATAAGTGCTCACAAACAGCACTTAACTCTGCAGTCTATCGGGATAATTGGGGGAGGGATCTTTGGTCCTTGTTGTTTTTTTGTCCGTGTTATTTTAAATCTCAAAACAAAATTTTCCCTCTTCCCTCCGCACAGCGGGTGAGAAGGTTGTGTGTTCGTTCTTCCCCCACACACACACACGCCGCTGACGAAAGATGTTTTTTGTGCGCACACCTCCCCAGGCCTTGCAACACACACTGCTAGGTATTTTAATTCAGACGGTCTACATTTACACCTTGATGTGCACACACTCAACTCTGTTTTTGAGAAGAAGAAGAAGAAAACGTTTAATTGATGAACGCGAAATGCTTTGGATTAAAAGGTTTGGCCGAACAATGGGCCATCCAGTCCCAGTAACCGTATACCGCGAGGCTGTGCGTCACTCGTGTGATGTAATGTCTTCTGCAGCTGCAGTGGAATTTATATTTGCACATAGCCTCATACTTTACTAAATGCTTAATTACAATGTCCTTCCCCCTCTCCACCCCAAATACATGACTGTATTCGAAATAAAACGGTGTTTTTTTCTTTCTTCGTAGGATTTTTGTGTGTGCAAAATGCATTTATTTTCTTAAACATAAAAATAGTAAAATAATAAATTGATAAAATAAAATAACACAATAATATTCTCACGACGTTTCGGCCACAACACAAGCGGCCTTCATCAGGTGAAGGGACGAGGCTGTCCTACCAGACAGTCTACCAGACAGTCTCGTCCCTTCACCTGATGAAGCCCACTTGTGTTGTGGCCGAAACGTCGTGAGAATATTATTGTGTTATTTTATTTTATCAATTTATTGTTTTATTCTCATTCAACGTGACTTTACCGAAAGAACCAAAGAAGATGAATCATTGCAGTCACGAAAGCTTTAAATCGAGAAATAAAAATAGTAACTATGTATAGACACTCAGTATGTCATCGAAAGCTGTTATATATTTTTAGTAAAAAAAAAATTCCCGCTGGATGATTTCATGGTTTCAGAGTGCTCATCTCTCAATCATCCTTCCATTTCATGAATCTGATACAATTAGTAACCACTTTGTCAGAAGGCAACGCATGTTTCCCTCTGTAAACGCTGGTACCTGCCTTGAGAATCTAGACTTTCTACCATTGGCTCGGAGCCGCTGAGAAGAGATAAATGCTGCCCTATTGCTGCTCAATAGAGCAGTAGCGAGATACCTTAGGTATCACTTGAGTCCATGCATCATTTGAATCTTTTCCCCGTTTATTTGCTTACATCCCCTGTGTTGTTCTCGCTGACCTTAAAGCAGATATATATTGGTATATTTGTGCCCGTCAGATCACAGAGCATTGCAACAATGTTTAATCGGTAGTCTACGGAATAGTTGACGGCGATGTGGCCTATGCAGAAGAGCCTCTGTTTCAGTGGTGCTGGTAGCGCGCCTAGTTTATTTAAGCTGTCGGAGCCTCAGCGCAAAAGGGGGAAGCTTTCGATTTAAAGCTTTCGTGACTGCAAGGATTCATCTTCTTTGGTTCTTTCGGTAAAGTCACGCAGAATGAGAATAAAATAATAAATTGATAAAAATAAAATAACACAATAATATTCTCACGACGTTTCGGCCACAACACAAGCGGCCTTCATCAGGTGTCCTCCAGACAGTCTCGTCCCCTTCACCTGATGAAGGCCGCTTGTGTTGTGGCCGAAACGTCGTGAGAATATTATTGTGTTATTTTATTTTTATCAATTTATTATTTTATTCTCATTCTACGTGACTTTACCGAAAGAACCAAAGAAGAGGGGGAAGCTTGCCAAGTCTGTCGGCTCAGTTCTGCGTTTTCTCAAAATAACGCCTGTGCAGTAGAATGCGAGTTTGGGTGCTCATTAGCACTTGCAAACCAAAAAAAATCCACGCCCTTTACTCCACACAGCCTCGCGATTGTTTAAATTGTCAGGTTCATTTTAATGAGTGAATTAACCTGGTAATGTGATCTGCCCAGCATTTAGGGGCCCGTTGGCTTCACTGTGCGCGACTTTTCCAATCAAGGGTCTGTGTTTTGCAATGTGCACTAAAACAGCTCCGAGTTGCGTTTATTTACATCCGCGCTTGAAGCACCGAACGTTGTGCGTTCAGGCGAGCTGAGTGTGTATGTATTCCGAGGAAGGCTCGATTGGCTGCCTTAGTGTGTAGCTCCGCGAACCTCGTCGTTTTCACTTCATCCTAACCGGACGCCGCGCACACACCAACACACGCCCGTACGTTCGCGAGCATGACGCTAGTCTTACGTGCTCCTAACCACCAGCTTCTGCCTCTCTTCTTTTTTTATATTATATAAGGAACGCTATATGGATATAACATTAAATGGCTGTTTCTAAACGTATGTTAGTGCAGGCCATTTGATTTCCCCAGAGGCACTCGTAACATTAATGGCCACCTTTTTTTGTAGCAGATTTATAGTGGCAGACCTTTGTCTTTAAAGGAACTATATCAAGATGCGAACATTCAGTACCCTGTGTGTAAATCTGACTGATAGTCCTCTGATTTTATTTTATCGAAGTGAAACTGAAAAGAGAAAAAACTTTTGCAAAGGCTGTCCCGCATATTGATGCTCTGGATGGCACACGAGTGGGTTTGGTTTCATGCAGTTCGACCCGTGAGCATTTCTATACTCCCATTGGCTGTCAAGACACTGGGAGTTGCTCGGCTGATCACTCAGGCCAAACCCATCTTGCGCATTGTGGCATTGAGATCACACGCGGTTTTATTGATGATTGAAGCACGCTGCTGACTGGACACCTATAATTATCCTCCTCTTAGTTTTCTATCGCAAAATGTATGAGCCTGAGATGTTCGAATATATCTTGGGACTTTCCTAAAAGTACTTTCATCTTTCTACATCACCTTTTACAAATATATGGATCGCAAACGTAGACTTGGTACGTAGGCATTGTCCGTGCATTGTAATATTGTGATTCGTAGCCTAGAATCACTATTCAATTATTAGAATCAAATATAATTCTTAATGGGACTGGGATCGGTGGAATTATGGATTGTTAGTGGGGCTGGGCTGCCTAAAGCCAAGCGTGGCATTCAAGCAATGAGGGGGGGGTGTGCTTTTGCCACCTTAGTGAACGCAATAATAATCAAATTCTGTTCTTACCAATTAATATTATTTCTACAGGATGTCTGGCTGGGTGGTGCTGTGGCAGTATGCTCAGCTCGCAAGCAGAAGTGTATGATTTCAAATCTCAGTCGGGGGTCAGCTCAGCTCATCCCCCCTTTGGGATTGGTAAAATGAATACCAATTTGTGTGGAAGTTAACAGTGGTCATCCTGTGGATAAATTGATCGGCAGCATCGTCATGTGGGATTTTCCACTGTTGGCTTTGCACCACAATGGAGATGAGCACCCTGGCCCCGTGGCTCATATCAGCATGGAGACGATTTAACTTTTTATCACCGCAGCACTCCGTTTCGAACGTTATATTTTACAAATTGGAGCACTGGGATTCCGCCGCGTTGATGTTGCTGGACATTTGTTGACTTGTTCCGTACGCTGAATTTTTTTACCCCGTCCTCTTCACCAACCTCATTAGCCCAGAACCCCCATTTGTGTTCACTGCAACTTGGGTCGGAACATTCTTATCACGTACTATAATCGGTCAATAAACACTTGCCCGAATATTTGTATTTATCGCATGATCTATGCATCTAATTTTCAAGGTTAAGAATATAAAAAAGTACTTAAAGCAAAATGTGCTCTTGGAAAAATGCGTACAGTCATCCCTCGCTATATGACAACTCAATATACGGAATTTCGCGAGAACGTAATGCATAGTTTCGCGAAAAAAATCTATCTATTTCTTTAAGTTCACATTGATGTAATTTTGAATCTCTAAATGATATATTTTGTTGGGGGAAAATCGGTCTGTCGTTGTCCTCGTGTGCATTTCTAATCCAAACTATTTTTTATTTTATTAGGTAAAGCCCACTGAGCTATGTATATAACTCTTTTTCAGAAGCGACCTCGCCGCAAATGATAGCCCAACGAAGTGGCTTATCACGTGGAAATGTATAGCAGCCAAAGACTGTAAACGCACGTGTCTAAGTGTGGAGGGAAAACTGGAGGTCCCGGAGAAAAATCCACGTAACCACGGGGAGAACATGCAAACTTACAAATATACAGCATGCGTTAGGGTTGGGATAAAACCCATGAACCTCCTGCATACCAGGCGACGGAGGTAGCATCTAGCCATTGCTGTGCTCCATTTCATGCCGCTCCAGATGGATTGCGCGGCTCGCTTTTCAGACTGTACTGGTCTTCCGTGCTCTTCATGCTGCCCAAGCTTGGCTGGTTTTGATTCGGTTCTTTGTAACCTCCATTGCACCACATCTCGCCGCACCACCACCACCACACCACCACCTTACATGGCGATCACCGCAGTTTCTGGTCAGGTCTGTAAAGTATTTTTTATTTTGTGACTTATTTTGAGTGCTTTTCATATTTTATCATAAATGTTCGATTTTCTATTAAATATGCGATTAAAAAAGATTTGCCATATTCTTAACCTTGATCTTTATTACGTCTTGGTTCCAAAATCTTTTCTGTAGGTACATATCTCCAGTTATATAATGAATGTCTTTCGGGAAAAATAGGGCTCGAAATACGGAATTTCGCTTTACGGACTTTTTCAGGATCGTATCTGCCATCTATCGAGGGATGCCTGTATTTATAATTCATTCTGGGCTTGTATATATGGCTGTATTGGCTTATTGCTCATGTTAAAATTCACTTTAAAAGCTCACGCAAACATCATTAGGCCGTCTATAAAGCATTCTCAGTTGAGGCACCTCGCGGCATTGCATAGGAGTTGGGGCTTTGGCGCCAAGTCTTTAAAACATCCTTTACGAGGGCTCACTTAGGCTGCCCGCTTACGGTGTGTGGCGCTGCACAAAGACGAAAAATAAGATATCACTAATGGGCACCACGGCTTATGAAGATGCGTTTGAGTAACTCAACCATCTTTTATGTTGTACTGCAGGGCATCGGTTGATCTGCCTTTTCGTCTGTGGAGTTGTATCGAGATGCTAGTCATCCTGGCTCCTGGCAGCCCAAGTAAAGAACTGGAATTTAACATTCAAATATAAGAGCCATGGTCATGGTTAAAATAATGTTTTTGTGGCAGGTAGAGTGTATAAAGGGTTCATGACAGGACTATAACAAGATTTAAAATCTTGTTGTGATCACTGAATTTTCTCTCTTACATAGAACACAACTACAGGATAGTTCGATCCACGGATCTCTGTGTTATCCATTTAAAATAATTGCCATTTGTCTATAGAGTAGTTTACACACTGTGCTATGAACCCAGTTACCAGAGTTCAAATCCTGGCTGTGGCTTGAGTGACATACGAACGGGCAGCCACTATACCGAAGAAGGAGCAGAAGGGCGAAAGAAGCAAGTGAGGGCAAAGGATGGTGAGTCCCTGAAGGGGGCCCAGACACACCAAGCAGAACAGATGCACCCCAAGGTGGGGGGGGGGGGGGGGTGATCTATAGATATTTGGCTCTCAATCATGCCCGCGCTAATACAGAGCCATCAGTTACACCTTTGGCTCAGAGTCATCTGATGTTACACCATCACAGGGAGCTGTCAGCAGGGCAATGCTGAGAGCCTTGCAGTGCGAGGAGAAATCCTGGTCCAGGGCAATTGAACTGCCTAAGGAAGAGGACGTGGAGGGCCCCTCATGAGGGGATTGATACCATTATAGAACCTGGAGAGTGCAGCCAATGGCGCCGAGGAAGTTCGAGCTAACGAAGCCAAGGAATTGTGGCGAGCGAGGGACCCAGCAGCGGACATGAAGAGCAAGATCATCGAGTTGCTGGAGCCAATGGAGTGTCAGAAAAGTACACGCCTCAGGCCGCGTTGGGATAGGAATTGTTTTTCCTCTTTGGCCGCCTCCCCTTCACTGGGGCAGCCCCGAAAGAAGAATAAAAAAGGCAAATAGACAGCAGGACACAGGGAATTAGGTGCTGAGCTTCTCTTCTTGATCTGAGAAATGGTTTCCCATAGGGTTACCTGATTATATATATCATATGATGGGAAGTGATGCCAGAGCTCTCTTGCTACACTGGTGTATAGAGGCCCAGAAGTGCCAAAGTGGTACAATTTAACTTGTTTTTAAAAAAATCAGATTATTGTCAAGCCTTGCCAGCATCTGCCTATGCTAACCAGGTTTAGGTGAAAACAAAGCTAGCTTTTGTTGCCAAACGAAACCTCCCAGACCATATTTAGTTTATGCCCATTCGCCATAAAGTCATTAATGTTTTATCCGCACTCCACATTTGCCCCATTTGCTCTTGCAACTTTTGCTGTAGGTCGCCTTTTTTTGTTCCAGCGGAATGCAATATTTATCTCATTTGACACGTGCCACAGTTGCTATGCTCTTATTACACAGGTTGAGATTCTTTCCATGTTGAACAGAAATGTGCAATCCCTGGGCTTCCCTCCCAATGTTTGGTGCTCATTCCCACAGTCAATTGAACCTTCATGTCTGCAAAAGTATGATACCATATCCTCTAATAAACATTAGAGGATTTGATCACAAAACTGCATTTGCCAGAACACATTTCAAGTAAGTACATTTTAGAATGTAAATTACAATGAGTCTTTCCTCATCATAACATGACCTGGAGGGTAAGATTTCCAACTCATAATCAGACGATGGCAAGTTAATCTGAGTCAGAGGTCAGCTCAGGCCATCTTCCCTCTGGGTCAGTAAATGAGTACGACTTTGTTGCAAATAATCAATGGTTGTGCAACCAAGAGACTGGCTCCTTCCTGACTTGGAAAAAGTGGCATTATCGCCTGTGGCTCAGTGCCAACAAGGGCAAGAAGACATTGACTTTCTGACTTTGTCGAAAATCCATTCACCGGCCACCGTGTGGGCAACGGATAGGCAACCGTAAACAATACATTAAGAGAGGGCCTCAACAGTGGAGCCAAAGCGAGCTCGCAATTATGCCTGGTTCCACCATTCATTTTTTAAGTGGCAGCCTCTTGGGATGCAGAGGAAGTCCCGACCGCTCGGCGGAGTTGTTGGAGCTGCACCTGATTGACGCTGATGGGGTTTTTGTGACATGGCCACGGTTTTCAGAGTTGTCTAGATTTACATTAAAAATGGTTGAGGAGTGGATTTGGATTTAATTGTGGTCATTCAACCAGGGAAGGGAAATAATGGTGCAGATAACTGCCCACGTTGCTTTCGCTGGCACACGTTGCACACACTGAAATGTGGACTCATAAGGCAAATATCCCTTATTTAGATAAATGGACTATGAGGTCAAGTTATGTTGGTGAACGTCAGGTGTCCAAAAGTTATTGTGCAGTGCTTTAACTGCTGCATCACCACCATCGCCACTAATATATTCGTTAAGTACAATGATATGTGTGTAGCTATATAAACTGGGTGGCTAATGCTATTAATGCTGGCATGGTGCACGAGGGGGGGTGGTGTGACCATCGCTACACTCTAGCTATCTTGTGCTATCAATGCTGAGATTTAGACACTGTACGAGATGCTCATATCCAGCTGGCTACAAAGGGAGAACGAGGACAGGTTCGGATCCCACTTGCCACTATTGGTATCCTTGCCCAGGAATAAAACTAAGGGAATTTGATTTGCAGTGTAGCACGCTGACCAATGCACCAACAATCCACACAACAAGGAGCAGACTGTCGCGAGCACCTATGAAGGCTGGCATGACACGCGAGGGGGTGGTTTCTTTCCAGGCTTATAGCAACAATGTTGACCACGTCGACGCACGGGGCTGTGTGGGAGATGTGCACTGTGAAGAACAGCAGCAGGGTTGATTGGTATCTAGCGCACAATTTGTCATTCGGTTCATCGAGTGTTTTGAAT
This sequence comes from Petromyzon marinus, assembly GCF_048934315.1. Taxonomy (NCBI): domain Eukaryota; kingdom Metazoa; phylum Chordata; class Hyperoartia; order Petromyzontiformes; family Petromyzontidae; genus Petromyzon; species Petromyzon marinus. Next base: position 23,248,694 of record NC_133667.1, on the reverse strand, counting down.
TTCCTGCACCCGAAGTGCGTGGCACATACGTTGATGGTGTACATACAGTGCACAACATCACTTTATCCCCATCATTAGACCTCCTTTGCCAGTACCAAAATGTAATAATAGGGTTTTACTGGTCAGAACGAAGTTGTAAACTGAGTGTACCAGCCTGCAATAGATTAATGTGTCCGTCCGTCCATCCCCTTTCAATACTTTAACGAAGTGAAATCTCGTGCTGTTGGGTGTAAAATCAGCAATAGACAGCGCAGAGACTTGATATGTCTTATTGCACCCAACATTTGGAAGTCACATTATCTCATTTGCGAACTTCGCTTTTGGGGATGTGGCAAATTCACACACAGCCCACAGCCGAATACCATTTGCGAGGCGAAGTTCGAAGGCACCGTGACGTTACTTTGCCAATGTTCCTACCAGCCCACCCTGCAGGGACCTGTTTCCCCTTTTTTCTGGCAACAAAACTGAAACCTTTTTACAAGGATTCATGTCTGCATTAACCACAATACCTGCAGTCAAAATGCAGGTATTGTGGTCCAGATGACGCCAACGTCATCTGGTCGAGCACCAATTGGGTCGAGGCTCAAAAGAAAGCCGTCCCTTGGTATGGACCAATCAGTTTCTCAAGGACAATGGCGTCATCTGGTCGAGCACCAATTGGGTCGAGGCTCAAAAGAAAGCTGTCCCTTGGTGTGGACCAATCAGTTTCAAGGACAATGCATATATTTTATAACATCACTTTATTTATGCACAATGGGTCAATCAATATGTTGTGAACAGATTGTTAAAAGTAAGCACAGATATATTTATAGAACTGTACACAATCATCACTGCCCATGTTATGACATCACATGCTGTTTAGTTGTCTGGCTATTTATTTATAGAGCTCTCAGTTGGGCAGGACAATATCGTCCCCAAGTTGCAAAATTGTGACTTACAATTCCAGAAAGGCAAAGATCCCTTTGTGGGAAGTTAACAGTGGTTGTCCAATGCACAGACTGGCCCATGGCATAGTAATGTGCAATTTCCACCATTGGCCCCAGGCCTGCCTTAAAGAGATAAAAACCGCCACATTGTTCATTGAGCGTGGAGACACATCAGGCTCGAAAAGCTTCCAACACACGATGACAGAGCCTCTGGAATATGGCTGCCCCATTGTGAAAAACGTGCCTCACTCTTAGGGCTGCCAGCTGTCCTGGTTTTCCCAGGATTGTTCTGTTTTAAGGTAGTTTTCATAGGAAATCTATAAGTCGTCCTGGGACATTAATAGTCCCGGCTTTGTCAGCTAAGTAAATCGTTCACCAATGAAGACAAATGCATTCCATGTAATTCTCACCTCTTCCGATATTGTGAGGTATTGTTTTTCTCATGACGTATCCCAGTTTATTTTGTATCTCAAATATGATGACCCCGTGATAACTATTGGAATTCCACCATTGGAACCTCCTTTGCCAGTAGCAAAATATGATAATTGTTTTTTTACCCTTTTATCTGGCAACAAAACTGACACCTTTTTTTTACAAGGAGTCATGTTTGCATTGACCACACTACCTGCGGTCGAAATGCAAACAAAAAACACAACTCTGATCATGTATGCACTGTTCTTGAAATTGATTGGTCCACACCCGAGACACCAAAAGGTGTCATCTGGTCCAACACCATGTGAGACTAGGCTCTAAGAAAAGCTGTCTGGGGGTGTGGACCAATCAATTTCAAGGACAGTGCATACATTATCAGAGTTATGTTTTTTGTTTGCATTCCGACCGCAGCTATTGTGGTCAATGCAAACATGACTCCTTGTAAAAAAAGGTGTCAGTTTTGTTGCCAGATAAAAGGGTAAAAAACCAATGATCAACTATTGGATTTGTTGTTTTCACCCCGTGACTAAACACCACCGATTGAGACCTGTCCAATGCCTATTTGACACGGTGCCATTTTGAATTTGTATTAAATTAGACTTGTAGGGATTAATTAATGTTACGTATATACACTTCAATACTCCAACCTAAGTTGTTTTCCTTTATTTGCTGGACTCCTAGGTGTTTTATTTGGCACTAGTTGATAATTTCCAGGCGTACAATTTGGCAATTTGCCTAACAAACGGTGGGTTTTAGGTCAGTGCTGGGAGCATATAACTCGGCCAAGTTTGTTCTATTGCATAACTGTATTTGAAATATTGACCTTGAAGACCTGCTGCCTTTTGAAATAATTTATATTATTTATACCCCATTTATTTAATACAGACACAGCAAGTTATTTTTGGTTCATTGTATATATTTTTTTTATGTTTTATTGTTATGAATATTTACCAAGGTAAGCCTTTACTGAGTCTCATACCTCCCAATTGAGTAACGTGCAGGTATTTTTGTTAGTGTTGGGATGTTTGGCCAACACAGGCTAACACATTCCTGCAGAGGGGGCTGGTAGGAAGGTTGGGTTGCTCGGTCAATGGCCAGGGTCAACGGCGGCACCACGTGGTGTATTTCGCAAATATGCCCGACTGTGAGGGTGGGCACAAGCCGGCGTGAGTAAGTTAAACGTTGAGTTTTATAAGGGCACCACGGGGTGACCAGCCCCTCCCCACCCAGCCCCACCCCTCCCACCCCCCACCCAGCTCCGCCCTCCCCACCCAGCCTCTCCCCACCCTCCCCACCCAGCCCCTCCCCACCCAGCCCCTCCCCACCCTCCCCTCCCCACCCAGCCCCACTCTCCCCAGCCAGCCCCTCCCTCCCCACCCTCCCCTCCCCACCCAGCCCCTCCCTCCCCACCCTCCCCTCTCCACCCAGCCCCACCTCTCCCATTTGTGGATGCACGACGGACGGACAGACACAATAATCCCCTGTGGGCTGGTGTAATAACCAGGAGGTTCCTACCAGTATTACGTTTTACTAGCAATGCAAGGAAACGAGAGAACCCAGAGAAAACTAGTGCAGAACAGAGGGAGAACATGCAAACTCCACACCCGAGTCAGGAATCGAACTCTCGTTATTGTGTCTGTGAGGCACAAGTGTTTCCACTGCTATTATATAATTGTGTATTACTGGATTAATGGGACTTTTCCTATAACTTAATTCTCTTAACTTTGCGAATGCCCTAACATTTTAACAGTGAAACGATGCCACAGGGAAATGATGCCATTGGAAATTCAATCTAAGGCCAATGACAATAAATTCAAAGCCTCTTCTTGCTGTAACAGGCTTGGGGGCAATACTCTATTGGTTTATTTATCTATGTAGTGAATGCAAAGTCCCTTAGCCAAGCGGTCGCCTCTGGTCCTGCTGTGCCGAGGGCGAGTAGTAGGCCTCCGCTGAGTGTGTGGATTGGGCAGACTTCTACTCTATTGGTGACCACGAGACATTGGTGGAAATTACAGTACACATTCCCACGAAGAGGTGTGGTCTCTCCATAGGATAACTTCTGTTGGCTTCCCACAGTGCTACTCACATTATAAACATTATAAAACCTTGGTTGGGGGGGGGGGGGGGGGTATGATTGCCTGAGTTGTCCCCAATGGGATTTTAACTCGCAGACTTCCGACTGTGAGAGCGACTGTGATAACCCACAATACCTTGCGCGAGTTGAAAATATCTTTGACCGTGGTTTTGTTTCTGCAATATTTCCACCCATATATCGGGAATGCCCAGCAGCAGCAGCAGGTGTCCCTGAGATTGTCCTTGCCAGCAGGGACTGCGCGCGATGCACATTGCTGCGCAAAATTAAACCCGACACGGTGAAATTATTAATGTGCCACACGTCACGTTGGGCATTTCCATGTGGAAATGATGCAAAATCAGAGTAAAACTTTTCGATGAAGCTGTTGATTAAAGATGCGAATGCTTTCCTGTGTTTGTGTTCACATCCAAATCGTTTTTATCATCACTGCTGTTAATTGAATCGCAGTGGGTCAAATCTGGGTGGCAGCCGCCTCTGAGATAACACTATAAATTGTCTTGTGATAATTGGGCACGTGGCTTTGTTGTAATGTTGTAGGTTTTATAAACAACTCAAATTAATGCAACACCGTGAAAATAACACGACTCGCGGTCAGACAGCTTTGTGTTAAAATCCCATATGGATGTTGATTCAATCAATCATCTTTCGAAAGTTGATTAAAACGAACAATGCTTTCAGGGGTCAACGTTGGTTGCTCTGTGACGAGATGGGAATATAATGAAACACAATTCGGATTTACGTAGTGTCTAAATGCAACGACATCTCAAGAGCTGGGTGGGGGGGGGCATATGCACCATGGCTATGAAATGGAGGTATTTATATTTTAGAAGTATTGTATAATGTGATTGGAATTTCATTATAGATGGGAGCCAGTCCGTCACAGGCAAAGAACAGGAAGGGTTTGAGCCTGGACTTGAACATGGGCGTGGAGTTGGCACTTCGGATGACCTCTCATTGAGCAGAAGTTGGTTGAGGGTATTGACAGAAGGCCAAAGCTGCTAGGACAGTGAGCAGTTGAAGATGTGTCGCGCAAAATAAAAGGGGAGAGGTAGCTGGCCCACGGCTATCAACGGGGATTAATGCCAACACATTTCTTGTGCGTACATCTTAGTGCCACATTGCATAGCATTATGGTCTTCTTGTGGGTACTCTGCAGTACACGACTTTTCACATGTAATGAGTTCCTTAAGAGTACCATCCTCAGCAGAGGCAGGTCATTAATACTTGACAGTGGTGTAAATGATGATTGGTTTTGAGTTGTAAATAGTTTAACTGGCTGTTTGGAATCATAGTTGTACGTTCTGACATCGTGAACTCCAGGCCTTTGCTTCTGTGGCAGGCAACTGGGCTGTCTGGTTTGCGATTTAAATTAATTGGACTGGCCGCATTGTTGTTAGCACGCTGCACGATTACTCTGGCGAGATGAGTTCGATTTTGGCCACGGCAAACATCAGTGGCGAGTAATATCTGAAGCAGTCTTGGCTGCTCCCTCCCCTCCATCACCAACCCGCACTGACCGGCATGGCGAAGTCGTTTCAATCAACCTCCACGACCGACTCAGCTTGGGCAGGCATTCGTCCAGCAGTGGATGGACAGAGGACTGTATATCCACACTTGTGCTTTACAGTGGTGTGTAGCTTGCTTGGTTCCCTTGAGCAGCTTCAGCCCGCAGGTGCTAAATAACCCGTGACTGTCTTTTGACAAACAATTCTGAAGACATTGATAAGTGAGACAAATGAGACTCAGGTGGCGGATTCCCCCCCCCACCGCTCCCCCCACTCAGATTCACACTTTGACCTTCACGCACACCATTGCATTCAATATTCGTGAATCGTGAGTAGTCGCCACTCCTAAAAAGGGGTGCACTTAAAGCGAGTGCTAAGCAGCGCATGGCTGAGGGTGCACATGGAGAGGGAGACCCAGACCTTCACGGAATGAGGAGGATTGCAGACTTAGTCGTAAATCAATGACTTTTATTGCGCGCCCCTGGCTGGGATGGCTGAGCCAAATGGAATGGCATTCTTAGGTTTTTTTTTTATTCCCCAACTTGCCTTTATTTGCCCAGTATTTCTTCACAGATGGAATTCTGTGTCTGAATGCACCTTATTTACCACCGACATCTATGCTAAATTAAGCCGGTTAATTTTTAGCTCCGTGGAGAAACGGCCACACTTTGTTTCGCCTTATTGACAGTGCCGTTTGCATTGCAGGAAAAAGCCTTATTTGTTTATGCGCCTTTATAGAGAACGCAGTTATACACTGTGCACTGCTTGAAGATACAACTTGAGCCGTTGAATGTTGGTGCAGGGTATTACAAAGAATAGTGGTTGCATAGCAAGTGAATGCAGCCCACAAGACAGTTCTGTGAGTTTTTCACTTTTTCACGAATGCAAATGCAGTAAAAAGCATCTCTAAAATGTAATATGTCTGGGCTCTTAAAAGTACGTTAAAGTTGAACAACAAAAAATTATTTGGTGTCACAAATGTTGCATTCAGTTGATATTCCTGAAATAATTTAATGATAGGAACACGAGGCTGCATCATTTGAACAATATTTTCCAGGGAATTGCGCCCATTTCATTGCTGATGGTAATTATATTGTGTTGGCAGGTGGAGTGATTATGCAACGTGTTGTAGATAGATGTTAACATTTTGTACAAGTTGTCTTTAATTTTGAGTTGCGACGTTGGGCATGCAAATAATTGCATGGCCAAACTTACGCATAAATTTATTCAACATTCGATAACAGTCTCTTAATTTATTTTTTTCAACTCATTTTCATATTTGAGAACTTTATTGTTTTTTTCTATTGGCATGAATTCCCACATGGGCTATAGAGAAAGGACTAATTAATGCCTGTTTTGTCCTAGCCTTAATTGATTTTTACTGTTTAATTTATCCCATCTTCAGGGATTGTCTGGAAAAATGCCATTCATAGCCGTTTTATTAAAGCATAAGGACACATTGTAGTGACTGAAAGTACAATTTAAATGCTGTCAACATACATTTAAATGCCCCCCTCCCCCCCTTCAAAAATCCTTGGCCAAAAAAATCCAAGTCCCACTTTGTGGTTGTCAGCCTATCATGCCTCATGAAGCCATACAATGAGTACCGTATTATTATATGGGAAGTCAGCAGGGGCTGTCCTTTGGAGAGACTGGGCCCAGTCATAGGAATGTTGAAGTTTTTTATGGCAGACTTAGAACCGCCACCAGTCCAAGTACCTGCACATTATTGAAGATGCTCCTTTTTATATCAAAACTAGGTTGTTGGGGGATAGGCGTCCCCCAACAACCACAGCCTGCGGCGGCCCCCAACAGACTGGTCAAGTAAATCCTTACGATCCACTCGCACAGCGTGCGGTGGGCCTCCATCCAGCAGTGGATTTAAGCACCAAAAAAGACTCGAGTACTAATGTAATGGACAGAGCATGGTTCTCCCTCAGGGCAGCAATGGACAGACCACGGCTCTCCCTTAAGCCAGCAGTGGAGAGCACGGGGGTCCCTCAGGGCAGCAGTGGACGGAGCACGGCTCTGCCTCACTCTCACTCACCCGTCTCCTCACTGGCACTCACCCGTCTCCTCTGAGCTGCATGCGATTGTGTGTGCATGTGTGAGTGAGCCGTGTGTGTGAGCGAGCCGTGTGTGTGAGCGAGCCGTGTGTGTGAGCGAGCCGTGTGTGTGAGCGAGCCGTGAGTGAGTGGATCGACCGTCAGCTTTCCGTGGCTGCGTCTCCGGCGCTGTGCCCATGAGTTGCTGCTTCTCGGGCCTTCGAGGTGCGGGGCGCACCACAACACGAATTGGGCAGCTCGCGGTCACATGATGCACTTCAACCAATCCGGGGGCGTACATGTTTGGGAGGGGCGCACCTCTGGTTAGCTGCTTGCTCGCGGTCACGTGACGCACTTCAACCAATCCGGGGGCGTTAATCACAGTCACAGAATGACAGAAGGACAGATCTGGGCTATTATAGATGTGTGTATTAAGCCCATGGAACCAATTATCTCAGAAATCCACAGAATGGTGGCTCTGTTTTTTTCTGTGTGCTCATCCACACACAACCCGTTGTATGGCAGATTGCCCTCTACTTTAGCTCAACTTGTGCAAAATATGCTAATTCTTCTTGTATACTTCAAAACCAGCCTTCTGTATTGTGTGGGATCTCTTGCACGTGAATTGGATCTTAACACAAAAAAATTCAATGTTTTTTTCACCAGTTGAAATCCCTCTGAGGTTCGTTAGATCTCATGCAAGGGGTATCTGGGAAACATTATGTAGGGGACGTTGTTAGTGTTATCTGTTTAGTTTCCGGCAGTTCTTACTTAATTATTGCACATTTCTGAGGAATTTAATTTTAATTAACATTTTATGAAGCAGGACTCACAGGAGCAATGCCAATGTTATAGGTACAGGACGAAATATAATGAAACAATTACTAAATAACCTGGGTATATCCATCTGAGCATATGTGAATGTGAAGGACACCACAAGGAATGTTTAAGGTAGAAAGAGGTAAACAATTTGGAAGGTGAGCACACTGATTTCCAGGCCATCTCCAGCTGTGTATAGACCGGACGCCACTAGAATGAATGTGCGGCATCTGAATTTGATCGTTGAACCAAGCTTGGCAAGGCTTAGGCTGTTGTTTCTTGTCAGGAGGAATACATTTTAAAAGTACTGTAATCACAATCTCTTTAATGATTACACCAGGATTTAATGTAACATAATCCCCTATATATATAAAAAATATATATTTTACGCCACTACTCCCCAACCGGGCGGAGTTCAACGTGGTTTAATGCGCTGACCCATCAGTCATATGAGACACCAATTTCCACCGAGATGTGTTCGACGCGAGCGTGGTGAGCCTGCGCAGCGTTAACGCGGCCGATTTGTGCACGCAAGCGCGGTCGGTCGGTCAGATCGGACGTTGCCCTGCAGGCCCACACCATTAAACGATCAATGTGCCGTGTTCAATCGAGATCCCATTTGGCCACCGTGCGCGGGTCCGGGGTGCTCGGTGGGTTCCATGAGACCCGCGGGAATACGGACGGCGCACGCACGTGCCACCCCGTCTGTCAGGCTCACGCTTCTTTTGAGCGTCTCGCTGCTATAACGGGTGGCTCATTGAGAATCTGGCTTCTGATTTGGCTCCTACCCACCATGGGAAAAGTCAACAAGAGAAAACTGATACGATCAATGTTATGGTAGCCTCTTTGTGGAGGGGTATAGGTGGTGCCGTGGTGAATTTGGTGGTTGCGGAAAACTGTCACCATGCTTGAATCAATTAATGCGATGAAAATAATTTAAGAGTCATGAAAATGTAATGTGCATTAAATACCCGTGTTCTAAGTTGTATAATGGAGGTAAAACTGTAAAATCTGGACAGAAAAAATAGGAAGCAAAAAAATGAGATGGCAGAACCTAGAATACATTTACTGTTTTTGTTCTTATTTTCCGTTCATGAATTAAGCAACTAAAAAATAATGTGTTACATTATCAATATAATTAATGAACTTGATTTCAGCCGTTTGCCAATAAACTGCTATGCCAATGCCTCCCCTGTTGCGTCGGTTATGGATATTTTTGGCCATACTTCACCAAGCTGGTCTATGCAGGTGACTAAAGGGGGGGGGGGAGTGCCCAGGGACAGATGTCAATTGTCACCGATGTTTGCCATGGCTGGGAATCTGCCATGGCTAACAGAAGAGGAGTCACCCTGAAGCGTTATAGACTTCATCTCATTATCCATGTTTATCTGTGTATTACCGTGTGGATAAATGGAGCAATTGACGTCGACGAACACTTGAAATAGGATCAGAGGATTTACACTGCGGTACTCTGTCGTGCCCGTTACAATCACTGGTTGGTGCCGCAGTGAAGGATCTGAAATTGTCATGCTCCGGAGCTCGTGATGCACACCGTAGGAATTCGGAATGTCACGATTAAAATCCATTTTTATTGTGCGTCTGAAATTTCATTTATACAATTTAGGTGAATCATCCGGTAATATACCTTTTAGGCTAATGACAGAAAAGCGAGACCAATAAATAAGGAAGAAAATACAAATGAGATGTACAAAATAAGGCAAAAAATGTAATTGTGACACCGAATCATGACCATTAATCTAATTTTTGGTGGGCGGTGGAGGGGTGTCGGGGGAGAAGGGTGTGGGTTGAATTGTTACATGCCATTTAGGGATGTATCGACAAAAGAACACTGGGTTGTTTGTAGGGTTACGTCATTTCTCCGAGCCTCCACGCCGCTGCCCACTGGTCACTTAGTTGATGCTAACAATTATCAATTCCGTGTCAAGGTCATGCAACGTGATGCAGTCCTGTCATACTTAGACGTGGAAGTGGCGGAGAGATTGGTGCAGAGAAGTCACTGCAGCCATGCGACTGGAGTTCCTCGTGACCAAAGAGGTGACAATTATAGATCTTGTCTGAGCTGTGGGTACAGTGTGGAGGGTATTCTTAGATGAGTGGTGCACGCAGAAAGTATGCCGTGGAGCTGCGTTACTGTGTCGTGCGCGAGCTAAAATAGAAGCGGCACGTTGGTTGATGGGCCCATGTTGATAACTGAAGCTTAATGGGTGCTGTAGATGAATGAGTCGTGACTGGCCTGATTTGAGCACAGCTTGGCTTTGCTGCACCGTATGAGCTGCAAGTCGCTGTGCTGCTCGCTTGAGAATCCACAAAGTTACGAGATTCACTTTCGTTCTCGACTCGGGAAAATGCAGCGAATCCTCTCGATGGCAAACGCCCATGAACGAATATTTGTTTTCATGGGGGACATTAATTGTGGAGTTATTTTTGTGTGTTGTGTGATTCATTTAGTTTAATGGTCATGGGTGACGGCAGTTTTGTGTGCTGATGCAGTGTATCTACCACATACGAATTTCCAAAGCAAATTATGAGTCAAATAATTTGCAACTCTTTTGTCAACCATTTCTTAAACGAATGAAGGCTTCCCTACTCCATGTTAACCATGGTGGTTGTTTGACCATACTGGTGAAGAGGTGCCCAAGACCGGCTCAGATGTCGCTCACCACCGATGTTAATTGTGGCCGGGAATTAAACAAACCACTGCTCCATTACTCCCCGCACTCTGTTACCACAGCATTATTAATATCGTATTTGTCTATCTCATGTAAAAAGTGCCCTTCTAAAAAATTATCGACAGCTTTCCTTAAAAAAAGCCGCCGTAGATTTCACCCAACGAATTTTTTTTTACAAAATATTTTTTTCAACCAATTATTTTTCGTTCTACGACGTTCCTAGAGCTGGACGTCCATTCCATTGTCATGTTATTCCTGTAACTGGCACACGAGATGGATTTCCCACAGTTGACATAAATCACAACATCTTTATCTCTGAAGGCCGAACGAGGTTTTCTGCGTAAATGCCCTCCCCGTTGGTTTCCAGCGCCTCGCCTTGAAGCGTGCTCTCGCGTGAATCGTGACTCTGGTATTTGTCCCGCCGTTTGGGGTCTGTCAAGAGGGGAGCCCCCTTTTTTTTTGCTTGCTCCTTCTGCCTCACCGACCACTGCCCGATCTTTCATCGCTCTGCAGGCTCGTGCCGAGTGATTGAGCGCGCCACATTGCTGCGTGGCAGCTGTGAGGAACATGTGGGTTTGCGTACGCAGCGGACACAAGCGACGAGCTGCAATTACTCGGGAGTTACTCGGTCGGTGACAAAAAGGAGCACACGTCCATGTGCAGTGGTGCTGACGGAGGCTTGTTGGCCCAAACTAGCACGTTTCCTTTTTAACTCGCCACCTCACCTTGAAATGCTGCTTGAGATGCTGATGGATGAACATTCATTTCGTGAGTTTGTTTTGCCAAAAAACTAGTTACAATTGTTTGTTTAACTGCTTCTGCTTCAAAAGATAAATCAAATTGCCTCTCTGCTCCAAAAAGTGTGGGGGGAGTGTTTTCTCCCCCCATTACTGGCCCAAAGCAAGTCCTTGATTTACACATTCCTATGGTGGGGCCTAGTCTGTTTGTAGGACAACCATGGTTAACTTTGGAAATAGTATAGAAGTATAAATATGATCAACTCTGAATAAAGCATTGGCGCCTCATGACTGTGAGATTGGAACCTGCGCACTTCCGCCTTGTGATCTGAACCACAGTGCTACGCTACTGGATTGTATTGTTGACAGTGCACGATAGAGCACATGGAATGCACGATACAGTGAGTCTGTTTGTAGGACAACCATGCTTTGGGGGTGTTTTTCTGCTAAGGGGACAGGACAACTTCACCGCATCAAAGGGACGATGGACGGGGCCATGTACCGTCAAATCTTGGGTGAGAACCTCCTTCCCTCAGCCAGGGCATTGAAATTGGGTCCTGGATGGGTATTCCAGCATGACAATGACCCAAAACACATGGCCAAGGCAACAAAGGAGTGGCTCAAGAAGAAGCACATTAAGGTCCTGGAGTGGCCTAGCCAGTCTCCAGACCTTAATCCCATAGAAAATCTATGGAGGGAGCTGAAGGTTCGAGTTGCCAAACGTCAGCCTCGAAACCTTAATGACTTGGAGAAGATCTGCAAAGTGGATTGGGACAAAATCCCTCCTGAGATGTGTGCAAACCTGGTGGCCAACTACAAGAAACGTCTGACCTCTGTGATTGCCAACAAGGGTTTTGCCACCAAATACTAAGTCATGTTTTGCAGAGGGGTCAAATACTTATTTCCCTCATTAAAATGCAAATCAATTTATAACATTTTGACATGCGTTTTTCTGGATTTTGTTGTTATTCTGTCTCTCACTGTTCAAATAAACCTACCATTAAAATTATAGACTGATCATTTATTTGTCAGTGGGCAAACGTACAAAATCAGCAGGGGATTAAATACTTTTTTCCCTCACTGTACATGACTGCAGCTTAATACAAAAATCACGGTCATTGCGGTCAAATAAGCATTACGGTAAAATAAGATTAAGGGCAAAGAAGCATCACGGTCAAATAAGCATCAGGGTCAAATAAGCATCAGGGTCAAACATCACGGTCAAATAAGCATCACGGTCAAATAAGCATCACGGTCAAATAAGATTAAGGTCAAATAAGCATCACGGTCAAATAAGATTAAGGTCAAAGAAGCATTATGGTCAAATAGGCATCACGGTCAAATAAGATTAAGGTCAAATAAGCATCACGATAAAATAAGCATCACGGTCGAATAAGTATCACGGTCAATTAAGCATGACGGGATATTGTGGGGAGACTGGGGGTGGGGGGGAGGGTTGTGTGGGGTGGGGGCATCATCCTCTCTTGATAACATTTGCTGTTGGGCTTCCTTCAAAGTGGTGCTCGTTACCGCAATCCGAGGGATAATGGGCCATGTTGACCCTTCCCAACATTTGAACCCGCGATCCATGATCGTTATCCCTGCTTGCTCCACTGTGCCGTGTTCTGGCCGTGTGAGTCACCGCGTTAAAACAATGCGTAATTAATTAGAATGCATTGCGAAGTACAGTAGCGGCTTTCAGGCTGTACACATCCATTGTGTTGACCTTATATTGGACCTTGTTTTTAAAGTGGAACGTTTGTCAACCCTCCCTTTGGAATTCATGGAAACTTGTAGAATTGTCTACATTTGGATAAACATTGCCATGAAAGTAAATTTCTTAAAAATGTGCTTCATGCAAACGGATAAACATTCATAACGACACTCTAAAGTACTGTACAGCTCACTCAACACTGAAAGACAACACACACTATACCCTGTGAAGAGCCACATGGCATTATGTGATCTCCAACTATCATCTGAGCCAATCTTTATGCTTTCTGTCTCCTCTAAAGAGGGGCCATTACCCAATAAGGTAAACTGACTTCATTTTTTTCTGTTATAAGGCAGTGTTCATGGCAATTGTGGTGATTATTTATATTTGCTTGTCTTTAAAGAGTTGCCAGGTGTCTCAGCCAGGTGGCTCAGCGGTAGGGCGAGTGGCGGCTCACGATCATGAGGTTGCGAGTGCAAATCCTGGCTGGGGATGATTCGGCCCATCATCTCTGTTGGATAGATAGATAGATAAGTACCACTTAATAAGAATACGTTTTACCCTTTCTGGCAATAAAACAGGTGTTAAGATGTTCATACACCAAATAGATAAAAATAAGTACCACTTTGTGGGGAATTCAACAGTGGTTGTCCTATGGGTAGACCTCTGCCATAAGAACGTGGAATTGCAACCACTGGCTGAGGGCTGTAAATAGGAGGTGAGCACCGCTTCAGTGCTCTTAGCAGGAAATCAAGTGAAACTTTTATGTAAAAAGAGTGGTATATATGTTATGCTGCCTATTAAACTATGATTTTTGCAACGGTGTCAAAGCCGAGGAAACGCATGTTTTTTCTGCCAGCTTGGCTCACAGTGCAAGCGTCCCTGACGCCTGTATATTTCAAGTTTGCATGTTCTCCCTGTGGTCGTGTGGATTTTTTCTCTGGGCCCTCTGGTTTATCCTTCCACATTTAAACACGTGTGTTTAGAAAATTTGGCTGCTCTAAATTTCCACATGATATAAGCCACATCATTGAGCTGTCATTTATGATAGCCAGGTCACTTCTGAAAAAAAAAGAGCTATGTAGCTCAGTGGGCCTTACCTGTGTGCCATGTGCCCATGGCTGTTGTCGAGGCTGCGAGTGTTAAACGGCTTTGGGGATATCCTCCCTGGGTGGTAGCGGATGGACGTTGAGACGGCGGCGTGTGAATGAGGTGCTGACTTGGCCTGTCTCCACAACTTTGGCTTTGGGAGCAAACGAGGGCAGGCCTTCCAAGTCTGGCTTCTGGCTCAAAGCATGTGTGAAATAGTTTTTCTTTTGTAACTCGGCACCAAATGTTAATTCGTGCAAGATGCATATTTATGTGTGTGCGTGTGGTGTGGTGATGTATGGTGTGGTGGCTAGCGCACCATGCTACAATCTCGCGACCTGGGTTTGATTCTGAGCTGTGCACGCGATGTGAATGCCGCAAGGTATGTAGCTTGACTTAAGAGATAAATGAGTGCTTGATGCGGTGTGTTCCAGCCACATCACCCCCTCATTTGCGGTTCCATCCCTACTAGGTGCTCACTGAAAGCATCTGCCTCCGTGGTCTATAATGCTTCTGTGGCAGATCATTGTTTTTGTGTTTGTAACGGATTACTAGGAAGGAGACAGTATCTACAAGTGTGTGTTTAGGCCAAAATACACAGGTGTATTGCTGTAGATAGTGTTTGCAATTTCACCTGTAAAACATGAACCCAAGGAAGCTGGAAGTCGTCCGGGGTCAGATCCGAATTGTTTGGAAAGAAACACCCCCGACGCCCACGATGAATGAGATCTCAAACAATAATTACAGCGGTCGGTTTCTGGAGTGCTGGCAATCAAATTGTTCCCCCATCTCTACGTAAGCCAGAAGCCAGTGGTGGAAAATTTCACATTTCCATGAACGGGGTCAGTCACACTTTAGGAACATCCACTGTTTGTTAATTTCTCACCTCTTATTCCCCCCCCACGCTTCACTGACGCCATAGGGATGTATATGGGTGTGTGTGTGTGAGCATGTGTGTGTATGTGTGAGAGACATAAAATCCTATATTTGGTTTGCTCTGCGTTCCACTGGGCCTTCTCCAGTCGTGGCAAGGCTCAGCTGTTTGCCTGCCAGCTCCTGGCCAGAATCACTATCCATGGGCAGAGTGTTTGGTTATTGTTATCCTCAAACAAGGAGGCCCTTTCATTAAAAAAAAATCTTCACTGGTTTCACACAGAGAAAGTGTGTTTAGACTGATCGAAGAATAAGTTGGAAGTACTTAATATAAGAAGATAACTAGGATAATAAAATGAGGCTATAATTCCATTTTGTCCCAGCAATGAAGTTGGTGTCAGGTTGGCAATGGGGCTTTGGCCAAAAATGATGGCACCCTTCAGAATGGAAATGCCTGCATTTATTTATTTATTTGTTCCAGTTGGGTGCCGGCTGTGCAAAGAGCTCTCAACTCCCCCAAAGGTTCAAAAACCCAGTAAGGGTCAACACCTACCACATCGTGGATCTCCACAGCAGCTTTTATATCGAATGGCTCGGCCTCTGCCATGGTAATGTGGCAGTTTTACTGCTGTATCAGAGCCGCACGAAGAAAGCTGAGAGAGCACACTATTTAAGGTGCCCTCCTAGTTTTATATTAAAGCAAGTCACAGGTTCACATTGAACTCATTCTCTCACAGATCCACATAAGGGTGGCTCTTGTTTTGCTGTGCATCCTCATGCACACCACCCCCGACGATGTGACACAGGGCTAATGTTGGAGATGAGTGCCGCCTCATGCTTATTTTAGCGCAAGATAAGGAATACTTTTGCCTAAATGGCTTCTTAAAATATTTCGGGTGTCAATTGTGAATTGAACGGAAATGAGTAATGATCGCATTCTGTTGGAACAGCCGATCTCACGTATTTTTACACGTACTCCTTTAACGGTGACGCGTGGATGTTTTGCCCCCCCCCCCCCACGGTCAGTGCAGGGTTAGAGGCATTAGGCCGTGAGCGGCAGTGACTATTGCTGGCTTCCCATGGCTATGAGATGACTTGCCACGTCGTGATGTGCCGCCCCACGCTCACAGCTGCTGGGGCCCACTCGCTGCTTCCAGGCCATCTATGGAATGTTGAGGAGCCCTTGCAGACCAAAGGGTCACATTTGATGCTAGCCAGGGATAGCCTGACTCACCGAACTGTGACATGTGCGTGCGTGTGTGTGTGTTTGTGTGCTCGCTAACAGCACTTGCCCTAGCAGTCTTTTCAGGTTAGACGGGAGTCTTTGTCTTTTGTGTTTGTGTGGAGAGCGATGGCGCAGTGGTTAGGATGCTATGCTACAAACCCGCCGACCCGAGGTCAATTCACAACCCAACAGTGACGATTATCTGAATTAGTCCTGGGCCTCCCCTAGGTCGACTCAGCCTCAAATGAGTACCTGGTGCGGTGTGTAAACATCGCCACTGGGGGGACAAATGCGGTCGGGCGTGGTTGCTGGCCACCCACCCCCTCGTGTGCCGTGCCGGCCTTCATAGGTGCTAGCTAAGAGCACTTTCCAGAAAACACTATTAGGGCTATTGGGGGATCTTTGTCTCCGTGTATTTGTGGGGAGTGGTGGGGTGGTGTATGACGCCCTAAGTAAGTGACCCAGATAGCATCAGTGAAAGTGCTGTCTGAACCTAGCACGGTTGGCTACGTACGGTGCAAAAGAAGTTCAACATGTATTTCTACAACGTGCCCTAGAGCTTCACATCCCTGTTGGAGGTCGCCTCAGCCAGTCATCTTACTCCCTGGAATAAAAAAAGACGTAATTACCACTCTTTGGCACACGCATTAATGTTAACAAAGAGGCTGCTTCCTGCCAAAGGTATATTACATTGTTCTACCTTGTCAGGCCTGCCAATGGAGAGGAGCATATCCCAGTGTTCTCTTAAGGAGAGACACTTGGGTTTTTTTTTTCGCTCCTACTTTTATTCCAATTGTGTTAACCGTATCATGTTACGAGACATATTATCCATTTGAATTCTCGCAGAGAATGGCCCACAGAAAGATATATCGAACAAAAAAACGGCCTCTGACCTCCCTTCAATGACCTCTTGCATTCACACTAGGTGGTACTGCACCTGCCGACATTCCCTACACAGCGCATTGCTTGTCGCACGGTGGTCAAATTAATAATTCTCAAGAGCTTAAATTTTTCCACATCGATTGAAAAAGGATACAAATTCTATTTAACGACATTCTACCATGGTGAGACCATCAACTCACTACACTTGCAAATCTGGTTCAATCACATTTTGCTACCCAGATTTGAACCTAGGCTCTCGGCATTTACAGCTCATTGCTCCGACCACAGAGTCACCCTGCCACCTGTATATGTTTGACTGTTTATCGTGCCAAATCCCATGAGAGTAATTTGGAAGTTTACACATTTTCTCATCGAGTATTGTGTAATGTGAATGATTTTGAAGGGGGCTGTCGGGGGCCAGCTGCTCGCGTGCAAATGCGCAATGTGATGTGGAGAGCGGCTGGCTTGCAGCAGAAGCACGCTTCAGTGTCCACCGACATGGGAAGCTAAGTGGGAGGTGTTGTGCCCGCTGTTAGCATGTCCACGAGCTACTTGTCTTGCACGTGCTCAAGTGTGCCGATTACCCACGTCGGCCGACTCTCGGCGTCTCGGCCTGCTCGTGTCCGCATTGCCGGGGACACTCGAGAGGTCGCTTTTGAAGTGGTGCCAGGCGATATCCGACTGAGCCTGCCTATCACCAGGCCGACGATGCCCCGAGGCATTTACCTTTCAGCTGTCACAGCGCAGAAGAGAATCGCACGTTTGTTTCAGCAAACCCACCCAGTTCTGGTCCCTATTTTGTTGGACTCGTTTTCAAGTCCATAAGAGGTTTTGGGGTTAGGGTTTTTTTTGGTTAGATCGCTGAAATATATATTGAAAAAAGTTATATTTGTGCAAATTAAATAAATATGTATTTACGCGATCTAACCCAAAAAACTTTTATTATGGATAATATTGGTCGCGAAAGCCTACGTGTTAGACTCGTTTGCTCGTGTTTAACGGGTGAACTTTATCACACGCATTCATCTACGGACGCTTGCTGAGCGACGGTCTAAGTAACACACTGAAATTTTAGCCATTAGACATTATCACTGGGATCTTACCTGTAGTAATCTCATCCCCTTTAAGACTTGTCCAACAATCTTTATTACCACGTTATTTAGCCATTGTGTTTACCAGATGACACAGTCGGGTACCGTTGCTTGGCAGCGTTGCCTTGAAAGGCATGGACGAATATCTGAACGCACAAGTAGTGCCTGCTTTTTATTTTAAATATAGGAACCAATAGGACTGTTACAAGGCACCAATGGGATTCTTAGGGTTAACTAAGGCTCCAAGAATTAGACTGATATCCCTAATTGTCTTTGCCCTTCAATTATTAACACCCAGGGATCACAGAAACCATCCAAGGCACTATTAGGAAATTCTAAGGATACAATGTCAATGCCTGAGGCATGGAGAAAAAGTTTAAGTCGCAGCATAGCCATGCATAAGCAAGATATTGAATAAATAATCCCATGCACAATGTATAAAATATTCAGTAAAAATGCAGTGAGGGATGAAGCGGCGATGGGCTTCCATTTTGAACGGTGCCACAGGCGGGCGTAAGGAATCGTACGGGGTAACTGCACTCTCCCCCCTGGGCCTGCCCTGTAACGCTACACATTTAGTAGGGAGGCTGATGTGGTGATGATCAAAAAGTGTCTTTTTTACGCACGTGAAATATATATTTTTAAAATTGTCACATAATTGCTTCATTAGAAGCTGTGGATTTTTAATTGAGTATGCTTTTCGGTGTGCCCCATCGCGGTATATGTCCAACATTAGTCTAGTTATATTTTACACATGTGCGCGTGTATGTGTGTGTGTGTAAATATTGCTAGTATAGCAGCGCGCTGCGCTCCAAACCTGGTGAACTGAGTTAAATTCCCGTTCACCACCAACACCAGTGATGATTATCTTAACCGGTCCTGGGCCTCCTTCCCTCGGTCGACTCAGCCTCAAACAAATACCTGGTGTGGTGTGTAAACATCACCACTCGGGAGACAAAGACGGCCGGACATGGTGGTGACCACCCCTCATGTGCCGTGCTGGCCTTCATAGGTGATCTCGAACAGCACTTGCTCCTACAGTCTGTTAAGGCTATACGGGGGACCTTTGTCTTTGTGTATATATGTCCCAATAGGGCTTCTTAACTCCAAGGTCGTCTATTTTAAATTTGGCACCAAATGACATGAACAACCTTTAGTTGCACTTCCAAGAAAATTACATCACCAGCACAGGGTAGTGCTTATTTATTTAATAACTAGACCTTTACATATGATAATAGGGTTTTTCCCCTTTTTTCTGGCAACAAAACTGAAACCTTTTTACAAGGATTCATGTCTGCATTAACCACGATACCTGTAGTCAAAATGCAAACAAAAAACCTACTATGATAATATATGCATTGTCCTTGAAACTGATTGGTCCACACCAAGGGACGGCTTTCTTTTGTGCCTCGACCCAATTGGTCTCGACCAGATCACGCCAAAAGGTGTACAGCTCAAAGACAATGCACTATCAAAGTAATGAGGGCTCGAGGTGAGCATCTACATCATTAGACCTCCTTTGCCAGTACCAAAATGTAATACTAGGGTTTTTCCCTATGGCAAAGGAGGTCTAATGATGTAGATGCTCACCCCGAGCCCTCATTACTTGGATAGTGCATTGTCTTTGAGCTGTACGCCTTTTGGCGTCATCTGGTCGAGCACCAATTGGGTCGAGGCTCAAAATAAGCCATCCCTTGGTGTGGACCAATCAGTTTCAAGGACAATGCATATATTATCATAGTATGTTTTTTGTTTGCATTTTGACTGCAGGTATTGTGGTTAATGCAGACATGAATCCTTGTAAAAAGGTTTCAGTTTTCTTGCCAGAAAAAAGGGGAAAAACTCTATTATTACATTTTGCTACTGGCAAAGGAGGTCTAATGATGTAGACCTTTGCATTTCCGCAACTAAAGCACTTTACAAAAAAATGGAGAAACAACAGTTAGGTAAAAACTCACAATTGTTTTTTTTCAACTGCGATGGGGAGCTCACACAGTCTGGACACATTGGTAACAATCACAGGTTGGCGATTACTTTGAGTCATCTCTATGGGATCATCTCTATGGGATGGGTGCCAATTCATCGGAAGTCAAAGTGATTGTTTTTGTGCAGTGGCTAGTCTCTGCCGTAGGAATGTGGAGTTTCCAGATTTTTCATAGGGCTGCTCGCGGATGTGAGCACAAGGCCACCACACCCTTTGAAGGAGTACAAGTATTGGCTTTTTTAAATGTATATTTAACAATTCAAAAATCCCTCCCCCAAAAATATTTTTGCGCAAAGCCCCATCATGAATCGTCCAAGACAAACTTAGATAAGCTTCGAGTTCTCATGATTCATTGGAAATGCTGAGACCCGATGCATCCAATCTACGGAAACCTATTGGGAATTACAATAACAAGAGTAACAGGAAAAACACCCCGAGCTAGTGAGTGTGGCCATCCTGTCGTAGACATATATGTCCCCGTGGAAAAGTATCATGTGGCTATGAATATTGTTGTCATGTTATTCGCATTTTTGTCCACCCTCGTGTCTGAGAGTTTCTCATTTTTCATTATCATTCTGCACAGGTCCCTCATACGGATACTCTTTATTTGCTAGCTCTGCAAGTGCTATGAAGCTGCCCTTTGTCCCGGGCTTGGAATTGGCCACTCGCCATCCATCGCCTTACCGTGTGAAGCTACAAATAGACCCACTGCTGCACTATTTTGAGTTGTGGCTCTAATGGAGGAGGGTGCTGAGGGGGGCGGGGGGGGGGCATGGCAGCCTCTCCATAGATGCCACAATGAATGTTAAAATTACATCCCCGTCTGCGGTTGTCATAACGTAGATGTTTAAGAAATTTTAAACTCCGATCCATCAGAGGCTTTTTGTTGGGGGGGGGGGGGGGGGTAAATTATTGTTGTCTTTGCTGTTGCTATATTTTAAATATCGTGTGCCTGTCTAAAGTAAATGTTTCTTGTTCGTGATGGGCAGCGAAGTGCCACTTTGGTCACGTAAGTCGCTAATTCGGAGCGCTTCCAAACTACAAGTGACGCCTGAAGCCAAAATGTCTTCTTGCTCCAACGAGCAATGTGTTAGCATTCATCTCCTGTAGTGGCCCTGAGCCAGTGATGGACATTCGTCTTTCCCATGACAGGTGTCAGTCTATCCCAAGGATGGCAGTTGTTAATGTGGTACTTATTTTAATGACCCTTTAGGCATAATAGGGTGACTCAACCAATGACCAGGTTTTTAACATGTAACCTCCCTTACGTAAGTTGAATGCTACAGCCAACATGTGCCTCTCGGCTCCTTCAAAACTAAAGTCAAAGTCGTCACATGATCTCTCTTGTGAGAGGTGTTGCTCCCTTTTTAGAGGTAATTTGCGGTGTGCTAGTTTAATTTATTTATTCTGCTCATGAAAAAATACTAATCGATAATACAACCTATTTACACTTAAGAATTTGACAATCAACCACAGTCGTATTTTTTAGCAACGATGAGGCCCAATTGATGGGCAGGCTTCTACAGCTCACGCCACTGCCAAGCCATCACCTGTTGTTCTCTGCAGGCGTGGTGGAGCACTGAGCACTAAACCACTTGCAGAGCGGATGCCAGGCATTTTTTGCTTATTTAAAACAATGCGCTGAGTTAGTTGCGCCAGTGGCAATATTCGTGGTGATACTGCATTGGCAGTGATGTACAAACGCACGCGAAAAACAACTTCACACGTTCGTCAATAGCGCTGCCTCAAAAGGAAATATGTTAGCAGGTGACGTTATGGGCAATGGCCCTTCTTCATAGTGCATTGTTTTCCAGCATTCTGCAACACTACCAAGCTGTTATACAGGAATATAGCAAAATACCACATTGGTTAATTTACGATGTCGGATACAACTCTGCTTTGTATTCTTGGTTCTTTTGGTAAAGTCACGTAGAAGGGAAATAATATGTTTTATTTTTATTTTATTATTTCCCTTCTACGTGACTTTACCGAAAGAACCGAGAATATGAATCCCTGCAGTCACGAAAGCTTTAAATCGAAATGTAACTCTGCTTTGGCCTACCAAGGCCACATGCTTGAACATTCGATATTTTGCCCGTGACATTTTTGTCCATAATAGAGGTTTTTTGGGTTAGAGCGCGTAAATATATAAATGTGTCGTTAAAACCCGCCACCACCCGATACAGCCAACTAGTAAGGGTTGTACCGTCAACAGAACGTGGCCAATTCGTCACGAGTACAGCACACCGGTGTGTTGGAGAGCCAAGCCACAACATTTACAATCTGAGTACAACGTTTCGTCAGTAATTACAACTAGCTTCATCAGGCGACAGCCAGATTTGTAGAGAAGTCCCCCTGTTTCGTTCTATCATGGATGATATTGGTCGTGAAAGCCTACGTGTTAAACATTTTTGTGACTGCTTCAGAGACAAAAAAAACCACGTTGCTTCTTCTGAGGAAATGTTGAAAAATGAAATCCGTCTGTCACAGTCGGTTATGAACAATCAGATACACTGTTCTGTGGGTTAGCATTTCTTGCAACATTAATGAACTGTCAACACTGTAAAATATTTATATCAGAATGGCGTCTTTTTTTAATCAGTTCCTTACAAGATACGCTCTCCTCAGCCATGTAATACTTTATTTAAGGGGGGATTTTTATACATACATAAAATGTATTTGCGCTGTTCTGTACATGCGTAATAGTTTTAAAATGCTTCCTTTGATGAAATCGGCTCATTAAGAAGTTCTACGTATAAGTTTTAAGAATCGGCTCACAAGGTAATGAAAATATGGACCCTATGCTGCTGCGAGGATTAGCTTGAGGGCATTTCAAGTACAACATTGGCCTCTCGGAAAAAAAATCAGAGCCTCGGTGGCGTTTTAATGAATTTAGGACACGGGAAGATGTTAGCGGTGCACGTTCTTACAAGGCACAGGAGGTCTGCTGGCTGGACGCCTTCAAAGACGTCGTATGGCTTTGAAGGAAGCTCCCGGCCACCATGCATCACCGCTGCTGGCAAGGGGGCCCCTCCTCGCCCTTGCGGATGTACGAGTTCGCTTGACACTCTGAGAGCAGCACCTGCTTTAAGGGAAATGTGAGACAGTGAATTTAAAGGCAGATACGGAATTAAAGTGCCCTCTCAACGGAACCATGACCACTAGCAGTTGTTGAAGGCAGCCCCTTGTTTCAATGTCTGGTAGATGTTTTTTTTTAATTGCTTGCTCATAGTAAAAATAATAATTATTTTTAGTTATTTAGGCACCTGTGGATGTAATGGAGCTGTAGGGAATCATGGTACATCGTTGTTAAATATAGCCTGCCAGCTGCAAATTAATTTACATCTTTAAATTAGCGAGCTTAGTTGCCTGCAACTGAAGGGAAGACCTGGAGCTCAGTACACAGAGCAACCAGTGCATCCGTAACAAATGAAAATGATTTACAACTGAAACTCATCGTCAAACCGCTGCGGCAAAGTAATGTTCCTTGTTCGGCATGTACTCAACTCAAAAAAAGGACTCATTAGAGGTGCAAATGTAGCTTCCACGAGTGTAACAAACAGCCATCTCGTGCAAGAGGTCAAACAAGCTCGACCAAGTTTCCTCACCACACTCGTCTCCGTTCGCAGTCATTGAGTCGGCAGTGGAAATTCCACATTCCCTGGTGGGTGCTAGTCTGTCCAAAGTGCGACCACTGTTAACAGCCACGTTTTCCCAAGGAACATTCCCCATGCTGTGAGGTGGATACAGCATAGAGCCGCGTTGTTCTACCTGTGGCGGTGGATAAGAGAAAGCCCTCCTTCATGGGTTCCTCCCAATAATAGAAATGACAGCCTCACACCTGTGATTACATGATAGTGCTGAGAGGAGTGATTTGAGGTATGTGTAGAAAGCGACGTCCGATAAGGATGGTTGTCATAAACACGGTTATTACAATGCCCAATATTTAAAGATGTCGTCATCTGATTGAGCGTCGCTGGTGAAAGTGCTCCACTTACAATCCGAATAGTTGTGAGAGCAAAGCCTGGCTCGGGGTCAATTCAGCCCCATCCATAACCCTGCGAATGATAATCAAGCACCACTTGTTGCGGTTGTCCAAAGGAAAGGCCGGTTCCTGCCATGGGAATGTGGAACTTCCATAACTGTCTGTCTTAGGACCGCCAGCGGAGATGAGCACCGGCTGGCACTTGTGTGATGAGTGAAACACTTTTACTTTATGTGCATTTGACAATATATTAGAACAAACTCTGCTCATTTGTTAGACGGTATCGGTCAAACTTTACAACATGGAAGTCCAGAATGAACACCGCATTCAAGACCCCAAACATTTCCCCCTCCTGGATTTTACATTCCTTGAAGACAACAATGCAACCATCAACTGCTTCAGAGCACCAGCGGGCCAATGCGCACGTCTCCTTCATGAATGGAAAATGAAAGACAAGCCAGAGTGCGACTGTGGCCATGAAAACAAAATGATGGTTCATTTAGTAAACCACCGTAGTCTGCGCTGCTTTAATGGAGGAGGTATAGCAAAACTACACGAGCTCTCTGTTGAAGCCCTCTCATGGCTAACAGGCGTCTAACATTGGCATCTAGCTCCTGAATATATTGCTGCATGCAAGAATGGAATAGTCAGACTATGATACTGTATTAATGTTCTCACTGAAGGGAGGAGGATGCTTTGCTTCATGTGTGCCTCACCGAGATGCATAAGCGGCTTAGGGCAGGGTAATCCTTTGCTCTAGGTGAGGGCACTTTTCCTACCACTTTGCATGTTGATGGTGGTGTGTGAGTGACGTGAGGAAACGTACGTTACCTGCCAGTATTGAGCTTGCTGGAAGTAGCAGGTTATGTAATGAGGAAGCACATTTGGCTCAAAACGTGAGATGTAAAATGTCGTTATTGTAACCCTACATGTACATGTCGACATGTACAGCCTGTTTTCTGTCAATCCACGGATGTTTGAGGGCCTCCCCACACATTGCAGGCTATGTGGGACATTTGACCGTACTTCACCACGCTGGTCAATGTGAAGGGAGTGCAGAACGACAGTCGTTTTTTCTGCACTGCCCTCTAACGCCTACTCGTACTACACTGGTCTTGTGCACATGGTGGTCGCCCATCCAAGCACCATCCCAGCTCAGCCCTGTTTAGCTTCTAAGATTGGACCAAAACGGTCGAATTTTTTTCCCATATTTTACATTCCAATTACTGTATGCCCTTCATGTGTATGTATTATGTTGAACTTCTTTGGCACCGTACGTATCCAACCGTGCTAAATCGGAGGTTCAGGGGAAGGACAACAAACTAAACACAAGCACTTACAAAGAATTTACGTTTTCAATCTAGATTTAAAAGTGCATATCTCCAGTCGCCTTCTAATATCAGAAGGAAGAGCATTCCACACGACCGCAGAAGCGCATCTGAAAGCGCACGATACGGTGACTGTCTTTGTTCGATGGCCAGCAGCCAAAAACCGCTGCGAGGATGACCGGAGTTCATGTGATGATTTATGCTCCTTCACGAGAGGAGCATACGAGAGGAGCACGCGATGTCAAGACACCATCAAATTAGCATTTGGAACTCTTGCAACGACCACCACCTTGTGTTGGAGAATAGCTTCCAGAAGATGATATCTTCTGCAGGCCCCACCAGGTGCAATAGGCCCCTTTCGGGGATGCATCTTTATGTTTTTCAGAGTCCCTTGGCAATCAAGATACATTTTATTGTAGTAATAATAATAAGAAGAATTACATATATAACGCACACGGTATCTTACGGACATGAATGACTGTGACTGAGGAGCGGAGCAAAGCTCAGAGTCGCTCGGATGCGAGGCATGAGAGGTGGGGCCTTGAATGTTCCCTTAAAAGTTGGTGTTGATTGAATGCCGCCAATGTGCGTCGAGATGGCGTTCCAGATGGTGGGGGCCTGGCGGGGGGCAGGCATGGAGAAACGACGCCTGGCAGTGATGGTCGTGGTCCTTGGTTTAGAGAGGAGGAGGTTGTGAGTCGCGCTGCTGCGGGAGAGTTCCACCGTAGGCTGTCATGCCGGGTGACGGCAGCGAAGACGGATTAGGTGGATGACGGAGTGTAGAGGCGCGGTGGCAGGCGATCTTATAGCTGACCCTGCTGCCAATGATGGAAGCCAGTGATCAGAGGTAGAGTATGCCTCATTACCAAATTGGCCACATTGGGTTTTTTTTTACAGTCACTTAGTTGTTGGGCCTAGACCAAGAAATACGTCAACACTTTAGAAGCCAGTTTCATCGTGGGTGGCGGACACTCGGATTTGAACCCAAGAACTTGTACAGTACTCCATCATGGTATTATCCATCCAGCTACTTCAAGCTAATCCTTATTGATGGCGTAATAGATCATGTCTATTAGATGGGATATTACGCTTGCAGTGTATACGAATGAATTGTTTATAGACACTGTGGTTAGCACGCTGAACTATGACCCCAGAAATCTGATTGTGAATCCCAGCCATTGCTAATGTCAGTAGTGAGTGATATCCGAAACCTCTTTTAATTAATTTAATTAGCGACAACTACTGTGGAATAATAAACATGGGATGCTGCCGTGGTGTGATGGTGATCACGCGGGTTTTGCAAACCAGAGGTTATCAGTTAAACCCCGCGAGAGTTTAAACAATGGGAACGTTTCTTAAATCTCCCTCCTCTGTATACCCAGCAGCACAAATGGGAACACCACAATGATTGAATCTGTGAGTTTCTTGTGGTTGGATAAAGTGTGGGTACTTTCACCTCTTCCACGATGCCTGGCCAGCGTGGAAGAGTAGGGCAAAATATCATATATGTATGTATGTTAAGCTTCTCTCGCACCGTACGTAGTCAACCACGCTAATCGAAGGTGCGGGGGAAGGACACATCTGTAGGTGATGTCTAGAGCTCCCTCTAGTAGAGGCTATTTTGCCACCAGTGGCTTGAACAGGGCATTTCAGGGTCGCCCGTATACCTTTACCTATTATAGATATGGCAATATGTATACATGCAATGTACAATTGAAAATAATCTGACCAGAGATAAATTCGCACCTCCGATTGGCACGGTTGGCTACAAATGGTGTGAAAGAAATGTACAATTGAAAAAAGTGGCGTTTTTTACGTTAAAAAAACCGCCACTTTTTTCAATTTTTCTTGCTGTGGTTTTCACACCTGATGATGATTGCTTGTGTTGCAGTCGAAACGTCGTGATAATTTTATTGTTTTATATTTTATTATTTTATTGTTTCCCTTCTACGTGACTTTACCGAAAGAACCAAGAATATGAATTCCTGCAGTCACGAAAGCTTTGAATCGAAATGGCACCTGTTTACGAGGAGCTTTCCTGTTGGCATGGCATGTGGTTGTAGCAATCGCCTGTGGTGTGGGGGGGGGTTTGACTCTCAATCGGATGGTTGTGGTTTAATTCCCAGTCACTGTCTGGTTCAGCACATAAACTGTCTGCAGCACGCAGTCAATGTGTATACGTATGTTGAACTTCTTTCGAACAATAAAATGCCAACCGTGCTCATCACAGGTCTGATAAAATGACTTCTACTTTTCTGGATGTCAGCAGTGGTTATCAAATTGGGAGGCTTTCCCCTGCATTAGGAATGTGGCATTTCCACCACTGGTTCAGAACATGCGATTAACACTGCACCATTGGCTCATCCATTCCGCAAAGCGATTTGACCTCTCTTTCTTTTTCAAAAACCGGCATGTTCTAAATGTATGGCGATGTTTGATTTGCAGGTTCCATTGTGTAGACGGAGTTCCTCTTAACCAGATCACGGTTCGCAGTACAATTGCACTGAACTGGAGCCTGCCCCGTCAATCCTGCAGTCAGGATGTGTGTGTGTGTGTGTACCATTCAAGGAAACGCGTGCAAAGAGAGAGTAAAAACACACAAGCTCCACCACTTGCTAAAGTGTGGGGCATTTTGTATTTGGCAGGAAGCGGATGTTGTGAGCTGTGACCTTATGAGCACGTGGCCTTGAAGAAAACCTCAGCACAGGAGGAATCGTACAGGTGAGCCATTTGCAAGAACTCCTAGGAGGTCATTTCTTTAAAACTGATTTTTATGTTTAGTTTGTTGTCCTTCAACCGCACCTCCGATTAGCACGGTTGGCTATGTATGGTGCGAAAGAAGTTCAACATACATACAGACATTAGCAGTGAGCATTCTCACTGCGACAGAGTGCTCAGGCGAAAGTTTGCGTGACATCTTACGTCTTTCAACATTTCCGTGGTATATATGTTTAAGACAAAGATCCCCCGGATTCATCGCGCAGCGCTTTAACCACGACACTATACACATCTCGTGGTCCTATGGATCGATTGGATCCAGTCGTAGGGGTTTAGAATTCCACATCGGCTCTGTCTCACCAAAACACATGAGTATCATCACATACTCGTATGATCATTGGGACACTTTGTTTTTTTCACTTACAGTAAGTGAATGGCTTCATGAGATTAATAATATTTTGGTCACATTGCAATGTCAGTCTTAGCGATGTAATATCGATATTTTGTCTCGTACAGATCTGCTCCGGTGCTGCTGCAGTGCAAAATGTTGATTCACAATTTGGAAATTGCCAGTCAGGGGAGTCAACTCGACCTATATTTCCTTTTGTTTGTTACAATGAGTAACGCTCTGTAGAATGTTACAGCAGTGGCCGTCCTCTGGTGCAAACTGTGCCTCCGTCATGGCAATGTAGAATTTCCACCAGCAGTTCAAGGGGCCTTTTGTGGAGATTTCAGTTCAGTTCATTTATTAGGTATAGCCCTGTGAGCCATGCGGCTCTTGAATCGAAATGAGTGCCACTCTAACATTGTTTGGGCAGGGAGACGCTGACTTATTTAAAAAGTGAACTAAACGGCCAGAAGTACTGTCCCTCCCCTGTTTATTAAACAATAAATGGAAAGACCTTGACCCATTACTGGCTTTACACCTTAATAATGAAATATAGCAAACGTTTCCCTGGGTGTCTTTTGCCATGATTGACTGGGGGTTGGTGGTTGGGCTGGGGGTGTATGAAAGTGCTGAGGGGAGGCGATTTCTTTCAGGTTTCCAAATTCAGTGTTCAGGTGCTTACACTTTTGTGCCCCAAAACAGAGTTAAGTGAGAAAAGTAGCCAGAAAGAGATCATCATGGGGCATGGTGCTGCTATGTGCGGCTTGCGCTTGCGACGCGTGGCAGGCGCCGTTCCCCGGGGCGCTTGCACGTGTGCGCACGTTCCTGCGCGCACGTTCACGTAATTTGTGAGATCCCATGAACGCCAAAATCAACGTCAGCGGTGACACGCTTCCACCGTGCAGGAGGAGAACGCCAGGTGCCGCTCTTTGGTGGAATTTTTTTTTCTTCTTCTTCTTCCATTAGACACGTTTGAGTAAAGCGTGCAATTTTCCAGTCGTGAAAAAAGTGTAGGCTCATTGAAGTTTAAATTTGCACCAGTTGATGTTTGGCAAAGGGTCCTCCCTATTGAAATGAGTTATGGGGTGGGTTATATCAGTTGGCAATTCTAAACCAGTAATTTAAATTCCACTTTACCTTGGGGCCAGTCTCATGGTAAGAGATGACCGTTGTTTAATTCCCACAAGGTGTGGCCACTGCTCTCGTTGTTTCTGGCAAAGCCAACTGTATTGGTTCTGCTGAGACATTGGCCACGCCATGGAAATGTGGAATTTCTGCAGCTGGCTCTTGGTCATTGAAAGGTTTTGTTGTTTTTTTGGCCGGTTCACGCTTGCACGATCGAGTCGAAATTTTGACCTTTGACTTGGTGTACTGTACATGTACTGTACACGTATGTAACAGCACATTAAATGATGTGCACTGGACGTACAGTAAGTACGTGGCATTCGCTGCATTCATGACAAGATCCACATGTGCAGACGTGCTTCGGAGCTTAGCACAAAGGGATCTCATCCCACTGGGAATACATTTGGCAGGATGCTAATTTTTGTCCTCTTCCTTATGAGGGAAATACTCAACTCATTGTGCAATATTCGTAAGTTCCAAAGTATATTTTTAAAAGCCCTTGTTTTTCCTCCAACGTGACCTTCCATCTCCGCGCCTGTGTGGGTTTTCTGTGCATGCCATAGTTTCCTCTGGTTTCCTCCCACATTGACAACACTCATTCAAATGCAATTGGCCAAACACCCCAAGGGATTGACCATCCTGAAAGTCATGAGACTCAGTGAAGCTTTTTGCTGGATAAATAACGGGCATGCGTTTATTTATTTTGGCCACTCGGGAGTGAGTCACAGCTCACGAATGGCAGCCTCTGAATCCATTTCAGAAAGGTTTAAGTCGAATGATAATTTAGTATTCTGCTTATAATTGAATTAATTCCCCCCCCCCCTCCACCCCCGCCTGCTAACTATCCATCCCTTTTATATCCATAATGCCGGTTAAGAACCAAAAACGCGTAAAGTATTGGCTGCGAGCAAGCAGGCCAGAGAGAAAGGGCCAATTGTGGCACGTGCGTGCATGTCACCGGCGCGCTTAAGCGCGCGTGCGCGCACGCAGGGGCTTGTGTGTTGCGCCTTTGTGCTTCGGGGTCGTGCGCTCAACAGCGGAGGCCTTGTACGTCTCCCGGACACTCGACCCGCCCGCCCGGGAATCCCTTGTACTTTCTCAGCCGCCCATTGTGCACCCAAACAGTTGGTCGCTGGTCCATTCCCGATGTCTGTGATTTGCATCGAGGATTTTGTGTGTACGTGTGTGTGTGTGTGTGCATCACTTTAAACTCTCTCATGCTGTAAACGAGCACAATTGGACAAAGTGTCTCTGTCTCGCTCTTTTTTTAACCACTTTTGCTCTTCTGTACAACAAGGAGTTGTACTCCCAAAAAAAGGCCATGCGTTGTCCCTTCATCATCGTTTAACCAGAGCCAATGCTGCTGCCTTGCGTTCATGCTCCATTTTATAAGAAATGCTGTGATTTCGTTATCGTTCGCAACGGGTTGAGTGGGAGAAAAAGCTGGCATACCAAAACAGATGTTTAAATGTTTTTGTTCCACACAGCACTGTACAAAATGTTTAATTCTTTATCGTTTTTCTGCTGCCTTTTCAAGATCATATACTGTACTTAATTTCTTTGCTATAATTGGGCGTTTGAAAGATGAAAGCAAAAATCGCGGAATTGCACTTAATTTCACGATGGCCTATTAGCATTGATATACTGCTGCATTACAGAATCTTAATTTGCACAGTGATGGTGTGCGTCTGATCTAGGAAGTCTCATATTTTATGATTTGCAATAACGACACCTACTTTGCATTTGCGCACACAACGCAGGCGCTTTGCTAACGTGTATTTTAATAACACTCCGCCAGGTCCATAAAGAGAGCCACACTGCTGTTCGTACTCGTTTCTTGGTTGTTAACCTGTTTCCAATAACAGTTTTTACATTGCTCCTTGTAGGCTGCGGGCACGGGATAATGAGGACTGGACAAAAAAAAGGCACTAAAAAAAAGTCTACGTGACTTTTACAAAGGGACAGATGCTTTTGCTTATTGGGTTAAGATTATCATTCGGAGCAAAAGCTTGACACCGTTTCCAATTGTTTATTGGGACGAATTTAACGTGTCCTGAAAAAGTGGTAAATTCAAGAATTCTTGCACACAATTGCTGGTCTCCTCGCTGCCTGCTGCCCACACAGCCGCACATCGAATGGACTTTGATGTTTTTAGTACTCTATGTTTTGGAAGGATTGCGGCGGTAGGCTGCCTTTTTTTTTCTTTCTTTCAAATTTTGTAACTGTTATTTATTTGTGTTTTTCACCGCCTTGTGCCGTCCTATTATTGTGACTGTTTGGCGGCGCATGTTGTGTTTCTCGTTGTCCCAACGCCACGCCTTTTCCTCCCGGTTCCTCGCGTCAGGGGAGAGCAGAGACCCTGACCTCCGACCCCTCGGACCCGATCCCCCCCTCCTTTGCCCCCCTCTCCCACGGCCACCGAGCTCAGCTTGATGGCTTGCTCTCACTGCATGCACTGCAACGCATGTCGTGTACTATTTCCCCATTGCGCCATGCCTATTTAACAACTGAAACATTGTTGGTCCTTTAAACATCATTGTTATTATTATAATAACAACATTGTTGAATTAGTCACATGAGAACCTTGTATACATCGGGGACAGACAAAACAAAAGAAATGGCTTACATAGCAAAATTGGACGTATTGACAAGAGAATGGAAGAAATTGGCCAAGAGAGGGAATAGACTATGTATTTATACTGGAGGAATCCGAGGAACTATAAAGCTCTTTTTCACAGATGTCCAGTAGATAGAAGCACCCAGAGGCGAATGCTGCCAATGATGAAAAGGGTGCTGATTTATGATTGTCCAGTGCTCTGTGACCGCCACAATCAAACCAATTTGAATTGACCTCACCGACGGCCCTGACTGCACTGATTGCACTGACCATGCCGAAACCCCAATCACCCTAATCGAACTGACCTCATCAATGATGTGGATTTCCCCAGCCACACTCGCCTCGCCAGCCTGGACCTTCACAAACCTCACCGACCACCTGAAATACCCCCACCATACCAGGGACGTGCGGTCAGGGGAGGCAGGGGAGGCAGGGGAGGCAGAGCCTCACCTGTCATACTCCAATGAAAATAGCTGTTACGAAAAGTAAAAAAAATAATGAAATAAAATACATTTTTTAAGATTTTTCCACTGATTTGTGTTATAAATGTAATTTCTGTACGATTCCAATCATTTTTATAGTCAAAATCGCCAAATTTGCTGAGCTCCGCTGCAAATACAGCAAGAGACGAGAGGTGAGGCAGCGACGAGCTCAGCCTCCCCTCTGATTGCGCAACCCCTCAGTAACTGGATGGAGCGCGGGCAATAAGCGCGTGCCTGTTACTATCTCAGTATGTCACCAATGTAATGTTTGTAGACCTCTTCATTTCATGTCCTCGCCTTCCATACTCCAGGTAACTTATTTCACGTATGTGTATAAAGATATTTAGGCTCGCTGGTCTCATCATGAAACTGCAATGAAAAAGCACCAGGGGAGGCAGCTATGACATGTGCCTCACTGATGGGGACGTGTCTAACATGCCCCCCTCAGTGAGGACACGCCCCCTCAGTGAGGCCACGCCCCCTCGTGAGGCCACGCCCCCCCCCTCAGTGTGTGAATCTGGCTCTGACACTAGCCAGTGCCTCCTCAGCCATTGACCTCACCGCACGTCACTGCACCATACTACCCAACAATACCACCCATTACGAAAGGTCCCAGGAGGGTTCTGGCAACCACCGCTGGTATCAGCCGTTTCCGGCAAAAACCTGGCACTAACATCGCCCATTGGTGAGCCCAGGAGTGGCCATGCATTCAGTCGTGCCTGGGCCCCCATGCAATTAGTGAGGGGGCTTACAGGCGCAAATTGGGTGGGCCAGGAAGGATCTCGTGGTCAGCAGGACATTCAGGCTGAAGGTCGCTTTTCTGGGGCATCAATGCTGCCAGAGGAGGAGGTGTCTCCAGCTTGGTGCTTCCATGTTGAAGAGTACCAAGCAGAGTAAATCATCCCCCTCTGCACACAGCTTGCAGGTCAGGGAAGCTGCAAGCGATTGCTGTTTAATGCAGGCCATGTTTTGCTAATCAGTTATGGTTTGTCCATTAGGCCAGAAATTTATGGGTAAAATTATGGTGCCTTGGTTCATATATATTTTCATGACCATGAACATTCCAATATAATCAAGGCAGTGTATAAATCATGGTAGTAATTTATAAACACTTGCCATTGTTGTAGTTAGTGCAGTGTTCCTGCTATTTTATAGGGGATTAACAACTCTTGTCATTCTTATTGTCCCAGAAATTTGGCCTGGTGGTTAATTATTTCTGGACGCACAATAATGTACAAAGTATGAAAGTCTCAATAACAATAGGGTTTTTCCCCTTTTTTCTGGCAACAAAACGTAATCTTTTTTTCAAGAAATCATATGTGCATTAACCACAATACTTGTGGTCAAAATGCAAACAAAAACACACTGATAATATATGCATTGTCCTTGAAACTGATTGGTCCACACCAGAGACAGCTTTCTTTTGAGCCTCGTCTCAACTGGTGCGAGACCAGAGGATGCCAAAAAGCGTACAGCTCAAAGACAATGCACTATCAACGTAATGAGGGCTCGGGGTAAGCATCCACACCATTAGACCTCCTTTGCCAGTACCAAATATAGTAATAGGGGTTATCCCTTTTTTCTGGCAACAAAACTGAAACCTTTTTACAAGGAATCATGCGTGCATTAGCCACAACACTTGTGGTGCTTACCCCGAGATGCTTACCCCGAGATGCTTACCCCGAGCTATCATTGCTTTGATAGTGCATTGTCTTTGACCTGTACGCCTCTTGGCGTCCTCTGGTCTAGCACCAATTGAGACGAGGCTCCTAAATTCCGTGGTGGGAGTGGAGCCAGCGTCATTCGTGATTCTCTACTCCCTCTTTCAGGTGGGTCGATGATTTTGCGATGTGGCCGTAGAATGTTTCTGGTCACTTGCGTTGTGGAGTTCGTTTCGTTTTGAATTATTTTTTTTAATGCGATTGCCCCTAAAGAGGTGGACGTGTGTTTTTTGGTTTGGCCATGTTTGTTTTGTTTTAGTACGGAGTTAGACTGGATGGCCTTAATCTTAGTTGTCTTGTGGTTGTTGTTGTTGTTTAACTTGCATCCCACTGGGATTTTTGCACACAGCGTTGGTGTACGGTGCTTTTTCAGGAATATTTTGCTGTTTTTTCCTGGATTTTCTGTTTGGCACAATCACATAGTCACTTTAAGATGTTTTCTTGTTCGTGTTTTTGTTTTTTGTTTGTTGGGGTTGCACCTGATTCAAGAGCCGAATGGCTCACAGGGCTATACCAAATAAATGAAATTGAAAAACTGAAATGAACTGAAAAGAAAGCCGTATCTTGTGTGGACCAATCACTTTCAAGGACAATGCATATATTATCAGAGTTTTTTTGTTTGCATTTTGACCACAAGTATTGTGATTAATGCACATATGATTCCTTGTAAAAAGGTTTAAGTTTTTTTGCCAGAAAAAAAGGGGAAACACCCCATTATTATATTTGGGTACTGGCAAAGGAGGTCCAATGATATTAAAGTCTGCTTGCTCATATTAGTGGGGAGTGATGCCCACTTCCAATAGTGGCCCTGATCCTTGATTTAAAATCCACATTCCAAAGGCGGTGACCACTTTCATCCTAGGAACACCACTGTGTTGATTTCCCACTGTGGTTTTTCTTTTTATCAACCCTGAAGGATTGGTGGTCTGCATCAACCCCTGACAGGGATGTAAACACATGGTCTTGTCATTGCTTGTTGAGTTCTCTCCCGCATCTCCACCCAGCTGGATATTTGCAAAATGATTGTTTATATTTACCAGTGTTTTATACTTTTTCAGTAAAGCCTCAATGAGACTGGGGACTTTTAGAATAGTACTGTGCTGGGATGTTTTGCCAATTCCTATTCACTGTTTTGTGTTTGGTGGAGGGGTGGGGGGGGGGAGAAAATCCAATCGGCACATTTGTGTCCTTTGCTGGAGCTCAGGTTCAATGCCCTGAACAGTCGGTTTTGCCGATGTTGCCTCTGCATGCGTTTTCAACACTGATACCATTGTGTGAATGACGATTGTCGGTCTGTTTGCAGAGCTCGTATCAGGCCCTGCATATGCTCCATTCACAACGGCCTCCTCCCCTCCATCTCTTATCCGCCTTCCCCGTGCCCTCAAACTCTCCGCTGTGATTTATTTTTAAACGTGGCCATGGTGTGGCAGAATAATGTGGAGGTAACCTTGATTAATATTTGATGTGGGTAGATTTTTTGCCTTGCATTGTCCTTCGCCTGTGTTTTCATATGAGAGAACAATGTCATTGCAAGGATGAATATTTCTGTATTTTGTGGATCTATTGTCCAATTAAGGCTGACTTGGACTGGTTGAAGCGTGTCTCTGACGGTTATTTTTGTAAGAATGCAACTCCCTTTTTTCAAGGTCCAAAATACATTGGAGGTTATGTTACTGGACAATACGGTTGCAGTGTGTTTTGCTTGGTGGCTGCTGCCGAGATAAAGCTGTTGAGCATTTGCCGT
Organism: Petromyzon marinus; assembly: GCF_048934315.1. Lineage (NCBI taxonomy): Eukaryota > Metazoa > Chordata > Hyperoartia > Petromyzontiformes > Petromyzontidae > Petromyzon > Petromyzon marinus. The sequence continues at coordinate 23,212,479 of NC_133667.1, read as the reverse complement.
GATGCATTTCCTAATTCAGACTTTATTCCAGCTGGTAAGGCTCATTGAGCTATGCGGCTCTGTTATAAGGATGACCACAGCCCAAGACCATTGCCAGTGGTGGCAGTTACAGGACATTGCAGAGTGGGAATGTGCAAGCTAGCAAGAGCTAAAACAACTAGTTATTTACACGAAAACCACGCCAGAAATTCCACAAAACAGCATAAACAACAAATAGTGCTTAAAAAACCAGTGTTAAAAAATACTAGACGTCCTTTGACTACCTACACATTCAACATTCTCTGCACAAAAGCTGATTTTCCCACGTGTTTCATATCTAGTCCAGGTATTTCTGTGGCTGGGCCCTCTACTCATAACCAGAAGGATGCAAGTTCAAATCCCAGCCCATCTTCTCTCTTGAATCAATAAAATGAGCATTGCTTTTTGTGAAGTTGATCGTGGTTGTTCTAAAAGAGGGACTGGTTCTGACCATAGGGATGTGGAATTTTCATTGTCACCGGCTCAGGACCACCAGTCTCATTTGGGCAGCAAGACACTGACTCATGGGGCCAGATTCTCAGCTTGGCAGAAAATGTGCCGATATTTCCATTTCCAACAAGGGGGAAGATTGGCAAAACAATTCGTTTTTTCAATTTCATCACGATGGGAATCAGGGCTCTAATGTTTTGTTCATTTGGTACAAATTGAAAAGCAGCTTATGAAACGTCCCTGTCTAGTTCCAAATTGTACAAATACGAACATCAGGAGCAATACAGTGCACTTATAACAGCACGGTTCAAATGTAAACATATCTTCGTGTTGATTAGTTTTTGCTCTGCGCATCCTAAGAAAGTCCCCGGCTGTGTGGCACTGTTGCAAAACACGATGCTTGCAACCAAAAAGGTGTTTATTCACATTTGATTCACCTTCCAGGTCAGGACTAATGTCCAACGTATAGCAAGGCATCTGTGTCACTTGAACAAGTTCCTGTCTCTGTGCTGAACCAAGCATGGTGGGGGGTGGGGGTAGGGGGGGGTGGTCGGGGAAGCCGCGGGCACTGCTCATCACCTTCAGTGACTCCGAGTCAGGGGTGGAGATTTTCTGATTTGGTCGTGTTTGCCGGACAGCCTCTATTGACATCCCGCAGGTGTAATTATTTTTGTGGACTCTTTAGTTGACTGGGACTCTTAAAGTTTTGAAGCACAGTCTTCAGTTGTGGCACTTTGCCACAGCAGTTCTATCGAGAGATGAATTGACGTGCCTGTAAGGCGCTTCGTTGAGCGTATCTTCTCTGTTGTGGGCGTCTTCAGGAGGTTTAAGGTGATGGGGCCCGCAGGAGTGCGTGGAGTGAGCTCGATAAAAGAAATGCTCAATCACCGCCTATCCCGGAAGGCCACTCTGAGGATAATGAGTGTCTGCGCAACCTACTTGGCTGAGATAATGATGTGCATGGTTGGAAATTCTGTGCACGTCACGAATATGAAGCGGTGGGTTGGCAATTTTTTTTCCCCTTCAATCGCTGTCTGCTTTTCTTCCCCCCCCCCCCCCCCCCCCTTGCTCTTCCTCTGTCCCTCCACTCCATCAGGTTTTGACAGAGCGGGGGCACAGGCGTTAAAGAAGACTCGCCAAGATGGTGGCCCTTTCGCTCAAGATCTGCGTGCGGCACTGCAACGTGGTGAAGACCATGCAGTTCGAGCCGTCCACTGTGGTGTGGGACGCCTGCCGCATCATCCGCGAGCGGGTTCCCGAGGCGCAGTCCGGCGAAGGTAATGTCCGGCTTCACGAGCATGGTATTTCGTGGGGGTGAGGAGTCGGTTTACACGTTGGCACGTGGACTTGAGGGGAAGCCCCGAATCTGCTAACGTCACTTTTAACACAACCGTTCTGCCAAAAAGGTGCATTGCCGTGCCACTGTGGCCGATTGTAGATAACCGGGGTCAGAACGCTTGGCTTGCAATTGCATTTGTAACGAGAAGACTTGAAGCCACTTGCTGAGGGGGCTGTAAGAGTTGACTGAAGGTCGAGTATCGACTTTGAAGCAACTCTGGGCTCTAGCAGAAAGACCGAAGAGATGCACGGTGTGCACGCTTTGGTGGCTTCACTTTCGTTGTTGAACTTCATTTGTGGTGGCCTCACTGGCATTGTTGACCTTCATTTGCAGTTTTAGATTTAGATGGTTTCCATAGCCAAATTGCATTGCTAATACTACTTGTTTTGACTTCGGAACATTAAGAGATGGGTTCAGCTTTTTTGGCGATGGAAGGTCAACTCTGAGACTTTCCCATGGGTAGTCTGATTCCTGCCATAGGAATGTGGAATTTACACCACTGGTGCAGCACAACCAGTAGGGACGGGTACTGCCCCAATTCTTGTTGAGCACGGAGATTCTTACTTGGTTGCCCCAAAAGAATGCGAGGTCTCACCTGGTTTAGACGTAGGACTTTTTGTTGAATACTTACGCAGATTTGTCCATGACACTGCCACAATCAATCCGATATTGGCAAATCGCGTTGAACATTCTATTACACCCGCGGTCAAGCAGAAGGTACGTCTCTTCTGAAGCATACCACTTTTTTTTCCCTGTCAGGAATGTACTGTCCCATGCTGTCTGATACACAAGCGAAGATAAGACAACTCAAGGCCTTTGCAGAACAGACGCAGTTCATATCGCGTTGCTCGTCAATCAATGCCCCTGTCTGATGCTTGTTATTGCATTCAAAGAGAATGGAAAGAAGGGAACATACAAGACCATGAATTGCCTGTCCCCTGATCTTCGCTCACTGTGGGTGTGATGTTGGAATGTTTTTATGGATCAGTGGCTTGGGAATTAACTCATGTGTTATGGTCCCAGAGTGTTACAATTATAACTACTAGTCATAAAACATAATACGGGCTGTTGCTATTATGATCTGACCTGGGGACGATAGTTTTAAAAATGTATTCTATTTACCAGGTAAAGCACTCTGAGCTAATAGCTCTTTTCCATAAGTGACCTGGCCATAAATGATAGCTCAGCGAATTGGCTTATCATGCGGAAATTTATAGCAGCGAGTTTGCGAGACCATGTGGCGAACATGCAAACTCCAAATATTCAGGCGTCAGAATCATGATCGAACACAGAACCTCCTGCACACCAGGCGAGGGAGTAACATTTCCCTCCCCTGGTACCAGCTCCACTACCGCTTCTGAGCCATGCTGGCCTTAACAGTTGAGACTAAACTATTAATGTTCGCATCTGTAGATATAATGCAGATAGCTATGAACAGAAAGATGAATTTGCAATTTGATCGGTGCAAGTATAATTCATGGTCAGGGGTCCATTCGTCTTCTATGTAGGTTTAACTTCTTTCGCACCATACGGAGGTGCGGGTTTAGTTTCGCTTGTGGGTTACAGTGAGTAACCACAATGCAAAGTATAAACTGGTAAACTATGAACAAACTCCCTCCTGCCATGGGAATGTGGAATTTCCACTTTTGTTTTATGGCTGACAATAGCGATGAGTGGCCCCTGCATTGCCTATTTAAGCAAGGTGAGGCTCTCAGTATAATTTATATCATTTAAGTACAGCATCATCGTTGTAATCCTTTAAAGATAAACATACATTTTTTTGTTTACAAAATTAATAAATTTTGCTCTTGCAATCTAAGCCAGCTAAAAATTATCTGTTTCTGTCTTTTATGTTCCATTTTTTTCTTCCCCTGCTGTACAGAGCCTCCCTCAGTATTCAGAGATATAATTAAAGTTAACGCACTGTACTATCTAGTGTATGGGTTGGAAATAATTGGATAAAAAAAAGATCTTTCAGATATCACTGGTATGCTGACAAGGCTGTCGCAAATAACAAGGAGAAATCTCCCCTATTCTGCGCGCCACTTCGATAGAACTGTGAGATGTGATTACCGTATGCATTGTGCTTTTTGAGACGTCTTCAGTGCTTGGCCTCACCCAGAGGGTGGAGTTCTCCGTACACGCCATTGTTTGCGTGCGTAAAACTTACCGACTTTAGTTCCAGCGGACGCTTTCACCGACGTTTGCTTTAACTGTTGCAAAAGTGGTTGACATGTATGTTGAGCACAATGCGAACAAAACTGCCTAAAAAAACACAAAGATCAAAGATCCCCCGTATAGCCTTAACAGACTGTAGGGGCAAGTGCTGTTAGCGAGCACCTATGAAGGCCGGAACGGTACACGAGGGGGTGGGTGGCCAGCACCACGCCCGACCGCCTTTGTCTCCCTAGTGGCAATGTTTACACACCGCACCAGGTACTCATTTGAGGCTGAGTCGACCTAGGGGAGGCCCGGGACCGGTTCAGATTATCGTCACCGGTGTTGGCCGTGAGCGGGAATCGAACCCGGGTCGCCAGGTTCATAGCGCAGCGTGCTAACCGCTACACTATCGCAACCCTAAAACCTTAATTTCTGAAAAACAATTAAAAAGTCAGGGTGTTTCCAAGCTCAAAAATGCATCAGATGATGCTCGTGTCTGTTAGCATCTCCGAGCCAGTGATGCAAATTCTACATGCCCATGGTGGGTGCCAGTCTTTTCACAGGGCAGCCAGAGTTAACTTCCTATGCAGTGGTACTCAATCCATGAACTCTGGAGGAATTGCAAGTGGAGTCAACCATCCCCACAGCTGGGATTTGATTGCACGATCCTTGGATTGTCAGCGGAGCTTGGTAATTGCAGCCCTCACCTGGCCGGATAAATGGATAATAATGGATGCGCACTTTTATTATTTGGACTGTTTGTCTCCTTGCACATACGAAGCACCTTGGCCGCATTCGCATTTGCATCAGTACGTTATGAAACTTAACACCAGGTGGCTAAATGACCTCGTGGTCAGCAGGGCTGTCTACTGATCCAGATTGTGTGAGATTGATGGCCCATCTCCCACAGCCACCTGGTAAATTCTGCAGGGAATTACCGCGAACACACCGTCTGCCGCAGAGTGAATGTTTAAGACCCCGTGGCATCATTCACAAAGTGTAGTCTATTGTTTGCTTGTGTTGTCGGCAATTTTTAATTATTTTAATATTGATAGCGGCTTGTGCAATATAATAAATTTTCGAAAAAATAACTGCTCACATGTATTTACGGCTTCCCATGTTGTATTCGTAAAAGACACCACAATGGAAGTCGTCGTATTTATAATTAATATTGCCTTGCAGTTCGTCTGTTGTTTGATGAAGGCTTTCACACGTTGTGTCATACTTTACTATGCTGGTTATGGTGGGAAGGTGCAGGGCTGGGTTGGGTGAGTGGGTAGTTGCAGGAGCACTCACAATACACTATGTCACACGGTTTTTGTTCCTGGGTAGTAAGTGTTATTTTCTAATTGCTGATGCCTCAAAAGTATAGAAAATGGCTATTTTCCCCCACAAACTTTGCTTTTGTGACCGGGAGTTTATGTGAAGGAATGACACAAATGCACACGTTTTCTCATTGAAAATAGGTAAATTTCAAAATATCACTGTCCTGGTCACAAAAGCATAGTTTGTGGGGACTAATAGCCATTTTCTGTACTTTTTAGGCTAAATCAATTGGAAAATAACACTTACTACCCAGGAACAAAAAATATTTGTTTTGTTACACAGTGATATCACTCACCATTGGTGTCAGCTGTGGGCAGGAATCAAACGAAAATCATCAATTTTATAGCACAGTGCGCCGAACATTACACCACCCCTTGCCCGTGCGTAATATACGTACTGTGCATACACAGTACGTATATTATATACCTCCCTTTGATGGCCTTATGTACAGTTGTCAAAGAAGTATCACATAGACCCGTATATGAGGGCTGACCTGCAGAAGATCATGTATCTTGTGGAACAAAAACGGAAATTGTTTCTGGTATTTTGAAAAGACAGGAGAGCTGATTGCAGAGGAAGTCTGTAAGTAAACATCCAATTTTTTTTTTCATTTTGAAAATGACTTGCTAATGCCCAGACCATATGGACAAAGTGTAATGGTGTCCGATTCAAGTTTGGGACAGAAAAAAACACTCAATTACCATGACCAAAATGGTAAAAATTAATTGAACAAGTTGAACATTCCAAATTATTTAATATTAAAGTCAAAGTGTTTATGTTCTTTAGCTGGGAGCTGGAATTTTAGAGGTGAAATGAGACGTTTCAATTAAAAAATATATATTTCAAAGGCCACAGCACTTCTCTGCTTTTTGAAAATTATGGTTGAATATTATCCAATTTTAGCTTTTGTCCGTTTTTGAAGTTCACGGTATGTCTCTAAGTCATGGCTTTGTCGGGTTTTGTATAAGTTTACGTTGCCGATCCTAGCTTTAGCATTAGCATCCAATAAGGGAGGTATGCGGACGGGGAGAGTGGCCACGTGGCCCTGAGACCCAATGCTACGGGTCGAGGCATTCAGCCGTGGCTTCCCCTGGGATCCGATGGTTCGAGCCCCAGGGCAGAAAATTTACCTTGCCTCCCCCGGTCTTGAAGGGCCCTTGTGCGCAGTGGGTTGTTTACACTCTTAGCCGGCCCACCTCGAATGTGAAGGAAACTATACCTGCCTCCAAAATACGAGCCTAAAAGAAAGGCTCCCGAGGCATGCTTGTTGCACTGCACTCAATCACAGCTCAGAGTGTACATAATAGGTGACATTTGCCAAGGGAGCGAAGCCATCATTTTGTCAGTCTGGCAAAGAAGGGCAGCTCGGCACATGATTGCAGCCGTGTGTGTATTTGTGTGTTGAGTATCAAAGTTTTGTACATGTGGTGGGTTGAGGCTTAGAGCTGGTGCAAGGTTTGAATAAGTTGGGTTCTTTTATTATATGCCCAGCGTCTGTGATGCCGCATGCCTGTAATCCAGCTCTTTGGAGGTGGGATTGTTGGATCATGCAGACGTGCTGTCAGATGCTCGAACTGCTGGGGTGTGAGTTGGCCAGGATGAGAAAGCAAAGCAAAGCAAGTGGGGATTTGTGATCTCTATGTGTAAGCAGGCTTTTGAGTGTTATCTTCTTGTAAGTGTAGTTTTTTTTCTCCCAGGCACTCAATGTTCCAGCCATCTGTGAAGCTAAATGTGCAGTTTTATATATCATACATTATTAGCTGTATGACCCACAGTGTTACTAAACAATGTACCATATCGCAAACAACTGTATTCTAAATTTTGATTTAAAGCTTTCGTGACTGCAGGGATTCATATTCTTGGTTCTTTCGGTAAAGTCACGTAGAAGGGAAACAATAAAATAATACAAATATAAAACAATAAAATTCTCACGACGTTTCGACTGCAACACAAGCAATCATCATCAGGTGTGAAAACCACAGCAAGAAAATTTGAAAAAAGTGGCGTTTTTTTTAACGTTAGCACCACGGAGAGCGATTTGGCAGTTATTTAGATGGACGTGTCCATCTATGTTCGGAAAAGAGGAGGGGGGAGACGAAAATAATGGATGCGGTCTGAAAGCCACCGTAAGCGTGAACAATCAATTAAGACCCGAAATGGTTTATCAAATCCTTCCAATGATTGCTAAGCCAGAATCCATCTTCTCGGTTGAAATTGTCTCTGTGTTTGTATATGTGGATAGCCTCATGAACGAATCTCTCATGGTAGCCAGATGGCTTGCAAAGAACCTCTGTCTTGGAGAAGTCAATGTCAAGTGAGCCTACTGAATTATAACAGTGATCTGCCACGGCCGAGGTGTTGGTCTTACCGTGTTTAAGGTCTGCTTTGTGTTCACGAATGCGGTCTGAGACATGTTGTTTGGTTTCTCCAATGTAACTACTACCACAGAGGCAACTTAGTTTGTAGACGCCAGGGTACTATATGTCCGGAATCACATATTTTAAAGACGGAACCAGATCACGGATTTTATGTAATGTGTTGAATCGGACCTGGATCTTGTGTTTATTCAAGATTTTGGAGATCTTTTTTGTGATCCTCGCAATGTAAGGTAAAGTGATGGTTTTGAAAGGCTCCTCAAGAGGGTCCTTCTTCATGGTTGGAGTGATAGCTTTGCGAATTGTGTAGTCGGAATAACCATTAGCCTTAAGAGCTTGGTGTACGTGCTTAAGTTCACTGGCGATATGTTCCTGGTCGGATATGCATTGGGCTCTATGGTGCAGAGTCTTGATGAGGGAATTCTTCTGGGATGGATGGTGGTGGGAATCCGGTTTCAGGTAAGCATCCGTATGGGTAGCTTTCCTGTAGACAGAGTGGCTCATTGAACCATCAGGTCTCTTTTTTATCAGGACATCCAAAAAAGGTAGCTTGCCATCTTTTTCGACTTCCATGGTAAATCTGTTGGCTGGGTGTATGGAATTGGTGTGGTCGTGGAATTGGTTTTAGAGCAGGCCGGCCATGTGGCCAGAGGACAAAAGTGTCATTCACGTACCTCTTCCATAAGGTTGGGCGCAGAGTGTCAGTCTGGATGGCGTCAGTCTCAAATTTTATTGTTTTATATTTTTATTATTTTATTGTTTCCCTTCTACGTGACTTTACCAAAAGAACCAAAAAACTGCATTCTACACACACTCTCCAGTGGACCGAACAGTCTTGGTCGCACTACTCCTGAAGCTAATCACATGGCTCACAAACTGAAACCTTGATGTGTAATTTACACTTTTTCTATATGCTCCAAGAGGATTAGCAGCAGGCATTGTCTATCCATTGCTCAATTCCAAGCGAGTTTCAAACGAAGCTGCCCTTGTTTCCACAGCTGCAGTTCGACCTGCCGAGTGAAAGCTGAGAGTTCAAATTCGTGTTGGGGGTCTGACTCGGCTAATCACTATCGAGAATGGCTGGCACTCTTATGGATAGACTGGCACCAGCAATGAGACTGTAGAATTTTCTCTGCTGGAAATGGGGGCTGCCAGCATAGATGGAGGTTGCACCACACACATTTTTAGCAGGGATTTTTTTAAAAACAAGATATCTACGTAGTATACTGTACGTGGACAACACATGCAGAGGCTACGTAACTTGTTTGAATGTAATGGGTGTATTTCTCTTGCATTGTGCAAGATCAATAGAAATCTGTGTGTGATACAGTCACTTGCTTTACTCACCAGAACTATTGAAAGAGGTAAAACTACCAGCAGATCAACACAACTCTTTGACGACAATTTTTCTTTCACAGACCTGTTACACGTGCATTGTTGGTCAACTGTTGTCCCATATCTCCATGTTTGGGCTCGAGATAAGAACACCCAAAAATGCGTGTTCTTTATTTATTCATTCTCTGCATTTTTTTCTCCATTTATATTGCAGACTAGCGGGAAGTACCCGGCGTTGCCCGGGTCTTAAAAATATTTCAAAACTACTCTTAAAAATCTAACAGCAGTGCGTTTGACTGTGGTGGTACCTGCTATGATGACAGCAGTGCATACCGACTGGTGGTACCTGCTATCACTACAGTAGTACATGCTGACTCTATAGCAGTATTTATCGACTCTATAGCACAAAGTATTCACCTGAAAGAGTGGCGCGGTGAGGCCTAGTCCCATGCAGAGCCTCCAGCCTCGCCTAGATTGTCTAGCCAGCCAAGGTGGCACCTTGGCAGGCTGGGGCTGGGCTGCTACCCCTGACCCCCCCTCCTTTCCCAGCCACGATATCCCCGGCCGCTATTCAGTAATATCTACGGCCTATAGTGGTAGCATCTAGCGACTGTATATAGTAGTAACTGCACGCATCGGGGTGGGGGGGACATCACACAGTGAAGATTTAAGCTCAGCGTTTAGTGTATTTTTATAGCATTTTTAACGCGAAAGAAAATGTCCCCCTCACTTCCACCGAAGGCGTGCGACTTGGCATGGGCCATCCCCCCCACCAAAGGCGCGTGAGTTGGTATGGTCGTGCACACGTCATAAATAAATAGCATGCAAAAATCGCACTAAATCGCTAATTAAATTAATTGAAAGTTGACGGATGTGAAAAAGGAATAGCGCTTGCTCACGGCGGGGCTTATGGCGTAGTACCTGGCTATTTTTATTTAACGTACACCCCACCGTTGGAGAGCCAAATCCTTCGCAAGCGTGCGAACACACACAAAGCCACACACAAACCCAAAAACAGACAATTTTTTACTTTTTTATATATATAGATAGTTCCAGCACTGTGTGAGGTCATGAGGTTGCAGCATGCTTAATCTGTCAACTGGCGTTGGGGTAACTCACAGATTGGGAAGCTCGCAGAAGAGGATGTGCTCATGTAAGATTTCCTTCGCCAAATGTCCAATTTTACAAACAGAATCTTCGTTGGCACTTGGCATCGAAGATTATAGTATACAATACGGTGTACGTCTCTATATATTTTTTTAATTGATGTATGTAGGATTCGGCACAGATTGCCGTGGGATTACGCGCACGGCGCGGGGAGCGACGCGTACTTTGATGTTTAATGTATTTGGGGTTCCCCGTCACTGGCAGGGAATTGAAAACAACCCCGCCTTCTGTGAAATTCTTGCCTGGAAAGTGAAAAAAAACACAAAAATAAAACTCACGGGGGCGATATGGCAAGATGATTGTGATACAGGGAATATTCACGGGTGACTAGGCCGCGTGTGGATTTGTTTTGGTTGTCGCTCCTTTGGCATTCGTCAGTCTTTGATCCTGGTAGATTGTAAAATGGATGAAGGGTTGGCAGATTGGGGAGGGATGGAGCTTTGATGTGTACGAGACACCCACTTGTTTGGCACCAAGGTCTCTTAAGAAGTCCGAATCGGAATCGTTATTTAGACTGGAGGAATCCGATGAGCTATGGAGCTCTTGTTCACAGATGTCCAGTAATTAAATGAATATCCTTTACTCGACCATAGGAAAACAAATATCTGCCTGTTGATGCACGTAAAACATTGCCTCCTTTGTAACAGTGACATGGGTTTAAGGCACTAAACCAACTAGGTTACGTGACACGTCTGTCCAACATCTTAGTGGTCTCCCTTTCTACGCATTATCTTTGGGCACCGATTTCCTCGTACATCCCAAGCAAGGAGTAGTCTAAAAAAAAATGTGCAGACTTTTTGTGTTTTTTTAGAGTAAATCATTAACAGTTGTTGTCATCATATGCTACATGTAATATTATTTTATATCCAAGTCATAAATGTTCCAGGAAACAGTGCTTGTACAATAATAGCGGTTGACTTCCGCCATAGGAGTGTGGAATTTACACCACCATATCTATTTGATTAACGTTTTATAATTGTTTTGTCGCGCTTTATAGTTTGTCAGCGTTTAAATCGAATTATTCACTGCATTTCGTTGACAAGGAATCCAGTGTATTTACACATTCCGTTTCAAGACCTGGCAGAAGGTGAGGAGGGCGCCTGTTGTTGTATATGTTGGTTGTGAAAATTTTGATGAAAATAATAAAAATTAAATAAAATGTGGAAAATTGCATAATGATACAAAATTATGTTAATTGCTGATAATTATGCGCATAAGTTATGCTAATTCGATAAACAATCATATTGATTAATGCGAGTGTGTGTGATTATGCTACTGCGAGCCGTTATGATAATTAGGCCCCGCCTTCGCTGACGAGGTTCGTATTATCAATCGGGATCATACAATGAATCGTGTGAGGTTATGCCAGTGTGATGCAAGCATGCCAGAGTAACTCGCTCGTTGTTTAACTTCGTATGAATGCTCGGTAATATAATTATTCTCGCTTTAACCTTTACTGAGTGTATTAGTGTGTTTATGTCAGGCCTCCAAATTCAGATCTCAACGCAGAATACAGTTCTTGTAAATAAGATTGTTACGCATGAAATTCAGGAAAGAAACACGCAACCACTTCTGCGTTAATCAATTTTATTTTCTAACGAAACCTTCACTCCCGGCTTGGGATTATCAATACAGTACCATCACAGTAAACATCAACGATTGCGTTGTTTCACTTTGGCAACTGCACATATGACTAATTCTACCGCGTAACACGAGCTTAATTGGTGTTAGGAAGAGTCGTTAAAACATGCATGCACGCTATTCTATACAAAAACCTTAACACTATAATATGCAAATTCGTATACTTGAAATTGGCCACACAGTACTGCACTCATTCATTGATCCATATGCAACCCTCAATGCAATTCTTCTCACGTTGTTAACAGGGTAGTAGAACTATTTGATTATTATGTAGAGTAACCCGAGCCGGTACGGCAATTAGGAGCGAAAGGTCCTTAATATTATGCAACGATATTCATACGAAAAGACAATCAAACAATTATTATTCCCCAAGGCACCAGTATACGTCAATAGATTCATCAGCAAGATTATGCCATTAATAAGAAAACGAACAACTGAAATACTTCTAAATGTAGTATGGGTAGCAATGTTCTTCACGATCAGTTGATATTTAACGCACCACCTTGGAATGGCAACCCTTCTTGAAACAATCTTATTTGTCCCGATATGCGTGTTGCGTGTCTTCTTTGCCACTTGTTCAATTCTTTGCGTAAAGCAGATGCCAAGGTTGGGCATCCCTTGTATCAAAAATGTGTTTGTTCCCTGCGGAGCGGTGGGGGTGTGAGGGTGTGTGTATCATACGGACAGCGTGGCACTCCCTCTTTCACACGGGCGGCCACAGTTTCTGTCCACAGCTGGCTGAAAGAGTCGGCACGACGCTCGCCGTTGGTGCGCGATGATCCCGTCGTCAGATAGCGCCCGCAGCCCGTCCGCTGGTCGCCGTTCCTCACTCTTGTCTTGGTTACCAGCTGGTGCTGGTTGGTATGAGTGTGGGTCGAACCCACAGCGCTCTCGCTGGCGCTGACACTCTTGCTCACGGGCGGCTGGTCAGGCTCTTTCCGCTGCTGGATGAGCCAAGTCGGCACACGCTTGGCCGCTGGCAGCAGATGCTCTTGCTTGGTGGCGCAGGTCGCGCTGCAGCTGGAAGCTGGCACTCGATGTAGAAATAAAAGTCTTTGAGCGATACTTCGTCTTTCAGCTCTGGACTCACGCTCGTTGATACATCACTACTCGGCGAGCCTCGCCATTCTTGGTTGATCGTGGGGCCACCCCGGGCCTGCCGCTCGCCGCCCTCTTCTGTAGCTCCTGAACTGATAAACTGGAAGTGTGTGTCGTGCTGCTGTTATATCTGAAAATCTCCGCTCTCCATTGGTGGGGGTGGGGGTGTGTCCGTGTGTGTGTGTGTCCATGTGCGTGTGTGTCATTTTATTACATTGATCACCGTCCCCACCTCAAGTCATCCATTCATCTGTGGGATACAGATGGCTCCCCCTTGCAACAACAGTGTAATTTCCCTGCTCTGGTGTTACATTTCTTTCTCATGCTGCGGGAAGACAAAGGCGGCCGGGAGGCTCTCTTGAACATAGTTCATCCTGGCCTCGCAAGCTTGACCCGTTTGCCTCACCTCCTCTGGGCAACCCTTGATTCAACACTGCACCATTATCATTTGCTTATGTTCCCCAAGATTTGTGCTTTAACATTCTTAAAGTATTAAGGGTGAAAATAACATTTAGTATCGAATTAATACATGGGTAATGATTCACTGATGTAGATTGTGGCCTGGTTTTTAATTGGAGTGAGTGTGAGGATCGATAGTGTTATCTTATTCTTGTTGTTGAATTTTGAACTTTAACCGTTGTTTAATACAAAAAAAAAGAGGAAAACTGTTTAACTCGCTTGTATGCGTCGGTGGTCTGCACTGACGGAGGGGGGGGTGGGCGAACTCACAAGCTTGGAATTCCCCCTTCCCTCTTGGTGACCCCGGGCTCTGTGGTACATCAACAGGTTTGTTCATCTGGAGATTTCGCAGATAATCGCTAACCTTCCTTTGCCCCGGAGTTTATTATTTATTTTTAATTGGCCTTTTTACGATCTCCATCTGCTGTTTGCTGAGTCTGGGTTTGTTTGTTTTCATTTATTATTTCGGTTACTATTAAAAAAATATATCGGCAAATATTATTGATATTAATTGTGGAAAAATGGCCGTATACAACACTGTTGTTACCAATGAATACGCGCACAGCCTCCTATGTGCACGTTTTATATTTTCCTTTCCTCTATATATTTGACGCAGCTGTACCTGCTGGCAGACTGTTGAAACATCTAACAATGTTGGCCTGCGATCACTTCTGCTATATATAGGTTATATTGTTGAAAGGCAATCATAAGGTCATTTCAACTATGGGGGCGGATGTGATTGCTTGATTTTTTTTGGCCGTCTCTTGTGCGCTTACACAAAGACAAAGATCTCTAGGTTAGCCGCAGAGTCCACTGGGACAGGTGGCGGTAGCGAGCACCTTTTAAAGCCGGCATTGCATACAGTGAGGGAACAAAGTATTTGATCACCTGCTGATTTTGTACATTTGCCCACTGCCAAAGAAATGATTAGTCTATAATTTTAATGGTAGGTTTATTTGAACAGTGGAGAGACAGAATAACAACCAAAAAATCCAGAAAAACGCATGTCGAAAATGTTATAAATTGATTTGCATTTTAATGAGGGAAATAAGTATTTGACCCCCTCTCAATCAGAAAGATTTCTGGCTCCCAGGTGTCTTTTATACAGGTAACGAGCTGAGATTAGGAGCACACTCTTAAAGGGAGTGCTCCGAATCTCAGCTTGTTACCTGTATAAAAGACACCTGTCCACAGAAGCAATCAATCAATCAGATTCCAAATTCTCCACCATGGCCAAGACCAAAGAGCTCTCCAAGGATGTCAGGGACAAGATTGTAGACCTACACAAGGCTGGAATGGGCTACAAGACCATTGCCAAGCAGCTTAGTGAGAAGGTGACAACAGTTGGTGCAATTATTCGCAAATGGAAGAAACACAAAAGAACTGTCAATCTCCCACGGCCTGGGGCTCCTTGCAAGATATCACCTCGTGGAGTTGCAATGATCATGAGAACGGTGAGGAATCAGCCCAGAACTACACGGGAGGATCTTGTCAATGATCTCAATGCAGCTGGGACCATAGTCACCAAGAAAACAATTGGTAACACACTACGCTGTGAAGGACTGAAATCCTGCAGCACCCGCAAGGTCCCCCTGCTCAAGAAAGCACATATACATGCCCGTCTGAAGTTTGCCAATGAACATCTGAATGATTCAGAGGACAACTGGGTGAAAGTGTTGTGGTCAGATGAGACCAAAATGGAGCTCTTTGGCATCAACTCAACTCGCCGTGTTTGGAGGAGGAGGAATGCTGCCGATGACCCCAAGAACACCATCCCCACCGTCAAACATGGAGGTGGAAACATTATGCTTTGGGGGTGTTTTTCTGCTAAGGGGACAGGACAACTTCACCGCATCAAAGGGACGATGGACGGGGCCATGTACCATCAAATCTTGGGTGAGAACCTCCTTCCCTCAGCCAGGGCATTGAAAATGGGTCGTGGATTGGTATTCCAGCATGACAATGACCCAAAACACACGGCCAAGGCAACAAAGGAGTGGCTCAAGAAGAAGCACATTAAGGTCCTGGAGTGACCTAGCCAGTCTCCAGACCTTAATTCCATAGAAAATCTGTGGAGGGAGCTGAAGGTTCGAGTTGCCAAACGTCAGCCTCGAAACCTTAATGACTTGGAGAAGATCTGCAAAGAGAAGTGGGAGAAAATCCCTCCTGAGATGTGTGGAAACCTGGTGGCCAACTACAAGAAACGTCTGACCTCTGTGATTGCCAACAAGGGTTTTGCCACCAAGTACTAAGTCATGTTTTGCAGAGGGGTCAAATACTTATATCCCTCATTAAAATGCAAATCAATTTATAACATTTTTGACATGCGTTTTTCTGGATTTTGTTGTTGTTATGCTATCTCTCACTGTTCAAATAAACCTACCATTTAAATTATAGAATGATCATTTCTTTGTCAGTGAGCAAACGTACAAAATCAGCAGGGGATCAAATTCTTTTTTCCCTCACTGTACGAGGGAATGGTGTGGCCATCACCACACCCTGATGTCCGTACCTCCTGAGTGGTGATGGTTACACAACATACCAGGTACTTATTTAAGTCTGAGTGCACCTAGAGGATACCCAGTGATTTCTCCCAAACCTAGTCCTCCTCCTAGTGGTCCTTCTGATCCTCTACCTCCTAATCTTACTATTCCTGATCCTTCACCTCCTGGTCCTCCTCAAGGTCCTGCTCCTGATTCTCGTCCTCCTGATCCTTTTCTTAGTCCTCCTTCTGATCCTCCCACTCCTCCTTGTTTTCCTGGTCCTTCTGGTTGCTGGCAACTGCTTTAGCATCCCCTATAGCCCTGCACTCCCTCTGACCCCTACAATCCACCCCCGTCCCGCACCTCCGATTAGCACGGTCGGCTGCGTACGGTGCGAAAGAAGTTCCACATACATACAGACATACATTCAGTACATATTCCAATATCACTTGTTACTGTGCAATGTATGGTTATACATACTCCAAAATGACTTATCATTGTGCAATATATGAATTACAGCTAATCCAAGGTCAGAAACCGAACCTCGTTCTCTGGGATTTTGCCATAGTGAGCCACCTATCTCGACCATCGCACACATACACATATTTATTGGCTGGTCTTTTGACTTATGTGTGTGTGTGTGTTGGAGTGTGGCGTTGGCCACCCACTCCTTTGTGTGCCATTTCGACCTTCATAGGTGCTCACTAACATTACTTGCCCCAACAAACTGATAAGCACTCGTAGTTCCATATATGTAATCAAGTTCAGGTTAATTGGAATAACATAAGGCATGGCAGTTAAGTGTTTATATATGCCAAAGCAGAGAATGTTGTTGAAAATGTCAAGTTTAGCCATGTGATAAAAGCTGCAATTGATCACATTCATGAACTCGAATTATAAGAAAAAACCCATCCTTTTAAGTTTGTTTTGGCAACTGTTGGTACATCAGCTTTGTTCTTGAAAGCTTATAACAAATTGCCATGTGCAGTTGCTTCTGCATTATATGTAAGTACAAAGCGATTCCCACCATCCTTGATGAGTATATTTGATCATAAAGACTCCAAACGAGCATTTTTTTTCCGATTGTAGATATTGTATAAGGACATAGATCACAATACAAAATGGTGCGTTTTGTAAAATATATCGCTCTGCCTGCTTGGAATGTCGTTTTTTGTTAGTTAACTATGTTTGCAATTTTTTAAATCCCTCTCGTAAGACAGATGTTTGTGTTCTGATTTATATATATAAATATATAAAAAATATATATGAATATATATGTATATATAAATCTATATAAATATACACATTTTTATATATATAAATGTATATATTTAACTTTGGTAATATTGGTCGCCCAGGTCACTCTTGACACTCCTTTTCATCTTTTGAGTTCTCACCTGCGTCAGAAAACGTTAATTTGAACTTGAAACACCGTGCCCAAACAGGTTGTCATAGATCTTCTTTGGTTCTTTCGGTAAAGTCACGTAGAATGAGAATAAAATAATAAATTGATAAAATAAAATAACACAATAATATTCTCACGACGTTTCGGCCACAACACAAGAGGCCTTCATCAGGTGAAGGGAGCGAGACTGTCTGGTAGGACAGCGCTGGAGTGAGAGAGCCACGTTCAGATCACGGCTTTTAAGCTGTGTGAGAGGAACAAGGAGCCTTGACGAAGGAATTAGCATAAAATTTAGCATTGAAAGGCTGAATGATTAGCTTGTGACTGGTCACAGAAATAGCTATGTTAAAAGTTAAAGCATACACATCCGCAGAGGCACCCATTGTTAAAAGGAATTAGCATAGAATTTAGCATTGAAATAGCTAAATTAAGGCATTCGCTTGTAACTGCTACAGAAATAGTTACGTTGAAGTCAGAGCATACACATTCACCGAGGCACTTAGTACAAATCAAAACAGGAGAATTTAGCATTGAAATAACTAGGCGAATTTAGCATTGAAATCACTGGGTGATTTGCTAGTGACTGGTCACAGAAATGACTACAAATCTGAGCTATTCACAGTACTATATAGTGAACCAATAAAAACTAAAATATAAATTACCTTCATGTTATCAATAAACTCTATATTCTCCAATCAGCTAAGCTACCAACCATAAGTCGTTATATATCACAATGCTATATGGCGAAAAAATGGGTGGATTCTTACCCTCAAATTTCCATACCACGGATAGCTACGGGCCCCGTTCAGACGGACGAGTTCGTCCATGGTCGGAACAGAGGAGGGGGAGAGAGACAGCTGCGAAGCCCTAGTATACTCCATGTTGTAAACCATACCATTAACCGTGGTGTGAGAGGTATTAAGAGGCAATGCTGGCGAAAGAGCTGCGGTCTGAAGGTCATCGTAAAATTACAATTAATTAAGAACAGAAATGATTTAACACATCTTTCCAGTGGTTACTGAGCCTGAATCCATCTTCTCGGTTGAAATTGTCTCTGTGCTTGTATATGTGAATGGCCTCATGAACGAATCTCTCATGGTAGCCAGTTGGTTTGCAAAGAACCTCCGTCTTGGAGAAGTCAATGTCATGTGAGCCCACTGAATTGTAACAGTGATCTGCCACGGCAGAGGAGTTCGTCTTACCGTGTTTCAAGTCTGCTTTATGTTCGCGGATGCGATCCGAGATATGTCTTTTGGTTTCTCCAATGTAGCTACTACCACAGAGGCACTTTAGTTTGTAAACGCCCGGGTACTGTATGTCTGGAAGAGCATCTTTTACAGAAATTTAGGTTGTCATAGAGCTTTGCGGGGCTGTGTGGTAGGCAGTAGTGGGCAGTATAGATGGTAGTGTAGCAAAGTCCATTTTTGGTACCAAACTTGTCTATTGCTCTACACCTGAACCAACCCCCAGTGACTACCAGCATTGTGGAGTACTGCGCTGTCAAATAGCCCCCCCCAATGACCAACGTGGCCTCGTCCAGCGGTGGATTGACAAAGCGGGGCGCACACATGCACACAATACACTCCTTCTCTTGAACACTCATTTGTTTGCTGGCTATTGCATTTGGTTGTCCAAGGAAATATGTGCTTCCTTAGGGTGGGATCAGGAGAGATGGCGGGAGGGGGGAAAACACGAGAGATCCATTGATGCGAATTTGAGGTGCTCACGAGGAGACGTTGGTACATTGCACACTATGTGTGTACACCTGGCTGGGTGGTGCTGTGGTTGGAGTACTTGACACAGTTCCCATTAGGGTCTAACTCTGCCCATCCTCTCTCTGCCATCGATAACATACTTTTTTTCATTTGTTTTTTTCTGTGGTATGCTGGTCCCTGCCATAGGAATGTGGAATTTACATCACTGCCTGAGGATTTCCAAGACATGAACCCTGCCCCACACATATTTGCAGATGACACGATACTGATTACTGCTGGCCGCTCTCCGGATGACGTGATTGCTAAGCTACAGGGTGATTTCAACAAACTACAACATCAGCTAGTTGCTCTTAAACTAGTCCTGAATACCTCCAAAACCAAGGTGCTATGCTTCTCACCAGGACTAAAGCAGGAAGTTATTTTTCCCCAATTACATTCCTTAAATAATTGTCAAATAGAGCAAGTCAAGATCTATAAGTATCCTGGATTCATGATTATATTGGTAAAAAGACAAAATAAAAATTGGTTTTCTGTATCGACACAAGCACTGCTTCCCCCCAATGTTCCGTTTGGAATTGATAAAAGCTACCATACTGCCTCTACTTGACTACTGTGACATCGTGTATAAATCAGCCCCAAGTACTGTACTGAAGAAGCTTGATTCCATCTATCACTCGGCCTTAAGATTTACATTGAACTGCCCATATAGGACTCACCACTGTGATCTCTACATTGGGTCAAACTTAACATCTCTTAATGTTCGACGGCTTGTGCACCAGATCTTATTTATTCACGATATACTTACAAAAAAATCCGCAGACTACCTGCTGGATCTCCTCTCTGTTTCAAAGAACAAATTTGACCTCAGGTCTTCGCTCATTTACCAGCTTCACATTCCCTATTGCCATACATAAACTGGAGGAAGGGCCTTTGCTATTGATGCCCCCAGAGTCTAGAATGTTATTGACAATAAACTGCAACTTGAATCGCTACCAATGAGATCTTCTCTCAAAACTGCTCTAGAGGAGTTGTACACCCCTAGCTACCACTGCTATTCATTGGCGTAAAATAAAATAAAATGTTTTGCTCCGGATGACGCTGCAAAGTATTATCTGTATTTTGATTTAGCGTGCTGATCTTAAAGGTGCATTGAAAAATGTTATACTCCAACCGATGCGTCTGTTGTTGTGGAGTAACTCATGCAGCCAGCTATGGCTCTAGGATTTGGTGTTTCATGTTATTTATGTAGTTTATTGTAAAAATTCGGTCACAGTCCTTGTGATCACTGTTACGTTGCAATTATGGCTTTATTTTTTGGTGATTTTGAAAAGTTTTTTGGTTTTGACATGTTTGTTTGTTGTAGTAGAGTTAGACTGATGGCCTTAATCTAAGTTTTTGTGGTTGTTGTTGTTGTTTGACTTGCATCCCACTGGGATTTTTTGCACACAGCGTTGGTGTACGGTGCTTTTTTCAGGAATATTTTTGCTGTTTTTTTTTCCATGGATTTTCTGTTTGCACAGTCACATAGTCACTTTAAGATGTTTTCTTGTTCGTGTTTTTGTTTTTTGTTGTGGTTGCACCCGATTCAAGAGCCGAATGGCTCACAGGGCTATACCAAAATAAACTGAAACTGAGGAGAGAGATACCTTGACTTTAACATGGTCTGCGGAATGCATTTTCAAACAAGACCGCCATGCGTAGCCAATGACAAACATTTCACAGAAGCACCAATTTGGTCGAGGCTCAAACGAAAGCCGTCCCTTAGTGTGGACCAATTAGTTTCAAGGACAATGCATATATTATCATAGTATGTTTTTTGTTTGCATTTTGACTGCAGGTATTGTGGTTAATGCAGACATGAATCCTTGTAAAAGGTTTCAGTTTTGTTGCCAGAAAAAAGGGAAAAACCCTATTATTAAAGACAAATTATTTTACATTTTAATAGCACCTACTACTTTTGCTGCACTGTCTGACGTGTCTCGCACGTTTTATGGGAATAGAGAGCTGTAATTTTCATGTTCCTCAACGTTGCGGTGTGAGACATTACATTTCAGAAATATATACTTTTTACTTCCATACTCGTTGGTTCTTTCGGTAAAGTCACGTGGGTATAAAAGCTTTCCCACCTGATGATGGACGCTTGTGTTGCGCCCGAAACGGCGTGATTTATTTAATTTTATACCAACATGACTACCGAAAGAACCAAAGAGTATGGATTCCTGCAGTCACGAATGCTTCAAATCAAGATTTTTACTTCCAGATTCACCTTTTTGGATTCCTGCTTTGAGTATATTTGCATTGGGGTATAATACCCTGCAAAGTAGACTAATCTTCTGAATGGGAATTCACTTGGCTAGAGATAAGGGCCAGCATTGCTTCGTTTTTACAGCATGTTATATGCGTGCAAGAATCTGGCTTTTTCCACGTTGCTGGGTCCCAACAATTTCAAATTTGGCCCGTGACGAGACATGACATGTACCAGAACTGTGCCGGTAAGACACTCGTGTGGTAGTATGTCAGCCCCATTTACCGGGGGTGACCCTGCAAAGAGTCGTGATATCATCGGGTCACCATGGCAACGAAACGCACATATCGCTCGGCCACCTGGCCTTGTTGTTAAAAAAAATATACACGAAAAATTTCGAAAAATGTAGATAAAGGCCACAGATAGCCTAACGTAGCCCGTGTTTTCGTTAGACTTTCTCAAAAATAACAATTTAATAACACGGTTTACCAGCTGCCATTCCCCCTTGACCTTGCCTAGAGACCTGTCCAGTGAAGGGTTGAGTGAGTCGACCGTCGTGAGTAGTGGCAGGCGGGGCTCGGGGGGAGATGACGGGGAGTGAGGGGTGAGGGGATGGGACGGGGTGGGGGGGGTGACGCCATCTGCTTTATGGAAATGTGTCTTGACCTGCCTTGGCATGAGTCAGGCCCCAGCACAAATCTAGCCCACTTACAACTAAGAACTGTGGGATGATGAGATGCCATCTTTCCCGTCACCACTTCACAGCATGCCCGAGACTTCCTGTACAAGCCTTGGGATAGCCCTGTTCCCAGTCTCATACCCTTACCATTTGTTCCCATGGCTGGTATCTAAATAAACATTGTGTACTTGTGTCCTATATGTGTTTCCCCACTCCTCCGTCCTCCACATCTCCATGTGCCCACCTCGTCCCTACCCCTATCCCTATCCCCTGTGTCTGGCGACTGACCCTGAGAGTACGCACGGTCACTGGGCAGGAATTTAGGCAAGGTCAGGTTGTGCTCGTCAGGATAGAATGTTTTATAAACTATGAAGTTTACTGGCAGCGTAGCATAAATTAGGAAATGTTGCGTAAAAAAAAGCCTCAGATTTTTTTTTTACCTTGTCCTTTACAAGGCCAGGTGGCTGAGCGATAGGGTTATAAACAAGTCACCCCTCCATGATTTGGGATCACAGTTAGATTTTTTAATCAATCCCTTTTTTTGCCAATCCTTTTGTATAATCAGAAATAATCGATTCCTACTCGTGTGATTTAATGCTTGTGTCAAATGCGTATTGACTTAATTTGGATTGAGTAAATAATTTGTTACTTTCCTGCTGAGCTATGCAAGTGCTGTCACACAGCATCTCATTGTCCATGCTGCTCCATAGATTCCCCACCAGTTCCCGGGTCAAACGATGTAAGAAGGGTGAGCTCTCCATCTCCAAAAAGCCTCCAGACCACAGTCCTCACCAACTTACGATGTCAGGGACAAAACGTCTGAAATCATGGGGGGCATCACTCAGGATAGGTGGAGTGGTTGGGCAGTCATGAGCGCATTCCACGATGAACCCAGAGACCTGAGTTCGATCCCTCGCCATAGCCAACTGCAGTGGTGAGTGACAACTGAAACTGTCCTTCCTCTGCACGAAGCTGCATTGACCAGTGCGGTAAACCATGGTCAAACAATCCTCATCACTGAGACACGCAGGAAGGCCTTCATCCAGCAGTAGATTGATAGAGGGCAGTACGTTATACATGATCATCTTGCTTATAAAGAACCCAGGTCTGCCACATATTAAAACGTGCCCTGGAACGACGAGGCACCCAATGTCTGCCTGTTCCCTTGCCTCCAGTGTCCTGCTGTGGCCACCCACGTGCGTGTGCTGATTGTGGCGATCGCTGTGTCTCTTCTGTGCATGCGTGCGTGCAGTGATGGACTTTGGGTTGTTCTTGGCGGACGAGGACCCCAAGAAGGGCATCTGGCTGGAGGGAGAGCGTAATCTGGATTACTACATGCTGCGGGATGGGGTGAGTTGCACTGCTCCCCCACCCCTTTAAAGGAATATTCCACTGCCGACACACACATCTGAAAGTGGGGTTTTTTTTGTGCTTGAATGTTGGATGAATGTTGTTGCGCTGTGCAATGTTAAAGGTGCGGTAGAAATGCAGTTTTCTCCTCGTGACATTGAATATGTGCAGGATGTCAGTTCAGGCGTCTGCATGCATTTGGCGGTGACGTGGAATAGCGGTGGCGCACCCGCCCCTCGTGGCTGAGGTTCACGGTTCGAATCCGGCGGCCGCCCTGATTATTACTGCGGGTGTAAATAACCGTGGCAATACTACGTGGTGGCCGCTGCACAGCGTTAAAGGATCCCCTGACGTTGTACACAAGAGTAGGCCATTGTGTGCCAGCGTGAGGGGCCTAACTTGCTAGGCTTGCAAATTTCCGGCAAAATATTAAATTGGGATTACACAAAGTAACCATTGCCCCCCTCCTGGAAAATCAATGCCCCAGGTCACTCTTGTAAATGAGTATCTTTAGTTCTCACCGGGTTCAACTAAATATACTTGAAACTTGATGCATAAGTGCGAAGTTGGTGGTGTTCACCTCTCGACATGATCCAGTTGTAAACAAGTCCACAATCATTATGACACCTCCTTTGCCAGTAACAAGATATAGGAATAGGTTTTACCCTTTTTAACTGGCACAAAAACTGACACCTTTATTCAAGGCATCATGTTTGCAATAACCACAACACAAGCAGTCAAAATGCAAACAAAAACGACAACTCTGATAATAATATGCACTGTCCTTGAATTTGATTGGTCCACACCCGAGACGGCTTTTCTTAGAGCCTAGTCTCCATTGGTGTTAGACCAGAAGACGCCAAAAGGCGTACAACTCAAAAACAGCGTACTATCAGAGTTGAGGGCTCGGGGTGAGCATTTACATTATGAGACCTCCTTTGCTAGTAACAAGATATAGGAATAGGTTTTACCCTTTTAACTGGCACAAAAACTGACACCTTTATTCAAGGCATCATGTTTGCAATAACCACAACACAAGCAGTCAAAATGCAAACAAAAAAGACAACTCTGATAATAAGGGTAAAACCTATTCCTATATCTTGTTACTGGCAAAGGAGGTCTCATAATGTAAATGCTCACCCCGAGCCCTCAATACTCTGATAGTGCGCTGTTTTTGAGTTGTACGCCTTTTGGCGTCTTCTGGTCCAACACCAATGGAGACTAGGCTCTAAGAAAAGCCGTCTCGGGTGTGGACCAATCAAATTCAAGGACAGTGCATATTATTATCAGAGTTGTCTTTTTTGTTTGCATTTCGACTGCTTGTGTTGTGGTTATTGCAAACATGATGCCTTGAATAAAGGTGTCAGTTTTTGTGCCAGTTAAAAGGGTAAACCTATTCCTATGTCCACAATCCTAATGCAGGAGATATTCTATTAAATAAGATAATCACTTGTTGACTTCCTTCAAAGTTGTACTCGTTCTATTAATACATAATGGATTTTAATTAGTAACCTGATTTCGAGTCAAACTGCATGCTCAAAATGTATATAAGCTGTATGCCCAAACATATACTGTAAGCATATATATTATGCATACATGCAATGGCGGAGCAAAGATTTTCAGGTAGGGGGGGCAACCCCTCCAGCAATGATAAATGATAGAGGAGTTGTTTGTAAGTAAGGACTTGTCCCTTGCTGTTTATTCGACGCGTGTGCGGCGATGGCGCAGCCGTCGATCGAGGGTCGAATTCGAACCGCGTTGTGTGATCGGCACCACGCTCACTGAAGGTGTTGATGCCTTCAGGGAAGTCGTGTACTGCGTACGCAACTGCGCACAATTCTGAGTCACTTGTAACTGCTTTGCCGTTACTTATTGCCAATTATGGACTCAGACTATTGTCCTATTATCTCATAGAGTCCCTGGCACATAATAATAATAATATGCTACACAGTAGCAGTGGGGGTCGCAAAATGCCGATTTATTACTAATGAACCCCAATGATCCGATCGAAATTAGGGATTTTGATCGGATCATTGGGGGGGGCACGTGCCACCCCACTGGTGGAGCTAGTGCATACATGCCTGATGCTCACAGAGCCAACTTTGGTGCTTCATGCACTCAGTGGTTCGTGCACTGCACTGCGTGTCGGCCACCTGAGTTTGATTCTCAGCCAAGGGGCAAATAAAGTGGCAAGTGATATCTGAGCCAGTCCTGGGCCCCCCTTCACACAGACCAGTCTAGTGTAGTACGGCATGGTTAAACAAACCCTGATGACTTACAGAGCATAGGGAGGCCTTCATCCAGCAGTGGATTGACACAGGACCATAAACTACTATGCATTAATGTTGCTGTGGGTAAGTGGCTGGTACAGGAATTCTGATAATCACACCAATGCAGAAATAAGAATAATATGCTCTGTTTCATCATCATCATCAGTCATGATCAATACACTGCTGTATAGAGGCCTCCCCAAAACCAACACCATTTTTCACAATCCTGTGATATAATAATCCACCCGGCACCCCGCACACGAGCTGACGTCATCGTTGACGTCCTCCCAGACGCATTGCGTTGACTTGGCAGCCACTCCATCGTGACGCTTGACCGTCGGCCGTCATCCCTTTGAGTGACCCGTCCAGCCCAGGTCCGCACTTACTTTTCTCATCAGTGAACAACGCTGTCTTTATCCTGCGCTCGTGCCCCCAAACCCACGCGTTCGACGTTTATTTTACTAGAAGTATTTTATTGAAGACGAAAAAACAGGGGAAGGTACAGCGTGCGGTCAGCCGGAGTTGGTTGGGGGAACGCAAGGGGTAAAGCATGAATGGAGCAACATCAACAAGTGAGTTAGGGTCTCGCACAGTTGGTGAACGTTATAAGTGGAAGAGGCATAGCGCAGGGGCGATGCTTCGAGGGGTGTTGTGGGGGAGGCAAATGAGGGTGTATTTATGTATGTAGAACTTATTTCGCACCGTACGTAGACAACCGTGCTAATTGGAGGTGCGGGTATGAGGGTGTGGTGTGTGTTGCACAGGTCGGTGACTCTTGGGGTGGTAGTAGGTGAGCGCGTGTTGATTGAGCGGTGTGTCTGGTGGGGCAAGTCGGAGGGATGTGTGCTTTCCGTTTTTAAGTAGTGTTTCAGTATTAACAATAAGTATCGGTTTGACCCTTTCTGGCAATAAAACATCTGTTAAGATTTATTAGAAATCTTTTGCGAGAAATCAAGTCTGCATTTAACACACATACCTGTGGTAAAACATGCAAACAAACATGCTCTGATAATAAATGGGCATTGTCTTTGAAACTGATTGGCCTACACCAGAGACGGCCTTCTTTATGGCCTAGTCTCACCAGTGTTAGACCAGCAAACAGTACAAATACAATGCAAGTCTCAAAGCTTTTACAGCTCGGGTTGAGCAGCGACATTATGGGACCTTTTTTGCTGTCTCTGATGTAGGCCAATCAGTTTTAGAGACAATGCCATATTATTATCAGACCATGTTTGTTTTGCATGTTGACCACAAGTACGTGTGGTAAATGCAGACTTGATTTCTCGCAAAAGCTATCCATTTGGTGGTTGGACATTTTAAAGCCTTATTTTATTGCCAGAAAGGGTAAAACCTATTTTTTTTCATATTTTTTTTGTAACTAGCAACCAAAAAAAGGTCCCACCGGTAGTGTTTTATTGCCCGCAGAGACTGCCGCGTCCTCACAGGCAGCTGGGTTTCTCTCCCGCAGGACCTGCTCGAGTACAAGCGCAAGGTGCGCCCTCTCAAGGTGCGCATGCTTGATGGCATGATCAAGACTGTGATGGTCGACGACTCCAAGACGGTCGGGGATCTGCTCATCACCATCTGCACGCGCATCGGTGATCTAACCGCGACCATTGCTTTCGTGTTCTATTGTGACGGATTTGATTATCGCCGATGAAACATTGATATCAACAAGCACGGAGACTATTCAGAAGGGCTGTAAAGATTCACCACCCCACCTTACACCCCTGCGATTTTAAATGTATTTTGTGATCCAGCATCACAATTCAATAGATGAAATTGAGGTACCGCAGGTGAGCTGGCCCCAAAAAGCTTGCTGATGAGAGAAAGAGCGAGAGCTTCATGGGAGACAGAGGGATCAAGCTGAATGATTCTTCACAAGGACATAGGAGGGGGGCCATGCAAATTCCTAGTAAATCGTGCACAGGACGATATGACGTAAGGACTCGGTAATGGAGTGAACTACGGGAGGAACTATTACAAAGAGAGAACCTTTTATGACTGAAATGTGTTCTTGGATCTGTTCACAGTCCGAGCTATAAGTCCTCCCACGTTTTGAGATCATAAACGTACTGAAACAACTGTGTTTTATCGATGGCCGGATTCATCATGGGCATTGCTCAGCATAATTGACCTCTTCCTCCTGAAAAACAGAGCATTGTATATTGTTCATCTCAATTGGAAGCCCTGAGCCAGTTGTGCCAATTCAGCCCATCATCTTTACTTGGTCCATAAAGTGAGGACCAATTTGTATAAATCTATCCTGCCACTCTGTCACAATCCAAGGGCCCTGAGCTAATATCCTCGTCAGGGATTGACTTGTCCTATAATATCTCTGGGGTTGATAAAATAAGTACCCCTCTGTGTGAAATCCAAAGTGGTCATTCAATGATCCATATTTGTATTTGGCATAATACAACGTAGGTTTATGCCAAAATACATGTCATTAACCCTTCACCATACCATACAATTGTCACATTGACAACACATGAATTCAACTGACAAATCAATCAATTAATCAAACTTTATTGCTAGAGCACTATTCGTGCAAAAACTGCAATACATAGTGCTTTACAGGCATGAACAATAAAAGTGAAATTGGAGGCAAAATAAAATCGCGTAACAAATTTCTAGCAAAGACATAGTAAAAATAACACATTAAGAAAATCCTAATTAAAAGCAAGTTTTAAAAAGTAAGTTTTTAGATTCATTTTAAAAGTGCTTAATGACTCTGAAGCCCTCAAATCCCCTGTCAGGCTATTCCAAATACGTTGATTAAACTGTAACAAATAAAGCTTAAGGCTTCTCGTGACTGAATTTGCATAGACTTAACTACCGCCGTATGAATGTGGAATTGACATTACTGGTTCAAATCTGCAACCATAGACGAGCACTGCCAGTGCTCGCTATACATGTTTAATTTCACTCACGAATCAACATTCACTCGCATCGTGAAAAAAAAGCCCACCGCATTATAATTCCATCTTTTTGAGCTCTTCATGGTTCCGCAACCAACGGCCATAACAGGAGCACCGTGGAGTGCAGAGGAGAAGCTGCATCCATCATTCAGAACAATCCTCTACTGGGCCTTGGGCACAATGGGGTTTGGGTCTCTCCCCTTGCGGCAGGCATCACAAACTATGACGAGTACTCGTTGATTTGGGAGGGTGGTGGCGAGGAGAGGAAGGAGGATGGCCCCACGTCGCCGCGCACCGGCACGCTCAAGGGTGGCACGCCGCGCACCGGCACGCTCAAGGGTGGCACGCTGCGCTCGGGCACGCTCAAGAAAGACCGCACGCTGCTGCGCGACGAGAAGAAGATGGAGAAGCTCAAGCAGAAGCTGCACACGGACGACGAACGTGAGTCTGTCGTGCGCCGACAAGGACCTTGGACGCGCTACTTAAGATCCTTAATAGAGGTTTTTTTGGGGTTAGATCGCGTAAATATATGAATGTGTCGTTAAAACCCGCCACCACCCGACACAGCCAATGGTTGTCACCGTAAACAGAACGTGGCCAATTCGTCACGAGTACAGCCACGCCGGTGTGTTGGAGAGCCCAGCCACAACATTTACAATCTGAGTACAACGTTTCGCCAGTAATTACAACTAGCTTCATCAGGCGAAAGCCAGATTTGTAGAGAAGTCTTACTGTTTCGTTTCTTATATCGAGGCGTAGATGTGTTGACCCACCCTTGTGCGCTCTTGCACAATGATGGGGGGGGGGGATTACTGAGCCTACGTACATTATGCATGTGTATTATGCATGTGTATTATGCGAGCCCTTTGAACTTGTCCTTCCTGTCTATTGTGTTTATTTAAATAGCCCTACCAACGGTAATCCCTATTGAAGTACGCTGCCCTTTGTAGGCATGCATTTATATGATGTATTATTTGATGATTCGCTTCCAAGCAGCACTAAGACGGTAGCTATCCGAACGGTTAAAGTTATTTTTATTTCTTTAAATTTCAATAGCTTCTCTAATTAGTCTTGGCCAGTAGTAGCTAGTTTTGCACGAAACTTCAACATTATGAAAATCAATTGAGTGTCCTTGTTGCGTGTTCTATGACTGCTGACAGTTGCATTTGGGAGAATTTAATATTTCTCTGATGTTCTTTTAGTCTCGTGCTGATCATTCATCCTGTTTGCCCAACATAACATTTACCACACGTGCAGTTAATCCTGTACACACCTTCTGTTGATAGCTTCGGTAATACATCTTTTGTACCAGATATTAAATTCTGTATTTTATGTACCGTGCCAAATCTGACTCGGATGTTTTGTTTTTCCAAACATCTGGCTAGTTTATCAGTTACTCCCGCAATGTACGGTATTTTTATCGTTTTCATTACTTGGGCAGTTTCAATGCTCTTGTTATTTGATTTGGTTTTGGTATTCAATGCCCTGTTGATTTGCGCATCATTGTAACCGTTCATTTGCAGCGCTTCTTTAACGTGTTGAATTTCACTTCTCAGATTGTCACCATCTGACACTTTCTTAGCTCGATGAATGAGCGTCTTGATAAGAGCAGATTTCTGTGCGGGGTGATGGTGTGACTCTGCATTCAGATATCCGTCAGTATGCGTTTTCTTTCGGTAAACACTGTCTTATTTTACCATTTCTACCCCGTCCTAGCAGAATATCCAGAAATGGTAGAGTTCTGTCAGCTTCTACTTCCATGGTGAACTGGATGGATGGGTTTTGCGAGTTGAGATGATTTAGAAATGCGTCTAGTGTATCTTTTCCGTGTGGTCAGACCACCAATGTGTCACCCACATATCTAAACCAAGCAGTTGGTTTTAGTGTGCTTGTAGCTACTGCTTTTGTTTCAAAATCTTCCACGTACAAATTCGCTATCACAGGAGACAAAGGAGAGCCCATTGCTGCTCTTTCTTTTTGTTTATAGAAGTCACCTTGCCACAATAAGTAAGTATTCTTTAGACAGTGTTCAGCTAGTCTTGGAATATCTTTGGCTAAACTTTTGTTCGTTACCAGAGTGTCGAGTAATTTAATTGACTCGTTGACCGGAACCCTCGTGAACAGAGAGGTCAAATCAAAACTTACGAGAATATCATTAGGATTAAGCTTAATATCTTGAATTATATTTACGAGATGTTCAGAGTTTTTGATGAATGAAGAGGTCCTACCGATGTAGGGCTGTATTTGGTTGTAAAAGCCTGCGTGTTAAACTAAGCTACTTAAGATATTTTTGTTGGTAAATATCTGAAGCTCTCTGTGTGCAATTTCTGAATGCGTGAATCTGCCCTGGTTACTTTGGAATTGATAAAAGTGAGTCGTGCTTTGCTGTCATTGTCATCATCAACATCATCATCAGCTGCAGCCATTATTTATCCACTGTTGGATGAAGGCCTCCCCAAGTTGTTGCCATCCCTCATGCTCTCTTGATGCAACAATTCATGTAGCTCCTGCACGTGGGCTGATCTCATTGTTCCATCTCCGCAGTTATCATCTTCTCAGGATATGTTCCCTACTTGGGTTACCATTCTGCTGTTGATCTCCATAGAAATGTTGAATTTCCACCGGTAGATCAGGCTCAACGATGAGAATGAGTAGTGCGGTGTGTTACTGGGATAACCCCAGAGATTACTATTATCTTCCGATTTGTTTCTTACTGACTCCTTAGAGTTCACAAACCCAGTGGATGCGAGGTTTGCTTGGAAAAAGTGTTCAGTTTATGTTTTCTGATTACTCAGCGTTTTATAAGCAATATAACATGCCTCCATATAGATTGCAGCATTAGTGGCACGATACATATGCATTGGATACTGGTATCCTTGCATTAAAGCAAAGTAGCCTTTGACTAAATGGCATAGAGTGTGGTCAGTCTCATTAGATCTTGGAAGCCAAGCTGGTTTCAGCCTGTGGATTTGGCGACCGCCATGCATAACGGATGTTACAGGCAGTGGTGGGACTACGTGGTGGGCAGCCAAGGGCAGTGCAGCAAAATAAATTGCTGTACTGTACTTATATGTTCCGTATCTCTGCTCCCTGCCTTTACAATCCCGCACTTTCCAGCATGGTTAAATAACTCCCACGACCCACGTGGTGTGGGGTGGCCCTCATCCAGCAGTGGATTGGCTCTACATGCATCTGAACATGATTGTTCCCTGCCATTTTTTTTGACGCGTGTAATTTCTTTAACGTACAAAACTGCAAAGTAATTATGAAACATCATCAGCTGGCGCGTGATGAATAGCGATAATCTGATTACACTCTGAAAATGGAGCGATAGTTATGAAATGACCAATAACCTGCCACACGGTAATCGTTCCTCTCCGTCGTTGCCCACAGCCCTGCGCGTGCAAGCGCCGCCACAGCACATGCTCTGTCATGGGGACTCACTCGAGTGACAAATGCCCGT
This sequence comes from Petromyzon marinus, assembly GCF_048934315.1. Lineage (NCBI taxonomy): Eukaryota > Metazoa > Chordata > Hyperoartia > Petromyzontiformes > Petromyzontidae > Petromyzon > Petromyzon marinus. The sequence continues at coordinate 23,180,580 of NC_133667.1, read as the reverse complement.
GCCTCTCATTCACACGTGGATAGCAAACCCATTACTAATGCTGCGCACATGCATGCACGCACGCACGCACGCGCTCGCTCACAATAAGCTCGATGCCAAAAACAGCACACCAAAAAAAAAGAGCAGTTTAAGATTACGGACTCCATCAGGGTCATATTCAAATGCACAGTTGCTGCGTTCATGTCTTTAGCAATGTTTGTTGAGCAATGTTATTTTCTTTGAGTACGTGCAAGTGCGTATGCCTACGTCTGTGTGTGCGTGTGTGCGCGCCGTACGTGTGTGTCACAAATTAGCTATTCATTCTAAAATGGGGACAGGGGGGGTCGTTGGGCGGTGCGGTGGAATTTAGTTTGAACTGTGTCACGCCGGCATCTGTCGCCAAATAAAAATTTCGAAATAGGCACGCGGCGAGTTAAAATATATATAATGATTGGGTAATGAGATGGAAGTCCATGGGGATTTTTTTTCTTTATAGACTGTGCTTCTTCGTGAGAATGAAATATCCTTTGTGAACTTTGACTGCCATCAATTTTAAGAGATGAAGGCACGAAGGAATGTGTGTTGGCATGCATACACAAACTATAGCACACGCACAGAGAATGCTGGCACACAGATATGCGAAGACAAATGTCCCTGTTTCGCCACTTAAGTTATATCGGTGGCGATAACTAATGAACTTAATCTTGCCTAATCACGGAGTGTCGTGGTTGACAACTGCATGCGTTTTGTTGCCTTTGCGTCTGTGGTGCTGATGTTAACACACCCGCACTAGACGCTCGATTTATTACAATGATTGGACCTTGTGGAGGCCAAGGGTAGGTTTAAATTGCAATTTACAGCAGTGTGTTTGTGGTCAGTATCCAACTCCATATCACTGCGACTGTGATGACATGCACCAACCACTGAGCCACCACGTGCCACATGTGTTGCGACGTAAATGATGACTCGGAGGCAGATCTTCATGTAGGGGCTTGCGCCAGTTGTTTTATTAAAGACTTCTCTTCACACACGACTCCGTGTACTGCACACTCACTGCCTACACTCCACACCCCAGGGGAAGGGTACTGGGGAGGTCCCTAGCACACCCGCAGGCTACCCTAGCCTGGTGCCAATTTCCCCCTACCCCGGGGTCCCATCGCCCCCCCAGGGGAAGGGTACTGGGGAGGTCCCTAGCACACCCACAGGCTACCCTAGCCTGGTGCCAATTTCCCCCTACCCCGGGGTCCCATCGCCCCCCCAGGGGAAGGGTACTGGGGAGGTCCCTAGCACACCCACAGGCTACCCTAGCCTGGTACCAATTTCCCTCTACCCTGAGTGCCGACTTGGACTCTCCAGACGACCCTGAACACGTGACGGGTTCCAGCTTAAATCCCCCAGGGGGACATGACGTCACCGTCCCCGCCCTCTGCATGACGTCACCGTCCCGCCCCAGTGCATGACGTCACCGTCCCACCCCCTGTGCATGACGTCACCATCCGTGACGTCATCGTACCAGAGGGGTGAGCGTGACATGACATCACTGACTACTACTCTACACATGTATAATCACACTCTTTGTTTTTTTTTGGTAAAGTCACGTAAGTAAAGTAAAATAAAACAATTAAATCACGACGTTTCGGAGGCAACACAAGCTTCCGTCTTCAGGTGGAACAGTCACAGCAAGATCGCTGCATCAAGTGGGGAGCTCTGAGACCCTCGAGCTTATATGCAGGTTAAGGGTGGGGGAGGAGCCAAGTAGGGGACATTGATGGGGTGCGGGGCCAAGTTAATCCGTCTTTTGTTATGTTGAGGGTGCGGGGGATGCGGTGGGTCACTGCACGGGGGCAATGGAAAAATGGAAACAAAAATGGAAAAATTCGAAAAGAATATGCTGTGTGCTTATAAGGTAGCTAAAGTTTTGACTTGGTTTATGACATCTTTCCAGTGGTTGCTTAATTTAAAACCATCCTCTCGGTTGAAGTTGTGTCTTTGTTTGTATATCTGGATGGCTTCATGGACAAATCTTTGGTAATAACTGGGAGGTTTCCATAGTACTTTGGTATCGGAGAAAACAATCTCACGAGAACCCGCTACGGCCGACGAATTCATTCTGCCGTGTTTAAAATCTGATTTATGCTCGCGAATTCGGTCAGAAATATGTCGTTTCGTCTCCCCGATATAGCAGTCACCGCAGATACAACTCAATTTGTAAACACCGGGGTACTGTAAGTCAGGGATGACATCCTTTACGGATGGGATCAGATCACGGATTTTGTGTGCTGTATTGAATCGAACCTGGATCTTGTGTTTGTTTAGAATTTTGGAAATCTTTTTGGTAACGCCTGCTATGTATGGCAGTGTGATGATTTTGATCGGAGTGTCAAGTGGTTGTTTCTGTATGGTGGGAGAAACAGCTTGGCGGATGATACGGTCAGAGTAACCGTTCATCTTGAGGACTAGATGTACATGTTTTAATTCACTGGTCAGGTGGTGTTGGTCATAAATGCAATGAGCTCTATGGTATAATGGCTCAAAATAATTATCTCATCAAAACATTACCTGGATACAATATGGACCATTTCGCCTTGCTGATTGTCATTGAACAGGGCTAGGTTATAATAATAGGGTTTTTCCCCTTTTTTCTGGCAACAAAACTGAAACCTCTTTTTTACAAGGATTCATGTCTGCATTAACCACAATACTTGCAGTCAAATGCAAAAAAAACACACTGATAATATATGCATTGTCCTTGAAACTGATTGGCCCACACCAGAGACAGCTTTCTTTAGAGCCTAGTCTCAATTGGTGCGAGACCAGATGACGCCAAAAGGCGTACAACTCGTAGACAGTGCACTATGAAAGTAATGAGGGCTCGGGGTAAGCATCTACATCATTAGACCTCCTTTGCCAGTACCAAAATATAATAATAGGGTTTTTCCCCTTTTATCTGGCAACAAAACTGAAACCTTGTTTACAAGGATTCATGTCTGCATTAACCACAATACTTGCGGTCAAAATGCAAAAAAAAACACTGATTATATATGCATTGTCCTTGAAATTGATTGGTCCACACCAGAGACAGCTTTCTTTAGAGCCTAGTCTCAATTGGTGCGAGACCAGATGACGGCAAAAGTTAATTGGGCATGCAGTGCTGAGGCATGTTCGGTGTATGATCCAGCCAGAACTAGGCATACAATTTTTGTATCGTAAAAACTGCGTCCATATTTTTCTAGTATCTGTGGGCTCCTTACACAAACCAATACTTGTCAGGATGGATCATAAACAGGCCTGCTTAAATGTTTCCAGTAGACGAAAGTATTTATGTGAGAATTCCACGTGATGGTTATAATTGTGGTAAAATTATGTATAGCTTCGTATGGAGTATTTATCCAAACAGTTTTCATGGCGACATGAAGATGTTAATGAGATGCATACACTCACAAAATACACATTACCCGTTTTCGCCTTAAAGATAGACGAATCAGCGAGCACATATGAAGCCTCGTTTCACATGAGAGGGGGTGGACTGGGCGTCACCAAATCCTGCCACTTTTGTCTCCCCAGGCCTACTGTTCTCATTCAGTGCCAGGTCCACATTTTAGGGGTGTGGTTGACCATTTTCAGGCACATGGTGAGTTGAGGATACCGTTTCCCACCGACATAGTGGATGGTCAACAATTGACCCTAGATGGCTGAGATTTCAGCGCAGTGCTCTCACCAGGATGACAGTGGCCTTTGCCACACACAGAGAGAGGAGCCATGTGCATATGCTTTATGTGTGTGTGTTGGCATGTTTGGGGGCCAGAAATATTGAAGAGTTATGGTGGAACAATTCAAACTCATGTGCGCCATGACCTTGTGAATCGTCACTTTTCGATGGACCAATGCATCGTGCCACCCCCACTGGGGCAGCCGTCACCTGCAGGCCTCGTTAGGATTGTGCGAGCGCTGGACATATATAGTCTGTAAAGCGCGTCTGCATCGCCGGCTATGTGGGGACCTAGGCCAAACGCGTAAGTGAAATGACCGTTGTGATGTTGAAAATAGCAGTTCCTGCCTGCAGGCAGACATTTAGGAAGATCCGATGAAGGGCTCCTGGCCAAAACATTTTCTGAACCTTGTTTTTTTAAAAATCTTGTACCATTTTATATTGTTGCATAATGTCATAAAACAAAGAAATGGCTTTCAGTCATTTTGGTTTTGTGAGAGTCTCATGAAGAAATGGTAGTGCTCATAAAATAAAACATTGCCTCTGCAAAGTTTTACAGTGTTCGGGAGAGAGAGCATGGCTGGTGAGAATATTCAAAACAATCTTGGGAACTCTTAACGGATAAGTAAGGTGGGAAAACGTGTGGAGTCTCTGTGTTTACTTGCTCACACCACTGCTGGGCTTCCACTAGAGGGGGCCCCAGAGAGCCACTCTAAAAGGTGTTTGGTCCTCATCTTCCATGCTGGCCAGACATTGTGGAAGAAGTGAGAATAGGGTTTCCCCTTTTTCTGGCAACAAAACAGGTGTTGAGATGTTAAAACACCAAACTGAAACCTTTTACAAGGAATCATGTCTGCATTAACCACAATACTTGTGGTTAGAATGCAAACAAAAAACATACTCTGATACTATATGCATTGTCTTTTAAACTGATTGGTCCACACCAGAGACAGCTTTCTTTTGAGCCTCGTCTCAAAACGGAAGTTTTGGCGTACACAAACTATAGCCTAATCACATGGGACCTGCCAACCAACTATTTGTGGTGTTCCCATTTATTCTGCTGGTGGACCGTGGTTTGGGGGGATTTAAGAAACTTAATAGTGAATAATATGAAAAATGACCAGTGTAAAAGTAAAAAACCGGTTGTAATGTGCGTTTGACCTAATTTATTAATTTGATACGTTGTACAAAGTGCAATGAAAGTTTTCAGAATTGCATTTCAATGTACAGTTCCACTGCTGGATATTTATTTCTGCCCGAGGACGACCGCTTGTGTTGCGATCGAAACGTCGTGATATATTAGGTTTATTTTGTTTAATTTTTCTACCTACGTGACTTTACCGAAAGAACCAAAGAGTAAGCATTCCTGCCGTCACAAAAGCTTCAAATCTTGATTACACACAGCTCATGCCTTTTTATTCAATAGGGAACCCTTCACATCAATATACGTATTCAATTTTATTCTTAATACCTTACAAAATTGGCACAGTGGTTTGTGCGCTGTGATACGGGGTGCCACGATGGCAAGATGTTAACTATCTCGCCTGGTATACAGGAAGTTGTGGGTACGATCACAACCCTGACGCCTTTATATTTGGAGTTTGCATGTTCTCCCCGTGGCCGTGCAGATTTTTGTCCGGGTCCTCCGGTTTTTCCCTCCACATTGAGAAACATGCATTTCCAGTATTTGGGCGCTAAAGATTTCCACATGATAAACCACTTAATTGGGCTATCATTTGTGGCCAGGTCGCTTCTGAAAAAGAGCTATACAGCTAAGTGGGCATTACCTGGTAAAATATACATAGTTTAGTTTTTCATAGTTTATATAGTCTCTATGATTCCAGTGATCAGACTTTGATTCTTGGCAATCCATAATGTTAGTGGAAATTGGCATCAGAGCCCTGGCCCAGGCTTCTTGAGGTTGACTATCTATAAATAGCATCTTCTGGTGCATTGTGTGAAATTTCAGCACTGACGAGGTGCTAGCCACCCCACACCCTGGTGCCCCATGAGAGCCTGAATATACGCTCACTAACAGCACTTTCCTGAGTGTCATCTCCATAGGAGGAGTGATCGGTTGAGTTGACTTTTTTTATGGATTTGTACTTACAACCTTCACAATTATATGTCAGGTACTCTGCTACAATGCCAACTGGCTGGATTTTTGTATGTCCTCTTCGTAAACAACAACAAAGGCCTCCCAATTCTGTATGTATGTATGTTGAACTTCTTTTGCACCGTGTGTCGCCAACTGTGTTCATCGGAGGTGCGGGGGAAGGACAACAAGCTAAAAGTAGTTCTAAAGAAACACATGTTTAGTCTCTATTTAAAAGTGCGTAGCTCCAGTGGCTTCCTAATATCGGAAAGAATATTATTTCAGATGGCCGCAGAAGCACATTTGAAAGAGCGCGATGCAGTAACCGTCTTTGCAGTGACCGTCTTTGGTGTGTAGGTTGTGGGAATTATTTGACCATACCTCACTGGTCACTCTGGGTTGGTAAAATTGGAGGAGGAGGGGGGGGGGGGGCAGAGGAGGAGGAGCAGGTCAGGACCTGTTCATTTGTCACTGAAGTTCATCAAACTCAGGTTGCCAGTGTCACAGTGCAGTGCGCTCAGCACTGTGCCACCTTTCCTCCCCGCCTACCCAGTGTGCTACAAGTTGCACACATTACAATTGCATGCATGTAGGTGGCTTGGGGTCGTATTCAAGAGAGAGAGAGAGAGACTCCCGGTGTGTGGTCTACTCTGTTTTCAGAAGGAAATTGGCTGCGTGAGCACCCAGGCGTTTCCACGACACACCGAATTTCAGTTGCCTTTCTTCACCTCTCATGTATCCTGTAACACGGACAACCTTTGTTTAATTTGATGAAGTGGCCAAATTTGTTGGACGTTTAGCACAGCACAACCGCATAAATGTGCCAAAACACACCTCGAGAAACAAAACCACGGCGCTCGCATTTCCTGAGAGCCCTTGAGACATTATAAAAATGTAAATTATCGTTCGTGAGCATCTTATGAATTGTGATGCAGAGCGGGAATTATACGCGAGATGACGCTGTCGTTATGAAAGTTGTTTCGTTGCAAGTAAAAGACGAGCCATCCCGTTATTTATGTTATTGATTCGTCTTCCGAATATTGGTTCAATGACTTGCCTAATCGGACAACACAAAATTAGTTGGGGAAAAAAAGCCTGTCCTCTGTTCCCACATAGGCCCGTAGGACGGGGCTTGGTGATGTCGTCAGCATAATCAGCCGCATCATGCTGGGAATGGCTTGAAAAGGGGAGTTTCCTGCCTTTGGGAGGTAGGATATGGGACCTAATAGACTAATCGTCCCATCTCTAGTTGTGAGTTAAAATTCCGGTCAGGAGTAAACATAGCCCGTCATCTCTCCAGAGTTGAATCGGCACCACTCTTTGGGGACTCAACAGTGGTTTCCCTATTTAGAAACTGGCCTTTGTCATGGGGAAATGTGGAATTTTCACCACTGGCTGAGGGTAAGTATTGCCTACGAATGCCACCCAATTCTTTTTTCAAATAAAAAGCATATATAACCCGTAGACTTTCGCGACCAATATCATCCATAATAGAGTTTTTTTTGGGTTCGATTGCGTAAATATATAAATGTGCCCTTACTTGTTGGCTGTGTCGGGTGGTAGTGGGTTTTAATGACACATTTCTATATTTATGCGATCTAACCCAAAAAACCTCTATTATGGAAAAAGCATATATGTCTTTCATCGTATTTGAGACTTTTGGCTCAGCCCACACATACAGATACTTCCCTGGTTTTGGCTCAGAGCTGTTACCACAGCAAACAGTGGCTCATGACTAAAGAGGCCTTGTAAATCTCGTGGACTGCCAGCCACAGAACATGGCGGTATCAAATCCATTTCATGTGTGGGGTGTAACTTCACCAGCCCTTGACAATAGAGGCAATTTATTTATCTCTTTTATTTTTCTCGCATTGTTGTGTTGGTTTAGGGAGGCAGTTGTCATGTGGGTCAAGGCCTCAACAGATACCTGGGCTTGGCTTGGCTTCCTGCATGCCAAAATTGGGAGACGTCACAGCTAGCTTGCCATGCCTGCGTCCTGGTGCTGAGCTTGCACCTAGCTTTAATAAGTCATAAAAAAACCGTGTATGATATGAGGTCACAATTAGGTCATATCCTATTCAGACAATTCACTTTTGAAAATCGAGACCTGGGATACACGTTTTCAAAAAGCCATAAGTCTTTCCCGACCCCGATGAGCATGGGGCTGTGTTGATCACCATTGTCAGCCATTGGCAAGTAGATGAGATTCCAATTTCCTAAAGCAGATAGCAGTCTCTCCAAAGGACAACTACTTTTAGCTCCTCATAAAAAGTGGCACTTACTTGACCAACTGTCAAGAGTATGATGGACACATTCGATGTCTCAGAGATGTTATATTCCTGACTAGTAATCGAAAATTACCAAAGTTGCAAAAATCTAAAACCATAAAAAAAAAGCAAACAAAAATATATACATCGCATGCAAGGCAAAAATTGCTTTAAAAAAACTGCAGATAAATAACATTTTGAACAGAATTACAGAAGAATATGAAATAACATTTTAAAACATTCTCATAATTAGATTTTAATAGGTTTGGAGCATTTCTCTAGTTGCCTGCATTGTTGAGTTTCCAAAACATTCCCATTTGGGAGTGCCAAATAGTGATTCAGTCTGTGAAATTAAATTTGATTGAGAGTAGAGTGGGGGTGAACGTGATTACAAAAAAATTCAAGTGCAATTGTTAAGTTGCATGGAATGTACGTGTCATATATCATTTATTCTATTCGCACTGAAATTGTATTTCACAAATTGAACCCCTAATTGGCAAACGTGAATGTAAATGTTTTTGGAAATTTGCACAAACGGCTGCTCAGAGCAGTTACTCAGAATAATTTGTATATAAATTGAAATTGAATTCATGCCGTCACCCAACTTGGGTATGTATGTTAAACTTCTTTCGCACTGTGCATAGCCATCCGTGCTAATCGGTTGGCTATGGAGATGCAGTAACTGCATTATTCGACTTAAAAAAATAATTTTAAACGTTCAAATCCCAATCAAGAGTCGACTTGGTCAATCATCCATCCGGGGTCAGTAAAACAATGCTCAATACAACTTTGTAAGAGGTCAACAATGGTTTTCTTATTCTTGGTTCTTTCGGTAAAGTCACGTAGAAGGGACTTTACCGAAAGAACCAAGAATATGAATCCCTGCAGTCACGAAAGCTTTAAATCAAAATGGTTTTCTTATGGATAGACTGGCCTCCACCATAGTTGTGGAATTTCCACCACTGCCTCAGGGTTAGATGAAGTTGAGTGCCCCCCAATGCTCGTTTGAGCAGGGAGACACTTTGACATTTGTATGCAAGTTGAGTGTGTTTTTTGTGTACTTTAAATGTATCATGTTAAAGAACGATATCTTCATCTTTGTATTTTCGGGACTTCTGGAATTATTTCAGCAGATATATTTTTCCCAACATGAGCTGGCACTCCTGCATGGGGGATTTGGGAGGCCGCACAAAAATATTCCACGGGTATTAAGCCCTCTCGTGCAAACGCAAAAAAACCCCTAAAAAAACTCATGCATATGTGTGTTTTGTGCAGCCATAAGTAATTGGCCTAAGGCCATCAACTCACTACACTTGAGAAACCCAGTTTAATGATTGATAAATACCGACGATCTCAAATGTAAACCTGCTCAGGGCTGGATCAGTGTTCTGTCATGGGAATTTATCCCCCATGCCACCAAGCCACCACTGAGGTGCATTAATTATAGTCCACTGCACGTGCCTTTAACACGTGGGACTGATTTGCAACATTTAATAGGAAAACTGCTGCTGACTAATGCGGCACGTCCTGCCCTTGCACCCAGTCGTTAGCCACCAATAGTGATCGGCTGTCTCACCGTCTCAATAATTGCCTTGAGTGCTGATTATATTTCTATTCTCAACTTTCGATTCCTTTCAAACTGAACAAATTGTTCAAGTGCTCTTGTTTAGTCTGCAAATACTGTATATATATATTTTTTTCCAGTACCATATTTTAAAATAATCTCCCTGTGCCTACTCTGCTGTCGGCAAACAGTGCAGTCGGTTTGTGGATTCTGCTGTATTCACAGTGATGACTTTGTTACGTGTAGGTTATCGTTATTCTCTGATGCACCCAAAAAGAGCCCGAGCCCAATTCTGTGTGGAATGTTTTCTTTTTTGGTTCCCTTTCCTCTGAGGTGCAATTATTAAGCCCGCAGCTCAGAGAAAGAATTTTAAGAAGGAGCGCGCATGTTTTAGCATTTATGGAAGAAGTGCGTCTACCTTGAACCTTCGGTGTGCTGTGTGGGTGACTCATTTGCTGGCGTCTTGGATTGCGTACAAAATTCCCGAATGGAAACAAAACGCTCAACCGCTCACCAATGGCGCTCTAGGGATATGTCAGTTTTGCTTAAGCCGTGTGATTTCCTTTCCCCATGGTATGTCGCGTGGAAAGGGGAATAATGCGTCTGCATTTTTTGAGATTTTGTGCGAGTGCACCATGTCGATTGAACGTCGCGTGCCATGGTTGCTGTTTCACGGGAAAGCTTCGCGAGCGCTGATTAAATGAACACATAAATGAACTAGATATGCATTCTAGGAACTGTTGGTATTTGCATCTGGCCTGGGCCTCTAATAGGTCACCTTCAATTAAAATAATATCAAGAACAGCACGATAAACACAAACGTGGGTACTCATGCGTGCTGTTGGTCACATCACCTTCGCCTTTTCTATGTTAGGCTTGACAGGTACTCACCAACAGCACTGTCTGCAAAAGGCTACCAAGAACAAACAGGATAACTGTATAGCCGGGTTGTGTTGTTATTATAAAATCTTGACTCGCTATCAAAAGGCTAGGAGTTAAATTCCCTGCCAGGGGTTGACTCAACCCTTCATCCCTCTGAGCTTAAAATAATGAGTGGCACATTGCGGAAAATTACAGAACTGGCTCCTGTCTTAGGAATGGGGAGTTTGTGTTACCAGCCAGGGCCACGAAAGGAGATGATAAATATTCGTATGAACAATGAGACGCTTTGACTTCAAATTAGAACCAGGTGTGAGCCCTATGTCATTTATACTGCAGTTTATTTATTTTCAGAAAATACTTGAATATACAGAATAGGGGCCATTATAATGGTTCATGTCTGCAGTGTAGTTTCAGGTGATTTGGGATGCGAGCCATGAAGAGCTTGCATGCGACTCACTGTCAAATCACCACAGCTCTTTGGAGATGTTCCGTGCACTTACTTTGTGGCTACAATTGCAATGAAACACTACTTTGTGGGAAATGATTGGTAGTTGTCCTATGCATAAACGCAAATACGTCAAAGTGATTTCCTGCTCAGATGAGCATTGAGGTGCTGCTTATTTCTTATTTACAGCTTTAAGCCAGTGGCGCAAATTCCACATATCTATGGCGGGGGCGAGTCCATCCATAGTACAACCACTGTTGTCTTTCCCAAAATGTGATGCTCATTTTGTTGATCGCGGAGGAATGATGAGTCAACCCCCAACTAGGATTTCAACTCTGAACCTTTCCGATCGCCATGCTGTTCCCTCTGACGCTGAGCCACCTGCATAAACTGACACACATAATACGAATGTAGAATGTCCACCACTTGCTCAAGAAGAGTAACAAGTCTTCAGAGGGGGTGGGGTCATCCATAGCCCGAGACAATGTGGCATTGTCATGCTCAACAGATGCACTTTTTGAAGACCACCCCGAGCAGGTATTGAGAGACAGCATGGTGGAGCAGAGATGTGAAGGAGGATGATATTTGTGGTAAACCTGTAGAGTCATGACTTAAGGATGAAAAATCAATTTTTAAAAAAATGTATTATGAATTGGTGGTGGGAGTGATTGCCTTTTTATTGGTGGTGATGATGAGGTAGAGAGTATGTGGCCATATGGGGGTGTGAAATGAGACAAGTTGGGATAAATCCATGGATTCCAAGACTCACTGAAGGATGTTTGAGATGGAATGAGATGGATTATCAACGTGGATGTTGAAATCACCAGGAATGATGATCCAGTGGACAGGCGGAGAGACCCAAGGTTGAGGCGAGACCATACAAGTGAGACATTTTGGTTTTCCTTTGGCGGACGATGTCTATTGGAATAGTTTGACATGAGAGGGCTGTGAAAATTGAAAATGTATGGTCGATCTATAAAGCTGAGTCGTATTGTCGACAAACACACTTTGATGGAATCCTGGGGTACCACTTGAGAAAGTGAGTGGAGCTCAGAGGGTGTGTGCCAAGTGTTTGTGTGTGCCAAGTCAACATGCTCTTAAGTGCAACATGAAAAAAAGATTGGCATAGTAGAAATAACTTGATGATTTATAAGTTTAACTTTTATTGTACACTTTGGTTGAGGTCAATTATATTTTTGGCTTATTTGGGTCCCACCTTTAGTTCCCCAAATCACTGCTTTCCGACAGTGGCAATGCTGATGGATAGTTTAGTTTGCGTTCTGTAATTGTCACCATATCGGTGTCATAATGTTTGTTGCATAAAAAGGGTCTGTGCCTCTCTGTTCAAACCAACAGTGGAGCAGCCATCATCTCCACTGTCAGACCTGAGACATTGGTGACAGTTACAAAAAAATCTACGATGGTGGTCTGGTCTCTGGGATGGACGAGTGGTTTGGACCTCCGGTCAAGTGATTATCATCTAATTTATCCCTGAAGGATTATTGGCTGAGTTGACTGCAGACCAGAATGGAAACTTCCACCCTTCTGCTTGGTGTGCTGAGCACTTTTGCCGCCGCTCCACTCCACTGGAAGCAATGGGGTCAGATTTGATGATTCACTTTTGTCTTGCATCCCAGCATCAGGGCCTGCTCAAAAACCCCTGTGCTGGATGCTAAACATATTATATTTGATGCATCCATTTCCCTAGTAAAACATGATTTTTACATCATAGGGCCGCCTTTTCCAGCATCAAAATGTAAGAATAGGTGTTACCCTTCATGGCAATAAAACAGGTGGTTAATGCAGACATGATTCCTTGAAAAAGGTTTCAGTTTGGTGTTTTAAAATCTTAACCCCTGTTTGATTGCCAGAAAGGGTAAAACCTATTCTATATTTTGGTACTGGCAAGGGAGGTCCCATGATGTAGTTGCTCACCCCGAACCCTCATTACTATGATAGTGGCATTGTCTTTGTGCTGTACGCCTTTTGGCGTCCTCTGGTCTAACACCGTTTTGAGACTAGGCTGTAAAGAAAGCTGTCTCTGGTGTGGACCAATCAGTTGCAAAGACAATGTAAATGATATCAGAGCATATATTTTTGTTTGCATGTTCACCACATACATGCTTCCTTGCAAAAGGTTTCAGTTTGTTGTTTTAACATCTTAACACAACTGTTTGATTGCCAGAAAGGGTAAAACCTATTCTTAGCTCTTTCGGTAAAGTCACGTTGAAGGGAAACAATAAAATAATAAAATATATATAAAACAAAACAAAAAAAGTAAAACCTATTGTTATATTAATTTTACACCACCATCCTCCATGCATTGTGCTTGGAAGAATCGATGATTTATGGTTTAAACAAATTGTATGTAATTTCTTGACTTAAAGCTTTCATGACTGCAGGAATTCATACTCTATGGGTCTTAACGAAAGACCCAAAGACTATGTATGTAATTTATATTTCATTTAAGCTGAGGGAGCAATCAGGACTCTCCAATCACAACAACCGTGGAATACCCTGTTTGTTGATTGTGCAATTCTCTTTAAGGATCCTTTACCCGTCCTCTACAATATCGATGTCTTTTGTTTGTGTTGCTGCTGCTGTGCTTTTGCGGCATCATGGATCTCCCGGGTAAACGGGACCATCCGTGTAACGAATCAAATAAACTTAAACAAATACCGGAAACGGGACAAATGACACTGTAAAAGAAGCATTATTGACAATTCAATCTTAATTGTGCCCTGAATAGTGAGCATCCAATCGCAGGAGATGGGGAGGGGGTGTCAATGTGAATTGATACTCGCCTTTTGGCTATTATTAGTTGAAACGTTTGTGAGCATCGCGAGCGTGGTGCTTGGTAGCCGGCTGATTGGAATTGCAGTGATCACTCAGCCGTGAGTGTCGTCGCATCAGAAGGAATTAAATAAACCAGGCTCTGTTTTGACGTATCCTTAATTGGCATGTGTCATTGGTAAGTTCGTAAAAAGGCCTCGTTGCCTTTACTATCTGAATGCTAAGTGTTGAAAACACTCGTGTACAGTTGATTGGGAATGTGGTTGCAGATTTTTCCAGGAAGGCATGTAGATGAGTGGTATTTTGGTTAATGATTAATTCTCCAGCATTCACCCTCTTTTTGTGTGCGCGGGACGAGATTTGTTGTTGCTTTATTAAGGGTAAGCGTCGGCGACAAAGAAGTTGAAATGACTGTGTGCATATGATAAACGTATCATGCACGCACAGAGCTTATCCCCCATGTACAATGTACGTGTTTGCATCGTAGTATCTCAAATTCAAAAGTGTGTCTGCTCAAGCCAGCGTGGGGGGATTGCCATTCCTCTGAGTCCAGCGGTGGACAATCCACACTCCTTTTGGCAGCAGGCAACCTTTCCACAGGACAACCGCCCGTGGACTTTAAAAAAAAGCATGACATATATACTTTTTTTATCAACCTCAGGGGGATGATGGGTTGTAGTGACCCCCTGACCTTGATTTGATGTATTGTATTGCTGAATGACCTTCCTCTCATTTGGCTTGTCTGCCAGTGAAGGCCATCCAGAATAAACGTGAAGTGGAGCGAACAGGCCTTTGCTGTGTTGATATTTATCTTTTTAATCAGCCTCCGTGATAAGTGAAAGCAACTGCAGCTTAATTTCGGAGCAGTGCAAAATGGTGAGATGCCGACTCCCTCGCCCTGTATGCATGAGGTTGTGGGTTCGACCCTGATGCCTGCATATTTGGAGTTTGCATGTTCTCCCTGTGGTTGTGTGGCTTTTTCTCCAGGTTCTCCGGTTCCTCCCCCCCCCCCCACACATTTAGAAAAATGCGTTTAGAGTATTTGATTGCAATACATTTCCACACGATAAGCCACTTCGTTGAGCTATCATTTGTGGCCAGGTCACATAGCTCAGTGGGCCTTACCTGGTAGAATAAAAATAGCTTAGTTTAGTAATAGTTTTATTCATCATCAGCCATGGTCAACCCAGTGTAGGATGAAGACCTCCCTAAGCCACGACTATGCGATGTAAAAATCCACCCAGCACCTGCACACAAGCTAATTAATGACTCCATCTTCTTGGTGGATGCCCTCTCGGACACGTTGGCTGCCACTCCATCGGCCGTCTTCCCTTCTAGTAACGTGTCCTGCCCAAGCCAACCTACTTTTCTATTCATATACATGTGCTATACATATCCCATTGCCTGTTTTTTTACATGCCGTGGTATGTTGGTAAATGTGTCATGATGGTTGTTTTTTTATGTACACGTAGAAAATTACTTTCCATTCATTTGCGCCCTTGCACTTTAATAATATGTAACATTCTATCTTGATTGGAAGCTTTTGTGACTGCAGGAATCCATACTCCTTGGTTCTTTCGGTAAAGTCACGTGGGTAGAAATAATAATAGATCACGACGTTTCGATCGCAACACAAGCAACCGTCATCAGGCGAAACGTTGTGATCTATTATTTTTTCTACCTACGTAACTTTACCGAAAGAACCAAAGAGTACGTAACATTCTTTTAAACAATATAAAAGAAAACACGCATTGTTAGTTTTGTGTAAAATTGTTTTAATGGTTCAAGCCTGAACTGGTTCCTCCATTTCTGTGTGTATGCCAATGTACTACACAGCAAAGGGTCACCTATCTATTATTTTGAAAATTATCCTGGCATTTAATTTGTACAAATGAGATGGGGGTTCCTCTGTACTATGTTTGTGTGTATATAAACATGCCATAAACTATATTCTTAGCTCTTTCGGTAAAGTCACGTTGAAGGGAAACAATAAAATAATAAAATATATATAAAACAATAAAAATTCTCACGACGTTTCGACCATAACACAAACGGTCATCATCAGGTGTATGACGACCGTTTGTGTTATGGTCGAAACGTCGTGAGGATTTTTATTGTTTTATATATATTTTATTATTTTATTGTTTCCCTTCAACGTGACTTTACCGAAAGAGCTAAGAATATGCATTACTGCAGTCACGAAAGCTTTAAATCAAAATTTATGCCATAAACTTTCACTAAAATGTTTCCCTGGTGCCACACCCATTATTCATTAAAGTTATTCACAGTAAATGAGCAGCCTTCTGGTTCTCCAAAGGTTACATTGCATTATTCATTAAACCCATTCACAGAATTTTGGGCGTTTGTTCTCGTGCCAATATTTACGGTTGAGGATTGCAGTTAGGGCTCTGAAGGCGGAATGATAATTGCATCTGATTTGCAGTGAATATTTCACCGGCTTACACTTATTGGGAAGTCAAATAGTGGCCATCCCATGGAGTTTACTGGCCCCCACTGTCGGAATGTAGAATTCACACCGGTGGTATAACTCTTTGTGCATATGCTGCAGTTGCATAAATGTCTGTTATATCTATGGTTCGAGTGCCCAACTCGCGTTCCTAATAGTTTCCAATTTAATATTTGAAGGCATTTTGTGCATCTGTATGGATATTTAGTCACACGTGTCGGTGGGCGTGCCTGGGCTTGTATGCAGGCTTATGCACATGTGCACAAGGGGTGTTACGAGCCTGCACGTTTGTGTTGGTGGGGGAGTGAGTGGCAGCGTAGTGTTTACCGCACGCACGGTGGTGCAATCTCATTGACCTGGGTTTACATCCTGGATGTAAACAACATCGATGGTGATTAGTTTCTGAACTTGGCCTCGACTTTCTCAACATTTAGCTCTGTGTAAAATGAATACCAGGTGCATTGTGTGAACATCACCACTGAGAAGACAGAGGCAGCCAGCTAGGCTGCCAGTTAAGCTGCCTTTTGGACAGGCTGCACCACTCCACCGTGTGCTACGCTGTGTTTGCTAACAGCAGTTGCCCCAGCAGTCTGTGAGGCTAAATGGGGGAGTGTTTGCTTTTGTTTGTGTCGGTGTTGGTAAGTGCGCTTCGGCCATCTCGTGTACGTGGGAGGCTGCGTGTGCATTAACGTGCGCTTTTGCCTCTCTGCGTGCGTGCGTGCCTGCATCAGTGAACTGGGTGGACCACGGGCGCACGCTACGCGAGCAGGGTGTGGAGGAGAATGAGACGCTACTGCTGAGACGCAAGTTTTTCTACTCGGACCAGAATGTGGATTCACGTGATCCTGTTCAGCTCAATCTGCTCTACGTGCAGGTAATCATTCTACGTTTTGTGCATCTCATGTCACGTGCAGTGTCTTCCTCCTCGAGCCAGTAGCCCTCATCGTCCAAACTCATCTCCCTTGGATAGCCTTGACCAAACGTTTTAAAATGACATTCCCATAACAAGGGGCATCCTGTCTCCACTTTTGACTTACGATAAAATGAGGATAATTTTGTTGCAAGGGAGGGGGATGTTGCGCTCAGTCGACTCACATGAGGGCTTTCAACACCCGTTGCGTTTTCAGCGCCGTGTTAATATTGGACTGGGCCACGGAGAGCATGATCACATGTGTGGAATTTGCAGCATTAGCCTAGAGCTGTCAACATAAATGAGCACCACCTCCTGCTCATTTGAGCAGAGAAACACTGGCTTTTAGCCACCACTTTAGTTGCTTTCTTGAATCTGCCTTGCAAATGTGCGTTGTGCAACTATCGAGACTAAGCATGGGCAATAATGGGCATGAAAGCGAGTGGTGGCACTGATGTCAGTGGGTCAAGTCCGTTTTTTTTTTAATAAGGAAGATTGAGCTTTATCCCGGCCAAAGCAGCTGGCATGCTATATATGGGAAGGGAGGGTTTACAGGAGTTGTGAAGAACAAAAGTAGAGCAATATTATAAATATGGCTAATACATAATAATAAATTATGATGAGCAAAAATTATAAACAACCAGAACTATGTACAATGGAAATCTAGTCAGCATTCTCAAAAAAACATACATAACACTAATGAAAGAAATGCACATATTGCATTTAAAATATCATTAATAATGGCAAGGGTTACAGTTGCATTTTCATCGTTTGAATTAAAGCTCTCCAAAAATAGCATTTTAAAGTTCCGGTTGCAAAAAGGGCTTTGCTAATAGTATTCACAAATGTGGTTCTAGTAGTTATCAAGCAATGCCTTCAATGCAGATTAAGAAGATAGGGGGTCAGATTATTGAGGAGTAACCAATTCATCCTATAATTCAGGCACTGCTTTTGATAAAAGATCCCTCGACCCATATTACATTCTGAATGTGTGTGTGTGTGTTTGTGGCTCCGTCTCATGCCCGGGTGTAGGCTCGAGATGACATCCTCAACAGCTCGCACCCCGTCTCATACGACAAGGCGTGCGAGTTCGCCGGCATTCAGGCGCAGATTCAGTTTGGGCCGCACGTGGAACACAAGCACAAGGCTGGCTTCCTGGAGTAAGGCGACCTCACTCGCACCCAACCCCGACCTCCACCAACGATAGCTTGCGACTCTTACCCATGCGTCAAATCCTCCAGCATATTTATATCTTTGAAGCTTACATCCCGTGCAGCTCATCTCAAATCTCCTGTCTCGTGACACAAGAGTCTGGAATGTGCTGAGAGAAATCAAATGGAAATGGAGCAGAAGTGGCCAGCAGGCTCAGGTAGTAATACCACCCGGCACTGCTGAGAATCGGAGCAGCCACGCGGCATTGGAACAGGTTCTCAGTAAATCTTGTGGGTTATCTCTCCAGCATGCCGGTGTGCTAACTTAGTAACTAATTGGTATGGGGCATCCTTACTAATTGGCTGTGTCGGTTGGAGGTGGATTCACGACACGTGTACATTTACGCGATCTAACCCAATTTTTTTATTATGAATTATATTGGTCATGAAAGGCCTACGTGTTAAATTTAGTTTCTATGTGTCTTGGGCATAACAGGTCCATGTTATGAGCCTGGTCACCAGCAATTACACAAAATACCATAATGTCAAATTTAGCTTGTACTTAATTCAGCTCATGTAAAGGCCTGTGGACTATAAGCTTTTGTGTGATTTCCTTGCCTTAAAAGGTATAGCACTGAGCATGAATAATTTGCTTCTTGATGTGCATTTATAAGTAGTTCTGTAGCATCTTCCGGGGGCTCTGTGCAAACATGCACATAATTCTTGGACATTTTATGAAAAAAGGTATTCATATCATGAACATACTGCTATTCACGTGCTCACGTAATAGCATTTAATGTATATGCTGTATATATTTATTTTTTTAATCAAAGTAAAATTACGTGTTATTAACCTCCAGGTTGTTTATAGCTTTTTGTTGAGTGTTTCTACGGTATAATTTTAGGAATCTGCTCATGAAAATGTTATCAGAGCTAGTCATTTGATTTTCTGGTTGCTACAACCAGGTGTTTTCTGCCACTGTGAAGTGCCACATTTGTGAAGATAGCCCTTGCAATTAAGAAGCTACTCAAAACACATTTGTTGGAAAGTGCACATTTTTAGCCATCGTTGCCAGCGACCACAGCTTGCGCTCTAGCCAAGACGTTTGCGCTGCCCAACACGTGATACAGATCAGGCTTTTTGGGGGTGCCCACCCCTGCTACCTAACTCGCTCTCAAGAATGCTTGGCTATAGGGACATCTGTATTGACTGCCATGTGAAATAATCCTCTTTTTATGACCCACGTTGCAATGATTGGCCACCCCCAAACGGGATTCGAACTGGCGTACTAGTTTGTTAAACACACTACAACCTGGCTGGATAACATATATATAATTTACATTCAGAAATACTTTTTTCCCAGTGTATTTATGATGCATGCAAAGCCTGAAACATTTAGTGTGCAGCCTGCCTGGCAGACTGCAAGCGATGCACTGCATTGGCTCAGCCGTCAAGTACAGCACCATGTGCATGATATAACATGGGCGCTTGTAAGAGCCAGACAGGCCTGGCAACATCCAGTGAGTGGCCATTCAATGTGCACGTCACTCAAGCATTCCATTCATTGCAGACAAGATTTTGTGGATTATTCTCAGATGGCGTCGGTTGTAGAATAAAGCCCCCCAATGTATAATGTTGCATTGTTGGTCACTGTCTGAAGCCAATTGTATGAAGCCATTTGAGTTAAGGCAGAACACACTACAACGCAATGTGATTTGGATTCATAACAAATGCCTTCAAAAGATGAAATAGACTCGTGTGCAGGTGTTAGGTGGATTATCACATCGTGAGATTTTGAGAGATGGCAGTGGCTTGGAGAGAGGTCTTCATCCAGCACTGAATTGGTCATGGTTGATGACGATGATTATGGTGATGCTATCCTGCTGAAACAAATAATGAAGTGGTGCTGCTATACATTTTCAGCCCTGGTGAAAATTCCACATTCCTATGGGCGACCACTGTCTGTTAATAAGACAAGCCACCGTTGACTTCTCACAAAGTGGTACTCATTTAATTCCCATGGAGGCCTGTTGCTCTGACCCCTGAACCAGCATGTGAACTTGTGTGCGTCAAATATCCACAACCACGATGCCACGTCGTTGGATTAATTACAAACACATGACAGCATGGGTATTATGTACTGATAATTTCCATACGACTACAAAAATACATTCACTTACAGAGGTGTAGTGACATTGCAGGATGTCACTATGTTGTGCCGGCCCGAGAGAGGCACGGCGTGCGATGTAACGACGTCACAGACACCACTATGATGTGGGTGTAGTACTGGCCCTAGAGAGTCACGGCGTGCGATGTAACGACATCACAGACACCACTATGGTGTGGGTGTAGTGCCGGCCCTAGAGAGTCACAGCGTGCGATGTAACGACATCACAGACACCACTATGGTGTGGGTGTAGTACCGGCCCTAGAGGGGCTCGGTCAGCACTGATTGATAGCACTGGATGGCACCACGCTTGGTGTGGAGTGCCAGCCCTACAGGATAGGGTGTGGGAGTGCTGGTCGTAGGAATGAGGTTACTAAAGGCCATGGCACTCTGGTTGACCCGAGAGGACACGTGACCGGTTAAGTGTACAAAGGTGCCCCAGGTGGGGGCTAGGGGTGGTCACGTGATCGGGGTCCAGATCCTGCTCAAGGATTCTGGAAGGTGGTCGTGGTCAAGGGTGGAGCCAGCCACGTCCAGATAATATAAGCCGGGTACCCAGAGGGACCGGCGTTGTTGCTCATCCTGAAGAAACCTTCGTCTATGTTCTACGTTCTCCAAGTCTCCAACACGTGGACCTGGACCTGAGCTGTGGTCCCGGTCCGTAGTAGCGGTGACGATGTAATTAGTGTAGTTAGCCTGGTGGTTACCACCATAGGTTGTTAAGGGGCAGTTACCTCGTTTGTTGGTGTTAAATAAATCTGTTGCCTCCAAGAGTACGTCTGTGACTCAGTTGATCTCACTACAGAAGAATATAAAGTAAAACATTTATGCGTTTCGGTAGACAAGGGCCTATTCAACACGTTATACCATACGTAATCTTGCATGTCGAAACCCCACTGCACGCCTTAATCGTTTTTACTTTTGTCTGCATTTGAGACCGCTGAATAAATAAGGATGGTGCACAAACTTTGAGAGTCGTTATGCAAGCAGACAATCAACAAACTTATAGAGTAATGGAACGCAATCTGAATATTTCCTTAAGCATTGCAGCTCGATATTTTGAGGGCTGTGGTATTTTGTCAATGCAAATGATCTATGTGTTTTAACGATTCTTAATTAGATGTATTAAGTTCCTATTTATTATTCATGGTTAATGAATGCCAAAACAATTCTATATTAAAACGTGCAGTGTTTAATAATCATATTAGCGTGTGCAGTTATTTATATGTCTGAAACTTGTGCATGCCAATTTATGCATAACAAAAAGGGAATGTTAATTTTCTTCCTTATTCCTCGTGCATGTATATCGTTGATGATGTCAGAAAATAGCGAAAATGTTTAAGCATTCGATGCAAATTAGGATGGCAACTTTTAATGAAATTACTTATTACATTTCCCCAACAAAAAGTGTTAATACGGCAGAGCTGAATAAATTAAGCTGCTTAAACATGATTGTTATTACACATTTATATTTAAGTGCTATAATCCCATTGTATATACATAGAAGTTCACTCCTTTTGTAGAATTTTGATGCCAGGATATATTTTGGCACCCACATTTTTTCTGCACCTCGTGAGATTTTAACTACCTACCTTGGTATCCAGGAGGTCATGGGTTGGATCTCGACCATGATGCCTGTATATTTGAAGTTTGCATGTTCTCCCTGTGGTTGTGCGGATTTTTTTTGCCAGGTCTGGTTTTTTCCTCCACATTTAGAAACATGTATTTAGACTATTTGGCTGCTATAAATGTCCACGTGATAAGCCACTTCGATGAGCTATCATTTGTGGCCAGACCGTTTCTGAAAAAGAGCTGTATATCTCAGTGGGCCTTACCTGCTAAAATAATTTCCTGCACACTTTTACATTTTTAAGAACAAATGCTATCTGCAGCTGTACATTGGTTTTAAAAAGTGAAAACAAGTGGGTATGGGGCAGTGGTGCTCATATATGTAAGAGGCCCTGAATAATTTGTGGGGAATTTCACATTTCCTTATTGGGTGCCAGGCTCTCCATAGGATGACCACTTTTGATTATTCAAACGGTGGTAGTCAGCTTTTAAACCCTCTGGTAGAATTTAAACTTGCCACTGTCCAGTTATAGGCCAAGCGGGTCTGATGACAATGTCAATGGGCCGAATATTTTAACATGAAAGTGATGTCTAAGTATTTATATAAGAATGTTTGATATGTTAGTCTGTGTTTCTTATTAGATGGTGTTTGTCTTTTCAGTTTAAAGGAGTTTTTGCCCAAGGAGTATGTCAAACAGAAAGGATCAGAAAAGAAGATTTTTCAGGTATGATATTTCCCCCTCAAAGTAATGATCAAATTTAAGGTGTGTGGTTTAATCACATCCCTTTACGTGTTGATTTCCAGTTTCTTTTGGTATTATTGTTGTTTTTTCTTTTGGCACTTTTTTTGTGTGTATCTTTGACGCGTTCTATTCCATTGGTGCCTTTTCCCCCGCACGGATCACTTTAACGTTATTCTGTGCTGATGCACCACTGATCTCCCTTGCGTACTAACTGGGTAACTGGCTAATTGGGACTTTCCGTGTAACAAATAAACTGTGATGAAAATATTTAGTAAAAGTTATCTATACACCGCAATGCATCGATGTGACTCTCTAACATCTTGTGTAATCGACAGCATCATGGGTCCATAATAAAGGTTTTTGGGTTAGATCGCGTTTATTTATAAATGTGTCGTAACCCTCCACCACCCGACACGGCCAATCAGCAAAAAAAAAAAAGTGTCACGTTGACAAAAGACAAATAATTCACTACTTCAGCCCACCGGTGTGTTGAAGAGTTAATCCACATTTACAGTTTGAGTACGACGTTTCGCTGGTAAATACTTCCAGCATCATCGGGCAATTCTGGCGAATTCTGGCGAATTGCCCGATGATGCTGGAAGTATTTACCAGCGAAACGTCGTACTCAAACTGTAAATGTGGATTAACTCTTCAACACACCGGTGGGCTGAAGTAGTGAATTATTTGTCTTTTGTCAACGTGACACTTTTTTTTTGCTGATTGGCCGTGTCGGGTGGTGGAGGGTTACGACACATTTATAAATAAACGCGATCTAACCCAAAAACCTTTATTATGAATAATATTGGTCGCGAAAGCCTACGTGTTAAACTGAGCATCATGGGTGTTAACTCAACAGGATGTGTGTCAATATGAATAAAGTAATCCTGACAGTAAGCAAGTAATACGATTGTGATTTTAGATAATTAGATTACAAAAATATATATACAGGCTTAGGTCACAATCCGAAGTAAGCATGGGGAGTTTCGGTGGCGAGATGTTAACTACCTCGCCTGGTATGCAGGAGTGTGTGGGTTCGATCCCAGCCCTGATGCCTGTATTCTTGGAGTTTGCATGGTCCCATGGATTTTCTCCAGGTCCTCTGGTTTTTCCCTCCAGCGCTGAAAATGAATTAATGACCTGGAAGAATATAATAGCACAATAACACTGCATTTTAGATGTGAGCCATATTTTGAGATATGAAAATCCACATTTTATTTTAACAGACATCATTGCGTCGCTGTTGGGATGTATGTATGTTGAACTTCTTTCGCACTGTATGTAGCCAACCGTGCTAATCGGTTTAGGTATTTGTTTATGTCTGTGGTAGGTTGCCTTCACAAGCCATTGGCCCCGTTACGAATTAATATGAAAACGCTATTTATTTTACTTAATGATTTATGCACACATGCTGCCATTTTTTCTCTAGTTATTTGCTTGCATACACGTCAATTGTATCGTCTTTGTTTTACCTATCAGTCAAAGTTAAAGTCATCGTGCCTCCACATGTAAATAAGCAATGAGGAAGCGTTCATCTCCCTGGCCAGCCCTGAACCAGTGGTGGAAATTGCACATTCCCTTCGCATGGGCGAGCCTATCCAGAGGACATGCAATGTCAGTTCTTTACAAACCGGCACTCACTGTGTTGGGTCAGGAAGATGATGCGCTGAGTCAACCTTTGACTCTGGTTTTAAACTCGCAACCTTCCGCTTGCGAGTGGAGTCGTGTGTTACCAGTGCCATCTGGCCGCTGTTGCGTCGCAAGCATCTTGCCATGGATGCCCCTTAAAAAATACGATCTGAATAACAAGGAACTGTGACGGCTGAAGTGATGTTTACCGTTATTGTTTTGGTTTAGGAGGGGATGTGCGAGTGAACGTGTCACTTCTTTGGTTTATCCTGGGGCAGGCTCACAAGGAGTGCGGCGAGTTCAATGAGATCACGGCCAAGTCCAAGTACGTGAAGTTGGCTCGCTCGCTGCGTACCTACGGAGTGTCCTTCTTCCTCGTGAAGGTGAGAAACGGTCTCCCAGCTGCCCGCCAGCCCGGTGCAGTAACCACGAGCAGACATCGGCTCTTGTGTAGCGAGCAATGAAAAGCCGACTTCTGTGTCATGTCACACCTCAGTGGTGAATTACCACAGTGTTACTTGTTTTATTCACCCTGAATGGATGAATAATGGGTTAAGTAGGACTTTTAGATGTGAGTTGGCCACTGCCCAAGTGCCTTCAGGCTGGAAGTATGTTATATTATTATGGGGTTTTTACACCAGAAATAAATTATGCCAATTTGATTCTATGCATAATAATTAATGTAGATACATGCCCAATATGACAAGTGAAGTTTTGGGAAGTAACAAAAACTTTAAAATAAGTTGCTTAGTTTAGATGCCAGTCTATACTGATGAATAGAAGAAAGGAGCAAGCTTCTGACATTTATTGAGTTGGGATTGGGAGATGGCCAGCCTGGGATGTAATGTTTGTCTTGGTTTTGTTTCTCTGCTTTTTTAAGACAAATAAAGAATAAAATCACAATTTATTTCCACGATGCACCAAATTGTTCTAGCCACAGTTTAGCATATTTATGTAAACTGTATGAATATTCTCGCTGCCAGCTTGTGGAGTCAAGCAGTCTGGATTGACATTGGATGCCACTTTTGGTCTTGTAAACATTTGTCTGACTACAGGTATTAGTCTTGTGCAGTGCCAGCCAGTTTGCTTGAGTGTGTGTGCACATCCTGTGTACGTGTGCAATTTTTTTATCGTCCATCTGTGTGTGAGCAAGTGGCTGAGTCTGTGAGTGTGCATGGTTCTTAAGGAATTTATTCAGGTTATGTGTAAATACTAAAAGCTCAATTTAAGACACTCTAACGGCAGAGTCAAATTGTCCCTTTTCCTTCCAACAAGTGTTGTGCGGTGTTACATCATCGGAATGGAATTGGAAGAAAAGCATGCACGTCATTGGAATGGGAAAGGGTTACAGAGCATTCTTCGTACAAGAGGACATCGTAGTAATTGGAGGATACCCACGCATGCGAGGGGATAAAACTCAAAATACTCCACAGGTCTATATAAACCCATTTTCCGTTCTGGCATCTAATGGCCGCCTCACAGTCCAAGTTGTACATCTGCATGAACCGCCAACCCTTACCTTTACAATTCTTGGATTGTGTGTGTTCACCACCATCGCATTTTCGGGAAAATAACCAAAATACCCTGTAGAAGGCCTCTATAGAGCTCCCTCGAGTGGAGGCCCTTCTACCAGCAATGCCATGGGAAGGCAATTGCTTCTCTGCACATTTATCTTATTACCTTGACCATCTTGTGCCTGGCACAGGAGACACTAGCCTCCACATCGTTGAAATGAACACCAGCTCAGGGCTGCCAATGAAACACAAGTTCGTGGGATTTCAGCGGAGACGTCCCTACGACTTTTGATGCAGTAAAGAGTGCTTCTGCCATCGGCTCACGTGCTCACGTTGCTACCTGTGCCCGCGTTTTTTGTCACCCAGGAAAAGATGAAGAGCAAGAACAAGCTGGTGCCTCGCCTACTGGGCGTCACCAAGGAGTCGGTGCTGCGTGTGGACGAGCGCACCAAGGAGGTGATGCAGGAGTGGCCGCTTACCACCGTCAAGCGCTGGGCCGCCTCCCCCAAGAGCTTCACTCTCGTGCGTAAATCTTACCTCGTGATCCTCGTGCACGGTTACGGGGTTTTCCACTGCACTTAAAAGGCGTGCCAGACCTTCTCTGTACCAGAATCGTATATGTGTGTGTACGTGTAGGTTGAACTTCTTTGTGTGTGTGTGTGTGTACGTTGAATTTCTAAGGCATCGTTACGTAGCCAACCGTGCTAACCGGAGGTGCAGAATCGTACCTAGTTGTGTGCGTGGTCTTTTTCCCTTCTTTCCCAATCCCATTTTGTGCACTCACCTCCCAGCCCCTCTTTGTACACATCCTGATCATGATTTATTGTATCTGTTCACCTCCTTCGGCCTAGTGTTTGACTGAAGGAGGCCAAACCTTCACGGTGCAGGGTTCTCGGTGAAATCAGAAGGTTAGGGTCAAGGTACAATGTTATCTTTAAAAATGAAATTTTGGGGTGCCCTAGTTTCAGCCGTGATTGATAAAACAACATTTGAGAAAGGACAATAACGAACAGCAACATTATAACTGTGGCCCGCTTTGATACGAGGCTCATGGTTTAGCATCCTCCACAAAGGGTTATTCCAGACAATATCCCGGGTCTTTGGGACCTAGACCCAGTTGTAAAGTTGTGGGGAAATTTATAAAATTTAATATTGGGCTTAGAACTAGTTCAGCTCATGTCTTGCACACTTTAAAGTTGCTGTGACAATGTGCCACGCACATCTTGGGGTGACCTTGTTCGATTTGTGAGAAGCATTACTTTTACGTTGTCGACATGTTGACACATCTCCCACCACTGGCTATCCATCCCAACTGCACCATTTTCAATTACAGCCAAAAAAAACTACATCACCATAATTAACATTTCATTGCATGGTTAAAAATAATAGGTGAATGATTTGGCCAATGGCTTAACTCTGTAAGAGGGGCTTAGATTTGTAGAACAGCAGAGAAAGTCCTTTGTCTTGCTTGAGTCAGGATATGAGTGTAATACATTCACAGCCTCATTGGCTGCGCTACGTGTGATGGACTCGGTAAACTCGCTCTCACATTCTCACATGCCCGTAAAAATCAGCTTTGCCAAACAAAGTCTCTGGCTCCACGTAGCACAGCGGGGAACACTGCAAAGCATCGTTAACACTGGCAGTGTATTAATACAGAGTGTGGCGTGATGACTTTCCTGAATACACGGGGTCACGTGTCCCAAGCTGTGATGATTGTGTGTGAGCAAAGCCTGCAGGCTTTTTGATATTGTTGGTTCTAGTGTGCTGGATGGTTACTCTCTCAAACAAGATGGTAATTAAGCCTCCTACACAAGCCAGTTGGCTAAAGTGATATATGGCATGAGAAAGGACTTCTGAAAATACTTTCATAGTCTCATTTTATCTACTTAAGCACTCCTGGGGAGCAAAGAGCATAGGCAGCATCGTGAGCATGAAGCGTAGAGTGTGTGAACCATTGTGTTTGTGTGAGTGTGTATGTATGAGGGGAGTGGTGGCACAGTGGTTAACGCGCTGCACTAGGCACCCGGAGAGCCGAGTTTGATTTCCGCTCAAGGCCAATACCAGTGACGATTATATGATCGACCCAGCCTCAAATGATTTCCTAGTGCGGTGTATAAACATCACCACTCGGGACAGCACTTGTCCCAAGTTTAAGGCTATATGGGGGATCTTTGCATATGACTTATGAGAGTTGGCAGTGTTGAGAGTTTAAACACTGTTATGATCTACAAACCTGGGTTAAATTCCCAGTCATTCATACATCACAATCAAGTGTTAGTTTGTGCATTGTTGGTCGTCTCAGCCCGAAATTAGTACTTAAACATGGACACTGTGGAGGCAAAAGTAATGCTACCGGCTCGTATACAGTGTCGTCCTCCAAATTTCCCCCTCCGTGACATTTGTCTTTATTGCGTGTGCTTGCATGCACGTGCGTGTGTCTGTGCGTGCACTCCAGGACTTTGGCGACTACCAAGTGGGATACTACTCAGTGCAGACGACAGAAGGCGAGCAAATTTCCCAGCTCATTGCTGGATACATTGACATCATCCTCAAAAAGGTGAGCGCGACGATGGGCACGTTTGACTTGTGATCCAGCATAGATGGCTCTTTATGATTTGGTTCTTGTGAACAAAAGAGGTGAAACCTTATTACTCGCATTCGTGAATGATCCCAATGGGCTGTTGTTGAAGGGAATTCAAAACGGAAGTTTCTAGGCAATCAAAAGTACCTGTTTATTTCTGTTGGTCGATAACATACCTCGTGGGTGGGCTTCATTGCACAAAATATAGTGTTCACCTGGGTGAAGCCAGCTTGATTATAGGGAAAAAGTGTTCAGCTATAGCTGAATACCCCAGGCATGTTTTTTTGCATTTGTTTTGTCAACCTTGAACTGTGAGCAGATGGCAAAGTGAAAAAGGTTATTTTTATTATATTTTAAATTAGTTTTTTTGTTGACAGAAACAAGCAAAGGACAGGTTTGGGCTGGAGGGCGATGAGGAATCTACGATGCTCGAAGAATCCGTCTCGCCCAAAAAGTATGTCTTTAGCACTGTTTAAATGTGTTGTTTATAAAATTCAGACTTTATGTATTATTCACTCAATGTAAAATCTGTTTACCCAGCAAAGCCTCAATGAGTCTCGAAACTCTTTTTCAGAAGGAGCTTTTTAAATGTTTGCAGTAGGGGGAGGGCAACGATTTATGTGTTTCCAAATAAAGACATTTCCGAGTAAGTTTTTTATTTATTTGGAACATTTGGACTATTATGCCAGCACATAATGAGCTACGCTTATTCGAATTAAATGACAAATATTCTATACCTAATGCACAAATGGAATATTCAAAACTCTCCAATTTGCGATGGTATCCATCCAGAACAGACCATACAACTCACAATGATGCAATGCCAAATCCATAAATATGAAGGAGACAATCACAGCGATACAACTCCGCTTCTCCTGACGCAATTGTCTGGCTTGGCCACCTGAATGTGAAATTGTCAGTTGTTGCTCTGGCATCTCCCATCAGCCGTACGGAAGAAGAAGATGGAGAATAATATGAAGAAGAAGGATCTTTAATGTCCACAAGTGAAACAGACGGTGCATATATTACGGTTAACGCAGTGAGTGAGTGTATTAACCAAGGCGGCCCGTTGCAATTGAACAGCGAATCTCTGCAATAAGCTGCGAACGTGCTGCTGCTGGGCCATGTCCACTGCCCCCAACACATTGCATCAAATTTCAGGGAGAAAAAAAAATAAGTAATGGAAAAAATGTATTACATCAAAAATTGGGGTATTATTATCTGAAAGAAAATACTTCATCTAAAAAAAAAGCCACACTGTTTAAAATAGTGAAGTACTTCAAATGGTCCCATTTAGTGCAACACCTGAATTGAATGAATCAGTCAAGGGGGCTGGGGGACAGTGGCTGAGGGAGAGCGCTATTTAACCCCCTCACTGTCCCGTCGAGGGCGACTTTCGGGCAGGTGGTGAGGGAACGTGGACGTACGACCACCGCACTTATGTGTTATTTTATTTTAGCGCGATCCCCCAGCCCCCACCCCCCCCCCCCCTTTCATACCCCCGACTCTTGTTTCCCCTGGAGGCCTGCGACTACCCCTCCGTAAGTTGAATGTACTCCCCCCCCACCCACCTTCTTCCCTTACCATCCCTTCCCCCACCCAGATAAAAGCACATTGGCTTCCCAACGCAATTCCTTTGTGTGAAAGAGGCGACAGATGTATACCCCCCCCCCCCACACCCCAGGTCTGAGGGCCCCGCGTTTGTCCCCGTCCGGTTCTGTCACCTAAAGCGTTGTTATGGGCCTGTGTTGTTGTTTCAAAAAATGCTAATTAACAAAAAAATATAGTGAAGTACTTCAAGGCATATTTGCCAGCGACATTGAACTTAAAGGGGCTTAAAAATGTCACGATAAGCGCATCGGTTTGCTTCAGCTGGAGTGCCGGCAGTGGCTGTGAACACGGCTGGAGAATCTGGGGGTGGATTGTACTGTGGAGAAAAAAAATAATCTAACCGTGAGCCATGCACATCCTAAATATATCAGGAGATTGCTTTGTAGTGGAAGAAATTCACGTGTGACTTTGATTGAAAGATAAACACCCACCGTGCTTCATGAGAACACTGCTCAAAACACTCGGCTCAAAGAACAGCTCAGGTACACATCACAATCTGACTAATTTTGGCCCATCATCTCACTGGTATCGAATAAAAAAGGGGGTACTAATTTATTGTAGATACTGGCCCCTGCGATGAAAATGTGTATTTTCCACCATGTGCTTTGAGCCACCAACAGGAATTAAGGGTGCCCTCTTTACCTGACTTTACCGAATAGAACCAAAGAGTATGGATCCTTGCAGTCACGAAAGCTTCAAATCTAGAATTTGTGCCCTCTTGCTTGTTTGAGGAGAGAGACACTTTGCCGTGGGTTTCTACACTGCCTTTGAGAGGTGCCCCGGCAATGTTCGTGAATTGCAAGAGCCACTTAGATAAATGGGTTTCATAACATTGTAATTTCATATTGTACTTAAATTCCCAGACTCGCTTTTCCTTGCTGTGCACTGCGGCGAGTGGGATGAAGCACAGGAAATCGCGAACCTCGAGTGTGTCAATCACAAGGGACGCATTATAATTAACTCATTTATGCCGTCAGACTACCAAAGGAGGCAGGTAACTGGGTAATTCCACTCGGTAAAAATATAATGCTCCTCTTTGCGTGTGCAGTCAAATACTATTTCCATCTTCTGGCTGATTAATTTATGATTCAATTCAACGTAACAAAAAATAGCTAGTCATTACCACAACAATTGAAAGGGGGACGGGGGGGGGAATGGTCGTTTTTGTAACTTGGGTTATTTTGAGGTCATGAGGCTGGGTTATTTTGGGAACAACAGCAAGCGTGATATAAAGATCACATCATGAATTCACAATGCTTTCTTCGAATTAACAATTTCAGGTTCACTTATGCTTCTAAAATTACAGCCCTATACTCTGACCGTAGACTTTGTGGAATGATTTTGTATGCTGGCCGCTACTGTCCTCACATTCACCCGAGTGAGCTGCTCACGTGACCACGCCTACCTTTTAATTGCCTTTGGAATCCTTGTGTCATTGTCAAAAAAATTGTAATTTATCATGAAATATAATAATCTGTTGTATGTTAAGTAGCGGTGATCCAGTTATACACCGTAAATAGCGTAATAAGAGATTCTCGGCAACAGAATCTGGTAATTGATTTAGAGTTCGGAATTAACTATAACCAATTATTTCCCCACAATTACATTGCAGTCATCATCATCGGCCATTATCAATCCACTGCTGGATGAAGGCCTCCCCAATCCACCACTGACTTTGCCCATTCCTTCGATGTAACAATCCACCTAGCATCTGCACACCAGCTGATTACATTTTCTCCGCCTCCACAGTTGACCTCCTCTCGGTTGCAAAATGCCAAACACAGGACTTCATAACGGTTGCTTGTAAAACCTCGAGCAATGAGCAATCAGAAACTGATTACTCTACGGAAGTAACTCTCCCAATGCTTAGCATACGCATGCCTCAGGAGGAAATACTCACGCTGTTTGTAGTCCACCTCCCTCTCCCGCTTAACCCCGGGTCCCTCTCCACCGCTCGCTGTTCCTTTCAGGTCCACCATCCTGCAGCAGCAGTACAACCGCGTGGGCAAGGTGGAGCATGCCTCCGTGGCGCTGCCGGCCATCATGAGGCCGGGCGCGGGTGGGCCGGACACCGTCAACTGGGGCATGATGCCTGTGGCCCAGCAGCAGGTCACCAGCGGACAGATGCACAAGGGCCACATGCCCCCGCTGGTGAGTGCGGCCGCTCCGATAGCTAAGATTGTCTTGATTGGATGAAAGTAATCTTTTATATTAACCCTTTGCCCGGTCCGAGACGTTTCCAAGTTGCAGAGTGGATCCCGTTTACCGCTGTATCCCGGAATGCGCAAGCGGTTTGCGTTAATTTTATTTAGCGAGGCATAGCGCCACTGTTTTAAGAGAAGTAGTCACCGCAGAGAACCGTAGCGACACAACCGCACTCTGTGATAGCTGGCTCCAAGCTGTGCCACTTGCCCTCCCGCATGGCCTTTTACTTACGATCCTGTACGTGTACATCATTGGAATGGGAAAGGGTTAATATGTTGCATCAGTCACCAGACTGTCAGGTACATTCTGTTACGAGGAAGGACATGAAGGCAATACAGTACCTTGTATTTGCTAATATTAGCCAATTACTTGCAAAAGTGTAGCACTAATTATGTAAATTTAGTGAGTTCAATCTGGGACTGTTTACGGTAAACATTAATTGCAAGAGGACAGGACAGACTACATACAGCCAGGGTATATATATAAAAATGTGTTTCTTCATCACTGTCCAATTTCCCAATAATGTTTGAAAGACAATTTGCGAAGTATACTTGAATGGATTTTTTTCACCTTTTCAATGATTGAGTGATGTTGACGATTGAGTATATAATTAAATGTGAGCTTTAGAATGTACAAGCCGCATGCACGTGTGTGTGTGCAGTGCACTCGGGCTCGCTAACAGCACTTGCTCCTACAGTCTGTTAAGGCTATACGGGGGATTTTTGTATTTTTCTTTGGTGCACAATTTATCACACTACGTTACGATCCCAGTGACTTGGGTTTGATTTCCCACCAAGCACATTCATGACAACTGGCATACAAATCTGTCTTAGGCCTCGCCTAGGTTAACTTGGCCTTAAGTGAGTGCCTGGTGCAGTTTACAACCATCCGCACTGGGGAGTCAAAGATGGTCGTGTTCCATGCCGGCCTTCACTAACAGCCCTTGCCCCTATGGTGCTCACCAACAGTGCTTTCCACTTTATGTTATATTAGGGTGATGAACGCAGGAATGTTGGTGAATTCGTAATGTCACTTGCAAACTGCACTGCAGCCCCCGATGACCTGATTATAACTCCTCAGCTCTGGACATGGGCAGAAAGTGATAACTTTACCAGGACATGGGCCTCCTGCATGTAAACTTGGCTCGTAACGTTTGTCGCCTGCCCCATTGTAAATGATGAATACACTGGCAGAGATATCAAAGGTGATAAGGAAAATGCTGCTTGCCCCCGTGTGACTACTGCCTCATGTGCTTTGCTTCTCAGTTGGTGGTCAATTAAGAAACTTTTCTGCACGTGACTTTTTGTTTTAGCTTCCAAATTCTCCATGGCAGCTTCAGTGAAATATTACAAACTTTGTCGCTTTTGTTTTGCAGCACAGTTGCACTTTATTGAGCCGTTATAGTCAGTCACGGCCCATATATTTCATCATTAATACTTTACGGGCTGGTATAGGCTCGAGAGCCAACCATCTGCTCCTGCATAAATGGCCCTTCCCAAGCAGCGCGCACGAGCTAAGCAGGGGATATAGGCAAATAATTGCTTAAATTAGGGGACGTGTAATAATGATCTCTGGAACGTGCTTTTATTTGTAATTCTTTTGTACAACTTCCCACCGAAAAAATCGGCCACCGTTTTCTTAATTTTCGACGCGTTTGCCCCTAACAATGCTGTCAAGTCTGTACGACCTCATTCCAGCCAATCACATCATTTTTGCTTGTGCAGCATGATTTTTATTTTTTCATGATTCGCATCATAGTTAGACCCAGATTAAGTAATATTTTCTCATCGTTGGAGCTCATGCTGAGTGGGGCAGGATCGAAAAAAAAAATCGGTGAAGGCAACATTATTATACAACAGTTGCTGTTTAATAACAGCTTTACCACCTCTGCCCATGTGAGACTGGCAAGCGGATGTTAATGTTGTGCCTGCCTGCCCACGTGTGCGTGCGTGCGTGCGCGCATGCCTGCGTACATGTGCAGTCTTCAGCGCAGCAGGCTCTTGTGGGCACCATAACGTCCAGCATGCAGGCCGTGCAGCAGGCACACGGGGACCTGGGAGACATGGATTCCCTGCCGCCCCTTGGCGACGACGCTGTGAGTATCCCCCATTCGCACCGCCCACCTCCTGCCCTCCCTAATCTATACCCTGCTTGGATGCATGAACGCGAAAGCGACTTTAGCACAGTGCAGTGTGTCAATTGCAGGCCCACGCACATTCTTATAAACGACCGAACTCGAGTCGGAAGTGAGGGAGATAACGCTCTTGGCACAATTATCGCGCGTAAATGTTAAAGCACGACACGTTGAAGACGCACCCTTTCAGCCGTTGCTACGTTACACTCGCTAAGGTCTGCGAGTGCTCGAATGTACGAAGCAAATTAATTAGGATCCTTTGCGACAGCACTTTAAAGGCACGTTTTGCAAAGCCAGGATAATTGGACCACTTGATCACTTTTGCACATGTGCCATTGTCTGAGATATGTTTCCCGTTATATTTTCTTTGTATCAGTTTGTAAACTATGACAATGGTCATCAATGACTTTAATTGAGAGTAATAAAAAAAAATGTCAATTACACTATTAGTGATTATCTTCAATACAAATCATCGTTTACTTTATTGAGACCGATACAGATATAGCCGTCAGGAAATTTAATTGACATACACAGTGGCGAGAGGGGCGCCAAGGTGGTGAGATGTTAACTACCTCGCCTGGTATGCAGGAGGTTTGTGGGTTGGATCCCGACCCTAACGCCTGTTGTATATTTGGAGTTTGCGGTGTCTGTCTCTCTCCGTGGTCGCGTGTGTTTTTCTCCGGGTCATCTTTTTTTCCCTCCACATTTATTAACATGCCTTTTAGAGTATTTGGTTGCTATAAATTTCCACGTGATAAGCCACTTTATTGAGTTATAATTTGTGGCCAGATGGCTTCTGAAAAAGAGCTACATCGCTCAGTGAGCCTTACCTGGTAAAATAAAAAAAAACATCTGTTTTGTTGGTTATTGATAACAATAATTGACTGATTTCTGTTTATAATAACAGAACTAACCTTAACACTTCACAAACTCGGCATTGACTCCAAGCATTCATCACTTACCCCCTTCACCACCCCACAATGACCAGCGTGGTGAAATATGATCAAACGACCCCTTTGACTGACTCCTTTCAGTGAGCAGTGGATTGACAAAATTGCTTTACAACATTTAATTTTAATTTAAAACCTCACACTTAAGTTTTAGTTTTGTGTTAGGTGAGTGTTTGTGGTCGCAATTGTTTGGAGCTTGGTGAGCATTGCCATTTGAATGAAAGTGGCGGGCACTTGGATAGGACATACGGAAGGAAATGTAGATCGATTTAAAAGCAAATCTAGTGGTTTCACTTGACAACGCCACAAGCCCACAATCGTGGGTCTCGCGAAGCAGCGCACACCCACAACACAGAGATGATTTTCCTTGTGGTCAGGGGTAACGTTATACTATACCCCACCCTTGCAAAAGAGGCACTGTTTCATGTGTCTGAATGGGTTTTATTTCATCCACAGGTTAAATAAAACGATACTTCAATTGGTCACACGTTCAGAGTGACTCTTTGCCTCTAAAACCCCTGACTCTGTCATATTAGGGGTGCCATGGTGGTGAGATTTTAACTTCCTCGCCTGGTATACAGGAGGCAGTGGGTTCGATCCCAACCCTGACGCCTGCTGTATATTTGGAGTTTGCATGTTCTCCTCGTGGTTGTGTTGATTTTTCCTCCGGATTTTCCCTCCACACTTAGAATCAACACGCGTATAGAGTATTTGGCTGCTATAATATCCACGTCATGATAATCAACTTCGTTGGGCTATCATTTGTGGCAACCAAGTCGCTGCTGAAAAAGAGAGCTATATAGCTCAGTGGGCATTACCTGGTAAAATATAAAAAAAAGCTTAGTAAAGCAACAGGTTTATTCATCATCAGCCATGGTCAATCCACTGTAGGATGAAGACCTCCCTAACCGGCCACTTTTTCCCGCGACCCTGCGATCTAAAAATCCACTCAGCACCTGCACACAAGCTAATTTCATGACTCCATCTCTTTGGTGGATGCCCTCTCGGCGCGCGTTGGCTGCCACTCCATTCCTTGGCTGTCACTCCACCGGCTGTCATCCCGTAATAACTTGACCATCGCCCGTAGATGCTTCTCATGACGTGTCCTGCCCAAGCCAACCTATTTTTCTATTTACATACATGTGCTAAACATATCCCACTACCTGTTTATTACATGCCATGGTATGTTGGTAAATTTGTCAACATGGTATATATATATGTTTTTAAAATATATACGCATAGAAAATTACTTTACATTCATCTGCGCCCTTGTATTTTCATAGTACGTAACATTTTTTTTAAGCATATCAAAGAAAACACACGTTGGTAATTTTGTGTGGAATTTATTTTTTTAAGTTGAAGCCTGAACTGTTTCCTCCAATTTGTGTGTGTATGCAAATATACTACACAGGAAAAGGGTCACTTTTCAAATAACGTTGTTCATCTCACAACGTGAGAGGACTGGCGTCTTTTCAAGGTGCGGCTTCTTGCAGGAATCCCAGTCGTGGCGTCGGAACAAGATGGACGAGTCCAAGCATGAAATCCACTCGCAGGTGGACGCCATCACCGCTCACACGGCTTCCGTCGTCAACCTCACCGCAGGTACTTGATAGGTGGTTTGTTGCTGTTGTAAGCATCTCGGTTTTGTGCCGTATGATGTCACAGCATTTCATCACTCTACCCAGGTGCGTGTAAAACATATGTAATAAAGAAAATCACAGCCATTCGTCATTTCCACTTGCGTGTGAAGGCCTCTCCTCATTGTTTCGGTCGTGTTGGGTTGTTTAACCACACTTCTTCACGCTGGTTAGTGTGGATTAATGAAGGGGAGGCTAGGCCAAGGGGAGGAGACACAGGACCAGTTCATTTATTCACTCGTCACTGATGTTATCCGTGGCTGGGAATGGAACTCGGGTCAACGGGTTCAGAACACAGTATGTGAACCACTGTGCCAACACTCCACCCGGATTGGTATAGCTGTTGTTTCAATTGGACAGCAGTGATCCTCTTTAAGCAAACAGTCAATCCATATAAGCAACACTTGGGTGTTGCCTGAATTGGAAAAAGAAGTGCTAACAAATGCAATGTTAACATTGCATTTCAGGCAATCTCAAGGGTGTTCCTCTCATCAAGTGGCGTTGTGTAGCACGCTTAAACAATCCCCACGAAGCAACGTGGTGTGGGGGAGGCCTTCATCCAACAGTGGATTGACAGTTCTGTAAAGAATGTCTTTATTAGTATTATTATAATTTTACATGTTAATATTCATTTTAAGGCAGTCCATTATCCCTCCGAGATCCATAAAGAGAAGACCATTTTGTGAGAAGCAAACAGGGTCTCTCCTTTGGAAAGACTGGCCTTGCCACAGTAATGCGGAATTTAACTTGTGCACTTCTGCAGCCATTTCCAAGAATTCGTGACCACCGGTGATCTCCGTGCCAATATCGTAGACCTGTTGGTGACCCATGGTGGATTCTGAATGTGCTGTCGCCACTGCTGCCACCCAGGAGACCCCGCAGACACGGACTACACGGCCGTGGGCTGTGCCGTTACCACCATCTCGTCCAACCTGACGGAGATGTCGAAGGGCGTGCGTCTGCTCGCTGCACTACTCGACGATGAGGGGGCCAACGGGCAGGACCTGATGCAGGCAGCACGAGGCCTGGCGTCCGCTGTGTCCGACCTGCTCAAGACGGTTGACCCCAGCACGGCCGAGGTGAGAGAGGAGTTTTGTGTCGAGCGGCGAGCGATGGGTTGCCGTGGTCAGGAACTGTTTTCACAAGGTGGGCGGGATGGCTGAGGGTGTAAATGCCTTCTCAGGACACTTTAACTGTAAAATCTGATAATAATAAAAATTCGACTGGGTTTTTAGCTGCTCTTGAGTTCTCAAGTGGAGTGCATTGATAGGTTTATTCCATGGTCAACAAAACCTAATCATTTTAAATTGTGTTTTTTTTACGTACTTCAGCGTATTCCATATCTAAACGTAAAAAATAATAATTGCCATGGTGTGCTTGTGGTGTCGATACAAATGCCTCTTCAATTTAATTCAGGATAAATATTGATGTTTTACAGTGTTGTACTCTGATACAAGGTGCTGTGCTGATCGCTGCAAGGATTCCAGTTGTAATTTCTTCATCCCATGGCATCTCTGATAGCACAATTGTCATGGGATTGGTGTAAGCTGCTCCGTGGAGCCTAGTTCATGGTGGAGTAGGTGTGGCATTTACATTAGATGTGTGTTTTGCAAAGCAAATAATTCTTCATACACAAGCACATGTTCATGCACTTGCTTGCTTACACCATGTTTTGATTTGTGTGTGTGTTTTATTTATGACTGCTAAAAATCTAGCTAAGGGCCCTGTACTCTTTCTCTGCAATATTTACGTCTTTGTATTATGTATTTGTTGCTGCTTTGCTCACGTGCTACAGATCTCTCTTGTAAAATAGCATGGCAACTGGCTAAACAGAACCATCCGTGTAACAAATCAAGTAAACTAAAATACATATGATCACATACTGTACAGCATGTGAATGCGTGCATGTACATATAGACCGGGTAGTGCTTAACGCTGAACTTGCACGCCACGTGTTCAAATCCTAGCTGAGGGGTTAACTCAGCCCATCATTTATCTGGGTTTATTAAAAAGATTATCACTTTGTCTGATGTCACAATTAATCATCATTAAGTATAAACTGCCTCCTGCCATAGGAATGTGAATTTTTGCCATCAGCTCAGATTCATGCCACCCCAATGCTCGTTCAAGTTTGAAGACACTGATTTTGAAAGGAATGTGTGAGGATGAAGTTCTCTGACCTTAAAGTGGAGAACAAGTCACAGAGAACAGGTCACCCTGAACTCATGTTAGTCACAACGCTACCTCCGTCACCTAACCACCACATAATGTTATCATGTAGCTTGCATAGCAGTCGGCCTTGTCGGTATCGAAACTCTGAAGGTGCAGGTCTGAAGACCCAAAACGGATTCAGAAATGTGAGGCCAGCACTTCTGTTCCCAGAAGACTCTAAAACGATCACCGCTCATATGATCATCCGTGATGATCAGTACACTGCTCGAGGGGATCCTCTTCAAGCTATGGCCATCTCGCAACAGTACATCTCGCATCTACACATGAACTGATGTCATCCATCTCCGTGGTCCACACTCCGTTGGGCACGTTTCTATTATCATCTGCCACCCCACATTTTTGCTTAACTATTAGGTGGTGGAAGAATCATGTCAGTATGCACAAACATATTTTTTTAAAGAGCAATCATGAGTGGCAGGAGAAAATAAAAATAACACCAGCATGACGTCATTATTAGGTGTGACCGACCT
The DNA here is from genome assembly GCF_048934315.1 of Petromyzon marinus. Lineage (NCBI taxonomy): Eukaryota > Metazoa > Chordata > Hyperoartia > Petromyzontiformes > Petromyzontidae > Petromyzon > Petromyzon marinus. Next base: position 23,140,876 of record NC_133667.1, on the reverse strand, counting down.
TGCTTTGTTTACCACTTTTCGTATCGCTAACCACAGCAGCCTTCAAGCAAACGGCTTACTTGCGAGTGTTTGGAAATGAGGTCATGGGCCAGTGTGTGCCGGTGCTATTTTATTTATTTGCGAGCAGCAGGTGTTTCCTCGGCACGTGTTGTTGTAAGTGCTATGGCCACTTCATTTGGACTGCATCCAGCTTCGCTCCTCGTGAGCTTCTGAGCCCGATTCGATCGTTGTGCGACTTGACGCACATCCACGCAGTTGCAAATCACTGCAGCTCGGCTCTAGCCTCTCTCTACTCTCTCACCGTGAGCTGCACTCAGGGCTCGGAGACTGGGCTGAAGTATGGCGATTTTTTTTTAAATATTCGCTGCATCTGGGATTCAGTGGGCTTTATCGAGTGTTGGTACGTATGTATGCATGTTGAACTACTGTACGTAGCCAACCGTGCTAATCGGAGGTGCGGATGGGCACAGGTGTGGATTGTGAAATCGGAGTGCTGTTTGCTCTTAACCTCAAAGTGTTCGCCTGCCTGACTCAATCATGCGCTGACCTGGGGAATCAAGACGTGTGATCTCGTCTGGGAGTATTAGCACATCCCGGAATGTAAATATGAACTTTCCCTCCACCAGCGACCACCGCCACCACCCTCCGCTCTGCCACAACTGACGCCACCCCTCCTCTCGTCTCGCCCCTGCCATCTTCAAGCTTGGCTTGCTGTCCCCATTCATGCGTCACCATTCCCACACAGCACCGCTTGAGAAATACAATTGAAGACACTGCTGTGTTTGCACTGGGAACCTCTTTTTTTTCCTCTGCTGATGGAATCCATTTGCACAAAAAACTTGTTTTTTTGAATGTTGAACAATCAACAACTCCAAGATAAAACCAAATTGTCTCACTGCTTAAATTAGCAGGGGGAATTTGGAGAATCATCTCAGCCAATCGCCCTAACCGCCAGTACGTGACATTCCACTTTCTTGTTGTTTAGGTCAGTCTATGTCAGTGACTCTTGACTCCCCACATAACGGTGCTTATTTTATCACCCCAGGAAGTAGGATAGTCTGAGATGTTCACAACATGGATTTTAGCTTCTGATTATGAGTTAAGCAGAATAATCTCAGAACTGCTCAGTCCGATTGGATGGCATCAGACGTGGCTTGACGACTATCTTATTATGTCTGGGAAACGAATCTAACAAAAAAAAAGTCATCGCAGTTGATGCTGGGCTTTATATGTGGCTTGAGCCGTACAATTCTTTAATCGCAAGCAAATTAGCGAGTGATCTATTTTCCTTTTAGGTCATGTGGACCTGCGCGTGTCTGTTTGTTCAGGCGAGTAGTCTCTCTCACATTTTAAGGATCAGCAGAATGATTGTGGTATTTAATCGTTTTGAAATCACAGCTGTGTTTGTGGTACGATAAACCACTGCCATTAATACGAATTTACTAATTGGTTCCACGTTTAAAATAAGTTACTGCCTGCTTGTGCTTTGTTATAAAAAAGAATCTCCCCACAAATACATAGCCTGTAAATAGTTATTATATTTATAATATACATTATTACTGCATCATATATAATTAATACGTACCATTATTTTTAGGTGAATGTAAAATAGAGCATTAATATTGGTATATAATCAAATATATAATTAATTGATGCATGTATGGGTTATATAGAAATATATAAATATGTATTAATATATTTATAAAAATATATATTTATTATTTATCCCAGTTCTCCTTTGGAAAAAGTTTTCTCATTGAGCACTCATCTGGTTTTAAATAAGAGGTCACCGAATGACTCAAGACAATTTGACTGTATTTTATTTTGTTTGTCTTGCCCTGTGTGCAATCGCTATTTACCTACGGTGAAAGTAATCAATATATTTCTGAATTTGTGTTAGCATTGGGTGATGTCCATCTCCATTGGTGACCCTGATTCATTAGGGAGAGTTGTACATGTTTATGGCGGTAACCTGTTTAAATAAAGATTACCTTTAATATATATAATTGACTGTTTGGTAAACAATCTGACATTCGCCTCCAAACAATAACAACAATGTCTTAAAGTAAAACATGAGTCTGTTGGCAGGACAATTATACTGTTCATCTTCCTCCACAGAGCAGATCATTCTATTGAGGGCCCTGTGGGAGAAGTGGCAGATTGCAAGTTGCACACTCTGACCATTGCACCGCCATCGAGCCAGATCATTTGTATATTTGTTAAATGCAAGATAAATACTTAGCCCGATTTTTATGAACATATAAAGCATGGAGCGCAATACTTCACGATGACACATTTGTTCCGTAGTCCGTTTTATCTGCGAAATTCCTCAAACCAAGTGGCAGGGTAATTTTAACAGCATAGTAACAACGTAGATCAAAGACATCTCTTTACCCGCCGAGTGTAGTATTCCAAAACAAATGAATGTTTCTCTCATCTCCGTAAATGCACTCAAAGGTGCCTTTAACTCGGTGCTAAACAGATGGAGCGGCTGAGTAGATAACGCAGCTTTGTGTCGAACGGCAATCACAGCGAGACGTGATAATTACGTAATAATATTAATAATGCACATCCCTGCTAGATGAAATTCTTCCTACACTATGATGATTTCCAAATGGAAATTCAAACATGTTGTAGAAGCCGGTAACACAGACAAACTGCAGAAATGTAAAAATTTTCTTTATATTACATTTTTCCATTAAGAGTTTTACGATTGTAATTACACACTTTACATTGTTTTCACGTTCACCATTTTTCTTCAGATTCTGTTCTGATGACGTACGGGTACATGTACGTCATCGGAACAGAATCAGAAGTAAAAGGCCATGCGGTAGGGCACCAACTATCATAGAGTGTGGTCGTGTCGCTCCATTTCTCCGGGGTGAGTAAAATGTCTTTAAAGACAGCGGTGTTGTGCCTCTAAATAAAATTAACGCTAACCGTTTGCGCGTTCCGAGATCCACCGGTGAACGGGACACCCACCCTGCAACTTGCAGACATCTCGTAATGGGAAAGGGAAAAGATTACTATCTAGTGTCTCCTTGTGTTTTTGTACCTCCAGTATACATTTTACATTTGATGATTTTTTCTTCAGTTTTATTAGCTGTAATCTTGGACATTAGATATGTATTCTTTGGGTCTTTCGGTAAAGTCACGTAGATAGGTTCAAATTAATAAAAATAAATAAACAAAAAGCTACGACGTTTCGATCACAACACAAGCGATCGTCATCAGGAGGAAAAAAGAGGGGTGGAGCTGCTGAAGGCAGGCTGTTTTTAAAGGTTTAAAGTGGGTGTAGCCCAAGGGTCATAAACGAAGTGGGCGGGGCTAGTGATGTTAATGTGAGAGATTAGCATGTTAATGTGAGATCAAAGAGCTGCTGCCACGTCGAGGTCTGCGCACGGAGGTGGCTATGTTGGTGTGAGACATTTAACCTCTTAATGTAATATCGGAGAGCCGAAGCCACGGGGAAAATAAAAACTAACATCGGAAGGTGGCAGGATGGGAACATCACAGCCAGTTATGACTTAAACTGGTTGATGACGTCATTCCAATGATTTCTGAGTTTATACCCATCTTCTCGGTTTAAATTGTGTCTGTGTCTGTATATGTGGATGGCTTCATCAACGAATCTTTGTTGATAGCCAGTGGGCTTACAAAGTACCTTCGTCTTAGAGAAACCTATTTCGTGTGAGCCAACCGCATTAAAACAGTGATCAGCCACGGCCGAGGTATTGGTCCTACCATGTTTCAAATCTGCTTTATGCTCACGAACACGGTCCGAGACATTTCGCTTAGTTTCTCCAATGTAACTGCTGCCGCAGACACAGCTTAGTTTGTAGACGCCGGGGTATTGCATGTCAGGGATCACGAATTTTTTATGTACTGTGTTAAATCGAACCTGGATCTTGTGTTTGCGCATGATTTTGGAAATCTTTTTGGTGACCCCTGCTATGTATGACAAGGTGATGGTTTTGATTGGGTCCTCAGATGGTTCTTTCCCAACGGTTGGGGTGATAACTTTACGGATTGTGTAGTCTGAATATCCATTCATCTTGAGAGCTTGGTGCACGTGTTTTAGTTCACTAGCTCGGTGATGATGGTCGGAAATACATCTAGCTCTATGGTGTAGAGTTTTGATGAGGGAATTCTTCTGGGCTGGATGGTGGTGGGAGTCAGGTTTTAGGTAGGCATCCGTATGAGTTGCCTTCCTGTAGACAGTGTCCCCTTGAGCCATCTGGTCTATTTTTGATTAGAACATCCAAAAATGGTAACTTGCCATCCTTTTCCACCTCCATGGTGAATTTGATGGCTGGGTGTATGGAATTGATGTGGTTGAGGAATTGGTTCAGAGCTGGTCGGCCATGTGGCCAGATGACGAACATGTCATCCACGTACCTCTTCCACAAGAACGGACGTAGAATGGATGCCTGGATGGCATATGTCTCAAAATTTTCCATGAAAACATTGGCTACAACCGGAGATAAGGGAGAACCCATTGGGGTGCCTTCAACTTGTTTGTAAAATGTTCAATTCCAGGTGAAGTATGTATTGGTGAGGCAGTGTCTAACCAGGGCCGGTACATCAGCATGCAATCCTTGTTGGACTAACTCTTCAATGATTGCAATGGTATCGGGCACAGGAACTTTGGTGAACAAAGAAATTACATTGAAACTAACGAGCAAATCACCTGGAGGATAATGAGATGTCCTTAATTAAGGATACCAAGTGAGCTGAGTTAGGTACAGATGAGGTGGTCTTACCAGTGGATGGTTGCAAACCTTTAAAAACAGCCTGCCTTCAGCAGCTTTCCCCCTCTTATTTCCTCCTGAAGACGATCGCTTGTGTTGTGATCGAAACGTCGTAGTTTATTTGTTTATTTTATTTTTTATTAATTTGAACCTATCTACGTGACTTTACCGAAAGACCCAAAGAATATGAATTCCTGCAGTCACGAAAGCTTTAAGTCCAGATTAAATATATATGTTTGGTGAGGTTTTTTTTTATTTCAGGACCCGAGGGAATGTGGAATTCCCATCATTGGCTTAAGGCCGCTATTGAGAATCAGTGCCTTCACATTGCTCGCATGAGCAGGGAGACACTAACTTTCCTGAACATTGTTTCTATTTCACAAAAGAGCATTGTGGTCCCACTGGGCTCTGACCTGGTTACGCACAACACATACGTGTGTGCATAGACACATACGGACGCAGACTCAATTTTCCTGCACATTTAATCAACACCGCCGCAGATAAAAACGTGCAAATTATAAACTGACATGTTTCACAGTTTGCCGGTTGCCATCCCCTCTGGGAACGTTCACGGCCAGCCATCCGCAGTCCTGATTGGCGAGTTGTAGCGTAAGAGGGTGTGCGTGCTTCTGTGTGTGCGCGCTGCTTATGATGATGATGACGATGATGACAACGATGTGCTTGGTTTTTTTTCTATGATAATTTGTCATTGTCACCGCAGCCCCGGCAGAGCGTTTTGACTGCAGCCGGGAACGTCGGGCAGGCAAGCGGGGAGTTGCTGAGGACAATCGGAGAGGACGAAGCCGACCAAAGCTTCCAGGTACCGCCCTTCTCACCTGGTCTCCGGCACATTGCTCACCGGTCCGTCGGTTTGCCCACCCATCTGGTTTGTCCATCTGCCCGCTTGCCTACCTGTCCATCTGCTTGCCCACTCACTTGCCCCTTCCGCTGCTCACTCATCCAGTCTCGTATCCGCCTGCTTGTCCTCTCCACCGCTTGCTCACCTGTCCCTGCCCCGTGTTTATTCACTTGCTCGTCCACTCATCTGTCCACTTGCCCATCTCGTTTCTCGTCTGCTCGCCTACCCACTTGTCACCTCCCTGTCCACTCACCCGTCTGTTTACTAAGCTGCTTGCTGACCCACTCCTGCACTGGCTTGTTCGCTTGCCTATAAATGTGTTTATGTGTGGGCCATCTGTTCACTAATGTGCTCATTCATCCGATCACTCGTGCATTCACCTATGCACTCACCCGTCCACTGACCCTACGACTCACTATCTGCCTCTCTAACTGCCTGTAAACTGTCCCACTGGCTCTACCTGTCCTTAAATGTTTGGATTTTCCAGCATTTTGAGATACTGGTGTATATATATACACACAATAACTTCAAAAGCACCTTAACATGTTAAGCCATTACAAGGGCACTGAACAAACAACACAAACATTCGTCATTCCAATGAACGTCTGATATTGTGTCACTTTTGGCTGTTGAAAAGGTTAGCTTTTGAACGATAGCATATTTGTTTGCTTTATTAATGGGAATTTCGTGGAATCCTATACCCGGAGCTACATTCGGTGTTTGCTTCCTGCTGGCTTCTATCCTATTGCGGCCATCATCCCTTAAATCCCTCTCGGAATTGTGCTTGCCCAGAGCTTTCTATTTTTAATCCATTTCCAATTAGCCGGGAGTGGCTGCCTCTGTATCATTGTGCCAAGTCACCGTGATGCGTTGTGTTTTGTTAGGATCGTGTTTGCATAAAAAATGAATGCACAAACACACACACATCCTTAAATGCACTAAATTTTCACTGTTTTTTTTTCATATGTATTGTTTTGTTCATTCCATTGCTGATCCATTCTTCTACATTTATACACACTTTCCCTTGCTAAAGAGGTTCCTTGTGCTCGCAGCTGGATTGAATTGAGAACACGAGGGGCTGAATTGCTTAATTCAGTTCAACTGCTGCTGTCATGTCATGCAGTGGATGTTTATTTTGTTATTTAGTTTTAGCCCAATATTCTAGGGTCGACTCGGCTCCTCATTCCTGTTTGTTTTTGCTAAAATTAGTACCACTTTTGTTTGGTTGTTGTCCTATGGAGAGACGGTCCTCCTCCATAGTAATGTCGAGTTTCCACCACGAGTCTAGGTCTGCCACTGCTCGTTTGAGCATGACGATGATTTTACTGTTTGATGTTTAATTTGATTAATTTGGAATTTTAGGTTAAACATAGCATTCTTTGACTATCATGATCAATGATATTACAGTGCCTTTTGCATTTGCTTTACAGCAGTATATGAATGCTCTGACGATTCCCAGCAGAATGTGTAAGTCTGTTCAATGAAATGAATTGCTGAAGCTTTGAAAACCGGTTTAGTTTCATAACTTGGATTGTTGAACTGATGTAAAAAAAGAGATAATAAATACCAAGGAAATAAATATGAAAAGTCAACAAAGACACGATTACAATACATTTATTAAAATAGTGCCTATGGTCAGATGAGGTTATGAATCTCACAGAGGCTGCACTCGTCACCATTTGGGCCGTGTGTCAACTGGAAATTCCATATTCTTCTCTCTGATGACATCTTAAAGATATCTCGAGCTCCCACAACATGCTGCTCATTTTATGGACTGCATACAGAGAGATAATGGATTTGTTCGACAACAGGAGGCACTTTGTCTTTATAAAACGAGTGGAACGTTCAATGAACTTGAGTCGGGTGGCTCGACATTATTTTTTTCTTCTTCTTCCTACGAGTTGACCTGACCCACCCACTTGATGACCTGTTCGGCCCCAGGACATGCTGATGCAGCTCGCCAAAGCCGTGGCCAATGCAGCCGCTACCCTGGTACTCAAGGCGAAGAATGTGGCTCAGCGCGCGGAGGACCCGGCGCAGCAGAACCGCGTGATCGCCGCCGCCACCCAGTGTGCCCTCTCCACCTCGCAGCTCGTCGCCTGCACCAAGGTTACCCACTTACGTCATTGTCGTTGTTGTTTGTTTGTTGGTGAACGTTGCTCGAAAGGGGGGGGAGGGGGGTGGGGGGCGGGTCGAAGCACGTTGTCATCTTAACCACCACAAGGCGTGGTGGAGTGGTCAGCCACCCCTCGCGAGTCAGTGGTCTATTGTGATTCGGAGTCTTGATTCAGTTGTAACCAGAAAAACACATCGTGGAGGCATTCTGCACATTTGCACACGCAAAAGAAAAACCCGACGCGGTGGTAATTTGAGTATCTGTCATTTGTCACATTGTGGTGAACATAGCGTATTTATTCGTGACTGCGGTTGTCACAATCATCAGTTGCATGCAAAATATACGATTTGATAATAATTGCTTTTTGCATGCGTGATTGGAGGCGTGTCTCTGATTAAATTTTTTTCAAAGGTCACCAGCTCTAGTTATTTCTGTGCATACGTGTAATTTGTCGCTTTTGACCAAACTACCCAGAATGCACATGCTCTCATAAGGTCTTGGAAGCTAAGTAGGGTTTAGTCTCAACTGTGCTTGGATGGGCGACCACCATGCACGGCAGGTTGGTGTAGGCTTTGGGATTCGGTGGTGGGCAGCAGCAGCAGCGGTGCAGTGCCGCAAAATCCATCGTGGTGCTGGACTTCTGTTCTCCAACATATACTCTCTCTTCATAATACGCTCTCTACTTTCACCAACCCACACTGACTAGTATGGTAAAATATAGTGAGGTACAGGGGCTACGTGGCAATCAACAGAGGGCAGTACAGCAAAATCAATCGTTCTTCTGTTCTTCGTTGCTGCAACGCTTTCACCAACCCACGCTGACCAACCTGTGGGGAAGCGTTGGTCGAATAACCCCCTCCCCATGACCTACACGACGCCGGAAGGCAGCGTTGACAAAAGTGTTTGCCACGCGTGTCATCCGTCGCCCTCTGCAGGTGGTGGGTCCCACCATCCGCTCGCCGGCGTGCCAGGAGCAGCTGATGGAGGCGGGGAAGCTGGTTGCACGCGCCGTCGAGGGCTGCGTGCAGGCGTCGCAGGACGCCACCGAAGAGGAGGAGCTGCTGCGCCAGGTGGGCGAGGCCGCCACTGCCGTCACGCAGGCCCTCAACGACTTGCTGCGCCACGTGCGCCAGTACGCCGCCAGCCTCACGGGCCGTGCGGGCCCGGGCGGACGCGAGGAGGATGAGGAGGACGAAGAGGAGGAAGAAGAAGAAGACGAGGAAGAGGAGGAAGAAGAGGAGCTGCAGACGGAACCGTACGTCCAGGCCACTGACACCATCCTCACGGCCACGGAGAACATCTTCGGCTCCATGGGCGACGCTGGTACGTGAGGTTTCAGCAGTGCATTATAATTCTGCTTTTTTGCTGCCACTGTTTTTTTTAGATGTACACACTACAGCACGGTAAGGTGGATCCCTGCTATTCCTTATTCAGTCCACTGCCGGTAGAAGGACCTCCACTGGACGGAGCTGTACAGAGCCACTCTAGGGAATATTGTGGCCTGCTTCTCTACGCTGGACATACATCTTGGACCACACCACACCCAGCCTGCCAATCGACTGACTGTCGCGTGCCCATTTAGACTGCTGGGTTGGACAGAGGTTCAATGAACTTGGACTGTTGTCCCAACTGCTTCGTCGAGTGATCAAATTGAACTGGCGACTTCGGGATTGCGAGTCCAAGTATGCTGCTCGTTACGCAAAAGTCTCGCTTCACTGCCAAAGCGTTCTTAATTATATATTTCAGAATGGACCGAGCCTCAATTTGGATTCCAAGCATCCATGTAAAATGTGTGTAATAGTTTTCTTTAGGTTAAGATGTACAATACTCTTCTATTCAGTGATTCTCAGGTGCTCCCGACATGAAGTTGCCACCTCAAACAAAACATCGTAATTTTGATTGACCACAAGTTGAAATGTATTCATTTGTCATATAATACAGAAATCAATGCTATTTACGCCCCATAAGTTACTGTTTCTGGTCCTTTGGGCAGTTCAAAGCCAGCGGTGAAAATTCCACATTACCTCCCCACGATGACCACTGTTCATTACCCACAGTAAAGTCGAAGTTTGTCCGCTTATCTGAGTAATGGCGTAGCAATCGCTTATCTCTTTTGGTGGCCTTGAGCCAGAAAATAAAAAAAGCATTCCACTTTCCTATCACAACGGCCACTTTATGCCCAGCACAACCAATGTGGACTTCCTCAAAAAAGTGGTATTTAATTGGCCCCAAGAGCAAAGAAAATGGGCTGAGTTGGTAACCAAATGGAATATGAACCGATTGTGAGTTAGGTGATGTTATGCCAACCTGGGGAGTGATGGGGTAGCTGTTAGCGCTACGCTAGGAACCCGGCGACCCGAGTTCGATTCCCGCTCACGGCCAACACCAGTGACGATTATCTGAACCGGTCCTGGGTCTCTCCTAGGTCGACTCAGTCTCAAATGAGTACCTGGTACCATGTGTAAACATCGCCACTTAGGGAGATGAAGGCGGCCGGGTGTGGTGTTGGCCACCCATCCCTTCGTGTGCCGTGCCGGCCTTCATAGGTGTTCCCTAACAGCACTTGTCCCACCAGTCTGTTAAGACTATACGGGAGATCTGTATCTGTGTGTGTATTATGCGAACGCTGCAATCCCAAACACCAATGCGTGTCCCGACGGAGAGGCACGGCAAGCTCCTCGAGGCGACCGAGTGGCTCGGAGGTCGGAGAGCTGAGCTTTGACACCGCTGAGACCCCCGGTGTGAAATCCAGGCAGCATCCTTATTTGGTTAAACTGGGATTCTGGAGTGTAATGAGTGGATGATTGAAAACTGATTGTTTTGGAACTGCTTTTTTGTGTTTAGTTTGTTGTCCTTCCCCCCCACGCGCCTCCGATTAGCACGGTTGGCTAAGTACGATGTGAAAGAAGCTCAACTTATGTACATACTTGGTCTAATCTCATCCCTGGTTACCAATGACTGCATAAAAACACATTTCAAATTAATTTCTGAACTTTTGCTAAATTCCAAATCTGTTGATTATAAACATCTGTTTGATTGTCACGCGACGAGCATTACTCTCAGAGGTGATCGCAGAGTGCTGAGGATTACCGTGTTATTCAGACATTATTCGGGGATCATTGCATCGTTACATTTCTTTTGAGATTCTCAAATCCTATTGAAATGACCATTGGGCCCAAGGAGCCATCACTAAGTAGGTTATGCTAATCCATGAGTTTATTTAGTAATACTTTTTAATTATGGAAGAGTTTTCTGTTACTCAAAACTAATAATAGCTTTCTATTCCTTCTTGCAATTAAAAACATGTTAATTGGGAAACATTTTAATAATTGAATTCTCATTTTTTTCCCATGGTGTAAAGTGTAGTCTCCAACTGTTTTTATTCACTCGATCTCTCTCGCCTCTATTGATGTGCTTTGAATAAGGGGCATTTTTTTTTAACGTTGGCCGTCATATTTTTCATTTCAAAGCACTGTTACCGATGAACGTGTTGAGATTTTTAGGTGAATCACAGAGATCACTTGAAGGGATTTCAGAGGTAGCTCTGTGATATCCACTTCTGTGGGTTGTCCTCGAACACAAAGGATTGTTTGTATTTTGAAATTCTTTCACACCTTACGTAGCCAATTTTTGCTAATCAGGAGGTGCGGGGGAAGGACAACGAACGGAGTTTACGTATGTATGCATGTTGAACTCGCACTGCTCTGCGAAATATCCAAAATGTATTCTTCCTCTAGTGACACCGAAAGCACAACTGGGAAATAACGTTGTGGACGCTCCATTCGCAGGCGAGATGGTGCGACAGGCCCGCCTGCTGGCCCAGGCCACGTCGGACCTCGTCAATGCCATCAAGGCGGACGCTGAGGCCGAGCAGGACCAGGAGAACGTTCGTAACCTCCTGGCGGCGGCACGGGTGCTGGCGGACGCCACAGCGCGCATGGTCGAGGCTGCCAAGGTGCTGCCCCCCCCCCCTCGCCGAATTCACTTGGCAGGCATTTAGGGAGAGCACATGAGAGACCTGCGTTAGAGTAGTGGTTAGTGCGCTGCGCTACGAACCTGCTGAGCCAAGTTCGATTCCTGCTCATGACCGACACCAGTGACGATTATCTGAACTGGTCCTGGGCCTCCCCTAGGTCGACTCAGCCTCACACGCGTATCTGGTACCATGTGTAAACATCGCCACTTAGGGAGACAAAGGCGGCCGGGTGTGGTATTGGCCACCCACCCCTTTATGTGCCGTGCCGGCCTTCATACGTGCTCGCTAACAGCATTTGCCCCAACAGTCTGCTAGGGCTATACGGGGGATCTTTGTTTTTTTTGTATATATACACAGTATAATGAGCTAGCCCAAGCCCAGCCTCGATATAGGGTGAATCTTTTTTCTAAACTACCAGCGACAAAAGAACACATTTTGACGTTTAAGCTGATTCGTCTTCTTTACGAAATGTTGAGGTGTATAGTCGTAAGGGTCTTAAACAGAATGGATGGAGAAGGTGACTGGAGATGAGTTGATGATGATGATGATGATGCTGTTAATACAACGCTGACTAGCTATTAGTTGGGGACTGTGTTAAAGTAGTTTAATGGATGAGGTCGGCTCATTACGCATTTAGCAGCACCCGCATTGAAGCCATCTTTAATCCGCACCCCATGGTGATCTGCTGCTCTGCGTACACACGAACGTTGTGTGGCGATACAGCCAGCGCAGTTTCACCGAGGGCTAATGCCGGAGGATCTGGGCCGGGCTACCAGCGGCAGATGTTCGGCATCCATCCTTGAGTCTGAGACAGTTTGGCAAAAGACTTATAACAGCGTTGTCATTCCAAGGCGCTTTCGCTCTGTGATCAGTGCGCATTCATGATGGACTTGATTTATACAAGTGCGCAATAGCAAGACTCACTAAGTCTTTTCCAAGCTGCCTTAACGTTGTCTCCTCTGTCCCCTTGAGCACGTGGAAGCAGTGAACCCCCCCCCCCACCCAGTCCCCATGCTTGTCAGTGCAGTATCACTCTGATACAGTCCTGTGTTAGTGCCACTGTTAGAACGTCAAGCTCAGTGTTACTTATCTCCATCACGAATATTTTTTTTTACTTCGTGTGAGCATTCATTGATTTATTTCACTGGAGTTTAGCATTGTTTATTTTTACTTTTACTCCATGTTGTGCGTATTGCTTTTCTTTAATCAGTTTCAGCATCAATTCGCTTTTTATTTTGCTCGCCGGACTTTTTCAGCCAGCTGGACCAGGGCTCTCCCCCCGACTATTAGACCGGCGAGCCGAGGTTTTTCCATACATTTGCAGGTCAATGACGATCGCTTAAAACAATTCTAGGAATCCAAGAAGCGCAGCGGCCGTGAATTCTGTCGTGCCGTTGGTTTGCGCGTTTCCCTCGTGTGTATTTTTTTGTCGGTGGCAGGGAGCGGCAGCCAACCCGGAGAACGAGGAGCAGCAGCAGAAGCTGCGGGAGGCAGCCGAGGGCCTGCGCGTCGCCACCAACATCGCGGCACAAAACGCCATCAAGAAAAAACTCACCAACCGCCTCGAGGTGTGGTATGCACGTTGAACTTCTTTCACGCCGTACGTGGCCAACCATGCTCATTATTGGTGACCTCCCCGCTTCTCGCACCTGATCTTCGCTCTTGCTCTGGCACGCGCACGCATGCACGCGTGTATGCGCTTACGAGCAGTGACGGTTCTCTGAACCAGTCCTTGGCCTCCCCTAGGTCGACTCATCCTCAGATACCTGGTGCAGTGTGTAAACGTCTTTGTCTGCACCTAGCCTGGCACGAGAGCTCCTTGGTGACGTCACCCCCACTAAGTGGTGGACGGCGGTTCTTGTTGTGTGAAATGAGCTCGATTCCAAACATCCATGGTGATTGGAATCTGAACCACTTCTGGGCCTCCACTAGATCAGCTCAGGCTTAAATTTCCATCTGGTGAAGTGTGAAAACATCAGGAATTGATTTCTAAATTTAATCTTTGTTACCATTCATCAAATGGTAGTGGGGTCAATATTTAACTCCAGATAACGAGTAGCTGACGAGTACACATCAAACACCTCCCCATCACTTCCTGCCGTCAGATTGCGCGGCTGTTTCTTGGTCAACATTTGGCCTCTGAGGCCTACTCGTAGAGCATCTCACCACCTGGCTTTTTCAGCCTTCCTCTTGGCTGCTGACCTCTGGATAACACCCCAGTGCCTGTCTTGATGATGTAGGATACTACGATACCTTCATACCACATTCAGCTCTGGACTTTGAATGTGCTTTCTCTTTCCTTCTGTGCAATTCCTAGCATGGATCATATAAACTGATACCCAAAGGCAGGAAGCTTATTTTCTGGTTTCTTCACTGCAAGCACCTGTCTCATACTTTTAACACTAAAGCCAACCACTGTCCTCTTCAAAAAGGTGTATTAATTCCATAAAAAACCTGTCATGAAAACACAATACATCTACAGCCTCCTCATAGCAACGTTCTGTTTTGCTCATTTATGCCTATTTATCTCTCTTTCTCTTCTGTAAGTTGTCACATGATGGCTGACGATGAGGCTGGATGACCTCCACTCTTTCGTGCTACCTAATTCGCCAATTTAATTTTGGTGGTGGCTTCCGTGTAATCGAATGGAGCCTCTATGCATTGCTGCCTCAGCATTGTTCAGCTGGCTCTGCATTTTTGAATCACCCAACCACTTTTGTGGCTGACTAGGTCACATCAAAGGGTATTCTTGGCATCGCTACAGAAATGCCGTAACTCCATCCTGGCGATTAAGTTAAAGTGTCTCTTTGTCGGGTGGCATTTGTTTTTTTAGGTGGCTCTGCGCCAACGTTGGAATTTCTGTTCTCCGTGGTTATGGCCAGTCATTCCATGCCTGTATATTTGGAGTTTACATGGTCTCACCATGGTCGTGTGGATTTTTCTTCGGGTCCTCCTGTTTTTATTTCCACATTTAGAAACATGGATTAAGAGTATTTGGCTGTGATACATTTCCACGAGATGAGCAACTTTATTGAGCGATCATTTGTGGCCAATTCTAGATTTGAAGCTTTCGTGACTGCAAGGATTCATACGGTAAAGTCACATAGATAAAATAAAGCAATTAAATCGCGACGTTTCGGAGGCATTTGCGGCCAGTTCGCTTCTGAAAAAGAGTTACATAGATAGCTCAGTGGGCCTTACCTGGTAAAATAAAAATGGCTTTAGACTTCCCACAAGAAGTGCTCTTTATTTTTATCGACCCTTGAGGAATGATGGGCTGAGCCAACTGCCCACCAGGATTTAAGCATCTTTCTGATTGCGATTTGAGCACCCACACCAGAGCGCCGCCAATCCGGATTTTAACTCCGCTTCGCTGTTGCCATCATCGCGTAGATTGTAACGCAACTTCGCGTTTCCACCGTTCACGGCCATGCACGTCGTTTCGTTGCCCTGCCGTTCCAGCAAGCAGCGAAGCAGGCAGCCGCTGCCTCCACCCAGACCATCGCGGCGGCGCAGCACGCCGCCTCCTCCAACAAGAGCCCCAACTCACAGCAGCAGCTGGTGCAGAGCTGCAAGGTAAGCGAGCCCTCCCCCCCCATTCGGGAAGTTGTGACCCACCGTGGTCCAGAAAGCGCCTAGCCTGATGCACCTAAATATTAATAGGTACGTTTTTTTGCAATGAAACGGAACATTTAATATTTGTTATGCAGTATTCCCTCATTATTCACGAACTTGCTATCTGCGATTTTGGATATCCGCAAATCGCATCTGGAACTCTACAAGACTGCATCGAGAGAGAGAGAAAGTGACGAGAGACAAAGTGATGAGAGCGAAAGTAATAAGATAGAATGCGATGCAAGAAAGTGATGAGATAGTGATGAGATAGAGAGTGATGAGATAAAGAGATGAGATAGAGAGGGAGAATTTCTCAAAGCTTTAGAAGCATCTGAGACGTTGCGCCTTTGATATTTGGAGGCCAATATAATTATCTGTGCAATGTGATGTTCACGAGCATCTCCAAAATGTATCCCTCGCGAATAAAGAGGGAATACTGTAGATTAAAAAATCTGACTTGGTCCCAACACCCATAACGACTTCAGCAATTGCTTTGGCAATAGCCAAGCAATGGACTGTTGTTGTGCTTTGCCTCCTTATTGAACATATAAATGGTTTTCATCGCAGTTGTCAAGCAGATGCTCTAAAGTGTACAATGTAGAGCTGCTAGTAACAAAAGAACTAGAAAATGGTTAGTACGTGAGGGCTGCTTCCTTGCCGGTATTCTCTATGATTGTGACTCCTTGTGAGAGTATTGTCTGTGATAGTCACAGTAGCAGAAAGACAAGCGGGCAATAGATCGAAAACGAGAGAGTGGCTGCCCTGAATATGTGAGCAGCGAACCACTGGTCGAGCGGGCAGCTTTTATTCTGAGAAGGACTATGTTTTGCTGCTTCTCCGCTGTCGTTGTATGTGGTTGTGACTCCGCGTGGCCCGTCGTTTGCGACGTCTCCGTGGCAGGTGGTGGCGGACCACATCCCCCAGCTCGTGCAGAGCGTGCGAGAAAGCCAGTCGACCCCGGACAGCCAGCAGGCCCAGCAGAGCCTCATCACGTCCAGCCTCGGCTTCCTGCAGGTAACACGGCATATTCGGTCTGCGTGGACTTGATTGATTAATAATTATTGATGAGATAATGCTATGCATAAGAAAAGGTGATTTTGAAAAACAGAAGCACAACGGGAAGTCCCAGCGTGCTTTGCATCCCAAGGTGACAACACCATTCCTGCGTACATTCTTGCACACAGCCTGCAATGGAGAGGTACCATTTTTATTTTAGGCTGCAGCAGAAGAACAAGGCAAGTGTGTACCGTTTCCACCCTCCTTAGAGCTCATCGGTACATTATAGCCATCGTTGCCTACTGCTGCCGTTTGTGCTTTTTGAGGTACATGTTGATCAGTCCTCCCCCCAAAACCATGGGGACCATTGGGCAGAAGACTATGAGCAACAAAGACCACATTCAGGCACTTTCTGTTGCTAAAGCGATGGGTTTTTTCATTAGATGCAGGAGGAAGGGCTTGAATTTAGATCATATTGATTTTATGACCAATTCAGTGGGCATAGCCTCCCATTACTTATCTTTCTCCCAGCTTGTTTTTTTTTTACTACATATGGGTACTGGCATCTCATAAATGTAAATCCGGCTGGCTGAACTATACTGGGTGGTACTGTGGGGAGATCGCTTGACTTACAAATCTAGAGGTTTTGAGTTCAGATCCCAACTCAGCCTATCATCTCTGTTGGGGTTGATAAAATAGGTACCGCCTTTCTTTGGTGTCTAAATAAAAAAAATCTGCCGTTGAGAGTGCTTGTGATAACCGAACCCTTGATAATAAATACTTAGTCATTATTTGGCGTGAAATCAGAATACTGCCCTTGTACTCCCTCCAAATGACAGATGTACTATTCAAGTGGAATCTCAATGTCATATTATATCAGTGCTCTCCTCGGTTTAACACTAGGTGCTCGAGTTCTGCATAACTAGGCTGGCATCTGGATTTATGACTGAAACCCTTCATCTGGTTGGTAATGGAGACACCATCTTCACAAAAGAAGCTGATAAAAGTGAAATTTGTCTGCACGTAAAAATTGGGCTGTACGTGTGTCCTGCTGCAAACCAGATTAGAGGAGGGGGGAACACCCTCGAGGGTCTAACCGGAGTTGAGAAGGAGCAATGACTTCCGTTCGTGCGTCGCAGCACCTCGAGGGATGGCGACGGCAGTGGGTAGATCACGCGGTGTGCGTTATTACGGCGGCGGTGACTCACCGCTCGCCCGACCGCCTCGGCGTCTGTTGCGCTGCGCAGCCCGGCAACCATCTGGTGGCATCGGCCCGTGCCGCCGTTCCGTCGGTGGAGAACCAGGCGTCGTCAAACCAGCTGGGCACTTGCGCCAAGAACCTGGCAGCCTGCCTGTCCGAGCTCCGCGCCGCCGCGCACAAGGTGCGTATTGCCCCGGCAGAAGGCGAATTAGCAAACCGTCGCTTGATGCTGTGTTTAGAGCAGGGTTACTGGACATCTGTGAAAAAGAGTTTTATAGCTCACCAGATTCCTCCGGTGTAAATAAATATTCTGATTCTGTTTTCCAAAGTCCAGCCCTCACGACTCGCCACCACGCTACATCTTTCCGCGTTTACCGATTTACTCGACATCCGAATACAAACGTAACTCGTTCTGTGCTGATCGTGCCCGTTGATAGTTAAACACGTCCCACATGTCGCGCTAAGCAATTAACGCGATCTGTGTTAATAGAGCCAATTCAAATTAAGACTGAGATCTCAGTGTGTGTGTGCACCTGTTCCACGTGATGCAGATAGCCTTAATCTCTTAACATGTTACATGGGACGTGTTTAACAATCATCGGGTGCGTCTAGCGTGGAATGAGTTAACTTGTATTTTAATGGGGAGTAAATAGGTCATTCGGAAAGACGCAGCGTGGTGGGGGTTGTGAGGACTGGAGTTTTGGAAACCCTGGTTTAGAGCATGCAGCTTTCAGTCAAAACTTTTCAAGTTAAAAATAACAGTCGGGAAGTTGCCTCGGCTCTTCATTTCCTGAGTTTGATTCCCAGCCATGGCTAATATCAGTGGTGAATGACCTCTGTACCGGTCTCCCCTTCACCAGCCGACACCAGCATTGTGAATAATGGTAAAACTAGCCCCTTGACCGACATGGCATGGGGTGGTTGCGCATGTATGTATGTTGAACTTTTTTCGCACCATACGTAGTCAACCATGCTAATAGGAGGTGGCCAGCTTTCACTCCCTGCTGCGTTTACCTCTCTGGTGCTGATGTTTACACACTGCACTCGGCACTCATTTAAAGTCAACCTCTGCTTGATGGTTCTCCTATTGTCAACCACTAATGTTCGCCATGGCTGGAAATTCATCCCAGGTGGCCAGATTTCTTAGCTCAGTGCGTCAACCGCTACACCACGGCTCCGCCCCGAACCTGCACACACGTGGAACGGGTACACACAGTGTGCGCGCGGCATCCGCGCGGCGCACACTGTGTGAAACCCTCACGGCGTGGGACTATCTGAGCGCCGTCTCCGCGTGGCGCAGGCCCAGCAGGCGTGCAGCCCCACGGAGGGGCAAGACTCGGCGCTGGCGCTCGTGCGAGCGCTGGAGAATGAGCTGGAGGAGGCCAAGACCGAGGTGGCGCAGGGGCGCCTCAAACCGCTGCCTGGCGAGACGGTGAGGGTGCCGGCTGGGCCTCGGCATAAACCATTTGTAACTATTCTTTTTTTATCAGGGAAGGCCCACTGAGCTATATGTAGCTCTTTTTCAGGAGTGACCTGGCCACAAATGATCGCCCGACGAGAAGTGGCTTATCGTGTGGATGTATATAGCAGCAAAATACTCTTAAACATATGTTGATTCTAAACATGGAGGGAAAAACCGGAGGACCCAGAGAAAAATACAAGCGACCACGGGGAGAATATGAAAACTCCAAATATACAGGCGTCAGGGTTGTGATCGAACCCACGACCTCCTGTATCCCAGGCGAGATAGTTAACATCTTGCCACTGTGGCACCCCTCAGAGGCATGGAGGCGCACACCTACCAACTTGTGCTTGGAGGCAGGGCATGTTGAATGTTGTCACCTCATAATGAGCTGTGAGATGGGCAGGATCGTGGCAGTACAACAAGGGATTCTTGAATATATCTGCATGGAGATTTGAGCGTGACTGTCTTGTCTTCACGAGGCACTCCGATTGACTTCCACATACCAAATGCCTGTTAAATGAATTGGCCAAACATCGCAATGTAGGCCATTCCTGGGCCTGATAAATAATTGAAATAAGTTCAACTTTTTTGGGGAAGGTTTATCAAATCCTTCCAATGATTGCTAAGCCAGAATCCATCTTCTCGGTTGAAATTGTCTCTGTATTTGTATATGTGGATAGCCTCATGAACGAATCTCTCATGGCAGCCGGATGGCTTGCAAAGAACCTCTGTCTTGGAGAAGTCAATGTCATGTGAGCCTACTGAATTATAACAGTGATCTGCCACGGCTGAGGTGTTGGTCCTACCGTGTTTGAGGTCTGCTTTGTGTAATTGATTGATCACGCTTAAGGTGGCTTTCAGACCGCATCCATTATTTTTCGTCTCTCCCCTCCTCTTTTCCGAACATAGATGGACTCGTCCATCTGAATAACTGTCAAATCGCTCTCCGTGGTGCTAACGTTAAAAAAACGCCACTTTTTTCAAATTTTCTTGCTGTGGTTTTCACACCTGATGATGATTGCTTGTGTTGCAGTCGAAACGTCGTGAGAATTTTTATCGTTTTATATTTTTATTATTTTATTGTTTCCCTTCTACGTGACTTTACCGAAAGAACCAAGAATATGAATCCCTGCACTCACGAAAGCTTTAAATACACATTTTTTGGGGAAGTCAAACGACGTTTTCCTGTGGACATACATGCCCTTGCCATGGTTTTGTGGCGCATTTACCACTGACTCAAGGCCACCATTAGAGACGAGCACGACCCCATCGGCTGATTGATATTAATGGATGGCAGACAGCGTCTGAGTCTCTCTGGAGAGTCATGGTGCGTGCTGTGCCCTGCTGCCTCGGCCGTGTGTTTTAGCTGGAGTCCTGCTCTCTCGAGTTGGGTTCTGCCTCCAAGACCGTGGGCTCAGCCATCGCACAGCTCCTCACTGCCGCCTCGCAAGGAGACGAGAGCTTCACCGGTGGGAACTGGGCGACGATTCCCAAACAGACACGCGTTCGCTCACACACACACGCACACACGCACACACATAAATTAGTGCTACAGTGTAACCAGGGGGTGTGAGAGGCGCTTCCGAATATCGATGGGAGTATACGTGACAGCCCTCTGTGTGAATCCGGGGAGCAGGAAACCATGGCGCAGTCCGTCAGGGCGTGCCGGGGGGACTTGTTGCCCTGCACATGCTGGAAGAGGAGGCTGTCACATGGCTCTGTACCTACGTAGACTGATGTCCACTCACATCAAATATTGGGAAATTATTTATGTATTTACTTTCTTGCATATCTAGTGCTCTTAACTGTATGACAGTCACGCGTAAACGCATTCGCTAAATTTAAACTAAGTGTTCCCCCCTTGCAGCTCGCTGCTCCAAGACTCGGGGAGATTTTCATGAGCATCGTAATATCCAGCCGATTGGCCGCCACGCTTAAGAGTATTCCACAAGCTGTGTGTCGGGAAGTTGCGAATTGAAATATCAGTCGGTGGTTGATTTAACCCATCATTCCTTACAGGTTTATTTTGTATAAATTTGTGCGAAGTCAATTAATAAAATGAGTGGTCGTTGTTTTGGGAAGATGTGTCACCGGACTCTTAAAAGGAAACCACTGTTACATCCCCGAAACGTGGTTAAGTATTACCACTTATTGATTTTATGTAAGTGTTAGAGAGGTGGTGTGCATAGTTTTGACACTGGTTGGAATTTAAACTCAGACCTTTAAAGTTGGGAGTCTACTGCTCTGCCCACTGAGTTACATCCCAGCCATTCCATGGACCTTTCCATAATACAAACATAGACCATGATGTGCAGATACTCATTACTTGTAAGGGCATGTTGCTACCTAACACTCAATTGTGTGCATGCCAAATCAAAGCTAGTGACACCATAATTTACCACAGTTAGAGCCACAAGGTCGCTGCAGTGGGGATAGCAGTGGCCTTTCAAAGTTTAAAAGTATTACATATATTGTTGTTGTTTCAGTGAACTTATAAAACAGGGAACACATTTTTGTAAGTATTGTTTTTTACTGACACTGAGGAAAGAATGATCTTTGTGTTACAGCCTACTGATCTTCTTCAGGAATGATTGAGGCTGTTATGATAATATATGTTTTAATGGGTTGAGTTAGGTTAATGGCGCTTTAAACAGCAGCAAGTGTTCGAATAGGGTGGTAGCTACTGCCAGGTTTGGTGAATATTTATGTTAAAAGGCTTACATTTCTATTTTGTGATATATTTTAGAATTTAGATATTGTTAAAACTACTGGGAATAAGTCCCTCATTTAACCAGAGAATTAGTTAATTATAAAGAAATTTGAAAGCAAGATGAGGGTTATACTTAAGCATGAGGGTTCGGATGCCTACAATAGAATCAGAATATGTATTTATTTCTACTGGAGGAATCCGATCAGCTATAAAGCTCTTTTTCACAGATGTCCAATAGGACCTGCAGGAAAAGCTTAAGGGTGGCTTTTACTGTCATTACAGCCACGTTCAGGAGTCCAAGGTGCAGGGCTTAATTTCAGCCGGGTTGGCAATCAGGATATTAGTTCCATACTCAGCACACAACATCCAGTATACCTCTCATTATGATTGTCTCTATTTAGTCACGTGCCTACTGCAGTCGATCAGCGACACATAGAATGTTCAGTGAGACATTAATTCGTAACAATGTGCACAGCTTTCCTTAACACGAAGTATGCATTACATTGAACTTATTTCACACCGTACGTAGCCAACCTTGCTAATCGGAGGTTCGGAGAAAGGACAACAAACTAAACACAAAACGCAGTTCTCAATAAAAGAGTTTTCAATCTAGATTTAAAGTGTATAGCTCCAGTGGCTTCCTAATAAAAGTGCGTAAGTCCCATCCATCAGACCGGTGGCCTTCACAGTCGCGTAGTATTGCTTTCCATAATAGAGGTATTTGGGGTTAGAGCGCGTGAATATATAGAAACCCGCCACCACCCGACACAGCCAACTAGTAAGGGTTGTTACGTAAACAGAACGTGGCCAATTCGTCACTAGTACAGCACACCGGTGTGTTGGAGAGCCAAGCCACAACATTTACAATCTGAGTACGACGTTTTGCCAGTAATTACAACTAGCTTCATCAGGCGACAGCCAGATTTGTGAAGTCCACCTGTTTCGTTCCTTATATAGAGGCGTAGATGTGGTGACCACACTTCTGTGCTCTTGCGAAAAGTGTAGGGGGAGGGGGACAGGATTAATGATATTGGTCGCGAAAGCCTACGTGTTAAATAGCATCGTTTCCTCCAGGTTTGTGCAAGACGAATCAGATATCACTTGCAACTGGTAGGGAATCACTCGCTATGGTCGCCAGGTTCGTAGTGCAAACCGCTGCCCCACTACTCCCCAGAGGGGACTTTGAATCTGAGCATGGTTTGAGCAGAGGGCCTGGTCAGTAGGTGATTGTGCACACCTGGCAGTTGAGATGGCTGTGAAAGATGTGTATAGGATGTACCTCGGGTCAGATGCCTTGGGTGGTTTGTTTTTCTAGAAAAAATCATGGTACGCATGTAACTTAATCTTTTTATTGTTGCGTTGAATCGTGGTATTTAAAGTGCCTTTGCATGACACTGTATCACAGCTCCTATTGTGCATTTTCTGCAGTGGGAATGTTATTTTCTTGGCTAAAAGAGGTGTTGTTTAGTCTGTGTGTGTGTGTGTGCACGTGGGAACACTTGCCCGGTGCTTTGCAGGGTGCACTGTGATCCTGGCGACATCCTGGAGATTTGTTCCCTGGCCACACATTACAGAGACATGTGTCGTGTGAAACTGTTCTGGGCAACCCCTAGGTCAACTCAGTCTCAAATGAGTACCTTCTGTGGCATGTAGACATCAGCACTGGGAAGACAAATCAAACGGAGTACGGTGCTGGCTACACAGCGAACCCGTTCGTGTGTCACGCAGTTTTTAATAGGTGGCTTGTTAACTTGCCCTTACAGTCTAAACGAGGGGAGGGGGTGTGCTCTATATCTGTATGCGTATGTGTGTACAACAAAAAAAATACATTTCAAAGTCTAAAAAAAAAAATCTAAATCTTCTCGGGAGGTTGGAATGTGGATCAGAATGAATGGTTTGGGTCGTGCCAAAAACAGCATCTGTCAGCTTTTCCAGCCACGAAGTCTTTGAGCGGCCCGGACAATGCGCGGATTTCCTGTCGGTCCTACACGGAGGCCGTACGTCACTCCAGGGCACATTTGTGGAGGTGTTTGCTTTGAGCGTAAATTGTTTTGCGGACAAGCGTTTTGAGTGTTGGTGTTTATTTATCAAGCGGCAATTTGTGGGGAGCCAGACATTGTCATTTTGTAGCAAAATACATCAAACTTATCCCTGTATTTCTTTTTTGTATTTATAAAACACTTTCTTTACGCGTGCGTTTGTATAAATTCCGTGTGGGGAACGGCAGT
Source organism: Petromyzon marinus (assembly GCF_048934315.1). Classification (NCBI taxonomy): domain Eukaryota; kingdom Metazoa; phylum Chordata; class Hyperoartia; order Petromyzontiformes; family Petromyzontidae; genus Petromyzon; species Petromyzon marinus. The sequence continues at coordinate 23,116,959 of NC_133667.1, read as the reverse complement.
GCGGCGGTGGTTAGCGCAATGCACTGTGACTCCAGCAGCCCATGTTCGATTCCTGCCCACTGCCTATATCAGCGATGAATTTATCTGAACTGGTCCTGGGTCTCTCCTCGGTGAATTCGACCCTCAAATAAGTACCAAGTACCGTTTGTAAACATTAGCACTGGGGAGACAAAGGCAGCCGAGTGTGGTACTGGCCGCCCACCACTTGTTGTGTGCTGTGCCGACCTTAATAGATGCTCGCTATCACCACTTGCCCCAACAAGTCTGTTGGAGGCTATATGGGGGATCTTTGTATTTTTTGTGCAAGTGCATTCTTTCTTAATTTGATCATGTCAGTTATATTTTTGTATGTATTTACGTATACCTGTGTTAGTGTGTATGTATTGCCACACTACAAACCTGGATACCTGAGTTTCATTCCCAGCTACAGCAGACATAATTGACAAGCCTTATCCGAACATGTTCTTGGCACCCCTCGGTCGATTTATCGTTGAATGAGTACCTAGTGTGATATGCAAACATCGCCATTGCAGTGACTTCTCCAATTCCTCATGGGTCATGTAGTAGGTGCGTGCTACAGGCCATGACAAACCCGGGCTCTTTTAGGGAAAATTTCTCTGCAGTCATCACTGGCAACACATTTACCATGAGCATCTGTATCAACATGGTACATCAATGGCATAGAGTGGTGATGTTCTGTTTCTCCAAATAAGAGAGTTTATTGAAAATTGTGTTTCAACATTAATGGCCCTACAAAGCACACAACCTCAGATAGTCACATTATCTCTGCTTGCGATGTGGTTGTAAGTTTCCTTCTCAGTTGCCCAATAGGAGGAGCAGCGATCAGACTTGTCCATATTCATGCAATAAAAATGTATACTTTACAAAAGAGATGCGGCCACTATTGCTGCGATGATTGCGTTAAAATTGCACAAGTGTATAGTGGCTTTTACAGCATTGGTCTATATAGTCTAGAAGGCCAAACATTGTCTCTGTGCGCCTCTGTGTCTGTGTGTGTACGTGTGTGTGTGCCTGCAATCCCAGCGAACCGAGTTCAATTCCCGCTCATGGCCAACACAGGTGACAATTATCTGAACCAGTCCTGGATGTCCCCTGAGGTAGACTCGGCCTCAAATGAGTACCTGGTGTGGTGTGTAAACATCCACCACTAGGGAGACAAAGGCGGTCAGGGGTGGTACCAACCACCCACCCCCTCGTGTACTGTTGCCGGCCTTCATAGGTGTTTGCTAACAGCACTTGCCCCACCAGTCTATTCAGGCTATACGGGGGAACTTTGTCTTTGTGTGTGCCTGCTCACGTGCATCCCCCCCACTTCTGCAGACCACGCAGCACATGAGGCGGCGGAGGCCCTGCGCGGGTTGGCCGCGGCGGCCCGTGGGGTGGCGGCTAACACGGCCGACCCCCTGGCCCAAGAGGCCGCGCTGGAGACGGCGCGCGACGTCATGGACAAGTCGGCCAACCTCCTGCAGGAGGCCCGCAAGGCGGCCGCCAACCCCAGCGATCCCGACAACCAGCAGCGCCTCGCGCAGGTACGAGGAGCTCAGCTCAGGCCCCTCTTGGTTTTTATGAGCCACTCGAAGAGGACCCCTTGGACTCCGGCAATAAGACGGCCGTCATTTTTGCACTCTTCTCGCAACCCTGTACCCGGAGCGCTAAAAAGCAATCGACTGTTTTACGTAATAAATGTAAGGATTGGAGCAGTGTTCTCCATTGCAATGGCCTGCGGGCCACTGCCTGTCCCTGACGTGCGGTCCCCGACAATACACGAGTGTGAAAACACCCCTTGCAAGCGATGTGGCGGCCTCACACTGCTGCCTTATTGACGGAAGTGGCCCCCCCTCTGAAAGTGAGTGAAGAACACTGGTTCAGAGCAATTTCAAATGAACCGTGTCAGTCTTTTGCGTTCGTTTCTCCCGCCTCTTCGGCGTCGCTATCTAGTAAGCGTCTTCCGAACGTCTTCCGCCGTTTCAATTTGATGTTCATTTGTTAAACATAATTTCCCGTTTTTGACAGTTACCCAGCTCGTTTTGCTGGCAACAGCCCACAGCCACTAACAATAGTTTGTTTTGTTGAGGTGGAGAGGGGAGCCCGACCAGCAGCCAGCCAGCCAGCCAGTCAACTTGAGGCATCGATTATGTTTAATAGTAGTACGATGTTTGTGGGAATTTGTATCTCAATTGTGATTGTTGTCAACTTGGTGCGGTGGGGAGAATAAACGTCCCTACGTTAAATATTATTGAATGACCAGGTTTGCTAATTGCCCTTACATTTACACGCAGTCAGTAAAAGGGGACGAGTTTTTGACCCTATACTCAAATTCACGACTTGCAAAAACATTTCAATGGCAGTAAAGGTTGCGTGTTCAGTTTTTATGTTCATACAAATATTGGAAACATACAAGTTATTGTTTACACTGATTTTGCTATTTCATATTTTCATAATTCTAAAAGTTATGAAAGTCAAACACCCCTCCCTTATTAAAAAAAAATACATAGGCAGAGCTCATTGTGAAAATTCCACATCCTCATAGTAGGGCCCAATCTATCCATAGAAAACCCACTCTGTGATTTTCCACAATTTGGTACCAATTGTATTGCCCTCAGAGGGCTGATGGACTGAGTAAACCCTCAACCAGAGTTTTTAATTGCATAATTTTGTTTGAATTTCGGCCACTCTGCCAACAGTGCCACCTGGTGGTGTAAGATTGGTGTTTTCGATAGCTATGTTTAAGTAAAAACTTTAAACCTCTCATATCTTGGAGGTGATATATTGTTTTGTATGAATTCCACGTTGGGTTCAGATAAAAATTGTTATTAATATTGGGTCTCCTTTCCAAGAGAAACACATTTCAATGGGCTGTCACCCAGTTACAAATAAACTAAATGGATTTATCAATTTATATTATGCTTCGGTTGATTATTGAAGATGAAAAGCGTCTGGTTTTGTTCAAAGCCTCCTTTTAACAAACACTCAGCTGACGACCACTTTTAGGGGTAGTTCATTATTTTAATTGACGTAACTTTTAACACACTTTCTTTGGGTTGATTGTACGTTTCATCACGAGGCTTCCAAAGCATCACATGCTGCGACACGGGCATTAGTATGCTGTCGGCACGCTGTGCAAGAGGATACAATTGAAAACAGGAAGCAGCTTGTATTGTCCTTGACATGTGTGCCACATGGTATGCGCTTGTGTGCTTGCTTGAGCTCCTCGGTTGTATCGTGTGCGGATGTAGCAGCGCAATGTTTTGCACGCACTGCACTAAAATCCCATTACCCTGGGTTCGACTCCTGGCTGTGCACATTGAGAGGGGGTGAACTGCTTTTGCAACTCGGCTTGTGCTTCCTGTAGGTTGACGTCGAATGGGTGTCTGTTGCTGTCTGTAGATGTCAGCTCCGGGGAGATATAGATGGCCTGCCAATTATGGTGGTTCAAACCATCTCTCCCATCTGCATTGCTGGCCTTAATAGGTGCTCGCGTACAGAGCTTGCTCCAACAGTGTTTTATTCCCCAAAGGAGCCGTTGTGCCTTTGTTGCATATCAGTGACAAAGCTATGGCATTTGTTAACCACATCACGGAATGGGAGTATATCGCGTTGTGGTTCCAGTGACACAGGTTCAATTGCTGTTGCTGAAGATCATTGAGATTTGAGATCTAAACTTAGTAAGGGCTTTGCTAAAGTTTGGTCGAAATTATTGGCATAGAGCAATTCACAACAGTGACTCATTCCAATGTGATGATTAGGGGTCACGGTTCAAATTAAGAATATATTATTTTTGTGTCCTCTTAATATTGATTTTTTTCAGTTTTGTCTGAGTATTTGTAATGTTTTGCAGTTTCGTTCAATCAATTGGCCTGAATATATCATGAGCATACCATTTGCATGCATTTTTTTAAATGAAGGTTATATGTTACATTTTCTTACTCACCATTGCATGCATGTATTGTAAATGTAAGTATCTACTATTATCAATGAATCATTGAATAAGTCAGTGGCTGCTAAATTAAACGTCTTCCACACTTTGTCACCCTTGAAAATGGGAGACCAAGGGGCCCCTGTGGCCAGCTGCATAAAGCATCTCAAGTGGAATGTTTCCTGACTTTGTTATTCAAAAGTAAATTTAAGACCGCAAGAGTTGAAGGAACTTCTTCACCTTTTTCTGGGAAATTTTCACCTCAATTTCACGCAATCCGCCATTGCATCTAACCTCGGTAATCACGTGTACCCCAAACATTCCCGTGCTGTGGTTCAAGAGTCGAAGTCAAAACAGTTCTCTGCTCACACGAGCAATGGGGTCAGTGGCCATCTCCATTGGCAGCCCTGAGCCGGTGGTGAAAGCTCCACATTCTCATGGCAGGGATCGGCCTTTACATTGTATGGACACTTCTGCTCCCAGATGGGTAATGGGGTTTTTTGCCACTGCAATGGGATTTGAACTCTCAACCTTCCAGTCGCGAGTAAAAATGCTCCTATCCACAGCACCACCCAGCCAACATTAATGTGGTCGCGAGTAGCACTTGCCCCAACAGTAAAGCATTTACAGTGAGAGTCTTTGCCAAATTCTGCAGTGAAACAATCGTGTTTCCAATGCTGATCGGGTAATGGAATTCACCTTGTGTAGCGGTGACTCCCATTATTCTCTATTTGGCCAAAGCATTACAGCTGTGTCCCACGCGTGACTCTACGTGTCAGTCTGGAAATTCACTACGTGAACCCAATTTGAAATGTAGAACTCGCTCATCGCAACGCGTTTGACATGGCGTGTGTGCGTGACATTGCGTGCGCGCGTGTGTGACATTGGGTGCGTGCCATCGCGTGCTTAATGCTGAGTATGGTAAGCGGCGGTGCCGTGGTTGACGCCTTGCCATACGATTCCTTTAACCTGGGTTCCAATCCGCAGCCAGGCATGTACCGAATGTGCATCCCTAGCTCACCTCAGTCTCACATGAATTGAGTACCCAGGGGCCTTAGCACTGGGGCGGTAAAGGGAGCCACACGTAGTACTGGCCAGCGCACCCTCGTGCAGGTGTGCCGTGCTGGCCTCTGTGCACCCGCGAACAGCCCTTGCTTGTGCAGTCTATGAGGCTAGAACGGGGGGGGGAAGATGTTGGTCTCCGTCTCTGTGCTGCTGAGCAGGTAGCCAAGGCAGTGTCCCTGGCTCTCAACAACTGCGTGAACTCGCTGCCGGGGCAGAAGGACGTCGACTCCGCGCTGCGAAACATCAACGACGCCAGCAAGCGCCTACAGGCCGACTCGGTGCGTCGCACGTGGCCTCCTCCCCCCCCCACCCCGCCGCCCCTCGCTCGTACGGCACACGAGCCCACCTGTTCAACTGTCACCAATCAAGCAGGGCAGGAGCCTCCTGCAAAAAGAGAGTCATGAGACTCGGTGACGGTTTCTTGGGTAGACCAACAGAATCATTAAATAGTTATCGATGGTAATTAAACGCCGCTGAGAAGTGTGGCGCTTGTTGGCAACGTGGCACTGTGGTTGTAGCGCTCGGCTCGCATATCGGACAGCCGTGAGTTCCAATCCCTGTCGGGAGTTTACGAGGAGCAATGTTTCATCGCTTTGTGTTGAGAGCCCTGAGAAGGATTGTTTAAGGGTGCTTTATACGTAATTATTATGAGAGTCTCAAATGTGGCATTCTCTGTCTTTTGACAAGATGCTGATGGCACAATTGTAATATGATTTTGGGGGGGGAAATTAAGACAAAAATTTTTGGAGAGTGTGAATGTACATAATTGTGTCTCAGATAACATTGTTATGAATTAACTTTTTCTTTCATAAACGCGCACACCTGGTGAATTGTCATGCTTTGCTCCGGCTGTTGTCTGCTGGCGAAGCCACCCTTGAAAGAGAGCCATATAGCTCGTGGGCTTTATTGGGAAATAAACGTCTTGACTTCCACAAAATATAATATAAATTCACAAGAACTTCTTCTTTCGTACGGGTGATGTAGATGCAGAGCAACAACTGCAATTTCACATTCAGGTGGCCAAACCAGATAACCGCATCAGGAGCAGCGGAGTGTATCGCTGTGATGTCTCCTTCGTATTTGTTGATTGAGAACGCTCTTCCTTTCGCTATTAGGAAGCCACTGGAGCTATGCACTGTTAAATCTAGATTGAAAACTCATTTCTTTAGAACTCCTTTTTATGTTTAATTTGTTGTCTTTTTCCCGCAACCTTCTGATTAGCATGGTTGGCTATGTGCGGTGTGAAAGAAGTTCAACATACATACATACACGTTGTATGGTCTGTTCTGGATGACCACAGTCGCACACTGGAGCATTATAAATTTTCCACATCCACACAAAACCATGGCAGACGCGGATACCCGATGCACATATGGAAAATTAAAAACAAACAAAATAAACAAGAACTGTCTCTCAGCATCCACTCACTCGCCGCCTGCCACCCGTGTCTCTCGCTGTCGTCATGGGCCGTGCAGTTCCCACAGAGTGGCCGCTCGTACCACGAGGCGCAGAGCGGACTCACGCAGGCGGCCGCCGGCCTCAACCAGGCCACTGGCCGCGTGGTGCACGCCTCCCACGGCTCCAGCCGCGAGCTCGCCACGGCCTCAGGTCGCTTCGGCCGAGACTTCTCCGATTTCCTCGACGCCGGCATCGAGATGGCCGGCCTCACACAGGTGCAGCAAAGCAGTGGCGCTAATCGGCACCGTGGTCGCAGGTGTCAGGAGGGAGGGATTGCTCGCGTAATGATTAATCGATTAAAAGCATTTGTTATGCACAGGATGTAGTCGACAAAAAGATTGTCTTCCCGAACGAATTCCCGCTGCTGGGAATTTTAATATGTAACTTTGATTTAAAGTTAAATTATGTTTGTGTAATCGAACTTATTGTAGACAATGCAAGCCGTTTTTTTTTTAAATTGTTGGTTGCCACATGACCCCACAGACCAAGGAGGACCAGGTACAGGTGATTGGGAACCTCAAGAACATTTCGGTGTCCTCCTCCAAGCTTCTGATGGCAGCCAAGTCGATGGTGATTGACCCTGCAGCCCCGAACGTGAAGAACCAGCTTGCGTCTGCCGCCAGGTGACTGCCTGTGAGGGCGGCTGCTGCTGCTGCTGCTGCTCACGATGCAGCGTGAACGGCGGTCATTCGTTAAGGAAGGCTCAATTCAGAATCAGAATGTGTATTTATACTGGAGGAATCCGATGCGCTATAAAGCTCAAAGATGTCCAGTTGGGGTGGGTCAGGACTTTACAACAACAAACAGTTCGAAAAAACGATTGGAGTGCAAAGTATAGGAAAGGTAAATACATCACTTTAAAAAAAATATACAAATAAAACTAACCTATGTTTTATCTTACCAGGTAAAGCCCACTGAGCTATTAGCTTCCTTTTCAGAAGCAACCTGGCCACAAATGATAGCTCAATGAAGTGGCTTATCATGTGGAAATTTGAAGCAGCTAAATAATCTAAACGCATGTTTCTAAAGGTGGAGGGGAAAAAACGGAGGATTGACTAAACTGTGTCAACTGCTGAAATAACGCATCGATCATTGTAATGCCAGTCAGTTGGCATTGGACAGCGAGCCAATGACCACACCACTCGAATCTAGTTAGATCTCGGAAACTAAGCAGGGGTTGAGCTTGGATAGTCCTTGGATGGGCGACCACCATTAACCAGAGGATGGGTGTGTAGTAGGCGTTGTGGGCAGCGGGGGGCAGTGGAGAAAAATCCATTGTTGTTCTGCACTAGCCCCTGACACACCAACCCAGACTCAGACGTGATTACATCAGCTGGTTAGGGCCTTTGAGCTAAGCAGTTGCCCTGACAAGAACGACCGCAGCACAAGACTGCTGATAGTGGTGGCAGTCACAGTTCCAGGACATTGCATGGTGGGGTTCGAGGTCAACTCAGCCCATCATCATTCCTCCAAGGTGGATAAATTAAGTAATAGTTTGTGTAAGGTTAGCAGTGACTGTCCTGTGTCTTTACTGTCCCTTTCATGGAATGCCCACAGTTGGTTCAGGCCAGATTACAGAGATGAGTGCCACTCTGTTTGACCTGACCGTCGACTTTTACATTCAAACAAAGAAAGGGTGCGAGGACCACAATGTTAGTGGTAGAATTAGCTACCCCTAGCCAATGCCCTAACTCTAGCCCTGGCTATTCATAGAAACTATCTCTGGCACTACTCCTTGTATACCCTAGCCCTCACCAAATCCCTCACCTCATCATCTGTCTAGGATTAATGAAATGTGTACAATTTTACGGGAGGCCATCAATGATTGCCCTTTAGATAAACTTTTACCCGCACTGAAGGAATGTGGAATTTCCGCCAGTTGCTTAGGAGCCACCAAGAGCAATGAGTTCCGTCCCATTGCTGGTTTGTGCGTGGGAAGACGCTGACTTCTGGCTCGTCGCTGTGCCGTGTTCCCAGGGCGGTGACGGACAGCATCAACCTGCTCATCAGCATGTGCACACAGCAAGCGCCCGGCCAGAGGGAGTGCGACAACGCCCTGCGTCAACTCGAGGTGACTCTCGCACGGCCAACGTGGCAGGTTGGCCCCTGGTGTTTTAAAGCAAAAAATCCGTTTCATCATCGTCAGCCACGGTCGATCCGCTGCTCGATGCAGTCCTCCCCAATCCATCGCCATCCCTCGTGACGGTGCTGCGATGCAAAAACAATCCACCGAACAGCTGCAACACGGACTGATCTCATCGCTCCATCTCTGCGGTCGACGTCCTCTTTGGCCTTTTCTCCCCTTTGGCTGCATTGCGCTGAGACTTTGGAACGCACTGCATCTGTACGTAAGGAGGTCCATGTGTGTTGCAATATACAAATATATGATTATTATTATTATTAACCAACAGCATTTGCGTATGAGGTCCCGCTTACTCTATGCAATTTATTGCTGCAACCCCCTTGCGTGACACGATGCCTGGACATGGGGAAAGTGTTCAATCGTGGCATGAGTTAAGAAGCATCTGTCTTATTACTTACTCGCAATATTTTGCAGTCGGTCCAAAAAGTAATGGGAAGCAAATTACTTCTCCTCGATTTGTTTTTGTGTGTAGAGTCTGTAAAGCTGAAGTAAATCCCTTGAGTCAAGAAAGGTTCTTCAACCTTCTCCCAGTGGAAATGCTTTTGGCCAGCTATGAGAGGCTACAAGGAAAGCAATTCCAAGCCACATTTTTGTTGTTGCTATTGCATCAGCCGGTGTTTTCATAGCCAGCAAGACATACAATGACTTCCAACGATAGCAAAGAGTAGGACAAAGTGGAGGGGGGGGGGGGAAGCATTTGTTAAGGATTTATTGACAGTTTAGCAAAAAGATATTTTAATGCTTGTAAGGGAATATAGCTGCAAATCCTGACAGATGCTGGAGTGCTTGACTTTTACTTCAAAGATTGTAAGTTACAATCCCGGTTCGGGAATAATCTCGGCCCATAATGCTTCTGGGACTGATACAATTATTACCACTTTGTGGGAGGTTAACAGTGGTCAAATAGCCCAATGTGGAATGTCCACTCCTGAATGAGAATCGACGGAAGATAGTGCAATCCCTCGCTTTCTCGAGCACTAGGACACTTTGGCATCTACTTTCCATCTCCGGGCCCAGGGGTGTTTATCCAAAGCATATTGTCTAGCAGATGGACATCTGAAGTTGAGCATTAATGCACAGCGTGTGAGCATGCCGTGCTGCTGTAAAAGCCACACACAGTTTCTCGCGTGTAACGCGGATCTGCGTAGATTGCGGCCCTCCGGGGGTTAGCAGCAAGTGAGATAGAGGGTTAGCACACTCAGAGCAGGCGGGCGGGCAGGGGGGCAGGCAGATTTCCATTGACTACATCAAGCATTCTGGAAGAGCGGAGAGTAACCTCGAGTGTTAAGAGTTGGCCGCTTGAAGGGCGGCGCTCGTAAAATCAACGGCACTGAAATGGTTCAAGAGCTCGACCAGAGGTGGCTACCAAAGGGGAGCCCCTGACCTTTGAATGTAAGTGCTTGCAGAGGGTGCTCGAATGTTCTTGGCAGGATCCAGTGAGCAACTTTGACATTCAGAATAGAGCGTGAGAGGAGAGCAATATGGATGTATTAATGGTGCAGTGGTTGGAACCAGGTGGATGAGGTCGAGCTACCAAGACATTGGAGTGACACTCCGTGGTTAGTGTTGAAGGGGAGCACCTAGAGTGCGATGTGGGATTCTCTACGAGCAGACCTTCGGAGATTTGGTGTTGAAGTGCAACAGCTGCGAGATCTAGCAGAAGGATTTCGGGGATGGTGGTTTCATATCAACGACATTGGCCAGAACAATCTCTTGACATCGTGTTCAGTGGTCTAATGGTTTGGTTGGCATTTTGTGTTCTGTTGGAACTCCTTGGCTGACTCTGACCACCCCCCCACCTCCCCTTATCCCACTGACAGGCTGTGCGTGGGATGCTGGACAATCCGACTGAGCCGGTCAATGACCTTTCCTACTTTGACTGCATCGAAAGCGTCATGGACAACTCCAAGGTGAGGGCTTTACCGTGACACAGCACATAGACAATGCTGCGGTGTGATGGATGGGTGGGACACATCACCGTCCTCTTTTACATTTGGTGTCTTCTTTTCTAACGGAACAGCACACAAATGTACACCGGGCTCAGTGGTCCTTGCCTGTGGTGCAGGCACTTTGAAGGCGTGGTTCAGTACATTGTGTTGACACCCAAACTCTTTATGCCCGAGGTGGTTAGTAGGTGGCAGTACAGCAAACAGGCTCCTGGCCTGTGTGTTTGTGCGGATTCTGAGTTGTCTTCCCAAGTACATTGTGGGTTTTCGTAGACACCTCCGGGTTCCTTTCCCGGGAAATTGGAAACTCGTCACCAATATGGGACTCACTTGAAAATGTATTGTGACTCTCAGTGATGTTATGTTAATTAAGGATATTTAATTTTAAGAGTAGTTCATACATTCGCGTATGGGACCTCCATATAAACAGATGTGTTCATATATGTTTTTCCTCTATGACCACTTGAACAACGATGAAACTGAACGTTTATATTTAGCATCAATGTTACAGCAAGCGGTGAGCTTTAATAATGCTCCACGGATTGTTTCTGTACAAGTTGCGGAGATAAAACACCTGCTCTGGTTAAGCATGCTTCGTAGCGGCCGTGCTAAATTATTCAAATCAAACGTCAAGCACGGGGACACTTTGACTCTTACATTAATGGTTTAGTGAGCATGAATTTAGTTGCTTATCTGGCTTAAGATGTTGACATATTTGCCCATTTCAATTGGGGTTGCATTTCTTTTCAAGAGACAATATCTCTTCTGTCTCATTTGTACTATTTATCATTATTTTGTGATGCTTATATGGCTTCCTTTGCTCCTTTAGCTTCAGTATTAAGAGCATATAAGTGTAAAATGACTTGCATTTCATTCTAAGTAATAGATTCTCCCACACGCGATCATTTTGACCGTAAGAATACATTTTAAATTATAAACGTATTCATAAGTGCATGCCGACTTATTAGCACAATGATTTATTTAAAAGTGCTGAGCGTGTTAAGGAATCATTTAGCAGTGTAGAAAGAGATACTGTTCCGACCTTGTGCTCGCACTGCATCCACTTCTTCCACTTCATTTAAAAGTGGCATCAGAAGAACAAATGTTTAGTGACAATGGAGCAGAATTCTTCTTTGGCTAAATGTAGATAGATCCATGAGAAGGTACGGTGGTGTTTAATGGTGCCCCCCCCATCACTCGCTGCTGATGCGTTTGTCACCGATAAGGTGGTCTTAGTGCCTGATATGCAATTCCGGGCCATCACCTGTTTGGAGAGTTGGAGTATTATATATCACTACATTTTCACACTTATTGCTTCCTTTTTCAACACGGGGAAAACATTAACATAAAAAAACACTCAGTCTATTATGTTAGATTAGATTATTAATGCACCTTGCACGGCAGCAAAGCATTAAGTGCTTTCACAATCAGTTGAGTTGGCCTTTGATAACCCGCTTAGAGGTTTCACACAAGTGGGATCTATTTACCAAAGGAGAACTGGAATTGGTACAAATGATGAATACAAAAACAAGGGGCCAAAGTGCTACAATCCGGGCCCAATAATGCAAAGTGACCGCCAACAGAGAGAGAGAGAGAGAGCTAGATTAATGATCATATGTGAGCCTTGACAAGCTTATTAAATTGGGTTAGGTTAATGTGAGGTTGAGAAGGCAGATGTGGAAATGCCAAGATGTAGAGCCAAACCTAACACAGTCTTATCAGGGATTATATTTTCATTATGCATCAAGTCCATGATATTATTATAACACTATTCTTCAATTCCCTAGGCATGCACATGTGTGTCCCCTTTTGTCTGTCCATTGCTGGATGAGGGGGCCACCCCACACCGTGTGAGTCATAGGAGGTTATCTGGCCAAGCCTGATCATGGCGATCACTATGGGTTGGTGAAGGCGGTGTACACAGAAGTACAGTGCAACAGTGGATTTTTCTACCATGGCCTCTGCTGCCTATAGCCTCTGCTGCCTACAGCAATTCCGAAGCGTCAGTTGAAAACTAACAAATGAATACAACACATTCGTCAATAACACTGCCTTAAAATAATTAAATATTCAATTGACCATGTTTTGGGCAATGGCTCTTCTGCATAGCGCGTAAATCATTTCATGGATGTGCGTTTGTGCACCACTTCCCAATGCAGCATCACCAAATAATTTGTTTCAATTAGAAAAATATATTGCTTCGTTTTAATAAAATTCAACATTGGTCATTCTCGGTGAAATCTGGCCTTGCCATCACATTTTCTAAGCTCAAGTGATCTTGGTAACAATGCATTGCGACACAGCAGTTATCTTATTAAACATTTACATCAATGTGTTGTCTCCCCTATTGGGATACGCCGAGAGAGGGGGAGGGGGAGATCTTCTTACCCTCAGTCATGTGGTTGCAATGTTTGTATCTTAAAAAGCTTCTTCACTGCAAGGCCTCGTGGTTTAAGTGCGGCAGCATGCAGGAACTGGGAAGGCCTGGCTGTATTATACAGAAAATAAAATCACGAACTGTAAATGGAAAAATAATTAAGCCACAGATGTTTAAAGATCTCAAAGCAGAAAGCGGTTTACAAAAATGGGGGAACAACGTGGATGTTACAAACATGTGCTTTTGTGCTGCGCTTACAAGTGGGCACACAAGTTAGGAAATCTTGGTTAATGGCCATTGTGCATTTCAGAGTAATGCCCTACCTACTAAGTAAAACTAAGGAATATAAATGAGCGATTCTTATTATTCAGTAAATGCCCTGCATCCCTAATATAGCTAAACACATATTTTTTTAGCGATTAATAAACAAACAAGTGTCTGTTGCCACAGAAAAACAAATACATATTTAGTTCCAGCAATTTTATTAACCTTGTGAATTCTTTTTTTTCCAGCAGCCCAAATTCTGGGCCATTTCTTTTACTTCCAGTCTCTTTTGGCAATTCTCCTGATGCTCATAAAGTCAACAATCGATGAGAGTTTTGACTGCTTAAACACATGCTTCTAGAAAACACTGATCCAGAAAGTACATTGAAGAATTTACCTAAATGTTATTTTTGTGATGGCCAAACATACCCTTAACGTTTTCTTTTATTCACCACAACTTATACAAAATACATTTACAATAAGCGTGGTAGGAGAAATGTTCTGGGCCGACCTGTGTGGTTGCCTTGTTTGACTTTCCTTTATAACGCATTGGGAATCGTGTGTGTGTGTGTGCGCACGTTTATTTGCGTGTGCCGTAGGTGCTGGGTGAGGCGATGGCTGGCATCTCTCAGCACGCAAAGACTACCGATCTGCCTGCATTTGGCGAGTCCATCGGTTCCGCGTCAAAGGCCCTCTGTGGCCTCACGGAGGCTGCTGCCCAGGTGATGATACAGCAAAGGCGGCCGACACTGTCACTTGGGCAGCTCGGCCATCTACAGCCCTTTGCTTTGCATGGTGCCGCGATGCAGACGAGTGGGACAGTGATCAAATCCTGAAGACATAATTCTGTCGCTTGAGCCCATTCATTCCGAAATGTGTTGGTCAATACACCTTAATTATTGTGCAGTTAACCTCGTACATAACCTTATAAGTGACCAAAAGACATTGCTGCATTAAGCCAAGGCTGTAAAATGTATCTGCGTCCATCCCGCCATCGCTGCTGGTCGTTTAGTTATTCTTAACAATCCGCAAGTCTCGTTAGGGTCATGGAATGCGATGCAGAGAGACTTCTGGCTCTGAGCCTACCATGCAAGCAATTCAACCTTAATCCTAAACTTCTTGCCAAAAGACTTAACCCTACCCATACTCCATGTGAAGTTGTCCATATAACCCTACTTATTTAAACACCGTTCGAACTCAATTAACTGTCTCCACCATTGGGACAGGGAATTTGCACCACTGTTTCAAGGCCGCCGATGGAAGTGAACGTTTTACTGTTAAACAATTTTCATTTTCCTTGAAGCCGACGTTGTCTGGTTGAGTGGCGCTGTGGCAGAACGTTCTAATTACAATTGGAATGTTGTGAATTCATATCCTAGTTGGGGGCCAAATCAGCCCATTGTTCTTCCAGCATCTATCAATCGAGTACCACTTTTTGGTAAATAAACTGTGGGTATTCCGCTAAGGCTGATCCCTGCAATGGGAATGTGGAATTTCCACTGCTGGTTGAGTGCCGCTAAAAGAGGCGATCCACTGCCCTCTTTCTAGTTTGAACTTGAAGACACTTTGACTTTTCACTCTAGACTCATGTGAATATTGAATTATTTTTTGGAATGACATTGCTTCACCTTGTGGCATGGGCTCCGATGGCAATGTTGGGACCAGAGTTTTGTCTCGCTCTGCAGTTCCTTTCCTTGACCCCTCTCTCTGCCTGTAATGTTTAACGTGTGCAGTCGGCGTACCTCGTGGGCGTTTCGGACCCAGGCAGCCGGCCCGGCCAGCAAGGTGTGGTGGACCCGGCTCAGTTTTCACGCGCTTACCAAGCCATCCAAGTGGCCTGCCAGAGCCTTCTGGACCCCGCCAGCAACCAGTCCCAGGTACCATCCCCTCATCACCTTATTTATGAAAGTCCGCAATGATTCTGAGCCAAATAAAGACAAGCGATCGTGTTCTTAATTAAACGAGTCGCTCTTTATCGTTAAGATTCCCACTTTGGAAGTCACGAGTTCAAATCTTCGGATGGGGTCAACTCAACCTCATCGTCTTTTTGTGATCGATAAAATGAGTACTGCTTTGGGAAACGTCAATAGTAATTTCCCCATGCAGTACCTGGTCTCTGTCATAGGAATTTGTGATTTTAAACACTGTCCCTCAGGGTCATAAATTAAGACAATCGGCGCACAAACCTCTTGTCAGAGGGAACCCTTTGACATTTCATCAAGTACTGTCGATCATAAATAATCTCAAAAAGGATTTCAAGTTAATCTCTTGAGTCGTAAGTAATAATAATCACACGAACAGAAACGATGAAGATTGAATGTAAAATAAAGAAATATTTTGTCAAAGTATTTTTTAAAAAAATCTTTGTTTCAGTATTCTGATTGATTTGTACAGTTTATCTCTACAGGTTTTTTTTAAAAGTCAGAACAGAATAAGATCTTTGTCTTCATTCACCCTCCTACATCTCCATACTCCCTTTCCCAAACCCCCCCAACATTCCCTCCCCCGCCATCACCACCACCAACACCACCCCCCTCCCCCAACTCTACATCCTACCCCCTCGCCGAGTGCAGGTGCTGTCAGCAGCGACGATCGTGGCCAAGCACACGTCGGCGCTGTGCAACGCGTGCCGCGTGGCCTCAGCGCGCACCCCCAACCCGGCCGCCAAGCGCCACTTTGTGCAGTCTGCAAAGGAGGTGGCCAACAGCACCGCCAACCTGGTGAAGACCATCAAGGTGCGTGAGCCCTTTGACCTTAACGCTAGTGGGTGGAGGGGGGGGCTAGGCTCGGGGATGTTGGGTCGAGCCCACCACCGGCTAGTTACTGAGTCGAGCGCTTAGAACCGCGGCGCCATCCTGCCACGAATCTTAGTTGGGTAGAAGTGGGACTGGTGTTTGTGCGGGATGGTTTTGATTCGTGTTGTTGCTGTTGTTGTTTTCGCCATACCGTCCGTGCTCGATGCGGCTTGTCTGCAAAGAAGGTCACCGCATCTCGCGCTTTCAGATGCGCTTCTGCGGCCGTCTGGAATGATCTTCTTTCCGATATTAAGAAGCCACTGAGAGCTATGCACTTTTAAATCTTAATTGAAAAGTAATGTCTCTAGAACTGCTATTTCTGTTTAGTTTGTTGTCCAACGTACATTGCAAATGTGAACCCGCGCGTCACAGGCACTGGATGGGGACTTCTCGGAGGAGAATCGGGAGCAGTGCCGAACGGCCACGAGCCCCCTCCTGGAGGCGGTCGAGAGCCTCGCCGCCTTCGCCTCCAACCCGGAGTTCGCCAGCGTCCCTGCCCACATCAGCCCCCAGGTCGGTCGCGACCCCGGGGTCAACCTCGCACACATTCTATTACACGCTGGACTCCGCCACGCCTGGGCAAAGCTGGTTAGAAGGGAGACTTCTGTATCATCGGTGCAAAAATCTGTCCCTTTCTCGATAAAGAGACGCACGTTTTTACACTCTCGAAAAAATATATACCTCCATGCTTTATGATTCTCTCCAGCTTACCATAACATCATATTTGGTCAGGAAAAAATGCACATTTGACTCCACTAAGGCTTGTTGCTCTATTACTGTTCAAATAAGCAAGGGGAAAAAAAATCCCCCAAAGTGGGTTTGTTAACTACCATCACTACCATTACTGTTCCAAAGACCTGACCCACTAGGCCACCAGACGATATCAGAGCTTGGGTGCTTTCTGGAGGGTCTGAAGAGTTGCTATGCCAGCGTGTGCTTGGAAGCGACTGAGTCTTGAGTCACTGTGTGTCCCGCTGGACCCGTGCAGGGCCGCGAGGCGCGGGAGCCCATCCTGGCTTCCGGGTGCTCCATGCTGGATGGGTCCAGCGCTCTCGTGCGGACCGCCCGCTCGCTTGCGCTCAACCCCAAAGACCCGCCGTCCTGGGCCATCCTCGCTGGGCACTCGCGCCTCGTGTCCGACTCCATCAAGAAGCTCATCACCTCCATCAGGTGAGGGGGAGACGATCACAGACCACCTCGACGTAATGGCAGTGGCGTAGCATGGTTGGTATCGGTTCGGACATAAGCAATGAAATGGAGCTCTCCTGTTAAATATCCCCGCTATGCGTAGCCTAGCGCCTGGGTCTCCCCGGCCCATGGGCTCCCCAGTACGTTATTCGCAAATTACTTGATTGGTAAAAATACAACAAATGTGCCCCTATTGTCAGACTCGGGCCCACTTGCAGGGCCAGTGGTGCATACAACTTGTGCCACAACAGGGACAGTTTCCACTGGGGTCACCTTGGCTGGATTGCAGCTGGGCATTTTGTAAAGGTTGACATGATATGTGAGGAGCTTTAAGTCACTGAGACATTTAAACAGCAAGGGTCCTGCACACGCGCACACCCTCACGCGCGCGAACGTGCGGCCCGACAGAGACCGTGCGCCTGGGCAGAGGGAGTGCGACGAGGCCATCGACACGGTCAACGGCTGCATCCGAGACATCGACCAGGCATCCATGTCGGCCATCAGCAACAACCTGTCGCCCCGAGAGGACGTCTCTGCTGAGGTGAGCCATTCACCCGCAGCTCTGCAACCCCCCCCTCCTGCTCCTCCTTGTGGCAGTGTGTGAAACACGGGGTGGTTGGTTGTTGTGTGTAGGTGTGTGTGTGTATATGTGTGTGGATCGCTAGTATAGCGGTTAGCACACTGCGCTACGAACCCAGTCACCCGTGTTCAATTCCCGCTCACGGCCAACACCAGTGACGATTATCTGAATCGGTTCTGGGCCTCTCCTAGGTCGACTCAGCCTCCAATTCTGACCTGGTGTGATGTATAAACATCGCCACTAGGGACACAAAGGTGGCCAGGCATGGTGCTGACCACCCACCCCCTCATGTGCAGTGCTCGCTAACAGAACTGCCCCAAAAGTCTGTGAAGGCTATATGGGGGATTTTTGTCACGTAGCTGTCACGTGGTGGCTAGTAGACCTGTAACCATTCATTTCCTCCCATACAAATTGAAGGATTGTCACAATTTGGGGTGATAATTCGAAAAACGATGTTTACTTTTGTCTCGTTTGTATGGTCTCCTTAGTTCTGACCATTAACCTGAAGGAAACGCTTGTGTAAATGGAAGATGATAATATATTCAGAAGTATGATTCATTCTTAGATCAAAGGCATAGGAATTGATTTTAATCAATGAATTGTTACGTGCTTAGTGGGGAACGCAGTAAACCACATTCCAGTTGGATTGCCATGCCTCAGCCTTCAATGAATAACTTAAATATTCAACACTTTTTAATTAAAGGCAGCTGGGCATAGTTCTAGCCACACCACCCCCTAATGCGCCTTAATTGGTGCTTGCTACCGGCACTTTCCCCCCATGGTCTAAAAGGTTAAAGGAAAGATCACTCTTTTCTTTTATTACAGCTCATGCCATGTGCCTCCCCAAGGCAGTGGTTGGTTATTGCCAGATATAATTGTAAAAAATAAAGATTGATTTCAATTAATACTTAATGTTAAATTTGGTTGAATGACAGTCATTTCTTAGTTCAGGTCATGACCCTCATATTAGGACAGTTGGAATATAGATCAGTGTTAAAAAAACAATACCAGTGCATATTAACTGCTATGGCAGGTGGATCAGAGATACTGACAAAGTAGATCATTTTAAATAGTGTGTACTACCTGCTTTGGCACATGCTTTAGAGACGTGTTTTTCATACATGGAACAAAAACTAAAACGTGCAAGAGGTGCTTGCAGGGCATAACACTGAGATGCAGAAAGAGAACCACGTTGTCAACGGCCAAACAAAAAATTAGAAAAACCGTATTGACTGTTAAGAAAAGTAATTTGTTTTGGGCTGGGCACAATACAAATATTCACGATAAAAGTCAATGGACATTCTCATGCAGGACATGGTTAAAAGTGGAGCCTTGATTGTTAGTACTAAAAAAATATTAATAAAAATGTATTACTGATCATACAGTGGTCACTGATACGCTCCGAATATAGACATATGAGCACCATTCCAGTGCCCAGCATTTACATAAACGACTTATTTTCCATTCAACCCTCCCCTGCTCTCTACGTCCATGATCTGAGCAGGCCCTTCAGGAGCAGCTGATGGCAGCCGTGCAGGACGTGGGCTCGCTGGTGGAGCCTGTGGCAATGGCAGCTCATGCCGAGGTCTCTCACCTGGGCGGCAAGGCAAGAACCGACCCAGCTTCCCGCCATCGTCTGACCCATGCCAAACCACTCTTGCCCCAACCCGCGTCAAAATGCGTGCACTCTTCGCCCCCCACATTGCCCCCACCCGGTTGGTGCAGGTCTGGCCCCCCCCTCCTGCTGACAGTTTGTAGGTGGGGCCGCACCAACACTCTGGGGCCACTCCTGTGATACGATCGGTCCGCTTTTGCCAAGGTCAACTGCTGAAGAACCCCTTGGACGCCGCGTGATTAACCTTCGCCAAATGTGCTTCGGGCTGCTGCCCATGTTTGTTTTCAAAGCAGCGCGGTGAACATTTTTAGAATAAAATAAATGTCAGTTTTGACCAAATATAGCCAGACATAACTTATATTTGTGTAAAAAATGCGTCTCAATCAAACATTTTAAACATCGTTTACCCACCACCACCACCTTCTGACCTCACCTAAAATCCTGTCCAGTTAAAGTGCACCCTGCCTGGGCCACTCACGAGGCCATTGGGTGCTATAGAGAGCGAGGGACAGGGGTGCATGGGACTGGGTGGGATGTGGCGACATGATTGTACGCCTTTTGGCGTCCTCTGGTCTCGCACCAATTGAGAGGAGGCTAAAAAGAAAGCTGTCTCTGGTGTGGACCAATCAGTTTCAAGGACAGTGCATATATTATCAGTGTGTTTTTTGTTTGCATTTTGACCACAAGTATTGTGGTTAATGCACACATGATTCCTTGTAAAAAGGTTTCAGTTTTGTTGCCAGACAAAAGGGGAAAAACCCTATTATTATATTTTGGTACTGGCAAAGGAGGTCTAATGATGATGATTCCTGGATTTTAGACTCGGCCTGGCACAACACAGGACCAGCCAATGTCGTGGCACATTCAGCATGGACGTCACGGTGACGTGATGTTAACTACCTCGCCTGGTATACATGAGCTCGTGGGTTCGATCCCGACCCTGTCGCCTGTATATTTGGACTTTGCATGCTCTCCCTGTGGTCACGTGGATTTTTCTTCGGGTCCGCCGGTTTTTTCCCTCCACATTTGGAAACGTGTATTTCGAGTATTTGGCTGCTATACATTTCCACATGATAAGCCACTTCCTTGACCCATCATTTGTGGGGGCCAGGTCGCTTCTGACAAAGAGCTACAGTATGTAGCTCAGTCAGCCTTACCTGGTAAAATAAAAATAGGACGTTTTTGTTAGTAACGTGTACAAAACGGGGATCAGGCTGCATGTTGTCCAGTCCAACACGGTTGTCTACCCCTCTCACGCTCATTAACTTGCAGCGCTGGGTTTTTGGACAAAGTCAAAAGCTGTGGGAGTCTGCCTGCAAACGGCGAGCTCCCCTGGGCTTGTGTCTGATTGTAATACAAAGTGAGTACTAATGTGCATGGCACAGCATGGCAAAGCATCTGGCAGGCTCGATGAACACTCTGCCATAGAGTGTTGTATGCATTTGCACTCCATGGGTAAATGTGTAGTGTAGGCTGTTTCACACCTATGCTGATCACACCTATTGCTCCCTATGTCGTGTTTGGCTTAGTTTTCAATACAGATCATGAGCAATGGAGCAATTCTCATCTCAGCCAGCGGTGGAAATTCCACATTCCAATGGCAGAGTGCTGTTTCGGCGCAGGACAACCACTGTTGGCTTTTTACAGAGTGCGTAATGCGTTGAATGTGGAGGAACAAAGATGGCGTTAATGAGTTGGCCGTAGGTCAACTCATAAACGAGTGCGTAGTGCGTTGAATGTGGAGGAACAAAGATGGCGTTTATGAGTTGGCCGTAGGTCAAGATTCGAGCTCGCCCGCCTCCCTCCCGATGGCGAGTTTAACGCGCGCCGTTCACCGAGCTCAGGTCACACTGGACATTGAAACTTTTTTTTTTATCGAGTGAACTAACTTAATCTTCCCCCCACTGCCCCCCCCCCCCCACATCCGCCGCCCGCCGCACCGCCAGGTGTCCCAGCTGGCAGGCCACTTTGAGCCGCTGACCCAGGCGGCTATCGGGCTGGCCTCCCGGACGGGCACGCAGCCGCGGCAGATGGCCATCCTGGACCAGACCAAGACGCTGGCCGAGTCGGCGCTGCAGATGCTGTACGCGGCAAAGGAGGGCGGAGGCAATCCCAAGGTAGTGCCCGCCGCTTCTCCCCCCCTCCTCGTTTTGTTCCCACCGCCCCCCCCACCCCAGCCGCCCCCCCCGTCTCCTCGACAAACCGACGGCATTGTTCGCCAAGAGACCCAACCCAACCGTGCCAACATGTTTTCGGTCCCATTGTTTTGTTACACTGCTGTCTGTGTTGCTTCTCCGCTGGAAATTCCAAAGTGTTATTGGTATTCCAGGTAATGCCTTCCTTCTGGGTCCAGGCAGCCCTGGGACTTGATGTTCGTCTGTGCGACAGCTTTCCTTCCAAAGCCCACTCCCACCCCTACCACCTTCTCGGAGAAACTTCCCATGCTCTCTTCCCGCTTATTGTTTTGCTGTTAGGCTTTATCTTATCCCACGTTTCTCTGAGCAGTTGTAACCGATGCGTGCCGAGTCGGATAGCATGACTTCTGCACGAGATGCTTGACCCCGTCGCACCTCTTGCTGTACACAGTGTCACTCTCTACTACTCCTAGGGGCTGCAACCTCTGGAATACAAAACACTAGGACATCATGGAAATAACTACTTGTCAATGCATTATCTTGAGTGGTGTATTACTGTATTGTGCTGACTGACAAAAAAAGGGCATTTTATTTTCCAGGAAGACCCACAGATTTCCTGGAACAGCTGCTTCAATAGAGGCCTCTTCCTATTCTTGAGCTTTGAACGTCATCCTGCAGGCCTTCTCCATGACAATATCCAGAACAGGAATATACTCCACGTGGGCAAAGGTGCCCGTGCCCCCAACAATACAGAGCTCTCGCGGCGTGTTGGCGCTGCAATCAGCACCATCTAGTGGTGGTATCAATTGGAATGCATTGCGTTTAGAGCAGACATCGTGACAACGTAAGGTTGAAAAACAACGACAACAACTATAACAGCAAAAAGCGCAATAAATCTCTCCGAATTGCCACTGTGTGGTCAATCGAGGCTGCAGGCTGCACGTGGTGCTTGCCGCTGCGTGATACGTACATCTTCCGCACGAGACCTTTGTCGATTGAACAACTGCGCTTGAGCGTCTCACTTTCCTCACCCTTCTGTACGGGTCGCTGGCCTACTTCCCCTGCAGTGCCATTTAACCACCACTGACTGCCGTGTGATCTCATCCCCCTTGTGTGTGCAACCTCGAACAGATGCGCTTCTGCGGCCGTCTAGAACGCTTCACTGGAGCTAGACACTTTAAAAGCATCTCGATTAAAAACTCATTTCTTTAGAACTACTTTGTGTTTTTAATCTGTTGTTCTTCCCCCGCACCTCCGATTAGCACAGTTGGCTACATACGGTGGCGTGAAAGAAGTTTAACAAACATAGTACCTGCCCGTTATTTATCCGATGCATTTTTTATCACGATAGCACAATTATCGTCCTGCAAATAGATAAAGACGCTTATTTATTGAACGCTCACAGTGAGCAGTGTAATGTCACATCACGATAGGGAACAGCTCCTGCCAAAAAGATGTAGAACTAATCCTAAAGTTATTTCAGTTGAGTTCTTGCCCACACTTTGTGATGCTCTATGCACCACAACTGCAGTAGAAGCAAACTGAAATCCCTAGTCTTGACAGCTCTGCAACAGAGTACGCTACCGTACCAAACATGATCTCTACCTGTGGCTCTAACAATGTAGTCAATCAACCACAAGGGCAAGCTGTACCACCGAGTTTATAAAGAATCTAGCCCCATCCTCAGCACTTTGCCATGGTCACTTTTCTATGTTTGCTTGTCTTCCAGTGTTGCTGTTGTCAATTAACCATTTTGTGTGCCCTGAAAATAATGTTTGCAACAACGAGTGTTCATAATCACAGCTGGACTAAAACTACTTGGAAGTAAAACTTAAGATATCTTGTGTGTGCAGTCATGAATGACTATCACCGCACTCCGCTTGAAATCTTAGTTTAAAGTCAAGTGGGCAGTGCCTGGATTCGAACCGAGAATCTGTGGTGCCAGCTCAGTGCTGCTTCATGGTCGTAACCTCCTGAACCTACCTGGCTGCTTGTAGTTTTTTTTAAATTCCCGGCTCCCCTGGCCCCCTGCCATAACACGTGTGTTACTGCCATCCCTCCCTCCTCGCCCTGCCCAGGATTACTCGCTGCACATTCACGGATGGGACAACGGCCATGCCTGTCCCCAGATGGTTTGTACCCAGCACAGTCATCCCCCATTACTGCTGCTCCCTTCCCTCCCATCCGTCCACCACCACCCTGACCCCACCGCTCCCGGCTCGACCTCTCAGACTGGCACTCGTCCTACTAATGATGATCACCTCTTTTCAGTAGCAGACCTTGAGCATGCCCTCTCCGTTGCCTGCACTCCAATTGCCGTGAGCATGTTGACCGCTACACTCTCTCTCTCTTATTCTCTTTCCTCCCCATCTCCCCCCCCCCCCCAGCAGCCAGACCAACGCCACTGAACTCCTAACGAAAGATATTGGCTTGTGACTTTCTTTTCCACAGAAATAACACATCACCCCCCCCCACTCCCCATCCCACGCAAGCTGCTAATGGCTACAATTCTCTCCACAGCGAGAAGATGGAATGTCACCTACGTCTTGCAGGATGTTTTATTTTGATCCCGCTCTCTCTCTCTCTCTCTTCCTGTCTTCGCCAAATGTCCGCAGTTGCCTGTGCGCAGCGTGAATTGACAGATCACGCTCACGTCCGTGCGTCTCGCTGTCTCGTCCGCTGCCTTGCATGGCCTCATTCATGGCACTGTAACTCAAGACTCTGCCCATCCTTCTGCTCACAACATGCAAACATCGCTTTCTGTTCAAATGGTTAATGGTACACATTTGAGTGTTATGCATGTGCTTGCAATATATTGGACGGTTCAAAGGTTCCAATCTCGTTCTGGTGTCAACTCAAACCGTCATCCTTCCTGGGCCGCTAAAGTAAGCACCACTTTTGTGGGAAGCGAGCAATGGTCTTTCTGTGGATACGTCGTCCCCTGTCATGCTACTGTGGAATTTCTAGCCAGTGGCTCAGAGATGAGCACTGCCCACCCCATTGCGCTTTTGAACATGAGGACATTTTTTTAGTTTTTTTACTTGGCTTTGCAGGTTGTTTAGTACGTGGCCTGTGTGCTGAAGTCAGTAATAGTTGGATCAACATTATAGTGCAAGCTGACCGTTTTTGTATTAAACAGACGTGATTAATCACAACAATAATTAAGGAAATGCTTTTAACTTGTGGATAGAAAGAGTGCATAACCACAATTAATGTAAAATATGTTCATCTCCTTTGGCATGTAATTACTACAAAGTTTATTTGGCTTGATTGAATATTTGTTAAATAAAACTACCTATATTTTACTATGAAGCAAGACAATTTAATATGCATGTACATTTGAAAATTATTTACCTCTTTGTCCATTGTTGTCAGGTTAGGTTTTTTTCGTTTGCACATGCAATGCATTTCTCTTTGACTGTCTAGCCTCATTACACATTCAAGGTACTTTGCAGTTAAAAGTGTTCAGTAGACGTTAATTCGGTGTTCTGTTTGGCTGGTATCCTTTGCATTACAGAGAGTGTCTTATTCTTTCACACAGTGTTGCTTCGCCGTCTTCACAATGTCTTCACGATGTCTTCACTTCTCCCAGCTCTCATTTCCAACTTGTCACTTTGCCGCGGGTGTCTCATAATACAATACGCGCACAAAGAAGGCGTCGACATTGTTTCGTGCTGGCTTGCAGCACGTTTAATTCACGGATGGATGTGTCGGGGGATATTTCCGTGCACCCTTAGAGTGTCTCTCTTGCCTGCTCGTGACTTCTAATAGCAAGAGTGAGCGTGAAACCGTTGCATCGCGAGCTTCCTGGGGGTTCATTGGGCCTAGATTTTTGGTGCTGCTGCGGGAAGCAAAGAGGGGAGAAAGTGAAAACGGAAGCGTCCTTGATTTTATTCAAATGTGTTTGATCAAGCACGCGCGTAGACAAGGGAGCTTTAGGACGAAGAGAGATATTTGCCCGCGAGCTTCAGCATTCCCAGATAATACAAAGAAATGTCTAACTGCGTAGCTGCGGAAAACTGGCATGCTGTCAAAATGTGCTGCATGCTTCTGAGCTTCATCTCAGGCTGACGCAGCGCAATATGTAAAAAGAGCATCACTAGAGAGGTTTCGGTGGGGGGGTAGGGTGGGCGCCGTCAAGTGATGTTCCACAGCTACAGATGCGACAACAGTTGAGCTGACGTGCTGCATTTTCAACGTGAAAGTTCCCTTTAAAGGAAACACCCACGTGACTTGGTCGACTTATTTCTCGCATCGGAGCAAAGAGACACCCCCTGAGATCCTTGGTCTCAAATGTGCTTTTCAGCCATTGTGGTTGAACACGAATCTAAAGCATAGAAAGTGTATGATCTAATTACGGATGACAGTAGTAGCGCCAAGAAAAAACATTGTCATTTAATTCCATCTCCTGCAGCTCTGAGCACCAAAACTATAATTTTGTCAGATAAAGAGAAACTTTACGACCAAAGCAAACAAGTGAGTGCCACCTACTCACACAAATCAAAGGCCAATTCATGTGACTTCAGAACTAGTTCTATGATATCTCCAAAAGGGCTGTGGCCTGACAAGAGGCAACACACTCCGCAGATTGCTGCGATTGCTAATTGGATGTGTGCCTTTTTGCTCCATGTGCTTACCCACTTTACCTGCCAACGGTCTGTTTATACAGATAATTTCATTATTTCACAACTGAAGAATTTCCCACCATGTGGAGCGAAGCGTCGGACATCATACGGACGGCATACAGCACAACCCCAGAAGCACACTGGAGAGCCCTATAGAGCACAGCCGCAACAACCTACTCGGTCCTAGATGTCGATTAAAACCAACCTTTAAAAGCTTCTTCCTGCCAAACCCCCTGTTCCAATCTTCCGCTGACTTTGCACTGTTTCTGTCTCTCTCCCGGTCACCGCAATGGGCGTGATGGGAGCTCGTGGGTCCTTGACCGGTGTGCGTGCCCTATGCCTCCTCCCTTGCCTCTCTCCGCTGGGCGTGCTGCAGGCGTCACAGGCCCACGCTGCCATCGAGGAGGCCAGCCAGCTGATGAGGGACGCGGTGGACGATATCCGTGCCACCCTCAACGAGGCGGGGTGTGACGGAGACGAGGTTAGCGGGATGGTGGAGACGCTCACACGGTCCCTCAACCAGGTGAGTGCCACCCTCCTTGCTCACTCGCTCCCTCTTCCCTCGACTTCCGTCTCTCATGTGTTGTCTTTCTGTCTCGCTTTCCTCCTCACTGTCTGTACTACAATGCCTCCTTTCCTTGCCTGTGTTGTGTTTGTGTCTCTCCCTGTTTCTTGTGTCTGTCGTTTGCCAACCTTCTTCACGTGTAAAGACATTCAGTGAAAGGAAACGCTTCATGACCATGCCTGATGTTAATTGCAAAGCCTCCTTATTATTTTGGTTGATGTAGAGGGTGCTTTTTACATTTCATTTTAATTCTTCCACAGTACGCATTTACGATGAAGAGATTGACATTGACGGCTAAAGTGAAATTTTCTGTTTTCTGTTATGCTGCCACGAAGGAAGCGACTAATGTCACCAAACGACATGGCCATTGCACGTTTCGTGAACAGTGCACTGTCACTATAAATATGAAGGTATTTCCCTGCGGGAGAGACTAAAGAACCATTCTCAGTCTATTGTCAATACATTAAAATGGTTAGCTTGGTAAGCCTGTTCATCATTGTGTATCTGGTTATTGCTATTATCTCTAAACCTTTGTCTTCAGCTGTACCGATGTCGACGTTGCCGTCTGTCTTATGTCCTCTCTGCCTCCTTTTTTATGTTGCTCTCTTTTTTTTCTTAACCTTTTCATGATTACCATTGACATCATCATCATCATCGATACTCTCCACATTGCAACCACCATTAACAATACAAAACCTGGTTACTTGCAAGGGGCTGTGGGTACAGATAATTTCATCATGTCATTTCATAAGCATTTAATCCAGGTATTTTGATGTTCATTAAACCTGTACATATTAAAAATAAGAATTATAATAATGATAAAATATAAACTTGGCAGGCCATCACTTAAAATAATCCTGCTTAGTTTTGTGACTAAGAAATTTAACACCCTGCTCTTGAGGCATTTATGGATGGCCATCATCCATGTTGTTTTAAGATGCGTGGTTGCACAGCGGTTACCGCTATAAACCTGGTGACCCGAGTTTGATTGCCGGCTATGGCTAACATTGGTGGCGAGTGGTATTTGAACCAGTCCTGGACCACCTCCACTTGACCAAGCCGCACCAACTGACCAGCGTGTTAAAGTCGGCTCAGAGAAGCCGCCCCCCCCCCCCCTAACCAATATAGGTTGGGAGGCCTTCACGAAGGGCTGCAAATTATTATTAGAATTATTGTTGTCCGTTTTGCCTGTTATTTGAGTGTGCCACTAATAACGCGACGCACACACACTGTGTACATGTTTGTTCATGTTTTAACCGCATGGCTGACACCCTGGTGTGGGGCGGATCTAGCTGGAGGAGGGCTCCCCCGTGCAAGTGGAGGGCAGCTTTGTGGACTATCAGACTGTCATGGTGAAAACAGTGAAAGCCATCGCGGTGACCGCACAAGAGATGGTGAGGGCCTCCTCTCCCCACTTTCTTCGTATTAAAAGGGGTGAACAGGTGGAGTCCGGTGGGTGGGGGGGGTTGGCATGGGAATTAATCAAAGGAGGAGAGGGCTGAGGTTAAGAGCGGTGGAACGAACGTGCAGCCAGAAAGCGCTTGGTGTTCCAGTCCCAGTCTTGATGAGCGAATGGACTTGTTCAATGCTGGGCGAGGGGGGACTTTTTGGAAACAGATTGGCTAATTACGATGTGTAGGCATTACTAAAAAAAAACTAAAGATATGTTTTAATTCTGCAGACGGTAGACAATATAAAGAGGGAATTGAGAGAAAGGTTTAACGAAACAGGAGTTTACCGTGAGGAGTAGTTGCCACGATTGGGTGCTCATTACTACGAACGTTGGAGATCAGCCAATATTTTTCACAGCTATTTCTATTGCAGTATACGGTAATGAGAAAGGCAAAGTGTCTCCCTGCCCATTGCCATCAGTGGCCCAAGGCCAGTGGTCAAAATGTCACCTTCCTGTGGCAGGTGTCTGTCTCCATCCGATAACCACCGATGACTTCTCACAAGGTGGCACTCATTTCATTGACCCTCGACCGCCCGACGCTAATTTTTCAACAGAGGCGTGACACGCTTGGCCTTTTGGTTATGTTTTTTTTTTCATAATGATTGCAGATTATATTCCGTGGAATTCTTTCAGTGAAAAGTATACACTGTCACTTTGCTTGGAGAACATTACGTTCCAACACTGGTATCGAGGGCCTAAGAGAGAATTGAAGTGGCAGAAGGAATGAGAACGAAGGAGAGGGGGTGAGGTAGAACAGGGAGGCACCGGGGGCTAAAGCTGATGTTTCATTGGGAAAAAAAATAAACGACTTCTCTGTTTCTAGAGTTTATTTCGTCTGCCATCACTGAGCTGGAATCCCACACGGGTGCTCACTGATCAGCATGGTAATGCATAGAACCAGAAAATCTCAGTACTAATAAGCGGTGGTGTTAATGCCCGTTGAGTGTTCCATCGTTTTGACATTCATTTGCATGCAAAAGCAGCCTGGCGTCGAGTGACGCTGGCTGGCAATGTCCATGGAGTGTTTCCATTTCAGTGGTGTAACCCCAACATAAATAAACGAGCACTGGGAAACAGTTTCGCCCTTTTAATTGTGTACTTTCGAATGTTAAATTGTGAGACAAATATGATGTACTATGCTGAGTATAAATATTATTGTTTTTGGTGATTTTCTTTGTAATATTAAGTGTCATATTCAGGTATTAAATTATAGCTGCATACTGTATGTTTTATAAAGAGACCGCTGAATTAATTTTATTGTGACCATGACCACATGTGTACATTCAGCCACGTGGTTCTATGAATAGGGCAGTTGATTTGGAGAAGGCCGTGAGTTAAAATCCCAGCCAGGAGTTCACTTAAACCAGGGGTGGGGAACGTCCTGCCCGCGGGCCGCATGAGGCCCGCAAAATCATTTGGTCTGGGCCCTGCCAAAGCAACCGCAGGCGGGATTCGAAATTCAATAAATCTAGGAGCACACCTGGAAAAGCAGTTGCGAGTAGCAACATCATCAATACCAGCTAACATCATCAATACCAGCTAACATCATCAATACCAGCTAACATCATCAATACCAGCTAACATCATCAATACCAGCTAACATCATCAATACCAGCTAACATCATCAATACCAGCTAACATCACCAATACCAGCTAACATCATCAATACCAGCTAACATCATCAATACCAGCTAACATCATCAATACCAGCTAACATCATCAATACCAGCTAACATCATCAATACCAGCTAACATCATCAACACCAGCTAACATCATCAATACCAGCTAACATCATCAATACCAGCTAACATCATCAATACCAGCTAACATCACCAATACCAGCTAACATCGTCAATACCAGCTAACATCACCAATACCAGCTAACATCGTCAATACCAGCTAACATCATCAATACCAGCTAACATCATCAATACCAGCTAACATCACCAATACCAGCTAACATCATCAATACCAGCTAACATCATCAATACCAGCTAACATCATCAATACCAGCTAACATCATCAATACCAGCTAACATCATCAATACCAGCTAACATCAATACCAGCTAACATCATCAATATCAGCTAACATCATCAATACCAGCTAACATCATCAATACCAGCTAACATCATCAATACCAGCTAACATCATCAATACCAGCTAACATCATCAATACCAGCTAACATCACCAATACCAGCTAACATCATCAATACCAGCTAACATCACCAATACCAGCTAACATCATCAATACCAGCTAACATCACCACACGTCTCGCCAAAGAGAAGCAGTTCCAGCCATCGCATTAGGGGTGAGTTAATTAAATGTTTGACCAAATAATAACAGGCTAATTTTGAAGTTGATAATTTTGTATGGCCCGCGAATGATGTTATAAATATCCAAATGGCCCTTGGCAGAAAAAAAGGTTTCCCACCTCTTGACTTAAACGAAGACACAACACAAAAATAAACATCCCTCTCATTTTGTAGTCACGTGCTCCAGTTTGGTGTCCCGGGCTATCCGTGGCGAAACTTGTTTTAATGACAAAGAGACTTTAAGGTTACAGTTGGCAGCACTCTTGTGACCTCACTGCAGTGATGTTCTGTTCTAGAGTACGGACGTGACACCAAAGTGTCACCAGCAAGTGTGCCTGACCAAAGCTTTAAAATCCTAGTTTCTTATTAATAAAATCCATCGAGCGGCCAAGGACACCCAAGGATAGCTATGCATCTCCAAGACGACAGCTGTTTGTTGTTGGGATTGCGTCTTCCTTTAAGCTAAACGACTGCAATAGTTAATAAAAGGGACACATGCTTAACGCCAGGCATGTGTGGAACATAGGTCACCAAGTCTGTGAGCAGCCCCGAGGAGCTGGGTCCACTGGCCAATCAGCTGACTGTGGACTACGGCCAGCTGGCCCTGCAGAGCCGACCAGCTGCCGTTGCTGCCGAAAACGAGGAGGTGAGGGCTTTCTTTCTTTCTTTATTTCCCTCCATCCCGAGTGAAAGAAGGCCGACTTTCAATACTCATTGCAGCATTGGGAGACCATCAAGAACCTTGTAGAACAACCAGCTTTAAGGTGCTGTAACAAAGATCACCCGTGTGGCCTTACCAGGCTCTTTGTGCAGGTGCTGTTAGCGAGCACCTATGAAGGCTGGCGTGGCACGTGAAGAGGTGGGTGGCCAGCATCATGGCCAGCCACATTTGACTCCCGAGTGGCAATGTTCACACACTGCACTAGGTACATAATTGAGGCAGAATCAACCGAGGGGAGGCCCAGGACTAGTTCAGATAATTGTCACTGGTATTGACCGTGAGCAGGAATTGAACTCAGGTCACTGGGCTCATAGTTCAGCGGTCTAACCGCTATACTACTGTATTATTGTAACACATACACACAGGTGAAATGCACGCTTCATATTTGAAGGTTGCCAATGCTTACTGTGCGTGCATTCAAGTGTTTGGCAATAATATCACACTTACAGCACTAACACAATGTCATTACATATATACGAATAATCAAGAGATAATTTTAACAAAAACACGACTGCATTTGTAGTGGTTGTCCTAGAGACTAAGAGACCTATTTCCATAGGAATGTGGAATTCCCACCACTCAATCAGGGTGCCAGGGTAGATGATGGTCACTTCACTGCTCATTTTAACAAACATTCAATTACATTTAGCCTTTTGTATACGATTCCGTTTCCTTTTTTAATTTTCAATGTCACTATCCAAGTCTGAGTGTTTCAAAGACATTTTCGTGAAGGCAGAGCCATGGAAATTACGGGCGACCGCTTGTGTGGGTTTGCACACGTGTGCATGAATCCATTCATGCCCGTGTACATATCAACAATCGTAAATATGTATCCATTCATAGATTAGAACCAATTCTTATGCTCACAATACATGTACGCATCCAATAATGCATTTTAAAATTGATTATGGTTCATGCACGTGCTATGGTCGAGTTACATTTGGGCTAACGGAGCAACCAAAACTGTAAATATATGGAATAAACAACCAGTGCTTTTAAAGACACTGTAAGAAAATGAAGACTTGAAAATGATTAATTCTTAACTCGAATTGCGACCTTGAAAAATGACAATTCATATAATCTCTCGGTGGAGATAATTCGTCACATGGTTAACTAACAACGTGCGTGCTGATCCGCACGTACACACTTTGAACTCGTATGCGTGCCTGTGTGTGCACACTTGCGTGTGCAAGCTAGCTGGCACAGGTGGTGCATCTTTTATTCTTCTTGGTCCGTTAACCCAAAACACGTGGGTCTGTCCCGTGACCGCCTGCAAGGGAGCCTACAACACATTACGTGGTCTCAAACTACACTCATTACACACAAAGTGCTTGCCACAAATGAACCACAACACCTTGCTCATCTCGTCAAGGAGTATAAACCATCACGCGAACAACGGTCAACTTCGCAGTGACTTTTGGCTACCCATTGAACAAAGATGGTCACTGCATCTCACACTTTCAGATGCGCTTCTGCGGCTGTCTGGAACTCTCTTCCTTCCAATATTAGGAAGCCACTGGAGCTATGCACTTTTAAATCTAGATGGAAAACTCATTTCTTTACAACTGCTTTTGTGTTTAGTTTGTTGTCCTTCCCCCGCACCTCCAATTAGCATGGTTGGCTATGTACAGTGCAAAAAATAAGTTAAACATTCTCTCTGGTTCTTTCGGTAAAGTCACGTAGATGGAAAAAATAATACGTGACTTTACCGAAAGAACCAGAGAGTATGGATTCCTGCAGTCACGAAAGCTTCAAATCCAGTTAAACATGCTTACATGCAAACCACACCTAGCTTGGCACAAATGTTGTGTCGATGTCATCTCTCACTTAAGCGGCGAACGTCGACTGCTGTTGTTGGCCGTTCTTGTGCAAATCCACGTCTGTCCTTCATCTGTCTGTCCTCTCTCCGTCGTCTCTCCGTCGTCTGTCTGTCGCCTGTCCATCATCTGTCCCTCGTCCGTCCGTCGTCTATCCATCGTCTGTCCATCATCTCTCCGTCGTCCGTCACATCGCCCGTCTGACCGTCTGGCTCGCCGGCCCCCTCCGTCCGCCACCAGGTCGGCACCCAAATCCGCGGGCGTGTGCATGAGCTGGGCCGCAGCTGCGTGCTGCTGGTGCAGCGGGCGGGCGCCCTGCAAGGCGACCCGGACGACGGCTTCGCCAAGCGGGAGCTGGTGGAGAGCGCTCGCCGCGTCACCGAGAAGGTGTCGCTGGTGCTGGCGGCGCTGCAGGCGGGAAACCGCGGCACCCAGGCGTGCATCACGGCCGGCAGCGCCGTGTCGGGCATCATCGCAGACCTCGACACCACCATCATGTTCGCGTCGGCCGGCACGCTCAACGCCGAGGGGGAGGAGTCGTTTGCCGACCACCGGTGAGCGTGGGTTGTGCGGCGCCAAACGTGGGTTGCGCACGATAGCAGCGCTGTTCTTCCATCCAGCCTAAATCACCGAGTGTGAGACGCTGCCGTGCTGTGGTGATTCCGCACACTGGGACTTCCATTTCAGAGGTCACCAGTTCAGTGGCTCACCGCGGTAATTGAAACAATGGTGCAAGGTTATCAAATAACATCCCGCCTCTCTACCGCCAAGCTGTGTAAATGGTCAGACTGCAGTGAGTCGATCTGCCAGGCCGTGTGCGGTGGAGTCTAGTGTGGATACTCCCACGTCTGGCCAGAGTAGGCCAAAATCCTGTCGAAAGGGCCTCTTCTTGAGCTCCATCTCGTGAATGCCCCTCGGCCGTTAGTGGCGTGAGCAAAACATTTCAGGGCTGCACCTGAAAACATGCAGAAGATTTTCACGACTCACAATTGGGAGGTTTTGAGTTTCTGTTTGGGCTGTCAACTCGGCTTATAGGTCCTCCAGGGTCAATAAGATAGGTACCACTTTTTCGGACGCCTAAAGTGGTTGCCCTATGGGCAGACTTGCCCCTACCAGGGGAATGTGGAATTTACATTGCTGGCTGAGGGGTGCCAACAGATTTAATCTCCACACCACTGCATGTCAGAAGAGGGAGACACATTGATTCATCCTACAAAGACATTGACCATTGCCATGGAAATTTTTAATTCCACTGCTGGTGCAGAACAGCTGACGGAGATAAGCAATACCTGTCAGCAAGAGCAAGGAGATAGGTCAGCTGACTTTTTCTGCTCGCTTGTATGGCCTGCATTGATGTAGTTGGTCAGTATCCAATCTAAGCTTGGACACATGTGAATTGCACCAATTTTAATTTGGCAGACTTACAATGCAAACAGCCTGCAGCAAAGCCAGCTTGAATAAATAGAGTTGGCAAGAGTTGACAAGCATCTTGAGTTGAGTCAGCTAATGTGGGTTTGGAAATATAAATTATGTTGTACTTCTTTCGCACCATACATAGCAAACCCTGCTAATCGGAGGTGTGGGGGAAGGACAAACTAAACACAAAAAGCAGTTCTAAATAAATTAGTTTTCAATTATTAGCACCAGTGGCTTCCAAATGAAAGGAATCTACTGGAGCAATGTGGATGAAGGAAGGCAGCTCCAATGACAATTGGAGGGAAGATAAAAATGAGGGTGCTCTGTCTTGCCTTTTTACTTAAGTATTTATTTATCACAGTTGCAGAGCACAGGCCGAAAGGCTCAACATGCCCAGTAGCCAGCAACAAAAAACTGTGTTATTGAAGGTGTTGTAGATAAGAGTTGATGTGTTTCTTGAATTGAGAAAAGTTATATGATCGTAAGTCAATGAAAACGATGATAATGATGATGATGGTGAAGCTTTCGGAGCTTGACAACAATGCGGCGAATGTGTCGGGCTGGGTAGGGAGAACATCCTGAAGACAGCCAAGGCCCTGGTGGAGGACACCAAGATGCTGGTGGCGGGGGCGGGCGCCAGCCAGGAGAAGCTGGCCCAGGCCGCGCAGTCCTCGGTTGCCACCATCACCGACCTGGCTGAGGCCGTAAAGCTCGGAGCCGCGAGCCTCGGCTCCCACGACCCCGAGACGCAGGTGCCGATGGCTGACGGGTGGCCTTGGTAGGGTTTGTCACCTGTCCTGGTTTTTCTCAGGATTGTCCTCTGTTTGAAGTACCTGTCCTGGGAAATCTGTATATATTTTTTGGAACATTACAAATCCTAGCTTTTGCCAGTCTTGCAATAAATACACCTTTCAAAGCAATGCATTTATTTGTAGTTCTTTCATCTGGGGCGTATTGTCAGATGTTCTTCCTCCCGTGATACGTCCCGGATCTTTGTATCGCAGAGGTGGCAACCCTAGCGTATGATGTGGGAACGCAGGGGAGTGCAAAGACGAGGGTCGTGAGAACTGTGAACACTGACTGAGAGGGTGTGACGGCGCAATGGGAGTTGGGCGATGGAAAGGTTAGATGGGTACGCAGACGGATGGATGAGTGGAGCTTTTGGAATAGTACATTTTTTTTGACGTGTAATACAGTGGTGGCTTGTGGCTACAGTTTGCAGGTTTACCAGTATTAGGCGATGTGTACAGATGGATTAAGCAATTCGCTGTGGGGGGTGGGACGGTAATTTTATTTTGAGCTCTTTACTATTTAATATAAGTCAAGCCCACTGAGCTATTAGCTATTTTTTTGCAGTGACCCGGCCACACAAGATAGCTGATCAAAGTGGCTTATCATCATGTGGGAACTTATAGTAGCAGCCAAATAAACCAAACGCATGTTTCTAAATGTGGAGGGCAAAACTGGAGAACCCGGAAAAGGAAGAAGATATGAACTCCAAATGTATAGAAGTCAGGGTCAGGATCGAACGCTCGACCTCCTGCTTATCAGGCGAGTGAGATAATATCTCGCCACTGTGGTGCCCCATGGAGTCGTAGGTGGGAGAGTGACCGACCGGTATGGCCTGGCGACGCCTGTCCACATCTGACCCAGGTGGTGCTGATCAACGCGGTGAAGGACGTGGCCAAGGCTCTGGCGGAGCTTATCAGCGCCACCAAATCTGCGGCCGGAAAACCTTCGGATGACGCTTCCATGCACCAGCTCAAGGGAGCTGCCAAGGTGGGCCTCGAGCACCCAGCCTGACACCAGTGCATGCGGTGTCGAGTCGGCACACCTGCAGGAGAACGAATAGGCGTCACGCAATTCACGCCCTTCCTCGGTAATGTGATGAACTGTCAAGGCCCCGGGGGACGCAACTTGGTAAACGAATCGATAGCTATATTCTTAGTTTTTTCGGTAAAGTCACGTTGAAGGGAAACAACAAAATAATAAAATATTTATAAACAATAAAAAATTCTCACGACGTTTCGACCATAACTCAAACGGTCGTCTTCAGGTTTGAGTTATGGTCGAAACGTCGTGAGAATTTTTTATTGTTTTATATATATTTTATTATTTTGTTGTTTCCCTTCAACGTGACTTTACCGAAAAAACTAAGAATATGAATTACTGCAGTCACGAAAGCTTTAAATCAAAATTGAATCGATAGCTAGTTTGTCTCTTGTTTGCTCTCTTGTTCGTATTGTTTCTCGTGCGTTCAGTTTTGATTGTATATACCGTTTGCGTAAATGTCTTGCTCCTCCTGGATATTTTGCAACCTCATGTTGTGGTGTTTGCCTTCGTGGTCCTCATTCTCCACTCAATCCCATCCTGAGCCATCTCTAAGGTCATGCCACAGTTTACTTAAATGTACTATTTGCATTTCATATGATTTCTGCACGTTGTGAACAATGTTATCTAAATTGCACAATTCACTTAATCTTTCATGAGCATTGGAACAAATTCTGATTGATGAATCGATTAATTGTAGCTAAACTATTTTATTTTACCAGGTAGAGCCCAGTGCACTATTGCCTATTTTTCAGACGTGACATGGCCACACGTGATAGCTCATCGAAGTGGCTTGTCATACGTGGCGATTTACAGTAGCCAAATAATCGCATATTTAAATTTCGATTTAAAGCTTTCGTGACTGCAAGGATTCATCTTCTTTGGTTCTTTCGGTAAAGTCACGTAGAATGAGAATAAAATAATAAATTGATAAAATAAAATAACACAATAATATTCTCACGACGTTTCAGCCGCTTGTGTTGTGGCCAAAACGTCGTGAGAATATTATTGTGTTATTTTATTTTATCAATTTATAATTTTATTCTCATTCTACGTGACTTTACCGAAAGAACCAAAGAAGATGAATCGCATGTTTCTAAACGTGGAGGGAAAACCCAAAGGAACCCGGAGAAAAAGTTACGAGACCACGGGGAGATAACACTTGAACTCCAATTATATACAGGCATCGTCCGGGTTGGGATCAAACCCACGACCTGCGTATCAGGCGTGGGAGATAACATCTTGCCACCGAATAGTTGAATTGTGTACAAATTGCCTTCATTAGCAACCAAGTGTTTGCATCACAGCAGCTGATAATTGCACCCTCCTTGTGTGTTATCAGAGGGATTATTTCCAATGGAATTGGAGTGGAAACACGCGTGAGAAGCTGTAATTAGCTCTAACTTTTTTTATTTTTGTTTCCATTTTTTACCGCAAGGTATTAATGAGATCAAGCTGTTGATTACAAATGAAAACCAGGGACTCATAATGCATCGCATTTAAAGTTGCAAGTGTTACAACTGAACATGTATAACGCGTCACATTAAAACAAACTGGGAAGCCAGTCTATGAATAGAGTTTCCATTGGGTTACAGTATCTGACTCACGAAGAAATGTGTACGCCTCCTATCCAAATTATATTATTAACAGTACCAGTCTGATGTTAATCAAGGACAGCGTAAATGAGTTTCAAGACCTTTTAATGAGGTTCCTGCATTGAGATGTTTGGATATTTTCCGTAATCATTGTTATGTATTAATGAGGAAAATGGAATACAGTCACACCTCGGTATACGACCGCTTTGGAATACGTCGAATTTGGTATACGTCGTGTTTTGATGAGAAAAAAATGTCTTGGGATACGCCGTCTTGCTTGGGATACGATGCCTCGCTTGCTAGAACTTGTATGGGTCGGGATGAGTCGCCGCTTACCCGCGTAGACCCCGTTTACGACTGAGACAAAGCGCCGCTCCTCGGTCTGCCTGTAGCTCTCGTTCAGTGCACAACCCTTACTATAACGCTCTGTGAATTTTCACGTGTTTTATTTTAATTTAATTATGCATTTTAGTAACAAGTAGTGTCTACATTATTGTATACAACCACATTAATGTATAATATGCCATATAAAATATCATTTCTTATACTCTGGAACGGATAATTTTCTTTCCCTTTAGTTCGTATGGGAAAAATGCGTTTGGTGTTTACGTCGCTTTCGGTATAAGTCCTCCTACCTTCTGGAACGAATTAACGACGAACACCGAGGTACCACTGTGTCTTGGAACAAAAACCCCCATGCGTATGAGAGAAGATATTGCTCAGAAGTATGTATCGCTAGATCGGTGACGTAGTTGCTGTTCTACCTTCTTCCAGCTACGTCATAGCCTTGTGTTGCTGGGATCCTCACCACTGAGATGATTTCTGCATGAGCCTCCAATCCAACATCCAAAGTGATGAATTATAAACTTGCACCAGCACAACCCCACCTTGAATTGAACCCAGGATGCAGGAGTGCTCATTTAGTGCTCTGATTGGGCCATTAAAAGCCACCTGAGCAACCTGGAAAATTTAATTAGTTAGCAAATGACTGCAGTTGCTTTGTCTCCTGTGAGATATGATTCCCTTTAAATGCTCTGTAATTTTTAGAATGCATCGACTTGGTAGTAGTATTATTAACGTGGTCATCCTCTGCGCCTGTGTGTGTGTGTGTATGTGGCGAGTTGTCATGTAGCGGTTAGCGCGCTGCACTATGAGCCCGGGGACCCGAGTTCGAGTCCCTCTCATGGCCAACGCCAGTGACGATTATCTGAACAAGTCCCGGGCCTCCCGTAGGTCGACTCGGCCCCAAATGAGTGTCTTGTGCGATGTTTAAATATCGCCACTCGGGAGACAAAGGCGGCTGAGTGTGGTGCTGGCCACCCATCTCCTCGTGTGCCATGCCGGTCTTAACAGCACTTTCCCTAAAAGCCTGTCAAGGTTACACGGGGGACCTTTATCCTCATTTGTCGGATGCGTGTGTCTGTGGTGGCAGGTGATGGTGACGAACGTGACGTCGCTGCTCAAGACCGTGAAGGCCGTGGAGGACGAGGCGACCAGGGGAACGCGCGCCTTGGAGGCCACCATCGAGTGCATCAAGCAGGAGCTCACGGTACCCACCGCAGAACCACCCCCCCCCCCACCTGCCCCCCTTCACCACCCCCCCCCACGCCCCCACGCCCCTCCACACACCCCACTTGCCCCCCTCCACCCCCCCCCCCGACGCCCCCCATACCCCCAACCCCCTCACACCCCCTGCCCTTCATCTCTCTTTTGGCTTCTTATGCACAGGGCAGTAGGAGTCCAACAAATGGGGTGAATCCTGTTTATAACATGCATTCCTTAACAGCTGCATTGCACGAGTGACCTGAGAAGATTAGCATGGTGAAGATGTTAATTGATTTGAGTTTTAGCTAGGTCAATGGTCATAAGTCATAAATAGCTCATAATCAAAACCGTTAGCCATAACTTGACACCGATGAAAATTACTCATTGTGTTTGTGACCGACTCACAGATGGACAAATGTCGTTCAGATGTGCATACGGACATACACATGCTTATGTGTGTGTGTGTAGGTTGTTGTGTGTATGTGTGATTGTGTAGTGGTTAGTCCTTATGGGAAGCAGTGGCGCAGTGGTTAGCGAGCTGCGATATGGACCCGGCAACTCCAGTTCGATTCCTGCTCACGGCCAACACCAGTGACGATTATCTGAACTGGTCCTGGGTCTTCTGTACATTGACTCAGCCTCAAATGAGTACCTGGTGCGGTACGTAAACATCACCACTCGGAAGACAAAGGCGACTGGGCATGGTGCTGGCCACCCACCCCCTCGTGTGCCATGCCAGCCTTTATAGGTGCTCGCTAACAGCACTTGCCCTAAAATTCTGTTTAGGCTATATGGGCATTTTTGTTTTTGTAGCATTTAGATGGGTGTGGTGGTGGGTGAATGTATTTGTTTGTAAATGTCTGTGTGTGTGTATAGGCATTGAGCACATGGGTTTGTTATTTTCGCCAGTGTGTGCCGGTGGTGTGCTGTTGAATACCATGCCTGGTATACAGGAGGTTGTAGGTTCAATCCTGATCCTGATGCCTGTATATTTGGAGTTTGCATGCTCTCCTCACGGTCACGTGGATTTTTCTCCAAGTCCTCCGATTTTTCCCTCCCCATTTTGAAACATGCGTTTCGAGTATTTGGCTGCAATAAATTTCCACATGATAAACCACTAAGGTGAGCTATCATTTGCAGCCAGGTCGCTTCTTTAAAATAACTTTTTAAGCTCATTGGGCCTCGCTTAGTAAAACATCTTTAGTTTTTAAATAGTTTTTGGTGTAATTCACTGCTGTCTAATTTCCATTGTGATCTGCGTTCAATTCCTCACCATCCACACCAGCAGCAAGCGCCATTCAAACCTGGCAGGGCTTACCCCAGGATGCCTCACCTTGGTGTGCCGTGTTGGATTGCATAGGGGATTAGCGTAGCAGTAACTTGTGTTTATGGCTAAATATTTGTCATTTGAGGCATTCATTCACTACAATCTCGGTGAGGTCAATTCAATGCATGGCCATGCACCCCAGGTACACTGGTTGGGTCTCTGCTAGGTCAACTCGACCTAAAATGGTAACCCGGTAGAGCATATCAGCATAAGCACAGGGGTTGGGATTTTTTTTTGGCTGTGTGTGGTGCCAGCCTGTACTACTCCCACGCAGGTGTTGCTGCCCTTTATAAGATACCCATTGACAGAATTTTGTACCTATAATCAATAAAGCTCGACAGAGGCTCTTTGAGTTTTGACATCAGTGACAGAATCGACTGCAGGTGGCAAACAAACACTTGTTGGTGTTTTTTTACGAGTGACTGATTGATGTTCCGCTGCCACGTGTGCTCGCGCACGCACGCAGGTGTTTGAGTCGAACGACAGACCGGTGGCCGCCTCCACGCCGGAGGAATTCATCCGCATGACCAAGGGCATCACGCTCGCCACGGCCAAAGCCGTCGCCGCCGGGAACTCGTGCCGCCAGGAGGACATCATCGCCACGGCCAACCTGAGCCGCAAGGCCATCTCCGACATGCTGTCCTCGTGCAAGGTGCCACGCGTAGCCCCGGGCACAACATTCTTCGGTGTAGGAGCGTGCCAAAGATAGGGTACACAACAACTTGGAAGTTAAAAATATGATGCACCAGGATAGTGGGACACCCAGAGGTCAGTGGTGTGTGAGAAGAATTAATTACGTAAGAGTGCCTTTCAGAGCGATCTCAGCAATAATTGTAACCTCACAATGCTGGGTGTGGTGGTCTGAGCTCACTCGTCAGATTTTCCACAACTCGCATTCATTTACACTCCGATATCCATGGGTGCCGTTCCCTATAAATCACACTCTTTGTGTAGCCTTGGGCATCTTGTCTTGTTTCCATGACATATTGAGTTCTTGCCAGACTTGGGAAATGTTTAGATGGTACAAAAATAGGCCCGTGCTGTCATATACCGATTACGCCTTGGGGCCACGGCTTGAGTTCTTCCCTGCCATGGCCCAAGGTGCCATAACCAACCTCTGAAACGGTCACGGGTCACTCGCTCTACCACACATGGGGTTATGGAGGAGGCCTGGAGCTTAGAAGCATGGAGATGAGGAGCAGGGGAGGACAGAAGAGACCACGCGAAAGAACGTTGCGACTGACGTGGGTCACGTCCGCTTCTGTCGCATCTCCTGCACGGGCAGAGGGCGGCGTACCACCCGGACGTGAGCGAGGACGTCCGCTCCAGGGCCCTGCGCTTCGGCCGCGAGTGCACCGTGGGCTATCTGGAGCTGCTGGAACACGTGCTGGTGGTACGTGCGCGGCCCTGACACGTGCTCTCATTGCGCACTCTCTCTCCACCCCTCCGTCCAACGCCCATCCGTGCGTCTCCCGTCAGCATGTGCTGGTGGTACTTGCGCGGCCCTGACACGTGCACTCATTCTACACTTTCTCTCTATCACTCCGCCCAATGTCTGTCCGTGCATCTGCCATCGGCACGTGCTGGTGGTACGTGCGCAGCCCTGACGTGCGTTCACATTCTGCACTCTCTCTCTGGAGCCCTGCACCCAAACCCTCTTGTATGTCCCCCATGGGCAGTAAATGCAGGAGGCGCGTGCCACGCAGTCAAATGCGGCGTTCCGAAAGACACCTGTGGACATATCCATTTACAGCTCTTTAGTCAATCGACTACTCGATGTGGTTCTGGGTTTTTTTCACCATGCTGGTCAGTGCTGATTGGTGAATGTGGGGAGTATTGTCCAGCACTGGATTTCTGCTGCCCTGTCCTTTGCTGCCTGCAACGTAGCCCGTAGACATCTGTGTATAAACATTTTAAATCGGCCAGAATCTTCACTATGATTCTAGATTTGAAGCTTTCGTGACTGCAAGGATCCATACTCTTTGGTTCTATTCGGTCCCTTCACCTGATGAAGGCCGCTTGTGTTGTGGCCGAAACGTCGTGATTTTTGTTGTTTTATTTTTCACCTACGTGACTTTACCGAATAGAACCAAAGAGTATCTTCGCTATGGCCGATTCGATTGAGTTCATGTTCAAATACAGTAAATATTTCTTTGCTCAAATTAGGACTGGGTGTTGCTCATTTCATTTGGCAACCCTGAACCAGCCGTGCAATTACCCATTTCTATGGCGGGGGCTGCTCTCCCCCAAGGATAGCCACTGCTGACTATTGACAAAGTGGTATATATTTTAACAACCCCAGAAGGATGATCGGCTGAGTCAGCCTTCAACCAGGATTTGAACACGCAAACCTCCGCTTGCGAGTCAAGCGCTCTGCCACATTGCCACCAAGCCAGAGTAACATCATCATGATCATAAAACTAACATGCCTTTTGTCATTCCACTGCTGAATGAAGACCTTCCCAAGCTATGTTGATGAGTTTTTTTTTTACCATACTTCACCATGCCGGTCAGTAGTGCGGCCATGTGAACAGGAGACCCAGAACTGGTTCAGTCATCGCTCACTACTCTTGGTGACATGCTCTTCAGATACCCCGGCACAAACCAACCATTATCAGGAGTCGAATTTATAATTATTACTGATTTAATCATTGACCATTTCATGTAATTTGAATGTAAAATATCTACAGTTTAGTTTGTGGGTTTATTTGGATATACGGTGTTCTTCTAATTTGGATATACGATGGTCATTTTGCATTGCGGCCAGGCGTGTGTTCAATCTTATTAATTCCAAACTTCTTTTCCTGCCTGCAACATTTTTACTTGCCACGTATTTTTCATTCTGTAACGTTAATGGCGCATTTTCTAACAATTATGTGCTCATTTTTGTCTCATTTCCATTCCCTTCATTAAACATGGCAGCCGGTGAGTTGCATGCTGGGAGTTGTGTGTGCCGTGCTTCTGCGATCTCCGTGATCTTTTTTTAGACTTTTAACATGATCATGTTAACATCACAATTATTTTTTAAAGGAAAAAATAAATCAAATAAAATACTAGTGCAAAAGAGCTTGCAGAAATCATGCAATAATAACAAAAAAATATTAAAAATAAAAATCCAAAGGATTGTACAATGTATTATAAATGCAGCCTTTCTGTTTTCTATTGTACATTAATGGAAGCTGTATGGTCAATTACTGATTTTAAAATGCAAAATTATAGCATGTGCTGATTACTGATATTTTGAAGAGCTGCATGAGTTGTTCAATATAATGGCTATGTTGTTACCTATATATTATTGCCCAACAAAGTGCTTTATTTTAAAATCAAAAAGCATGAGCGTGAATTTGAGCCGTTTGTGGTCTGTGAAGTCCTATTTCTACGGAGGGGCCCCATGAGCCACACATTTCCGCTGTGTGATTATGCAATTGTTCTTGGATATGATGGAATATACAGAACAATTTCAAACCAAACAATACTGGAACTATGAAGTTTCCCAGTGGCTTCCGTGATTCTATCAGTGCTTGATTTTTGCCTCGCTTTTCGACGATTTTGCTCATTTATGTGAAAACATAACCTCTCACTGTTGTTATCACAGCAATGGATGGACACCTCAGTCATTCACCAACATTTTCACATTCTACTTTTTCGCAATCCTTGGTTGGCTCCACAAAGTCAAGTCAAAGTGTTTTTCCCTGCTCAAGATGAGCAATGTGCCAGTGGCCCATCTCAACTGGGTCGCCGGAAAACAAGTGGTGGGCATTCTGCACTCCCACTGTGGGGTGCAGTAGTATCATCCCAGGTTCCGCCAGTTGGTACTTAGTGAACCCGTTCTTCTGCGGCCGCACAGAACCCAGACACTAACACGAATTTTGACTTAAAACTTTCGTCACTGCAGGAATTCATATTCTTTTGTTCTTTCGGTAAAGTCTACGCGACTTTACCGAAAGAACCAAAGAATACTCACATGAATGTTTGGTTATATTTTTACATTTTCAGAGGTATGGAGTCTGCACTTGGTGCTGAATGTGCTGTG
This sequence comes from Petromyzon marinus, assembly GCF_048934315.1. NCBI lineage: Eukaryota > Metazoa > Chordata > Hyperoartia > Petromyzontiformes > Petromyzontidae > Petromyzon > Petromyzon marinus. The sequence continues at coordinate 23,072,212 of NC_133667.1, read as the reverse complement.
TGACCCATCCCTTGAGTTACTTGCATTGTGCGTTCCAGCGGTGCATCGGGTATGTGAGGTTCATGCCCTTGGCGCTCACCCACCTTTGAATAGCTGTTAGTGTTGTACGGCCTTCAAAAGAGGGGCCATCCGGCTTTCCAAGCAGCGTATAGCCGCATCAAGGGGGTGTACAGGTGTAAGGGACGGGCATTAAACCAATGCTGTTAAGCATCACTCTACCAGCGCTGTGGCAGCGTCCTGGGCCAGTGGGGCGGGAGTGTCTCTGGATGTAGAGCAGCGGTGTGAGGCACACCGCAGACGTTTGCACGGCGTTACCGCCTTGACGTGCCGTCCTCTCAGGATGGATGGTTTGGCTGGACGGTACTGTCAGCTGCGGTCCAGTAATGTATATCTAGTAAGGTCGGGCCGGCTTGAATTTACCCACCTTCAGTGTCAGACGGCTCTGGTGCCGGTTCACTAAATAACGACCCGCAGCCGGGTTGATACTACTGAGGTAATAAACTAGGATTTCAGTAAAGTCTTACCTTAATCCTGGTTTTACCAAGTAGTATCATCCCTGGCTTGACACCCACCCGCCTACCCCGCTTAGTTCTAAGTAATGTGTTGTCGACCACCCAGGTGTTCATTCGGGGATTGTATCCCCTCCATTACACGGATGAGATACCTCTAAAAAAATGTAAAATGTTGAAATATTCACAGGTATTAGTGAGAATGTCTGGGTTCTGTCCTGGGATAATACGACAAAAAAAATTTTGCCATGAAAATGTTACGTTTCATCTCAACCCAATGTTGATGGTGGGCCAAGTCCAATCCACCCTAACCAGGAATTAAATTCTGAACCTTTTGTTTGCCGGTCGAGCTTTCTCACCACGCTGCCACAGGGGCCAGACAAACAAGGGGGACCGCCGTTTCCCGTCAGAATCCCACGATCCCAGGTAGCCCCTTGCTCACGCTCGTGGAAAAGGCGTCCCCATTCAACGGAGATGCTGGCAGCGGTTACTTCCAGCCCACGGGTCGCCCAACAAGCAGGCGACAGCTGCGTGCCCTTTCATTCACGTCACATTCGCACACCCCCCCCCCCTCCCCCGCTCCCTCCCAACACAAACCCCCCCACCAAATCCAGATCCTGCAGCGACCCACGGCTGAGCTGAAGCTCCAGTTGGCTGCCTTCTCCAAACGCGTCGCCAACTCCGTCACCGAGCTCATCCAAGCAGCCGAGGCCATGAAAGGTACGTCGGGAGCGCTGGCGGTGAGCGGCGGGTGGGGGAGGGAGGGCGGGGGAGGAGGTTGGGGTGGCAGGGACTGCTCACACCGCGTGCTCGCTCTGCCTCCGCAGCCTTGTAGGGGTCGTCAAACGCAGGGACGAGTCGCGACCGTAGCGTGGGGGTCTGTGTCGTGAGTAAAGATAGCTTTGAGATATCGCAATGGGTCGCGTGCACCTGAGAGATGTGTGGAGTATGCAGATGATATAGAGGTGTGTTATCATTGATCAGGAGATCCCTTCCTCACTGGCATGGAGCAAATGATCTCACAGCAGAGTATATGGGAGAGTGCAAAGTGCAACCCATACTGAGATTTCAAAATCCTTTTGAAGAATGCCTTCCGTAGCCTTTAATTGACACACATGGAATAAACCCGCACTGTGATGTTTTCGAATGGATTCTTCATCTCGTGTAATGATGCCAGGAGCATAATTTGATCAAAATTGGCGCAAAAATATAATTTAGAATTTGAGCGTATCATTTGTTGGGCACTCGTGTGTGTGTGGATCCGAAGAGGTTTTGTGACTGAGGGTTTTTTTTTTGTGGGCACCCAGAAGTGAGCAACCAAAGGGAAGACCCCGAGCCATGTGGTTGTCGTATAGTACGTGAGCGGAAGACTGAAGAGCGGTGGGTTTTTTTCCTAAGACGGTGCGAGAGTTGTGGGATCTGGCACAAGGAAGCTGTGCCGAGGCGTCCTACCATTGGCCCATGGTGACCTCGACTTTAATTGCAGGTTGTGCCCCATTAATATTCCTCGAGGTAAATGATAATTACGTTGAAAAGTGGGGGAAATGCAATTAAGTGTAGTCGGACCTTTGTTGCAGGAAGGGAAACCTTACATGGTGTAGGACATATTTTACACACTTTATTCACAACCAGGAATTGACTGGCTGGATGTTGTCAGAGCTTCTGAAAAGAAAAGAAAGTCTCGGAATTCCCTTCTTGTGAAGAGTTTTTGCATTGGAGGCAACAATGCACCAGTTTCAGAGAAATTAGTTGCTCCATTTGATTCATGTCCATGTATTCTTAAGTGGTTGTAATTGTATAGTTATGTTTTATTGCTATTCCCGGGCATGTGTGTTTGTATCTGCATATCTGTGCGCATCCATGCATTGTACACGTGCATTACTGATTGTGTGCCTGCCTGTATGCATTGTTCATGTGTGTGTGCGTGTGTTATATTCCTTACTGGATGCATCATACATTTGCCTGTGTTGCACCTTATGCGTTCACATGCATGGAGGGCAGTGGCGCAGTTGGTTAGTGCACCGCGCGACGAACCCAGACCCCCGAGTTCGATTCCCGCTCATGGCCGACACCAGTGGCGAATATTTTAACTATTCATGGGCTTCCGCTAGGTTGACTCAGCCGCTTAAGTAAGCAACTTGTGCGGTATACAACCATCAGGGAGGCAAAGGCGGTCGGGCGTGGTGGTGGCCACGCACCCCTTCGTGTGCCGTGCTGGCCCTCACAGGTGCTCGCTAACAGCACTTGCCTCAACAGTCCGTTAAAGGCTATACGGGGGATCTTTGCATTCCTTCCTATGTGCATCACACATTTGCCTGTGCGCATGTGTGCGCTTTCTGCATTCACATGCATGCACGCTTGCACGCTTGCGTGCAAGCGTGTGTGTCTGTGTGCATTATTATATGTGTGTCCCTGCCTGTGTGTAGTTGTATGCATGCAGATTAGGCATGCTAAGATTCACACACCCCTGGTGGTCCGTCGAACTGTCACGATGTGGTTTCGTAATTAGACTCTCGAATCGTATTTTTTTTCCATCATCGTTATGATGATTGCCGGAGTTTTTTTTTCCCCATCTCGTATAGTTTGGTTCAATGCAATAGTAGAAATATAAGTTAAACACATGCGTATAATTGTCATGAATTGTAAATGTTCATCCATTTTTAGACACATGCGATGAATTGCGTTTATTGTGATTGTATTTAATCAGTGTTGATGAGTCACGCGTGTGTGCATCCGTTTGCGTGTGCCTGCATGCGTGTGTGTGCATGAGTGTGTGTGCGCCCACATGTTTGTGGGGAGCGGTAGTGTAGCGGTTAGCGCACTGCACTATGAAGCCAGCGATTCGAGTTCAATTCCCACTCATGGCCAACACCGGTGACGATTATCTGAACCAGTCCTGGGCCTCCCCGAGGTCGACTCAGCCTCAAATGAGTACCTGGTGTGGTGTGTAAAACATCGCTACAAGGGAGACAAAGGCGGCTCGGCTTGGTGCTAGCCACCCATGCCCTCGTGTGCCGTGCCGACCTTCCGTAGGTGCTCGCTAACAGCACTTGCCTCAACAGTCTGTTAAGGCTAAACGGGGGTGGTGGGGGGGATCTTTGTTGCGTTTGTAACTCCGCACAGGCACAGAGTGGGTGGACCCCGAGGACCCCACGGTTATCGCGGAGGCCGAGCTGCTGGGAGCCGCTGCCGCCATCGAGGCCGCGGCAAAGAAGCTGGAGCAGCTGAAGCCGCGTGCCAAGCCCAAGGTGGGCTCACGTGGCACGTGCCCTCGACGCCACTCGTGCTCTCTCACTCGCTCGCTCGCTCGCCGCCGCCTCCTCACTACACCCCTCACTGTGTGCCTCTTCCCCATGAAGTCCACGGTGGCGAGATGTTAACTACCTCACCCGGTATGCAGGAGGTCCATGGGTTGGTTCCTGACCCCAGTTGTATATTTGGAGTTTGCAGTGTCTGTCTCTCTCCGTGGTCACGTGGGTTTTTCTCCGGGTCCTCCGGTTTTTCCCTCCACATTTCTAAACATGCTTTTAGAGTATTTGGCTGCTGCTATAAATTTCCACGTGATAAGCCACTTCGTTGAGCTATCATTTGTGGCCAGATCGCTTCTGAAAAGGAGCTACTTACATCAGTGGGCCTTACCTGATTAAATAAACATTGTTTAGTTTATAGTTTAGTTTTGTCCATTTCTCTCTTGTTTCCATATCCTTTCTCAAGACAGTCGTTTAATAAACTTCATGTCGGACCACTTGAAGGCCATTTAATGTTGTCTTTTGCAAGGGAGAATCGCAGTAAGCATCTTTGTGCACAAACGAGTCCCGGGACGGCAACTCATTCACGTTGGTGTGCATGAGCCAATGGTTGATGTTCCACATTCCCCTGTTGGGGGTCAGTCTCCCCACGGGGTGAGCGCTCTTGAATTCCTACAAAAGTGGTATTGATTTTAATAATCTCAGAGGAATAATTATAATCGGAGTCAAACCCCAGGTTGGGATTTGAATTCGTAACCTTCTAATTGTGTCTTTTTGTTATTGCTCGAATCGCTCGCAGTGCCACCTGGCCAGTAACATTTACGTTTAGAAGATTTACTTAGGCTGCGCAAAGTTGTTGTTGAACATGTGACACGCATTGCAGAAACCCAAATTTTGGGCCGCATGTTGGTTTTGGACAGTCCCACCCTTGTTGTTTTTGGGGTACCCAGCAGCACTCGGTTAATTGTCCATACCTTACTGATTAAAATGAATTAAGTAAAATATTGCCCCAGGTCAAAGCCTCGTTTAAATTAATTATACTGGGAAACGTTAATTATGCTTTACAACCGTTTAGTCTGATAAATTAAATGTTAGAAGAGAATATTTTTTTTTCACGTTTTCTTTCTCAACAATGGTGGGATCGCTCCTTGCATAGGGATGGTTTGATGGTAATTCTAGAGATAACCTTTCGCTTTGCTACAATACCAGTGTTCACGACTGTTAAAAATAGACATCTGTCAAAGCCTCGTGTACAACAATAGCACGTCGTGCCTCCGCGGTGACGACGCTGCCAACGGCGGCCGCACAGATGCTGCGGAGTACATTCACGGGGTCACGTGCTCACCGAGTCGGGCCAAGAGCGGAGAAACCCGCGCTGCCCGTTGACCACGATGCCAGAAGCCTGCTGCCCTGCCGACTGCTGTCTGATATGTTTGGTATATAAGGTTGTATTTGTGGAGACCCAACTATATATCAAACATATTCTCACAGAGGCCTGCCCGCTACATCGGCCTGAACACCGCTTCCTGCTGTACACGTGCCGTCGTTTGCTTTGACCGAAATGCACCCGGCACATGCTCGCTAGCGCACGAGCGACAACGATCTTAGGTGGTCATGTCAGGTAAAAGTGCAACAACATCTATTCACACGTCGACTGTTTGCAACTTGAACTTGTTTTTGTTATGTTTTAGTTGTATTTTTTTAATCAAAGGTTTGAATCCCAAGCACTGTGACCCATATTGGCGGCTCTCCGTGGGCTTCACAATCCACCAGAAAGCTATGAGACAACAATTACCCGGATTTAATCCGAAAATGTCCAAGCATTTGTTGTTCAAATGAGGGAAGCTACTTTATTTATGTAACTATAAATCATTTCTAGATTTGAAGCTTTCGTGACTGCAATGATCCATACTCTTTGGTTCTATTCGGTAAAGTCACGTGGGTAGAAAAAATTAAAACAACAAAAATTCAAGACGTTTCGGCCACAACACAAGCGGCCTTCACTCCAACGCTGTCCGCTGGACAGGTTGGTCCCTTCACCTGATGAAGGCCGCTTGTGTTGTGGCCGAAACGTCGTGATTTTTGTTGTTTTAATTTTTTACCTATGTGACTTTACCGAATAGAACCAAAGAGTAACTATAAATCATGTTCTTGTTCAAAACACCTTTTTTATGCTGTCCTGGCACAATTTACTGCTTCTGAAAATCGTTGAATTGGGATGCTATGTTTTCAAAATAATAATATGGAGATGGCTTTATATTGTATCATGGTTGCTACGGATTAATATAATACTTGCGCCATCTATTGGTAGAAATTATTTTTTAAATATAGGATTGCTTAATTGGGGATTTTTATTTGCCATCCGCCATAATGAAAATTATTGTCTGCTCATATTCGTGTTTGTCCTGCTTTTTCCTGACATCCACTTAAACGTCTTTTCCGATCCCCCCGTTGATCACGATCCACGTGTTGGCCACCACTGCACCACAAAAAAAAACCTTAATTATGGATATTATTGCTTGCGAAAGCCTCCCTGTTAAACGTAATGTATCAAGTGGAGCAGCCGAGCGAGCTGTGTGCTATGACGAAGGGGCATTCCCTGAAACTTCGCCTATTAAATATGTATGTTTCCTTTTTTAGGTAGTGTTGTTCATGAATGCGTGCAGAATAAGAATGACAGGTTAGCGACGAGAAGCTTCTTAAATTGAGTTGGGTTTTACGTGGCTGCAAATACATACGCAAGGGAGTTCCAAAACGGAGCCCTGCGGGGATAGAAAGCAGAGGGAGAGACGAGCCAGGGTGAGATATGAGCTTGTGGCGAATCGGTGAGTCTATAACTAATCAGGCATACAACTTTTTCTTAAATGGTACGCTATATAGCAGCATCGGTTGAAGTGCAGGCAAGATGAGCAGACAACTAAGCCTGTAATTCCTTGTACGCCTTGTGGAGCTGTACACACATTACCACCTCAAATCTCATCACTGAACGTCAGCTTCCGTATCTACAAACGTGCAGATACTCGCAGAACAAGGTACTGTCCCTGCTTGTTCCAAAAGGAGTCCTGGATTTATGGTAAACTGTCGCAAATGTGCTGTATTAAAAATGAACGATTGAATTTGTGCCGTATAAAAAAAATAACTCTTCACGTGAATAGTTATTGCGGACTGCATCTGAGATATTTTAAATGTTAAACAGGGCTCACGAGAATGGAAGTGTTGGAATAGATCCATGATGTCTTGGCTTGTGTCCCTTGCAAGTCACACCCTTGGTGTTGCACGTAACATTAATGTAAATTTGCTCGTCTCAGATTTTTTTTCTTATTCTCATTTTGCTGCAATAGTCCCCAAGGGTTCCATAACGAAATGTGGCCAAGAATGACAATTACCCTTCGGCAGAAACACCTGTACAGAAATCTCTCCCTGGCCCCTCGCGTGAAGACGAATAAGATCAACCTTGCACCGATGGCAACAAGCAGCGGATAAAGCAATGAAAGCAATTAATTACCAGCAACCTCGAGCAGACAGCCAAACAGGGTTAAGGGCACCTTCAGGATGTCTATTGAGTAAGATGATGGAAATTCCCATCGCCTCGTCAAAGCTTACCACTTGCGCTCATCGTTCATGAACACGAGTACCGTTCCGTAACTGTGCTCGCGTCTGTGCTTTTGTGCGTGGCCCGCGCTTCTGTGTGCGCTTCTGTGTGCGCTTCTGTGTGCGCTTCTGTGTGCGCTTCTGTGTGCGTGCCACATTGTCCCCCGCCACCTGTGCGCAATCCGCGCGAAACGCGATCCGTGCGAGCCCAGGAGGCGGACGAGTCACTCAACTTTGAGGAGCAGATTCTGGAGGCGGCGAAGGCGATCGCGGCGGCCACGAGCGCCCTCGTCAAGTCAGCCTCGGCCGCACAGCGGGAGCTCGTCGCTCAGGGCAAGGTGCGTGCGTGTGTGGGTTTGTGCGTGTGTGGGTTTGTGCGTGTGTCTGTGGGTTTGTGCGTGTGTCTGTGGGTTTGTGCGTGTGTCTGTGGGAAGCGGTAGTGGAACGGTTAGCGCGCTGCGCTACGAACCCGGTGACCCGAGTTCGATTCCCGCTCATGGTCAACACCGGTGACGATTTACTGAACCGGTCATGGGCCTCCCCGAGGTCGACTCAGCCTCAAATGAGTACCTGGTGCGGTGTGTAAGCATCGCCACTGGGGAGACAAAGGCAGTCAGGCGTGGTGATGGTCACCCACCCCCCGTGTAATGTTCTGCCCTTCATAGGTGCTCGCTAACAGCACTTGCCCCTACAGTCTGTTAAAGGCTATATGGAGGATCTTTATCTTTGTGTGTGTGTAACACAGACTATGCATGCTATTCACCAACTCTCCATCTCATGCCTAGATGTGAGCACTGAGCCAGCACCACATGCCCAATGATCGAATTCAGGTTTGAGCCACTCACGATTAAATCATCATCTTGAGTGGCGTGAATTTTATGGTGTGAGCCCAGTCACCCAGTGGCCACTCAAAAAGACGTTCTCTTATTAGGTGTTTTCACTAAATTAAGCCTAGACCAGCAACGAGAGCTACAGTCTATACTTACATTTGATGCCTGCTTTGCAACAAAACATTATCTACAGTGCATGAAGGAGCTGTGTATAATGTTGGTACGTCGCCAAGAGTCAAGTTGTCTCCTTGCTTAAACGAGGATAGGGGGGCAGGAATCACATTCATCGGTGGACTCCAGCTGGTGGTGGACGTTCCACTTTCCTATGGTGGAGGACAGGCTATATGATGACCGCTGTTTGGCTCCTCAAAGCGGTACCAATTTTGTCAACCTTGGAGGGATGATAGGCTGATTGAACTCCCTACCGAGATGGTAACTCTAAACTTTCCAATGTGAGTTGAGCATTCGAACGACAGTGCCACTGGGCCAGAGAGTATTGGGCACAGTTGTCGTCTGTGAAACTGACTTGAGTTGTAGATTCGTATGGTGGTCATAATGTGAGTTCAAGGAGTTGTTTTTTGTATCTCCAAAAAAATTAAATGGTGGAAAATGTCCAAAAGATATATGCATTTTGTATGCCTTTGCAATATATTTTATTCAAAGACAAATTCTGCAAGGAGCACACTTTTGAATTATAAAATGCAGTCTCTAAAATAATTTTACGTTTTAACATTTACTCATGTGTTTTATCCATTTTGTTTGGCCAAGAATGCACGGTCTTCAAAATAGTAGCATCTAGTTCACAGTACGCAAGGTTGCATGGCAATGATTTCACATTTTAAAATTAGATGGTGAAGAGTGTATGATGATGGAACAGCTGCACGGGTAAATGACATTGCTAACACACACACACACAATTACTCAAGCAAGAACTGCATCTGGTATGGCAAATCGAGGAAAAAATTGTGAATTATATTTTAGAAGGCAAAGTGTCTTCTCAAATAATTTCAGGGTGGTGCTCATTTGTGTTGCTGGTCCTAAGACAATGGGAGAAACTCCATATTCCTATGCCAAGGACTGGACAAACAACCACATTTGACTTCCCACGAAGCAGCACACCTCATTGTGTGGTGGCACTTATTTTCCAGACCACGGAGGGCTGATGATGGATACAATTATGGTGGGGCTAACCCTCACTAGGATCGAAAACCACAATTATTCTGCCAACTGAGAAAGTCTCCTAGCCATAGCAATGGTAATGTTTAACAATTGTGCTGTTCATAACTCACTCTTTTATCTTTTTTTAGGTCGGAGCCATTCCCGCTAATGCAGCAGATGACGGGCAGTGGTCCCAGGGTCTCATCTCAGCGGTAAGTGGTGTAATTTAGCAGCTGCCACCCAACATGGACATTTGATAATATCTGTCTTATCACCATGTTATTTACCTCCACGCTCTTCTTCAATCGTGCCACTTTGCCGTTGTATTTTACATTGTTCAGGCTTTGTTGATAATAAGTCAAAGTATCTCTATGCTCCAAGGAGTGATCGGGTGGCAGCAATGTCTCTTGGCAGCCCCCAACAACAACAACCATGTTGGCGTATATACCGTTTGATAAATATGACGTCACCTCAAGATTCTGCACTGAAGTAGTTTTAAAAACACGCCTTCCAAGCGACTGTTTTGCACCTTTGACATTGCCATGGCAGGATCCAATCTCTCCATTGTATGACCACTGTTTGACTTCCTGTAAAGTGGTACTCAATTTGATCAACTTTCAAAGCGTGATAGGTTGAGTCGTCCTTCACAACGGGATTTGAACTCGCAACCCTCTAATTGTGAGTCATATACTTTATTTATAGTTTCACGTGGTTTCATTCCATAGTTGATATTGAGAGTAAAAGATCATCTTCAGCCAGTGGAACACGATGTTAAGATATTTTTTACTCCCATTGACCGAGAACAATTTTCGTGCTTATATTCACTTACTGTTTGTTTTGTCATGTTATAAATAGAAACTTGTTTTATTTTCCATCATTGCCACCTTTTACTTAAACACTGTCCACGGTTGGATAAGTTGGCAGCCCGAAGCCAGTTGGCGCAGTGTATAAATTCCACATTTCTCATTGCGGAGTTTGATCTCTTAAATAGGATGAACACTTTTAATCTCGCACAAAGTTTTTTTATTAGTATTATCATCGCCATAACGTTATCACAGTTGTCATTCTGAACGGAGCTTATATATATATCTTCTACTTAGTGGAAGACATTCAAACATGTCATTTGTGCCGGCCTATTATTGCCACCTAATTTTCCCCCCCCCAATTCACAAAATCTTTTTACCACCACTGCAAGATTTAATTTTAACACCACTCCATCACACAACGTTACATACAGATGCTTGCCTCCACTCACCAACTCTGTCCTGACCATTCACCCACCGCCACCCACCACCCGGGCCTCCGGGCACGCTGACGCTCGCAGGCACGCATGGTGGCGGCCGCCACGAGCAGCCTGTGCGAGGCGGCCAACGCGGCCGTGCAGGGCCACGCGAGCGAAGAGAAGCTCATCTCGTCCGCCAAGCAGGTGGCCGCCTCCACGGCGCAACTGCTCGTCGCCTGCAAGGTCAAGGCGGACGCCGACTCCGAGGCCATGCGGCGGCTGCAAGTAAGTGGGAGACGACGAGGGGCGACGGGCTCGGCGCGCCAAGTTCATCTGCGGAGCGACGCGTTGCTGCTTGAATTGCGCGCCGATAATAATTCGGGGGGATGCTACCGCAGCGTATTAGTTGGCACACTGGGCTTATGATTCAGAGGTCGCAGGTTTCGATCTCCCCGTGAGCAAGTTGATACAATGGTGCAAGTTTCTTCATTCTCCGCTGTCCGCTCAGCAATTATTAATGGGCACACCGCAGTTAGTTAATCTGCAATGTGTGGGTAACTCCCACCGCTGTCAGCAAGCATTGGCCCAAAATACCCTCGATGGGGACTCTCTAGTGCTCCCTCTAATACAGAGCCCTCCTGCCAACAGTGGCATGAGCAAGGCATTGCAGGGCTGCACCTTTATCTACTAATTCAGGTGCCTATGGCCTATTAACCTGGAACGTGCCCGAAATAAAGAGCTCAGATGCTCAGTAGTGTTAAGCCTGATGAACAATCCTTGGACCGGTGACCACCACGCATGCCAGGCTGTCGCCGGTGGCTACATGCCTGTGCTATGTGGTGGTAAGCAGGTTCAGCACAGCAAAAATCTATTGTCATACCGTACTTATATGCTCCCATGCACACACTTTTTGCCTTCACCAACCCGCGCTATTAACAAAGAAAAGAAAAAACGTGCTCAACACAATTAACGGTGAATAGTTTTTGTTTTACTCATGCATTGCCAAACGACTCTCCTGATACCGCTGCCATTGACCCCACGTGCGCCACCCCCCCCCCCCCACTCCCTCCATTTCTCCCCAGGCCGCCGGTAATGCGGTCAAGCGAGCATCCGACAACCTCGTGAGGGCTGCCCAGAAGGCAGCGTTCGAGCAGCAGGAGGAAACCAACGTCATCGTCAAGTCGCACTTTGTGGGTGGCATCGCGCAGGTAAAGCGCCCATGTTTCCATCGCTGCGATACGCGTGCCCGTATGTGTGTGTACCGTGCGGTAGTTCAATGTGGGGAGCGGAAGTGCAACGGTTAGCGCACTGCGCTACTAACCCAGCGACCCGAGTTCGATTCCGGCTCACAACCAAAACCAGTGACGATTATCTGAATTGGTCCTGGGCCTCCCCTAGGTCGACTTAGTCTCAAATTACTACCTGGTGCAGTGTGTAAGCATCGCCACTCGGGAGACAAAGGCGGCCGGGTGTGGTCCTGGCCACCCACCCCCTCATGTGCCGTGCCGGCCTTCATAGATGCTCACTAACAGCACTTGCCCCAACAGTCTTTTGAGGGTTTATGGGAAATCTTTGTCTTTGTGTACCGTGCTGGTCTTCATAGGTGCTACTCGCGAAAAGCACTTTCTCCAACAGCCTATTAGAATTCTAGATTTGAAGCTTTCGTGACTGCAAGGATCCATACTCTTTGGTTCTATTCGGTAAAGTCACATAAAAAACAACAAAAAATAAAAACGTCGTGAATTTTTTATTTTTTGTTTGTTTATTTACGTGACTTTACCGAATAGAACCAAAGAGTATGGAGCCTATTAGAAGCTACACGGTGGACTTTTGTCTTTTGTTGTCCGATGAACCTTGATGGGGCTGCCTCGTTAGAAGATATTCTGGAGCAGTAGGAAGCGACTGATGAGTCACTCACTGTCTTCTCAATGGGGAAGCAAGCAGAAACACGGAGTCGCCATTAGTGATAGGTAATGATGTCACAGCTTAAGTCGTCCCTTGCTGATTAGACTAGCTTAGAAGATTCATTACAGATTACTCATTAATTTGCAGCTTAATGTCTCCAATGATGATTCTGCAATAATGTTCTAGAGTAGTTATACAATGCAGATTACAAATGATAGAGCTTTGGCAAAACCATTTCTGATTACCGATTACATTATATGACGTGCTATTACGGGATTGTTACAGGGAGTAGAAATATTGACTCGTGTCGAAATGTCTCCTTGCTCATTCATTTGTCAGCCGTGAGTCATTGGTCAGGAATTCATTTTCACATCTCTGAGGTCAGTCTTCCCGTAAGACCACCGCTGTTGACTTCCCACGAAGTGGTGCATATTTTACGAACCCCAGAGGAGTGATAGACTCAGTCAGCTCCAGATCAGGATTTAAACTCGCTGCCTTTTGATCGATAGGCAAGCATTGTTGTCACATACTAAATAATGTTGGTTACCTTATTTATTCGTTTTAATCAATTAATTCTAAACATGATGACATACCTCATGTGTTAAAGCAATCTTCAAGTTTACTCGCTGTCTTTTTCCAGTGTTGTCTTCTCTTTTTAAATCCTTTACGTTAAGTGAGTGAATGTGCAGGAGTGCTTGTTTTCCTTGCCTCACAGTTACTGCTTTGCAAGATCAGTTTATTCATCATTGAGATGTGTAGAGGTCACATCCCTTGTACCGTCAAAGTATCTTATTTTTGTATTCATGTGTAATGTGGGGCATTTAAACATTTGTGGGTATGACATTTTTCTTCCGTGGCACCAGCCTATTTTTTTTTTTTACTTTTATTGAATCTCACCACGATGCAGTTTGCCTTTTATTGATATAATTATAGTCGTGAAATGATAAATTAATCTGCGCATCCTTCAATGTCCCAGTCTGAGAGTGCTTGCTAAGCCTCGTGTATATGTACTCTATATATGTGTATATGTATGCACACGTACAAAACATCTATACTCGTGGAGAGCAGCTGTACGTTCTACAGCACACCCAACTATGAACCCAGTGACCTGGTCATAAACAATAGCACAGATGAGAACAAAAGTGAAAATGTCCTGCTTTTAAGTTGTTTGATAAATATCCACATCAGCATCGGGCAGACAGGGATTATTAGCCATACAGTAGTGTTTGCTATGCCAGCCTTCACACATATGCGGCAACTGCACTTGCCTCAGCCGTATATTGTGAAATTGGGGACCTTTTTTTGTCTTTGTGTACATTAGTACATAATCAATGCCATGGTAAAGGATTTACAAGCACAGTGCAGGAATATCTATCGGTTAATAAAAAAGGCGTGTTATTTACATATTGCACTAACGAATGTGGTGAGTGAGCATTTTTAGACTCTGTAAAACACCAAATGATACCGAAATTAAAAATGTTTGCTCGCCTGGCTCTGTGCTGTAATTTCAATAGCATGGTTCAAATGAAATACTAAAGCTGAGCACCCGTTTACACCAAGTCACAGTGTGTTTAGGATAATTTATGAATACTAGATCTAGTGACAGTGAATATACCAAAACCATCTCTTCAGGCAATAAGGCATCTAGGCCCTGGAGCGACCATGGGGCAAGGTTGGCTACGTATGGTGCGGAAGAAGTTCAACATACTGTACATGTATGCAAGTGAAAAATGCCAAATGTCTCCATGGTCCTTAAGGATCTTAAGTTGAATGTCGTTTCCAAATTAAGTCTAAAGATACACCCGACAATTAGTCAGTCATGCTCCTCTTTCGATAATGAAAAAAATCACTGACCAGGAGCAGGAAACGGATTTGTTCAAGGGCACATACTTTTACGATTATATGATTGTGATACGTTAATGGGTTGGCCCTGATGTATACGAGATACATAGGAGCAGTCTGTGCCTCAGAACGGCACGGACATTTGATTTGCATCTTGTACATCCCTACAAGCATCCAGAGGTAGGCAACAACACATCAAAAGGATATTACTAAAATAATACAGTTCCAATCATAATTGGTTATTGGGTTAGGCCAGAATGATCTGGCCAATTGAAACGAAACCTCATCTCAAATTGATAATTGTGGTTGTGAGAATTCATATTCTTTGGTCTTTCGGTAAAGTCATGTAGATTGGTTCAAAGGAAATAACAAAAAAATAACAAAAAACTATTTTATTTGAACCTATCTACGTGACTTTACCGAAAGACCCAAGAATATAAATTTCTGCAGTCACGAAAGCTTTAAGTCAACGTTGTGAGAATTGTTCTTCGACACCAGTGAGCTGAAACAATGATAATGGTTATGATAAACACTTGCACGAGTTCAACAATTTCATTTGTTTGTCTCTGTTGGGTGGTGGTGGGGTTACACAACACAAATTTGGCCAGACCATTTTGTGTCCTCACCCAAAAAATAAATATATTGAATCATTATTATAAGCTACAAAAAACATACTTTCTGAGATAAAATAATACATGTATTTTACCGGTAGATGAGTTTGCATTATTTTAGTATGAATCTAAAATAATAATTGGAACTTGAAGGTGCCAAAACACACATCACTTACGTGGCCAAACGTTCATTAAAAAAGAAAGCTTTAATCAGCCAAGCAGTTATGAACTGGGGGATAGAGCCCCGGACAAGAAAAATACGTCTGTATTATAATATGGTAATAATATAGAATTTCCATATACAGTAAAACCTTGCATTGCGAGCATAATTCGTTCCGGAAACGTGTTTGTAATCCAAAGCACTCGTATATCAGTTGTGATCACGTGACGCTCGGCAGACAAAGCGTATACGTTACTGCTCGTATTGCCAAGACCTCGCTCGTTTATCAAATTAATATTTATTTAAAAAATTTGCTCGTCTTGCAAAACACTCGCAGACCAAGGTTTTACTGTAATAGAGTCATTTACGCAGTTCATTGCGTGTTAGGCTGGGTTGTACTGTAGGTAGTGCCTGTCACAAAGCCTGCTTCTGAAGCTGGGTGGTGAATGAACGTGCGTTATGATATGAAGGGAGAAACCAATAAACTGGCCAATATTAAATTATTTAAATAACATCGAAGTGCCTGTTCATGCTGTAAGAGCAGACTAAATCAGTTTTCGTTTGAAGAGAGTTAATGTTTTAGCTCTTCATTTCCTTAAGTGCAGGGTGCCTCAATGATACATTTCAAGTCGCTTGGTGTTCAAAATTCTATCACGCATTGCGGCACCTGAGGATATGGGGAAAGCAGCAAATCGATTTTAAATGTTTTATTAATTTCGAGGTTCTAAGGATGAATTGCTGTAAAGCTTTTATGGTTCAATGATGGCATGGTCAAGTTTGAAAACCTAAAGGAAAAAAAGTAACATTTGTCGGTTGTTATTTAATTAACAAAAATCACTTGTACCTGAGTAGCATGTAGCTCCACAGTCAAAATGGTGGCATCCTCTCTCCTCTTGATTTCCAATTAAAAATGCACCTGCTTCCATCACTATATTACCAAAATACACAACCTGCACATCCGATTAGCACGATCGGCTATGGTGCGATAGAAGTTCAACATACATACGTACGTACAACCTCCATAGAGAGCAAAGGACAAGCTCGTTCATTGGGATGTCCTTTTTTCCTTTAAATGTGAACCGCTCGCCGCCAGCAGGTTATCCATGAAGGTCCCAAAAGGTACTTGCAAAAACTCTGCATCCGGAGTGAAATCCAGGCCAGGGGACGTTCCCTCTCCTTGCGTAACGTCTTTGTTGCCGTGTCTTGTTGAAGGTTTTCAGAAATGAGCTTTGCTCGTGGCGGAGTGGCAGCCTCGAGAACTATAGTTACTCTTACAGTTACAATTGTGAGTAAGCGGGAGTGTGCGTGGGGGTGGCGCGTCCCCATAACCCACACCCCACCGTGTGCAGCTTCCTTCCTACCCGGACTCGAACATCATTCTCATCACCATCACGAACCCACCCCCCCCCCTCCCCCACTTTAACCTCACCCCGAGCACCCAGACGTGGGACGTTAACGCACTGCAGTGCAGCTGCAGAAAAAACCACCACGCTGTCTCATCCGCTGCCAACTCACCATCCCCAAGACCAGTTTGAGCTATCAAGTCGCTGGCGAGTCCAAAAGAAATCTGCAGGAGCACGTGCTGTCAGAGGGCGGAGTCGCCGCGCTCAGACGAGCAATGGGGCACAAGGCATTCTTCTTCATTGGTGGCCCTGAGGCAGTTGTGGAAATTCCATATTTCCATGGCAGGGCATATTCTTTCCTTAGCATGACCACCGTTGACTTCCCATAAAGTGGTACCCATATTGCCAGGATTGGCAAAGGGATGAGTTGACCCAATGAGCAGGATTTGAATGCACAACATTTAAATGTTAAATTGCTTGTAAATATGCACATATATAATTTCATTGATAAACATTGACAGTCTCCAGAATAAGTATTTGTTCACATTCATGAGTGCTTCCGCAGGCTTTCATTGACTTTGGCCACTAAGGGTTTTGTTATCAATTTGTTTTTAAAATATACTGGGTTAAAAAATTAATTGTCTTTTAAGGTTAAGTAATATCCTTTTTACTTCTTGTACTTATTTTCAATGTCTTCGAAATTTCTCGACATTTGTAACACCTTTCTTAGGGCAGATATTGACCGTTGCAATGATGCTGTTTTATACTTGGAATATTTTTTTTAAATATACTATTTCAGTGCTATTGGTTCATTATTATTTTTTTTCCCAAGAATTGCTCTGTGCAAAATTAGAACATGTATGTCTACATATATGCTTTAATCAACCTAATGAATGTTGCTACATATATAACATAGGAAAACGTAGTTATTGAAAATATTGCATTTTGGCCATACTATCTCGTATTACCATACAATGAAAATACCATTAAATACAGAGCAAAGCAAATGAAGGTCACACAGTCAAAGCATCCTCATGGGAAAATCAGAAATGGGGAGGTGCCCATACCTGCACTCGAACCTGAGCACTTTTACTGCCACAAATGTGCTGAGACCTGAACCAGTCATGGAAATTTTACATTCCTTTAGCAAAGGCCATTCGAACTACCGCTGTTGTTGAACCTCAGGAGGTGCTGGTTCATGTGTGATGGGCCGAGCTGAACCGCATTTGAAATTCAACTTGCAGCCTTACGCTTGTGAGACATGCTATAGTCACAGTGCCACCCGCCTAGAAAGTAGTATATGATAGTGACGGTGTAGTACTGCCACAGTACCTTATGTGTATATATATTTGAAACCATGTTAATTTGAAGGGCATATCTGCTTCCCTGAGCCAGCCATGTGATATAACATGTGAGCCTGCCTAGATTGTGTGCTTAAATATGTTTTAAACAATTTAACATTTCTGGTCTTGGTGATTTTATAAACTAATAAGTAACTTTCATGTTTTTGATGGCACAATTTTGTTGTGGCTAACATCCATATGCTGATGTTACGACGCTGTGTGTTTTTCCACCAATAGCTGTTAAATATCTTGTTTTAACAAGCACTTTTACTGCCACAAATGTTAGTTAACTACATCAATCAGAAGTCGAGTAACATTGTAATAGTTATAGTGGTGTTAAATGGTCTGCTATTTGGATTTAACCATCATATATTCCATTTGGCTATTTTATTCACAACTAATATACTCTGCGAGAAATGTATTTTTAATATATATAAATCAAATTTACACTTCGATTTGTGAATTGGACACCGTGGTAAATAACTACATGTATAGTTTAATCAGGAACTCGGATGGAAATATCCCTTTGTGCGTATATTATCGTTTCCACTTGTCATCCAGTGGAAGCAGTGCTTGCCACTTTCAGTTTGTATAGAATCACATTTGTGCGCCTGTCATCCGCAGATAATAGCGGCGCAGGAGGAGATGCTGAGAAAGGAGCGCGAATTGGAGGAGGCCCGCAAGAAGCTGGCTCAAATACGGCAGCAGCAGTACAAGTTCCTCCCCTCGGAGCTCCGGGACGACCAGGAATGACCCAGATGCACCCTAGCATGGCCGACGCCGATGCCACCTTGTGGCCGAACAGTCCCACTCTCTCCTCCACCAGTGCCAGCTCCTTGCTCTCCTCTGTGCCAAAATCCCTTTTCGGTGACGCTGAATGCCCGTCCTCCTTGTACGTTGCCACTCGTTTGTTTGTCAGTACGCAAGACATGAAAGATTTAGAAGCTCAGCTTGCCAGTCCGGTTGCTGGAACTTCAAATCCTCTCCGTGCTGAGTTTGACCTCTTCTCCTCTCCCTCGGCCAATTCTTGCCCTGACATAAATGTTCCCATTGCCAAGTCCTCAGTGCCAGATGCTGAAGAGTGCCACTCTGGTTCCACGTCTTTGAAAACTGATGGTACCTCTTCATAAACCGGTGTCTCCCCACCTCCTGTTTAGGTGGAAAGTCACCCAGTAAAGATGCCAGCCACTAAAACCTGCAGTGCTTGTGGCTTTTAGCCAGTCTGTTGGCAAAAATGATGGAAATGCTTATTATAGCTGAACTCTTTTGGCTGGTTTTAGTTTTGTATTGTTGGGAAAAGTGTTTTAGTCAAATAAAAACAGCACAAATGCAGCTAGATTTGTTTTTTGCTATGTCTCAATGCTTGTCCACGGCTGTCAGTTGGTTGTTTAGTTATCTCTGAATGTGAGATCGTACAGTCTGGGGCTAAAGAAAATGTACAGAATGACAACCAAAATAATCACCTGCTGCTTTAAGACTAGGTAGCCCATCCAGATCTCTTGAAAAAATGTGCATGTCATGGGCAGTGTTATTTCTGTGGATGATGCTTCTGGCCTTCAAATTCTGAAAAAAATGCCATTAACTATTTTGTTAACCAACTTTTTTTTCGATCGTAAATTCGCCCACTGATGACATGCATCTATATGGCCACCATTTCTAGTCGCTAAAACTGGACTGAATGAATACTCTGGAATAGGTAAAACTGTTCCCTGGCTGCAGATTTCCTTAACAGTGTGCACCAAATATGCTCCATGTAAACTAAATAGTGATTAACCCGTGCATTTGTACGTGGGTGCGTTGGGGGAGCAACAGTATCGTGGTAAGTGCAATTCGCTACGAACCTGGTGACACCGAGTTCGATTTCTGCTCACGGCCAACATCGGTGACAATTATCTGAACAGGTCCCGGGCCTCCCCTAGGTCGACTCGGCCTCAAGGAAATACCTGTTGCGAAGTGCAAACATCGCCACGAGAGAGAAAGGTGACTGGGCGTTATTGCTGACCACCTGTCCTCTCGTGTGTCATGCCAGCCTTCATAGGTGCTCGCTAACCACACTTGCCCCTACAGTCTGTTCAGGCTATACGGGGGATCTTTGTCTTTTTGTCTCGTGTGCCATGCTAGCCTTCATGTGTGCTCTCTAACAGCACTTGCCCCCAACAGTCTGTTCAGGCTATACGGGGGATGTTTGTCTTTTTGTCTCGTGTGCCATGCGAGCCTTCATGTGTGCTCGCTAACAGCACCTGCCCCCAACAGTCTGTTGCGACTATATGGGGGGGGGGGGGATATTTGTCTTTTTGTCTCGTGTGCCATGCAAGCCTTCATGTGTGATCTCTAACAGCACCTGCCCCCAACAGTCTGT
Organism: Petromyzon marinus; assembly: GCF_048934315.1. Taxonomy (NCBI): domain Eukaryota; kingdom Metazoa; phylum Chordata; class Hyperoartia; order Petromyzontiformes; family Petromyzontidae; genus Petromyzon; species Petromyzon marinus. The sequence continues at coordinate 23,052,091 of NC_133667.1, read as the reverse complement.
TGCGACTATATGGTAGGGATCTTTGTTTTTTTGTGTTGTGTGTGCAAAAAAAGCCACTCGCACATTAGCAAACTCTTTCAAACTCTCCGCTCGGTTTCCAACACCTGTTGCGGACATAATGGAAAGTCATAGCCCATCATTGCTTGGCCCTGCCCGAATTAGATTTACCAGCCAAGCCTGGCTTTGGCAAGTCTTGCAATGGTCATGGAGACCCAGGTCTACCCGAGACAAATGAGTCGCAACTACATTGTTTGGAATAAGCATCGTGACAGTTACCTGCAAATGTAAGAAAAGCACTGCCGCTAACACTTACTCCCACTTCGAGTGAAGTGAAGATTATGTAACCCTTTTATGGTGCTGCCCAAGATGTGTTAAGAATAATAAGCACACGTTCATGAGAAAATTACTTTTGCATTGATTGTTTTCCTGAATTAAATGTGTTTTTTCCTCGCTTGCTTTGATCTGACTAGCGTTAATTATCACAATTCAAAGCACACACAAACACCTGCAACATATGGCAGACTCATTTACTCGTATTCCTTTCTGCTCAGCATAATCGTTATCACGGAATGCAAGGTGCAACGCAACGTTATCCCTCGGCTTCGAATCCGATACGCGGCTGTGTAGGTTTCTTTGGCGAGTCGACACATAAACATCGATCTCCTCGGCACATTCTTACAATTATTGTTATCGTCACAAGACGAGAAGTCATACGTGGTTACGATAATCTTGAAACATTCACAGTATTACGAACGGACACGCTTGACCGCTGTGATGTGTGTGTGTCGTGTGCCAGAGGGACGCATCTTAGTCCCACTTCATCTCTCCTCGTGTAAATTGCATTGGGACGGACAGCATATTTTTTGCAAGTGGAAAAACGCGCCCCTCGCCCACATCATAACTCGCATCGTCCAACCTGTGGTGCTCTCGTTTGAATTATTATTATTTGCAAAGCGGGAATACAATAAAAACACAACAATGCTCGCTTACCTTCAACTTTTAACAAGATTGTTATGATAAATGTATTTACAGTATTCTTATATTCCTCATTTTAAAAAAAAGAGCGTGTTATGTAAGTTCGGGGGTTATTTTTTGTGGCACGCACAGTATACAATCGTGCATATATCTTCAAGTTTAAAACAAATCCCAGAGCTCATATGTACCACCATTGTTACGCAGCTTAACATGTAAGCCATACTCCTATGCATATAACCCTATACGCCATCGTAGTGCTGTTCCCCTGCACACGTTTGTTCCTGATGCCCTCCCTGGTTTGTGGCTGGGTTGTCATTTTAAGCAAAAATAAAAATCCGTGTATAAACCGCCATACCTTTAAGCCGTGTTACCTGGAAAGTTGAAAGTGTACCGTTGTAAGGAAATGCAGTGTATATTCCTAATCATTAAAAAAATTATAATAAACGTAAGCATTTCTTCTTAACCGTTGTGAAACCTGATACTGTATTTCTTTTGTGTGGATTTTCCGGGTCTTGGTATGTTCCCCACTGACTCAACAAAAAAAACCGTCCACCATATGGTTCTTGTTAAGCAGATTTTAACTCCAGTGTCTGATGGATCTGTCGAGTTAAAGGTTCAAGTGATTTCCTGCTCTAGTGAGCACGGCATGATGGCTCCATCTCCATTGGCCTCCTGCTGATCCACCTGGCAAGGTTGCTCGACGGTTAAGCGAGCAGCCCGCAGTCGGAAATGTGCGAGTTCAGACCCTGGTGTTGTGAGGGGTTGACTCAGCCTGGCATCCCTCTGGGGCTGATACAATAAGTATTTTGTGGGGAAGTTCAAATAGTGGGTGTCCTATGGGTAGACTCATCCCTGCTATCGGAATGAGGAATTTCCACCATCAGCTCAGGGCTATAAACAGGAGGTGATCACTGCCTCAAAGTTCGTTCAAAAAATGAATTTTGGTCACCCTGAACCAGTGGTAGAAATTCCACATGACGATGGTGGAGACCGGTCTCCATATGATGACCACTCTTAGCTTCTCACAAAGTGATTGGAAATGTTTTCAACCCTGGTGGGATCGTGACGTTGAGCTGACCTCCAACTGGAGTTTGAGCTCGGAACTCCTGATTGCGAGCTGAGCAACATTGTGCATTGCTGCACCATATGTAGACAGCATCTCAATGCGTGTGGTCCCTACTGTTTGCTGTGAAGCATACTTAAGATATTTTAGAACATTTATTTTAAGCAGAGCACAGCTGCGCTATGATGATGAAACCAGAAAAGTCTGGGTACGTTCAACACCATTGCTTGTCTGAGCTACAGGAATGCAGCATATGTACATGCACGTGTGTTCACGCAATCCCCTCAACATGACAGTTGGACCCTGTGCTGGTAGGGTAATTTTTAAATGGCCCTGCAAAGGGGAATGCCCCAGAGCTGCAGTAATTGCTAACAGATTTGTTCTGCTGAAACATAACAGCTACCGTGTTAAGTACAAGTTGAGGTCACAGTCGTCAGAGAAGAGCCAACCAAGAATGCACCGTTTAGCCTCAGCACTTGTACTCTCAGCAAAGTTTGTTTAGACTATAGGACAACAAAGAAGATGCTGTATTTAACGCTCAGCGTTTGACAATGTTAATAAAAACACGGGCTGGCAGGTAGAGTGCTTCAGGCAGGGCCTCTTGGATTGGGGGGGGGGGCAGTAGAGCTGTTGTGTGGGAGGCGGGGGGGGCTACCATAATTGTATACCTCTAAGCAGAGTGAACTTGCGTGGACTACATGGACATTTGGTGGGGCAGGGCCCACACCAGCGACCAGCTTGCGCCGGCCGTGGCTTAAGCCAACCGTGCTTGTCGCACGTCCGATTAGCAGGGGTGGCTACGTACGGTGCAAAAGAAGTTCAACATACATACATCAAACATGGTATAAGAAGTCCTGAGATGTGCTCGACTTTCTAACTGATCTCAACTCAGTGGTTTAACTGCCTACGCATTCACATCAGGTCCGCGATGCCATCTGGGGGCCACGGCATCAATTCGTGATTCGTGGTGGCAACGATTCGTTGACAATGATTTCTGTATACGTCCAATGAAAGTGAATTAACATGAAAACCAACTGAAATAACTTCAACAATATAGCGGAACGACGTTGTGAACGTTCACTTCTTAACCAGGATAAACTCTTCAGAATCATGTTACATTTCTAAGCGAAGCAAGTATTATTTTGACTAGTGAATAGGCGATCACGGGTGGAATGGTGACACAGTTGTTAGCTCACTATGCCATGAACACAGCGACCCGAGTTCAGTTACCGGCCATGTTGAACATCAGTGGAAGATTAATGTGCGAAGTAGTGCCAGGTCACCCTCTACACAAACCCACACTGACCAGCATGGTGAAGTATGGTCCAACAACCTCCCCCTATGACTGTAATAGTGTGAGGTGGCCTTCATTCAACAGGGATATCAATTAGTATTTAAGTATGATCACAATTAAAACTTTTGCCCATAAAAAGGAATCGGTGCCACAAAAGCTTGCACCGCAAGTAGTTTCAAAGGGCGAAATATCCAGTCTTCGTACGGTCTGTGCTTCACACAAGGATCGCCCCACTGTCAACCATATGATTGTCATCAGATAATGCTCAATATTGACCCAGGAGAGCTGATAGGTGGGCTTAAATATCACCGACGTGGGTAAGGTCATTGCATTACCATCACAACTGTTTAGGTGCAACAGGTGTATCGAATGACTCATATAAATCTCGACTCCAAAGATACAAAAATCTATCCTTAATTATTCAATGGTTAAAAATAAAAGTAATCACGCACACTCGTGGAGTGGTGGGATAACTATACATGGATAATGGATCGCCAAATGTAAATTTTTAATTGGGTGCAGTGTCATTTCAAAAGTATTCCTTGTCAGCTAACTATACTGCAGCTGCTCTCAATGGAGCAGAGGGTATCCTGTGATGGAATTGCTGGCTGCTTGTAGCAAAAATTGGCAGCAGAACTAAAATAAGCTGGTACATCGGAACATGATAAACCGAGGCATCCCCCTTCCATTGCCACCAGAAATTCCCCAATCCCACAGTGACCCTCACCATGCCCGACATAGCTTAATCATCGCAGTGCCTGCCACAAAACAGAGGGCTCGGGCACACACACATTCCGTGCGGTGCTCACTTTTAAACAAAAAAAACATCACCACTTCCAACCTAAAGTCGAGACGGCGGGGTAGGGGCGAGAGAGAGAGCGAGGCGGGTTTGGAGTTTTGTCGGCTACCGAGGGGGCTGGGCTGGCTTGCGGCTGGCTTGCGGGAGTGGGGCCCGGTGGGAGGAGGCAAGGGAGGAACCTTGCTCTCTCGACAGTCTCTCCACCCGTGCCCCTCTTCCTCCATCTCCTCCCTCTCCTGTCCTCCACCCTCGCCCCGTGAGCTTTTGTTCAGCTGCACTTGACCGAACACGCTCACTCTGCTCGGCAGTCTCGCCACACCCCCCTCCCTCCCCCAGTTGTCCAACAAACCAGAGAGCCAACTCTGATCTCTCTCTCTCTCATCTCTCGTCTCGCTAGCTCACTCTTCTCACGCGCGCAAGCAAGACAACCCCAAGCAGCGACCATGGAGGCCATCAAGAAGAAGATGCAGATGCTGAAGCTGGATAAGGAGAATGCCATCGAGAGGGCCGAGCAGGCTGAGGCAGACAAGAAAGCGGCGGAGGAGAAAGCTCGCCAGGTGGGTTAGTTGCGATGTCCCGTGGGTTCGCGTCCGGCACCAGGTGCTGAAGCGCACACCGAGAGACCCAGCCCTTATTGCCACTGCAGCGGCTAGTACCGCAGACTGATGGTGCATTTTCATACGGGAAGGTGTTCCGTCATTTTCTGACGGGCAGGGAGGGGTCGAGTGCAGAGTTGCCTCGCGCAGGCGAATAAGAGGGGGGGGGGGGGGCAGTGTTTGCTGTCCGTTAAGAGAATTAGATCCACCCGTCAGTCAAGCCACGCGCGCGTGCGTAATTGTGTGAGCGTGTTCGTGCGCACGTGGCCGGGTGACACCGCGTCGCTGCACGGCATCGCGAAGCGGCGAATGCAAGCGGCTCAGCGAGCCGCGCTGCCAAGGATCTATACTGCACTGCAGTGGAGTCGCGTGAACACGTGCGCAACGACGCACCCGTTGCGTGCGTGTGATCACAAGCGTGTTGATGGAGGAGACTCAACTGCGCAAATCGGGAATTTGGGTGGTTGCTCATCCCAGCGGGTAGCTCCGAGCATCTTGCGGAAATTCCACATTTACCCCAGTTATCCCTTATAATACGGGCACGATATACTGTACAAACAGTTTACAGTATATATTCCCGTAAAAGTACATCGATAGGTGATATAGAGGTGCGTAACCTGCACTGGATTCTATATACGCAAATTGCACGGACAGTATTATAAATGGGAGATGCGGTAGTGCGGTGGGTATCTCACAGCGCTATGGAGCCAAGTTCGATCCCTGGCCACGGCTAACAATCAAGTGACGAGTAATCATTTGAATCGGGGCCAGCCCCTTGCACCACACCTCACCAGTTCCGCACTGCCCAGCCAGCGGTGGTGAAGTATGGTGAAGAAACCCCCACTCCTCCTCCCCCCCCCCCATAAACAACACGGCGTGTCGTGGGGCCTTCATTCAGCCGTCTGGACTGCTAACTAACAAATTAATGAAAAAAAATCAAAGAGCAGATGTCACAGAGAGGAAAGGAATTCCCGGAACGTTTCGGCCCGGGAATTCTCTCTGATTTAAGAGAGATCACAGAGAAGGCGCAATTCGGCCGGATCGTGAAACGACGCCGTTGTGTGTGCTAGAGATGAAGAGCGGGTGAGTTCACGTCCCTCAATTCAACTGTCGCAGTCATCACGAGAGGCGATTGCTAAAATCGGCTTGAGAATGAGCCCCGTGGCGGGTTACGTTTCAGTACTGACCGTGGGGTTTTAAATCTACGTGATGAAATAGCGCAAACCTCGGAAGTTATGATGCATGGCAATGTATGCCTTGTCTGACTACAAAAGTTAACGGGATATTAAAATATGTATCAGTGTGTTTCACCACAACTAGACCATGACGAGTACAAATCCCGGTGAAGGAGGCGATAAAATCAAGATAGTACATCTTTGTTGGAAGTGAGCATTGGTCGCAATGTGGGCATACTGGTCCCGTCATAAGAATGTCGAATTTCCACCAAACTTGGCTCAGAGTCGCGAACGAAGATGAGTAGCAAGGCACGTTAACATTGCAGTCGCCTGCTTGCCTGTGCTTTTCCTCGAAAATTAATTTTAAAAAAATGTCAATCCGTTCACGACAGTGTTGTGGTGTGAATAGACCAGCGGCATGGTAATCGAAGTAGGCAGAGGGAGGCGAACTCATGCGGAAACTCTCACGTTGTGCATGACTGCGCCGAGCAAAGTTGGCCGGACAGCATGAGGGCTAAAGCAAATAGGAGGGCAACTTTAGTCAAAACATGGACCCCCCCCGCCCCTTCTCCCACTCAGCTCTTCCATCACTTTAGCCACATACAGCTCCTTCATTCGCTACCAGCTGCTGCTTAGACTCTTCACTGTCATCAGAAATATCAATAAGCAGTGGAGCTGAGGCACAGCGGTTAGCACACTGCACCCTGAACGTCAGTCTGATTTTGGGCCAGAGTTCACTCGCATCCGTGGCGAGTGGCATGCCAACTGGTCCTGGGTTACCCCCGTTACTAACTCGTACTGACCAGCGTGGTGAAGTATGTTCAAATGATCGCCATGGCCGATATGATGAGGGAAGGCCTTTTTTTCCAGTCGTGGATTGGAAAAGGATTGTAATGTAATTGATAGAGCATTAATGCAATGGAAAAGGTAATGAAACGTTTATATTTCTAAGTTAAATAACACAGACCACTGCTTAATATTGTTTATGAACTGTGAACACTATTGCTCTTAATGTACTATTTTCGTAAAGAGCATTCAAAAGCATAGATTTATCTTTGCTCAAATGCGCAGGAGGGTGGAACTCATCTATCTTGGTGGGCCTGAGCCAGTGGTGGAAGTTCCACATTCTCATGGTGAAGGCCAGTCTATTAATATATTTGTGATTGTTCACATTATGATCTTAATAGTTATGGAGGGATTGGATCATGCCATAAGAATGTGAAATGTCTACCACTGATTTAGATCCGCAAATGGTAATGAGCGCTGCCCGTCCTAACTTCAGCGAGATGGGGATATTTGGGCAGCGATCTTTGACGTTCACAATAAAAATAATAATAGTTTTACTGATGAAATGATGGTAAAGTTGCTGTACACAGTGCAGCAATTTTATCAATACTCTAAATTATTTAAGCCAAATAAAATACTATTAGGAAGACTAGTTTATTTTATTACATCTACAATAAATATAGTATGCAATCATACTGTCCCATTCAATATACATTCATTTATCTTTCCAACATTTAAAAATACATCTCAGAACACTGATGAAAATATATATTTCTTGGGAAGTGCCAGAACATTATTAATGTGTTAATACTATTTGTACTGTCTACTCTTACATTATTCGTGTCTCTATTACTTCCAATGTCTACATTTAAACATTCTTATCACCCAATCTGGCCAGGTGGTGCAGTGATTAAGAGCATTGGTCAAATGGAAAGCTTGCAAATTCAGGGCTCGGCTCAGCCTGTTAACTGTCCAGGGTCGATAAATATTAGTACCACTTTATGGGCCAGTCATGAATGACCTTCCTGTGAATAAACTAACCTCCGCCATGGGAATGTGGAATTTCCAGTAACTGGTGCTGGCCTCCCGACGGAAATGAGTGCCCCCCAAAGTTCCTTTGCGTGTGGAAACGCTATTCAGTATGGCTTACGCCTTCGAAAGGCACTCACATAGCGTTGTTAGATTTTTTGGCATTTTGAGCAAATGTGTTTTTATTTCACAGTGCAAAATTAAGCCAGAGTCGTCCCTGTGTTGCCTCATCGTGCCTCGCAGATGGAGGATGAGTTGCTGGGTCTGCACAAGAAACTCAAAGGTACAGAGGATGAGCTGGACAAGTACTCAGAGGCGCTCAAGGATGCCCAGGAAAAGCTGGAAGTGGCCGAGAAGAAGGCTGCAGATGTAAGCAACAACATCGCGATATTGCATGCAATGCAGCCACAATTGTACTGCACACACACACGTGCGCGAAATAACTACTGCCACACAGAGCACGACATGACGATCGTACACACCTCACTGCCACAGCCACGCCCAGTCACGACCACAATGCCCACAATGCCACCACACACAACACCACCGCAAACAAGAACTGAAATCAGCAAAAACAAGAGGGGTGCTTAGGGTGGGCCCTGTACCACCAAATGTCCCTTTGGCCCATCCAAAGAGGCATTCCTCAGATTTTTGTCACTATTTTGGTGGCCCACACAAAAGTTCGACTGGCCCCCCATCTGAGAGGAGCTGGATCTGGGTCTGATCTTGACCCTGCTACTTGGCACACTTTACGTAAGCCATTCTTCTCCTTTCATTTGAAAGGCAGGTGTCATTCATATGAATTATCCATTTACCCATCAAGGTCTTGCTGTGCCTCAAGAGCCATTCTCAGATGGGTCTTCCTATGGAGTGTTTGGTTAATTGCTTATTTGAGGACTTTCACTTGTAAAAAACACATAAGGACACACAATTGTAAACCATTGAAATGCCACTTACACAGATCAAAAACATGGATTATAATGGGCTCTCAACTGACATAGTAAAATATCTCAAACCAGTTTGAATTGTCATCTCATGCATATTATATTGTATTCGATTGTGTTTAACTAGTAGAAATAAATGTCATTGCTTCACTGTTGGATGCAAAGATTGCCAGAGCCAAGTCACCTACCCAATCACTCATTGGCGTGTCGTGACACTGTCTAACGAACAACGGTGCCATTGCACTGGCCTGCCCATGTAACGAGATCAGTTGCAACGATACTTGCAGTTGCTATGCGATTCTGGGGATAGGGCCGAATCTCATGAATGACACATTCATACGCGAAGCCACATTCAAATATTCAGGCCAAGGGGAGAAAAAAAAACACTTCTGGGGCTTAGGCACTGCATTCAGTCCATCCTTCTCACGTTTACCATTAGTCATATACATAAGTATATATGTAACACTGCACACTGGGTAAGTGTGACACAGTTGCATTGGCCATATAATAGATGGCAGACAGTCACTGTATACATTTTATGCGCATGCTTGCACCAGTCGCACCTAAATGACGGCAAATCTAAATCATCGGAACGAATGATAACACCGCATTAAACACATTTTTGCTCATTATTTCGCTTTCTGGAAAGCCGCGGTATTCTTTTCGAGGAATGGCCCTCGATTCGCGTCAAATTCAACGTGGTGAGCTTGAAAACGAATGAGATGAAAACGCTCGGCTGTGGAACGCCCTGGGACCCCCCCCCCCCCCCCCCCGAGGCCTGAAGTTCTTCACCCAGGTTCATTCACAGCCAGACATCATGCGCAGGTCCCTGGACAAAATCAGCCGCAATGCCATCAATGATGTACGAGCCAGTGGAAGGTTCACTGGATTGTTTTTTTTAATCTCGTAAACGTCACGCGTTCACCGACACCGGCTCACTTGAACAACTTCAGCAGGAGATGAGGAAGCTATTTCATGTGCACTTCATCTCGGTTGTAAAAGACAGCTGCTTTGATGCCCAGCAGCCACCCACAAGGGTAATGTTGGCAACAACTTTACATGCGTGGCGCGTAGTGCGAAGACGGGCATGCGTTTGTAACACCACCCGCTGTTTCCGTGGATGGAAAGCCACGGCCGACCGTGCCGTCATGACACGAACGTGTCTCACGAGCTCACTATATTTGTCTAATCGCGTAAAAGCCAATGAACGCACTGCACGCCTGCATACAAAAACACCCAGCCACCTGGTGTCAAAACTTTTTCCTGTCTCTCCCCTTGCTCAACTCAGACTTGATGAGCCAACTCACCTTTAGATGAGTACTTGATGTGTAATCATTGGCACTTGGGTGCTGTGATTTCCTTAATATATGCTGATATCAAAGACAAAGATCCCTAGTATAGCCTTTAATAGACTGTTGGAGCAAGTGCTGTTAGCGAGCACCCATGAAGACCGAGATGGTACCTGAGGAGGTTGGTGGCCAGTACCACGCCCGACTGCTTTTGTCTCCCTCGTGGCGATATTTACACTCCATACCAGGTACTCATTTGAGGCTGAGTCGACTTAGGGGAGGCCCAGGTCCAGTTCAGAAATTCGTCACCCGTGTTGGCTGTGAGTGGGAATTCGAACCCTGGTCGCCAGGTTCGTAGTGTAGCACACTCACCACTAAACTACCGCTCCCCAAGTCGTGTCAGTGCCCATTGAGTAATGGCTCTTTGTTGAGATAATGTGCTTAAAATAGTTCCTAAATGATAGCTTGTAGTAAAAATAAAAATAAAGTTGTGTTCATGCGTAACGTGCCAATTGATGTCAAAGTTGCCACCCTGCTGTGATGTTGCAGGCATTCTCCCGCTGTCCCGGTGTATGGGTGAATCACATGAATACAATTTTGATTAGCACATAGCGTCGAAATATAGAGTCCTCTCTAGATGTCGTACAGACGTGACGGGATTTCAAACATCAGGAGAGTGTGGTAAGGAATAACTTGATCAATCGGCTCCATGTGAATTCTAACCAAAAGCTAGAGGTCAATGCTTTGAGCCAATGATTCAATTACTGCAGCTGCCTGGTTACTTTATCCTGGTAATTATTAAAGTGCGCTGCCTGGCATACAGTGAATGTTGAGTTTACGTGTTGAACTTCTTTCGCACCGTATATAGCCAGCCATGCTAATCGGGGGTACGGGAGAAGGGCAAAAAATGTAACACAAAATGCAGTTCGAAATAATTAGTTTTCCATTTAGATTTAGAAGTGCATAGCTCCAGTGGTTTCCTAATATCGGAAGAGCGTTCCAGACGGCCGCAGAAGTAAATCTTAAAACGTGCGATGCAGAAACTGTCTTTGTTCGATGGTTTGCCAAAAGCAACTGCGAGGATGATATTGAAATAATTACAAGGGTCTGCTGTTTTGTGGTGATATCAGAGCCTAAGTTTGATATATAATCTTAATCATTACTAAATATTGTGGGAGGGAATTATCCAATGTGATTATAGTCATCAAGTCTCTTTGGCATGAAAGATCATGACTGGGTGGGTTCTTATCCGATTAATTAGATGATGATAATTTATAAGATATCAAAATCTAGAAATTGACCCGGGGGGGAGGGGGGGGGATGTAGCAAAATTAATATTCAATAGCCTCATGAATCTGAATGTAAAAAAAACAATATAGATATGCATGCAGTAGGAGCAGCACAAAAGAGGGCGTGACCTACAATAGCGCGGCTCTTGATAGGAAGTTGAAAGAACAGACAATATTATTTGTTTGGAACGCAGGATATAGAGATATTATTTTAGCAGGCATGATGCAAAAGAACATAGCGAACTTTTTTTTTTTACCAAGAAAGGCCCACTGAGCTATCTAGCACTTTTTCAGAAGCGACCTGGCCACAAATGATAGCTCAACGAAGTGGCTGATCACGTGGAAATTTATAGCAGCCAAATACTCTAAACGCGTGTTTTTCAAATGTGGAGGGGGAAACCGCAGGACGCAAAGAAAAATCCACGCGACCACGGGGGAGAAAATGCAAACTCCAAATATATAAGCGTCATGGGTCGGAATCGAACCCACGACCTCCTGTATACAAGGCGAGGTAGTTAACATCTTTCCACCCGTGGAGCCAATGGCATGCTGTGCACAGATAGTGAACAGATATAGTCAATGGAAGGGCCTTAATAAGGACAGGTGTAAATCGGTCCCCTTTTGTTCGTTTGAGTCGTGATGATATAAATAAACGTATGAATGCGTCCCTGTGTGTGTGTCGTGAGGGCGTGCTTTCCGCATGCATGTGTTTTACACACCGCGCGCCGCAGCGCTCCCGGATAATTAACATGCTTGTTCAGCAGGGCAGCACTTTGCAGCCAAGGTCACTGCTTCGGGCACAGCGTAACAGGGCAGGAATAACACCACGAACAGTGCAGTCACATATTGCCCCGTGCATGGATGGACCCAATCGTACGAATGTAGAATTGACAACATCGTTTTATCCTCCTTTCGGCTCGAGACGCGCACGTCCCGACATATCGTTATCCGATGTGTTGTCGGGCGATGCGGCGCGTTGTTTTCGTCGCGTTTGGCTGAAGAGTTTGGCTGCACGTCTTCAGCAAGTGAGAGCGATACAGCTCCACCGCAAGACAAACGTCCCCCGTATAGCCCTAACAGACTGTTGGGGGCAAGTGCTGTTAGCGAGCACCTATGGAAGGTCGGCACGGCACACGAGGGGGTGGGTGCCTGCAACCATGCCCGGCCGCCTTTGTCTCCCCAGTGGCGATGTTTACACACCGCACCAGGTGCTCATTTGAGACTGAGTCGACCTAGGGGAGGCCCAGGAACCGGTTCAGATAATCGTCACTGGTGTTGGCCGTGAGCGGGAATGGAACCCGGGTCGCTGAGTTCTAATCACAGCGCACTAACCGCCTACACCACCGCAGTGACCCACGCAGAATGCGACACGTGCCGCTGTTGTGCAGCGTCGAGACGCAGCTGTGTCTATGCGCCATTTAAATCCAAATTTCATTTCGTTATACATACGGTACATAAAAATCATACACATTCTGTGCATATCTATTATTGTCATCTTTGTACAACACATTCCACAACAATTACATATGTACCACAAACCCAGATTACATGAATTACTATAAAGCAAATTAGCGCGTAAAGGACAACAATAATAAATGATATAAAAAATTGAAAGGAGACAATCTGTTTAGATTTAAAACAAAATTTAAAAAAGATTTGGCCATAAATCTTTACAGATAAATGTTTTCATCGTTGTTTTGAATGCTGGCAAAGGAACTGTCTTCTCAGTTCCGAGGGAAGAGCATCTCGCAATCATGGATCTACAAAATAGAAGCATTTTCCTGATATGAAGTGCATTTATTACATATTTTCTCATTTTAAAGTATGCTACAGTCCCTTAATATTAAGCACTCCATATAAGTCTGTTCATATATCAACTATTTTCAAACTTTTCAACGTGTTAGTACGCTGCATTATGAAGTCAGACATTACAATTTAGTAAATCTAGATGGTCCTCTCTGTTCTGAATAAAGCCATTACCTCATAGGTTAAACTAATATTATTTTAACAAGGGAATAATGAGGACAAAGCTGGTGGAGTATCTTGGCTCATGCTTGTACACCACATCTAACACAGGCCCCTTGGTTATATATTTATTTATACTACAGTCGAATTGTGTAATACCTTATTTCACTGTCTGAGTAGAGTTACTAATCACGAATGAAAGTAGAAGAGGTATTTATATTTCATAATACATTAGTGTCTTCTTGCACAATTAATAGAGGGATACGGTATAACAAAACTCTCATCATGCTTGCACAAAAAGTTGATAAATGGTCATTTCATTGCGTGAAAATCACCAACCGGTGTGCAACAGGGACCCGGGCCACACGTGGCGGTTCTCACGAGGCTTCACGGGAATGCGCTCGCCTCCGGCTGATGCGTGTCATTAATTAGATGGTCACGAGACTCCCCCGTAGACTTCACGGACGAGTAACAGAGGCCCCATGCCCCATGCGTACCGCCCAGTGCCCAGTTTATTAAGCACGCTACAGTCACGGGTGACCTCTGAACCGCATCGCAGAGATGCGTTAAAAACGAATTCTTTGCGTTATGAATAGTTTTGTTTTTATGGCAAAAAAAAAACGTATTATAATATTAATGTTTTCTAATGATTGCTTGTTACCGTATATGAGTAGTACCACCCTGAGAGAGGTCGACAATGGCTGAGCAATGGAAAGACTGACCTCTGCCATAGGAATGTCACATTTCCAACCCTGGCTGAGGGTCACCAACAGAGAGCAGCACTGCTAATGGCAGCTATTAATGTACCAACAACAAAACATTCTCTCAAGATCTCAGGTTTTCAAAGTCCTGTAGTGAATTAAACAAATTCTGTCTCCAACGCAGTCAGTAAATTTTGTTCTCTTTCTCCACCTGCTTCTACTGCTTTGAGGAACGGGGACATTGCCTGGAATGTTAACTTTAAACATATCTTTCATGTCTTACCACCATTTCATGAAATTTGTGGTGAAGTATTTTCATCCTGATGTTTCACGAAGAGATGGTATTTATAGTTGACAAGTCAAGTAGATTATGTTAACATACAATCCAGCAACAGATGCCACATTTTTATTTAAGCGTGGAATTTAAATGTTCTACATTCCATGATACGATTGTAAAACACTATGCCAAGCTATCAGTTAAAACACATTATTCATAAGCAGGTGATAGATCATCACAACATAATTTGTTATATGCAGGTCAGTTCTAATTGATGCGTTTTCATAGTTTAGCCCATAATGATCTGCCCAGGTTAGATAAGCTATGGTTAGAGTCTTCGGATCTCACAGTCAGAAAGCTATACGTTCAAATCCCAGTTAGAGGTTGAGTATGCACATAATCCCTCCAGCTATGGTAAACCGAGTACCACTTTGTGGAAAATCAATAATGCTTGTCCGGTGGACACGATACTCTCTTCTGCCAAAGAATTATGAATTTCCACCGCTGGTTGAGGACAGTGAACATGATATGAGCACCACCACATTATCGTTTGAGCGTGCCTACCTATATATAAAGTGAGAGAGAGAGTGGTATGGAGGCAGTACTTAATTTGGAAATTCACAATGCTAGGGATTAGAACCGGAGTCTGCAGAATGCATACTTCAGCGTATTTTTATACTGTACGGGCGCAGCTGGATACCTCCCCAATGGCAGAATAAAAAAAAAACATTTTAGGAGCATTAACGTTTACGGTGCGAATAGTGGGGTGTGGGTCGAGGCTTGGAATGTGTCCACATTCGCACATGCAGCCGCACACATTACATCAGCTCCTAACATTACCAGAATGACACCTGTAGGAGCACAGGTGGATTCATCAACAGCAGCTGAACCTCGCAGCGTGTAGCAGCAACAAAGTGTATTTTATATCAAAAGGCATTGTTGACCAGGTGTGGTAGCAATTCACAGGTGTGGAAGCAATACGTTTGAAACAACACACAAAGACGTATAAAAGGCAACCAGCCTTTGTGCATCATGCAAGAACCATCCGTGGTTACTGAAGAAGTGCATTGTGGTCCTCTCCTGTCTAACATCATCAAAATACATTTGAGCAAATGTGCCCGACCGACAAGCAGCAGTGATACAGACAAATGTAGACCAATCTTGATTTCAAGCTTTCGTGACTGCAGGAATCCATACTCTTCGGTTCTTTTAGTAAAGTCACGTGGGTAGAAAAAATAATAGATCACGACGTTTCGATCACAACACAAGCAACCGTCAGCAGTCCTCCTGCTGTGTTTGATTCACACCTGATGACGGTTGCTTGTGTTGCGATCGAAACGTCGTGATCTATTATTATTTTCTACCGACGTGACTTTACCGAAAGAACTGTAGACCAGATGCACCCTTACTGTGACTCATGAGTGCAGTTTAATCACAGATGCTCACTGTTACAAAGTCCGTCTCTGGGAGCTAAACATTTTTTTGAGTCCCCACCTCCACACTTGGCTTGGCTAATGCCAACATATAGTCGAACCTGTAGATGATGAGAAAGTCCCATCATTACAGAAAATATATATATGTGGATGCTGACCTAAGACAAGGGGACCACAATGCACTAATTCTGTAACTCCTGATGGTTTTTACATAATGCACAAAAGGCTGAGTGCTTTTTACACATTTTTGCGTGTTGTTTGAAACTTGGTTTACCGCACCTGCAGTATTTGTCTATTATGATGGAGCTTTCTTGCAATTTTATAGGTTCGATTGTGTTACTCATGCAGGCTGATATTATGCAGTGAGTTGATGGTGCCTAATCTGTGTGGGACAGCCAGGGAGTGAGGTGTCCGTAGCAGGCAGTACAGCAGGTATGTTTATTACTGTAATTAGTAAAATTTCCATTTCAGATCCCAGTTGAGGTTTGACTGAATGTCACCTCTAGTAGGATGATAAAGCTAGTACTGCTCTGTGGGAAGTCAGCAGATGTATTTGCACAGGGTGATTCGCCCACAACAAAGCTGGAAAGTGTACATTGAGTGACATCACATGATAAATACGATGTTATTTATGCATCCAACCACTTACACTTGAAATCCTGGTTTTATTCAGGATGGCTGCCGAGATGTGACTCAGGATCTGAACAGTGCAAGCTGACCGCTCTGATATGGTATCACAACAATTGGTATATATGATAGGTATTCTGTATTGCCTCTTTACCTTGGTCAAAGAGTTACATTAAGTATACAATAGCAAATGTTTTTATATTCTGAGCTTGATGATAATTACACCCTTTTACCGTGACACAGCTTCTCATCATTTGTCTACCAAGGCAGTTATCAGAGGTAACATATCACCAATAGCCATCATTCTCTCTTTACTGCTGTTCGTAATCTTCTCTGGCTGTATGGCACTGCCTTAACTGCTTGCAACTCACATGCACCTCCTAGTGTAGCCATTTCATCTCGTTAACGATCGTTAAATATCACGTTTATTAGTTGTGCAAAATTACTTAAGGACCCGCCCTCGTTCTCTGCAAGATTGATGTTTTTGTAGCTGCTGTGCTCAAACATCACGGATATCTTTTTTTTTAATAAAGCCAGATTACTGGCTAAACGGATAATCTGTGTAGCAACTCAAATCAACTCAAACTCTACGGTGGTGCCGTCCAGCTGCAATTCTGCCTTGAGTTGGCTCATCCCGCCAAAGCCACGCTGCTAGATTCCTCCAAATTCGCGGTTGCGTGATTGTTATGCTTTAAGTAGCTTTAAATAATGCAAATCATTAACCAACCATAATTCCAAAATTGCACTAATACACGGGGGATTAATGAGCTGGGTAGTGTTTTGCTTCACAATTGTGAATCGTAACACACTTGCCAGCATGACGAACAGCCTTCCATGTATGGTAAAGTATGTAAGCCACGGATGATGAAGAGGGCTCATGGCACACACCAGCGCTGCTATTAATTGTATCGTGGCCTCCGGTAGCCTGTGGAGCTGGCGTGTAATGCGCTGTCAAGGATGTGACCTCGACGAGCGTCCAACCCCCACAAAGGGGTTTGGGGAAGTGGGGGTTGGGTTGGCGGTGATTGTTGGAAGGGCCACCACAGCCTGGTGTATGAGGCCCCTAAAAGTGGCGTGGCCCGATAGGCAATGGGGATTGGGGCAGGTTTTTACGTGCCGCTTTACATCCACTGAACAGACGACTCTCTGTATAATGTGTATATATATACAACGTTGAAAAATAATGAGGGAAATGTTGACTAAGATTCAGCTTTAAATGTTCACCTATAACCTCGTGCGCATTAACTTCACTGAAGTTTGGCTCACCAATAAGTTAGCTCACCGATAACTTGGTGCAAATGTAACAACAAAGCGTTGGGTGATCTGCACTGGAAATCTTTAGCCCACTATGTGAATTGCACTGGTTCTATGGCAGGAACCAATCTATCCATATCATAACCACTGATGATTTCACATCTGATGAACCACTGTTGATATCACATTAAGTGATGGTCATCAGTTGAGTCTCAATTGTTGGATCCAAGCGGGATGACTGGGTTAAGTTGACCATGGCCAGGATCTTCACTTGTATTATTATTACTGCTACGCTTGTTTTGCCAGGAAATCCTCACAGTCTCATGACTCTATTTTAATGAGGGTCCTGCCAAATTTTCGCAGGTGACAATAGTTGCTATGTATAATCCCCAGTTCAGTAATTACGGATACATGACCAACCTTTCTTAACAACGAGCCCCATCCCAGCCTATAGTGCTTGTTTAGGCACAATACATTAATTGTGCTGAGCTACCAAGTATTTCAACTGTAAATTATCTAGTGTCACAAAAGTGACTCCAGCTACGTCAGACTGCCGTAAAACTGTGGCGACGCTACACACTACCATGACTAAAGAGTCAAACTTTGCCAAATCTGGGTATTGCTACAGCTGTTCCCAATGGTGTAGAGCTATTCTTATTGTTCTGTTCATACGATTTAGATACTCTAACGGCAAGGACAATAGAGCAATTTCATATTTCTTATAGAATATAATGATTTAAGCATTCAAAATTCGGAAATGTATGACCCTTTTTTTCATTTGTAAAGGCAAATCACACGGTGAATAAAGCAATACACAAGACCTGGGCTCATCACATTGGTCAATGCGAACTAGGGAATGCGATTGGTTTTAGTTCTGAACATTTTGTACTTTAAAAAAATATTCATATGAAATACGCTTTGGGTCTTTCGGTAAAACCACGAAGCTAGAAAAAAAATCACGACGTGAATTCCTGCAGTCACGAAAGCTTTAAGTCAAGATTTATTCATATGAAAGTTAAAACATTGTATATAATTTAAGCTGTCCAAGTGGTAATACGAGATTATAGGGAGATATCACTAGAGGGCAGCATCATAAGATTTTCTTGTTTAGCCATTTTTGTTGATGTTTCTGTTGCAACGAGAAAGGGGCCACGTTTGTTTAACATAGCCACTCATTTAAAGGCTTTTACATTTCATAAAACTTGGCCTTTGTTTCAGATTTCACATCTTTTATAGGCTAACCCCTTTTCTAAATTGGCTGTGTTTGTACATTCCTCGTGCTTTTCTCATACATACATACAGAACCCAGATTTTTTTTTATTCCCGTGGCAGAGTGCTTGGCACAAAATAGGAAATGTTATGAGTTAAAAACCCAGTCGGAGGTCCTCTCAGCCCATAATCCCACTGATGTCAGTAAAGTACTTTGTAAGAAGTCAATTGTGATTGTCCTCTAGAAAGAGCGGTATTCACGACAGGATTGTGGAATTGCCACCACTGGATCAGAACTTATTATGCTCATTTGAGTGGAGGTAAGGCATTGGTGTGACTTGTCCCATTGTTATTTTCATACTGGATTGTTGATGGTCCCTTAGTTTGGTATTGGGAACTGTGTGATTTAGCCTCGGCAGCATGAGCCCTGCCGTAAGAAATGATTGGTATATAAACCTTGGATCAGTCAGATGTGTATGTTTAGTAGAGATCAACGTGATGTTGGGTCTCAATTTTATACCACTTTAAAAAATGTTATAGTGTACACATTTTCTCAAAACTACCTTTTAGTCACACCAGCACACTCCAATACATACTCCACTCCAATAGAGTATACGTTACTCTAGCATATGGAATTTGATACACGTCCATAAATTCCGAGGAACTTTCTTTTTTTATAAAGTCTCTTTTATTTCCATAATTCCATGAAATTGTTTCATACTTCCACTAAACGGTATAGAATGTATTTGTTACAATCATACCATTGTAATATATATCCTTAACAATCATAAATGGGTTAATTGACCCTAATTAAACATCAAATATGAATTGAAATGTCATAATCGCGGATGTACCCAAAGACAGTAATGCAGTTGTGCACACAATATGGGCTCTATATGCGGATGCACAGTGCGTGCTCTGACGTGGATTGATGGTAAGTGGCCGCAGTGTTTCAGTGGAACGCGAGGAATGGCAAACACGGTGTCTGCAGGGGCTGTCGCAGAGCACGTAGTGGGTCTGTCTAAGTATAGTCTACACGCAGTTTGTGTGGGCCTTGGTCGTTAATCCGTTATGCCAATGGACAGGGTATCATGTTCCTGACGATAACCATACACCAAAGTATTCCGTACACATTTACACAGTGCATACATATCTAACAAGTGACAGTTGCTAAATCATGCAAGACACACAGTATTTAAAAAGAACAATTACGTATAAGCTATTATAAAACAAATCCATAATTGTGTATGATGATAAGCGATTGTGTTACCTAAAGGTGAGAAATGGATTGCCAATACACGATATGAACATATAATGTAATTATACTGCACAGTAATTGATGCAATGTAGGCAATTACAACTATTGCAATTTTTCATGTGAACATTGCGTCCACAATTTTGCTTATAAGTGCGTGTACTGAATGACAAGTTATATTCGGTACAAAAAATTGTTAGGTCTATGCATTCCAAACATTATGCCCTGTGTATATAGTTTATGTTTTATAAGCTAAAAAGAAACCCCACCTACAATGTAACTGGTGTTGGCCAAACATCCGAGTGCTAAAAGTTACATGCAACGTACACAATTGGATTTCACATAGCAACATCGTTAAGCTATCATTTGTGATCAGGTCGCTTCTGAAAAATAACCTATTAGCTTAGTGGGCTTTACCTGGTAAGATGAAAAAAGTAGTTTTATTTGCAATTTTTTAAGTGATGTTTTTACCTTTCCTATACTTTGCACGCCTATCGTGATTTTGTACTATTGTTGTAACGTTCTGACATGCCTGCCCCTCCTGCACAAACGGTCATCATCACCTGATGATGACCATTTGTTTGATATATATTTTATTATTTTATTGTTTCCTTTCAACGTGACTTTACCGAAAGAGCTAAGAATATAAACGAAATAATATAATTGAAACGAATTATTAGTGTTACTTTTTTGGCAGTGGTGAACAAACAAAAATAAAAACTCCACACATAGAGAGGCCAGAAAGATGAAGTGGATAAGAGTTGGAGACTGCACTTTTAGCCACGAGGTCTGATGAGAATGACATTTTAAAACAAATTCTGATTACCAGTTTTTAAATTGGCACGTGAAAAGTTACCTAATAGTAGCTCTATTGAGTAACAGATGACTCTTCAAATTATTAAAAAATATTCAATAAACGAATTTGTATTAAAGGTTATATTATAAAATGGTACTAGCAGAATGCATTGACAGATGATTTGTTTTTGTAAGTACAACGCACAATCCACTTAGCAATGCATTCCTGGTTCAAATTACCATTTCAGAAAAAGGAATTTAACTGCTCTACATTCACGAGGTGGAAAAAATCGTAGAAATAAAATGTGAGGTATACATAAATGAAACTCAAATAAATTAAATGAAACTAAACAAGCATAGGGCTTGTCGAGCATTAAATAATGTTTAAAGAGGGGTGTTCATTTTGTCATGCCCGCTGAACGGTATTCAATTTATATATCAGGTGGCCTTCTTTCTGGTCTCATTCCCATCATAGATTATGACAAGGCCACGCACTGACATGCCACTCATTTGCTATGAAGAAGGCTCATTGGCTATGTCACCTATTTTATGTTTTCCTTTTAAAGCAAGTGTCATTGAAAATAACATCACCCCCTACCACAAAAACTTGGCAGGATCTTCCTTAAAAACGGTCTTGGAACACAGTGAGGCTTTAATTTGTTAACAATCATCATAATAATGTAATTTTAATCCGACATTCCTATGCTGGACGCTAGTCTGTCCACAGGGCAACCACTGATGACTTCCCACTAGAGATCATTTCACCAGCACTGCGGGGGATGATGAGTGGAGTCACCTCGAATCTGGGTTTCAATGGCACATTGCGGTTATGTGACCACCATCCTGCCAACTGTATTATCCTACTTTTGGCAATACAGTCTTGAGAAGTAGCATAACCAAGAAGCCCGAATGCTAATTCTACTGACTGCCCGTGTGTGGGAAAAGTATTAATTTCCCTACCAACACTTTTGCCAACAGAAGTGGAGCGTGAGTCCAGTTAAAAGTTAAAATGTCTGACTGCTAAAATACTGTAGCATGTGGTGGGGCTCATCTCAATTGGTGGGCCTTAGTGCTATAAATTCCACATTTTTATGGTGGGGGTCAGTCTGCCTATATAATTGACACTGTTGATATTCTATGAAGTAGAACACATTTACAGATTCAAAATACATGGCTAATACATGTGTAGTGTTGTTCAACACGGAGGCACACACTCTGGACTGGGAGGCAACACTTTTATTTAACAACTTCCCTAGCGGGTAACACTGAACGTAACTCGGGTTCTATAGTAGGTGATGTGGCTATGTGAGTCTATAGTAGGTGATGTGGCTATGTGAGTCTATAGTAGGTGATGTGGCTATGTGAGTCTATAGTAGGTGACGTGGCTCACTATGTGAGTAGCGAGTTAACTCGAAACGAAGACCCAGAGACGACGAGACGCGGGACCTAGGCTTGATTCCACAGACGAGCCAATAACACTATCGCGACTGCCCCTTTTGTGCTCCTGGGCGTGGCCTCGCCCCGCCTTCGGCCATGCCCCCTTCGAGACCTTTCCTGAAGGATCTCGACCGAGCATCACGTGCCCCACTCAGGCTACCATGTCCTCACTTGCCCTCTCTCGGGCCATCACCAAGACTATGCCCCCTAGGGCTGGCTGACATGCCGTACTTACTCTGGTGCTAGAGAGAGGCTCCAGACGCACAGTAGCACTACTGTAACAGTTGCTGGCGCGAACACCCTAGTGACAATTTAACACGTAAGGGTATGGATTCCAACATTTATGTCACTACACATGTACAAAAATCACAACGCAGATCGTTTTTTCTCAAGTGAAGATTACATCTTACCACTGAATTGTATCTGTGTCCTCACCTTTCCAACCCACACACAAACAATACTTTACAAAGAAATTGCTCAAATATCCCAAGCAGAAAAAAATGTCATAATCATGACTTTACTGAATAGAGGCCTCTATTACGATTACAATTTTGATTCATTTTGCGTATAAATGCAATTGCCTCTCAATATATTGTTATAAATATATAACCATTCATGTATGTGCATATAACCTGTAGAATTGCCTTTAACCAAATAACCATTATGCCTGATGCTATCAGGCTTCACCCTGGTTTGTACTTTAATGGGTGACACCAGGGTTTGCCAAGTATTGAAGGCGTGGAGCTGTAGGGTGGCCAGGAGATGGCAGTGCTGAGTGTTACCACCCCCTTGTATGTGTCGGTGTGTTTTGTCTGGGTGCTCCAGATTCATTCCACATGCCAACCACTCACACATGGAATTGGCCAAACATTCCAATACAGGACCCTCATGAAAAATTGTCTTGAGACTCAGTGATGCTCTGGGTAAATAATCGGAACGGTATTATTATTATTAGAGCACTCTAAGTGTAACGTTAAGCAAATTACACTACTATATTTGGAAGTTAATGAGATTACAACATAAACCATTGATCTAGGAAACGAATTTCTTTATAAATGTTTTTTGTGTTTAGTTTGTTGTCCTTCGCCCACACCTCCGATTATCACGGTTGGCTACTTACGGTGTGAAAGAAGTTCAAAAACGTACGTACATAGAAATACACTGGAACCCTTTCAATTATATCGTGCAAAGTCAAAAGGTGGATTCATGTCTTGATGGGAACGTGCTTCGAGCCACCAGGTGGCAGCCTCTGGTCAAATGACGCAATTCCTTTGTGGGACGGGGAGTCCAGTTTTGTAACTCGATCCCTGGGTCTCCTATGAGTTTCCGATGAGACAGTGGAATTTAGTGGATTGTTATAAGGCTCAATTCGAATTGCACGTGTAAGAATATGTTTTCAATGTCTGATCATTATATGCGTAGATATGCTAATGCATCATTACTCTTATACTAATGGAGCAAACACAATTATAGAAGTTAGTTCGGGACATAAAAAAGATAAACAAAACAAGTTGCTAAAAATGAGAAAAAGGAGAATTGATTATTGAATTGAGTCGTGGCCTCAAATTGTCACAAATGATTCAATCGCAGGGGGAATGGGGGAGGTGTATCATTATGATTAGTGAGCTCACAATACATGCATAAACTTGCAGGTGTAAAATATTTTGCCATTTATATATCTTATATGTAATGGTTGAATGTCATTCCTATGGCCAGAGGCTGCAACATTCAACGCTATATTAATCTTAATTTAATTAAGATCCTGAATCATGACATATCGTCAACTTACCAGGGGGTGACATTCTTCCATCCCAAGTAGAAATGACTCTTATCACGCTCATAAACATTTGTTATCTTTCTTTTTCATTCGTTAAATTGATATGTTAATAAAAATACATATCCTTGCAACATCAGGATGTAAAATTTATCCTGGTATTATGTGGCATATTTTTTAAAGGGGGTAAACATATTTAATATTACTATCATTTATTTTCCAAACATGTTTCACTTGAATAAACAGCAGTTACTAATGCAAATAAAATGTTTAATTGGAAAACCAGTGATATTGTCCAGAGGGAAAACTTGAAGCTGTGAAGAATGTCATGACTGAATTTAATATTAACATACATCAACATAGATTTTGATTTAAAGCTTTCATGACTGCAGGGATTCATATTCTTGGTTCTTTCGGTAAAGTCACGTAGAAGGGAAACAATAAAATAATACAAATATAAAATAATACAATTTTCACGACGTTTCGACTGCAACACAATAAATCATCATCACACCTTGTGTTGCAGTCGAAACGTCGTGAGAATTTTATTGTTTCATATTTTTATTATTTTGTTTCCCTTCTACGTGACTTTACCGAAGGAACCAAGAATATCAACATACATGTATATTTCAGTTAAATTTAGTCATGAAAATTCTTAAGAACTTCATTGGCACGTTTCAATACATTGGCATGTATCAATAATATATTTATACTCTTTGGTTCTTTCGGTAAAGTCACATAGCTAGAAAAAATAATAGATCAAGACGTTTCGATCGCAACACAAGCAACCGTCATCAGGTGTGGTGAAACAAACACAGCAGGAGGACTGCTGACCTAGTCGGACTGACATAGTCAGCAGTCCTCCTCGTGATCTATTATTTTTTTCTACCTACGTGACTTTACCCAAAGAACCAAAGAGTATGGATTCCTGCAGTCACGAAAGCTTAAAATTAATAATAAATTTGTAAACGTGACAATCTTGTTGGGTATTTGAGAATTTTGGCATGAAACTACTATGTGGTCAAACCCCAAATTCAATATAGATTATACCTCAATGTGTTCCCATTACAAGGACGTAAATCTTCATGTATTGCACCACAATGGTCATTATATGGCTGAGCAGCAGAGCTACCTGCCATGGTTAACTTTGTCCATCTCCCCTCCTGGCTCAATTAAATAGGTGCACTACTCCAGAACTGTGTCGCCAGTCAAAGAAGTTGTTTTGAGGAAGACCTGCACATCAATGCACAATGTACACAACCTCGTGGCCACCAAGAAAGATGTGCATCCAAAGCTAGACTAAGGATGGGGACATTTAATTTGTATGCTATACAGGATATTTTATGCAATGTAAGTGCAGTATACCCATTTTTCTTCTAAATGTGGGATAATATACTGCACAGCGCCTATTTGTGTTGAAGAACCCCACAAAAATGTAACCGCAAAAAAAAGAAAATCGTATCCCCGAAGCACAAAATTGTAACAGCATGCAAAGGAATTCGGACTTGTGTTAGCTGTGTCTCCACACGCCAGCGAGGTCTGATTCATGTAGAACTGTGCTGTATGGTAGCTATGGCACAACAGCATTGGATTGTGTGTTCTAGATCTAGTTCATGATGTTTGGTGATTTCAGTGAGATTTAGAACAGAAAATCACTCAATATAAATACCATGACAAGCTGTAAAGGGGAAAAATGTGGTCTTCTTATAGCAGGGGTTTGTTAATAAAAAAATAACACACTATACCATTTTGAAGATACACTATATCTTTGAAATGAAAAGGTGTAGAATGTTCAGAATATACAGGCAGATATTCTCACATTTTATATGCGAGTCTGGGGCAATGTCAGCCAGGAGGCTCTGTAATGAACTCATATATACAGCTGGAAAACGGCAATGCCCTGGGTAATATGTGCTAACTTGCACCTGCGAAAATAAAGCTCATATAGAGGGAATTCTTTGTTAATTATTGTGCAAGGAGAAAACAATGGAAACTAAGAAACTACAAGATTGGGAAATGAGAGTTAAAAATCAGACGACATTAAATATTAAACGCAAACACAGCTGCATGTTGGAATATTTGATGCTTAAAGTGTTGTATTACTTTTCACAATGATTGAATATCCGATCTGAAATTTCGTTATATGTACTACTCGAATGCAAGTGTTTCGGTAAGCATCCAAAAGGGCACAATTAATTTCAGCTTCACGTTGATTTTCTATTTGCACCTTTATATATTTTACGTTTTCTTACATAAAAAAACAATCCCTTTTTTTCTAGTTTGAGAAACCTTTTATTCAATTTTGCAAAAATTAGCATTACCTCCACCACATTGTATTATACACATCTCAAGTTCACCGAGCAATGGCATAAACTGGTGGATTTTGCCAGTTTTCTTCCAACTTCTGGTGGAAACTGTTTTGCTCGGCCATCCTTTGCTAAACACTGCAGATATTTTCCCTCGGTGATCTTTCACCTTGCTTAAATGCGACTTTAGTGTTTCTATATTTTACACCAATTTTATCCAGATTGTATCTTCATCAACACATGAAGTACAGTAGTGTATTGTACATTCAGATCTCCCGAGAGCAGTGCAACCGTACGTGTTAAAGAATGACCCAAAGAAGCTGATATCAGAGCTACTTCCCAATATCCCATCAAGTGGCCTGTGGTCCACGCAGCAAGGGTCGACAATATCCCACCCACAATGTCACCGAAAGTATTCTTTGTTGCTTGACAGTCAACCCGATATTTTTAATTTTCAAGAGCGTGCAAAAACGACATTTTCTGCAACGGTTTGTTTCGTGGCATCATTGGTGGCCGGGCTGAGATCATGAATTCACGACACGAGAGAAGTCGGTCTGATGAGAGGCAGTCGCCTGTATTCGAGCACAGCATCTCAGCAGTGTCCGATGAGACGTCTGACCTCAGATCAATCTCAATGGCCACCTGCATACTTAAAACAAAGCTTAACATTACATCCAGATTTAATGGAATATGCCAGAGGGAACTGGATGTCATGAATGTAATTCAAATTATTTATGTTTTATTTGAAAGGGGTATTTTGTACGACAGGTACTTTGCAGTTTTACACCCATTTATTATACCTGGCGAGTTTTTTTGCTGTACATGGTTTGCATTTATCCCTACTCGTGTAAAAATTACTGTCTATAATATAACATCTCGTCGATAAGGGTCAAACACAATTGAGGTCAGTGTGGACATTCTTAAATGTATCCTTCAATTGCAATGCTGAAATGCTTTAAAATCCATTTTATAAACTTAAATTTCTGCAATGCAGGACTTTCAACATTGTTCAGAGACCAGACATATCCTTATTCATAAACCTTTTCACGTTATTGTTTGATACTTTTATATTAATATGCAATAACTACGTTATTTGCAAAACATTCAGGCCTCTCAAACGTAACTATGGCCCACTCTGATATGACCGTATCACTCATCGCACCCCATTAAAGTAAATACAACGTAGTCCCGAGCAGCAAGAAATAAATTATCAAAAAAACGAAACTCGCTCTCGTAAAATATAACAAAACAGCTCACTCAACCACACACGCAGAAACGCCGCGCGAATGTAATACGGTGCAATAAATCGTAAAATTATTTTAGATTTTATGAAATAACGGGGCAGTTTCCGGCGATTCGCGCCGCGCAGGGATTCATGAGGGGGCGAGGAAGGTGGGGAGGGATAAGGGGGCGGAGGTGGTGGTGGTTGGGGGGGGGGTGAAGAGCGCGGGGGTGGGGGCGAGGGGGGGGGGAAGCGGTGGGGTGAGAAGGGGGCGGGGACGAGGAGGGTGAGGGGGCGTGGTCATCCCCTAGCCCGTGCGCTCTCAGTCGGCTCCATTCATCCACCCTCAACGACCATCATCACCACCACCACCAGCACCACTATTATTTATATTTACAGAGCAACCGAAACATTACACAGAGGCAAATACTCCGTGCAACCCCCCCCCCCCCCCCACTGCTGCTGCTCCTATCGTCGCTGCTTTTTTTTAATTTGCGGCGGAGTGACGTGCGGGGGGCTCGCCGGCTGGCAGGTTTGGTGAGATGACGGGCGTGAACTCGATCGAGGCGGTGAAGAGGAAGATCAAGAGCCTGCAGGAGCAGGCGGACGAGGCGGAGGAGCGCGCCGAGAGCCTGCAGCGAGAGCTCGACTCGGAGCGGCACGCGCGCGAGCGTGTGAGACTCGGGGGTGGGGGGGGGTGGGAATAATTAATTAATTGTACGGGGTGGGGAGGGGGTCAAAGGTTGCGTTGGGTGGGTGGGTGGGGGGTGAATGTGGAGGAGTTATGGTGGTGGACACCTGTCATTGTCGTCGTGATCGTCGTCATGAATCTCATTTTGGATTAGTGTCCCCAATTGTTGACCGTGCCTACAAGGAGGAGGGAAAGGGGGACGATTGGTTGGTTTGTGAGAGGGTTGAGGAGTGATGGTGGTGGATTTTTGTTGCCATGAGCATCATCAAGTGGCATCTGTTGATTGTGCCTGCAGTGCATCAAGGCGGTGCGGCGTGGGATGAGAAGGTTGAGTGGTGATGGACTTTTGTCATCGTGAGATTGATCAACTGATGATTAGGATCCTATAGTATCTCGAGGTGGGTTGCTCGAGTTCTATCACCATTAGAAATTAGTTTATTACATTAATATATTGAGGGGAGGTGGGGTTGTTGGGATTATGGGGGAGGGATGTGATTAATTGCTAGAATTGTCCTCATAATTATGAATATATGTCAGGTGCCCTCGTGGGGATGAGGGGAGGTAGATTTTAATAGGGGGTGGTTAAAGGAGCGATAATGATTAATGTCTCTCATCATTGTGAATATCATCATCTGTTAATTAAGTTCCTAAATTCGTGGGGACTTGAGTTGTGTTGGTGGGGGTGGATTGGGTGATGGAGGAGGAAAGGTGGTGGATTCTTACATCATCAATATCATGATCTGTTGATAGAGAAAAAGGTGGGAGAAAGTGGGGAGTGGTGGTTGGGAGGGGTCGTTTTGAGGGTGTAGGTGATGATGGTGGAGTGATGGTTTTCTGCCATCGTGAATATTATCACCTGTTGATAAAAGTCCCTGCATCAGTGCATTAGAATTGGAGGATTATATTGTATTGTCATCTTTTGGTGCTTAGATTTCTATATGGGGATAATTCTAATAATCACGGTGAACGCAGTTGCGTTGTCATTCTCAGTAAATTCCTTTTTCCATCATAAGCAGCATCTGTTGATTAGGTTTCTATGGCAGCCTCATTCTTTATAGACGGAATTCTAAGCTCAATAGCAGGTGATATATGTATATATTTACATGCCAATCATAAATTACTGGTTTACATAATTTGTGATTCCTACAATCGCATACTCACCATCTCTGGTTTCTAGTGGCAGTGTAAATTATTTGTGGATTGTATTATATGATTATTATTTCAATGTTAGATTATTACTTTAACATCGCTATTATCACCACTGGCAAATTATCATCACCCAGCATATTTTTGTCAATATTGTCATCCACTTATTAATTGTGTCAATTAACATAAAAAAGCAGGATTTGATGCTAATGTATCAGTAAATAATTATATGCGGATATAAGCTTTATCTTCACCAATATTTTTTTTAGATTCCTGCATTTGTTTTGATTTGAAGCTTTCCTGACTGCAAATAAAACAAATCACGACGTTTTGATTGCAACACAAGCGATCGAAACGTCGTGATTTGTTTTTTATTTTATTTCTGACTACGTGACTTTACCGAAAGAACCAAATAGTATGTCCTACATTTGTTCTATGACATCATCTGTTGATATGTTTTCTGTGTCAGCATAACCAGCTTGTGGATGTTGTAAGATTACCATCAGTGAGCGTTTATATCACTACAGTGTTGACATCTTCATATCGTAATTTTTGATTTGGGATAATTTTTGGTTTAATTCTCAGATCATCAGAAGTGGGTTATTCGATTATTTTAATTAATTTGTCCAACATTAAAGTATATTCCTGTTGTGTTTCCACCATCATCTGTTGATCATTCTGACATTAACCGGATCATAATTTGTAGGTTATATTAATGAAGATATTCTACATAACATTGTTATATTCCTATATTAACCTTAAGATCATCTGTTGGTTGTGTTCCTACATCAATACATATTTTTGGCTTGACTGAATTTATTATCAGTGGTTGTTTAGGATAATAATTTTAGTATTTTAAGTGTTTTACGTCACTGTTGGCCATAACCTCAAGCATGGCAGGTGATGGCAGTGACATTTATCTTGAACACATGGCTTGTGAATGTTTAAAATGCATACTTAGCAACAAATCATGGTCATTCCCATTAATTCATTCATAATTGTTTTTGTTATGTTCTTGTGGCACATTACAATTCTAATAACCATCAGTATCGTCGTAGGTAGTTGCTCTATAACCACAACCAAGACGTGGTGGGATGTTGTTACATTTCCTCTGGCGTACAGTTTATTAACAAGAAGGGGCCTTGCGTCAGTCGGTGTTCCAGTGCTTTCCTCATCCCTCCGTATTCACGTCCGGGGGCCGTCTGTCATCTCTCAATACGAATGGGCCATAATTCAAACAACATTGCTGTCAAATATTATTCGAGCGTACTGTATGCTACCGTGCCGGCGAGGATTTGAATTGTGCTTCTGGAGTCTGAAAATTCAGGCTGTGGCATTTATTGTACTGTACTTGGCAACAGCCTAACATAATGCCATTTGAACGTTCAAGTCAGTGCGCTAAAAGACATCGTGACTGATGTTTAATGGTCGTATAATGACTCGCATAAATGAAGCCAGGGGGTGATTTTGCACAAGTACATTGTAAACTCCGAGCTAGCAGTTTTGTATAACACAGCAGTACCGTAGTTTAATCTGTCTAGCCAGCGCTCAATTTAAAATATTCAACTGTATACACTTGTAAGTCAAATATAAGCTCGTTTATTTAATGAAATTCACGCGTGCAAGGCGAGACAATATATTTAATCTGCGTGTATCCACATTGCAGTTCTGCAAAGTAACGAATTAAATAATTCCAAATTTTCCTTTTTAACAGCTTGGGGAAAAATTGGGGGAAAATAGCAGTGAATGTAGTTTTGCACATCATTCTGTCGGAGCCATTCATCTGTGCAACATCAATAGGGGCCTTTCACTGCGGGCATTAGGCAATGCTGATGACAGATGCATGGTGCACTTGGAATGCGAGCATAATCCCGGGGGGGGGGGGGCTGAAAATATGAGCATTTGTTGATGCGATTTAGACTCTGATCTTGAAAAGCTTATTATAATGCTTGTATTAAAACAAAAATGGAATAACGACTTCAGCAAGCGAATAATGTTTTGCGATGAAGTTACATGGTGTTTGTTTACAGTGTAGTGTACTTAACGATTAATGCATACCTCTTAATACATTTCTGTAATGCTCCACTTAAGACAATCTGGGAATGCTGCCGTGGTACAATGGTTACCAATCTGAAGGTCGCAGGTTTGTGCTTCAGTCGAAACAATGGGACTAGTTTCTTAATCCCTTACGCCCCTGCCCACCCAGTATACATTCTTAAATGCATATACCACAGTTGATAGCACGTCTTCCAAGACATCTGACCCGCTTGGAAGAGGCCATCGACACTCTAAAAAGGGGTTCTCTAGAGCTCCAACTTGTGGAGGCCCCTCTTCCAGTAGTCACGTGTCCACATGTAACATGGTGGTGAGGTGTTAAATATCTCGCCTGGTATACAGGAGGTCTTGGGTTCGATCCCGACTCCGACGCCTGTATATTTGGAGTTTGCATGTTCTCCCCGTGGTCGTGGGGATTTTCCTCCGGGTCCTCTGGTTTTTATTCCTTCCACATTTAGAAACATGCGTTTCGGGTATTTGGCAGCTATACATTTCCACATGATTAGCCACTTTATTGAGCTATCATTTGTGGCCAGGTAGCGTCTGGAAAAAGAGCTATATAGCTCATTGAGCCTTGCCTAGTAAAAATAGTTTAGTTTTACTTGTTATAATCTCAATACAATGCTGAGCCAAATGCATGTTTTAATATATACAAACAGATCCATAGGCTGTTGTGATAGTGCATTTGTAAATGAAAAAAAAATATAATGCAATAGATTCCATTCGATTTAACAAAGCACACGTCATAGCTTATCCACATACATGTGCACTATTTGAGAATACTGTACTGCACTGTTAGCCAGTTTTGGGTGCTTTTAAGGGACACACAATGACCACTTTAACAGAATCACTGATGAATAGACTTGAGTTGCTGAAAAACGTCTCTGCGTGTGAATGAGCGCTACTTTTTCTTTGTTTGTGCCCAGTGAACTCTCCATTGACCTGTGGCATTGCTTAACGGTTGGGTAGAAGGCCGCTAAATTAAACCTCCACCATAAGGATCTCATACCGCATGTTTGCTGAGCATGCCGTGGTTTATGCTATACGGAAACATTTTTTTGCCTCTGGTGTTGGTGGAATAATCGATCAATTAACGATCAATTAACGGTATTGTTGTGGCTCGTAGACGAACATGTTGCCTGTAAGCGTTCAGTCATGGCATTATTGCCAGGAAATGGATCTGTGCAACACTCTAAGTTAATTCCTTTGTGTGATAGTATTGGTGCAGTGCTGGTGTAAGATATTACAGTAGAAAACTCCAGACAGACTTTTCTTTTGCATTGTTGGGCCATCATGATTCTAACTTGTATCTGCTTACTTTGGTTACACGCAAATGTTGGTATTAATGCTATTCGACAGTTTACATGTAACTCGGTTAACTCGAACACCATGCTTGCAAAGTTTGCTGACAAGTTTAAAACATAATACTGCAGATTAGCCTGCCACATCTTCATGAGATTTTTGCAGTTATGTAGAGATGGTAATGAGAGATGTCCCAACGGGTAAGTAGACGTTTTTGTATGCACTTTGAATGATTTGGTTTTTTTTACGTATTGTGCTTTATGTGCATAGGACACTGTCATATTTTTTGAGGAGAAAATAATAATGACTATACCAGTTTTTATATAATTAAATTGTTACCTCATTTACTGTCCTGGAGAGAATGTTTAAACTAACTTGGTCTATAACTCTATATGTTTCCCCATAAAAGGAAGCCACAATACAAGGTCATATAGTTACAAAAAAATAAAATTTTGCTTTAGGCTATGGTTAATATCCTTTCACAGCTATACGATTGACCATATGTAAGCAATTTTTGAGCTTTATACGTAATTTTCATAAGACAAACTGCGATACGATTATAGTCTTCATTGGCCTGATGCAATCCATTCTAGTTGTTGGTAACAGTGATTGTGAAGATAAGTCTTTGAAAAATGGCCTAATGTGGTAGGTTTTTTGTTGTTGCAATTTCGTTTCATTTATGGCTTTTGCAATGGACATTTTCTGTAATGTGGAATAAGCCTCCAGACAAATTAAGAGCATCATTTAAATCAATTTGCAAAGTTCCAGGAAAAATAGAAAATAGTTTCTCAGACCAAGATAAATCAGTTGAAATCTTAATGACCAAGCCCATAATCTATCGTTGTCTTTTTAAGCATCACACTTTATTGCATTGCATGCATATATGCTATGTAATTAATGGTCATGTTAGGCCACAGTTTCAACAGAAATGGGAGTTTGGAATTAAATTTCAGCAGTGAGCAGTTGATATTTCAACATGTATTAAATATACATGAAAACCTCTGTTGGACATCAGCACAGTTTAGTACTGTTGAACATACACACTCTTGTTACCCGGTCAGAGACTGACCAAGTAATATATGCAATGCAATTTACCGCAGTACACATTGAAGTCTAAAATGTATTCATAAATCTATTTGTACAATTGTAACACAACTAATTGTTATCTTTCGAGCATACATTGTATGTGTTTTATATGTTTGTGAGTACTGTGCATTCAGAAGTTTCTGTACATTTTCATGTATAACATGGTTTTGACTCAGGTTATGCAGTAGTGTATAGCTTACCAAAATTGCCTGTGGATGTCGGCCCATGAATGCATGTTGCAAGCTGTCATTCATATTGCCTTCTTTATTTTAACCAATGCTTTTGGGATTCAATTTTGCAGTAATTTTATGTGCGGGAGATATGTTGCCAAAACTTTATGAGCTCCTGCTAACCATCTCAGTGGAGGTAACAAGTTGTGGGAATTAGTAGATGCACACTTAAGGCCTGCATTTATTTGGTTATATAATTTTTTCATCATTTGTCACAAAAAATATATAGCAAAAATACAGTATGAACTGAAATTGATACAGTTTGATGCCTGTTATCTGTGTCTCTTGCAAAATAATTGACTGGCTGAATGTATGTGCAGCTAATCATTGGCCAGCATTAGATTTGCTTTCACGGGGTTTACTGCTCAGTAAAAGTGACTAGGCATTATTATTTGTCGCCATAGCCATTATTAAATGTTACGGTGCATTTTTTTAAATAAAACCAAACTGCGAATAATACATTATCCAAAAAGCCGGAAGCAGATTGCATTTGTTCGAGAAGGGAAAAGAAAGCATAAAATACCACAAATGTAATTCCACGTAGCTTCTTTCCTGCTCGTAGAAATGATTTGGTGTTGCTGTTATAGATGTTGCTACCGCTGGAACATAATACTTTCGCAAACGTCTGCTATCGCGGGTTGGTTGCTCGCAATGGTGCGGCTGATTTAAACCGTCCTTGACAGCCGTTTGGCGAAAACTTTTTTGTTGCATAAAGAACGGAGGAAATTTGTCAATGAGCGCATGCGAGCGTGGACTGCTCTGCCTAAGCGTGAGCGCTCTGCTTTACAGGGAAACCCAGCAGCAGCAGCAGCCCTGTTTTGAAGGGCTTTTGAGGATTTATTTTCTAAGTTACCTCATCGCCAGACGGTAAACTGGGCATGAAGACAGAAGCTGGCTTTTTGTTTGTCAGGAGGCAAAGATCCAGGCGTTACCTTATATGGCAAAGTAGGGTTTATCCTGTAGGTTTTACTTCTCTGTAGATCAGGTATATTTATAGTTTATGTATTATTCATGGTATATGTAAGGGCGACCTCATTGAAATGCAGTTTGGTTAAATTTATTTACTTGGTATTCTTTAGTGGAAAAAGATGTCACAATTCCAAGCGTTATTGCTGTTAACTGTATAACCCGAATTTATAATGAGTAAAGTTTACATATATACTTGACCTTTCAATACAACTCTGCTCGTGTTAATTGGGAACTTTCCAGTATCTTACATAGCTCAATGGCGATGTAGTACTCCATGTTAATGTATATGTGAGTTACTTATTTGCTTATTTTTCATGTGCCATAGTTTAATAATTTAATTTGCGCTAGTTTCAGTCTAAACATATAACATTCTATTTAATCCGCTTGCTGAGCTGCTCCTTCAAACACTATTTTAATAAAACAACATCATTGGATCGTTAGCATATTCCAAAGTCGTGAACTTGTAATGTCGTTACAAATCACTACTAGTTAATGTCAGTCGTGGTAGAAGACTAGTCTTGATACCAAAATGTATTATAGAATGCATTCACGTCATGTGAGAGGCTTTAAGTGGATTAGAATCAATTGCAAGGCTGAATGTGTGCAGGAATGCGTGGAATGTTACAGTGAAAGAGCCCTCCTCCCTTCTCGACGTCTGGCTAGACACTGCTGCGAAGCATCGAGGCAAACATGATGTAATGCGTGCTACCACACTGTAGAAAAGTGATCTGTATTTGCGCCCCATGAGCTGATTTTAACAGTGACTTACAATTTTTTTTATTTTATATATTTTTTTTTTGCCAAGTTCAGGTCGGTGCGAGAATGTTACTTTGAAAACCTCTGATGGTACTGAAATGGCATGATAGCAATGTAAACGTGTACTTTCAAAAGAAAAGTAATGTCACCTGTCGTTATGGTAACATTTGTTCTGAAAACTTTTATTATATTATTGTTCACTTTCACAAAATGTATTCCTGATTGGCAGGCCGGCTGGCTGTAAGTCTGGCCTCGTAGCTGACAATTTGTATAGGCGAGCTATGATATGCTTTCGGAGGAAAATAAACAGTGGCAGAGTAATTTGATTATGCAGTGATACCCCAATTTACATCTCCCCCCTTTTTACGAAGTTTCGTAAATACCTCCTCACTTGATTAATACCACGACCTGATTTGTGTCGCCTCATCTCACACTTATGTCGCTGGCAGCATCCGTTCTTTTTCGTGTCCATCGTCTCGGCCTTCACCTCCACTTACCCTGTAAATTGCTTTGATTTATGTTGTTTCAATATTCATCGCACCTTTCAGGAAGCATCCCCGACGTAAACCGGTGTATTACTTATTATTATGAATTGATGCTGAGAGTACATCCTGTAAATGTGTTTATGGCTATATGACTCAATGTTGCTCTGGTTTCTCCTCTGTAAATGCAGGCTGAAGCTGATGTGGCCTCCCTCAACAGACGCATCCAGCTCGTAGAGGAGGAGCTGGACAGGGCTCAGGAGCGTTTGGCCACAGCCCTGCAGAAGCTTGAGGAGGCCACCAAGGCTGCGGATGAGAGTGAGAGGTAATGTCAATGCACGTGGTGGAAACTCCACGATATGGAACGTACACCTATTTGTCAGTGCTTTCGTACCTTTAGAATAGGAGTGGCCTATGACGTCATAGTGAGATATTCAGAATGCTATGAATTACTAATGGTAATCAATATACCCATAGTGATCTGTCTGGAAAAAAAACAAGGCAAGCTATTTGTATGTCACAGTGTAGAATTTCGAATAAAAATATGAGCCGTAACTTTATGTTGAGTGGCATGCCAAACTAAATATTGCGAAGCCATATTTTGGTAGTACAAATACGTGCTGCTGCAAGCTATTTCTTTAATCATTCTTTCTGGTTAATAGTATTTCAGTTGGCATGCCATCTAATTAAGTTTGGCGACTGCAATTTTGTTTCATATAATTATAATTGAATCTTGCTCAAATGTGATATACTTTTGTGATGAAAAGTTACGTGTGTGGTTTACAGAAAACGCAAACTTAAATTGGGTTCCAAACATTGTGCACGTCAGTGGATAAAGTGGATTTTCTCAATTCGGTTGCAGACCACAGTGAAGGCCACACTTGCTCGTGAATAGTCTCCTCTCTCTGCCGTTACATATATTTTTATATTGGCTACGTGATAGCACCTAAACACCAGCGGTTACGCACGTGTATCCCACTGAGTTGAATTTGATGTCCTTCACACGATACAATTGAATATACTTTATCCACAGAGGCATGAAAGTTATTGAGAACCGGGCCCTCAAGGATGAAGAAAAGATGGAGTTGCAGGAGATCCAGCTGAAAGAGGCCAAGCACATCGCTGAAGAGGCTGATCGCAAGTATGAAGAGGTGAGCTTTGCGGTTTTTAACTCAGTGTCCCATTTATTTCTCAGGATATCATTTGCTCTTTTACAACGCTGTCCCCTGGGTTATGCCTGGTTATGGAAAGAGTTTGCCAAGTGTGCCGTAGTTCCACGAAGCAATTCAAACTTATTGCGGAGTTATGGCAGTCTCTGAACCTGCCCATCTTGAGTGATTCCTGGCCAAAACCAACATCACTGGTGTAATATGTGAACCGGTCCTTGGACCTAGGCTGCTCCCCTGCTTTCTAACCCACACTGACAAGCGAGGTGAAGTTTAGTCAAACCATTCCTGCAAGGGACATGGGTTAGGGAAGCCAGCAGTGGATTAACAAAGGGATTTAAATAATAGTTAATCAAAAACGATAGCATTCTCTGAGTATTCGTATTGTGTCTACAACATTAAGTCCCGCACCTCCGATTAGCATGATTGGCTACGTACAGTGCGAAATAAGTTCAACATACGTACATACACATTCTAATTGTGCCAACACAACTTTGTGAAATATAGCTTGAACCGTTTTATTTGTGCATTATAGTTACAATTATAAATAAGTAGATCTGTCTGTCATCCATTGATTACCTATTCTTTCAGTGTAGGATGATATTGGCAATGTAGTACAGGGCTTAGACGAGTTACGTGTGTGTATGTGCGCGCACGTGCCGCAGGTGGCCCGTAAGTTGGTCATCATTGAGGGGGAGCTGGAGAGGACAGAAGAGCGTGCAGAGGTGGGAGAAACGTGAGTCTCCCGCAATCTAAATTTCACACTTTCATGGAAAATAAAAATGTATTTTTTTTTACCAATTACATGTACACCAATGGACAATACACAGCGTATATAGACAATTACACACGTATATGTCAAGCGAGGTGGCACCATGGATGGTTAGGGCACTTTATTTACAAGCTGAAGGTTGGAAATTCAAATCCCAATCGTGGTTTGACTTTGCTTTTCACCGGTTGGGGTCAGTAAAGTAAATCATCAATGATCATCCTTTGTAACCAACTTCTTCCAGCCATGGCATGGAGAACGTCCACTACTGGCTTTGGACCTTTAACAGTCATAAGTGCTGCCCCATTGCTCATTTGAGCTGGGAGACACATTGATTTTATATATATATGGATATATTTGTAAATGTGTATAATCTAATGTGTTGTTTTTTTTTTATATGTACATACAGTTCACGTATGCAGTCAATTTCGTGTTGTATCGTAGCTGTTTGATAATTGTGTTCTGCTTATATTTTATAAAAAACAAAAACCTGATGCATTTATTAAGAAGTAATTATTATTGGTTCTCAATGTCATTTGCAGCTAGCTGTTCGTTCAAATTATGTTGCAGTCTTGTATAAGTCCTGTAGTATAACACACCAGTCACAGAGTAACGTATCCATATATTGATAGATAGCATCAAATCTTCCATCACTTTTCCGAGTTTAAAAACTGCTGGCAACAGTTCACATTGCCTTGAAATGTCATGTTAGTGTTGTCTCTTGTGTGCTTTTAATAGAGCTGCTAATTGTAAGACATTTTTAAATGTGCCTAACGCTTTTGTGTTAGTGTTGCTTGCATGAAGGCTGGCTGTTAAAGTTCACTGTGTCTTTATATTTTGGCATGCAGTTGTTAATAGCATAATTTGGTTTTGCATTGTATCAAATCCGTGTACGTTTGCAGTGCTTTAGGAAGGTGAACAGGTTTAGCTGACTACTTGCTATTGTCTCGATAAGATTTAAAACATACAATTAGTACTATTAATAATGTTAGCTGCCCTTTGATTGCTAGTCCTTGCTGAATATGAAGCAAATTTTTTTGATATGAATGCCATTTCAAATCGTGGTCTGTACTTATATAAATATGTAAAACATCAACTGAGCAACAATAAAAAAACATGTTAAACTTACTGATTGTTAAAGTCACTTAACGCTAAACCTTCATCTTGAGATGGCCCCGTTATAAAAACATCTATTTCAAAGCATGCATTTTGATATTTAAAATTCAACCGTTTATTGGTGAAGTATTTTTGGCTCATTCTTAAAACAATCCCAACGTGTTTTTTGGAGGTTTTCTTTCCATTCAGCAATGACTACCAATGTTGGGCAGCACACATTATCCACAATCCCTCATTAGCTGTGGTCACTCGAATGACTGTTTAATGAACCAATAACAAAAACCTTTAATTTACTCTTCATACCATTTCATGCACCACAAACCAGGGGATGAAGCATATTTCTGCATAAGTATATGCTTGCGCTTAAACCCAGTGTGAAACCTTTAATAATTAACATTTTGTTCATATTGGGAGCAATATCATCAATGTATACACAGGAATAAATGGATATTAATTGTTGCTTTGATTGGTAGGCCTTTTTCAACTCCAAAGGCTGCATGCAATCTAAGGAAAGCCTGTCGGCTAAATTATGGATTCATTTGGAATGTTGTGTCTATATCAGTACCATTTCATTAACTATATACACTTAGATTAATCAATAAAACATCAACTGAGCAACATAAACAAAAATCCACGTATCAAACTAAAGCCATGATACGATATACTCCCAAAAGGAACTTAGCTTCCTTGGTAGACTTGATATATTCTGCATTTAGTGGCTTTTTCTTGACCTGTGGAGCAAATTCTGTCGTTCAGTGCAGCCAGTCACGCATTGCTGCTGCCTGTATATAATCGCTTGTGTGCATGGTTTGATCGCGGGTGTGTGCACTAACCCTGCTGGCATCGGCGGCTTGTGTGCCAACTAACAGCCGAGTTCGGCAGCTGGAAGAAGAGCTGCGAGTCATGGACCAAAACATGAAATCTCTGCTGGTTGCAGAGGAGCAGGTACTCACTGGCGCATGTGCAATCTCTTTGATGCTCAACGTGATTTAATCTCCACTTTATAAAGTGCAAATTGAGCCAGTAATATGTTTTTACTTTCTTAAGAGTCAAAGTGTCCCCCATGCTCAGGGTTGGCATGCAATTCAATTTGTGGCCTTGATCCAACATTGGAAATGTTGCATTACTGGTGAGGACCATTCCCTCCACAGATTGACAACTGACAATATGCAACAAATTAGTAATCACTTTACGTATCCTGGATGTATGATTTACTAAATATTTCCCTGACTGGGTTTTGAACTAATATTCTTCTGACGGTGGATTAAGCCCCGACCGGTAGTACCATCCAGATGGACCACACATTAGTAGCATTTCATGAAACTTATCACATTGCAAGTTGGCAATTTTTGCACTTTAAGGCGGATTTTATTTCAATGCTTATCACTACCTATGCCACCACGCTTGGTCAAAGCTCCTGCGTTGCTCTCTTTCGTTGCTTGCATTTTCCTCAGGCTTTTCCTTCTTATTTTTGTTTATCTCTGAATTATTTATCTTGTCAGATCCAAACGCTTGCTCATCACCAGCGTGAGCACTTAGGCAAGGCATTAGACGTGCATTTTAATACACAGAATCAGATACAGTATTTATACAGGCAGCTTTTAGATACAAATTGTTGGGAATTATTACATAAAAAATACTAGTTGCTTGTGTGAAAAACCTATTACTTTTTCTAAAAGGAAATTTCTATTGTAATTATTGTGACCATTAAAAATGGAAAATGGTCCCGTTTTGACTTCAAATTGTGAATATTACTCAATGTAGTTTTAGTTTTTGGAAGATGAGTTCAAAAGTAATGTCCAAAACCAGGACCATGAAATGTGCTCTTCAAAAATGTAGGTTTATTTTCTTATTCCGGGTTTTATTTTGTTGTATTTCTTTATTTCCCTTGTTTTTCCTTTCCCCTACCTTATCATTCCTTCTTCCACAATCTCTGCTGTTGCCCGGTTGTGGGTAAATACACAGTAAATGTGCCGAGCTTGAGGAAGAGCTGAAAACGGTGTCCAACAATCTGAAGTCTCTGGAGGCTCAGGCCGAGAAGGTAGGGTGGTTGTTTAGGCAATGGTTGACTTGATGCTCTCTGGAACTCACATGAAAATGGTATGT
Organism: Petromyzon marinus; assembly: GCF_048934315.1. NCBI lineage: Eukaryota > Metazoa > Chordata > Hyperoartia > Petromyzontiformes > Petromyzontidae > Petromyzon > Petromyzon marinus. The sequence continues at coordinate 23,010,723 of NC_133667.1, read as the reverse complement.
GGCAGTTATATACCTGTGTGTGTGTGTCTGCACATGCCACCAATGGTGGAGAGTGGTAGTGCAGTGGCTAGCATGCTGCGCTATGAACCTGGGTACTCAAGTTCGATTCCTGCTCATGGCCAACACTGGTGACGAATAACTGAACCAGTCATGGGCCTCCCCTAGGTTGACTCAGCCTCAAATGAGTACCTGGTGCGGTGTGTAAACATCTCCACTAGGGAGATGACGGTGGCCGGGCGTGGTGCTGGCCACCCACCACCTCTTGTGCCGTGCTGGTCATCATCGGTGCTCGGAAACAGCACTTGCCCCAAGAGTCTGAGATGGATATTCGTACAACCACAGGATATTTTTTTTTATTGTTGTTTCTAACCCATTGTTTAAAAAAAAGTATTGTTGTAGGTGTTGTATGTGAAATTAAGACGTTGCTTTAAAATAATGATAAATATCACCTATAGAAGTTTAAAGGTACAATTTATTATTCTTAGTTATATTCAATGGTTTAACTTCAGGAGAATACTAAACAATGCTCAGATTGCAAAGCAAATCTGTGCATTCTGTATTTTGAATGAACACTGATTATGTACTTTTTGCACAATTTCAGTTTTATAGCTCCTATTTATTTGGCCACATTATTTTGGAATACAATAAAATAGATGTGAGAATGTTGGGTTACTTTTTGAACGAAGGGACAACCCAATGAAAGCACGTGTATATTTGACGTATGGCTACCGAGAAAATTTAACTTTGAAGATCAAGATCATGACGTGTGTGGGCGTTTAGTATGACGATGCTTGAATGCAACCGATATTTGTGAACATGAAGCACACTACAAAGGAAATGTATTCACAAACTTGGCCTTGATACTATTTCCCTTTATACATAAGCTTTGGAGGTATATTTTTACCCTAAATAAGTATCAACACACATGACGAAATGTCATGACATTAGGTTGTTTGGGCTACATATTCAAGCAGAAAGAGAACTTGAATGCCTTTGTTATGATGCACAGAGTAATATGTGATCACCCAATGTACTGTAAATGGGTTCAAATTGTGTCAGTTCCACTCCCTTGTACTCATACTCTTTGGTTCTTTTGGTAAAGTCACGTGGTTGGGAGTTGAAGATGAAGTCTATTTTTTTCAGAAACAATTACTTTTCTGTTGTGTTGGTATGATAGATTGTTGTGATATTTAAACAAAATAATCTGCATTTGTTATTGGGGTTTGCTGTTCAAGAGGGCATATAGTACCATTGCTTTATTTCTAAATTCTCATTAAATAAAATAAATGATGCGTGAAAATATTTTTTGTACCTTCCTAGTATTCACAAAAAGAAGACAAGTATGAGGAAGAGATAAAAATTCTCACCGACAAGCTGAAGGAGGTATGTTCTGACGAAAATTACCTTTCATTCTGTGCAGGGACGATACACTTAATGTTGCAGACATTTAGACCTTCAACATTAAAGAAAAGCAAGGTTCTCTTTTGTTACCAGAGCTGGTATTTTACAATTACACAATTGGATTTTTGAGAAAGCCATAGATACCCCGGAGTAAATTTCAGTCTCAGGTAACATCACATATATGGTTGCAGTACCTTGCTGCTGTAAAAAAAAAAAAACAAATGCACTCGTAGGGATCAATGATGCAACGTTATTCAATTATGACCAGCTAGTTGGGTGGCATTGTGATTAGATCCTAACAATACATCAGAAGGTGTAGTGTACAAAATTACATATTGATATACAGTACGGTGTATTGTGCATCCCTAAGTATTCGCTGTGGTTAGAGTTCCCATCTCGCAAACAGAAGGTTACGAGTTCAAATTCTGGTCAGGGTTCAGGTCAGCTTATCATCCTTGAGAGTAAGATGAAATGAATACCACATTGTTAGAAGTTTATATTGGTTGTGCCGTGGGAATACTGACCTCCGCCATAGTAATGTGTTTTGTCCACCAGTGTCTCATGGCCCCCAGAAGAGATACACACCACCATTGCTTGTTTGAGGCAGCAATGGGGTGGTGGTGTGTCGGCTAAACCAAAACATGTCTGAAAGCAATAGAGAGATACAAATATTTGTCAAAGATGTTTGATAATAACTATGCCTCTTTAGAGATATCATTACGATTCCATTTTTTATCGGTACTTCATGTCAACCAACGAGTGTTCTGTGCCATGGTCAATAATCCATACTTTTACACACTTGCAATCTTGATCTTTGTACTTTAGCCAATTGTTTTTATTTTCTGCCTAAAAGGCTGAGACACGTGCTGAGTTTGCGGAGAGATCAGTGGCCAAGCTGGAAAAGACCATCGATGATTTGGAAGGTGGGTTTATGTTAAAAGCCAGTATGGTCACTTGTAAGGGTTTTCGAGAAATAAGTATATTCCACTCTGTATACTACCATTTCAGAATTTGAATTGCTTGTTGTGTTTACTGTATATGCACTTTGAATGATGTTTCACTCTTGTAATATGTACATGCAATTTCTGATTGGGTAAGTCTTTAATCAACATATTATTTCATGTATTTTTTATATTCAAGTAAGTATGTAACATTCAACCTGCTAATGCTGCGATTAAAGTCATAAACAAATTGTCGGAAGGATCAAGAAGTTACAATGCCCGCCGCAGGTCGACTCAGCATCCCATCCTAACAGGGTCGATAAAAAAATCACTTTTTCAACGGGGGTCATGTTCGGAGAGACTGACCTCTATCTAGCATGGCAATTTCAATTTCCACCACAGTTTCAGGGCCAACAATAGAGATGAGCACCGTCCTCTTGCTTGCTTGAACAGAGAGAAACAATGTATGATATTTAATATAAATACTGAATGAACACGTTTGTTTAAGTATTGAAAAAATGCAGCTGCCAAAAATCAGGCAGACCTGTCTAGAAACACGTAGGTGACTGCATATCATGACTATTAATGGAATGGGTGGGGTTCGTGCATATTGAGGGGACTTGAGAGAAAAGAGAGCATTTTTGTCAAGTACTGTATTTTTGTTTAGTATTGGGAAAGGAGACAATGGTATGGTAATCTGTAAATGAAGATACTTGATAGTGAAGAGAAAGTCAGCCTATAGCCAGAGAAGAGGAAGTGGGGTTGTAAGCCTGGACTTGGTCAGGGCACACATCTCTGCAGTGTGAATGACGAAGAGTACTTGGTGTCCACAGCTTCTGGATTTAATTGTAATCTGTGACGTTCTGAATTTTCATTCCACTGCATGGTCTTAGTTTGTATTGCACAAATGCATTCATTCTACATATGTAAATATAAATACATTTTTATTCATTCAAACTCAACTCCATATTTTCCTCTGCTTAAATGTGTGCATTGCATCTGTGTTTTAAATTATTTTATTTTGCAATTTTTTTGCAACGTCTATCAGTAATTTCTGTTTATTTTATATACTTTATATTTGACTTGCATTCTGACCATACCACCTGGATGATTGCTTTCCTGCCTGGATATCTGCTTCCACTGTTCTCTCTTTGGCTACTCACACACAATTCTGTGCAATGAAACCTACACACTTTCACACCTGGAATCAAACATGCACACCTATGGCTTACACTTACACACACCACATTCCACACACACACGAGTCAATGAACATCTCTATATTATAAAAACTGCAAACTCATACCGCCACTCACACACAAATAACTATTTCACAAGTACACTTACACTCGCACATACTCGCCAACACCCAAATGCACATATATGCATGTACACACAAACATTTTAACACACACTTGACTATACACACACGCACACACAACAAACATACCTGATCACGTACACATCGTTTCAACAATCATATATATGCCCAATTACCTACACACGCTTTCCTCTCCTCTTACATATACAATGCGCCACACATTTGCACACCCCTTGTGCATACACCGTACACCCATACTCTCGCATGCACACACATGCAACAAACAGATGAGCTGTACTCTCAGAAGCTCAAGTACAAGGCTATCAGCGAGGAGCTGGACCATGCTCTCAACGACATGACCGCCATGTAAAGGCCTCCCTCCTACTCTGTGTGCCTTGCCCCTTTGCATTGCTGCTTGCTGGTGCTCACTGGCCTCTTGACTTCCCTTAATGCTGCATAACTCAAACAGACCCCCACATTCCCTTGACTGCAGTGGTTTTTTTACTTTCTTTGTGTTTTTTACTCTGTTTTACTAACTAAAGTTTGCAGTTGCTTGGTTTGGATCGTTTAACGTTGATTAGGTTTTTGCTTATTTTTTTTTAAGGTTACACTTTAGCCTTGTGAGCCTTTACATGAATTTAAGAACGTTAATATTCACTCACGTTAAGCGTGACAGGACGCTTAAGGTTCCGTTGTAGTGCTATGTAAATATTTTTGCTCGTGTTCCCTGTACCTGAGATATCCACTTTACATGGAAATTTATGGGCATTGCCACTTTTCCATTACGGTGCATCTTTTCTGTTTTGAAATGGGTCATATATTTATAATTGCACACTACATTGTAATGCAGTTTATATTTAGTAACACTACAGAGATAATACTGGACTAACAAATCTTACAAATGTTTTATTTGTAAGGTGTGTGTATGTTTGTATATACACTACCTATATGCTGTATATACAAGTATTTGCGGCTCCGGTGTGGTCTTTTACGTATATTTTTTATTATTAAATAATTTTATATTGAGAAAATAATTAAAAACATTTCATACTGTTAATGAAAATAATGTATGTAGTTCAGTCAAGCACTACTTCCGTTATTTATTGAATGGTACATATCTTTTCTCTTCACTTTCACTATATGTAGTGTGTGATAGATCTTCCTCTGTATCTTTTTCTTTTGTCTGTTCTTTGTCCGATCCAACAGATGAGTTGTATTCACAAAAGCTCAAGCACAAAGACATCAGCGATCAGCTGGGGAACACCCTCACTGAGTTATCATCCATGGCTGTGGCCAGCTCGCATTATTAGTGGTTCATATAGAAATCTGCGGAAGCACCATTTTATCTTTAAGAGAGACCCATGTCTTAGGAATTATTAGCACACACCTTTACCTCAATGTACGACCACGAAAATGTACTTAATTGGTATAGTAACTTAGTGCTTCTCTGAATTTCTTATGACTTCTCATTACCTTTTCTCGCTTCATCTTTACACTGTCCTCTGCTCTCAGTGCCAGTTCATTCTTTGTGTTGCTTCCTGGGTCCATCCTTGAGCCCCTTCCAACTCTAACAAAGAGTCTGGCTGCCCCAACGTTGCTCTTATACCAGGGTAATGATGAACTATGATTGAAATTCCTGGAGAGTTTACACGGCTGAAGTGGGTTTTTAACAGACATGTGGCACGTGTAAATTCCTGGGTGTAATCATGAGTTGGTGCAGTGTAAATCTGGAACGTGAGAAAATATATCTTCATTACATGTGAACGATCTGAGTAAAAAAAAAATTCCACGAGAACGTGAATTTATAACTATAACCAATGCATTTCAGTCATCATGAATGTTTGAAAATGTTATATTTTCCAAGAACATACCTGTCCTACGCTCTTTTTTCGTGAAAGTAAATATATCTTTTCTGCTTTTGGTGGCGTTCCCAGAGGGACATACCAAGTGTCCTTTCTTAACATAAATCGTTATTTCCATTTCCTGTTTCATCAGCACACTGGCTCATGGGTATTACAATAAAATACAATCACGTGTATGTTACAGCTCGAGCTGCCTGATTCATTTCGTTTTCTGTTTCTTGATTCCCTTGGGTTTCTGCCTACAATGCAGTGCCTTTGTGTTTTCAGATTGCATTTGTTTTTTGCACAATTTAATTTGAGATGACTTTTACTTTTGTTTACTTGCATTGCCTAGAGCATTTAATTAACATTCTTAGTTATGGAATTAAAAATTCTGAGTTGTTTTAGAATAAATCATGCATAGTTTTATCAAGATACAGTTGCTCTCTTTAATAATCTCTAGTCTTAAACATGGACAGAGTAAATTAAGAAAATGGAATCATAATTGAAACAATGGATATTTACTTTCGATCATTACCTGTACTGTATATTTAATTTATGATGTGCAACTTAAATTATGAACAAAAGTAAAAGCATATGTGAAGTAACAATTTCTCGAATTAAGTACCTGTAGGTCATTTTGCAATATTGAATGCTTATTCATAATACTTCTGAGTTAAGTATTTTACTTGACGTGAATAATTTAATAGTGTATTTATCATTCTGATTCCTCTGAGTTATATCGCACATGGACCCAGAATTGAAAGGATGCAGGTTTCAATCCCAATCAGGGATCACCTTAGCCCTTCAAACAAACATACACCTGGGATTGATAACATGAGTAGCTTTTTGTGATAAATAGTGGTTGTCCTGTGGAGATACTGCTTGTCAAATGAATGTGGAATTTCCATCACTGGCTCAGGGTCACCAAAGAGTTGAGCACTGCTAAATCCTCATTTGAGCAGGCAAAACTTTGACTTTTATATGTTGGTTAGGCTCTACAAATACTACAGCCTTTTGTCAATACACTGCTGGATGAAAATCTCTCCATTGTGAATGGGACTTTTGACCATACATCACCACACTGTTCAGGTTGGGTTGATGAAGGGGAGATCACAGCCGTTGCAGATCTCCCTCTCCGATGATGTTATATGTGGTTGGCAATTGAATTCAGATCGCAGGGTTCATAGCGCAGTGCAGTTTAAGCACTGCACTACCAGCTTTGAATTATCCACACGTCTTGGCAAACTAAGCAAAGAAGTATTGAGCATTTGAATGATTTATCAGCTTCGTATTCAGATATTAGGATCATATGATAAAGCTACAATATTAAAAACAAAACATTTCCATAATGGCATAGATCAATAGCACCGCTCACAGCTTCAGAATGCATGGCCCACTTCATGTGCACTTGGCTTTCAAGTGTTTTTTTAATCCGTTTACAAACATTGATTAAAGTAATCGGCTTAAAACCACTTCCGAAGCCACTTGTTGATGGAAAGTTTTCTTAACGCACACCTATAAATTAATCAGTTTACAAAAAATAGTCTTTATACACAGGTGCGTGAGCAGGACAGCTTGAGCCACTTAGATGTTCGGAATGGAATCTGAGAAAAGCATTGCAGAGGTAATCAGCAAGAGGAGGTTGCAATGATGGGCGTTGCAAGAATGAGGGTGGAAGGTTGTTACAAAGACAGCTTTTGGAGCGGACGTGCATCAGATTATTGATCGAGGGGAAAACCTAAAGCCAGTTGGGATACTATCGGAGCAGACTTTGAGTTTGGTGCTGGCTGCCACTGTCACAGGATCTAGCAGAAAGAGGTCATGATGGTGAGGTGTTGTGACGTCGGTGATATTTTCAGTGCTGACGTTCACATAAAGCTCAAATTAGGAAAACAATGTCATTGCTAAATTAAACTTGCAAATGGGATATTTAAAAACAAACATGGTATTTTGTTATGGAAATTAAGTAGAATATTAATCAAATTATTTGTTATTATAGCTAACCTTTACAGTTATTACTATGCAACAGACAAACGTAGGTGTTACTCTTTGGTTTTTTCGGTAAAGTCACGTAGAAATAAGAAAGAATAAAATTACATAATAGCATACGACGTTTCGATTGCAACACAAGCAATCATCATCAGGTAGAGGAAACATATAACCGCAGATATATATACAAACCTTAAGTAGAGGGAATTAACACAGATATACCAGGGGATACAGAGAGGGATGGAGGGGCACACTAAGTCAAACAGGGTTTAGCAAAATTTGGAAACTATATAAAGCAACACAGACGGTCGGTTAAAACAATTAACGCATGGTCTGGTTGATTACGCTATTTCAAAGATTGCTAAATTGTAAGTTAAGTGTGAAATTTAAGAGTGATAGAATACAGACCGCAAAAGAGACATGGGGAGAGACAAGCACACAGTGAAGAAGTGGAGTATCATCTCTGTGCTGAGGCCTTAAATAGACAGAGGTGGCGGGGCTGGGACTCAAGAGACAATGGGACACAAATTAGCATGAAAAAGAGCACACATCAAAGAACGGTGCGGAATTGTCAGGCACACAGGGAGTGCGGAGGAAGCTGCAGCGTAAACCCGGAGACACAAGGCACATACACAGGCAGAGAGAGCACAGCGACACAAAAACAGAAGTCATGACACAAAGGCAGACATACAGTGAGGGAAAAAAGTATTTGATCCCCTGCTGATTTTGTACGTTTGCCCACTGACAAAGAAATGATCAGTCTATAATTTTAATGGTAGGTTTATTTGAACAGTGAGAGACAGAATAACAACAAAAAAATCCAGAAAAACGCATGTCAAAAATGTTATAAATTGATTTGCAATTTAATGAGGGAAATAAGTATTTGACCCCTCTGCAAAACATGACTTAGTACTTGGTGGCAAAACCCTTGTTGGCAATCACAGAGGTCAGACGTTTCTTTTAGTTCACCACCAGGTTTGCACACATCTCAGGAGGGATTTTGTCCCACTCCTTTTTGCAGATCTCCTCCAAGTTATTAAGGTTTCGAGACTGACGTTTGGCAACTCGAACCTTCAGCTCCCTCCACAGATTTTCTATGGGATTAAGGTCTGGAGACTGGCAAGGCCACTCCAGGACCTTAATGTGCTTCTTCTTGAGCCACTCCTTTGTTGCGTTGGCTGTGTGTTTTGAGTCATTGTCATGCTGGAATACCCATCAACGACCCTTTTTCAATGCCCTGGCTGAGGGAAGGAGGTTCTCACCCAAGATTTGATGGTACATGGCCCCGTCCATCGTCCCTTTGATGCGGTGAAGTTGTCCTGTCCCCTTAGCATAAAAGCACCCCCAAAGCATAATGTTTCCACCTCCATGTTTGACGGTGGGGATGGTATATTCTTGGGGATGGTGTTCTTGGGGTCATAGGCAGCATTCCTCTTCCAAACATGGCGAGTTGAGTTGATGCCAAAGAGCTCCATTTTGGTCTCATCTGACCACAACACTTTCACTCAGTTGTCCTCTGAATCATTCAGATGTTCATTGGCAAACTTCAGACGGGCATGTATATGTGCTTTTTGAGCAGGGGGACCTTGCGGGCGCTGCAGGATTTCAGTCCTTCACAGCGTAGTGTGTTACCAATTGTTTTCTTGGTGACTATGGTCCCAGCTGCTTGAAATCATTGACAAGATCCTCCCATATAGTTCTGAGCTGATTCCTCACCGTTCTCATGATCATTGTAACTCCACGAGGTGAGATCTTGCATGGAGTCCCATGCTGAGGGAGATTGACAGTTCTTTTGTATTTCTTCCATTTGCGAATAATCGAACGAACTGTTGTCACCTTCTCACCAAGCTGCTTGACAATGGTCTTGTAGCCCATTCCAGCCTTGTGTAGGTCTACAATCTTGTCCCTGACATCCTTGGAGAGCTCTTTGGTCTTGGCCATGGTGGAGAGTTTGGAATCTGATTGATTGCTTCTGTGGACAGGTGTCTTTTATACAGGTAACAAGCTGTGATTAGGAGCACTCCCTTTAAGAGTGTGCTCCTAATCTCAGCTCGTTACCTGTATAAAAGACACCTGGGAGCCAGAAATTTTTCTGATGGAGAGTGGGTCAAATGCTTATTTCCCTCATTAAAATGCAAATCAATTTATAACATTTTTGACATGCGTTTTTCTGGATTTTGTTGTTGTTATTCTGTCTCTCACTGTTCAAATAAACCTACTATTAAAATTATAGACTGATCATTGCTTCGTCAGTGGGCAAGCGTACAAAATCAGCAGGGGATCAAATACTTTTTTCCCTCACTGTACCAGCAGAGGCAACACAAAGAAACAGGCTTCATACCTCCCCGTAGAGGTGTTTCGAACTTGATTCGGCGCTTTCGTGACTGCAGGAATTACTCTTTGGTTTTTTCGGTAAAGTCACGTAGAAATAAGAAAGAATAAAATTACATAATGGCACACGACGTTTCGATTGCAACACAAGCAATCATCATCAGGTAGAGGAAACATAACCGCAGATATTTATATACAGACCTTAAGTAGAGGGAATTAACACAGATACACCAGGGGATACAGAGAGGGACGGAGGAGCACACTAAATCAAAACAGGGTTTAGCAAAATTTGGAAACCATATAAAGCAACACAGACGGTCGGTTAAAACACAATTAACGCATGGTCTGGTTGATTAAGCTATTTCAGAGATTTCTAAATTGTAATTTAAGTGTGAAATTTAAGAGTGATAGAATACAGACCGCAAAGAAAGCGCCGAATCAAGTTCAAACGTAGGTGTCTTAGCCACACGCATGATTTATTTTCGCTGTATTTTAATAGTTACCAAAAGGTATTTGCTTGAAGAATTCCAAGGAAACACTTTTCAAATACCACACTGCTTTAAAATGAGTGTGGCTTCTTGTGTGTTAATTCTTCATTGACTACGACTTCTCTGTATGTTGCCTTGTCGTTGTATTCCAAGGTAATATGGAAACATGAGATTTCCAGAATGCATTACTAAGGTCATAAGTTGTATCTGCTCTCATTCCTCCGTGTATCTTCTCTGCCCCCAAATAACCCTTGTGCCCTGTTATTGCATCTCTCATTTAACTGGCTACTTTTTGCCCATTGTGTCTGGTATGTCATTCACCAACCGTGCTCTGTGTGTTCTCTCCCACCTATGCTTTTTTTGTCCACTTATTTTTCTTACCGTATGTTCCCCATACATCTTGTTCTTCACAACGTATGTTCACATATTTGGCATCCCTTGTGTTGTGTTTGTCCTTTGTACCGTGCATCCTTTGCGTTCATGTGTGAGCGGCACACAGATCGGCACCAGCGAGAAGTGGACAGGACTGTTCTCCTGACTAACCAGCTCAAGCTCGCCCTCTCTGAACTCAATAACTGACTGTTCTCTGCCTGCTGCCACTGGTGCACATCTCCTCTATTAACACTCCGCTCAAAATGCTGCACTGCATGTTTGTACCTAACCTTATTGTCTGAAATAATAATAACTCTTTTTTTTATGGACATCCGGCCAGATGGTACTCTGGTTAGAATGCTCATCTCACAATTCAGAGGTTACGAGTTAAAATCCTGGTTTGGGGTGCAGACTAATTCAACTGTCCCTACAGTAATAATGAGTACCACCTTGTGGGAGTCAGCAGTGGTTGTATTCAAAGACTGCTCCACCATGGCAATATGGAATTTCCACCGCTGACTCAGGACCTATGAAAATGAGTGCTGCCCCCTATGCTCATTTGAGCTGGGAGACAATTTGACTTGTAATGGACAATTTCACGGGGAATAGCGAAATAGGTACTTAGATGAGTGAGAGCATACAAAAAACATGTATGTGTTCAAGTGTGCTGCACCAGAAGCGGGTATTAATCGATACTTTAATACCTTTTGCTGCAAAATACCATGTTTATGTAGTTGCATGTCTCTGTTGTTCAGCTGCTTTAAATAAGTCTACTTTCCAAAGGGTAGCAGTGCACGTTTTCTGCTGACGGAATAATGCATGCAGTAGATAATGCATGTGTGTTGTTTTTTAACATTGCGCACATTTTTTGAATTCTAACCTGCTTGTGTAATGTTGTCTTGTTCCCATTAATTCTGCCCCCCCCCGCACCCCGCCCTCCCCCAACCCCACCCCCTTCCACACACAGACAAACTTGGCCAGGTTAAAGAAGATAACGTGGGTCTGCACCGGGTGCTCGATCAAACCTTGCAGGAGCTACACAGCTTGTAGACCAGCCTCGCGACTCGCGCGTGTAGGGGCCGTGCGTCATGCATCTTGGGAGTTTAGCCCGAGACAACTCGCACGCAGTTTGTGGGATAATCATATATACAGTCTTGTGTTCTCGTGTAAATGCAACACATGTTACTCGTCCGTAAAACAGAAGGTCACGTGGAAATGGTAAATAGAGAATTTTGAACACATGCTGGATTCATGAACTAATGACCGTAACTAATTGTCAAATTACACAAATTGTCGTGCAAATGTGAAATGGTGCATGCTGCCTGAGAAAACCTAGACAATAACTCGGGAGTCCTGTGAAATGGATTTTTCGGCTATTGGGGGGTAAACGTTACTGATCTGGAACTTGTGTATTTTTTTTTAAAGCTAAGTAATGAGCACTGGTGAGCACTGTCAGAAACCTGTGCATATTGTACGCGTTGGCTCTCGCCCAACTCTTGGCTTCGTCTAACTGTTGGCTTCGTCCAAGTATTTTCTTTCCCTCTCGTTTATTGCAAGTGCACCTGGAGTGTAAATCGACACAAGCACTATTAAATATTCATCAGTTGTCACAAGCACTGACAAGCTATATATTGGGATTATATATTGGTCACACGAGTGTCTAGCGATCACTAAATTAGCCTGTGTATTACTTGAATACGCATGAGTGATATACAGAATACCTTCATCGATTGAAAGTATGATTTGGAAGTTCTCTAAGACTTGATTTGGCATAATCGAATAACAATAATGTCCCTATAAAAATACTGAGCCAGAGCCACAATGCCTGGTTTTGGCCTTGTTCAAGCAACTGACGAAATAGCCCAAATCAAATGCTAATTAATGTATAAGTCACTTCGTCCTTGCTCGACACAGCATCGGGATTAAGCACATTTGCATTGGCAGGCTTGATCCAGATGTGAAATGCCACATTACCATGACAGGGGTCAGCCTGTGTAGGATAACCACATTGTACCAAACCCTGCCAGAAAAATGGTATGCACTTAATTCAGTTAAATCCCTGCCCTTGAGAGCATCTTCTAATTAAATGTGCTGAGCGTAACACTCATCTGCACAGATACGGAGATGTAGTTCTTGGGTGAGGTAGATCATTTAATGATTTCAATACCACTTTTCTTTTTCACCGTAATGCCATTTATTTGCACACACAGATCAAGAGTGTAATGTGATTTACTTGTGAAATAGACACAAACAGTACAAATGGAATATGATTGATATAACAATGGTATCTCCTGCTGCTTACAGCACCGTTAATCCTTGTGACTGCGTATTGTGGTTGCACAGAGGTTTTGCATGTTGACACTCATTACAGCTTCAAGCGTCTCGTGCATTGCAGATGGTTCGAATCTGCTCACTGGTGCACACATTGTGTGACATCTGTAGAGTATCGATTTAAAGCTTTCATGACTGCAAGGATTCATCTTCTTTGGTTCTTTCGGTAAAGTCACGTAGAATGAGAATAAAATAAAAAAATAAAATTCTCACGACGTTTCGGCCACAACACAAGTGATCCACGCGACCACGGGGGGAGAACATGCTACATTGTAGCTCTGTTGTCCCGACAGGTTTGTTCCTTTCACCTGAAGAAGGCCACTTGTGTTGTGGCCGAAACGTCGTGAGAATTTGATTGTTTTATTTTATTATTTTATTCTCATTCTACATGACTTTACCGAAAGAACCAAAGAAGATCTGTAGAGTAACCAATGTGTGTTCTCAGATGTGTGCAACATACATTGTATGGCAGTAAGAGCTACCATGTCTTAATTATTATAACTGCTTGCAGCATTCTTCATGATGTGTCCATAGTGATTGACCAAATGTGCGCCGGTAAGGTAGAATAATGGATTGTTCGTGCTGTGAATCGAGTTTACAGGTCTATACGTAAATTATAACTCAGCTTGGTGGACTCTGACACTTTATAGTGATTGGTAATGTTATCTGCGAGGTGCTTTGTCCATTTCTTCTGTAAGGTTTCCTTTGGCGAGATGTTAACGACCGTGGGGCACCACGGTGGCGTGATGTTAACTACCTCGCTTGGTATAGAGGAGGTCTTGGGTTCGATCCCGACCTTGACGCCTGTACATTTGGAGTTTGCATGTTCTCCCCCGTGGTCGCGTGGATGTTTCTCCGGGTCCTCCGATTATTCCTCCACATTTAGAAACATGCGTTTAGAGTATTTGGCTGCTATATATTTCCACGCAATAAGCCACTTCGTTGAGCTATCATTTGTGTGGCCAGGTCGCTTCTGAAAAAGAGCTACGTAGCTCAGTGGGCTTTACCTGCTAAAATAAAAAAAATTGTTACTTTGCAAAAGTTATTTCACATTTCTCTTACCTATCAAACTATCTGGTTTAATCGAATTTGTGGTTTGATGCTAGATTTAAATATTTTCTCATGTCCAGGCAAGCAGCCCATCATACTTTTTTCTCATAATTTCCTGCACAATAACCGCATCACTCTCACACTGACAAACACTGGCACGTGATCGATTGTCAGATGTGCATTGTGAGCTTAAGATAGGCTCAATTGGATAAAGGATACACTTATGCTGGGTTCAAAAGTGGTTTAATTGTAAACCAAAAGCTTGTTTAACCTGATATTCCAAGTGTAATATATCGCTGCATTTTAGCTGTTTGTCCGTTTATTATATTATTTAGAGATCTACCGAGTGCAGAAATTACGTATTTGACAAAAGCACGTGGATCGTTATACGCGTATTTGTACAGTTCTTGCTCTTGATAAATCGGCTGTACCATTGGATATTCACATCAGTTGCTCATGGGTCAGTTGGGTGTATTGAATTTTCAAGAGTTGGCTTAGCCGCTAATGAGCTTGTACCTTTCAGCCTGGCTCACACTGGAGAACACAACCTTTGTAATCCAACGCCTCTGTAATGAAAACTACACAAAGGAGTTGATTTGAGCTCAATGTTAGGTCAAAATTGAGTAACTCACAACATGCAGCTAATCGCAGGCATCTATTGCACGAATCATTCGATAGAGCTAAGAATAATGCAAGACATTGCTATGGAAAATTTCCAGGTTAAAATTACTCTGTCTTTTATATAATTACTAGCAGGTGTACCCGTTCTTCGCACGTAAATTAATAGTTTAGTCCTAGTATAGATTATTCCCCCCCCCCCCCAGCCGCGCATTTGTACGGGATACACGGCCTACGCGGAGGGTTGGGGGGGGGGGGTGCGTGACGTCAGCAGACACTCGGTGACGCTGCCGCATGCGGGTGACATCCAAAATGTGACGTAACATGTCACAGGTGAAGAAACAGGACTGTCCGGAAGACAGCGCTGTCTTCCGGACAGTCCTGTTTCTTCACCTGAGGAAGGCTACTTGTGTTGTGGCCGAAACGTCGTGAGAATTTTATTCTGTTATTATTTTATCTCCATTCTACGTGTCTTTACCGAAAGAACCCAGAAGATTATATCCATTATTGCGCTCCCCCAAAAAATATATATACAAAAGTCTATTTTTAGACGTTTTGCATTGTGTAGAGTTTGGAAGTTAACCACATGCCAAATTTCAAGTTTGTTGCATGTTGGGAAGTATGCTAAACATTTCTAACAGACACATTCACAAATTTCCCTTTTATATAGATAGATGGGGTGTTTGCCTGTTTTCCTCAATATGTTTCACCAATAATACATTACATCCTTGACTTTCTCGAGCAAAATCGTTTAATATGAAGATGGAGACAAATACCACCACATATTTCGGGTCCTGTCTCCATATTTAAGAGATCGCTCTGGAGAAGAGTTGGAGAGAACGACTGGACATCTGTGTTCCTCCTTAGATATTTGGAGTCAAGTTGGAAGCTAAGTTCAATGTAGAATCCGGTCACGTGGCACTGCGGGTAGGGCGATAACTCATATTGGAAAGTACATGAGTTCACATCCTGATCCGGGATTTGTTCAGCTAATCAAGTATGCTTTTATTGGAAGACATCATTGGATGTCCTATGGATAGACTAGCTAATGTTATAGGAATGGTGAATTTTCACGACTGACTTTAGGCTGTCTTCGTAAATGTATTGAGTGGGAAAATGTTTCGTGTTTGGCTCATAAAGCGTTGCACCATGCAGTGTGTGCTAAATGTACATCATGTAGCCCTCAATTTCACAGCATCATGAGTATGACTACACACGTTTAATTATGGTGTATGCCATCTCTATGCAGGTATTCGCATCGTGTTGGCAGTGGGAAGATGTAAAAAATCACGGAATTATCCTTCAAACCCTGTCACTCAGCATTCGGTAATTTTAAACAATTTCTGCGGTATATGAGCCGACACACCTGTGAATGCAGCTGCCGTGACAACTATGTACAGTTAACTCGTGTTGAAAGTTCCTGTGAATGCCATTGTAGTGAGCTGATCAGGCTGTAGAAATGATACGCGGAACATTTTCACTTATGAAATTAAAGCCGAGTCGGCACAAAATGTGATGTCACAAATTTAGTTTTTTTCTGACTTTAATCTGCTGCCACTTGTATTTTTAAAATAGCTGTGTGAAAGCATACACTTCGCAGGAAACATAGAGGGGAATAACGATCCGAAAATGACAGTAATAGGTTAATCTTATAAATAATTCCCTCTGCCTACTAACGCGGATGTTGCTATAGTAATTGTTAGCACCCTGAAATTGCAATTCAGATGCCACCGGTTCACTGTCCTGGCACAGCAGATGAAAGTCCAAGTTTCTTAAATTCCATTGCCTCTGTCCACCCAGCCGTATAAATGGCGACACTAGAGTCAACTGGCTGGTCACGTGTGACAGAGCAAAGTGAGTAAACCACCGCTTCAATTACGTCTGGCTAGTGTGAAAGAGTAAGGTCAAATACCCTCTAAATGGGCCCTCTCGAGCCAGCTATGGCATGAGCAACACATTGCAGAGCTTGACTATTAACCTCGATTGCTTTACCTGTAAAATCCTTGCGGAGTCCCAAAACCTGTTGGGGAAGAACCCGTATTAGGACAATTCCATTTGTGGGTGTTTTGTATGAGGGAGTACACTCATGCGTACTCATGAAGCCACATAGATTCCATAATCCGTTGTATTGCCACCGGTCTATTTTGCTACCAAAGACCACAACACCTGGTTATTCCCATGACAGTCTCCCGTCCGAGTACTAACTTAACTTTAACTACAATTTACTGCCTCATTGTGACCTCCGCTTACACTTCCCAATCGTAACGATTGCATTTGCATCCGTGTTTCTCTGTATGCTGCCGCCTCACCGCAGATTTCATAAGTTGCCAACTTTTTGCCTGAAGAAATCTTGCATAATAGCATGTTTAGCATGTGCTTGTATCCATATTGAAGTCTGCAGATACTTGCCAATCAACCGATAATAAATGTGTTGATGTTACACTCGGTATTACGATTTTGTTTCTACGTACAGCCCAAGGTCTGGCTTCAGCAAAAAAAAAAACCATTGATTTCTTGCAGCTGACAGATGGAAAATGCATTTGAGCAGAAGAATGTTACTGTACATTAGCGTACACCTCCATTAGCGTTCCACTTATGTGGATTAGTAACCGCCCAGGGAATCGTTTAAGAAGTCGCTGGCTATATAAACCCGAGGAAGGCGTGTGCAGATTTTCCATTCGCACGGCATTGCGATATTACATTTTCCATGAGCTCACAACTTTTATCTTTGAATGTATGCTGGATGTTACCAGTGAGGTGTATAATCTGTCACTCACATATATGTTCATTTCCTTTAAAGGAAATATCAGGCATCTAATAAACCAGAACCAGGACTGTCCTAGCTGAGAGACATTTTTGCATGGACACACGAGCCGTCTGGAACTCCCTTCCACTGAAAATTCGCAGCTTGTACGCTCGATTTTCAATTCTCAACTGATCACGTTGGATTATGATGAACTTTGAGCTTTGACTCCCAAGTTCTCAATCGAGCAATGCGTCCGATTCGCGATATATCTCCACCCTATTATTATTTTTTATCACACCAGTAATGCTACGTAAATAAATATGGGACGCTACGATCACCAGCTCTGCCGTGCTTAAGACCGCCGTGGGATATTGCATTACCTACTGTGGAAGCAAGGTCCAGTTTAATGAAGTTTTCAATTAAATTTGGATTTTGTATAGCATCTATGTGTAACCTCATCTCAAGGTGCTGTACATAAAATAATGGGACTCATGCATCTCTCATTTTATAAGCGCTGCAGCTTGAGGATGCCATCTGCTAACACTCACTGCCAGCACATCTGCTTATAACTACAGTAGTTCAGATACTCCTTGGAGACATAGATAGATAGATCCTTTATTGATAGATAAAATACCTGTTGCGTTTTCCCATCAGTGGTTACAGTGGCCAAAACGAATGTGGTGTGGTGTTCATGTCCATTGGTGGTTCTGAACCAATGGTGGAAATTCCACATTCCTATGAGGGGACCACTACATCTTGCATTGGACGACCACGAGAGTATGGATATATGCACGTTGAACTTATTTTGCACCACAACTAGCTATAAGGTAATACAGAGTATACATTATGATACGATTAATGGGATTGTCAAGTAATACTTTTCGAGTCTCATGCATGTTTAAACTATTACGTGGATACGGACAATAGCGTAACCCATTTAAACAATTAAGCTCTTTGAGCCTCATGTTTAGGTCAACAAGCAATCATACTTTAGTAGATCTAGATGTGAAGAGTGACAGTCTAATCAGTGATATGCCTTTTCATACACTTAATTCCAATGACAATGCTGAATATTTAAATCCAACCACAAAAGCCAATCGTACAACTTGTTGAGAGTCGAGTAATATGAGCTTCAATCAACCTCCATGGATCTGCCTTATTTTCTTTTAGACCACCGGATGTTTGTACTCATGACAACCGTAAAAACAAACACAACGATCAAATAACTTTGGCCATTAAAGTCAGCCTATTGTATTGTTGGGGAAACCTGGCAGGTGTTTCACCTTCATGTTCAACTGAAGCTTGGTTTGGTTTCAGAAACTGTACTTTGCTAAAGCAAGGTTAAAGGCACAGCCCTGCAATCGCTTGTTCTCACCACTGCTGGCAGAATTTACTTCTTCATCCAGGAGAGCCGCACTGAGTCGTATCACTCTTTTTTCAGGAGGATCCTGCATTGGATTTTTTTTAAAAGATGCTTTAATCCAATTAATGACGAGTGTTTTATACAAATGGGAAGAAACCGGAGCACCCAGAGAAAATCCACGTGCGCAAGGGAGGGGGGGGGGGGGGGAACACTCTATCCCCGTACAGATGGGAACAGATGGCGATTAGTCCAGTTGTTCTCCTGGCGAGCCAGGTTATGGCACCTCAACGCCCACGGGAAGAGGGTTTCACTAAATTTGTGTGATCCACCAACCCACGCCTCCACAGTGCTGGATTACGGGTATGCTCCACCGCTGTCGAGGGAGCTCCAAGGAACCCCTCGACAGGGTATGTGACCTACCCTTTCACGCTGCCAAGAGGTGGAAGCACCCAACCTTTACCCCATCGCAAGTATAACCTGCCCATCACTACTGCTGGGTGGACAGAGGCGGCCATATTTAAGAAACTTGCACCATTATTTCAACTGCCACGCCGCGAAATTGAATCGGTGGCCCTCTGGATTGCAAATGCGGTGTGCTGAACTTTACACCGCGGCAGCATCCATGTGCTTACAGTATCGATAACTATGAAGACCGGGCTTTAAAGGCAGTGAGTAGAGATTGCCTATTTAAAATGTTACTAGGGACAAGAGGCCAAGTGGCTTGAGGGGGGTAATCCTATGTTTGAACAATGAGCCGGGAGATGCTTCAGGATGCTGGGTTTGACCCCGATAACCGGCAGTTGTGAAGCCGAGCTCGCAAGCTCAGCCAGTCGGTTACAGCCCCAGCCCAGTCACCAATGGCTGCACACAAAAAACCCACTAATCACATTAAACGTGGCCTCTCACTTAATTGAGGATATTCCAGCGCTGAGAACTAACAAATGTTAACTCTGTCATGCGATGAGCACTCCTACAGCAGGACATGTGAGATAGTGCATCACCTAATGTGGATTAATGGTAATTTGAGGGACTTCAGATTTAATACCATGAAGTCATATTTCAGAAGCTGTTCTCTGGTATGCACTACTTTGTGACAGTTTTGAATGACAATTTCATCTCATGATTAGACTACAAAGCAAGTGGCTAAAATAGTTTTAAAGATGTTGCTTTTTACAAAGTAAGTAACTGAATCATGTAAGTTTCTGTACATGCTAAAGTGTTGGCAGTGTAGGCATCAACAGGTTTTTTTATATGGATGGACTTGACTCTGCCGCAGTAATGTGGACTTTCCATATGGCCACCAGAGTAAATAAACATTGGCTCGTTACTCATTTGTGCAGGGAGATACTTAGAATTGTAACTTCTAATATCTCAAGCAATAAATTAGAAACTCATCACATTCCAAAAGTAGCCTTTCCCCCCCCCCCACCACCAACGCCGCTTTTCCCTTCTGGGTCTCCTCTGCTACCCCGTGGTCTGGAATTTCCTTCCCCCATCCCTCGGCGCTTTACATGCCTCGCGCCTGTTCAAGTGGAAGCTCAAGCCCTTCCACTTCTCCTCTCCCCGTGACTTCATTCTCTGTCGAAGCAGCACGCCCACGTTGTCTGCGCGGCATCGCGAGACGCGACTTGCACGTGGACGCCCCATTCATCCAAATTGTAACTTACGGCACAGTACAAGAGTGGCGCTGCAGTGTGCGAGATGTTATCTCCTCCGCCTGGTATGCAGGAGATCGTAGATTCGATCCTGACACTGACGCCTGTAACGTTGGGAGTTTACATGTTCTCCCTGTGGTCGCATGGATTTTTCTCAAGGTCGTTCCGCTGTTTCCCTCCACATTTAGGAACGTGTGTGTTGAGCCTTGAGCTGCTATGAATGTGCACATGATAAGCCAATTCGTCATAACCAGGTCGCTCCTGAAAAAAAGAGACATTTAGTTCAATGGGCCTTACCTGGCAAACATAAATAAATCAATATCGTGCGTCCGACTCACTGGAGGCTGAGGTATTCGTCGTGCATCAATACTGCAATGGATGTGTGTGCGCGGTTAATTGGTCAGGGCGGATACGCGACTGTCGGATATGCGTCGTTGTGCTGTATCGTGCCACAAATCAGAGGCGCCGACCGGGTCGCTCGTTCTTGACGGCTGAGCGTACGTGCTTCTCACACGCGTGTTGCAGACGGGCTCTCCAAGGCCAAGGAGGAGAACGTGGGCATTCACCAAGTGCTGGACCAAACCCTGCTGGAGCTCAACAACATGTGAAGAGCCCCCACGTAACGTGACCCAAGCGACGTCTCCTCACCCCCCCCACCCCAACCTGCGCAGCCCGACGTCGCAAACGCAAAACAAAAACCGCTGCCCAGCACCCGTTAACAAAGACCACGCAGTTGGTTGTGGACCAATCCTAATACGAGCTCCACATTGGCCAACAATTGAGACATTCCACACATGCACACGTAAAAAAGAGTCCCGCGTCTTAAAGATGGAACTCTTCCACTTTGCACAGGGAGTGCCTGCGTCTTTGCTGTTGCCTCACTTCTGGCGATTGTTGGTCTAAGCGATTCTTTCTGTCTCTACTCTCTCCGATGTGTGTGTTGGCTTGTACCGCGTGAATTCAGTTCTTGTAGAAGCTCCCAAGAACGTGGGGTGTGAAATGTTAGACACCGTTCCGAACACCATGAGGTACAATCTGAAAAAAAACACATGGGGGAGCTATAACAGTGCACACTTACTCAGTGAAAAAAAACATTGTTATACAAAAAGTCAAAGTGTATTCGCGCTCAAACGAGCATTGGGATGACAACTCATTTTGTTGATGGCCCAGAGGCAGCATGGGAAATTCTGCATTTCCATGATGGGGCAAATTGCTCCATAAAATTACCACTGTTGACTGCCTACAAAGTAGTCATTATTTTTCGATTTAAAGCTTTCGTGACTGCAGGGATTCATATTCTTGGTTCTTTCGGTTAAGTCACGTAGAAGGGAAATAATACAATAATACAAATAAAACAATACAATTCTCACGACGTTTCGATTGCAACACAAGCAATCATCATCAGGTGTGAAAACCACAGCTAGTCATTATTTTGCCAACCTTAAGGAGGCCCAAAAAATGGGATATGAACTTCCAATCGAGTGATCTAACTACAGCACCGCCTCGCTGGTCGTTTATGCCATCCATGGTTAATGTTGCCCGATATGCTTTTGTCTTTAGACTGCAAAATTAAATCACCACTATCACCACTGAGAGAGAATGTAACTTGTGGACCTCAAGTAATCATTTACAAAGCATTGTGCCAGGGCTGTGAAACGTGATTTTGTGCACACGTATGCGTCTTTCGAAGTGTAAACGTGTTCGCAGAGATTGCGTCATTTGTTGAATAGATATAATCGAAAGAACCGATCGATTTTATTTCACATAACTCCTTGTGCGCACTGACCAAGATGGCCTTAATTTTGACCAAAAATGTACGTACCTTGGTAGACGGTATTCCTAATAAAATGTGGCACCCATTCGTCCATCGTCTAAGTCTGCCTCTTATCGTCTTAGCTCGTCCCCGCTGTAGAAGGCTAATGTTCGTCATTGGCTTTCAAGTGCCAGTCCTTGTGCCTCCTCGCATCGACTTACCGTGACTGTTATTGTGGTGTGGGCAGGAGGTGAGGTTGATATTGTCTTACTGGTTAAATGAAGCTACCTTAACACATTTGGCATTTATACGTGATTCTGAAAACAAGGCTGTATACTCGATTTGAAAGCTGTGCAATTTAAAATAAAGTTCTTAAATAAGTGAAGATATGACCATTTCTACGTGTTCTTACATGTTTTTGTTATATATTATATTTTGTTTTATTACGTATGCGATGAAACAATGTCTACCATGAAGATAGCCTATGTAATGTTTACGTGTAGTTAAATCTTTTGCATCTAAGTATAACCCATATTCCAAAGGCATGGACGATAGCTTTTAACAAGATGCGTGGCTAATGATTAACTGGAAACTGCCTGCTTTTAAATTCATTAAAGTCAAATGTAGTAGTACTGTATATCCACATTTCCTATGGTTGAATCAACCAACATCCTCCCCATCTCTAAAGGTTTCAGAAGCTAAGCAGTGTTGAGCCCGGATTGTGCTTTGGATGAGTGAAGGCCGTATGTAGCACAGGTGTTATAGGCTACTGGTGAGCTACGTTGTGGGCACCAGAGACCAGTGCATCCATTGTTGTACTCTACTGTCCTCACACATTTGCGCTCCCCACATTTACTAACTCCCACTGACCAGCGCGATTAAAAGTATATAGTCAAATTACCATGACGACCTGCAAGGCACGGGGAGGCCCTCGCCCAACAGTGGATTGTATGTGTTTTTTTAAACTTCTTTCGCACCGTACGCAGTCAACCGTACTAAACGGAGGCGTGAAAGATGTGCAAATGATTTTTTTTAATCAAAGAGGATGCATTTCAATGCACACAAGAGCAGGGAATGTCTCCAGGCTCTCGAGCAACGGGGCAGCCCTTATCTCCATCGGTGGCCCCGAGTCCGTGGATGTCAATGGCAAATCCCGATGGTTGCAGCCAATTCCTCAGGGGCACCACCACAATGTTGAATTTTGGACTTCCCACAAAGTATTCCTGGTTCTTTCGGTAAAGTCACGTAGAAGGACGGCTGCTTGCGTTGTGGCCGAAACGTCCCTTCTACGTGACTTTACCGAAAGAACCAATAATATGAATCCTGCAGTCACGAAAGCTTTACATCGAAATTTTTCCACAAAGTGTCACTCATTTTAGCTTTCCAATGTGTCGCGCCTGGTGTTGTTGGGCATGGTGTCCGACGTTTCACTGCACGTGCCGAATGACACGCTACAACCCTAAAACACATCGGAGAGCTAGCTATACAACACAACTGTGAATACCTATATAGAAGCGGTTACTCAAATTAACATCGCTGGAGGGATGGGACGATGTTTCCCCTGACCTGTGATTTAACTCACAATCCACAAGCGTACCCAGTTGTATTAGTTTCACGTAGCACATTATATATCAGCGACGTATATAAAGAATGTTGTGGATTTTTGTAAACTATTCGTAGGCATTGTATAAGCCCGGGGTAACATCAGTGGCAAGTAATATCTGAAGCGGTCCTGGATAGCCTATTCAACCGGTACTTGCCGGTGTGGTTAGGTATGGTCAACCGACCTCCATGATTGACCTGCCATAGGAGTAGGCCGTCATCCAGCAGTGGATTGAGAATGTAATGTGCCTTATTATACACAGGTGACCGTCTTATTTTCAGGAACCGTTTTAGAGTTTGGCAACGATCCAAATGATTGGTGGTGGTCAACTTGACAGAGCAACAGTTTTATTTCCCAAAATGCTCCACGCCAGCACCATTTTGTACAGTACATAGCGACAAGGTTTCCTTGGGGAAATGATACGGGCTGCTCCACGTTTTACCATACACATTACATATAGCCAAATAAAATAACTGTTAACTTCAAGCACATTCTATAATTCAGCTTCATGATAAATATACTGACAAGGTGACATTTACAAGTGACAACTTTCTGTCAAATCAGATCTGCCCCGAATGCATCTTTAGTGTTGCATATCTTTCCACACGGCAAAAGCTATTCGGTTGTTTAGCTTGCGGGCAAATGATTTGTCAATTTTTCTGCCAAATGTTGGCAGAATCTTCTTATGTCAGGACATGAACCTGGCTCCTGATTTAGGGCATACATATGGAGCAGAAGGCAGGGAAGCAAAAATTCAGAATCGGAATATTTATCTTGGAAAAATCCCATGAGCAATGAAGCTCTTTTTCACAGATGTCCAGTAGGGGCGGGTCAAAAAGCTACAACAACAAAATATACAAAAACAATAGGAGTGGAAAGTATAGGAAAGGTAAGCAAATCACTAAAAATAAATACATAACATAGATAAAGTATATAAGTTCAATTCATATTACCCCTGAAATAAACTCTCTGCATTGGCTTCCAGTTAAATTTCGGGTATAATTTAAAGTACTGCTGAAATCGGAGAATCCAGAAAAGGGTAGGCACATGAGCCCTGGAGAAATTAACAACTTTTGGTGCGCCCAATTCCAATTTTACATTAAGATAACCATCTCCGCTTCTGCTGACCCCAGGGTCCTTGTGCCACGCCCACTTTGTTGGGCGCACTGCAAGTTGACACTTGGGCTACGCCCATCTTAAACCTTTAAAAACAGCTTGCCTTTGGGAGCTTTCCCTCCTTTTTTCACCTGAAGACAGTCGCTTGTATTGCGATCAAAACGTCGTGGTTTTTTGTTTATTTTTATTAATTTGAACCTATGTGACTTTACCGAAAGACCCAAAGAATATGAATTCCTGCAGTCACGAAAGCTTTAAGTCAAGCCATGAAATAGTTGTTGAAATTCCATCTTACCGTTCCTGGACCAAGACAACAACTTATCATGCAAATTGGTACCTATTGTATCTACCTTGGAGAGATGATAGGCTGAGTCAATGGCAATGGTTTTATAAAAAAAAATTGTGCACTTATTTAGTCCTGGAATTTCAAAAGCAAATGTCACTTCTCCCTGAATGCACGGCAAAGTCTAAGTAGGCTATAAGTTACAGTTGATCTTCTGGGTTCTTTCGGTAAAGTCACGTAGAATGGGAATAAAATAATAAAAATAATAACAGAATAAAATTCTCACGACGTTTCGGCCACAACACAAGCAGCCTTCCTCAGGTGAAGAAACAGGACTGTCACTTAAGGGCTGTCTTCCAGACAGTCCTGTTGTCCTGTTTCTTCACCTGAGGAAGGCTACTTGTGTTGTGGCCGATATGTCGTGAGAATTTTATGCTGTTATTATTATTTTTATTATTTTATTCCCATTCTACGTGACTTTACCGAAATAACCCAGAAGATGAATCCCTGCTGTCACAAAAGCTTTAAATCGAAAAGTTACGGTTGGTTTCTATTGCTCAACACAAGAGTATTTTTCATCATGTAAAACTTTTTTAAACACATTTACCGACTTGCAATGTATTTACCCATAATCTCGATGAATGTCATGTTTTAACAGGAACAATAACTCAAGCTATTTCAATCTTACCTCCACTATTTAATCGGCAAGTTGATGAGCACACCAGTTCATGGGAATATTTCAGAGCCACGGTGCGCATTTTAAAGCCTGTGCTAGAGCTGCACTGGCACCGTTACAGGGAATCCAAATGCCAAACATGCTGGCAATGCTCGGGATGAATTGGTGGAAAGTTTGGCCGATTGAGCAAATTCATCACTCCTTCTGTTGCATTAAATCCTTTATGAAGGGGCTAAAAATTGGCAGATTGATTTTTGAGAGGCAGAAAATTGTCTTACAACAGTACAATTTAAATTGCGTCTAAATGCAAATTGTGTCTCAAGATGCTTTATGAGAGAGGCATCAGAGAAAAAGGTGACATGGGCATAGAGGCAAGGGAGGAGGGAGAGAAATATCGAGGCAGGGCGCACAAAGACAAATACCTCCCGTAAAGCCTGAACAGATTGTTGGAGCCAGCGCTGTCAGTGAGCACCTACGAAGGCCGGCACTGTGGCACACGAGGGGGTGGATGGCCAACATCATGCTCGGCCGCCTTTGTTTCCCTAATAGTGATCTTTACACACTGCACCAGGTACTCATATGAGGCTGAGTCAACCTAGGGGAGGCCCCGGTTCACTGCTGTTGGCCGTGCGCGGGCCCGTAGCGCAGTGTGCTCACCATTGCATCACCGCACACAGTGCACAACAGCCGTATTTAAGGCTTATTCAACTTATGGGAGACCCAGAACCTGTTAAGATTATCACTCGCCACTGATTTAGCCGTGGGTAAACATTGAATTCACTCCACCACGGAGTGAATTCACTCACAGATGCACACATACACACTTTACACCCTCCATGCATACGCACGCGCGATTCCACAGCGTTTCGTGTTTTGCAATCCAATTACCTTGTGACGCCACGTCTGTCTTTGGGAGAGGATTATCCTCGATTCCAGTGCGAGAGCGACCCGAAATCCAGACAGCCAGATGTTGCGTCTTTCTGTCGGTAATTCTGCTACTGTCTTGTAAGCCCCTCGTGATGCAGCGTACGAAGCATGGCTGGCCCCGAGGCAGGTGACCTGGGTTCAAATCCCTGACAAAACTTTTGCGACGGTGACATGGCCCAACGGTAGTGCGTTTTCCCGCTTGTCGCAGAGGTTCGTTGTTCGAATCTGGCCGGCCACCCTGGTTACTGCTGCAGGCGTGTTAACCGTAAACATATGCACTGTTTGCATCACAGAGTAAGCCATAGTGTGCCGGTGTCATGGCCCAAATGTTCTAAATCAGAAAAATTACCTGCAAATTCCTCAATTGGCATTACACATAGCCACATCGCCCACGACTATGAAACTACTGCAGACTGAGTATGTTTTTTGTTTGCATTCTGACCACAAGGTATTGTGGTTAATGCAGATATGAGTCCTTTTAAATGATTTCAGTTTCGTGTTTTAACATCTTAACACCTGTTTTGTTGCCAGAAAAAAAGGGGAACACCTATTATCAATCAATTGTTATGTTTTAACATTGTGTCGAATGGGTACCACCGATAGTGTATGTGGAGATCACAAGAACCTATTACATGCAATATGCCTGACCTATGAAGCCACTGATGACTGCTCGCACGATTTGATATATGCATCGTGAGGTTAACAGTTTATTTTAAACGATACATTGATGCACATTGACACAACTTGTGAGCGTGGAGGTTTTTCTAACTTGATGCAATTTCATCGGCACACTGTACCTTTAAAGCACAATGGTTACTATTTAGATGAAAACAATGTAACAATTCCCGGTAGTGCGTAAATCCAGGATATTTTACAATTACAACTAATCACATAAGGCTCTTGCAAAAAATCATGCATAATTAGTAAATTGCTTTGTTTCAGGCAGGAAATGACTCAAGCTAACAATTTTTTGTATAGCCTCAGGTCAGAAATGTAATAATGCTAGTGTTGTACCTTTAATAATGCTAATATTTCTAACACAAGTTATCACTGCATTTTTATGTTATTTTTCCAGCACTACTTACAATTCAGTTCCCGTCCTACTAGTGTCACGGGATATGTTCTTACCATGATAATTCCCGTTTTGTTGTACCTCAGAGCTGGCAAACAAGATTCACGGGGAATGGAATTTGATAAAGCATGGTGTGGTATCCAAGTGCTCTACTGTAAGGGGCCGCCCATAAATGACGTCACGCGATTTTGGACCATTTTCACAAAAAGTCAGACCCCCCCCCCCTCAAATATGACGTCACAAAGCTCTGCCCCCCTTCCCCAAAATAAAACATGCTTCAAATCGCTTTAAACTATTGTCATTGTAGTGCGAATGTAATGTGGCGCTGCACTCTGATGTTGTAGAAGAAAACATTTATTAAAAAGTCTATTTAATTAAGTAGAACGTGTTGTCTATATTTATTTAAAGTTTCGCATTTTGATGTGACGTCATATTTCTCAAACCCCCCCCCCCTCGTCACACATCGTCACAAATGTCTGACCCCCCCCCCCCAGGTGCGTGACGTCATTTATGGACGGCCCCTAAAGGGTACATTTCAGAGATTGTTTCTGGGCTCGAACTCATGTGGAGGACAGTAGTTCTCAACTGTTTAAGTATAAATATCTGAGGTAAATTCCAGGAATGTTTTGGCAAGGGCATGCAACTTGGACGTTTGGAGTACAACGTGGCAAATGAAGCATCGTGGAACAGAGAGGATGCAAATGGATGATGAGGCGTTGTGTGCAGGATGTCAGACGGAAGGTCACAGAGACAAAGGTGGGATGAGACTGTAGGAGCTCATCTTGGAGGTCAGGTGTTGATTGTTACAGCAGTTATGGGACCTGGCGGAAGGATGGAATGCAGAGGCAAAGTACGGCGGTATCAAAGGCATTGGCCACGATGACATTTAAGAGCTTGGTCTGACACACGAATAGAGAATAAAGTTGTCAAATGAGGACAGCCAGACTGCGAGTCTGGAGCGACGTTCCGGGTGCAGCAGCAGTCCCGTCCACACCGGGGTTTGAGACGCACGCCCAGGTGTGGCTCGTTAAGGGGCCGTCCATAAATGACGTCACGCAGCTAGGGGGGAGGGGGATCAGACATTTGTGACGATGTGTAACGAGAGAGGAGGGGGGGTTTGAGAAATGTGACGTCACATCAAAATGCTCAACTTTAAATAAACATAGACAACACGTTATACTTAATTAAATAGACTTTTTAATAAATGTTTTCTCCTACAACATCAGAGTGCAGCGCCACATTAAATACGCACGACAATGACAATAGTTTAAAGCGATTTGAAGGATGGTTTTTTTTTGGGGGGGGGGAGGGGGCAGAGCTTTGTGACGTCATATTTGAGGGGGGGGGGGGTCTGACTTTTTGTGACGCCGTGTGACGACGGGGGGGGGGGGGGGCAAAAAACGTCCAAAAATCGCGTGACGTCATTTATGGACGGCTCCCAAGTCTACGTGGACGCAGTAAAAAAAATATAGATGCAGCTTTGCGGTTACCATGGGCGATTAAAAAAATACAGCATCACATCCAAAATGTCAACTGGCTCCCTTCCCACTGCCTGGCACGCAGCCTGATTGCATTGAATGGTGCCGCTGTCGCTGTACATTTCAAACACCAGCCGCGCCTCCAGCAGCACCTGCACCAGCTGGCCGGCTGGTTTGTTCGCGAAAGCCTCCCATTACCTTTTGATCGGCAGGTTGATATATACATCTTTTTTTTAAAGGTGTGTATTGATGTGACATAGCAGCACGGGTAAGCCGAGCACCCGGGCTTTGTGGAGAGACGTCCTCACTGCGATCACAAGGAGAGAGATGGGGGGGGGGGGGGGGAGTCAAACGCGCACATCTCTCCGCTCTTGTGACCACACGTCTGCTTCAGGTGCGGCTGTTTGTCTCCTCTTTTTGGTTAAACGGTAACAAGCGTGCCCATTCTGCAGCAGCTGTTTGTTCGAAACGACTCTACATCTTACAGGTTGTCCATGAAAAGGGAGGTTATTAGGAATATGGCTGACCTCTCTTTTTTCACAATTGCTCACACATGTAAAACTAGAGGGGTATCAAGCAACTGTGGCTTTCTGCATTTACACGATAATGTTATACTGGTAGGAACGAAGTTGTAAACTGAGTGTACCAGCCTGCAATAGATTAATGTGTCCGTCCGTCCTTCCCCTTTTATTAACGAAGTGAAATCTCGTGCTGTTGGGGTGTAAAAACAAAATTGCGCAAAATTCCAATGTTCCTACCAGCCCACCCTGCAGGGACCTGTTTGTCCCAACCAGTTGGTACATTAGCCAAAGTGCTGAACTCACAGTTTGTATCCTTTTGAGTCGATAAAACAAGTACCAATTTTAGGGGAGTCAGCAATTATTGTCTTATGGAATAGATTGTTCCCGTCACAAGAATGTGGAATCTCCACAATGGGCTGAGGGCCATAAAAGGAGATGACCCCCCCCCCCTCCTCGCCATCATCCCCTTGATTGTTGGAACAGAGATGCACGTCAGGCCAAATTCATAACCATACCAAGCACATCAACATCATCACCTTGGAGATTTGCCCCTCTGTTGGTGATAGAGACATTGGCACTGCTTCTGCCAACAAATCTTGTGAATGGGAACATTTTCCAGCATGCTTCTTGACTTTGTTTTTTGGTCCCCATCATGTCAGTTGAGCCCCAGAAAATTATTGTTTCTTGAGAAATAAGTCCTACACATGCTGGAGTTAAACGCAGCGGTTCGGGTAGTGCGCCAACCACTACACCACCGCTCCCTCCCACTGCTTATGGGATATCCTGAAGATCAAAGCCGGTTCATCATCGTCTTGTGTAAACAAATGCTGCTGGGTAATATTAGTCTGGAGAATCCATGGAACGAAAGTCAATGTAACGACTCCATCACCCATAATGCTGCACAAATAGCGCATTGACTTCTCACACTGTATCTCCAATTCATGCCGCTGCGGTGTGATCTTCTTGTTTTCTGCGTCCACCCAACAAAGTCAAAGGTCCTCCCAGTGGCGAGCACATCCTCATCGCCCGCAGGTCGCCTGCTGCGAGATCTCCCACGGCGCGAGCGGGGGGCCTTCCTCGTGCAGTGGACAGACCGAGACGCGTCGCGCGCGTCTCGGTCGGCCTCTCACAGCCACAGGGGTCACGACCCTTCTGGTCGTGCGGAGGCACCGCCATGTGGCCAGGTTAGACCTTGACCTGGCCACGCTGGGCTTGCAATCCAGTGGATCGTCGGTTCGATCTCCTGGAGTGGCAGTTGAAACAATGGGATTTGTTGTTCTTAAATTCACCCACTGCTGTTCACCCAGCAAGTATAAATGAGTCATCCACAATTAGTAGATTGGTAATTAATTCGCGTGTGGTGGAGTGTCGTTTCTCCCCAAGATTTCCGATCAGCGTGGAAGAGTAGGCTAAAAACGACGAATTGGCATGTTCTGTTTACGTGACAACCCTCACTGGTTGGCTGTGTCGGGTGGTGGCGGGTTAAACGACACATGCATATATTAACGCGATCTAACCCAAAAAAACCCTGTTATGGATAAAAACACCCTCTAGGGGGACTCTCTAGAGCTCGCTCTAGTGGAGGTCTTCCAACCATAAGTGGCATGAGCAAGTAATTACATGGGCTGCACCTTTACCTGAACGTCCCCATTCATCTTTGCATGTATTCATTTCTAAAGCATCACATATTTTCCTCCGGGAAATGATCGGTTTCTGATCATGTTGACGTCGCACGCATTAACCCATAATGCTTCCCATGTCTAATACAGTGATTTGCATACACTTTTTTTTAGTTTTCGCGGTACAGTATTGTGAAAGGCCTGTTGTCTCCCCTTGCCAATTAGTTGCGTCGTGCAGTGCGGTGACACACACATGCTGAACCCAGTGCCATGACTCTCCTTGCTAAGCTGACAAAAAAAACACAGCCGCACATTCATAGTGGCCATTTGTATCTCGGCCAACAACATTCCTGTTATTCTGCCCAAAGTTCATCACTTTATTTAGTATGTTGCACGTGTGTGTGTGGCTCATTCAGGGGGATGGGGAGCCAGAGTGTAACGGTAAGTGCATTGCGCTACGAACCCGGCGACCCGAGTCCGATTCCCGCTCACGGCCACCAACACAGGTGACGATCTTTGGCCTCCCCTGGGTCGAATCGGCCTCAAATGAGTACCTGATGCGATGTGTGAACATCGCCACTGGGGAGACAAAGGCGGCTGGGCGTGGTGGTGCTGGCCACTCGACCACCTCGTGTGCCGTGGCGGCCTTCAAAGGTGCTACACGCTAACCGCACTTGCCCCAACAGTCTGTTAAAGCTACACGGGGGGGGGGGGGGGTGGATTTTTGGCTCATTAAGGGCTACCAGTGAGTCAAGTGCTCGTGAATCAAAGCGCCTTTGTTTTAAAAGCGCTTGTGTGTGTGCAGTTATGCCGGAAGTTGCAATGTGCCCCCGTCGATACGTGAACACCTGCTATGAGGTATTCTCAAAACTAGTTTTCAGGTCGAGCACAAAGTCGTGCGGGGAAATGAAAATTCAAGACCGTCAAATGTCGTCACAATTGCTGGGAATTGCATTTTTTTAAGCATTAATAAAGGTGTTCCGGTAAATTATGACTTATATTTATCTTGTGCGAAAATATAATTCATTCCACAATGGGCTGAGGGCCATCAAAAGAGATGAGCACCCCCCCCCTCGCCATCATCCCCTTGCTTGTTGGAGCTGAGATGCACATCACGCCGATATTCATAGCCAAACCAAGCACGTCATTTAATACATTGGCTTTGGGACCACGTTTATAGCATGCACTTGAGCAGATAATGCAATGATGCTAAATCCCACAGTTTCTGCCAGATTCTCCTGCAAATTCCCGACTTGCTTGACGTAACTCGCCATAACATTCCTAGCATACATCTCATGCACTTACACCTCAAGGCCAGAATCCCCAAGGACAAGAGCTGAGAATTACTTTGATCAACACGAGTTCAAGCCAAGAACATTCTCTGAAAAGTACAAACAGTATTACTTGCGTACCAGACCAAGGTTTATCAAACTCCATTCCTCATACCCAACCGTTTACGTTTAACATTTCCAAATTCCACAGATCTTCTCAAAATATAAATAAAAATCCATGGTGCCTTGGGACCAGATTTAAGGTAATGGACTTGAGCAATTCAGCTAATTCACAGCAGTTTTTGATTAATCGACGTTAAACCCCTATGGCCTGTATGTTGAACTTATTTTGCGCCGTACATTGCCGACCGTGCTAATCGGAGTTGGGGCGATGGGGGACAGGAAGCTAAACACAAAAAGCAGTTCTAAAGAATTGAGTTTTCGATCTAGATTTAAAAAAGGTAATCTCAGTCTTCCACCATCTGGCTTCAGGTCTTCCCATTGCTCGCCGCTCTATGGATGACATTCCAATGCCTGACTCGGCAAACTGCCCTCCTCCGTCCGGCACACCCAGCGCAACCTCCCTCTCCTCAATGACATCTCCCATGCTGAATTGACACGTGTGTTTACTTTGACAACCAGCATTGGCAATCCAGTGTTGAAACTACAATATATCACGACAATGTTGCATTTGACAGCATCCACCAGGTTGGTGAGTTAAATCCAATCACCTTTGCAAATGTTGGTTTTCACTCTACGGTCTGTGTATGTTCAGGGCTATACCTAATAAATGAAATAAATGAAATAAATGATATTTTTTGTGACCAAGAACAACATCCATTGGGTTTATAGTGGTGTCATACGGCACACGTCTTTGAATTTGCTATGTAGTTAAGCAAATGATGATTCTCATTTGACACTAATACATGCTTTGTAGGTTTAATATTTGTATTATTATGAATAGAATAACGAGGCACGACTCACGAATAAAATTACGAACCGCTGAAAGGTGCGCACAGAGAAATGCGTGTTGTGAAGTACGGCGAGGGGATAGGAAGGGGAACTCTTGGATCAGAGAACAAACGCAAACTCCAGAAATCACAACGACTGTTGGGGAATAAGTACGTGGGCTTGGGCAAGACTCATCCACGGTGGCGGGCGATGGCCGTTGGCTGAAGCTGTTGTTGGATTGGCAGCTAAAGGCGGGAATGGCGGCCTGCAGGGGTGATCCCCCCCGATTTGAAGAGTTGAGATCACTTGCAGTAGAGAGACTAACATGGATGGTGATGACGTTGGGAGGCCTCTATGCAGCAGTGGATAGATCATGGATGATGCTGATGATGATGAATACCGCAATTGAAACAACATGTGCATTTATGCAAGTTCAGTGTCATGATTCTACATCCTGCTGGATAAATGTTTGGTCAGAGAAATTTTAGAATTGAAGGGTTGCGAGTTCAACCTAATATCCTCCCGGGGCACTGGTTGTAGCACGGACAGACAGGCTATTGCCATGGGAATGTGGAATTGTCATCACTGGCTCAGAGCTGTCAACTTAGATGAGAATAGCCCCACATTTTGTTTTAACGTATGTAAAAAGTCAATGTACGGTATGATCTTTCAAACGCTGTGCTTCACATAGAAAGGTAAATGTGCTACCCTGCAATTACCTGCTCATACCACTGCTGGCAAAAGGGACTCCACTAAGAGGGAGCTCTGGAGAGCGGCCCCCAGAAGCTATTTTGGCCTACTCTTCCACATCGGTGAGACGTCTGAGAAGTGGTGGGTGTACGTACACTTTACCCCACCATTCTGATGGACTCCTTGTGGCGTATTTCACATATGTGCAGTCTGAGTGGAAGACATATAGACGTAAATGAAAGCCAGACTGTTCTTTCTGCTCTTTACTAAAAGGAGTCGGAGATTTTGGCACGGATTACAATCAGCTGTAAAATAAGTCACTGCGATATTGTGGCAGTGCTAAGGAAACATTAAAATAATAGAGGGGTTTGTTTTTCAAAATCTGGCTTTGATTAAAATGATCGGTTTCGTATGCTGCCAAATGTCAGTTTGAGGTTTTGAATATTGTGGTTGAGATCAATTGAGACATACCGTAGGCTATGTCATTCTGTGATGTCACTCAATTATATCGATGTCCAGCTTTAATGTAATATGCCAGGTTGAGACGTTCGCATTCACCTGGATGTTGGGAAGAGCACAGTGTTTGTGTGGCAAGATAAATATTACTCTCATATAATAGACTTTGCAAAATGACATGAAACACTACATCACATTGCAAAATAGTTTTTTTTTACTAAAACCAACGTAAATATAATTTGTTTCAGGTTCTAAGTGCTCTTTGTGCTTGCAATTTTAGTGCCAGAAAAAGTTTATGGCATTTTTCGATTGTAAATTCTAGTTAAAGAAGTGAAATACATTTGGTGGATTTTTTTGACAAATAATATTATGCAGTTCCTACTTTAGGCTATAAAATATTTTTTTTTATATACACTAAAATTTGCAATTACTTAGCAAAGCAGACATGCCAAGATATTTTATAATTATGTCATTACAACGTTTTGGCCAACGGTAACATACACTCTCCACTTCCCAGCGCTGCATTCCAGTGCCATTCAGCATTCCTGTCCCCCGGAATCGTACACACAGGAGTAATTTCACGTCTCTGTGTCGAGTCCAGCTCAGGCGTGTGTGCGTTCGTGTGTACATTGTTGAATCGCGTCTTAAGCCATGAATCATCCCAGAGCCCTGTTCACTCGTGTGTCCACTATATTGGCACGCTGCTCATACAATCCCACAGATGCAAGTTAAAATAAATAAAAAATTACGGTGCCCCGTGTGGCCTCCAGAAAGCCAATCTTGCCGTTTGATTCTGTCTGTGGTGTGTACAGAAAAGCTGCGTGCTGCGACATTTGCGTTTTTCTCCCGTTGCGAAAATTTTACATTCTCTGTTATTTTGATATGAGCCCCGTGTGGCAAGATATGATAAGCAATGTGGAAGTCCAGAAGACGCCATGGCAGGTAAGTGTTTCAGATATGATTGGGCAAAAAGAGACTTCACTGTGTAGGACGTCTGCAGGATGGACGAAGGCTCTTGACTGAAGCAGGCATGGGAGTGATCTCAGTTATTTTGGCGACCAATGGTAAGCCCTCCGAACAGATACCATTAGAGTGGATCTTGGAGGTCGGAGGAGAGAAAACGTTAGCAGTGAAACATGGTGGCATTAACGGCGTTGATCACGGTGGCTTCTTGATCTTGAATAGCAGCACTTGATCTCTAACAGCCCCAAGAGTGTTTATGAGACCAATTGGGAGATATTTATTGTGTACGAGCCTATAGCCCGTCCAAGGACGTGTGTATTGCAGTAAATCTGACACGTTCAAGCGAAAAGCAGGCAGTAGAACCATAGTCAGTGCATCCATTCGTGTGCCATTTGTAAGGCCGGTAACACAGACTTTTTTTTATTTCACGGTTATATCCCATGTTCATCATGACGCCCTTTTTCCTTCTACGTCTCAATAGGGTTACAGAGTTCGCGTGGCATGAGGGTTCTGGCTTTTTCATGAGGGGTTAAGTTCTCGGTGAGGAGGCGCCCCCTCCCCCCCCATGTGGAGTGACGTCAACTGCACAATGATTATTAATGACGGGGGGGGGGTCCATGTGGAGGACCCCACCTGTTCATGATTATTAATGAGGGGGGCTGGTCGACGTGGAGTGACGTCACGCGCGTTACACACAGACATTCTTGGCTCATTATATTAGTGATTAACAGCTGCAGGATATAAAACACACGTTATATTCCACGCTGGAATATTCTCTCTTGACTGGATAATGATGTGTGTGGGGAGCTCGGTAACAATTTCAGGATTTAATATTCAAATCCCAGTCAGAGATTAACTCAACCACAAATCCTATGCTGCCGTTAAAATAAGTGCTGCTTAGTAAGAAGTCAACATAGGCGTCCTATGGAGCCACTGGTCCCCACCATGGCAATGTGGAATTTCTAGTGCTGGATCAGGATGGCCAGTGGAGAATTACTCTGTACTTACGGCATGAAACACGGAGCGGTACAACAGCCAGGGGCGTTTCAAACACTCAGACTTAAGGGTGGGAAAAATACACAAGGCTTCAAAATACACAGTGACTGGAGGAAATGTGTAATGGCTGGGGAGTTATTTAAAACGTGCATATTTTGTTTTTAAAATTGACTCGGGATTCAAAAACAAATGTAAGGGCAGCTTGGTGCTGCCTTTTCTGACCTCCATCACTCTTGCCTATGGCGCATTGCTGTGGCCAGTGTACACAGTAACAGCAAGGGGCCGTCCATAAATGACGTCACGCGATTTTGGACGATTTTTGACCCCCCCCCCTCGTCACACGGCGTCACAAAAAGTCAGACCCCCCCCTCAAATATGACGTCACAAAGATCTGCTCCCACCCCCCCCCCCCCCCCAAAACTAAATTTCCATTTTTAAAATAAAACATGCTTCAAATCGCTTTAAACTATTGTCATTGTAGTGCGTATTTAATGTGCCGCTGCACTCTGATGTTGTAGGAGAAAACATTTATTAAAAAAGTATATTTAATTAAGTAGAACGTGTTGTCTATATTTATTTAAAGTTGCGCATTTTGATGTGACGTCACATTTCTAAAACTCCCCCCCTCCTCGTCACACATCGTCACAAATGTCTGACCCCCCCCCTAGGTGCGTGACGTCATTTATGGACGGCCCCCAACGCTGTTCATCTTGCAACATCTAGCGAAACATCGGTTTGGGAAGACAGGCAAGAGGGCATCAAAAAACCCCCACTAATTATGTTTGAACAAGCGGCACAGTAGTGTTTGCACATTTCGCCACGAACCCGGTCACGTGAGTTTGAGTCGTGACCATGGCTAATATCAGTGGTGAGTGATATATCTGAACCGGTCCTGACCCTTACCCTTCGCAATCCCACACTGATCAAGATGGTGAAGTATGGTCAAACATCCCCGATGACCGACATAGTGCGGGCAGAACTCTGCTCCTCCAGCAGTTGACTGCCACCAGCGTTATCCAAATGATCAGCGCTTCTGTCCATGGAAACCTTGAGCCAGTGGTGGAGATTCCAATGGTTTAATGGCAGTGGTCTGTTTCCAAACAAGACGTGCACTTTTGATTTCTATAGTGTTATGTGTATACATATATTTATGAGCCCCCAGCAAGGGATAAATCACCCTCCTAATTGGAATTTGAAATCGTGCTTGCACCCATTTGATTGTGAGTTGAGTGCTCGACCAACAGCCCCGATGAACTGCTTAATGGTACAAGTCAGGATGGCTTACATCCTCTTTGCCACTTCTTACAACATATATGGATACCCCACTAAAATAATAGGGATACACTTTAATTAAATGTTTGAACACCCTCCTCTGTTAGATAGGAAGCCATGCTTTCACGATAATGTATTCAGTCACCTGTGGAGGAGTAGAACTATAACAAAAAAGATTAACAACTATAAACTATTTTGTATTTTACCAGGTAGGGCCCACTGAGCTATGTAGCTCTTTTTCAGAAGTGACCTGACCACAAATGATAGCTCAACGAAGTGGCTTATCACGTGGAAATGTAGAGCAGCCAAATACTCTAAACGCATGTTTCTAAATGTGGAGGGGAAAACCGGAGGAGCCGTAGAAAAATTAACGGGACAACGGGGAGAGAGACACGCAAACTCCAAATATACAGCAGGCGTTAGGGTCGGAATCGAAGCCACGACCTCCTGTATACCAGGCGAGGAAGGTAACATTGAGGGATCGCCCTTTAGAGTACAACGCTTAAAGCAGTGCATTAACACAATACCGTCCCTGTCCTTCCCGAAAAGGGAGGATAACACTGCAGTAGATTACGGTTGAAGCGAGCACCATGAGGACATAATCACAATGCGTGTCTGTGAGTCATAGACATGTGACACGCTGCTAATGATGATGGTCATGATGATGGTGCGGCCACGTTAATATGAGCAGCTTAAGCGGGAGATGAGGGGGCAAGCGCAGGAAAAGTGACATCGCACAAAGGGAGTGCAAAAAATGATTAAACGGTCGCACTGGGCTATTACGATTGCAGATGCCCAAACATGTCACGGTTATGACGGGTGTGTTTATTCCTTCAACCAGTCGGTCGCTTATTCATCCGCTGTATTTTTATTTCTTTGCTCACATGCCTTTAAGTCCACTGCGTATGAAATTCTCACAGCGTCTGCGTTTCTGTCCCACGTACGGTTTCCCATATATTTTCTATGAATACAATCATAAATCAGTGCCACTTTATTACCCTGGAAATAATAAATGTGTCGCATTCATGTTATAAACAGTCATAGTGTGGTCTTGTTGATACAGGGCGATTGGCTCACAATCAGAAGACTGCGTTCAATTCTTGGTTCCAGGGTCTACTTAGCCCATCATCCCTATGTGGTCCATAAAGTAATTACCACTTTGTAGAAATCTGACACTAAATGGTAACCATTATTATGGACATCCTGGCCTTGCCTTGGAAACGTGGAATATTCACCAGCAGCCCGTGGTCACGAATGGAGGTGAGCAGTGTTCTATTGCTTATTTGAACATAGTGACAGGTTGAATTATTAGTTATTGACTTAGCAAGCAATACATTGTATAATTTTTATATTTACGAAAAAATGCAAGTTGTAAAACTGTCCATCAGCTCTATGATTGGCTTAAAAGGGATATCGTGGGATTGGTACAATGCAAATGTTAATATACAAGTGCTAAATACAAGTGGGCTCTTCAAATAAATAATCATAGAACATTAATAACGATCTGCACGCTTCATGGGGGTTGTGGGGTAAATTGTGGGTACTCCCTCTTCCCAAAATATCGTAGGGCCGATTCAGCGTCATCTTCTTTCCAATGGCTGATGATGTAGATGCAGAAGCGACAACTAACAAATGAATATTCAGGTCGTCAAGCCAGATAACCGCACCTATTGTTTTTTTTTTCAGAAGCGACATGGCCACAGACGAGAGCTCAGGGAGGTGGCTTATCACGTGGAAATTGACAGCAGCCAAACACTCGAAACGCGCGTTTCTAAGTGTTGGGGGGAAAAACCGGAGGACCCGGAGAAAAATCCACGCAACCACGGGGAGAACGTGCAAACTCCAAATATACAGCAGGCGTCAGGTCTGATATAACCCACGGCACTCCTGTATACCAGGTGAGGTAGTTAACATCGTGCCACGGTGGCGAGTTGCAGAACTTAAGCCAAAGGAGAGAGAACGTGTCCGAGAGGACGAACGCTGTGGAGCGATGAGATCAGCTCGCGATGGATGGCAGCGGGACTGGACGATGAGAGATTGCGATGACGTGGGGAGAGGCCTTCATCCAGCGGTGGACAGACAATGGCCGATGAATGGGGATGACGAATGGCGACGGAACTGTGACATTTTACAGGCCACCCCTCGTTCGAGACGACACATTTAAATGCGGTGCTTTACGAAAAATGTACAAAACAGCTCCGCCAAGCTGCGTGCGGCTGGGACAAAACACATATCTCGGACCTTTAAATTTAGGGGGGAATAAATGTCAAACCTCAGCCCATGTGGTGTTGATTGCAGAGCAGGTTGGCCCCTTTGATGTTCTGAAAGGAGGCAACCGACTTGAGGTTCCCCGTGGGGCTACGGCTTTGTCTGCGATTTCGTACTCGGTGGCTACGACTGAGGCTGCGAAGGCTACCAGAGTTGGCTGACAAGTCTCGATAGAGTGCATTTCAGGCATTATTGGGAGCCACAGTATCGATCAGTGTTTCCAGTAACCTCTAACATCATGGAAACGCCGACTAGGCCACACCGATGGACATTGTGTGCAAAGTGACATATGGAATGCGCTCGTGGGGGGGGGGGGGGCACGGTGGCTCATATATTCGCACGGTGCGCGATGAAGCCGGCCACCTGAGTTTCAATCCCGGCCTCAGCTGACATATAAGTGGCAACAATACCTGGAAGCAATGCTGGGCCCCTGTTCACAAACCCTCTGCTGACCTGCACGGTGAAGCACGGTCAAACAACCGGCGCGGCCGACACGGCGTGGGAAGACCTTCATCCAGCAGCGGATTGACAAAAGTGCTGACGTTTACATTAATTAATTTAATACAACACCATTACGGTCGTCATCGGCATGAGGACAAAGACGTGGGCAAAGACGTGTGTTTTAGTCGTGCTCTGACCGAGTGCTCAGCTCGCAGTCAGGAGCTTACGAGTTTAAATCCTGATTGGGGGGGGGGGTCCACTTTGGCTTTATAACCAGAATACAATTGTGAGAGGCTGATAGGAGTTGCGCTGAAAAGAGACTGCCCCCCCCCCCCCACTGGGGCTATGAATATCATCCCAATACACAGCTGAGCAGGGAGGAAGTTGAATACGTCTCTTATTTAAATACATCACGGTGAGCAATCAAGAGGAAAATCTAGAACCAGATGGAGGGGCAATGTGAGAAAACACATCGGAGATGGTGTTGACAGGGTAACCGCGGCAGGATTTTGCAAAGTAAAAAAAAGACGGCAAGATTTGGTGGCATTAACATTGTCCATAAGGACGTTGCCACCTTCAGTTGGTGCTGTTTATTATCTGCGATACCTCAGTGGTAAACATGTAAAAGGCAAGCACTTTAATTGGGCGAAATGAGGGAACCTGCCTCAGTGCACAATCGCCAGAGAAATAGAGCGATAAGATCAGCTAACGCGCAGGAAGGAGATGGATTGTGGCATTACAGGACCGCGAGTGATGTCCAAGATGCGGGGAGGGCTTCAGCTAGCAGTGGATAGCTCATGGCCGGTAATGATGACGGGGCGTCGCGGTGGTGAGATGTTTACTTCCTCGCGTGGGTTCGATCCCGACTCTGATGCCTGTATATTTGTAGTTTATTATGAATATATATTTGTAGTTTATTATGAATGTATATTTGGAGTTTATTATGAATGTATATTTGTAGTTTATTATGAATATATATTTGTAGTTTATTATGAATGTATATTTGGAGTTTATTATGAATGTATATTTGGAGTTTATTATGAATGTATATTTGGAGTTTATTATGAATGTATATTTGGAGTTTATTTTGAATGTATATTTGAATGTATATTTGGAGTTTGCATGTCCTCCCTGTGGTCGGGTGGATTTATTTCCCCGTCCTCCGATTTTTCCAGCCACATTTAAAATGAACATCACGCGTTTAGAGTATTTGACTGCTATAAATGTCCACGAAACAAGCCAATTCGCTGAGCCAGGTCGCTTCTCAAAAACAGCTATAGAGCACAGTGGGCCTTAGCTGGTAAAGTTTAAACGTTTAGTTTAGTTTAGTAATGCCAGCCTTGTGCCTATGACATGACAAAAGCCCTTTAAAATTACAATAATGGTGATTCTGGTTTTTAAACAAGCACAAAGATACAGATCCCCAATGTACCCTTCAATGGACATTTGTCAGCTGCATAAACACGCACACACACACAACCATGCTCGAACCTTGCGAGGTAGTGTTTGCAAAAGCGATGTGAGCAATATTTTGTTGGCACGCGAGAGAGCGTGATGTCAACATGGAAAATCACACACGTGGCGACATGAACCCAATGCCTTCCAGCTGTCCAGGTGAGACGCAGAGCTTGCATTTCAATTGCGCCTCGCAGCGATGATTCGACCTGCCCATAGAATGCACGTGTAACACGTTACGCTGTTAGATATCCATTCCTCAGTAATCACAACACACAATTATGGATCGCGCGCGTTTAACGTAATCCGCACAAATTAAATAGCGGTCCTTCACCAACGTCTGAAGCCGCGGTTTCGCCGCAGAAGTATATTTTCCAGGAAAGAGTATTTTGACTTTAGATTTGCCCCGTATGGAACTCGCTAAACATTTGCCAGCTGCATCAACAGCACAAGAAACAAAAGAGGTTAAGGAGGGGGGGGGTGGGGTGAGGCCTGTCTCCTAAGTGGGGGGTAGAGCCACCCGAGTGCTGCCCGGGCTCAGCGGCGCAACACGAAGACGGAGATTCATCACGGAGATTCATCACGGGCACCGTCAGCAGACCCCCGTCTCGCCGTGCAGCGGCACGGAGCGAGGGGTGGCTTGATGGTTGGGTGGTGGTGGTGGGTGGTGGTGGGTGGTGGTTGGTGGATGGTGGGTGGGTGGTGGGTGGGTGGTGGTTGGTGGGTGGGTGGTTGGTGGGTGGTGGTGGTGGTGGTCGAGGTCACACAAAGCCACCCTCCGGGCGCTTTGAACTCGAGCGCTGGGACTGGGGCGGCTGCTGCGGGGGGTCGCGAACGGCGGCGGTTGGAGGCGGCATCGCGGGGGCGACATTCCACTGCCGCGCTCAAGCGAGGCGCCCACCCCCCCCCCCCTGGCCAGATCACCGCCACGCTCTTTCTGTTTCCCGACTCGCGATTGTGTGGCATTTTCCCATCGCGCGCGTCCACCCCCCCACCACCCCCCATCGAAGTGACCGCGCATTAGTCCGCGTTCTTGCCCAGGCCTCATTCCTGGCGAAGGAGAATTTACCTTGAAGGATTTTTTCCACGAAAAAAGAGAAAAGACAAGCTCAAAGTGCAGCCCCTGCAATGTCTTGCTCGTGGCACCGCTGGCAGAAGCGCCTCCCACTCGAGCGAGCTCAAGACGCCGGCTATTGAAAGAGGAGGGAGGACCCACACTTTGCCCCACCACGGGACCTGCCCGATCGAATATCTGGAAATGATGTGTACCCGAAAATAAATAGTCAGGGTTCAGAGTTAATACGTAGACATGTGTAAAACCTGTCTTTGAAGATTCAAGCCATAGTGTGTCCCGCATCATACGAGTTGAACGTCGAGTACTCAAATCACAAAACCACCTGGACAAATATGTAAAATGTATGTATACTCTGAAATGCCCCTTTTCTGTGGTGGTGGTGGTGGTGTTGGGGGTCGCTATTGGTGGATCCTATTATCCACATTTATATAGAGAAATTGCTCATCTTATCTGTCCATAAGTATGGATGCTGGAATGATTTTTCCACCACTCATATAATCCTAAAAAAGACCTGGATAATAGGATGAGATTAGGTGGCTCAT
Source organism: Petromyzon marinus (assembly GCF_048934315.1). NCBI lineage: Eukaryota > Metazoa > Chordata > Hyperoartia > Petromyzontiformes > Petromyzontidae > Petromyzon > Petromyzon marinus. Next base: position 22,966,845 of record NC_133667.1, on the reverse strand, counting down.
CATGTGGATAATATTATGCGTTTTTCGCCACTTTCAGGTGACTCTTATGGCCTATGGAAAAGCACAGATCATCGGAACACTCCAGCCACGGTTGACAGAATTTCCTATGGTTAGATTAGAAACATAGATAAGAGGAGTAGCAGATATTAGAGAGAGTTGGATAACAGGAGTTTTTTTCCCGTATATCCATTCTACATTGAGAATGCCTTTCTGGTTGGCACGCTGCTCTCATGCACTCTGCAGTCCTGATTAATGTATGGATACATGAAGGGAGACTATTCGGTCCTCATCATTGCTTTTTGGGCTCGGCAATCTAATTATCTGACCGTACTGTCACCTGCAAAATCACTCTTGGGGGCCGTCCATAAATGCATAAATGACGTCACGCGATTTTGGACCATTTTTGCTCCCCCCCCCACCCCACTGTCACACGGCGTCACAAAAACTCAGACCCCCCCCCCTCAAATATGACGTCACAAAGCTCTGCCCCCCCCCCAAAAAAAAATCAAATATGCTTCAAATCGCTTTAAACTATTGTCACATTGTAGTGCGTATTTAATGTTCCGCTGCACTCTGATGTTGTAGCAGAAAACATGTATTAAAACGTCTATTTAATTAAGTAGAACGTGTTTCTATATTTATTTAAAGTTGCGTATTTTGATGTGACGTCACATTATTTCTCAACCCCCCCTCGTAGCACATCGTCACAAATGTCTGACCCCCCCCCCCCCCAGGTGCGTGACGTCATTTATGGACGGCCCCTTGAGGGGAATTATGGCTGACTCTGGCACGCTGTTCAGAAATGTTGACAGAGGTGGGAGTCCGCACACACAGTACATGCGCAAGTCAGCCCTGGAGGTGTATCACTGTTACATTGCATTGATGGCTTTATTTTGGTGATTTCTAAAACGTTTTTTTGGTTTGGCCATGTTTTTGTTTATTGTAGTACGGAGTTAGACTGATGGCCTTAATCTTAGTTTTCTTGTTGTTGTTGTTGTTTGACTTGCATCCCACTGGGATTTTTGCACACAGCGTTGTTGGTGTACGGTGTTTTGTTTCAGGAATATTTTGATGATTTTTTTCCTGGATTTTCTATTTAGCACAGTCACAAAGTCACTTTAAGATGTTTTTCTTGTTCGTGTTTTTGTTTGTTGCGGTTGCACCCGATTCAAGAGCAGAATGGCTCACAGGGCTATACCAAATAAATGAAACTAAACTATGAACTATAAACACAGGCACAACGAAATAGACAGTGCAAACATGTGCGAGCAAGGGGTGTCAGATGAAAAGAAGTTAAGTACAGGAGTAAGTTACGAAGTAAATATTTATTTAGCAAGTTGGTGCAGTGGTTCGAGTGTCCATCTCGTTATTCCTCTGAGGCTTACACAACAAGTACCACTCAGTGGGAAGTAACCTGGGGTTGCCCTACACTGGCCGACGCAAGTCATGGGAATATGGAATATTGCAGCGCCGTTTCAGGGATTCCAGTGCAGACGAGTGCAGCCCAGATGTTGATTTGAGCATGAAGTTGCGTTCCCTTTCAGTAACATCGATTGATAGCCTTAACATGAGCAAGCTCATTGAGATGTATCACCCCTCTCAAAGTAAACAAGATGTATCATAATTCAAAAGAGAGCCTTATTCATTTAGCAGTCGTCATAATGTTTACGATTCATATTTAGGCTTTGACACGCGCCCAGATTGACTTAAGCTTGCGAATAATAAAGTCTTGGGGTCTTTAATTATCCACTTTATAGCAGACAAAATGCTTTGGAAATCCCCCACAGAATTATCCAAATCGCCACGGGGGATGGAACGGTGGAGTCAATTCACGCGAGCTAAGCCAGCTGTGAGCATGCAGACCTCCGCATACTATTCATCCAACCAAAAAGATGTTATGGCAACTTTGTTAGAGATTATAATTCCTGGAAGGCAAGCAGGAATGTGAGGGGGTCAGTAAAAAGGCAGTTGTTTCCATGCTCAAACGATCCCTGGGTCGCAGCCGCTTGTCACCACGATTAGCCCTGAACCAGTGGTGGAAATTCCACATTCTTTTTGTGGGGGTCAGTCTCTCAATATTTTGGCCACCGTTGACTTCCCAGAAATCGGTATCTATTTTACCGTTTTACTGAAGGATGATGATCTGAGCAACACCCAACCGTGATTTGGGTGAGGTTAAATGTAAACAAAAAAATGTTTATTTATATTTTCGTGAAGCGAATTTATAGATGCTTCCCGAAACATTTGTATGGAGTGTATATATACGTGCGGTTTGTGCAGTGCTGATAAGATCGCGTGTGTAGTTTTACATCCTGGAGAGTAATCTGTCATCATAATAAACACATTCGATTGCTTCCATATACAGCAGGAAACATTTAGGGATAATTGCCAGAACAAAATATAATGTTGGGACGCTCCCTTCTTGCACACAACGGGTATCATTCTTTGTATAGAACGTTGTAATACCTAATCATGGTATGCGGGATCCATCCATGATAAACACAGTACTGTTACATAGAAAAATAACAGTAACTGCACACTTGCAAATACAATCCTGGGTTCAGAACTGCGCAAGCTTGAAGGATACCTGTCATTGACAAACACAGCCTTATCACTCAGAATATGTCGTCAACTAATGTTTGAGGCTGTGACCATTTTTTTACGAAATTGACACCTGAGGATCAGGTCAAAGTGAACCTCACGAGCAACGGGCAAATGCTTAATCCCCTTTGGTGACCCTGAGCCGATGGTAGAAATTCCACTTTAAAATGTTTATATTCACAAAATCACCCTCAAGCGTGCCTGATCTCATCCAGTCATGGAAGCTACGCAGATTTGAACCTGGTCAGGACTTAGATGGGCAACTGTCTGGGAAAGCCAGGTGTTGTAGGCTTTTGCTGCCAGGTGATCAGAAGATGGCAAGTCGGCAAAGGAATCTCGAATATATCTGTATGGAGTTTTAAGTGCTATCTTCCCTTTGCTCTGGGTTTCTCCAGGTGCTCTGGCTTCCCCCCATAGACCAAACACTCGACAACAGAATTCGTCAAATACCCCGATGCAGGACCCTGTAGGTGCTGTATGACAATGGCTGAAATAGAGGGCTGCGACTCAACTTGGCTTTTAGGTATAAATGAAGGGCATAATAATTTGTATTATCTAAGTCTATTCAGGGAGCTCAGCACTTGAGTGAGTAGCTCGCATTTGAAAGGTTGCGATTTCAAATCCTGGTTGGGTGTCGACTCAGCCCATCATTGCTCTCGGATCGCTAGAATATATACTACTTTGTGAGGAAGTCAGCAGTGGTTGTCCTAACAAGAAACTCAAAGCTATAATGATGATGTAGAATTTACACCAACCACTGGCTCAGGGTTGTAGACACGAAATAAGCCCCACCTCAATGCTCACTTGAAGAAGAAATACCTTTGACTTTGAGTATCTCCATAGAGTGACCACAGCGACTTGATGTAACAAACCTGGAATTTGATCTCGCAATCTTTATATCCATGTTCTTCTAATTGCGAGACGGCCGCTCCAACTACAGAGCCACCCGGTTTGATGGTTACAAAATATTTTCAGCCTGTGCTTAATCAAAAACACATTTTTGGCGAATGAACAAAAGTGACACTAATTTAAGCTGACGGACAGCGTCAATATGAGATGTTAGTTAATAACTGGCTGTGATTTTTAGGTTATAGTTGCGTGAGATACTCTTTGGTTCTTTCGGTGAAGTCACGTAGAAAGAAAATAAATTAATAAAAATAATAGAATACGACGTTTCGATTGCAACACAAGCAACCATCATCAGGTAAGAATTAATTAGAAGACAAACCTAGTAAACTTAGAAATATAATGCAATGCAACACAGAGAGTCAGCTAACACAACAGTCAACACCCCACCTGGTTGATTACGTTCTTCCAAAGATTGCTAAATTTGAGAGAGAGACAAAACACAGACACGGAGACACACAGACAGACACACCAGCAGATAGGAAGAACGTAATCAACCATGTAGGGTGTTCACTGTTGTGTTAGCCGACTCTCTGTGTTGTATTGCATTATGTTTCTAAGTTTACTATGATTATCATCATCAGGTGATGATTGCTTGTGTTGCAGTCGAAACGTCGTGAGAATTTTATTGCTTTATTTTTTTTATCATTTTATTGTTTCCCTTCTACGTGACTTTACCGAAAGAACCAATAATATGAATCCCTGCAGTCACGAAAGCTTTAAATCAAAATTTACTATGGTTGTTTTTTCATTAATTCTTACCTGATGATGATTGCTTGTGTTGCAATCGAAACGTCGTTTTATATTATTTATGAATGTGTTTTTTCTACGTGACTTTACCGAAAGAACCAAAGAGTAATTCCTGCAGTCACGAAAGCTTCGAATCTAGTTTGTGTGAGATAGTTGATGCAGTATGGAGTTTAATAGCTGAAGTGTTGCGAAGTGTTCGTGTAAACTCCCGCGTCCATAAATCACGTGACACTGGGTTTTCGTTCTTTTCTGATCACTCTCTAATGAGCGTCCAGACACTGCACAAAGTGCCGGCTCAGCAATGACAAACGCTGCCAGAGCAGTGTTTGGATAGTGCAAGTTGCTTTTGATCGTTTGGCACCATCTCCAGGAGTGTGGCGCTGCGTCAACCTTTGGACATGTGATTGAAGACCCAGGGAAAAATTGTATTCTCGTAGGTCAGGGGTGGGGAACCTTTTTTCTGCCCAGAGCCATTTGGATAATTATAACATCATTCGCGGGCCCTACAAAATTATCAACTTTTAAATTAGCCTGTTATATTTGGTCAAACATTTAATTAACTCGCCCCTAATGTGATGGCTGGAACTGCTTCTTCTTTGGTTAGGCGTGTGGTGATGGTAGCTGGTATTGATGATGTTAGCTGGTATTTATGATGTTAGCTGGTATTGATGATGTTAGCTGGTATTGATGATGTTAGCTGGTATTGGTGATGTTAGCTGGTATTGATGATGTTAGCTGGTATGGATGATGTTAGCTGGTATTGATGATGTTGCTACTCGCAACTGCTTTTCCAGGTTTGCTCCTAGATTTATTGAATTTTGAGTCCCGCCTGCGGTTGCCTTGGCAAGGCCAGACCAAATTATTTCGGGGGCCTCATACGGCCTGCGGGCCGGACGTTCCCCACCCCTGTTGTAGATGGACAAAAATAATATCAGTGTAATTGTGGGAAATGCCATCGTTGTTGTCATCATCGTCGGCCTTGGTCATTCCAGGCCTCCCTAAACTGCCGCCTTCTCTCGGTACTAATATCTCTTTCAAGATGTCTGGTCAGCATGGGAGAGAAGCCCATAATAATCTAGAGGCACTCTCTAGCAGCAGTTTGCAAGCATAGGTCCCCAGCGTGTTTGCGGATTGTACCGCGTTCCATTCGGCATGATGTCTGACGTGTCGCTCCACGTGCTGGAAGCTCCTTCAGGAACAGCTCCATCCGGGAAACTGCTGGGAGCATCTGCAGGAGCAGTTTAAAAAAAATGCTTCCGAAAAATGGAGCGAAACGTCAGGCATCGTGCCTAACAATGTGCGGTACAATGACAAAACACATCGGAGAGGTGTACAGCGCAACTGCGAAAATCTACACAGTAGGTAGTTTGCAACCAATGATTCATGGAGAGGCCTGGGCTCAAAAGGAACTGGGATGGAGTCCAGCCAGGCTCTTACTACATGAAAACTGATCGAGCTGCTTTTAGAACAACACAATAGCTATGTATATTTTTTTCCTCTCACATTGTTGACTTGTGACAGTTGAGGGACAGTGGTATTATTTTAAGTTGTGGACAATATAGAAGTGTCCTAAAGAGCTAAAACCATGTCAGAGCACTGGGCTGGCACTGCTGATATCTGGTATTTGGCCATCATTCATTAAACTGATTATCATACTGTGCAGCGAAATTATTGTCTCACCCTGTAACCAATGAGTGCATTCAAAAACAACAACAACAACCTATGCTGAACATTTGCTTTGTCACTTAATCCGGCATATTCTACCCGTGTGAATAAAAGTTTACAAACAGGTTACGTGACACAAACTTAGTTATTTATGGGGTGCATTAAATTCTGGTGACTATTGTGGAAAAAGAGGCCCGTTGAAGTGACTTCTAAAATAGTTCTGCGACGTCATCTTCCGGGGCCATTCCCTAGCACAAAGGTGGTGTTACGCTGATTACTGTGGGAGTTCCAAACGCAAATGTATTTTGTGAGAATCACAGCTTAACTTGCAATGCATTTAGGGAAGAAAAAAAACATATGTAATAATAAAATAATATAAACGTTTTATAGTCAGTGAAGTGTTTGAATGCATTACAAAGCAGCGTCAATACAGTGATATTTAGCTGCTTACATGTCAGTGCAGTGCGTGGTGTATTCGCTTTACACATCACAAACATGTTAAGTGTGATTATTGATCGGTGACTAAAGCCGTCCTGTTGTTATTGAATAACCCAGGCTTCTCGGGCCACGTCGCATGGCAACTGCATGGCTCCATGGTGCATGCCTCACTCATTTACAACATGTCAAGTTTTTCTGTCTCTCGTTCAACCATGAAAAAAATTGTCACGTTGTTTATGAGAAGGAACAGAACCAGTTGATGTGAATGTAATAATGTATGTATAGTCTCTTCTTTATGTTTCCTGTACCCTGTTGACTCTAATCCGTTAACTGGGGGTGGGGCTTAGCGGGCACTGTGGCTATGAATAATCCTCGTAGCGGCCTTTGGCTGCTGGCCATCGAAACAAATACGGCCACTGCATTGCGCGCTTTCAGATGCGCTTCTGCGGCCGTCTGGAACGCTCTTGCTTGCGATATTAGGAAGCCACTGGAGCTATGCGCTTTTTAATGTAGATTGAAAAATAATTTCTTTAAAACTGCTTTTTTGCGTTTAGTTTGTTGTCTTTCCCCTGCACCTCCGATTAGCACGGTTGGCTACGTATGGTGCGAAAGAAATTCAACATACATATACTTACATTAATCAGTTTTCTTGACTCTTAGAATGTTGCGAGTTCAAATCCCCTTTCGTGGAAGTCGACTCGGCATAATTTCTCTGGCGTCAATAAAATGAGTACGACTTTGTGAAAAAGTAAACGGTGATTTTCTTCTGCAACGACTGGCCCCTGCCATTTACTATTAAATACAGGAGTTGATATGGGGAGCGATGGCGGAGTGATTAGCTCACTGCACTTTGAATTCGGTGGGACTGAGTTCAATTCCCAGTCACGGCTAATATCAGTGGTGAGTGATATCGCAATTGATATTGGGCCCACCTGACCAGCTTCAAAAGTGGCTTAATATAATATCACACGGCCAAATAACATGACATCCATGCCATAACGTTGGCATTTCAATGCATATATTACAGTGGGGGGATATGGAAATTGAACTGTCAACTCCATGAAATAACTGCGCGATAACCGTGCTGACCACTACACTCTGTCGACATCTCTATTATGCGGCTTGAGATATGTTTCAGGTCGAGTTACAGCGTCTCCTTGTTTACAAGAGCCCGCGGACTATGTTCATTTCCATTGGCGGACCTGATATTTTTTATATAGCTTGGGACATTCTTGCCATCGGACAACCGCTGCTGGCTCGCCACGGTGTTGGTACTTAATGTAACCATTCAAGATTAATAATGATGATGATGTTGAGTCAATTTCAAACTCGGTTTTAACCTGTGAGATGAACGCTTTCACTAAAGTGTCACTCAGTCAGATAAAAAAATATTGACAAATTTGTCCACACCATCCCGTGTAATTGTGGAACCGCTAATGTTTAATTTGCCCCTTATTTGCTTTGCTGAAATGTCACATGTTTGGATGGCTTCTGAAATATTTTGCAGTCAGGGACCGTGTTTCTGTTTACAATTAGAGGATGAGCTTACAGGGCTGAGACCCATGGGCAGACCGATCTATGTGTCTGCGCGCGAACCCCCCCCACCACTCCTAACCCTGTTACTTTTTGGAAAACCTCCAGCTGTTTAAGGGCCAACCTTAGGTAATCATTAACAGCTTCGCCAAACTTTCCGTGGGTCATCGTGTCATGAGAAATGCCCAGGCCACCAACCTGGCGAATCAGCAGCGCGTTGGTGGCACAGGTAACGCAATAATAATTAATTATTCAAATATATACTTATTAGGCGCCTTTTCACAGTGTCTCAAGGCTTTGTGCATGAAAAGGACAAAATAAGAACCAGAGAGGAACGGAGCCAATGAGAAGCACGTTGTTTTTACATTGATACGTTCTTTAGTTGGGACTCAAAGATATCCGCACTTCAATGCTCGCAGTGTCATTGAAATGGAGCTCCTCGGTACATCACAGCGGAATATTTGGCGTGCCACGTGTTGTGTTGTGACCTGCGTGGATAACCGTGTTAAGGGTTACAAGATTAGGCCGGGCATGTCATGCACGCATATACCCCGATGACCAAGGAGGCAGGGTGGGTGGTTGGTTCACTTTGACATCACGTGCAGAGACGCCCACCTGTACAGCGAAAAGAGCAAACTTACTGACAACCTAGATGTGACAAAATAGGAAGTTTTTAACACTTTTTTAACACTAAAAATGGTGTTTAGATGGTCAAACACCAAATAGATACCTATTGCAAGGCATCAAGTCCGCATTAACCGCACATACTTGTGGCAATTCATGCAAACAAACATTCGCTGATGATATTTGCTTTGTCTTTGAAACTGATTGGCCTACTCCAGGGACAGCCTTCTCTCTGGCCTAACACACTAGTGTTAGGCCAGAGAACTCCAAAAGGCAAAAAGATCACATATAGATATAAACTAGATGTGCCAGTCTTTGAGAATTCCTTGCGCGATTGAGTTTTATGTAAATATACATTTAAAAAAATAACCCTGGAAGGGATTTTACAAACATCTAAAACAAGGATTTTTTTGTTATACATATAAAAAGCAGATTGACATTCAGTTAAGCTTTAATTTGATAACATTTAATGACAGATAGTATCATACATATCATATGTCCACGTACTTCGAAAGGCATCAGCAATTTAATTAATTGGCCCGAAGGGGCATTAAGAGACAGACGCTGTTAATACAATATTAACGTTACCAAGTAATATTTAACAGACAGCTGAACCATATATATGATGAACAAAACATCAACAGATATTTTTTGAACAACCCTGTTTTTAGTGGGTCACGGAAGGTGCAGCAGGGAAAAAAGGCTTATTACAGTACAAGGATTTGCATGTATCAATCGCTTAAATGCAGCGGCATTTTACATCAAATTACGCAGGAAATTCAAAAATATCAGGTCAAAAATCCGTAGGTAAAGAGAGACGGCGGAGAGGAATAAAGATAACCAAGGTTACAAAATCAAGATCACCGGCAGAGGGACATAGATGACGCAGGGACACATCACGTGTCTATCACCACTGCCATGGTTACTGTTCTCATCAACGTCACTCATTGATTCGTCCACCCATACTGATGATTTGGTCTTCCTCTCATCCTCACGATGTGCAGCCACCACACTGCAGGTCAACACCACTGCACTTCCTGCTCCTCTTTTCGCACTGCTCAACTTTGAAAATCCCTCTCATCGGCTCCAAAGTCCTCATAACCTTGCTACATTTTAAGAATTGCATTAACGCTTATCTATTACAACTTCAATAGTGTTGTCCATTGATGGCCGCTTGGTGTTTTGGGCCTTTGGACCCTGTGCTCAACAACTGTGATTTTAAAAAAATCTGCGATTCTCGCACACACAGCAACCTTTACATCAATGTGGTATATGTCTGTTCATTTTAAAACCGCCATTGATAAAAAGCTTAGCTTTAAGGTGAAGTTTGTTGTCTTTCCCCTGCACCTCCGATTAGCACTGTTGGCGACATATTGTACGAAAGAATGAAACATTCATGTGTAGTGACATAGAATTGGTCACTTAGTAGAATAGCGCTTGCTGCTGGCAGGGAAGGGGATCTGTAGCTTGAAGCAGCCCTGACTGACAGCAGGCCACGTGATAGACCCGAGAGGGATCTAGGGGAAGGGTTACGGAGGGGACACGTCGAGAGCCCGCTCGTAGGTTCCAGAAGGGGGGCGTGGCCGGGGCGGAGCCGGGCCACGCTGCCAGTAAAAGAGGGGCCCAGGGAGGGGACCTCGGGGCTGTCGTTTGGAGTGGGATCCCCGTCGTCGTTGCTGCTGAAGATCGTCACCATCATCGCCGTTGTCGTCTCCACTTGACATTGCGCTGCTAGACGTAGTCGGCTGTCTCGGTTCAGCACCGTCAGTGTCAGACGGCTAGCGTTGTGTATAGGCTAGCAACCAGTGTAGAGCTGCGTTTAAACGAGAGACAGCAGAGTGTGTAACAGTGTAGGGTGTGTATTGTACAAAGTGTGCTCGGTGTTATTTAAAGAACTGCCTCCAAGAACTTACATCTCCAAGTCAGTCACTACACATATATAAATGCAGATAAGACAAAAAGACAAAAGTCACAGAGCCGTAACATGCTTTTTGGGGCAAGTGCTGTTAATAAGGACCTATGAAGCCCAGCTCGGCACACAAGGGGGTGGGTAGCTTCCTATCGTGGAGGCCCTTCTGCCAGCAGTGGTGTGAGAAAGTAATTGCAGGGCTGCACCTTGATCTGATTACAGCCAATACATCAATGGCTCAATATTTCTCTAAGTTGTTCAATTCAAGCAGCCACCACACTGCAGGTAAACTCCACTGCACTTCCTGCTCCTAAGTTGTCCACTTCAAGCATTGCAGCATCGGTATAAGAGAGAGAGACAAACACTTTTGGGTTAAAGGTGTCGACATTCAAACAGCTGCTGGACACCGCGGTGGCAAGATGTTTGCTACCTCATCTGGTATACAGGGGGTCGTGGGTTTGATCCTGACGCCTGTATATTTGGAGTTTGTTTGTTCTCCCCATGGTCGCTATGGATTTTTCTCCGGGTTCTCCGGTTTTTCCCTCTACATTTAGAATCAATGTGCATTTTAGAATATTTGGCTGCTATACGTTCCCACACGATAAGCCACTTCGTTGAGCTATTATTTGTGGACAGGTAGCTTCTGAAAAAGCTTCCATGTAGCTCAATGGGCCTTACCTGGTAAAATATATATATTTTTTAATCGCATGAGTTCACCAACTCTTAGGGTTCACTCAGATGTGCGACGTGTATTGAATCGCATCTGTTTTCCTCGAGCGTGCATGGGTTATATTTAAAGGGCCACTCATCCATGCTGCAATTATTTCAGGGATGAATTGACTTGCATTGATCAGCTCAGGCTTTATTGCACGACCAATCAGGCCAGCCGTAGTGTATAGAGAAATTGCTTAAGAATGACCAAATCGAACAGAATTACTGCACCGCTGTGTTTACTACGCGCTACAAAAGGTTGCTCATTAAGTCAACTTTACTGAATAAATCTAGATACGCAGATAATAAGGGATGGAACGTGTTCGAGTTTACGTTCTCTAGGGAGATGAAGCAATGAAATCAGCTTGTGTGCATGTGCAGGTGTTAAGTGAGGGGCAGCGATGGCTTGGGGATTCATCCAGCAGTGGCTCGATCATGGCTGACAATGATAGATAGGTAGGTGACCTTTATGATTAAGCATGTAGGAGACTATTGGTGTACAGTATATTTACAAAATGAGACCATTTTCCTTTCCTATACCCTTCCTCTCAGTGAGTTTTTATTTTAATTTACCCTGTTATTATTTTTACCTACTTGGTATGTTCACTGAAGTGCCAACACGAGGTGTCAGTTTCCTGTAACATGGCATGCTTAAAGTGCAGATGCACTTTGGCACAACAGAACTAATATTCATTTTGTATGGTTTCACAAAACATCACCATATTTATGCTTGAGGCATTGGCAAACTAACTCAGCCGCGCGGAACAACCCACACTTGTAAAGTGTTTGAGTTCAGTTTCAGTGTTTTAGTTGTCTTTTTTTGGGGGTCTGTCAGAAAAAAATAAGTACCGCTTTGTATGGCAGTCGATAGTTGCTGTCATATGGAGAGCCTGCATGACCTCTGCAATAGGAATGTGTAATTTTCATAGATTGGCCCATGGCCACCGAGAGACTTAAGCACTGTTACACGCACACCACTGTCGGATTATCCTAGTAGCAAATGAGCATATACTAGTAGTAGCTACTACTACTACATATGTAGTAGTAGTAGCTACGGGCCCTGCACTTTCAAGGGCCCCGCGCTAAATGCTTTAAAGCTACCAAATCCGGTTCAGTGATTCTGAACTTATTCCATTACTATAGTACTATACTGCCTTCGATTTTATGAACGACTAGGTGTTTAAGGTTAGCGATTTGTCGTATAATCTGGCTGTATTGCAAATGAAAAAATACAATTACTTTACTGCGCAAGTAAAACATGCACGTGTTTTAATATTTACCTTTTTTTATTTAGGGCCCCTTTACGACATATGCTACAGGCCCCGCACTAGCTTAATCCGGCACTGACGCACACACGGTCTTTATCGCGAAGGCACAGCGACTGCGATACAAGGGCAACGCCGTGTGCACACTCACGGCTAGGCGCCACCGCGAACAAGGTCAGCGGTTTACAATGTGGCTGTTCGTTTGAAGAGGCCCATCCAATTGCTTTCTTCGCTCGGCCGAGCGGTCACCCCAAAAAAGGAGCTGAGTTTGATTGTAGTTAGGCATGGTCAGTAGCCAGCGGTGGCACGGGGTGTAAGTCAACCAAGCAGAGGTCCCGAAGAAGCTCAATGGGGCCCTGGATTCATGACAAAATAGGGGTGCATCCAGTATCAGCTCAAATACTAATAAAGGTAAAGAGGGTAATTAACATTAAAAATAATTAACCTATCTCATCCCTTTATTTGCTGGATCTCTCATCTCAAGGTAGCGCTTCTCTTTGTCCACGTTTATCACATCTCGCAACATCTCTATCTCTTGTCTGCAACTCTTCTGTCATTTGAAGAGGGTTTATATAATTCAAAGCGGCAGGGCGTGGGGGAAAACAACATTTCTGCGTTGGGGCCCTAAAGGGCCTGCAGCGCCACCACCACCACCACTGCCACACAGTAGCAGACGGCCAGAAGCAGATCACTCAATCTGCTTGGGGCGCCCATGCCCCTGTCGGGCAGCCCACACGGGGGGCCACGAGTGAGGAATTTCAGGCCATGTCGTGGCACTGCCCTCATTTCCTCCCTTTCTGTCTTTAGTTATTTTTTTCCCTTTTTTCTGCCTTTTTTTTCAAAGGCCAACTGTTCACGAAAAACATTGAGCATCTATCAGTTCCTGCTGTAGGAAAACAAAATATTTAACTCATAGGAAAGGTTTTTGGGTTAGATCGCGTTATTTATAAATGTGTCGCAACCCTCCACCACCCGACACGGCCAATCAGTAAAAAAATGTGGCACGTTGACAAAAGGCAAATAGTTCACTACTTTAGTACACCGGTGTGTTGAAGAGTGAATCCACAACATTTACAATTTTTGAGTACGACATTTCGCTGGTAATTACATCCAGCATCATCGGGCAATTTGCCAGAATAGTGAAGCCCTCCACCTGCTCCCGGTCTTAAACATTTTAAATGTTGTGGATTCGCTCTTCAACACACCGGTGGGCTAAAGTAGTGAACTATTTGTCTTTTGTCAACGTGACACATTTTTTACTGATTGGCCGTGTCGGGTGGTGGAGAGTTGCGACATTTATAAATAACGCGATCTAACCCAAAAACCTTTATTATGAATAATATTGGTCGCGAAAGTCTACGTGTTAAAGAGATTCCACTGTTGGTATGGTGCACGAGGGATTTAGCCGCAATTAGACACCGGAATTGGTTTTCCACGAATTGTGAAAAGTCCTGGAAATGGCCTCCGATGGGATTTATGCTCAGAGCAACCACTGTCTGAGTGCTGCATTGTCTCCAATGTATTATCTTTATACATCTTACGAGGCAGAGGGTCGCTGCGGTTGGAGTGCTCGTGGAATGTTGCGAGTTCAAGACCCAGTCAGGGGTTAACTAATAAACTAGGGATCACTTCATGTGTAGTCAGTCGTGGTTGTCCTATAGAGAAGCTGATCCCCCTCCAAAAATATCCACTAACTCAGGGCAACCATCAGAGATGATCACCACACACTCATGCTCATTTAATCTTGGAGACACTGACGTTTGTCGACCCTCCCTTTTAATTGGTTTGCTAATGTGTGACATATACAGTGCACAGTTTAATTTCGTTTACCATTTGTGAAAAGAAAACGGTTATTTAACGACAAATACATGCATCGATAAATAAACCAATAAGTAAAATATAAACATCTTAATGGATTACAGAATCAATGTGTAAAATAATTGATGGGTAAATGAGTGAATACATTTTAAAACAACCCAAGCGATTATTTAATTAGCATTAGACCATTTGATTGTTAAGAAATAAATTAGACTACCAATGTTTGGTTCCATTAATCGACGATCCGCAAGTCGGTAGGTGATGAGCGGGTCTCAGTGACATAATTAGCACATTGGGCGTGGTTTGTAGGGGGTTTCCCACCTTCAGTAGGCAGGATTGTGGGGGTAGCCGTCATTTTTTTAAAGGGGCCCAAGGAATTGGCCAAAAAACCCCAAAAGTAGGTGATTACAATTTGTTCGATTTGATCATTTCACTCACTGTATTATTTTCGTCAGTTCTCAATTAAATTTACATCCAGTAGTCACATTACCATTGAGGGGGAAGAGAATGTGTGGCAAAGTCAATGGGGGTCAATCTGTAAGAATTCATGCAGCAGGGAAATTCCATGTAAACCGAAGGCTGCCGCCTTGCCACCAGCTTGACCTTTTTGATGTTGATTTTTCTCAATCAATTTGAAGCAGACACAGACGTCACAAAAATGTTAAATTTAATGAGTTTTTTCTTCTTCATAAGAAACATTTCTCCCGAATTGCGATGGTTAAGTGCGATAGTCTCTCTGGGTGCGACTTAAAGCTATTTATATGCTAAGTATATATATATTACTGTGTAACTTTATATCCTTATGCGTGTAATAATTTGAATTCTTCAAATCACCCAGAACGCACCTAACTCTCATCAAATATTGGAAGCTGCGCAAAGATGATCCTGTGGATAGTGCTTGGATGGACGAGCAACAAATGTTTAATCTGATCTGTGCAAGCTTGCACTCCTACAGAAATGCCAAATTGTTTATGAATGAGAGCTCAGTAGAACGAGAATGACAATTAGAAGGTTATAGGGCAATGGAGTTGGTTGAACTTGGAGCTTTGCGCACTAAAATGCGTGAGAATCCATGATTATAAGTTACGTCACAGATGACAATAACTTGAACAGATCTGATAGCGCCCCCTGGTGATATAAGTTGAAGCCGAGAAATGCACTTGGCATGGGCTTCTTGATACTGTCGAACATTTATTATTCCAAGAATTTGCTGATTTTATTTATTTAAGGCCAATGTTATAAATATTACTTTTGTTTTGGTCAGATACCAAACCAGTTCTCTTTTTTACTTTCTCACAATACTTCCTTGGAGAAAAATATATTTGTGAATGGTTATACAGTAAAGTCACGTAGGTGAAAATAAAATAACAAAAAAATCACGACGTTTCGGCCACAACACAAGCGGCCGCTTGTGTTGTGGCCGAAACGTCGTGATTTTTAATTTTTTTTGTTATTTTATTTTCACCTACGTGACTTTACCCAATAGAACCAAAGAGTATGGATCCTAGCAGTCACGAAAGCTTTAAATCTAGAATGGTTATACATTTACGTGTGAAGATTTCATTGAACTCAGTGTTAGCGAAATAAACGAGTGGGCGTTGATTATTTTGATTTTGTTCAATATTCGTGGCAATTATGTAGCCGTGAAACCCCATTGCTTTGATTAAATGTACTTTTATATATAAAGGAATAATACCGTGGTGTAATAGCAGACTGGACTTCCAATGCAGAGGTCGTCGGTTCAATTCCATCCTCCAGCGTGGGAATGGAAAATATGGACACGTTTGTGAAATCCTCCCGTCTCTGTTCACTTAGAAATATTGATGGGAACGCAATCTTGAGTCAACCTGGAGGTTCCGTGCAGTTAGACAGAGTGTTAACCACCGTGGAAGAGTAAGCCAAAATATAATCGAGTGTGTCTACAGTCTAGAGCCCCATCTAGTTGATTCCCTTCTGCTAAGTACTGGCATGAGCAGGTAATTGCAGGGCTGCGCCGTTACCGTTATTAAAGTCGCGCACAATGAGAGTAAAGTTAATGCAATTGTTTGCTATCAACCCGTCTAACGGCACAGAGGAGGCAAAGTTGACCATGTCAAAATGTACACCGAGCTGCTAATTTTGAGGATGTAAAAATACACACAGTTTAGGCAAGCGATTATAACTGGGCACAGCCAAATATGCCTCCCATGCACAGATGGCCATGTGGTCTAATTTGGCATTGGTATTTTTGGGCCATTGTGCCAACCAGCCAACTGAGCACCAGGGAGAGTCATGCGTTCCTTGCGTTTAGCACGGTTGGCTATGTACGGTGCGAAAGAAGTTCAAAATACATCCGAGGTGGTCGGGAAGTCGATATAGCAATGGATTCTGGAATCTATCTGTACCGGTCTCGAAATCATTGCCTCGTGCCGTTTTGTTTTCTCTGGCTAATTGACTTCCACGTGCCAAGCACTCACGCCACCACGAAGCAATCTCACAGCGTGTGTGCGGACGCCGTCCATTGGCTACTGGTGGTGTGCTGTACCTTAGGCCTTAGGGTTTATAGTACGTGGTACTCCCCTCTCTCAATATTTTAGACCACTGGTTGTTGACATTGCTCTACGTACACATTGCCTCGTGAATTAATTGTAATCAATCGAGTGCTGGGATGGATAGTTGAGAGGTTTGCTCATAAACATAAATTATCCCAGAGATAAAGGTAGTTTATGTCATATGAGAACAAGACATTTCCTTGTAATTAACAACTATTACTCGTGATAGGCATTTTCTATCTAATTGTTAAATGTACCCAATTGTTAAATGCTGTGGATTGCTCTTCAACATACTTGTGTGTGGGAGCAATAATACACTGGTGTGTTTGTTCAGGTGACAACTTTATTGATATGGCTGTGTTAGGTGGTGGAGGGTGTATCTCACACATTGCCATTGTACTGACACGATCTGACCCAAAAATGTATTGTGAATCAGGGTTTTTCGATTCCAAGAATGGTGCGTGAAATTCCGAATGACTGATTTTGGTGTTTTGGCACCAAATTTGTGGAACAGCTTATCCAGAAAGAAAAAAAATCACCAAAAAAAATGTAAGACGATTTTAAAGACAATATTTGCAGCGAGCGTATAACTCAAATGATGTGGACAAAAAAAGAGTCATCACAATCACATTTTAGATTTGGATACGGTTTATTGCCGTGCGTTGTGATCACTGTTCATACCGTTCTGTCTTTGAACGTTTTATTTGGTCTTCGATCACTTCATTACTCAGTGATTATCTCAAACACCCCTTTGTTCTGGTGCCTCGGGGCGTACTGCATGGCAGCCGCGGTATAAATAATAAACAATGACGACGACGATGGTGATGATGAACATGCGGAATGGCCATGCAAGTAAAATACACCATGTATAGATTTGCAATTCCTTTTCATGGCTAAGCTGAGTCCAGTTTTTCCTGTTTGAGGCCCCATCTAATATCCTCATGTTATTATTACATCCTATGTTCAGGGGTGCCATTCCATTTATTTATTTGAAATAATTTCTGGCGTGTGCCTTTTGGCTCCGTAGTTGGGCCAATTTAACTAAGAGTAACACACGGCACCGCAATCAGACATTGTTTCGGGACACATTTAACCGTGACCGCTGTCATTTTCTCACAGCAATTTACCAGATCCTCAAGGACAAGTCTTTTATGTCCCAAACGTTCTGTACCACCTCAATGAGCAGAATTGTACGGCAGCGTAAGGGTTACGTGGAATATCGTACACAACAAACTCGTTGTGTTTCCCTGAAGCATCACTCTGGGCATCTACGTATAAGTACAACTGTGTTTTAGTCCAGCAGCTTACTGGTTTTACAGACCAATATTATCCAGCAGCGTGTGTTTAAGCAAGCACACTTTGGGCCACTTTCGACTTTATGGGTCCCATTCGCTTGTTGAGCCAGTCGTATCACTCGGGGGAAAAAAAAACGGCTATCGTTATAGTCTGTTATTCTTGTACTGAAGCCAGTAACGTAGATTATAGGAAAGCTAGTGCTGCCACGTGAAGGATTTGACATCTCTATGCAGAAGTAATTGGGGGCTTTGGCTTTAGATGGTTTTATCCCTGTTTTTCAGCCCATTTAGAGTAACCAGTTGTAACTCTACATTATTTTCCGAACTGGCTTATCCAGGGGGGGGGGGGGTAATTTTGTTATTAAAAAAAGGCTTTAACATGTTCCTTTGATATGACGTTTAGGTTCTTTCATGATAACTACGTTTTTACCCCTTTTAGCGTATAAAACTTATTCTACACATCTGGAAGCACTTAGTGGAACCCATCCGCTGTGCAACCCCACAATTAAATGGAACAACCCGACGTAGTAATCCATCTCATGAAACACGCTCTGCGCACCCCTGTTGTGGGGGCCGACGTGAACCTCCCCACTCCCCCCTCCTCCTCGTCGGCCGCCTCGCCGGGCCCCCGCCGATCGGGTGATCGGGCCCCCCCTGCGCCCTCTCCGAGGGACACGGCTAAGTGGCTGGCTCACCACCGCCCGGGGTTATCTCGCACGCGCCCGCGTACACCACCACAACAAGCGTGCACGCCCCTGCAGGCGCGTATTTCCCGCAAAGGTTAGCGCTAAAGGAAACGGGACGGTGGCTGTATGAATATGCACATGCCCCTCCGGGTGGCTAAGCTCTAATCTGCTAGCACACAAAGGCTAATACTAAAGGGCTGTATGAATACACGCGCACGCCTCGCCGTTAATGCCCTTGCCGCTGTGTGAACGCGCGCGAGCACTGGTTTATCGCACCCCGCCCCCGCCCTAATTACTCACGCGGCACACTGCAGGCGCTCGTGTTTCACACACGCGCGCGTAAGCACGCGCGAGCGTCCAGCGGCCGTGTATGTTTTAATGCACGCGCGGCTCACACGCGCGCTCAAATTACCAGCACCGCGCCAACGCTGCAGCCCGGTGCTCGCTCTCTCGCGCACACCGTCTCCCGGCGCAGTCGTGCCACGCGCAAATCACAGACACCACGCCGAGGTTCTACCCACGCACACACAGACATCACACTGCACCGATACGCTGAACTAAAGTTTATTAATGGCGCAAATACACCCTACCTGGAGGGGGAATATTTCGCAGGAAGGGCTTAGCCTGACTCTGCCTACGAACCCAGTCACTGAAGCGTTCCACCACGTACCTCGTAGCTGAACTCACGGTGTCGCACGGATGCTGCGAGAGTCGGAGGGAGAAGGGCGAGCAAAAACTTCACCTATCACTGCCCCGTGGCAGCACTCGCTGGCATCGCATGGATGCTGCGAGCGGCTCGAGGAGGCAGGACGGCAGGGAGTGGGTCTTGTCGGCCCGGAGGTTGGAGACAACTGAACTCAAAATCGTCCAGGGCCCTCCTTTTTATTCTTTAAACTGCAAAGGCCCAGGGTGACATTATACCGCGCGGCCAATTGCGCGCTTACCTGCACCGTCGTCCCCTTCCACCATCTCTCCCGTGGCCTAATCCCCTCACTTCAAAGGCCCGGGGTGGCTTCATGCCGCGCTGCCAATCGCGCGCTTACCTGCGCCGTCTACGTGGAGTGCCACGGAGCGTGCTGCTGCTCCGCTCACCCACTGTTCTCCCGTGCTCATTAATTCTAACCTACTGGTCTGCCCTTCTTGCCTAATATTTCACACTCAGCCTCTCCCAATGTCGTGAATAACTTATTGCGGTTGGCCCAGTGAACCTTTCCCTTCTGCGCCCACAACAATTTTAAGCCTATTTAGGGGCACCGCAATGTAACCCGTCCTGTGAGTGTCGGCCAATTTCCTGGCACTGGAAAACCGTGGGACTCTCCCTCTAGGGGCCCTTCGGATTAAAACTCGATGTGCCAGACAATCCCCCGCCAGGACACTACTTGGGTGCAAGTGCTGCGTGTGTGCGTGTGCTCAGGGTGGGGGGGGTGGGGGGTAGTGGACAATCGCAGTGCTTGTGAAGCTGCTCCGCGGTTGTGGCACCACAGGAAAGCCAGTGCTGCGACGTGAAGGATTTGACATCTCTATGCAGAAGTCATTGGAGGCTTTTGGCTTTAGATGGTTTTACCCCTGTTTTTCAGCCCATCTGGAGTGACCAGTTGTAACTCTGCAATATTTTCTGGACTGGCTTATCCGGGGGGGGTCATTTGATATGACGTTTAGGTTCTTTCATGATAACTACGTTTTTACCCCTTTTAGCGTATAGAACTTGTTCTACACATCTGGAAGCACTTAGTGGAACCCATCTGCTGTGCAACCCCACAATTAAATGGAACAACCCGACGTAGTAATCCATCTCATGAAACACGCTCCGCACACCCCTCTGATTAATTGGAAGATGCCAACGCGTCCTGTCGAACCAAATCCCACTGTTTAGAGAGCGCCGAGGGATTTCATACACATTCCTCACTATCCACAGGCAGCAGTCCATTGGAAAGCTGCTACATTCCAGATCTAAGTGGCTGCATTGGTTGTGGAACTATAAAGGGGTTTGCAGTCACAGCAATATCTGCCCCGTTAATCTATTGGGGCCCACTTATGCACATTACTGGAATGCAGGCTTACACTGGCGTCGGCTGGTGTAGCTGTTGCATACTGGACGTCTTACAGAGAGCTGCAGGAGCAGAGTCCAACACACCGTAAGGCACATGCCTATATGGAGGTGGTGGTCTTGGCCAGGCTTGTCTCTCCACTACTGATGTTTTGCTAGGTACTCTGTTCAGACTTATACTTCTTTTCCATTGCACAGCCAAGCCGCACTGGGCCTGTGCTGAGTTAGCCTGGCATGGACCAGGAGGTGCCAGGTTGTTTTTCAACTGCAGAACTCAAGCCATGCCATGAACGTTGGGATGATATGGTGGTTCAGATTCATATGTGCGCGTTATTTTTATATTTTAGATTTTATTTCATGTTCACGAAGCAAGTTGGATTTTTTCCTTTCCAGAAAAGCCATTATTCGAAAATCTGATTTCTACATTATAAACAGCTTTCACGTAGTTGTTGCAACATACTATTTCATTCCTAGCCAGAGGAGAAAAATACATGAGGTAATGCTGGCGTAGCACCGCATGATGTGGCCTCATGATGGATCGTCAAGGTGTTTTTTGTGTGTAAGAGATTAAGTAATTATCTTGCCTATATAAACCAGTGGCTTTGGATGGAAATGTAGCATTGCCAAGGAGGAGGTCAGCACTGCCCAAGTCTCGATATTTGAGCAAGGCCACAGGCAGGCCCTGTTCTGCGGTGGCAGCTATGCTCGCCTGGTACATGACGAGGTGGAATAACTTGACTGGTGGCAGAGTTGCAGCTAACGCGGCATTGTTAGTGATTGATCAATGCCCCGCTCCAATCTACACCTGCCACGTGCATCCCAACCTCCTCTGCTTAGAAACAAAAGAGTCAATGTCGAGCTTGAGGTCAAGGCCAGGAGCCTTTTTAGGTCGAGGCCGGTGTGAAGGCCAGCCAAGGCCGATTCCACTAGGTTGAGATGAGGCCACCATGGTGGCAAATATGTTAAGTCTCTTGCCTGGTATGAAGGAGGTTGTGGGTTCGATCTCGACCCTGATGATGACCGCTGCATATTCGGAGTTTGCATGTCTCTCTCCCAGTGGTCGCATGGATTTTTCTCCGGGTCCTCTGGTTTTTTCCCTCCACATTTAGAAAGATACATTTAGAGTATTTGGCTGCTATAAATTTCCACATGGTAAGCGACTTCGTTGAGCTATCATTAATGGCCAGGTCGCTTCTGAAAAGAGCTATATAGCTTAGTTGGCCTTTCCTGGTAAAATAAAACATTATTTATTTTTGTGTCAAGGCCGGTGCATCTAGTTTCAGTTTTTCAGTTTATTTATTTTGGTATAGCCATGTGAGCCATTCGGCTCTTGAATCGGGTGCAACCACAACAAACAAAAAAACAAAAACATGAAAAAAAACATCTTAAAGTGACTATGTGACCGTGCAAACAGAAAATCCATGAAAAAAGCAGCAAAATATTCCCGAAAAAAGCACCGTACACCAACGCTGTGTGCAAAAAATCCCAGTGGGATGCAAGTCAAACAACAACAACAACCACAAAAACTTAGATAAAGGCCATCAGTCTAACTCCGTACTACAACAAAACAAACATGTCCAAACCAAAAAACGTTTTCTAAATCACCAAAAAATAAAGCCATAATTGCAACGTAACAGTGATCACAGGGACTGTGACCGAATTTTTACAATAAACTACATAATACCAAATCCTAGAGCCATAGCTGGCTGCATGAGTTACTCCACAACAACAGAAGCATCAGTCGGAGTATCAAATTTTTCAATGCACCTTTAAGATCGGCACGCTAAATCAAAATACAGATGATACTTTGCAGCGTCATCCGGAGCGAAACATTTTATTTTATTTTACGCCAATGAATAGCAGTGGCAGCTAGGGGTGTACAACTCCTCTAGAGCAGTTTTGAGAGAAGATCTCATTGGTAGCGATTCAAGTTGTAGTTTATTGGCAATAGCATTCCAGACCCTGGGGGCATCAATAGCAAAGGCCCTTCCTCCAGTTTTTGTACGGCAATAGGGAATGTGAAGCTGGTAAATCAGTGAAGACCTGAGAGCAAATTTGTTCTTTGAAACAGAGAGGAGATCCAGCAGGTAGTCTGCGGATTTTTTTGTAAGTACATCGTGAATAAATAAGATCTGGTGCACAAGCCGTCGAACATTAAGAGATGTTAAGTTTGACCCAATGTAGAGATCACAGTGGTGAGTCCTATATGGGCAGTTCAATGTAAATCTTAAGGCCGAGTGATAGATGGAATCAATCTTCAGTACAGTACTTGGGGCTGATTCATACACGATGTCACAGTAGTCAAGTAGAGGCAGTATGGTAGCTTTTATCAATTCCAAACGAAACATTGGGGGGAAGCAGTGCTTGTGTCGATACAGAAAACCAATTTTTATTTGTCTTTTAACCAATATAATCAATGTGATCTTCAAAATTAAGTTTTGAATCCAGGATGACCCCAAAATACTTATAGATCTTGACTTGCTCTATTTGATAATTATTTAAGGAATGTAATTGGGGAAAAATAACTTCCTGCTTTAGTCCTGGTGAGAAGCATAGCACCTTGGTTTTGGAGGTATTCAGGACTAGTTTAAGAGCAACTAGCTGATGTAGTTTGTTGAAATCACACTGTAGCTTAGCAATCACGTCATCCGGAGAGCGGCCAGCAGTAATCAGTATCGTGTCATCTGCAAAAAGATTTACCCTGGAATGATCCAGGTCAGTGTCCAAGTCATTGACATAAAGAGAGAGCTAAAGGGGGCCGAGGATGGAACCCTGTGGAACCCCTTTTGTTATCTTAACACTGTTTGACCTCCAACCATCTGTGAATACAGTTTGGGTGCGAGAAAAGAGGTAATTTTGTAACCATTTTACTGCGTTTTCAGAAAAAACCGAGGCAACTTAATTTACTAAGGAGGGTAGTGGTCTACTGTATCATAAGCTTTGGACAAGTATAGAAAAAGACAGGCACAGTACTGCTTATTATCAAGGCTACTGTAAATGTAATTCAGAGAGTCTAATGCAGCAGATGTGGTGCTGTATTTTTTTCGGAACCCAGATTGTTTTAGATGTAGTAGATTGTTGGTGGACAGGAAACTGCTAATTTGGTAGGTCAATAATTTTTCAAAAATTTTCATCAACGGGGACAAAATTGAGATAGGTCAGTAGTTATTTGGACCATCTTTAGGGCCCCCTTTGTGAAGTGGACGGACATAGGAATGTTTCCATTCTAGAGGAACTGCTGCTTCTTTGATGGACAGGTTGAAAATATGGGCTATAGGTTTGTATATTAGGTAACCAACAGTTAGTACAGCAAAGACGGGAATACTATTTGCTCCGGTAGAGGAGGGCCCTTTGAGGTAGGACAGTTGTTTCAGAACATTACTTTCGTGGATTGGATGGAAACAAAATTCGTTTAATGCTGGGACAGGGGTGTAGGAATTTGCATGAGCAGGGGTGACTCCCACTACATTATTAAAAAGATTACCAGCTTCAGAAAAATGAAGGTTAAAATTGTCAACTATTTTTTGGGATCTGAAAAATATTCCCCATTTCGGTTAAAATCAACGGGCAGATTGTCTGTTTTGGATGTCTTTTCGATACATTTGATTGTTTTCCAGAAAATGCTGGCATTTCCATATGATTACAGGAGAGTGGAGGCAAAGTAAGAATTTTTTGCATGCCATATTTTTTGACGCATCTATTCCTTAAAATCCTGTATTCTAGCCAGTCATTGACTAAATTACTTTTCTGAGCACATGCCCAAGCCTTGCCCTAGTTTTCATGAGCTTTGTAATCAAAGGATCAAACCATGGTGGGCGGTTGCCTTTAGTTTTAAATCTAACCAACGAAGCATGTTTGTTAAGAATTTGGGGAAACGTGTACCTGAAGGTCTCCCAAGTCGTAGTCAGGTTGGGGATATCACAGACCTTGTCAATATCTGAGTGAAGCACATCATTAGTAAATCCCTGAGTGCTTAAGTTTCTCACAGAGTGCTTCTCAACCAATTTAGGGGGGCTTTGGGTCTGGCTGATGATCTCACCCCAAAAATTAAGGAGTGATCACTAAGGTTATTACCCAGAACACCGTCAGTGTGACATTGTGAGGGGCATTTGTCAATAGGACGTCAAGCAGAGATGACTGTCCCGGATTTTTTAGGTTGGGTCTTGTGGGGACATTTATTAATTGAAACAGATTTAATTAATCTGCAAAATTTGTGGCCACGGCCGGCGGGTTTAGCCAATTCCAATTTAGATCACCCACTAAAACTATTTCACCTTTAGGGAGGCCCCCAAAAAGTTCTCTCAGTGCAGATGCAGCTTCAACATCCTTCCCACTAGGAGGTCGATAGCAGCACACTACCAATATCTGTTGATTATTTGGGAGAGTTATTTTGAGAGCCAGTCCTTCAAAGCCACATTTTTTAAACAAGGAGTGAGCTAGTGAAGATGCAATAGTATTACGAACATAGATGGCAATTCCACCTCCTTTAGATCCTCGGTCAAGCCGGAAAAGGTTGTAGTTGTCAATCGCAATCTGCAAGTCATTGACGGCAGGAGTGAGAAATGTTTCTGTTAGGCAAAAAATGTCTGGGTCAAGATTTGCCACTTCTAGTTTTAGTTGACATAATTTAATCACATGCCCTCTGATGTTGACATGTAGAACACCAACACCTTTCCTGCCAAAAAAATATACAGAATTATACGAGTTATTTTAATTTAGGCCAGGATGAAGCTCAATACCACCCAGAAATAAGAAAAGTAGAATTAATAGTTTGCACAAGTATTTTCGGTGAAAGGATGAAGAGCGGCAAACCTTGGACGAATAGCAGTTGCTCGCAGATGGTGTTATTTTAAGAGCAGAATGAAGTTTGGAAGGAGTGCTGGTGAAGTAATGGGACAAAGATAGGGTTTAAAAGGATACAATGATGGAGTGTAGAAGTGTCTATGAGCTATTTCATTAGCAGGTGTAGTGGCAAATCGAGCAACAAGTATGGACGCAAAGTAACGAGGGTAGCTGTTTGTAGAGTTGAGTGTGGCACTAAATATGGCCGGGAGGGACAGCAGTAGGATACACAGCAGGAAAATTGCCTTCTCTAAAATATCCGAGGTAAACACAGATTAACACACAAGCGGAAAATAAAAAAATATATATACATGTAGGCCGAGCGCGAGAAAACGTCTTGCCGCACTCGTCACACATGCACGGCTTCTCGCCCATGTGCTAGTGTTGAACAGCGCCCCCCCCTCAGACAGGGACAGCAGATTTATGGCTGTTGTGGGCTCGGCTGAACCGCTTGCACCACCTCCTTTTCCAGCCGCAGGATGGTGCTCGAGCTAGCCCTCCTTGAGCTCAGCCCACGACTGGAATGTCGTTTCTTGGCCTCTCGTGTCTCTGCTGCCCAACCAGACGGCCCCACTGAAGCCCACACAGGGGACTCTTCATTCACGACCCTTGGCCGTCTTGATGATCTCCGTGAAGTTTTCCAGGAACATAGCTTGGGGTCCGTCGCAATGTTGCCTTGGCAGGAACACAGCTTGGAGTCCGTGGCAATGTTGCCTTAGCAGGAACACAGGTTAGGGTCCACGGCAATGTTGCCTTAGCAGGAACACAGCTTGGAGTCCGTGGCAATGTTGCCTTGGCAGGAACACAGCTTGGGGTCCGTGGCAATGCCGCCTTGGCAGGAACACAGCTTGTGGTCCGTCGCACTATTAACTAGGCCTCACTCAGGCTGCGCCATGGGTGCGATCAACCAGGCCTCACTCAGGCTGCGCCAGGTGCACGATTAACTAGGCCTCACTAAGGCTGCGCCAGGTGCACTGTCAACGAGGCCTCACTCAGGCTGCGCCAGGTGCACGATTTACTCGGCCTCACTCAAGCTGTGTCATGCGCAGTACTACCTAGGCCTCACTCAGGCTGCGCCAGGTGCACGATCAGCTAGGCCTCACTCAGGCTGTGCCACGTGCACTATTAACTAGGCCTCACTCAGGCTGCGCCAGGTGCATGATTAGCTAGGCCTCACTCAGGCTGCGCCAGCTGCACGATCAGCCAGGCCTCAGGCTGCGCCAGGTGCACGATTTGCTCGGTCTCACTCAGGCTGTGTCATGTGCAGTATTACCTAGGCCTCACTCAGGCTGCGCCAGGTGCATGATTAACTAGGCCTCACTCATGCTGCTCCAGGTGCATGATCAGCTAGGCCTCACTCAGGCAGTGTCATGTGCACGACCAACCGGGCCCCACCCAGGCCGCACCAGGTGCACGATCAACCAGGCCTCAGGCTGCTCCACGTGCGCGACCAACCAGGCCACACTCAGGCTGCGCCAGGTACAGTGAGGGAAAAAGTATTTGATCCCCTGCTGATTTTGTACGTTTGCGCACTGGCAAAGAAATTAATAGTCTATAATTTTAATGGTAGGTTTATTTGAACAATGAGAGACAGAATAACAACAAAAAATTGGAGAAAAACGCATGTCAAAAATGTTATAAATTGATTTACATTTTAATGAGGGAAATAAGTATTTGACCCCTCTGCAAAACATGACTTAGTACTTGGTGGCAAAACCCCTGTTGGCAATCACAGAGGTCAGACGTTTCTTGTAGTTGGCCACCAGGTTTGCACACATCTCAGGAGGGATTTTGTCCCACTCCTCTTTGCAGATCTTCTCCAAGTCATTAAGGTTTCGAGGCTGACGTTTGGCAACTCGAACCTTCAGCTCCCTCCACAGATTTTCTATGGGATTAAAGTCTGGAGACTGGCTAGGCCACTCCAGGACCTTAAAGTGCTTCTTATTGAGCCACTCCTTTGTTGCCTTGGCCGTGTTTTTGATCATTTTCATGCTGGAATACCCATCCTCGACCCATTTTCAATGCCCTGGCTGAGGGAAGGAGGTTCTCACCCAAGATTTGACGGTACATGGCCCCGTCCATCGTCCCTTTGATGCGGTGAAGTTGTCCTGTCCCCTTAGCAGAAAAACACCCCTAAAGCATGTTTCCACCTCGATATTTGACGGTGGGGATGGTGTTCTTGGGGTCATAGGCAGCATTCCTCCTCCCCCAAACACGGCGAGTTGAGTTGATGCCAAAGAGCTCCATTTTGGTCTCATCTGACCACAACACTTTCACCCAGTTGTCCTCTGAATCATTCATATGCTCATTGGCAAACTTCAGACGGGCATTTATACGTGCTTTCTTGAGCAGGGGGACCTGGTGGGCGCTGCAGGATTTCAGTCCTTCGCGGCGTAGTGTGTTACCAATTGTTTTCTTGGTGACTATGGTCCCAGCTGCCTTGAGATCATTGACAAGATCCTTCCGTGTAGTTCTGGGCTGATTCCTCATCATTCTCATGATCATTGCAACTCCACGAGGTGAGATCTTGCATGGAGCCCCAGGCCGAGCGAGATTGACAGTTCTTTTGTGTTTCTTCCATTTGCGAATAATCGCACCAACTGTTGCCACCTTCTCACCAAGCTGCTTGGCAATGGTCTTGTAGCCCATTCCGACTTTGTGTAGGTCTACAATTTTGTCCCTGACATCCTTGGAGAGCTCTTTGTCTTGGCCATGGTGGAGAGTTTGGAATCTGATTGATTGATTGCTTCTGTGGACAGGTGTCTTTTATACAGGTAACAAGCTGAGATTAGGAGCACTCCCTTTAAGAGTGTGCTCCTAATCTCAGCTCGTTACCTGTATAAAAGACACCTGGGAGCCAGAAATCTTTCTGATTGAGAGGGGGTCAAATACTTATTTCTCTCATTAAAATGCAAATCAATTTATAACATTTTTGACATGCGTTTTTCTGGATTTTTGTTGTTGTTATTCTGTCTCTCACTGTTCAAATACGCCTACCATTAAAATTATAGACTGATCATTTCTTTGTCAGTAGGCAAACGTACAAAATCAGCAGGGGATCAAATACTTTTTCCCTCACTGTACACACACGAGCGCACATCACCACATTATCACACACACACGAGTGTACACCATCACACACACACGATTGCACATCACCACTCCATCACACACACAGAGTGCACATCACCACACCATCACACACACACACAGAGTGCACATCACCACACCATCACACACACACACACAGAGTGCACATCACCACTCCATCACACACATCACCACACCATCACACACACACAGAGTGCACATCACCACTCCATCACACACATCACCACACCATCACACACACACAGAGTGCACATCACCACTCCATCACACACATCACCACACCATCACACACACGAACGCAGAAGTCCCTCTCGTTACGGCCACTCTCACACGGCTCACTCTCACACACGGCTCACTCACAGCTCACACACAGCTCATTCTCACTCACATTTTCACACACTCACGCACAGTTTACACTCACGCAAAACAACTCACAAAAACAACTCACAGGGACCACACCTCTGAGGCCAAGGTCAAGAAGGAGACTATTCCTCAAGCCTCCCTAGAAGCCGCGGACTGGTCTCGAGAACCCAAGACTGCTTGCATATACCATAGTTTCTTGGCTGTGTCCCATTCAGAACCTTCACATTTATCTATTATCCTATCCTGTCACTAAATTGCGAGCATTCTATGCATGCACATACGTTGAAAATCCATAAGCTTCTGGTCGAGTTTACGTTGTTAAAACACCGGCTCCGAGCCACACAGTAACGGACAATACTCCTGCATCAACATAATACAGTCCAATGGATCAAAAAGACATCAAATATGAAATGCATTAAATCGATCGATTTCCTTGGACGAAAATATTTCGGCACTTTTGTGCCACTTGTTTGATGTATCCTTTAAATTATCCTGATTGGGGCATTTGTGTGCAAGCTGCCGTAGTTTATACCAGAGTCTGCCAGGAGCTGGGCACCTGCACAAACACAGACGCAGCCATTTCCTGCACATTCTGAACATATTAACCACTGCGCTCGTGGTCCAACGCGGCTGGAGTTCTTTTTTAAACATTTGACACTGCCTGTGTTTTATATATTTAAAAAAATCCTATATTGTGCTTGGAATACACTTCACGAACTAAGCGCACTGTACTTTACTTCGACGTGCACTTACAATTAAATGGGATATTGAGGTAATACGCAAATAGACCTCATTTTTTCTACCTACGTGACTTTACCGAAAGAACCAGAGTATAAAATAATAATAATGATGTCCAGAGGCCATGATTGCAGCATGAGGTCTTTAACTGCTGCGACATATTGTTTCCACACTGGAAGAAGCAAGAGGGTGGGTTAAATTAATTGGTGTGTACTTTTTGTTTGTTACGTAATCTTAAAAGGCTGCAGCTGAATAACATCGTGGTGAGGTTGATTGCCACGGAGGCAGGTAACCAAGGTTTAAAGTCCATGTGTAATGTGCACTGATTTAGTGCACCTCATCCATCCTATGATATTATTTAGGCCACAGTGTGTGCTGGTGTCTTGTGACGATTTGTAAATGAAAACATTACACTGTGTAACAAACTTTTGTTCCTGGGTAGTGCCATTTCCTAATTGCTTATGCCTCAAAAGTACAGAAAATGGCTATTATTCCCCACGAACTTATATTTTGAAATTTACCTATTTTCCAGAACATTCCAGATAGATTCAATGTTGAGTAAACTTGGAGTAACTTCTCGAACATTCTAGAACTTTCCAGTAATATTAATAGTAGTTTAAATACAGGGGGCTTAAGCCCACCAGTTCAGTTTAGTTCCAGCTGCCTAAGTGGATACATATCTGCATTTTCCTAAGATGGCATCAAGAGGCTGCAAGCATCCGGCAGACGTGTTTTGCTATGTCTGCGGCCAATGTACCAAGACAAGAGCGAAAAAAGTTCTCTGTGGAAGCATCTGCTAAGATGTGTGGTGAGGCCTACAAGGCATATTTTGGCATGTCTGTCGGGGATCAAGACAAACCCTGGGCACCTCATTTCACCTGCGAGCAATGCAAAAAAACTCTGGAAGGTAAGATGGACAATTTTTGCTCGGAATTTTATGTTATAAAATTTGTAAAATTGTAAGTTTTTTATTGTAAAATGTTTTACAATTTCCAATGTTATTGAAAAAAATATCATATATGAAAAATGTTGCGAGAATCTCTGACACATTAGTCATGGGTGAAATGAATGTATTTTTTTAGGATGGTACAGGAGGGAAAAAAGAGCCATGAAGTTCGCCATCCCAAGAATTTGGCAGGAACCCACTGACCACTCAAGAAACTGCTACTTCTGCATGGTGGACCCTTCCAAACGTCGGACTGGCAAGAATGCACCTGCTATCACGTATCCGGACCTTCCTTCATCCATCGCCCCGGTGCCACATTGCCATGAGCCCTCATACCCACTCCTCCGGAGAGCAGCCGTCTTTAGAAGAGAGCAGCAAGTCAGAAAGCGAGGAAGACGTTGTAGATCCAGAAGACAATTTCAGGTGGAGCTGAGGAGAGAAACACATACTACCCCAACCAAAAAGACCTCAACGACTTGATCAGAGATCTGGTCTCACCAAGTCCAATACCGAGCTTTTGACGTCTAGGCTCAAGCAGTGGAATTTAGAAGCATCACCAACCTTTTTGCAGCTTCTTCACCCGTCAAGATGGGCTCTGCTTCTGCCACAATGTGACCAGTCTGTCCGAGGCAATCAGAATCGCCTGTAACCAGAATGAGTGGCGCCTCTTCATTGACAGCTTATTCAGGAGCCTCAAAGCCGTGCTGCTCCATAATGGTAAAAAGTACCTGTCTCTTCCCCTGGCTCACTCGGTGCATCTCAAAGAGGATTACAACAGCATCAAGACCTTGCTGGACGCCTTAAAGTATGATGAGTATGGCTGGGAGGTCATCGGAGACTTCAAAATGGTGGCATTCCTGTTGGGTCTCCAAGGCGGTTTTACCAAGTTTCCCTGCTATCTTTGCCTTTGGGACAGCAGAGACACCAAGGCGCACTACCACAGGCGGGACTGGCCACAGCAGACCGTGTTCTCTGTGGGGAGGAACAACGTAAAGTGGGAGCCACTGGTGGACCCCCGGAAGGTGCTGATGCCACCACTGCACATGAAACAATTTGTCACAGCTGTAGATAAGGAGTCGGCAGCCTTCAAGTACCTTCAAGACTTCTTCCCTAAGTTGTCTGAGGCAAAGGTCAAAGCCGGTGTCTTCGTTGGACCACAGATAAAGAAGATCTGGAGTGCAATGAATTCCCCAAGAAGCTCACTAGTAAGGAGAAAGTGGCTTGGAACAGCTTTGTCGCAGTGGTTCGTGGCTTCCTGGGCAATCACAAGGTCGAAAACTATGTGGTGCTGGTTGAGACTCTGGTGAAGAACTACGGCACAATGGGCTGTAGGATGTCCTTCAAAGTCCATATCCTTGATGCTCATATTGATAAATTCAAGGAGAACATGGGAGCGTACTCGGAGGAGCAAGGCGAGCGCTTCCACCAGGATATACTGGACTTTGAACGCTACTACCATGGCCAGTATAACGAGAACATGATGGGAGACTACATTTAGAGACTGATTCGTGAAAGTGCTACTTCTAAATCTTTTGTAGTAATTTTTGTATTACTTTAGTATAAATACATTTTAATTTTGATTCACATGTTTTTTTCTGACTTTATGTGATCGAAAAGACACAAATTCGCCCGTTTTCTTATTGAAAATAGGTAAATTACAAAATATCACTGTCCTGGTCACAAATGCAAAGTTTGTGGGGAATAATAGCCATTTTCTATACTTTTTAGGCATAAGCAATTACGAAATAACACTTACTATCCAGGAACAAAAATTGTGTTACACAGTATTATTTACAATATATTTGGCATTGAAATGCAGTCAAATAGGCTGAGTCGCTCTGTGGTCACAAAGCTTGACTGGACAATGGAACGGCAGAGTTTGAAAACCAGTCGGTTGTTGTCTCAGCCCAACCATTCCTCTGCGGTTATTAAAATGAAAACCACTTTGTGGGAAGTCACCAGTGGTCTTCCTGTGGAAAGACTAACCCTGGCCTTGGGAATGTGAACTTTCCACTATCAGGGTATGGTGGTGAGTTCTGCACTATTGCATGTTTGAGCATGGAGAGGGTTTAAATTTCGAGTAATTAAAAGTGAATTTATTGAAATATTATGCAGTCAATGGAGGGAATGCCTAAGAGGATATCCACTGCAGGGGTGACGTGGTCAAAATCAGCTCATGTTGGAGGTGCTAGGTCAGGGTTTGGCAACCAAAATAACAAGAGACATTTGTATTTATTCAGTGTAAAAAAAAATCAAGATTTCAAGAGCCGCAATAAACGTGAATACGAAACGGTGGTTCTTAATAAATAACATAACGAAGCAGTCCTTTAAGGCCCCCTGTGTTACGTGGATTGCTGCATCGCAGGATAGTGAGGGAGGAAAACGGCTTGCGGAGGCCTGGATGTTGTGCATTAACTTCCTGCACTGAGCTGGCATTGCTCTCGTCTTAGCCTCACTCCTGCAACAAATCGCGTGCGTATAAAGAGATGTTGAATGTGGTGTTTGAAGCTACCACTCTATTTTAATAGTGTCTCGTAATGTTCTATTTCCCGTGCACTCACAAGCACGTTGGCCAGGAGCCGTGAATGATTCAATGGGAGGAGAATGTTCTGGTGGCAAGATAAAGTGTAGAGTGTTACTCAAACGTGTGCATTGCATGGCCCCATCAGTCTGGGAGGATGACCGCACCTTCTGCTGATGGTTAACAGACTGGGATTTCATCGTCTGAAGCTACTTATAATAAAAGGAGGACCTTCATAAGTCGTTTTAAACGGAGTGTGCCAATCTCATCAGAAGGTGCAGTGGCTGTCGGTACGTTATTCAATCAAATGATCTTTGGGGATGAAATATATTAAAGGAGATCATTCAACTTTGAGCAAGATATTCATCGCAGCTGGGAATGCCAATGGTGAATATCCAATAACCACGAATGTTATTTAAAAAGGAGTGGAGCCTGGCTCAAATTCACATGGGGCAGTGCTCATCTCTCTCAGGGGCTCTGATCCAATTGTGGAAATTCCACATTCCTCTGGTGGGGATCATTCAAGCACTCTTGATTTCTCACAACGTGGTACTTTTCTTTTAGCTCAAGTCGACCCCCGTTCTGAATTTTAAATTCTCAAAAGTTTGATTATAATGAGCACTCTAACCACAGTACACCTTGGCCAGAGGACAAACATTAAGTGGTAAAATGGTGTTTACAAAAAAATGCCAATGTCTTAATTTTCAAAAGCAACAATTTAAATTCACAGCAGGCCACAATCCAAAAACGTTTCTGGAAAATGGAAACAGGCACAGGTTTGCCATGTGGTGTTTTTGATACTGAAATGCACATCCTGGTGGTTAATTTTTGGCTCCCAAATATGCCAGGTCACCATGAAATTAAACTCTGTGGTAAAAGGAGAGTAATTAAATCACCTTTCAACACTTGTGATGAGAGAAGCAAAAAATAATCGAGTGGCAATCAATAGTGGCAGAGAGCGTGACGTACTTACGTGTAGCTGAAAAGCTTTCACTCAACCCCTTAGGGTCGCAGTGAACAGCACCCTTGTCAGTATCGGCATGTTTATCTTACTTTCGTTTGAAAACTTTAAAAAGCATGCGATGAATGAAGAATATGTTCACGCCACCCAGACAGGTGGTGCTACTGGTCGAATGCACGACTCATAATCTGAATGTTGCGTGTTCATTCCCTGTCAAGTGTCAACTGAGTCTATTGCAATTTATCCGATTCTACCTTGTGGGACAATAAATCAAGCATTTCCTTGTGGGAAATCAACTGTGGTTCTGCTGAATGATTCAGTTCCAGAAGAGGCTTCCATCACGAGCATCAAAACTTTGGACATTGTTCCGAATAACATATGGCTCGAAAACACATCAGTGAGCTGTAGTCAAGAGTGGTTGTCTAATTAAATGAGACTGGCTCTGTCATGGCAATTCGGAATTTACACCACTGGTTCAGGGCTGCCATTGGATATAAGCACTGCCTTAATGC
Source organism: Petromyzon marinus (assembly GCF_048934315.1). NCBI lineage: Eukaryota > Metazoa > Chordata > Hyperoartia > Petromyzontiformes > Petromyzontidae > Petromyzon > Petromyzon marinus. The sequence continues at coordinate 22,932,072 of NC_133667.1, read as the reverse complement.
TGGATGCAGCAGTCTTTTTCTTCGTACGGCTGATGTAGTGCAAAAACTGTACATTTACATTGGGGTGGTTGAGTCAGATAATTTCGTCAGGAATAGCGGATTGTATCGCTGTTGATGATGCCTCCTTCACATTTGTGAATCGGGCACTGGGTCATTGTCATATTCCATGGTTCTGTTCTGGGTGGAGACCACAATCGCATACTAGTGGAGAGTTTTCGATTTTACATTTGTGCATCATCAAATATCCTCATCGACTGCTGCCATTGTGCGGATGCGGTTTAGGGTTGTTGCCCATAAAGCTTCGTGAAAGATCGAAGCCAGCGATCATCTGTGTCGAGCCTCTCACGAGGTTTTTGCTTGGGGCTATTTGTGAACTCCTTTCGGCTTTCCAAGCATCGTCGTCATCTGCGTTGAGGTTGCATTGTTGAACGTTAAGGGCATGGGTCACAAAGGTACTCGCTGCGTGACTTCCATCGGTGGCGAGGGACGGTTTGGAGATCCTCCTGGTGGTGGATGGGGGGGGGAGGTGCTCGTTTCCCCAAGATTCGCCGGATTTCCCAGAGGGCTGCGGCATCGCGGTGGCGAACGGACGGGACAGCGTCGACCCGAGGGCTCCAGTGATGCACCACCGCATTGCGGCGTTCAGTAAGGACGTCAACATGGCGAGTGTGGCTACTTCTGGTCAATACCGATGCTGCACAGTAATCAGCTACGAGGTATACAAGTTGCCGTTGCTGATGTCGCCAGCTTGTGCTGGCCACTTTCTGGACCAAGTTGGCCCTCGTCTTCGTCTGAACGGCTGGCTTCTTCAGGTGGTCACGTGAGGTTAGCGCGCGGTTCCAGCTTCACTGCTACATATTGGTTGGGGTTGGGTCATGTTGCTGCAGAGCGTTGCCGCAAAAGGACACTTTGAGGGTACGCTTAGCGTTTCGTTACCAAGTTTAACTGGACTATGATGTGAATGTTGGAGTCCCGTTTGCAGTCGTGGAAATTGCATGCTTGTGTGCCATCTAGTGGTCGTATTATTGTATTTAGTTTCGGTTTAAAACGTAGGCTTTCGCGACCAATATTATCCATAATTGAGGTTTTTTTTGGGTTAGATCGCGTAAATGTGTCGTTCAACCGAAACAGGAGGAGGATTTCTCCGCAATTCTGGCTGTCGCCTGACGAGGCTGGTTGCAATTACCGGCGAAACGACACGGTGCTACTCGAATTGTAAATGTCGTGGGTTTACTCTCGAACGCACCGGTGTAATTGGCACGTTTTGTTTACGTGACAAAGCTTACTTATTGGCTGTGTCGGGTGGTGGCAGATTTAACGACACATTTACATTTCGATTTAAAGCTTTCGCGACTGCAAGGATTCATCTTCTTGGTTCTTTCGGTAAAGTCACATAGAAAGACAATAAAATTCTCACGACATTTCGGCCGAAACGTCGTGAGAATTTTATTGTCTTATTTTATTTAATTGTTTTATTCTCATTCTACGTAACTTTACCGAAAGAACCAAGAAGACACATTTATATTTACACGAACCCAAAAACGTATTTTTTGTATTCAGCTCTACCGCTTACAGTGTCTATATTGATTGGCTAATCTTATGGAAACTAAACTATAGGATGCTAAAAAAATATCCACTATTTTAAATGACTCGATTACTAAGTAACATTGCAATCTGTAATGTCAATTTCCAACTTCTGATTAATATTAAAACATTTGCATTGTGTCACATTTTTATTGGCTCCACCAAATAAGGCAAAAGCCAAGTCAAAATAATGTCTGCACAAATGGTCATGGGATAGTGGTTTTCTTAATTAGTTTTTCATTAAAAAACTATTCCTGACATCTAAAAAAGTGACTGCTTTTATGGTCTGTGGACTGGTGGTGGGTGCTTTTAAAAGTGACATTCATAAGGTATCAAGGCACATTTTATCACAAAGCCAAAAGCCTTGAAAATATCTGATTTTGTCCACGTGTATTTACATAATACAAATATGAATACATGTTTCCTTACCGTTGGCAGCCGTTAATGATATTATACTTATGTGGGCATTGCTTTGAAAAAACATAGTTTTTACGATTGTGGTGTGAGCTGAAATGCATTCCTTCTTTCGTGCTTGCTACTATTATATACCACTCAAATAGAAGCAGTAATAGGAAAATAAACATGGGAAGGAGCCCTAGGCAGGAAAGGAGTTTTAAAAAACCTGACACGTCCTGGATGTCCGCCAAGAAAAACTTTCACAAAAGAGTGGAGCGGATCAATGTGGATGGAATGCAACAATGCATCAGACCACCTATGGAAAAGCACAGATCAATGACATATGAAAGCCCATAGTTGGCTCAGAGCAGACGTCAGCTTGAACACATGGCCAAAGTGTCCATTAGTTTAATTGCATTGCAACCATGCCTTTTAAAAAAACGGAAAGATTTTGTTTTTTACTCCCACCTTAATTGGACAAGGAATGACTACAGAAGCTGGACCCTGTTTTTGGTGAGACTTTACTTGTCCAATTTCAAACGCACGTCCCAAAAAGGCTGCAGTGTTCACTGTCACATTGCCTTTTCTGAATTGTGCAACTGTTTTTATTGCATTAAAACTCCTGCTGTTCTAGACCATACATAGGCTGAACGTTTCGGTAAAACCCAGGGGCATTTTGGGGGTTTGTTGAAATGGTGCTTGCTAGGTATGCATCACCACCGGTGTACGTTATTCACGAAAATTTGTATGAAGAGCCACTCACACCAACATGTTTTTTTTCTAACACTCTGGTGTAAAATGCTCCATAAAGATGGAGATTGAAATTCGTCATGAGAATTGTATTGTTATTTGATTTTATTAATTTATTATTTTATTCTCATTCTACGTGACTTTACCGAAAGAACCAAAGAAGATCATATTTTGTAATTGGGAAAAACATTCATAAATGGTGAGCCTGTAATTTTGCATTTTGAAATGGCCTATGCTTACTTATTGGTTTTTTCGGTAAAGTCACGTATGTAGGAATACCATGAAAATTATATTAAAACAAATCAATCACGACGTTTCGAGCGCAACACAAGCGATCTTCATCAGGTGCAAAAAACAAATCACGGAGGTAAATACAACAAGATGAGAGACGAGAATTCAACAAACCCAAGAAAAAATATGTGATGCACAACCAGTCAGGTCAACAACACAGTTAGACACTTACCTGGCGAACCACGAATTTCAGAAGAGTGTTAAATTTCGTGTTCAACCTTTCGATTGAACTTACCAGCATAGACAGAGTGAACAAATACGAGGTACAAGTCAGAAATACATATACAGAGACACCAAGAGGCAAGGACGGACAGAGAAGAGAGGAAAAAGGAGTTGGATGAACAGAAGCCTTAAATAAGAAGTGGCCTATGCTGGCCAAGAGTAATGTCCAGATTTGATGCCAGAAAAACTAATGTCAAGGTATCTCCCTGTGTCAAATGAGTTCAAAGCAATGATCACCTTTGTTGGTGGCTGACAGAGGATATTCCACATTTTTATGATTACTGGGGACTCTAAGAGGTATGATGCACTGATTTTTTACCTCAACTGGTATTTGAATTAGCAACCATCTGCTTGTTAGTTAACTGTTTTGACCATTGTACGACCTACATGGATTTATTAGCAGCGTGGACATACATACAAACATACACATATATACATCTATCTGTCGCTAGCCATTTTCATCCTATTGTATAAATAAAACAAATGTGTTTTGCACGTGTACAGTCATCAAGCCCACAGTCTGAGCATTACACTAAAGGGCCTTTGATCCATTCATCTTATGTGAAAATGAAAATGCCCAGGGAACATTTCACAAGCAAGTGTCAAATAAGACATTCCACAGCCGCCTCTAAATCCCAAAAGTCACTTACAGAACCACAAATGAGTCACTTTACAAAGTGATAAGGTGAAGCTCTCTCTTTAGATTTGTCAGGAGATCCACAGGTGGTTGAGATATATATTAAACAAAACTGAACACTTAATCACAAATGTCATACCTTGTGCTCTAATTTAATCAATTTCATAATTCCAGTCATTTTATTACAGACAACGCATTGTTCCCGTTTTTGTTTTGACTGTATTAGTCTTCTATCACCCGGCCAGGTTGCTCTGGTTGGAGCGCTCAGGTTATGAGTTCAAATCCCAAGCGGCAGGGATTTCTCAGCCCATAGTCCCTCCAGCATGTAATACATTCCTGGATTTGCCATGGATAGGTGGAATGTCCACGACTGGCTGAGCTTCTCACACAGAGATGAACGTCATCCCAATGATCATTTCTTCTTAGAGGCACTTTTGGCAATCGCTACGCATAAATTCATTGGTGTACTGTACAGCTATACTCCCGTGTCTGTTTGGTCAAACAAACCCTGCTATGACCGACGTGAAATGGGGAGGCTTTAATCCAGGAGTGTATTGACAAAAGGCAATAAATATATATACACTGTATGATCAATGCACGATTTCTCAGAAGCGTTCATATCACCATGCGTCTTTCATCGTGGTCATACCTAACGGCCCATTGGATACGCATTTCACTTGCCCACAGTCTCTCCCCTAAAATTACCAATGCGGTCCATGGTGAGAGTGAGAGTCAAAAAAAATATTATCGCATGACTGTAAGAACCATATTATCTGTAGACGACGGATAAACTGGCTCTGACCATAGGAATGTGGACTTTCCACGGCAGGCTCATGGCGGCCAATGGAGATAGGTGCCGCTCAGTACTCCTTCGAGCATGCAGTCACTTTAGTTTTTACTTTATCAGGACAGTGCAGATCTCGGATGCTAAGCAGGTTTAAGCCTGGATAGCGCTTAGATCGGTGACCACCATGCACAACCGGGTTGGTTGTACGTAGTGGACAGCAGAGGACAGTGCAGCAAATCGATTGTACTGCTTCTATTGTTCCGTGGCAATGCTCCCCGCCATCACCAACCTCCTCTGACCAGCTTGGTGAAGCATGGTGAAGTAACCCCCATGACCCGAACAGTGTGGGGAGGCCATCATCCAGCAGCGAATTGACAAACAGGTTGTCCATGTGCACATTATTCCAAGAAAACATGCCCCATCACAATCATCTTCATTCACGCATAGACTCAATGGCATTTGTGACCTCTTAAATCATGGGCAACCATGCCTCTACAGGTATTGCTGATACCTGCCTGGACCAAGTGTCAGTTGCAATGTGTGTTGCATATGTCGATCGCTTGGATTATTGAACAGCGGATCAAAATGGTCCATGGAGACTGCATTTCTGCAGAGATATGTGTTTTTTTAAGCAGGTCTATTGATTTTAATGTCTTTTAAAAAATAATCAAGTCCAAAGTCAAAGTCTAGGCATTGGGCATTGAGGCACCGCGCATCTCGATTGATCACCCAGACCTTGGTACTCACATAGTGAGGGCCACTCACTGCATCAAGACTTCCCACATTGTAGTACTGATTTTAATAACCCCTAAAGTAATAATGCCCTGGCTCATTCCCCAACCAATATTTTAAAAGGCAACGCAGATTTGAGCCCCTGGCTCTGATTGTGGATCAAGTGCTCTTGCCACAAATCGAATTAGTAAAAATTTTCACGGGAGACAAGAATGTATAAAAATGAAAATCCAAGTGGAACATGAATTATCACAAGCCATGAACATAAATTGACCGTCACTGTTTTAGAGACACCCATATATGGCCACGTACTCTATCGGCCTAATTTCCTTGAGACCATGGTTCCTAAAAAAATACTTTTATTTCACCAGTTAAGGCCCACTGAGCGGTATAGATATTTTTCAGAAGCAACCTGGCCACAAATGATAACTCAACGAAGTGGCTTATCATGTGGAAGTTAATAGCAGCCAAATACTCTCAATGCATGTTTCTAAATGTGTATGGAAAAACCGCAGGACCCGGATAAAAATTTAACGCGACCACGGGGGGAACATGCAAACTCGAAATATACAGATATCAGCATCGGGGTCGAACCCACAAGCGAGGTCGTTAACACCTCGCCACCCTGGCGCCACTCTTAGTACGTCCAAGGAAGAATATTCCGTATAGCAATGCCTGATGCTTCTGGATCAGTGATTCATGAAAGTTAGGAGTGATCTCCGGCTAATGTGTGTCCGTTGCTTAAAAAGGAAACGGAAAAAAACAAGACCTGCAATGCTGCCTGCACATTTGCGTCCGTGTGATCATTTGTACGCGCATGCCTGAAGGGGAGAATGCTTCTTCAGAAATAGATCGCCCTTCCAATGTCACTCTTACGTGTCCTACCGGCTGTGGCAGGCGTCCGGCGCGATAACGCTTAACATCATATTTGGTGGGGCCGTCTGAGGCACACAATGCCCAGCTGTTCGCGAGCACCTATAAATAACAAAATAAGCGCCGCTGAGAGCCGATGCAAAGGGCAGCAGAGCAAATTAATGAGCCCTAGGCATTGAGTTGCTACTGAAACTCTACACTGATGCTTTCCTTTTTTAATTGCATATCATTACTATACCGCATACAATTAATAGCCAGTCATTATGTTTGTTAACTAAAATCGTATAATTTGCATGGTGCGAGTGGCGGGGTATAAGTTGTTTGGCAACGTGTACAATCTGTGTTGGGACTTGACGCAAACCATCATCTCTCCAAGGTCGCTTAAAGGAAGGGCCGCGGTGGTGAGATGTTAACTACCTCGCCTAGTATACAGGAGGTTATTGGTTCGATCCAGACTCTTAACGCCTGTTTAATTGGAGTTTGCATATTCTCCCGTGGTCTCGTGGATTTTTCTCCAGGTCCTCCGGTTTTTCCCTCCACTTTTAAAAACATGCGTTTAGAGTATTTGGCTGTGATTAAATGTCCACACGATAAGCAAGATACTTCGTTGAGCTACCATTTGTGGCTTCTGAAACAGAGCTATATAGTTCAGTGGGCCTTACCTGGTAATTTTTTTTTATATACATATATTTTAGTTTTACTTTATCCGACAAAGGGAGGAGACACGTTTGGCTCTGAAGTCAACGCTGCGCTTGAATTATTCTCGCGTATTTATAGTTACTCTGTATCAGCATTTATTTATATATTAATATTACTATTGCATTTTTGTTCAATTTCATTGACTAAGTTCCAGGTAAGAGCCCTGTTAAAACCAGACGTCGCTTTTTCAAGAGTGGCTTTTACCTTACGTAAAAAATACGAATCAATGATGTGCCTTGAAGCTGGCTGGACAATGCAGTCATGCCAATTTGGACAGTGCATGATTTACTTTCGCCAGAATGTGTACTTCTTACTTCGTGTCACCGTTTTGTTTTCAGTACATGTTTGATCACTTTGAAATATAGTTTGCGTCGCACAATAGACCATTACTAATATCATTGTCGAGGCCGGATTAAGGTTCTTTGTAGGCCCTTGGCACTTGTTTCGGTGGCCTTCAGTGATAACTCTCTACAGTTGGAGCTGCTGCTTCCGCTGCCCCATGTTACTACTGCCGCTGTCACTCGCTTGTTTCACGCGTACTTCGTCCAGCCCCTGGACAGATGTCGTTAACGATACTTTCATTATTTAGTCTGTGCTCTAATTAGATGTGCCCCAGATAAGCAGATTTCAATTTGAAATTATTGAGAGAAAAAAACCAAGGTAAGCCTAAAAATATAAAATGTCTTCAACAAATGTTTTACGATGATTATATCAGATGAAGCAGCTTTAAAAGTATGCCGTTCATTTTCATCGGTAACAAATTCAATGTTCTGACAGGACGACAGCATGGTGAGCACCATATTTATTTCCTTTTGTTTAAGCTTCAAGATTTGTTTGACTGCTATTTTAGGTGTAATATGTCTCACTTATAACGAGTCAACGTCTTGTTACCACTGTAAAGTGGGAGAAAATGAAAAAAAATTGTTATTCTTCTAACATACTAAATTTTCACAAAATAACTGCATAGAAAAATAAGTTGCCATATTCGCCCAGTTTACCTTGTATATCATCATTTTAGAAGTGGCAGGGACTAGGGCTACTTGCTTGCTATTTTAGGCTAAATCAGAAAAAACATTGAGTGCCTTAGCCCTTAAGTCTATACTTTATGGAATTATTTTTTATGGAATTCTAATATCATTTAATTTTTACTTTCTTAGTAGTTTGTCTTCTTGTTTGGACTTGCTGTTCATATATTGTTATTGGCTTCTTGCTTTGTGTATTTCTTATTTTAAATCATTTACTCATATGTAATTTATGACACTGAAATTTTGCAATATTTTTTTAGAATTTAGTGCATTTTATTTTATTTTAGGTGATCCCATGCTCCCCAGCCTTCCAATATGTGAAGGGTGAATGTTATTTTTCTCAGCTAGCGCTGAATCAAAAAAACTGACTCTGACAAACCATGTGAAAACCCTTGTCTTCCGTTGCACTACTCTCTATTGAGAATGAGATTGTGCGAAAAATACCATTTGAAGAGGTTATTGCTAATTTTGCAATGAAAACATCTCGAAGAGTTCATCTCCAGTGTTAATTTCTCTCTCACCTTGTGAAAAAAAAACCGATTGACGTTGACATGACTCTGCCTCTTTGTATATACACTGTGCCTATACTGGTAGGAAACGTAGTGGACTGGAAGCCCAACCGGGATTAATTCACAGGAGGCAGGGGATTAATTGTGTATGTCTGTGGATGTCTGTCCACGTGGGAGGGGTGGGGCTGGGTGGAGAGGGGAGGGTAGGGAGGGGCTGGGTGGGGAGGGGCTGGGTGGGGAGGGGAGGGTGGGGAGGGGCTGGTCACCCCGTGGTGCCCTTATATGGACTGGAAGCCCAACCGGGATTAACTCACAGGAGGCAGGGGATTGTACACTGCACTTTCTGGTGCGACCTCTTTTACACTGCACTTTCTGGCGTCGTTATATCATTCTGCTCACTTTTCATTTTGCTTTCTTCTGCGCACGACCCTAACAAGTTTGGCTTAAATATCCGTACATAATTACTTCAAAATTTCCTACCAGCCCCCTCCGCAGGAATGTGTTCCTTGCTATACCTACTTTAATCACCCTGGAATGTCTGTCCTTAACGCTCGTGACGTCACTCCACATCGACCAGCCCCCCCTCATTAATATTCATGAGCAGGTGAGGTCCTCCAAATGGACACCCCCCACCCCTCCTCATTAATAATCATGAGCGGGTGACGTCACTCAATATGGAGTACTCCCACCCCCTCACTAATAAATATAATCATGTCCTCCAAATGGACACCCCCCCCCCCATTATTATTACCTTCTATAATGAGCAGAGAATGTCTGTGTGCAATGCTCGTGACGTCACCACGTCGACCAGCCCCTCTCATTAATATTCATGAACAGGTTACGTCCTGTACATGGACCCCCCCCCCCATTAATAATCATGAGCAGGTGACGTCACTCCACATTGAACAGCCCCCCTCATTAATAATCATAAGGTGACGTCCTCCAAATGGACCCCCCCCCCCCATTCATAATAATTAGCGGCTGACGTCACTCCCCCCCCCCCCTCCTCAGCGTCAACTGACAACCCTCACTACAAAGGCAGAACCCTCACGTCACGTGATCTCCATAACGCTGTTGTTGAGACATCAAAGTAAAAAGGACGTCATGATGAACACGGGATTATAACCTTCTTTGGTTCTTTCGGTAAAGTCACGTAGAATGAGAATAAAATAATAAATTGATAAAATAAAATAACACAATATTCTCACGACGTTTCGGCCACAACACAAGTGGCCTTCATCAGGTGAAGGGACGAGACTGTCTGGTAGGACCACTCCAGCGCTTGTACACCAGCGCCAAAGCAGACTGTGAGGGCGGGCACAAGCCGGCGTGAGTAGGTTAAACGTTGAGTTTTCTAAGGGCACCACGGGGTGACCAGCCCCTCCCCACCCAGCCCCACCCTCCCCACCCAGCCCCTCCCCACCCTCCCTACCCAGCCCCTCCCCACCCAGCCCCTCCCAACCCTCCACTCCTCATCCAGCCCCACCCTCCCCACCCAGCCCCTCCCCACCCTCCCCTCCCCACCCAGCCCCTCCCCACCCAGCCCCTCTCCACCCAGCCCCACCCCTCCCATTTTTGGATGCACGACGGACAGACACAATAATCCCCTGTGGGCTGATGGTGTAACCAGGAGGTTCCTACCAGTAACAATCATACAAGGGGCCTCAATAGTTTAAATTACTATGGAGTTACTCAGTAGGTTCCAACTTGGGTCAAAATCACACTTCTGCAAATATTGTGCCAACAATTTCCTTTAAAACGTATTTTATGAAGCTATATGATTAGCTTTGTAAATTAGCACGTGGTAAAGAGGGGTTCAAAACTGGCAGCCTGTCACTTAAATTGGTAGCTTGAGTTAGTACGCATTGGTATGTAGGCCTGCATGAATCCAAGTTGTGTTGTAAATCCATGACATACCAATTAACAACATTAAAACTCAACACCATCGTCAATGACTCTGTGGCTGTAAAAGAAAAAAAATCGATACCGTAATAGACAATATCGGGCAATGGCCCTTCGTTCATACCAGATAACGGTTAGGATCATTCGTGTGCTATGAAAAATGGCTATTGTCCAAAACTTTGCATATTTTAGATGTTTTTTTTCAAGGCCAAAGTGTTATTGCCAAATGCGTTAAGTTATTTTGTGTTCATTGTGCTTGTACACCAGCGCCAAAGCAGAAGCATCACCGAATAATTTGTTTAACATTGCAATTGTGCGCTTAATCTGCCATCTAGTGGCGTGTCTCATTGGGAATCTACGCGTGGGTTCTCATTAAACAGTGCCTGGTAGAGAAACACGTGACATTTAAGCAACGATATTCCCGTGGTGCTGTCATCATCATGTCTCCAGATAAAACTAAGTTTGAAATTAAAAACGCTGCTAGCTAACAATACACCTCCTTGTCCCATAGAATAGCTCCACAATATGACATCATCATTAGACCTCCTTTGCGAGTACCAAAATATAATAGGATTTTTCCCCTTTTTTCTGGTAACAAAACTGAAACCTTTTTACGAGGATTCATGTCTGCATTAACCACAATACCTGCAGTCAAAATGCAAACAAAAAAACATACTTGTCCTTGAAACTGATTGGTCCACATTGGTCCACACCATACTATAATATATGCATTGTCCTTGAAACTGATTGGTGTGTTTGCATTTTGACTGCAGGTATTGTGGTTAATGCAGACATGAATCCTCGTAAAAAGGTTTCAGTTTTGTTTCCAGAAAAAAGGGGGAAAACCCTATTATTATGACATCATATCAGGGGCGGAGCCAGGATTTTGACTTTGGGGGGGCTGACTTCAATATTCTGAGATATCCAGTGTTTATGTTTTCCAATGGGCGCCACAAATGTATAAAACAAATTTTATTGGATTTGAACGCGGAGTTTGTTAATGTCGGAGCCGCTGATGTGGCTAATAAGTTCGATAAGTTTGAAAGGCTACCGCTCAAGCAGCCTGCAGGGCAGCACAAGGTGGCAGCCAGCATTTTGCAGCAGCCAGATATCCGGTTATTCCGATTACCGACTTTCCCAAAATTTCAGGGGGAGATAAGCCCCCCAGCCCCCCCCCCCCCCCCCCGTGGCGCCGCCCCTGCATCAGATGCATTTCTAAGTCACTTCAATAGACATCTTTAGCCTCACTGGTAGCACACCATAAGGCCTGGGAAGAGCTTTATTTACTTACAAACAAAATAGAAATTGTTTGTCATCAAAACTAGAACAATCCAAATTCATTGAAAAACACCTTGACAGTAGTTTTATTGAGGCTTTGGTGGCCTCAAAGTCCATTTGCATGTAAGAAAATAAACTCTATTACAACATCTCCGTGTGTTGGCCTTCCATTTCTCAGCAGAGCTGGATTCGTGCCCGAGTTCTCCTGGACAGATTCTTCCAAGTGGATGATAGCTGCTCATTCTAAAAGCAGTTCCGCAAAGCTGTTTAGAGTTCCTCGATATTCGTCAGTCTTAAATGTGACGCATTCTACTCGATAATTCCCAAAAAGGGGAAGCCCACGTGTGGGCTTCATAGCAGCCACATCATATTCGATTTTCTACCAATCCATCGTCCACTGAATTCCTTGTTAAAAAAAATATTCTCGAATTGCGAGGACATAATGTGCTGGAGCCTTATCATGCAAATGTACCGTGTGGTCACAAGAGCAGAGAGATTCATTCTAATTTCCCGACCTGTGTCAATCCGCTCTTGTATGAAGGACCACTCGTGCTGTGTCGGTCATGGCGAATGGCTATCCACACTTCACTATGCTGGTCAATGGAGGTTTGTGAAGGGGTGAACCGGGCTCATATAGCTCACAACTGATATCAGACTTGGCTGGGAAATGAACCCCGCTCGCTGAATGTTTTATCTCGAACCACTGCGCATACAACTAGAAATGCATAACATTAATGTTAAACAGTATTGATTCCCGGAAGCTATGATCAAATAAACTGAAATGCACCCTATCTTATCAGAACTGAAAGCTAAGTAGATTTGAGCCTGGACAGTGTTTGGCCAGGCAACCACCATGCCAACACATAAAGTTATAGGCTGCAGAACTGCATGTTGGACAGTAGAGGACAGTACAGCAATGCCTTTGTTGTGTTGTACTTCTATGCGCTCATATCTATGCAACCCACCTTCACCAACCCGCACTGACCAGCACGGTGAAGTATGGTAAAATAAACTCTCTTGACCGACATGATATGGGGAGACCCTCCTTCAACAGTAGTTTGACAAAGGGCTGTAAATGGATTTTTCTTTGGTTCTTTCGGTAAATGATAAAAAAAAAAATTGTTATTTTTCTTTTCTTTTTATAATTGATATTTTTAAAAGTTATTTAAAAAATTATTTTGATCATTTATATTTTTATTCACTTTATTTCCATTTTTCTATCTACGTGACTTTACCGAAAGAACCAAAGAATATTAATTCCTGCAGTCATGAAAGTTTAAGTCAAAATGTAAATGCATTCCCCAATGCTGTTGTACATGGTGAGCATTTCCACAGCCGATGATGCTGGAAAACGTCTTCTAAATGGAACACCTCTAAAGAGACGTGTTTACTGGGCATAGACTTTCAACTTACCATGAGAACACGCCTTGGTATGTTATTTTGTACCAGGGGAGGGTGTTAGTCGGGATGTTCTGGTATGTTATTTCTACCAGAGGCAGGAAACACTAAAAAAAGGTTCCATTGGCACGTGTGAAAATGTCAACATTTAAATACATTTTAAAAAAACCACGCACAAAACGAGTGTGAGATTTTGAGAAAGATTGGACAAATTACATACACCCCCCGGGGCTAAATTAAAATGTCAAAGTTCGTAATTTCATTGACGAATACATTTTGATAAATGAATATATAGTGGGTAAGTCTAACTCAAACGAACACTGTTATATTGATGGGCAGGGGTGAAACAATGCAAGATGTGCCACCAGAATAATCAAATAATAATAATAAAAACTCAGTTTTCTACAGTGCAATTTTCACAAGACCTCAAAGTGTTTTACATGAAGCTGAAGTTATGGAAAAAGCTTGTAAAACACAGGTGAAGTTTTAAGACGCGATTTAATGAGTGTAAAAACTCAAATTCCCTAATTGACCGAGGAAAAGGAATTCCAAAATTGGCGGAGCCTGGCTGCAAAAAGCTCCGTCTCATATTTGCTTTAAATGAAATAAAACGTTGAAGAAGTTTCAGCTTCGCTAATTTAATTTTCACAAATTTTGTCCTTGAAAAAAAGTTGCACAGCTTTGATTATATTGTGGGCTCTCTTTTTTAAATCTCAAATCGTTTAACCGTTAGGTAGTGGACACAGTCTAGGCGTCTTAAAATATCACAAATTCAACTCGCCCTGATGATACCCTGCCATTTTTTTCCTCTAAAATAATTTTCACACTTTCCTCAATTAACCACAAAGACATTTATTTTAAGCTTTCATGAAAACAAATTTCCTACATGATTAAAATTTATATTGGCATGAATTATTTACGTAGAGATCTAAAACCTTTAAATACAGACTAATATAAAACGAATGCATTGTCAAGGATTTTAGAGAGAGTAGTAAAACAAAATCGTACGTCATATTCAACAACTAATAAAAGTCAAAGTTTTTAAATTATCAAAATGCACATTTTGACACAGCATTAAAAAACTGACACCACAGTGCAAAATAATAACTGTAGTTATTTTTATTGTAACCAAAATATGCCACCCACCTTCACCATTTTTGATCTATCAAAAATTACGACACACTTGAACATATTTTTGAATTTTCACATTACTTTCTGGTCTGTATTTTAGAAATAATGTTTTATGGTTTCCCTAGAATACAGAAAGATACAAACATGACTGTTCCTTTTTACCAAACATAATTCAACTCGTGTCCACCACCTTGATACGAATTTTTGCAAATGAAAGTGTGATGTTCTGATCAGCCGCAGCTACAACAGTTTCTTATTGTCAGTGTTACATTTTGCCCTGCTTTTCAAACTTTAGAACTACTCTGTCAATCTGCGTGAACTTCGTATTATGTCCGACTTCCTTCCCCTTATCAAAGAGAAACACACGGTACAGCTCTCATTTGTTTTCAAAAGTTCACAATGAAATCATAACACCCTGGTCAACTCAGTTTCTGAGTCCACAGGCAAGCCCTTGGGAATTAAGGCATGTTTTAAAATCTCACGTTCAAAAACTCAATAACCGTGCAGTGTTACGTTTTCTAAAAGTTATTTTCAGAATTAATGCCCCCTCACTCGTATAATGTTACAGCTATGTCACATTTACAATCCTTAACCATCTCATTCAGGTCATCACCATCAGCAATAATAAATCCACTGCTGAATGAAGACCTTCCAAAGTCGTTTCCATCTCTCACGGTTCTGCGATGTAACAAAGACAAAGAGCCACCATATAGAATAAACAGACCGTTGGGGCAAGTGCTGTTAGCGAACACCTAGCAAGGCACACGAGGGGGTGATTGGCCAGCAACACGCCCGGCCACCTTTGTCCTCGAGTAGCGATGTTTACACACTGCACCAGGTACGCATTTGAGGCTGAGTCGACCCAAAGGAGGCCCAGGACTGGTTCAAATAATCGTCACCAGTATTGGCCGTGAGCGGGAACCGAACTCGGGTCGCTAGGTTCGTAGCACAGTGCGCTAACCGCTGCACTACCGCTCCACCTGGCACCTGCACAAGAGCTAACTGCACCCATTTAATCGCGAATTTTTCCCAGACATGAAAATATCCAAATCATGTGTCATTAGTAACCCTTTGAAATAATCAATCATTATTTTTTGTAATTTTAATGGCAAAGTAGGTGAAAAAGTGTATTTTATGGTCGGTCACATTGTGACCGGTGGGATAATGTGATGTACATACTGAATTAACATATTTCTCCTATGCAGTCATCCAAATTCTTATAAATCCCAGCCCAGTTATTAACACATTTAAAACTCTGTCACTTGCAGTAGGCTTCAGAGCCAAGTGCACGATTAGTTTGTGCATCACTATTTTGAACCACGATCAGTCAGACCTACTGTCATACAGTATGTCTTGAATCAATTGACCTTCTCCAAAAACATTTCAGTCATTTTGTCTTTTTCCCTTTTTCGTCGACTTTTTTCTTCGAGTCCGTTGTACTGCTTCTCCTCACCCTTTACTGAACTTTCTAGTTTTATTTTATTGCCTTTTTCAGCCGTTTTTCATTCACTCTTGTCTCCTTTTCTTCTGTCCATGGTATATCTTGAAGCACTCACTCAATGTGCAGTGGCGCTTTGCATTTCTCACATGCATAGGTAGTGCGTTTGTCACAATGACAACATCTCTGGAACCGGTGCATCGTGTTCATTGGCCAGTGAGAAGCTTTGCCATATCTTGCCTGATCTTCAACAGTAGCAGCCAGTAGAGATCTCATTCCGTGGCTCAATGGTTTCTTGCCAAACTTTTGCGTAAGAGACTGTGCCACTATCCGTGAGAAGGTGAGCAGGTCGATGGTCCCTCCCATAACGTCTCTGTAAAATAAATGGCTGTTTACGAGTGCACTGTTGAGTGACCATGCAAAGATGGGCCACCACCACTTCTTGGACCTGATCGAGATATGGTATCTTGAAACCTGTAGGTCGTCAAGGTCAACACTACCCATGTGCTCATTGTATCGGTTGATGCATTTTGGTTGTGGGACTTTGTCAAAGGCTCCTTGTTCCATCTCTTGAGAGAGGTCTCACTGTATTTCTCCTCCATGTTTGTTGCCACTGTGACAATGTTATTGTCTTTCCAATGGACCAGCAACTTGTAACCTTGGGTCAGAACCTCAAAGGTTCCCCGGGGTAACTTCATGAAGTCCTTCTGTGGCTTGAATAATGGGGGACATCAAACATACGATTTTGCCTCATCGTTCCGGAACTCCCATATCCTCTTTTTGTCATTTCATCAAGGAGTGCAAGCGAAGTGAAGAGGTTTTCATGAAGGAACTTGCAACCTCGAGGCACCGAGATTGCTCTGCAAGACGGAGAACGACACTGGGTCCCAACCCAGTCTCAGAGAGGAGAGTGTGGGATCCACCATGTGGCTCCATGTCATACATGTAACCACTGGATGAGGCAAGGCTCCATAGCTTGTAACCAAAACGGACTGTCTTACCTCTAATGCATTGCTTACATCCATGCCAGCCATAGTATCGGATCATCCTCTCATCCACTGACAGCCATTCCTGAAATGGCATGGAGAAGATGGGCCTAACCTTAAAAAATGGGTCATCAGTGATCTTTGTGTTGGCAACCACATGAACTGAGGCCATTGTTTCATGAAAACGATTTCTCCACCATTGCATATGAAATGCTTTCATTGTGTACATCACTGTCAAGTAACCGGTACATGTGTATTCTTGGAACAGAGCTGTACCCAGATCTGATAAGGATCCCATAGAATGTAAGAAGCTCATCCATACTCAGATATAGTTGCTTGTTCTTGGTCTGGGTGGTGTAAAGGTTGGACATTTCAATAGTGCTCTATCTTAGGGTGGGTGGGTACCGTAGTAGGAAAACAACCATTGGGTTGGGGAAACTTTGTTTTACACATTCTGCAGCATTTGGGCTGTATACTATGTGTTTTGGAATCACAGCGGTGGCAGGCCTCTTCGATCGTTTGAACATTCAATCTTTATTTCTGACCACCTGCAGCTCTGCCCTTGGCTCTTCTGACTGGACCCTCTGGCGGGTCGAGGCCCTTGGCTCTTTATTATCAACAATGGAGGGGGTGGGGGGTCATCACCACTGAAAACGTTGTTCCTGTCATGATCTGTTTGCATAGGTTCAGCATATGCATTCAACAGCCTGGCTGCCAAATGGCCTGTCTCCCCCTCATAGTCCATATCTGACCCATGGCTATCACAATCACTGAGGACAGCATCTTTCTCATTTTGAGGGATAACTGCAATGTTGCATGCCTTATCTGGGCGGTGATCTAGATCCAACATATCCAGAACTTGACTCAAAGTGAAACTAAAAGAAAGGAAAGTAGAAAGCTAGGTAGAACAAGAACTATGTATGTGTATACCTAGATGCACTGTGTTATCCCGCCGGTCACTATTGTTGCCGTAAACATGTTTACTCATTCTATGACAACACTGAACAAAGTTGAGTAATTAGTAAATACATATATCAATACTAGACACCTTAAAGATGGTGTACCAAAAATCTTTGTCCTATCTTTATGTTAACATACTTTAGTAACATTTTGTTTGGGAGCTTTGATGCAGCCATCCTCTTCTCATGGTGCAACCAGGCAGTCAACAGCTCTGGTCATGTGACAATTTATACTAAACATGTGACACTGCACATATTTCATTGAGACCCTTTATTATTGCCATATTTGCTGCAAATCCATTGATACATCATTCAGTACATTTTTTAGAGCCTTATAACTGAAAACTTTTTTACAGTCACTATTGTGACTGATGAGATTAAATGGGTTAATCGCTCCATCTCCACAGTGTTTACTTACTCCGGGTGCCATTCCATCACAATTCTCACCCACCGGCCATCATTCCTTTGTAACGTGTCCCATCCAAGCCCACTCCTCAAAAACGATGTCCTTACCCTGTCTATGTTCTCTAATGCATGTTTTCCTCATCTGTCTGTCAATATATACCTTTTTTAATCGTGGATGCAGAGAGCAGGCCCCAAATCTCCAAAACACCCAACAGCTTGCAACAAACAACACCGTTGAAGGTGTAATAGAAAATAATAATAGTTAATGTTTATTGAATTGAGCAAGGTTTTAAAGACCTTGGGAAAAGAAGCAAGGGAGGGAATTACAAAACGATCACGGTGCTTACAAAGAAGCCATAAGGGAGGTGGTTGAACACAGTGCCGTATTGATGAGACAAAACCATCGGCCTGGCAAATTGAGTTCTCAACGTGAGTGGAGGAATCAATGAGCGAAGCTCATGGGAACAGTAACCCATGGAAGTAGCGATGGAATAGTGATAAGGAGGCGAATGCCTTCCGGTGAGTGACTGGAGAGAATCATTTGAGTGTTGGATTAAGCAATCAACCTGTTCGCTTTGCAGCAAGGTAATAACTGGGCGCATATGATTTGCAATTCAATACGCGCATTGAGAGCCGTGAGAATGTAGAGTTAAACTTTTTATTTTTCTGAATCGACGTGTTGGAAGAGGTGTTTAAAAGATGTGGGCGTACCCACACTTGACCCCACCACACGCGACCTGTCGATCAACTGTGGAAAATTCGGCGTTCCCATTTGCACTTGCGAGGTAGGCAGGGACAGCGGGACTTCATTGAGAAACTTGCACCATTACTTCAACTGCAGCGCCGGGAGATAAAAGAGTCGCACGAGTGACCTCTGGATTCCAAGCTCGTCCAGTTTCCCAAGCATCACACCGGCTCCCCCGTGTTTCCGAGTTAAAAGGGCTAAACGTGTTAAGCTTATTAAAAGACGTTTATATATGTGCGGTTAACGGTAAATGCAAAAGAAATACTACTTGACAACCCGAGTTGTCAAATAGTATTTAATAATAAATCTATTAACATGCATCATTACGTATATTCTGCTTTAGCATGCAAACCGTGATGCAGCACAGATGATCCGCTACTGCCATCAAGTGGTGGCGGCGTTGGATGTCAGAAAACTATCGGTCTTCGGTGGTGGTGGTAGCCCGAAGCCAGCAATGAAAGTTCCACATTCTCAAAGCAGGGGACAGGCCGCTTATAGGACGACCACTGTCAACGTCCCACAACGTGGTATGTGTACATATGTTTTCGACCCTGGGACAAGTGATGGTATGAGTCTACCCGCTGAAAGTATTTGAACTCCAAATGCCTGTGTCTCGGCCTCGCTGTGCACTGCGAGTAGATAACCTCACATTCAATAAACCTTCAGAGCCTGGGTGAACATCCGACTCCAAACGTATTTAATGAATTGAACGAGGTAAAACTGATGGAAAAACAGCATAAATACAGCATATGTTAATACTTGGTAATATCAATACAATTGATGAACACTACAGCATCATAACATTGTCTTAGATAATATGAAACTCAACAATAGATACTGGATGGACCATGCACCTACATTAGTACTGAATAGCTATACAAGAGAATAAGCTACTGTGTTAAGGGCACATCGTGTGATCTCCATGCTGCAGGCTAAATGTACAGCACTACACATAACACTGAACTGTGGATGAGATATTTCATCATCCTTGCTCTCAAGATCGCAATAAGGTTACATGGGTACAAGTCTGACTCGACTTATTCAATTACAAGTAACATTCACAATAAGGCAAGTGGAAGGCTTCGTTGTTAACTAGGCCGCATATTTATCATAACAATTTAACAGCATTATAAAGGCATTTACAGCATTATAACGGCCATTCTAACATTATAACAGCATTCCCAGTATTAAAAGAACATAAACGAACTTACAGACAATGCTTCTTAAAGTCCCACAATGAACGAATACACCTGTCTTCACGGATACGTTATTTGTGCCTACATTTTGTACTCTGTGTAATGGCTGACACCCTGCCGCGTGGCTGAGAGGGAATCTTAAATCGTCACTTCCTGGTCACGTGACCAAACTCAACGTCCAAACAGGAAACTCCTGTGTACACACACCCCTACTCCTGCAGTGAGGCAGAACAGCATGCAAACGAGTCCAACACTATGAACCACATCCCCTGCAGGCCATATTATATATATTTAAAAAATACTGCATACTGTTGCGATAGTATTCATAACAAAATTAATCAAATAAAGTAAGGATGAAATTGTAAACGCAGAGATCTAGCTTGGTTGTTGCACTTAGCTGCTCCATGGCTGGGTCCCAGTAAATAAGGAAGGTTGGGCAAATGTTGGACGAACGTTGCATGTTTGCTGGGGTGTCACACAGAACTTACCGGCAGCAGCAAAGCCATTAACAATGAAAGCATGGGCGTTCGTGGTCGTGTGGAGGAGAACAAGTGAAGATAGCACTGCAGCACTTTGTCAACAGGAGAGTTGAGCAAATGCCTCCAAATCACGTGCTCATTCTCTTGGCCAGTCCTGAAGGCCATTAAACAACTCAACAGTGGAAAACGTTCGAGTTTAATCGGCCGTTTTACCAGCAGGTCAACGGAATCACCGTGTGAATAAAGAACGGTTCAGAGTATTCGCAAATATTTTATGTTGACGAGGTGGATGAGCTATTTTTCGTGGCTGCACAGGCCCCAAAGTTGAACTCGACAAGCGCTCTACTCGTGGTGTTCGGGGCACATCTCTCACGTGGAACGAGCTCCATGAATCAGTGAAATTACTGTCGCCGCTCATTGGGATTTACAGCATTAACATCGGACGCAAGCCGCGGATTTTTTCAAGGATTAATCTTCTCACAATAGATTTTTGGGACAGAACGGATCAGTAAAATGTGTTCCGTACGTGTTAAATGAATCTTCCACAGGAGAATCGTACAACCGCACAGGTTCATTTCAAAGAAAACGATTCACACAGCTATCGTATAACTAGTCACATGCCAAGCAAAAAAGCATATCTATACTCACAATTTATCTGCTTGTCTAGATTATGCAACTAATGAAATTATTTTTCTCAAACAGAGAATATCCAGACGTATCGTCTAGTTAGTCCACAAGCGAACTGACCAAATGTAACAGTATGCCAGTCACCCTCCCATCCCACCCAGTGTGCACTGCGGTCCGCTAAGCGCATCAATAACAACTTCGCTCTCCTACAGAACAATGTGGCAACTAGGAACATTCCTTCTGTCACCCACCTAACCTGTGAAGGCTCTTGTTTCACATTGCTTGCAGATCCTGGAGCAGCAGTACCAATTCCAGCACAATAGCTGCAACATCTGCATCCTTATCATCATCCTCAATGTGGTGCAGAGACTAAGCGGATGTTTTCACAGGGCCACGAGTTCAAATTTACATGGACCAATGTGGCGACCGCATCTCATGCAGAAAATATCCTGCCATGTGCATTAGTGAGACCCAGAGAAGGCTGATTGGCCGCTTCAGGGAACACTGGAGATGTGTGACGCCATTGCTCACCTCATTAAACCAGTCACTGGACATTTTATACCCACAGGACACAGCCTCGCTGACATGTCCACATGTTAAATTTTTATTTAAAGCTTTCGTGACTGCAGGGATTCATATTCTTGGTTCTTTCGGTTAAGTCACGTAGAAGGGAAACAATAAAATAATAAAAATATTAAACAATTAAATTCTCACGACGTTTCGACTGCAACTCAAGCAATCATCATCAGGTGTGAAAACCACAACAAGAACATTTGAAAAAAGTGGCGGTTTTTTAACGTTAGCACCACGGATAGCGATTTGATAGTTTGTTCAGATGGACGAGTCCATCTATGTTCGGAAAAGAGGAGGGGGGAGACGAAAAATAATGGATGCGGTCTGAAAGCCACCTCGGCCGTGGCAGACCACTGTTATAATTCAGTAGGTTCACATGACATTGACTTCTCCAAGACAGAGGTTCTTTGCAAACCATCTGGATACCATGAGAGATTCGTTCATGAGGCTATCCACATATACAAACACAAGAGACAATTTCAACCGAGAAGATGGATTCTGGCTTAGCAATCATTGGAAGGATTTGATAAACCATTTCGGGTCTTAATTGATTGATCACGCTTAAGGTGGCTTTCAGGCCGCATCCATTATTTTTCGTCTCCCCCCTCCTCTTTACCGAACATAGATGGACTCGTCCATCTGAACAAACTGTCAAATCGCTATCCGTGGTGCTAACGTTAAAAAACCGCCACTTTTTTCAAATTTTCTTGTTGTGGTTTTCACACCTGATGATGATTGCTTGTGTTGCAGTCGAAACGTCGTTAGAATTTTATTGTTTATATTTTTATTATTTTATTGTTTCCCTTCTACATGACTTTACCGAAAGAACTAAGAATATGTCCACATGTTGTTTGTTGAACAACTTCACAGATTCACTCTCTCGCATACAGGTGGAAACAAGATTTGTGTTGATGTTACGAACCAACAGGCTCCCATGCCTTAATTCAAGGCTAAACCTCCACTAACTACTTGTGTTAGTAGACACCATTTCAGACATACAAATACAGGTTTAATGCAAATCCCTAGTCTATACATATGTATTATGCAGTCATGCTGTGGTTCATGTATGTGGGATGACTCGTTAAAGATCAGCAGATACCACGCTTTGCACTTTTAAATCTCGGTTGAAAACTCGTTTCCTTTAAACTGCTTTTTGTGCTGGGTTGTTGTCCTTCCTCCGCACCTCCGATGAGCACGGTTGGCTACGTATGGTGCGAACGAAGTTAAACAAACATGCATCCGAGCAGAAATGTTGTGTTTCAAAGAGAAGAATCGCATTCACGACCCTATTGTTTGCAGCAGCTTTAATAAAACTGTCAAATTTTGCCAGCTTTGGTGCCCACACAATAAGAAAACTGATTAGACTTCAGTTAGACAACCTGCAGATAATATTGTGTGTTATTTTATCAGATGCAGATGACTCATTGCACTGAAGCAAGATCATGCTCAAACACCACTCACCACCCAACTTCATCTACCAATATTATTTAAGAAGAGCAATTGGCTAAAACATCAATATATTATGATTCTCTAAATAACAGTACAAATAAATCCTGTTATTTTTTTTAGGTAGGGAGACTTTTCACTTTTGACTTCGGTGTAACGTATATCTTATGCATAGTAAATCATATGGTGATTTTGCTGGGATCTCATGTATTGAAGGTATTCAATTGTGGGAATTAAAATGCACCAAGTAAAATGTGGTTATATTCAACTCCAGATAGAATGACACACCACAGTTAATCTAAAGCTAAATGTATTTCATTTTAATCTGACACCCTTTCTTTACTTTCTCCACCCCACCCACAAAGCTAAGCCTAGTCCCCAGGATTAACGTTCTTACAGAGAAATGAATCATCACGGGCAAAAAAAGACATTAACTTTTCACCCTGACAATACAAATCACACTTTTATTACATCAGGTCACAAATCGGTCCAATGATGGGGTTGAGTTGTCTAAGAACAGAATATGAGGATTATACTGTAATATTCCAACCACGCTTGGAGGTCTGATATTGATTGTGTAACATTTCAGTGATATAGTTGAATGGAAGGAGGCAATGGCGAGGTGTGGTGGATTTGATGTCATCTTGACCTTAAACATACATACAGTAAATACCAGAGTGTTTCTGGCTTTATCCTAATATTCAGATACATAATCACTTATAATTGTTAAGCACTTTGCATGCAGTGTTACAATGGGGACAGGAGTACAGTTTAAAATGTAAGTGGACAGGCTAGTCCACGTCACTTTAGTGGTGCCAATTGGTTACAGATGTAAATACCTGTACTACGTAATTGAGGGATAATACATACTGATTGTGTAGTGGGTTCCAGGAGACTTGAGACATTACTTAAAGGCAACACTTTTATTTATAACACAATAACTCAACAACCCTTACCCCGGTACAGCCTCCAGGCTAACGTGCCCCATCACTGGGACTACTCAGAGCCCTCCGGCTAAGGGGCCGTCCATAAATAACATCACGCACCTTGGGGGGGGGGGGGGGGGCAGACATTTGTGACGATGTGTGACGAGGGGGGGGGTTTGAGAAATGTAACGTCACATCAAAATGCGCAACTTTAAATATAGACGACACGTCTATATTTGAGGGGGGGGGGGTCTGACTTTTTGTAATGCCGTGTGACGAGGGGGGGGGGGAGTCAAAAATCGTCCAAAATCGCGTGACGTCATTTATGGACGGCCCCTGAGGGTGACCTGGGAGAGGCTGGCTGACCCGACCCAGCCAAGGTGCGGGTCCTGACCACTGGTCCGTGCTCGACCCCGGCCCTTACAAGGACGTCGGGTCCCGGGGTCCCAGAATCCGAGCCGAGCTGGTCTTCAGTCTTCGTCTTCGTAGCACTGCCTCGAGCCGACCTGAGAGCCGCCTTTTATACACATCCCGGGGACTCTCCGCCCCCGGTACCGCCCCCTTTCTGGAACCTTCCAGGGGGCCCTGGAAAGCCCCCCCCCCAACCCCTCGCCTGGGGGAGGGGAGGGGAACCCGGCATCTCTATGGTCTGGCTCTCTCTATCCCCTTGTACAGGTTGGCACCCCCTACAGACCCCTGACCGTAACTACAGGTAAGTGAGCATAGAGCGGTGTGTGCATACGCATTTCCGACGTTACAATTGTGATGTGGCCCAGCCGGAGTGCGTTAGCTGATTTTGCAGAGGTTCACGGTTCGAATCCAGTGGCAACCCTGGTTATTATTATTCACTATAAAAATAATCGTCTGCTTCACAGCATCCGGGAAGTCGTTCACAAAGGTAGCCTATGGTGCAATTTCCACCACTGGTTTAGGGTTTCAAACACACATGAGCACCAGCAAAATGTTTTTTGAGCTGAGGAAAATAGGTAATGTTTACTTTTGAATGCTTACATAGTGGCTATTATTGAAGCATACACATACGGTTTGTAAAAATTGCTTCTCCCGAGGACTCTCTGCCCTTGCATCAGATCTCATCCAGACTGGTGGATGCTGCTAATACACCAGTCCAGGACCAGCATATGCGAACAAGACCCTGTTTCATCCACCTATTGTGTAGCTCTGCCTGGTTCGACATGTAGGCTTGTCACTTGTGCAAAAGAAATCAGGTGAACATGGGCTCTCATCAGTATGGCATAAGTATACCAAGTTTTCAGTCGATACCACATTGGGAAGTGGGTTAAAATTGACTTACAAGATTTGAGGTTACGTCAACAACAACAAACAGAGTGAGTTAAAGGGTGTAATAAAAAAGGGTGTAATAAAAAATGGGAGATGCCTTTACCCAGCAGTGGGAAGTTGTACGATGCGATTTGTTACATTTGCATGGGTACTCGTGGTGGCAATCGAGTCGGTGATCTGGGGGGCATTTTCCCTGTTGCCGAACAGCATTGTCCTCCCACGTGGTCCCCATTCAGAGGCAGCTTCTCCAAATGACTCGGGAGACATTCGAGTTTATCTCAAACATGAAATCAAAGTTCATATGAAATCCTGGCTAAACAACATTAATACTAATACTCTTTGGTTCTTTCGGTAAAGTCACCGGTAAAGTAATTTCGGTTGATTTTACCGAAAGAACCAAAGAGTATGGATTACTGCAGTCACGAAAGCTTCAAATCAAGATTAATAAATGTTAAAAAGGCCATCACATCCAGTGCTGTTGATTGCACCACACCTCACCATCGCGTCCTTCTCGATGTCAGATCTCGCAGGACTTGCACAATTGACGACACCCAATCTCCAAGGTCTGCTCGTGGTCTCCCACTCATAGAGTTTTACATTGAGGGTGTGGATATCGGTGTCTCTATATTAAGCGGTGCTCACTTTGGTGCCTCCCATGTGTTGATGTGTGCTAGAATTAACACTGTGGGTGGCTGTCAAAATGTGTTAGAGGATTTCACAAAAGATTGCAAATTAACAAAGAATGACAAAAACACAAATTGGCAAATGACAAAATTTGTCATTTTTTAATGATATTCAGGATATTTTCTCTCATTTAGACAAATAAATTAAACTACAGTCACACTGTTTCCCTGACATGTATGTTTTATTTGAATTATTACGTTAATATTATGCCTTTATGTTATATTTTTTTATGCTGCGGGGTTGAGTGGTGGCACATAGAGTAGGTTATCATATTGTGCTATGAACCCGGCAACCCGAGTTCAATTCCTAGTCGTGATTAACATAATTGACGAGTGATATCTGAACCAGTCTGAGGTCTATCCCAGACCGCATTGTCAGAAACCCACATTGACCAGCATGAAGTATGGTAAAAAAATACATTTTGACATGGCATTCAGAGGTCTTATCCAGAAGTGGATTAACAAAGGCCTGTATATTTTACATTACTACTGCACTCAACGTTTTACAATTTGTATTGATTTTGGAATATTATCTTTTTGCCTGCTCCATAATTGCATTTTGCTTAACGCTCATGGAATTACCAGACATATACCAACATCTAGTTCATTTGATAGGGTCCAAAATCTATAATTAGGGTCCAACTGTAGGGCCAAATATCAATTATATATAGAAAAACATTGTTAAAGCCCCATCTCTATACATGTGCCAGGGGCACTTAACCCACAAATGGAAATGTGTAAGTTTGAATGCTGGTCCAGGGTTGACTCAGCCACTCGTCCTTCTGGGGTTGATACATTTTTTTACCATTTTCGGTAAGATGCTGGTTTTCCTCTATCAGAATATGGAATTACCACAACTAGCTTATAATCCTCAACCTTGATGAACACCCAATGCTAATTTGAGCATAAATACATTATGGCGTTTGTATTGCCATGTAATAAACTTGAGAACATGTTATCCTTCATTTTTAGCCCAAGAAAGGTTGGTACTCCAAAGTCATCAGTCACCTCCCAAAGAAACACACCCATGTGGAAATATACATGGCTCTAGCCCATTGTAAACATGGTAAGATTGGCCATGAATCGTCAGTTTAATTATGGATTTTAATTTTTTACTTTTTCCTTTCATATCCCATTGATCTATAAGGACCCTCCTACTTTCTTGTCAACAGCACAGTTGGCTATGTACGGTGCGAAATAATTATGGGTAATTGAATATTGTGAAAGCAATGGTCTATTGCTAATTGGTGGGAGGCATGTAGAGGCTTTAATTAAATGTTTTCTCTATAATTGATCGCAATGCGTTTAATGGGTTACAATATCTCTAATTGGATTACCCTCTCCAATGGCTATGCAATCAATCCTAATCAATCACACCCCTCATCGCGATTCCAATGTCCCTGTTCAATTCATGAATATCAACACATTCATCTTCTTTGGTTCTTTCGGTAAAGTCACGTAGAATGAGAATAAAATAATAAATTGATAAAATAAAATAACACAATAATATTCTCACGACGTTTCGGCCACAACACAAGCGGCCTTCATCAGGTGAAGGGACGAGACTGTCTGGAGGACAGCGCTGGAGTGAAAAAGCCACGCTCAGATCGCGACCTTTAAGCTGTGTGAGAAGAAACAAAGCGCCTTGACAAAGGAATTAGCATAGAATTAGCATTGAAATGGCTGAGTGATTAGCTTGTGACTGGTCACAGAAATGGCTATGTTAAAGTTAAAGCATACACATCCGCAGAGGCACCCCTTGACAAAG
The DNA here is from genome assembly GCF_048934315.1 of Petromyzon marinus. Taxonomy (NCBI): domain Eukaryota; kingdom Metazoa; phylum Chordata; class Hyperoartia; order Petromyzontiformes; family Petromyzontidae; genus Petromyzon; species Petromyzon marinus. The sequence goes on along the minus strand of NC_133667.1, from coordinate 22,904,328 downwards.
GAATTAGCATAGAATTTAGCATTGAAATAGCTAAGTTAAAGCATACACATACGCAGAGGCACCCCTTGACAAAGGAATTAGCATAGAATTTAGCATTGAAATAGCTGAGTGATTAGCTTGTAACTGGTCACAGAAATAGCGATGTTAAAGTCAGAGCATACACATTCACCGAGGCACCTAGTACAAATCAAACAGGAGAATTTAGCATTGAAATAACTGAGTGATTAGCTTGTGACTAGTCACAGAAATGGCTATGTTGAAGCCAAGGCCTACACAATCTGAGCTATTCACAGTAACTGGGTATACACTACAATATATAATGAATACTATATAGTGAACCAATAAAAAACTAAAATATAAATTACCTCAATGTTATCAATAAACTCTATATATTCTCCAATCAGCTAAGCTACCAACAATAAGTCGTTATATATCACAATGCTATATGGCGAAAAATGGGTGGATTATTACCCTCAACTTGCCTTACATGGAAACAAATACAGCATATACATTCTAATATCCGACGTTTCGGGCAATGGGAGAGGGGTGGGTGATGGGAGGCACTAATTAATTGTAGACGCTGAGCATAGGCACCTGCAATCAATGTGCTTCTTTGTGTGGTGTTACATTTGATGTTTCCTTATTTTATGTTACAATTACAATTTGTATTTCTCACGTAAAAAAAAGTTAATGAATAGTGGAAAACATTGGGACTGAAACGTAGCTCAGCTTTTAACATGGGAGTGAGTCAATAGGAAAACGACGATCGTTTAAAGAGTTTTCGCGGAACGCATCTCGGCTCGTTAAGCGAGACACGCCTGAACGTAATTAATCGATTCGTGCAAACAGGATTCGACGCGGATCGATGGATCGATACCCGCCCCTCTTTGGTTAATCGAAATGTGGGGTGTGGAGAGGACCCCCCTCGCCCGCTCGTTACATTCCCTATCGCGCATTCGCGGCGGCGGCCGACTGCGAAGCGTGCGATTGGTCCGCTCGCTCAGCCTTGACCAATCAGAGGCCGGCGATCGCCTATCCGCGCTGGGGAATACAGCGGCAATGTCGGCCCCGTTCTGCGACCGGTTGGCGGGGCGGAGTCAGGCGAGGTTGGGGTGGGGAGCGACTTGCCGATAAATTTATTTAAAAAAATAATAATGAAACTCTAACACTGCGAGCGTCGGGTCCAAAGCTCCCCCGGGAAGCGTCGCGTGTCCTTACTTAGATTCATGTGTTTTTTTTGTTTGAGGTAGACTATGAGCTGGTGGAAGCGAGCGTGTGGGTCCTCCCGCGGCCTAGTGGAGCTTTAGGCGTTGCCTGGACTCCCTGCGGGGATTAGCGACTCCTGGACCGGCAGGCGAAGTCGTAGCCGCTGCCACTCCCTACAACTTTCGTCTCCGTCTCTCTCCCCTCTTTGTCTCGTCGTCGTCCTCCCTCCCCCCGCTTTGCTCGTCATGACGGCGACTGTGTTCTTCGGGTGCGCCTTCATCGCGTTCGGACCGGCGTTCGCGCTCTTCGTGTTCACGATAGCGAGAGACCCGCTCCGAGTCATCGTCCTCATCGCAGGGTGAGCGCTGCTTGTGGGACTTGGCGACACACAAGTGTGATGGTGGTGGTGGGGGGGATACACGAGGCACATGGGCGATACGTGAGCCGCGGGGCACGGGTTAGCGAGACGTGTTGGACACGGGACACGCGTGCGAGACGCGGGGGCACTATAGCGCACATGTGCGATGTGTGAGAGACGGGACATCCGCGATACGAGGGACCCGATGTCATACACGATACATGTGGGACATGCGCATGTGCCGCGAATTTAAGTCAATCAATGTTTAAATGTAAACTACCATAAGCATTGTGAGCATTCTCGACAAACACCACCACTAACAGCAAACGTCTGGGATCAATTATAAATTACAAAAGCACATCACCCACGTGTTTCGCACGGCACCACAAAAATAATCACTCAAACTAGTCACTATAAATGTCACTAACATGAAAAAAATACCACACAACACCACCACCTCCAGTGCAACTAACACGTTTATAATTTGCGATTTTGAAATGGATTTCATTATTGCTCCCTTACCAAAACATAGTCTCCTGGGTTGTACATTGAAACGTGTGTCCGCTTGGGCTTAGCGCCCTCAGTGAGCGGAGAATTGCCTTGGGTATTTGGCAGCGGCTGCATGTTGCTATATCATGCGTAATGACACTTGTACCTTCTTGTCAATGTGTGTGATTTCTGCCCCATGCCTTACATTGCATGGGCAACGAGAAGGGGACGAAGTGAGCTGATCCAAACGCTGTGCATGTGGTACGAGTGTAAATCAGCTGTTGTCAGTGTACGGTATGTAGTTCCCCCAAGGTCTCCTGTCAATCTGACTGGATATGAACCATATTTATGATGGCAAAGTGTTTCCATGTGAGGTTCTCCATAAGACGACCACTGATGGCTGGCCACATTTTTATTATTATTTAATCAATCTCAGAGGAATTATGCGAAATGTTGATCACTGACTGGAATTTAGTCTTGTTACCTTCTGATTTCAAATCAAGCGCTTGTCAGCTTCGCTAGTCGCCTGTTTGTAGTGTATGCATACATACATTATAATTACAGTGCTACGGTGTAACTAATTCGACACATAATTCGATACGTGGTCTGCATATGTTTGGCAAATTATGCAAGTGTTGAAGACCACTTGTATTCAACAGCTGGTCGACAGTGTTGTCTGTTTCTGGATCTTTGGGAGACAGTGTGGCAACTGCTTATTGATTTGTTCCATGAATTGTGAACTGTCATTTCATAAAACATGTACAGTACTCGGCCTAGTTAAATATTAACTTGGACAAAGTAACACTGGCAAGATCCACTTATTACCGTTTACGTTTGGAAACGGTATTTATTCTTGACTTGGCTTATATCACGTGGGGTAAGAGAAATATTAGGAATGAAACAGCCCCAAAAAATAATGGAAGTGGAAAATCTGAACAGCAATGGGATGTTATAATTGCTGTTTGGAAAAATTATTCGCTCTGAAGAATGTGTTTGACAATAACAATGTTCAGCTCATGAATCTGCTGCTTGATGAAAGCCTCTCCATGCTGTTTTGATCATGGATGTTTAGCCATTGGTCAGTGTGGGTTGGTGATAGGGGTGGGGGAGAACCATTCAGAAATAATTTCCCATTTAATGGGAGTCGAACTCAGGAAACCAAGTTCATAGCCTACTCTTCCCCATTAACCAGATGTGCTATGCAAATTCCATGAATGTTGATATAAATGTGGAAGTACAGTGAGGGAAAAAAGTATTTGATCCCCTGCTGATTTTGTACGTTTGCCTACTGACGAAGAAATGATCAGTCTATAATTTTAATGGTAGGTTTATTTGAACAGTGAGAGACAGAATAACAACAACAAAATCGAGAAAAACGCATGTCAAAAATTTTATAAATTGATTTGCATTTTAATGAGGGAAATAAGTATTTGACCCCCTCTCAATCAGAAAGATTTCTGGCTCCCAGGTGTCTTTTATACAGGTAACGAGCTGAGATTAGGAGCACACTCTTAAAGGGAGTGCTCCTAATCTCAGCTTGTTACCTGTATAAGACACCTGTCCACAGAAGCAATCAATCAATCAAATTCCAAACTCTCCACCATGGCCAAGACCAAAGAGCTCTCCAAGGATGGCAGGGACAAGATTGTAGACCTACACAAGGCTGGAATGGGCTACAAGACCATTGCCAAGCAGCTTGGTGAGAAGGTGACAACAGTTGGTGCGATTATTCGCAAATGGAAGAAACACAAAAGAACTGTCAATCTCCCACGGCCTGGGGCTCCATGCAAGATCTCACCTCGTGGAGTTGCAATGATAATGAAAACGATGAGGAATCAGCCCAGAACTACACGGGAGGATCTTGTCAATGATCTCAAGGCAGCTGGGACCATAGTCACCAAGAAAACAATTTGTAACACACTATGCCTTGAAGGACTGAAATCCTGCAGCGCCCGCAAGGTCCCCCTGCTCAAGAAAGCACATATACATGCCCGTCTGAAGTTTGCCAATGAACATCTGAATGATTCAGAGGACAACTGGGTGAAAGTGTTGTGGGCCAGATGAGACCAAAATGGAGTTCTTTGGCATCAACTCAACTCGCCGTGTTTGGAGGAGGAGGAAAGCTGCCTATGACCCCAAGAACACCATCCCCACCGTCAAACATGGAGGTGGAAACATGCTTTGGGGGTGTTTTTCTGCTAAGGGGACAGGACAACTTCACCGCATCAAAGGGACAATGGACGGGGCCATGTACCATCAAATCTTAGGTGAGAACCTCCTCCCCTCAGCCAGAGCATTGAAAATGGGTCGTGGATGGGTATTCCAGCATGACAATGATCAAAAACACACGGCCAAGGTAACAAAGGAGTGGCTCAAGAAGAAGCACATTAAGGTCCTGGTGTGGCCTAGCCAGTCTCCAGACCTTAATCCCATAGAAAATCTGTGGAGGGAGCAGAAGGTTCGAGTTGCCAAACGTCAGCCTCAACCTTAATGACTTGGAGAAGATCTGCAAAGAGGAGTGGGACAAAATCCCTCCTGAAATGTGTGCAAACCTGGTGGCCAACTACAAGAAACGTCTGACCTCTGATTGCCAGCAAGGGTTTTGCCACCAAGTACTAAGTCATGTTTTGCAGAGGGGCCAAATACTTATTTCCCTCATTAAAATACAAATCAATTCATAACATTTTTGACATGCGTTTTTCTGGATTTTGTTGTTATTGTCTCTCACTGTTCAAATAAACCTACCATTAAAATTATAGACTGATCATTTCTTTGTCAGTGGGCAAACATACAAAATCAGCAGGGGATCAAATACTTTTTTCCTTCACTGTATGTAGCCGACAGAAAATACAAATTGCATTCCCAAAAAATAAAATTATCAATCCACTGTTATGCTGTTTGTGAGGTTTTTGACCAATGTTATTAACCATGCTTGTCAATGTGGGTTGGTGAAAGGGCATTTGGGTGAGGGGGGGGGGGACTCAAGATCGGTTCAGATATCCACCTTTAATGGGAGTTGAACTTCATTTGAAAAGTCAGGAACTGTTAATACACTCCAGTGGAATTCTTGTGAAGATGGCACCAATTGACACGTGCACACGCACAAATGGCACAATGGATAAAGTGACCAAACGGTAGATTTGCCCTATTTTCTCAATGAAAGGGTAAAGACAGCTGTGCAATTGCCTGCCAATGCTACTGCTGGCAGAAAGTCCTCCAATAGAGGGAGAATATTCTATCTACGCTTCCTCACTGACTGGACATCTTTGAATGAGTGGGGGTACCCACACGTTACCCCACCACATGTGACCTGACGATCGACAAACTTTGGTGCACCCATTTTTACTGCCGAGTGGACAGTCAGTGGGATGAAAGAAACTTGACCCATTGTTTCAACTGCTATCGAATCAGACTGATGACCTGCGGATTGCAAGTCCAGTGTGCTAACCAATACACCGTGGAAGCTCCCATTGTTTCTTATTTAAGAATGCAAAAGTGTTATGTTATTGCTATAGACATTTATGTATGTGCGGCAAACCGGTAACTGGTTTTCTTTACCAGAAGTGCAAAAAACATATTTTAACAATAACAGTTTATAGTGTAGTGCTATAACCACTGTGCCATTGCCCTGCTTAATAAATATATAATTTTAATTTTAATCCTTATGCTGCCTATTAAATTATGTTTTAAATATTGTATGCTAGGAACAACCATTAGATTATTATATAAAAACACTGGTAGGACAATTTACAATCATGAATTATATCACAATAATTGTGACCGCGTGTTTGTTGAACGTGGCCTGTCCACTTTGCAGGGCGTTTTTTTGGTTGGTGTCGCTCCTGATGTCCTCCCTGCTGTGGTTCATCGCTTACCAGCTCAGTGACAAGACCAACGAGGGGCTACAGCGAGGCCTGCTTATTATGGGCGTCCTTTTTTCCATCGCCATGCAGGAAACTTTCCGCTACGGGTACTTCCGTCTGCTGAAGTGAGTCACAGAAACATTATTATGATTATGCTCGTTTATGCAGGAAAGCCTTTTCAGAATGGTCCTGTCTAGTTTTCACAGTAGTAGGTGATGATTGCTATGTTTGTTGCAAATTAGTCATTCGAATTATCACAGAAATATATTTGCACCATGACGTCGTCCCACACTGGTTGACTATTACGAACAATGTCACAGAAATGTTTTTATTTTTATGGTCAAAATACACCTGCAGTACTAGTCGCGGCGGCCACTTGATTCGAATTGTGAACCTCTGCAACAAGTGGCAAACGAGCTACCACGAGGCCATGTTACCGCTCGAACTTGGTTGTGCTGTCATTAAGCATCATTTCCAAGCGTGATTGATAGTCTGCAATTGGGTGGTGTTAACCATTAGAATGTTGATAACAGTCCTTTGTTCAATGCTTGCACTGCCACCAGCATGTGGCAAGATGTCTTGACATGACAATTTACATTGTGATGTTGGAGGGGCGATTGTGATTGGCAGTATGCAAATTCCTGTAATGCCACCATATTTGTCTAAGTTCTGGGAGACTTCAAGTATGTGAGCGTGAAAGATTAAATGTGATACATTGCTTAACTGCCACCTGTTGAATTTTGTTTTGATCCTCGCTGTAAACACCTCTACCCCTGCCAACAAATGTTCCCTGGCGCCCATCAACAATTTACTTTAAAGCAACATGAAACATTAATTCAACTGTAACAGTACAATGCAAGACCGATATGATTTGTTAAATTTGTGAATACAGTATAGTGCATTAGTATCACAAGTTGCCACATAAACCCATTTGTGCAGAAAACATTATGACTAAGCGTGCTGAGTTTTTATTTTACTACCACAAGTTAATTTATCTACATTTTTGAGCAAAGCATTGGTTGCCTCTGCTTCTTGAAGACTGTTTGAATCAATAATTGTTCACATAGGTGTGTAGCATCAGGGGCCAAGTATTCACGGCATCGTATTCCTCACACTTAACCGATTGGCAACGCTAAATAGGTTTGCTGATTGCAACTGATCCTTGCGGTGTAAAGCTATGCATGGAGAACCAGCAGTCAATGTGGCTCCGTCTAGTCTGGTTGCACAATCAGAGCCTTCTGCTGTATCTTGTTTTAAGAGGAATGGCAGACATTGTGTTTTGGTTGCAAATGGTGGGAAACTATAAAGTGTACTTTCTTTAGTTAACGAGTCTTTTTTTTGTCTCACCTCATTGATTGCCCTTTTGCGATTTCTAAAGTCTTACTCAAGTTCCTTTACAGCCTTGAGCTGATGGAGGAGATTTCATGTTTCTATACTGGGGGTCGTTCACGACACAGGACAATCACTTTTACCACAATGCAAACCTAATTTTATAACTCCAGAGGTAGGATGGGCTAAGTCAACCCCCAAACTTAAAATTGTGAGTCATGCACTCTAAACACTAATCACTCTTCTGTCTGGCTATTAACTCATGAAATATATGGAAGGGAGTAATATACATAATTTTAAACAGCTGAAAATGAGGTTTGATTTTCAGTTTTGCTGCTACTACATGCTACATGTAGAGATTAGTCCAATAAAAATTGGTAGACCATATAAAATATCATAATATCCACGTGGTGTAACATAATGTGCTCACATACCGTTGCAGTAAATTGTGCTTACACAATACAAGTAGCAGACTGTAAATGCATTTAACTGGTAAGCTGAGTACTGCATGCCCTGCTTTCTCAGTGTGGAGTTGATGTGGAAATAAAAGCATTGAAGTCAAACATTAGCTTTATCTTTCCTTCCCTTTGGCAGATGGATAATATTTTACTTTGATCAATAGAGCATGTCCTGTAAGCTGTAATAATTTTCGGCATCAGTAGAAACACCCCCCCCCTCCCCGCACGTCTTAGCAAGTATGTAATCACCACAGTGGTACTCTGTAACACAGACAGAATCCTTTTAAAGTGTAAAAAGTGGCTTTTGCTTGGGAGAGTAACAAATGTAAAGCATGATTGGAGAAACACGCCGGGAAGTGGAATTACCATGGTTTATTGTGGAATTGTACAGAAAGGCATGTAGGAATGGAATATCGATAATGTGGTTGTTGCAATTAGGAGTGTTAATCAATTATCAAATATTTTAAGTACTCATTACGAAATCGCTAATTATTTCCAAAAGGATAATGGGATGCAGTTCAGTTTTATTCTGATCGAACTGAATGAAATATGAGAACAGTCAAGCCACATGGAATGTGATCTATCGCATGACTACAAACTACTGTGCTGTGCGAAAGAAGTTATACATACCTGCCAATTACATACAGCATATATACAGTCCTTTGTTAGCTGTTTGCTCTTTGAAGGTGTCACTCGCTATGCCTCGTCAGTCATGAGACTTGGTTGACCATACACCACGCTTGACATTTAGGGTTGCTAAACGTTTGTAAACCCGTACAGTAATACCTTTTATGAAATCGTGTTTTTGCATGCACTTATGTATAATGCGAAAAACTGAAATATAATCATTCCAAATGATGTCTTCCAAAATAATCATGAATGTTGTGGCACAAGGTAAAACCATTGTAAATGTCATGCTTTTCATTCAAGAATGTGAATTTAATGTTTATATTTGATTTAGCTATATGTTGATTTTTACTGGTTTTGTTAATGATGTTTTTCCTCCTTGCCGACCTAAAAGAAGCATTGCACGTCTTTTACATAATAAAAATGACCTAGTTCATTATTTATATTTATTTGTGTGGGTGGAACAGTGGTATAGTAATTGCTCATAAGCTAAAAATCAATTTTCTGGTTGACTCAGCCTATAATTATCCCTTTGGGATAAAGGGATAATTATACAATAAAAAACAGTGGGAAATCAACAACAGTTGTCCTGTGCAGAGAGTAATGTAGAATTAACACCTCTTTCTCACTGCTGCCAATGGAGAAGAGCACGACACCATTGCACTTTTAAGCAGACGCATAACGTCACTTTCTTATTTTTACGCTACATTTCATAAACGTTTCCCATAAAGTGTGTTGACATGGTATTAGAATGCAATGAACATTTCTGATTGTTTTTTTCCGCACCTCCGATTCGCATGGTTAGCTACGTACAGTGTGAAAGAAGTTCAACATACGTACAACCATTATCCAGTCTTGTGGCATGCTGTTAGCATGCCAGTAATTGTATTTCAGAGCCCTCTCGCCTTAGTATGCTGACATGTTTTGCTTGTTCAGTTACTCGCATGTATTTTTTTTTAATTTTGTTTGGAAGAGTTTTTCGCTCGTATTTTGAGGGTTGCAAATTCTAATTCTCGTTGGGGGTCAGCTGAGCCATTGAACTATCTGGACCCAATGCAGTGAGTGCCACTTTATGGGACGGTCAAACACACTGTTGAACTTTTTTCACACCGTACGTAGCTAACTGCTAATTGGAGGTGCGGGGGAACGACAGCAAACTAAATATTGTGGTGTGAAGACAATTCTAACTGATTTATGATGTTAGCTAGAGGATGTATAATTATTTAGATATGCATGTTTTATCATTTTAAAATTGTATTTTGTGTTGCAGGAAGGCTAATGAAGGGCTAGCATCTCTTGGTGAAGAGAGCATGGCCCCCATATCCATCCGACAGATGGCCTATGGTAAGTGTGGGTCAATCCCTGTATGCTTGCTTCAGAAACCAGATGTTGGTGTGTGTGCTTAAGTATAAATAATGTTTGATTTATTGCGCTAAGTGCTCTGAAATCAGTGGCTGCACTTAAGTGATGATTTCTGTAAACTATTTTTAAACTAAAAAAAATAATTATTTTACCATTTAGGTGCAGAGACCATGAAACGGCTTTATGCCCTTGGCTTGTCAATATGTAGACAGTGTGGCAATTGGAAATAAATGCTGTCTATGCATGTAATATTTTTTCTGCGGTTCTTGATTAACATGACCCAATCTCCCTTTGACTAATTACACATTAGCCTAGATAGAAACTGACAAATGAAGTAAACAGTGTAAAGCAATGGCTTATTATCCAACAGCGTTGAAACCCTGCAAATTTAACTCAATACTTATCATGTACGAGTTAACAATTTAATGTTGCAGGAAGTTATACCTGCTGTTACACACCATTTCCAAAGTATGAAACACGAAACTGCTGTTTACATAGCGCACAGCTTTGATTTGAGTCGTCCTTCACCATGGTTCACGTGCAACCTTCGAAAATGCTACCTTGTGGCAGTCAAAACCAGTGATTGCTGGTCTTTTGCAGAGGTCAGCAGTATCTTGCTTGAGTCATCCGGTTTTATGTGAAAACATATAAATTATGCATAACTAAACCTGTTTGTGAAACTTATACACTCTCTGTATAAGCTTTCATTATATGGACATTTTCCAAGTATTCGTTTTACTTGTGACTAGTTCATTGTCTTAAGCAGCAATTGATAATTGGCAAAAGATTTAAAGTAATAAAGTAATTGTGAACACTGTTTCCTTTCAGTTTCCGAATCACGCGGAAAAAATAATATCGTTTGCTGCTGCCTAGGCTAATGGAGCTTTTGTGCTTTTTGGGGTGATGTTTGTATGGATGATGCAATGTGGGATGAAACTGTTGTTATTGTTGTTCTCTGGATTTTAGCTGCTGTCAGGAGCTTGGAATATTGCTATCAGCTCGCCTCGTTCACGTTGTGTTTGGGTCACTACCATTGATCGTGTTTTGTTATTATTTCTCTTTGGTGTTGGCACCTTTTTGTATGCTCCCGTGGTTTGTGATGTACAGTGTTTTGTGATGAAATCTACATTAACGACAATGTAAAATGAAGCAGTTTGTTTCGTGTTATTTTGTTGCTGGTGGGTTAGGGAGTTGAGAACATTCCACACGTGGAGTTGCTTCCTTGACGGTGGCTTTCATAAATAGGTGGGATAGCAAGATGAGTAGAACATTTTTTTATCACTTTCATGTTATCACGCAACCAGGTTTCACATGTCTGCATGAGGTCTATGGCAGTATGACTGTTTTTAGTGCTCAACATACAATTTGAAGGTCGGTAGTGTATATACTGATTGGATATCTATTCATTAAATTTAAAAAATTAGTGTCACTTTCAAAAACCTAACAGTTGGTTGTTTAAATCGAGATGATTGGCATCCCTTTCTTGAATAAAGAGGGAAACACCTTTATGACATAACAGTGCACTAAACAAATGAATGGTTGTAGAGGATTACTTTATTGTTACAGCTCATTTGAAAGCAGGTCTTGTTCCTTCTGTACTCAGAAACATTTACCATCCAGTGCCAGTGAATGGCTTAATTCATGGGATCTAGTGTAGTCTGTGAATGCGTTATACAAGTCCTAATTTGTTCATAATTTTCAGCCACGGTCCATAGTTAACCGGCTACTGGATGAAGGACTGCCCAATGTGGCGTTATCTCTCACGATTCTGCAATACAATAATTCACCTAGCGCCTATACGCGGAATGATTTAATTACCTGACCGTCATTATTCTTAATAATTTCAATAGTGTATATAATTATTTATTTAATATGTTCAAATGCTGGTAAACACTAAGACTTTGGTGGAAATCCACAGTGGTTCTCCGATGGAGAATGGCCCCTGTCACAGACGTTGGGATTTTACTCTCCATTGTCAAGTTCACCAGCATGTGATTGTTGCCCATGCTTGGTTGAACAGCCCATTACTTGGACTCGTCTAGAATTTGGAAACCTGCCATGTTTTTAAGATTTTGGTACACAACGATGCTTCATAGTAAATTGTCACTTGTCTCTATAGAAGATTACAAAAAGACTTACGTTTCTAGCTTACTCAGGCTATGACATGACTAACACCTCCACTATACAATTGGGTTCAGCAACCTTTAAATCTGCATAAAAGTATGAATCATCATCTGATGAGTCACCGATTCAAAATACAGTTTTTTTGGTAGCAATTTAGTACAAATACCTTTTTGTGAAATAATTATAACAAAAATGTAATAGACCCATTTATAAGTACAGCTATCTTGATTTGAAGCTTTCGTGACTGCAGGAATCCATACTCTTTGGTTCTTTCGGTAAAGTCATGTAGATAGAAAATTAATAGTTCACGACATTTCGAGACAAACAGCAGGAGAACTGCTGACGCATGAGAAAGAGCTGCTGCAACACGAGGTTATTATAGGCTTTAGGTGGGCTCAACCCAAGGGTAAGTGGGTGGAGCTAGAGATGGAATTTGTACGTAATTGTAATAGATTAGCATGTCAATGTGAGACGGCTCCAGCAACCAGGGGCTGTGCCAATGAGAAGATTTGCATGTCAATGTCAGAGAACCGGACAACAAGAACAGAAAACCCGCAAGAGCAACTACGAGGAGAGACCAGCATGTGAACGAGAGAAATACATGGCGAGAGAGACAGAGAGAGAGAGACGCACAGAGGGACAACACACGAACAGAGAAATACATCCACATAGAGACACACAGACAACCACAGAGAGAGAGGCACACACAGAGACACCGAGAGACCAAACCTAGAGAGAAAGAGAGAGACGTAGAGAGGCTCACACAGAGAGACACAACACAGAGACAGAGAGAGACATACAGAGAGAGACACACAGAGAGAGACACACAGAGAGAGACACATACAGAGAGACAACAGAGAGAGAGAGACACAGACACAATCACAGAGACACAGAGAGAGACATACACCCAGAGAGACACAGAGAGAAAGACAGAGACACACAGAGACAACACAGAGAGACACAGGGAGACAAACCCCCACACAGAGAGACAGAGAGAGATACACACAGAGACAAATAAACAGAGACAAACGCAGAGGGACACATACACAGAAACATCACAGCCAGTTATAGCGTGTTAAAAAATGAGAACTCCCGCCATATCGAGGGAGAGGGGCAACGGGAACTGTGTTAGTGAGACACTTAGCCCGTTAATGTAAAGACATTTTACCTGGTGATGTACTCAGTCGGAAATAACAGCTGACATCGGCACTTACCCTTGGGTTGAGCCCACCTAAAGCCTATATGACCTCGTGTTGCAGCAGCTCTTTCTCCTGCGTCAGCAGTTCTGCTGCTGCGTTTCTCACCTGATGACGGTTGCTTGTGTTGCGATCGTAACGTCGTGATCTATTAATTTTCTATCTATGTGACTTTACCGAAAGAACCAAAGAGTAAGTACAGCTATATTTGGTTATTAAATGATTAAGGTTCAGTGTTTAAATACTCTGGGCATCTATGTATATAAAAGGCTAAGGATGTCTGCAACAATTCAGTTGGCTTCAAGTTCCTGGATCGTCTGCTTTGAACCTGGGACGGAGTTTCTGAATCGTCTACTTTAGGCTCCTAAGACGGTGAATCTGGAGAAGCTTCAGCTCCGAAGATGGTGTTTCTGGATCCTCTGCTTCGCCTCAGATGGTGTTTCAGCTCCGAAGACGATACATGATGGAGGAAATCTCGATGCATTTTTTTTTAATAGTGACATTTTAGTGAAACAGTTGATAATCGATTTTCCGGCACTATTATCCGGCTTCCAACATTATCCGGCGGTCCTGGGCCGATCTGCCCAGACCGCCAAAACTTCTCCTAAGGCTGTAACCAGTTCGTTGATCGGCACCGTGTGTGTGTGTGTGCGCGTGACCAAAAAAAGGTAGCTATGCTTGATTTCAGTGTCTTAATGTTATAGACACTACATTATACACTACATTATACACTACATTAAACTTTAACAATGAAAATACTGCACGTGTATACATTATTCGTGACGAATTACTACAGTAATGAAAACATAAAATATACGGTGCGATCCGGTGAAAAGTGCGTGTAATTTGGTGATCGTCAAACACAAGTTCTTTAAACAAGAGCGTAGCATGTACATCACCCCCTGCAGAGTCTTTCAAGATTGCAGTGGAAAGTACGATAAAGTAAATAGTTGCTTTATTTAAGTAGGATATTTATTTGTGTCAATTTGTATGTTTATTGATGCCTATTTCATTGAGAAAACATTTTAACACGAAAAAAACATCTACACAACACCTAAAAACATACTCTTTGGTTCTTTTGGTAAAGTCACGTAGGTATAAATAATTTTATTTTCTACCTACATGACTTTACCGAAAGAACCAAAGAGTATGGATCCCTGCAGTCACGAAAATTTCAAACCTAAAAACATTCTTGGTTCTTTCGGTAAAGTCACGTATAAGGGAAACAATAAAATAATAAAAATATGAAACAATAAAAATTCTCACGCCGTTTCGACAGCAACACAAGCAATCACCTGATGATGATAATCACTCTTCATTATAAAATAGCCTACTTTTTACATTCTTGCATAACATGTTTTTAGGTTTTGATTCAAAGCTTTCGTGACTGCAGGGATTCATATTTTTTTTTGTAAAGTCCGGTAGAAGGGAAACAATAAAGCAATAAAAATATAAAACAATAAAATTCTCACGACGTTTCGACTGCAACACAAGCAATCATCAGGAGAATTTTATTGTTTTATATTTTTATTGCTTTATTGTTTCCCTTCTACGTGACTTTACTGAAAAAAACCAAGAATATGATTCCCTGCAGTGACGAAAGCTTTAAATCAAAACCTAAAAATATGTTATAAGTAATGAAGAGTGATTATCCGGCCTTTTATGGAAAATCTGGTGACCCCTTCCCCCCCCACCCCCCCGAAGTCGCTGTATAATCGATGATCTGCTCTTTACGCATCGCATTCAGTGTAATTTTCAAGGGTTTGAATCTTTGCAGATTTCATTTCTTACTAAAGATTTCATATTACAACTATTACGTACCTCAGCAAGACACTGGAGGCAATGTACATGATGTATTAAATCGTGAAATGTTATATTTTATGTCTATCTTCTATGTCTTTTATCTTAAAATGTTATCTATCTTCTATCTATATTTATATAAATTTTTGATTGGAAAATTAAATGTAACAAAAATGCGTGAATCTTTATTCAAATCTGATAGATCGGCATATGTTACAGCGGGTACAGCTAGTTTATTATGTTGCTCTAGAGCAAATATTTAATACATCAGCATTACACTATATATCTGGGGCATCATGGCCCTTGACAATTATTATGATGCCCAATATGGAATACCGTACTTATAGGTTTTACTCTCCCCCCCCCCCTATCGAATTCCAGTTGTCCTCTTGCTGTCCAATTGCAAAATTAATACAACTCCATTCAAAACACTGTCAGCTATCGGTGCAGAGCATGTATCTGGTAGATTAAATCGCAGAACTATTTCTGAATTCACTCCATAGACATATTTCTACAGGAGGCGCACACAGCTGGTATATGCCCTTGAAATTATTGTCTGCTGAATGTCAATTCTACTGAATTTGTCATTTCCAGAGTGTAACAAACCAAATTATTTTCTTTTATGGTGCATTTATTGGTAACCAGGCAGAAATCCATCAACTCACCGCACTTGAGAAGAACCCATTTTAGCCATGGATGGCTGCATTAATTCTTACCCAGGTTCTCAAAGCAATTACTGTTGCTGCATTCCTTTTCTGTATTCAATAATCCCAATACTTCATTTGTAATCGGCAAACCGCTTTTCAAATTGCCGGCTTGTTCAGTGGAGGAGCAGACTGACAAGTGGGCGGCTAGGGAAGGCTTAACCTGAAAGACAGGTTATTCGCATGGTGGTCAACAACACCCTCCAGCTCGGATGCAATTGCTGTTGAAGACCGTTGAAATGGGTTTCGTTGAAGTTCGAAATAATTGCGCATTAAAAAGTAGCCAAGCCCAATTAATAAAAAAAATGGGAATGACGTTGATAAGCGACTGGTGTGAAGATGTATTGCTGAGAACTTGGTCAATACTTTGGCACATTAATCACGTCTATGTAAATGTACAGTCTAGTTGGGTAGTGGAGGGTTAAATGACAAGAATTTTGGCATAAAACTACACGCCTCACCTAAAAACAAGGATAGTACACAGTACAGCAAGCTGCATTTGGAAAAGGTCATACACCTTGAGCTTGGACATTGATGAGCGTTTGACAGAGTGTGACAGAAGCTCTCGAGGGTTAAAAATGGATCGACTCCTTACCTGAAACTCACTCATGTCAGTTGAGGACAGTCACATGTGTATGCAAATAGATGGCTTTGCAACACAATCCTGGAGCCGGTCTTTTCTCAGTAATGCTTCTGTCTTAATATCTCATTAGGTGCTTGCATGCCCTGTATTTTAATAGCGTGACCTGGTTACCTTCATTGGCTATTTCATGAGCCTTTGTACGATGCTTGGTAATTTCCATTTTTGTAATGGATTGCCCTTGCGTGTACCGCATTTGTTGTTTCATCCACCTAAAACTTTTCATGCTTTGCAAACGGAAGCAGTTGTTCATTAACACTGAAACCATAATGTGTTATGAAGGAATTTGGTATCGGTCAGTATTCTTTTAACCGGGAGATGAAATTAACTCATTGAGACACATGAAACATTGCCTCTTATGCAAGGGTGATCTGAGTTCCATCTAGAAAATTGAAGCACACAATAGTTGAACAAAATTAAATTAAGAAAAATCTAAACCAAATTTGACAATTTAGTAAAAATGTGAATAAGGCTGCGTACAAAGGGGAATTGCACTCGTAATTAATACAATACATGTGCAGTGTGCAATTGCAGTAAAGAACACTTGTAGATTTTTCATCTTGGAATTTGGAAGGATATTGTTGGTCAGCAATGTGGCCGGGTAGCACTGTGGTTCCAGTGGTTCCAGTGCTTGGCTTACAATCATAATTTTGTGACTTCTGTTCCCAGTGATGTTCAATGACATGGGTGCCACTTTTGAGCAGCAAAGAATGGTAGTCAAATAGACTTGCCCACACCAGCGAATGTAGAATGTTTACTGCCAGTTCTGAACCACCAACAGAGATATCAACTCCACCCCAGTGCTCAGTTGATTATGGGATTACGTTTTAAATTTTGTGGTGCCAGTCCAGAACATCAGCATCATAATTTATGTTCATATAAAAGCGTTTTTTCCCTTCATATTGAAGTGTTAAATTGCCGTTTTACACTTTAGACATTGAAAAAAATATTAAACAAAATGTACCACTCTTTGTAAATGTTGGACATCCTTCTTGGGGACATACAACCTCTTCCATGGTGAATGTATTATTTGGTAAACAAAACATCAGCATGCATTATGTTGCAGGAGAACTGCAAGGCGTAAGCAAAAACAAGTTTTCCCTGTGGGTTTAGAGGGCATAAGGGTTGATGTTTTTTGTTTGTTTTCAGAGCCCCTTCCTCTCCCACCACCACTCAAAACATATTTTTAGTGAATATTCATGAAGGCCAGACGATGCGTCAGTATTGTGTGGAATGGGTGGGGTGTGGGAAGCATGCCGCATTCTTCAAGATCAAAGGGACACATCAGCGATATTTTATTAACAGAAATAACTCTCACAGTGAGAAAATGAAATGCTTTATGGCTTTGTATGTTGAGTGTTCCAACGTAGATGTGTTGTTTGGTTCATGCTGCCCTTGAAAGGCTAAAGGAGACAAGAACAGTGTCTTGTAGATGGAATTCTGGAGTTTTTTGTTGAAGAAAAAACATCTTCTGTCCTGACTTTTATTAGACCCCCTTATGCTTGTAAGAATTGATTAAGTGCCACGGTGGCGAGTTGTTCGATCCTGACCCTGATGCCTGTATATTTGGAGTTTGCACGTTGTCGTCTCCGTGGTCACGTGGATTTTTCTCCTTTGCTTCCTCTGGGTTTTCCCTCAACATTTAGAAACATGCGTTTAGAGTATTTGGCTGCTGCTGTAAATTTCCACGTGATAAGCCACTTCGTTGAGCTATCATTTGTGGCCGGGTCGCTTCATTTGAGCAGTGCTACAATTTGACTTTTTTCAACAAACTTAAGTTAACGTCAGATGTAGATGGGCAGATCCCCTCCCCCCCCCCCCCCCCCATGTTGAGTGAAGTCTGAGTACTCTCGCCTCCAATACAAAGAGTAGGTCAAAAACAGTGTTGAAAGGTTCATTAGAACTCCCTCTTGTGGAGGCCCTGCCGCCAACACTGGCGTGAACAAGCATCAAAGCCTCTGAGTGCCGAGCCATTTTCAGTTGTCTCAAATGCTGCAAATGGCTTCTCTGCTGAGAGGTGTATACATTTGTCTGTAGTTCAGCAACTCCAGGTGGCAAAATTATGGCAATTCTCCCACATTTTGGCAAAGTGCGTCTATTGCTTGGCACCTTGAATAGTTTGAAATGGGCGCCATGCCTTTACCGCACCCAATATTCTATCCATGCCCCTTGACAGGTGAAATGCCACATTTCTGTGGGGATGTTCAACTCTTTTTTTGTGCCATTGCATTTCTGTCCTAGCCCTCCGAGATTACTCCTCCGTTTTGGCAGAATTTAGCAATTGTAGAAGAATAACTTTTCATTTGGTGGAAACTGGATAATTAAGTTATACGTTATCAAGCTATTTTCTGCTAAATGGTGGAATAATGGATTCCAGCAACTTATGAATTAGGCTTCTAATGTTGAGTGTAGATAATTCTGCTGCTTAACTGCAGTAACTGTGGAGTAAACCAATGTGGCTGGAAACAGCTGCGCTCATTTTTCTTTTTTATTTTTCCCTCCCACTGAGCACTAGCTCCCTCCAGCTGACACACAATGAGTCATCAGCCAAGTATTGATCCATTATCCTGGTTTTATTCCTTTTATTGTATTTGCCCTTTAACGAACTAAATTATGCTGGTGGTGTTTAAATAACCAGGCAACGTCCATTTGTCACTCGCATGAATAGAACAACCACTTGCCCACTGCATAGGGTGTACATCGCTGTACGATTCAATTTTTCTGTTTGATCTCTTGTGGTAATGTTCCATTGCATACATCTCCAATTTAGCTCTTGTTCATCCTTCATAATCCATTAATGGCTTGCTACCTTGCGAAGAAGAAAAAAACAGCACTTCCTTTAATCTCTTTGGACATTTTAAAAGAATACATTGTAGTTAAAACAAGAAATCCATCAGCAGGAGCCTTGATTTAATCCTCTGCATTTACAGCGGTATTTCATTGATTTTTTTTTCCTGCTCCCCATTGTGTTGCTAGTCTGGAAATGTAATCTTAGCGATACATATCTTTGTGTATATATGTATATACGTCCTTCAGAATTGTTTGGTTTTTCAGTTCATAAATAATTATTACATTTAAGGTAGGGCGACTTAACACAGAAAGCACTGATCTGAACTAAGGAAGGATTAATGTACATTAATGGATACTCTTCATAACCAGGTAAGAGCCTATTGAGACTAGCAGTCATTGTTCTAGGAAAACCTTGAAAAATAGAGCAACACACTTCTGTAAGTTGTCCTCGGTTTGCGTATCTATACTTGGCCCCCTGCAAAAGAGACGTGCGTTGTTGTGCAGCGGGTTCTCACACGGTCATTGACAGTGAAAACTGAACAGCTGACTGCACTGAACGAAACAGTCTCCTCTATGGTCTTCTTCTTTCGTATGACTGATGTAGATACAGAGCAACAACGACAATTTTACACTCAGTTGGTCAAGCCAGATAACCGTGTCTGGGGCAGCAGAGTATCGCTGTGGTGTCTCAGTGGTCGTATATTAGACGTCCGTTTGGAATGCATAATTGTAGTTTTCAGGATCAAAGGAATGATTATCAAGAACGTTAAATCTTGACAAGAATATGCGTAAGAGACTCAAACGGCGATTTATTGGATAAGTGACTATCTCATGGCATGTTGTGTTTCATTGGATGCAAAGATTTGTTCACCACGGGGTTTAGGGATAGTTTATTTTTCACTCGGCACATTTGGCCAATGTTATCTAAGGCACTCAAGCATTTGAACGCTCTATAAATCCAGTTTCTTTTTAACTAGGCAACTCCTCCCTCCGTAATAGAAAAGGTTTCCACTCTGTGAATCTATAGTGTTTTCTCTTTTTCATCGCACACCAGAATCCAACAGTGTTATCGTTTTGTCCGTACATGTAAACCGTGTATGTAATCACATACTCAAAATACAACGTGATACACGATGCTTCTATGCAATAACAGACTTAAAATGTAACCCGCCGCATGACGCTCGAGTCGGACAGAGCGTCATACTATGTTATAATAACGACGTTTTTCTGGCTGGCTGGTGCGCGATGGCAAGTGTGCGATTGTGATGTCACTCGCATGCCACAGCGTTGAGCCGGTTGTGCGTTGCGCCGACGTCACGCCCCCCCCCCCCCCAAACGCACCCTCCACCCCGGCCATGTATCCCGCGCAAATACGCGGGCAGTGCTAATTGTCATGAACAGAAGACGTGTGCTTGATCCAATATTTTATTGCTTTGCACAGCTTCAGTTTAAAATGCACATGAGGACATTGTAACTGGAAGCTGCTGCGACGTAATGCTTCGCAGACCGGACTTGCAATCCATAGGTCGCAGGTTCGATCTCGTCGTGAAACAGTTGAAACAATGATGCAGGTGAATCCCCCTGCCTCTCCACCTATCGGTATGAATGGTTACACGACAGTTGCTCCATTGGTGCACACGTGTGCACGTGTGCAGGGGTGAAGTGGGAGTACCCAACTGGTTGGCACGGTTGGCCATGTACGGTGTGAAAGAAGTTTAAGTTATATTCAAAATGTCTGGCCAGCATGAAAGTGAAGGCCTGAATTCCCTCTTGAGTGTTTCTCTGTAGCTCCCTCAAGGCCCTAATCCCAGTCGTGGGTTGAGCAAGCAATTGCAAATTACTGTTTAAAAATACTCACAATTTTCATCATGACAACTGCATTATTCGAGAGAAAATAAATGTCGCTGGCTCATGTTTTGGGAAATGATCCTTCAGAGCAGCCTTCTTAAGCTTTTGAACCTTTTTGAAGGAAGCCTTTTTTTTTACATAGGTGGTTAGTTTTTTCCCCCTTAAATGTTGTGTTGCAATGAGCGCTTTTGCCTGACTATGGTTTAATAATCTAGTTAATTTAACCATAACGTTTGCATCATATTTGCCTGATGCGTGGCCTTGAGCTTCGACCTGATTTTTTAACAGGTTTTGAATCTGCAGACACGTTGACATTTCCCCCCATCAGTACACAGGTCTAGGATTTGCATCAATTAATTGCACAGTAGCCATTTCCTAATGAAAAAAAATGAAATAAACTCGATGGCTAAACAGCCCATTATTTGAGCATCATAGTGATTGTATTTGATTGAAATCGTATTTGCTTTTGAATTCAAGGTTTGCACTTACATTGAAAGAAGCTTAATGTGTCCCGATTACCAGGTGAAATCAATATGCCAAAATTGTGCAAAAAATCGCATGCAGTAGATGTACATGGTCGTATTTTTAAGTGCCAATATATTGTCCCAATCCAACATTATTTTTGCCCACTTATTTAAAACTTAACCTGAGGATATACAGTGTTTATTTCTTTTCTATACATCACGTAGACAACAGCCTTCATTGATGGCATGTACCACATATCCAGCCAGGTGGAGCTGTGGTTGGAATGCTTGTCTCGCAATTAGAAGATTGTACGTTAAAATCCAAGGGGTTAACAACAGCTTGTCAATATATATTTTTGCTTTATATCATCTATAGGGGGTGCCACGGTGGCGAGATGTTAACTACCTTGCCTGGTATACAGGAGGTCGTGGGTTCGATCCCAACACTGAAGTCTATATATTTGGAGCTTTCATGTTTTCCCCGTGCTTACGTGGATTTTTCTCCAGGTACTCTGGGTTTTCACTCCACATTTAGAAACATGCGTTGAAAATATGTGGCTGCTATACATTTCCACATGATCAGCCACTTCGTTGGACTATCATTTGTGGCCCGGTCGCTTCTGAAAAATTTCTGTACAGCTCAATGGGCCGTACCTGGTAAAATTAAAATAGTTGAGTTTTATATATAACTTTAACACCACTCTGGAAAGACTCAAACCTGCCATGAGAATGCGGAATTTCCATTGCTAGCTCAGGACCACCAACGGAGATGAACACCACCCTATTTCGTGCTTGAGCAAGGAAACAATTTGACTTGCTCTAATTGTGATATAGGTCATCCATCTTGTGAAATAGTACGCATCTTTGTTTTTTTTTTAAAGGGTCCCTAGTCCTTGGAGGAGCTTAGGTGTTTTATGCAAGGTCGCCTTTGTGCATTCTTTTAGAAATGGGAAAATTGGTACTTATATTTCCTGAAAATTTTGAAATTGGCTATCAGCTCCTTGAATACTTCTTTCCACAGAAATCTAGTTTGTGTTTGGTTAATCAACACTGTGTGAGAGCCACACATGGCTGCTGTACGTATGACTATTTGCCCTTGCGTGTCTTTAAGACTCAGTAATTAGGACACTGAATGGCTGCGTCTGCATCCAGAGCTTGTTTTTTTCTCTAGTGTACTGCAATGTGATCGCAAGGTGCATAGCATACGCCGCTGTAGACAAAGCATTGTGCAGCGGAGAGCGTTATTTGGAGATTTCTACAAATGCAACTAATTAATCAAATATGTGTGGTGAAAATGTCGCTGAACAAAAGAAAATAATACTTTGACACACACACAACTAGAAAACAATAAACTATGCATCATTAAGAAATGTTTAGTAATCAGTCGGGATAAAATCACGAAGGAGGTCAGTGAGAGCAGGATGGAGTGCTTTAATTAGACCGAAATTGATTAATGAAGACAATTTACCTGTGTGCTTGATAATTTTTTGCAATCGTCATGTATTGCCTATAATGATGTGGATCAGAAACATGGCCATTAATTAAAACTAAAATCAGCAAAAGCTGAACATTACGTAAAGAAGCATGGAGGGTAGGGGTGATGTATGCTTGGTATTAGACCGATAATACAAAAGTGGAACACATGAATCAGGGAACAAATGTGAATTCATTCCATCATATCAGCTGTTCAGAAACATAAGATGGATTGGGCAGGTTATGTCATGAGAGTGGATGATGGTTGATGGATGAGAGTAGTGATGGAATGGCAGCCAAAGTAGAGCACACGGCCGAGAAAACAGGCTCTGCAGAGCTGGAGTGATGAGATCAGCATACAGACTCCGAATATACAGGTGTCTGGGATGGAATGAAAATCACAACCTCTTGTATACCAGGCGAGGTAGTTAACATCTCGCCACCGTGATGCCCTCAATCAGCCAAGCAAGAGCTTGCTGCCTTGCCAATAGCTATACCATTCCAACGTCTGGTATCCTATAAAAACGTGCCTTCAGGATGCAGTAAGCAGTTCAGACACAACAATAAAGCTTTGGAATACTGCTGATGAGTATGTTTCTAGATTCAAATGCAACCGGTATGTTTATAGATGCTCTGAAGCCTTCATAATTACCTGACATCATTGGCTTTAATTGTATAATGTTATATTTCCAGGAACGCTTTACTAAGTGTTGAACGTGTTGTGGGAGGAGTTTTGCATTGGGATGTTTGGCAAATTCCTTAATGAGTGTTATGCATCCCAGAGGATACCCAAGTATGAAATGATACCAATCAAAAGTTAAGAAATGTTGGTGTGACTCAATTTTCTGCACTGCTATCTACTGGTCATCTTGTAGGTTGGGAGTCTTGCGTGTATGCTAAAATCTGTATGATCCACCAATGTGCATCTAAAGAGCTGGATTACAAGCTTCTATGCTAAAATCTGTATGATCCACCAATGTGCATCTAAAGAGCTGGATTACAAGCTTCTACGACGAGTTGGGAGGCTGGGATTTTTACAGCAAAGGCAAAGGCCTCACGATGTATGTTGTTTCCATAAATCTCCTATTTGGCCTTCGAATTAACCATTGGAACTTTTTATCTCTTGAACTTTGTTTGCAACATACGTAGCCAACTGTGCTAATTGGAGGGCTTTGGCAATCTGAAGGTTATACGTTAAAATCGAGGTGTGCATATATTTCATTCTTGGTCAATAAAATGACAACCGCAAAAGTGGTTATTATTTTAACAGACTGGCCCCATGCCATGAGAATGTGGAATTTCCACCAATGGCTCAGGTTGAGCATTGTCCCATTGTTTAAACAGGTTGGCACTCTACCTCGACTCCAGTGTTAGCTCATGCAGTACTCATTGTCGCTTGTTTTGTCTGCCTTGTCCTTCCTCCACAGTGTCTGGCCTGGGCTTCGGCATGATGAGCGGTGCGTTTTCTGGCGTGAACATCCTTGCCGAGTCTCTGGGGCCCGGGACGGTAGGAATCCACGGGGACTCTGCGCACTACTTCCTCTCATCAGGTTGGCCTTACTTGTTGGGTTAAGGTTTTTTGAACTACTGCAGTCTTTGTCCTTAATCTGATTGTGTATTTTTGCTGGTTATTCAAGTGTTGACTCGGGAAGGTAATGCCCTTAGCCAGATTTATAAACCAATAGACGTGTGTTAAATGGCATTACCTTCCTGGGTTAAATTGCAATCAACTTTCCGAGGTAAAACCAGGTTCTTGTGTGTAAAATTGTGAAACTCACCTTAATTTTATTTAATTTTAAATACATTTTATGACTTCGGTGTGCACTTACATTGACTTTGCCATATGTGATGTGTTTTACAAACACATCTAAACAGCACTCGGAAGTATAATATTCTCAATATTGTTTCCAATGAAGGTCCCTAATACCCCTTCTGAGTTAGTGAATGAAATCCAGTGACACTACTGTTGAGATCTTTTCTATTGTGATGCTTATAGTTTAGTGGATTTTTTTACAGGGAAATGCTTAACTGTCTGCCAAGATGTGGATAGTGCAAATGAGTCACATTGCCATGGCAATTGTATGGATTATTGATAAAGGTGGCATTGCCACATTTTAGCCAAATATCTAATGAAAATTTACATTCACCAACAATTAAATTTGGCTCATGGTGTTTAAACTATAAAAAACACACAAAAATGCATGCTGTTTGAAATGTTCAGTAAACAAGAGTTGAAAATGAAACTATTATTTTCAAAATGTTCCCTGACTTGCTATTTACACTTGTATTACCGGTTTGTAAATTCCCACTTTTAGAGACTGAACCCAAGAGCACATGTTTACACACAACAGCGTTATAGAGAATTATGATTTGCTTCACAGGGCATTAACTTGCATTATAAACAAGTGGCATGTACACATTTCATGTTCAGTTCTGAGTTTATATGTTAGCTGTGTAATAATGCCGTACAATCTCAAGGGAGACACAGGATTGATTTTGAGAAGAAAGGCGAGTTATTATTTTCTTACAATTTAGTTGCAGGTAATGTTTTAATACGGTGATATGACACCAGCACACAATGTCATAGGGTCTAATACATCCACCGTTCAGGATGCAACGTAAATTGGCAATTTCCTGCACGAATTACCATTTTATGCTTTTGAACCGAGCCGTTTGACTTCAGAGCGCTGGAATGAGTTACCGGGCTTAAGGTCAACTCGACCGACTCGCACGTGGTGGACAAATCTTAAAGATTGATCATCAGACACAGCTGAAAACATAAACTCTTACTCACTGCTCATTCCCTGCACTTGAGTCTCGTGTAACACATGCGTGTCTTCTCCTGCAGCCTTCATGACCATGGCCATGGTGCTCCTGCACACTGCCTGGGGTGTGGTCTTCTTCCAGTCCTGCGACAGGAAACACTGGTGGGGAGTGGCTGCGGTTGTTTTAAGTCACGTCTTCGTCTCCTCACTGGTGAGCGTGAAATGTGTAGAGCCAATTCCATTCAGCTCCTTGTCAATTACCTGCCCCGGTGAGAGGCCTGTAACATGCATTGTAAACTTTATTTTGCAAGGAGAGCGAGGGGGAGATAAGTTGTAAAATGTACAACTGCTCATTTAATACCACGACAGGCTGAGGATAATAAATACATCAACGGAGGAAGCCGTCTGTTTGCTTGTCGATATAAAATAAATCATTCCAGTGACTGAATGATTATTCCAGACAAATGTTTCCCTGTGTCCCTTTGTTTTAACAAGGTAAATATTAGACCACTTTGGATTTGTTTTGCGTTGTCAGCAGGGTGCGTCTACATCCTGAGTGCATTATAATTAACTGGAGGTGCAGCGAATAGCACTTTTTACGAATTGGCTTACCTAGCTATTCTGCTATTCCTAATTATGACTTCTGTTGACGTACATTTTCAATATGTTGGCAAGTATCTCCTCCATCTATCTTTTTCCCTGTCCTTGATTCTAACTACCTGTCTTCATGTTTGCTTCTCAATCTGTCTGTGTGGACATCCGTTTGTCTTTATCTGTCTTTATCTGTCTTTATGTATCGGTGTGTGTCTCTTTCACAGTGTCTCTGTTTTGCTGTATTTATTTCTCGCTCAGTATATCTAATCACTCTCCCTGATAATGTGCTGCTTCTCTTGTCACAGCCCCAGTCCTCTATCCTTATTCCTCTTTCTAGCCACACCCCCACTGTGGCTACGGTGGTCATTTGACTTTAGTGGCCCGCAGTGTCCCCAATGTTTTACTTCACGTTGTTTTAAATGCTTAAATTTGGCAAATGACCAAACAAAACCAGCGTTCAGAGGCATGCATAAAAAAATGAAGTGAGTCTGTTTTTTTTTGTAAGCACGCCTGAAAAAATTCACATAGCCAAATTAACGTGAACATTCTTCCTTGTATGAGGCATTCATTTCTGCTGTCATAAAAACAAAAAAAATTACCGTTGGTGTGAACATGCCTTATATTATACAGTTAATTGTGACTGCAATATAACGGCCTGGTGTTTTCCTCATCAGCTGTAATGTAACGTGGGAACAAACTGATCTACAGTTGATGACATGACTGTGTTGCAGTGAACGGTCAGATCTTTTCCGAGCATGTCGCTGTGTCTGCTGATCAATCTCAAGAGACGTTTTAACTTGATGCTATCGAAGAGTCCAATTTTTGTAACATTTAATATGCAGTGAAACATCTCCTTGCTAATATGAGCATTGTATGAATGCTTATCACTAGCAGCCCTTTCCCAGTTTGGTAATTCCACAGTACTGTAATGGGGGCCAGTCTAAAATCATGACCACTGTTAATGTCACATTGTATTGACCCCACAACGATGATTAGCTGACAGCTTCTGATTAAGTAATGATCTCACAATCCTCCAAGTGAAATTTGAGGGCTTTACCAACATAGTCTTACAAGATATGTACTTGTATATCGTTTAATGATTCTTTAACCTCTAGGCTTTCATTAGATTCGTATTCTGTGTTTGTTCAGTTTTGTCACCTCTATGAGAAATATCAGTATCTAGCTGGACATTACCCAAACGCAGGTCCCCTTGTCTGCTCTGTATCTTGTGGAGAGCGGTCGTTTTGTGGTTGGGGCACTGAGCCACGAATCTGGCATCCCAGGTTCAATTCCCGCTCACAGTCAACACCAGTGATGATTATCTGAACCGGTCCTCGGCCTCCCCTCGGTGGACTCAGCCTAAAATGCGTACTTGGTGTGGTGTGTAGTAAACATCGCCACTAGGAAGACAAACACGGTTAGGCGTGATGTTGGCCACCCACCCCCTCGTGTGTTGTGCCGGCCTTCATAGGTGCTCGCTAACAGCACTTTTGTTCAGGCTATAAGGAGGATCTTTGTCTTTTTGTCTGTGTATTGTAAACATGGTGACTTGTGCAAACGCCGCGTTCACAACGGTGGTGTTGTTGTTGCCTGCAGACGTTCGCGAATCCCAATTACGAGGCGAGCTTGATACCGGCCTACCTCATGATGGCCGCCTTCGGCACGTGGGCTTACTTCACGTCCGGCGGCTCGCTGAGGAACATCAAGAGCTTTGTGACGTGCAAGAGCTCTGAGTATCTGCTGGCCAGCCACCGCCAAAGATAGGGCTGCCTGCCCCTCGGCGTGCGATTCAGCATGCGTGGCTGTGTTCGTGGACGTGCAAATATGCGTGTATTTTGGGGTGAAATGCTGTCGATCCAGGAGTGTGTGTGGAGCACGGGGAGCTGCGACTCATCCCACTGAGGCTTTGCCTCTCAGTCATAATAATTCAAATAGAACTGCATGTGGACAGTGCCATAGCAGTAGCTGCTCCTGTTGTCTTCACATTTATTAATTTGAGGTTATTGTGTAGCTACACACGTAGGTCATACGTTGTCACAAGCTCTCCAATTCTATTTTAAAGGTTCATGAATGAGAGGAAATATTTGAAAAATTGCAGCTGCGCGACTTGCAGATGCACCGCCGTGTCGGCCTCTTGTGATGTCCCCACCACGTTTGTTTTTTTTTCAACGGCGAGGTTCCTGTTCCTCGGCTACTTGACGTTGTGCACTGCATGGTGGGCGTCGCTTCATCTTCGCATGAAGAGCTCAGTGTCTGAAGCCACAATGGCAGCACAACGTCTTGCAGCCGGGAGCTGGGATTTCGGAGATAAAACATTTTTTCATTCAAAGAAGCCAAATTAATCTGCACACGTTTCTGTGAAACATTGTTTTGAAAATGTAGCGAAATAGCACTCAATTGTTTTTGGGTTACATTTTCCTTTGAAAGTCCATGAAAAAATCTACAATTTTTTTTACCAATTGTGTTTCCTGGCCACTTGTCATCTTATGGTCTGGATGCACATTCGAGAAATAACTTTTAAAGTCCAGTGCAAAGAAGCTGCAGCTTATCCTTCAATAATCATTCTTTTTTTGTTTCTAGAAAATACCTGTATCCTGGTTGAGTGGCAAGGTTGTCGTTGGTATAGTGTGTTAAGCTCTGCTCTTGATGCTGATTAAGATGTTGAACAGGACACCGAGCAATACATCTTAGAGGTTCACTCAATGGCAATTTCTTGGAAGTTCATGTGTCGCATCGTTTGATTTGTGGGGGGGGGGGGGGGTTAAAGGGAGAAGTAATGGAGGAGAAAGCAATCTCCCTCATTCTGTCTGCCCACATCTCTCTTTGTCACTCACAGTGGGATTTTTGAGTGTGCCCCAAAAGGATGTTTGCTGGCGCCTGGCACTGTGTGCTTGCATGTGTGTTTGTGAATGTGTGTCGGATGCATTTATATGTAAATCCCTCTTTCCCCATGGAGCAATATTATTTTGGTATTTATTTACTCATGGTAGATTTTCAGCTACACTTTTTAGATTTACCCAATTCTGCCCTCATTAACTGCCATTATTTCCAGCGAACGATCATCCTGCACTGTATCAGTCAACACGTGCGTCATGTGTATTGATCAAGTTGCATTAAGTGTGACGGACCGGTAAACCTGAAAAGCTGCCCATTGTGGGGGACTGAAGAGTTAACTTATTTGACTAATATGAGACGAGAAGAGAAATAGTAAACCTCCTCCACATGTGTCTATGTGAGTGTGTACGTGCATACATGTGGGGAGCGGTAGTGTAGCGGTTAGCGCTACGCTGCACTACGAACCTGGCGATCCGGGTTCGATTCCCGCTCACGGCCAACACCAGTGACGATTATCTGAACCGGTCCTGGGCCTCCCCTAGGTCGACTCAACCTCAAATTAGTACCTGGTGCAGTGTGTAAATATCGCCACTAGCGAGACACAAGCGGCCGTGCCGGCCTTCATAGGTGTGCTCGCTAACAGCACTTGCCCCAACAGTCTGTTACAGGCTATACGGGGCATCTTTGCCATTTTTTTGCGTGAATAGAAAAACGCCTCAATGTCATCTCACTGTCTTGTTTGAAATTGCCATGCCAGTGAAGTATTTTGAGTTTTACACAAATTGGACCGAAAGATGCTTTCGTACAACACAACAGCTCCCGCAGGTAACGTGATGAAACATTTAACTTAAAGATGAAGGATACCGATTGTGTAGGTGACCCATTTCGCTTTGCTTATGTGATATGTTGGCACAAGGCACTTATGTTTTTTGAGTGATAGTGTGCGTGGCACTTCAGTATCACTTCTGTAATCTAGCAATAAAACATCCAGCAAGTGGTTCACCTAGTTTATATCCTGGCAACAATAATACGCATAAATACATTATTTATGCTGTAATTTGCAATGACGTGTGCTGTGGCAGTTTATGGGGTGCGTCGGCTGATGGCCAATTGGTACACCAAGGAAAAGCTATCATTTCGAACACGTGTTTTGCGTCTCCATTGCAAGGTTGCCCGTAAATGCCTTTCATTAAGGTCTATCTTCGAAAATATTTAGTTGACTATCAGTGAGTAAAACCCACTGGGGCTACGCGTGTGAGAAGCAGAATCCATGATTGCGTTGCACTGTGCTCCTACGTCTACGACCATCGCCGCCTTCAACTTGCACTGACTGGTGTGATGAAGTATGGCCAAAATACCCGCAGCAGAAGTGGGCAGGCCATCGTGCAGCAGTGAATTGACAAAAAGGGCTGTATTTGTATAAAACCTAGCATTTTTAATATTTTATATACTGTACACAACTTCAATGCGACAGCATTGGCATAATTCCTTCATCAGGTAAATTGATTTCCTTTCAAACAAGTGAAAGCGTAGGTTTGCGATGTAGAGTAAAATAGAGTATTGTATTAGAGTCCAGGGGTGGGGAACGTCCGGCCCGCGGGCCGTATGAGGCCCGCAAAATCAGTTGGTCTGCTGGCCCTGCCAAGGCAACCGCAGGCGGGACTCGAAATTCAATAAATCTAGGAGCAAACCTGGAAAAGCAGTTTCGAGTAGCAACATCATTAATACCAGCTAACATCATCAATACCAGCTAACATCACCACACACCTCACCAAAGAGAAGCAGTTCCAGCCATCACATTAGGGGTGAGTTAATTAAATGTTTGACCAAATAATAACAGGCTAATTTTTAAGTTGATAATTTTGTATGGCCCGCGAATGATGTTATAAATATCCCAATGGACCTTGGCAGAAAAGAGGTTTCCCACCCCTGTATTAGACGATGACCACCTTTCACCCTGTTGCAATCTGCCAATGAACACGCATGTTCAAAATAAATGCATGTAAACAATATCCGCGTTGCTGTGATCACGACTCTTTATTAACAGGTCCAGCCAATATGCAATCGCGCTGGATATCCTCATTGACTCTCCTGTTGTCCGTAACTTTGTGGGTTAAGGGGAAACACCACAGATTGACGCATAGAAGAGACTTACGATGGGTTAGCTCTGCTTTGTATGTATGTCGCAGATTAGCCCAAGAAGCTCATGGTTCCACGCACTTCATCTTTTTTCCACAGTGAGATTCAAAATAAAAGGATTAAAACATTCCTGTGGGAGTGAGAGGAAGTCTGCAGAACAGACCCTTACAAATGATGTGGTCATGTTTCCAACCGACATAGCAAATCTAAATTTTAGGCATTGTAAGAGGCATTAACATAGCACGTGTATTCATTTATCTTTTCCTTCATGTTGAAACTCCAAACATTTTATTTTGGTTTTGCTATACAGTTTTTCACTTTCACGGGCAAAATAATGCGAGTCGCATTAAATTGTGGATGACAGAATTAGTTTAACAAAAACATGAAAAAGTTTAAGCAAAATCGAGCTATAACGTCCATGACAATACGTTTTTAATAATGTTTGGCATGCGAGGTAATGTTTGTCTGATTTTACTTGTATAATACCCCACTGATTGTCTAAAGTGTTTATTATTTTTTTTGTCTTTGACAAGTGGGAAACTTTCAATAATGAGCTAATTCATATGCACAGACTTGCACTCGCTTTCGAGGATAATAGCTCTCCATATGTTTGAACACAGAACGCAGAGGATTTAAAATTGAACATTATTTTTGTTCATCTTTTCAAAGCATCTCGTTATTGCATTGTTGGACATTTGGATGGATCGGTGTGCGACATTACTAAGCAAACATCTTCACTTGGCTTGATACACGTGTGTAGGTATACATACTGCAATTTGTTCAGCACCTTTGGGCAAATCGCCCGAAGATGCTGGATGTAATTACCAGCGAAACGTCGTACTCAAATTCTAAATGTTGTGGATTCACTCTTGAAACACACCGGTGGGCTGAAGAAGTAACTAATTGGCGTTTTGTTAACGTGACAGTCATACGCCACATCTTTCACACGTACATGCATCGACGAATAGGCGCACCGTGTGCTGCCAGATAGAAGATCGTTAACGAAAAAGATTTGGGCTATGACGGAAACATGCTGCATGTTGCTTTAATAAGTGACACTTGGTATGAAAGCATTAATTATTTGACTCGCCACACGCAGAGTACTGTCACACATAAACATGTCTCCACTCTGAAACACCAAAAATAGAAGCGCTTCCAGAGAAATCAGATATGCAGTTGATCACTCGCTATAAAAACTCACGCTAAAAAATATATAGTAATGGATGCATACGTCTAAAGTGTGTCTGTACAATTCATGACTTGGCAAACATATAGCAAAATAGTTCCTGCCAACACGATAATACTGTCACTGTTAAAACAATGGTCGTGCGTGCTGAGACACTTTGTTCACGCGTTGCGCTGATGGTCCAATGCTGGCATGCCGAATATCACTTGACGTTTCATAGTGGAAGGGCTGATGGATTGTCATGCGTTGGGAGTGATCAAGAGCACAGTGACGTGGTATTTATTTTTGGTTTTGGCAGCAGCATGTGTGACATTTGCATCAGAAGGTGCGTGTTTTGTGGCAGGTGATATTCACATTGCACTTACTGATTTCATAGATACTAATCTCCTTAAATACAGGTGTGCATTATAAACCAGACTTTGAAAGAAACGTTTGCCAAGACGTTGCCTTTAAGATGTGTTTTTCTGAGTAGATATTTCATATAACTGGAATAAAAATATTTAAGATCGCTACAGTGGTAATCAGGAGAAATCATTGTTTATAACTGCGCAAAAACTAACTTTAATCTTGTTTTTGCAAAAAAAAAGTCAAATAATGCTGCCGGGCTGCTGTTTGTATGTTTCGATTCACGTTGGGATAGTATGCCAAACGGTGTAAAGTGCAGTTATTGTTTAATCACAGTGTTTTAAAACGACAGATTTGTGCATCACCGTGTAGTTGCCACTTGCCGACCTTGTAATAAAAACACATTCCTGCGGAGGGAGCTGGTATGAACGTTGGGTTGCTCGGTCAATGGCCAGGGTCAACGGCGGCGTGGTGTATTCCGAAAATATTCCCGACTGTGAGGGCGGGCACAAGCCGGCGTGAGTAGGTTAAACGTTGAGTTTTATAAGGGCACCACGGGGTGACCAGTCCCTCCCCACCCAGCCCCACCCCTCCCACCCCCCACCCAGCCCCACCCTCCCCACCCAGCCCCTCCCCAACCTCCCCTCTCCACCCAGCCCCACCCCTCCCATTTTTGGATGCACGACGGACGGACGGACACAATAATACCCTGTTGGCTGGTGTAACCAGGAGGTTCCTACCAGTATAAAGTAATGAAGAAGCTGCCAAGAGGACCCCTCACTTTATCAACGATCTGACATCGAGGTTTCTCCTGCGAGTCTCCCAATTGTTGGATCGCAATTGACACTTAAATTGGGGTTCTCCGGGCACCGTAATTACACATGCAACAAATGCCCTGCTTACAAGAATCCTCACAATACTAAGACAATTTGTAGAATTTTAAGTAATGTCCTTTTTTAAAATCTAATGCCATGTAAGATAATGATATTGGTGTTTTGGAACGTCTGTTTTCTCCTATTGACAGAATTAGAAATATTTCAAACATCACAGATTTAGACTGTCCACAAATTCCAGAGAAGGTGTGTGGCATGCGTTAAACGTTACATTGTGACCCTTTGTGTACTGTCTATCCAACATTTGTACTACGGCAGCTAAAATTATGGAACGTCTAAGTTATAAAATTAAGTGTTCAGTGAAAGGAACATTTCTGCTCAGAAAATCACTGCTGTCTGATGATACGGGGCAAAGGGCACACGTGTCAGAGTAGGATTTTGGTGTGTTGCCGTTGAACATAATTTGCACTGTGAACAGAGTGCAGCATAGTAGCGGACAGATTTTTTTTTGTTTCTACAAACAAGCACTGCTCATTTGCGCAGGAATCACGGGTGGGAGGTGGGTGGGGGATTGGGGGGAGGGGGTGGTGGGGGCGTGACGTCATCACGCACCGGCCCGGCTCAACGCCGTGGGATGCGCGTGACGTCATCGCTCAGTTCTCCACCGTGCGCAAGCCAGCCAGCAAAATTTGTTTTGCTTCCGATATAGTATGACGTGCATGGTGGTTTTATGTTGTAGTACAAGCCAGGCGACCAAGTTAAATATTTTTTTATTTTTACATTGTCAAAATGCGTCATTGCCATTCATTCCTATTGGTCCAAGCACTGGACGTCTGATACTGTCTGGCATTGCTCTTTGTTGAGTTGGCTTATGCAGGATTTATGAGCATACTAAATGCCAATATTTGAATAACCATAGATTAACTGTATGCTGACACTGCATAAATGCAGGCTGGTATACCGCATGTAAACCAATCGCAGCCCATCATTACATGAATCATGCTGGCGATCTGTGTGATGCTGATAATTATAAGATAATGCAACGTACGGACTGTATTTTCCATGTTCCTTGTGTGTTTTTTTTATTCCTCTCGATAGTTTCCTGAAACGATTTCCCCCCCATATTGTCATGATGGTACTGTACAGATAATAATCTCTACAAGGTAACACATCTTGCCTTAGCTGATGAAAAACCCCATCAGCTGGGAAAGAAATATGTATAGGGGGTCAGGGCAAAATGTGTAAAAAAATATTTGTCAGATAAGGGCACGTGTCCTATTAAACAAACCTTTGAGGTTTTGCCAGCCCACTGTAGCTATAGGTTAAAGGGAAGAGCTATGTTACATAACAACACACAATAGATAATTAGTGCTTTGTGTAGCCATGCTCTTGTATAAAAAAAAAAACAATCCAAAGTTACAAGGGATGTAACAATGAATAAACTCAAAATAGATGATTGTGCTTACGAATCAGGCATCAGATCGCGTGTGCAGCAATTTATGTTTTTCGATGCGTATGTTGTATGTAATGAGTTCACTTGATTCCTGCAGCTGCTTGTGGCTGCTTACATTCACCACAATGTAAAAAATTATCGATTCTAGAATCAAATCCACTTACACTCCCCCCTCCCCCACCACCACATTTTTTTCAATCCACTTCTGCATGAAGACCTCCCCATGCTTTGTTGGTCGTGTTGATTTTTTGTTACCATACTTCACCACACTGGTTCATGCAGGTTGAGAGGTGAATCGAATCGTGAACCATAATACGTGACAATCAAAGTGACAGCTGTGTGTTGAGAAGGGGATGGGGGCGGGCTGCATTTACGCGTTTAATTGCGATCGTGGTTTTGAAAACTGCTCCACAATTGAAATTGGGTACATTTGTGGCTGGTTTTTTGAAGCCAGTGGCTAAATCAGGCTGCTGCACATTCACTGAAAATGGTGCAAATTCATCCCAGGGTTACTTGAGAGCCCAAGCATGTATCATCCTTATGTACTGTGGTGTATACTGGTAATAGTCGATGTATGAGCTTTTCATACAGACAAATCCGTGAGTAGCCTTGATCTTCACTTGAAAAAAAAAACCTGTCATATTGACTCGCATTTTGGAATTAATTGGTGTGATATTTTTTTTTGCAGAGCTTAGGGGTGTGAATTTATCTTATATGTATGTGCAGCGCTTCCTTTTGTTATGTCGTTGCACCAAAACCGTCATTTTTAAAAAATACCCAATGCCAAAACGCATCGCTTACTCTTTGAAAATGAATTGTGTCTTGCATTGCGTTGGTAAAAATTTTTTTTAAAATTTTAAGTTGAATTCTATTACTTGTGTACAGTGTTTCCAATCGTGTTTGTCAATCAAGGGCAATTTTCGAAAAAAAATGTTTTTTGTAGCAAATTTACTGTATATAAGAAACAGTAAGTTAAGTCAATGTACGAATGTGTTTAAGAGACTGGATAAATTATGGTGTAGCTTTTATGAATATTTAGCTAATGTATACTTTAACATATTTGATGGTAGCCGCTTCACTTCGAGAAAAATCTTTAATGGCTTCAGGTGATGATGTCCTCCTGTTCTATTTAAGACCGGAAGCAGGTGGATGGCTTCACCATTCTGGCAAATCGCCCGATGATGCTGGATGTAATTACCAGCGAAACGTCGTACTCAAATTGTAAATGTTGTGGATTTACTCTCCAAAACACCGGTTGGCTGAAGTAACTATTTGGCGTTTTGTTTACGTTACAAACCCCTGACTAATTGGCTGTGTCGGGTGGTGGAGGGTTTCGACACATTTATACTTATGAATAATATTGGTCGTGAAATCCTCCGTGTTAAAAATCATTAAGCTGCAGAGAAAGCCTTTAGGCTAAAATTCACACTGCAAGTACTGTCGTAGTGCAGTGGATTACAAAGGAGCCACCTCCATGTGTCACCATCTCGAGTCGTGCCTACCTGCAGCCATGGAATTACTTTGGAAGGTTAGAGCTGTACGCGTGGCTTTGTATGCTGTACCAATGACCCTTTGAATTATAAAAGCAAACCGTGATTTTAAATAAATTTGAGAACAAAGCGCAATGTGGTATACGTGGGGTTTTCTGTGTCGCATGTATTTGGTACAGTCTTCTACTTACGAACCTAATTCGTTCATGAGACCCGTTCGTAAGTAGGAACACAATAATGCACTGCATTTAAATGCCCATATGGTCAGTGTTATGAAATGTGTGACGGTTACAAAAAAGGGAAGCATTGTTAAACTCATTACATCTCGCGGAGGATCGCTCCTCAGTGCAAACTAGTTACGCCGTTCAGTTTTCAAGTGCGAGTTCACTTTTTAAGTCAATGTTTTTTTATATTTCATGGAAGCTGTTTCATAAATACGAGTGCTCGTATGTCGAGGACTGACTGTTGAATTTATTCCACACCGTACGTAACCAACTGCTTATCAGAGGCACATCATGTGGTGCTTCTCGTTGTATAGTAATTCCTGTGATTTGTATCTCTTTTCTGTATGGGAACTTGCCTGGAACAATAATGAATGATAATGTGGCGACATTGATGATTTACCACAAAATGATTTTTGTGACCAATATTGCTCCGAACGTTTGTTGGGTTAGCTCGCGTAAATGTGTCATAAACCCACCTCTACCGGACACAGCCAATTAGTACAGTTTGTCACATGAACAAAACGTGCCAATGATTTAGTACTTAAGGCGATTGCCTGATGAAGTTGGTTGTAATCATCAGCGAAATGTCGTACTCAAATTGTAAATGTTGTGGGTTTACTTTCCAACACACCGGTGTGCTGAATTAGTAACTAATTGGGCACATTTTGTTCACGTGACGAACCTTATTCATTGGCTGTGTTGGGTGGAGGTGGGTTTACGACACATTGACGCGATCTAACGCAATAAAAAAACGTTATGAACATTGTGATGCTTTGTTTATAATTATATTTAAACATTTGTAGGAAATCTTAACAAATTTAACCCATAAAAGATTACAAACTTAACTTCACATTGAAAAACAAAAGATGCATGTTGCACTAGAGAATCTATACATTTTCAAGAATAACAGCAGTGATCCGATATTGTTACGTCAAGCCCATAAATGATGATAACGATGAGATTGCAGGTGACTCGAATAAAAAAAAACATTGAACTTCATCCTTAAACGGAAGTTCTCATACAGAGTCATAGGGTGGCGCTAAAGGACCATGAATATATTCCTGCACTCACAACATCCGTGAGCTCCATTTGCCTCTGATATGTACCATAAGTTTATATCTATGGACCGCTACTCATTGTTGGTTCGTTGTGCATGTGCATATTTCTCGATATGTATTAGGCCCTTTTGTCAATCCACTGCATGATATATTACCATATTTTACCATATACAAACGAACCTTATAGCGGGATCCCGGGGTCCCATAAGCCCCCGGCTCTCGCATAAACTGCGTTGCGACGTAATTTTATGTCTGCTGAAGGCGAACGATACGACAATCTATTCCTCTCGACGAGCCGTACACGATGCACTCATCAAACTTTCAAAGTGTTGTTTATGACTACAGCAATTTTGGCAACGACACGACAACAGAATGATCCGCGCCAGGTGGGTCGCGGCGTTTATGTGCGCGGTGGGACGGAGTCGCCACAAATAAATTTGATAATTACGATTTTGACTTCTGTTTATTTGGGACCTCGGGGTCCCGCCATAAGGTTCAACTGCTCAACCGGAGCTATTGATGCTTTCATACTTGGATTGCCGTTGTTACTGTTCGGCTTTCTCTGGTCTAACACTGGTGAGACTAGGCTTTAAAGAACGTTGTCTCTGGTGTAGGTCGATCAGTTTCAAAGACAATGCATATATTTAACAGAGCATATTCTTTGATTATTTCGGGAAAGTCACGTAGATAGAAAAATAATAATTAAAACATCCATTTTCCTGATGACGAACGTCGTGGTTTTTGTTTTTATTTTATTATTGATTCTTTTTTTCACTTTCTATTTTTTTTATAATTTCTATCTCCGTGACTTTACCGAAAGAATCAAAGAATATTAATTCCTGCAGTCACGAAAGTTTTAAGTCAAAATTTATTAGAGCATGTTCGTTTGCATGTGTTTGCCACAGGTTACGTCTGGTTAATGCAGACCCCTGATGCCTTTCAACAGGTATATATTTGGTGTTTGAACATTTTAACACCTGTTTCATTGCCAGAAAGGCTAAAGCCTATTATTTTTCCCATCACACTTCACCACGCTGGTCAGTGTGGTTTAAAGGCGGAGAATGTTGGAGCAAAGTTTCAGTAACGCAATGGATCTTGTTGCACTGCCCCCAGCTGACAACGTAGTCCAGCAGCAGCAGCAACCTACAACACACGTGTTACCTGTGTAACAGGACATCACACGTGTTACCTGTGTAACAGAACATCACACGTGTTACCTGTGTAACAGGACAACACAACGTGTTACCTGTGTAACAGGACAACACAACGTGTTACCTGTGTAACAGGACAACACACGTGTTACCTGTGGTGTGCGTGGTGATCGCCCATCCGAGCACCTTCCAGGCTGAAACCTGCCGAGTTTCTGAGACGTCACAAGACGGAGCACAAGCCGGGTGATTTGGTCATAAGCGACTGCATATTTAACAGCACACAATTGTACCATTTCCAAATGTGTTACAGTTTACCTCCATAAAACAACGTCTTTTTAAAAAAAAAATAACGATCGAAGGTTGTTGTACAGCTTGTTTATGACGGCACCCTGCTTTGTTGCAAGTAATTATTACCCATTCATTGAGGGCAATTGAACCCGGCTGCAATTAAGCAGTGAGCCACATGGGCATGATTTCGTGCCTCGTTCGCCGGTTATTGAGCGCGGCCCCCGAGTAAACTGGCGGCTAAATAATGAACATAGATTTGCGTGGATTACTTTCAGTCTTTGTTTGTTTTCACTCCGTGGTGTGCCTCCACCTGACAGACCTTCACCAAGGCGGTAAACCAGCAGCGGGTTTGTTTCCTCTTAAGGTCATAACTCACTCACCCCTAGCATGCACTCTGAAAGTGATGATGAAGGCTCCTGTGGACACTCACTCTGAATCTCAAAAGTACAGGGTGTTTTAAAAAAGATGGACCCGATTTGAAATCGCTATATCTCTGCAACCACGAACCGCCCATGAATGAAACTCTTACCACTTGAAAGGGCGGGCCACAGAGTTTCAAAGGATTACCGCGAGATGCCTCTCCCAGCGCACAAACAGCCCCTAGCCTCAGTCATTCGCCAGACGGTGACCCCCGCAACACAAGGGGCGTTTTGCGTTCTGCAGTTCAGCAAGACTGAATCCGTAATTGCGGTGCAGCCTGCGTTTCAACGGCGCTTTGGCATTGATCCGCCAATGTCAAAGAGCATTCGTCGTTGGTACCCACAATTTGAGGAAACGGGCTGCTGTTTATGTAAGGGGAAGAGCACAGGGCGACTACGAAGCAGACACTTTTGGAGGCGTTTGGGACGAATTCAACTCTCGTCTCGATATTGTCCGTACAGCAGGTGGAGGGCACATAGAGCATTCACAAAATGGGTCGTAAAACTTGATAACTCATTAAACCGTTTGTAACTTTTTATGCAATTGTAACATGTTGCTATCGTGAAATATACCGCTTTGAAATTGGGTCAATCTCTTTCAAACACCCTGTATCTAGGCTGGCCTCGGGCAAATACACCTCACACCCTTACCGCTCATCAGAATCAGCCATAGTGAGTCCACCGCTGGATGAAGATCTTCCCCGAGCTGTCACCATCTCTCACGTCGCTGCGACTGGCCCTTTGTCACCCTTATCACTTCCACACCCGCCACCCCCAAAGATAAAGACCCCCCCCCCCCCGGATAGCTTTAACGAACTGTCGGGGCAAGTGCTGTTAGCGAGCACCTATGAAGGCCGGCACGGCAACATGAGGGGTGGGTTGGCCAGCACCACAACAGGCCGCCTTTGTCTCCCTTGTGGCGACATGTACACATCCCACCATGTACTCATATGCGGTTGAGTTGACCTGGGGGAGGCGCCGGACTGGTTCAGATAATCGTCACTGGTGTTGGCCACGAGCAGGAAGGAAACTTCGGTTCGCTACGTTTCGTAGCACAGTGCGGTAATTGCTACAGGCTCAGACCGTCTCTTTATCTCTTGTATTGCGCCCCTCGTTTTCGGTAGCCTAAACGTAACGATGTGAGGATAACACTGTAATTTAGATGGATCTATGAATTGATTTATCGTCACGTGCCTTCTCATTAGCGCCGCTTTGTAACAGGAAACACAAAGGAGGCTGAGGTTTTTGACCCTTTGCCCTTCTGACGACAGAGATGGCAGATTGAGAGAGGGAGGCGGATTTCATCAGAGACCAAATATTTAAATGTGGTGCTCTGAAAAAAAATTGGAAGGTTTGAAGTCTCCTTTGGCAAAAAAGAGACCCGTCACATGTTAGATGACATTCACCTGGTGAAACGGGTGATCTTTATCACCAGGTGACAGCCTACTGAGTCCGTGCATCTCTTTAGCAAGGCATTCAATAATTACAGCACGACTCGAGGAACTGGGCAATCTGAAACGCCACCACGCGGTAAGGCATGCATCGACTTTGTATGTTTGGGCCATCAATGTTGAATTTCCGCCGATGGCCCATGGCT
Source organism: Petromyzon marinus (assembly GCF_048934315.1). Lineage (NCBI taxonomy): Eukaryota > Metazoa > Chordata > Hyperoartia > Petromyzontiformes > Petromyzontidae > Petromyzon > Petromyzon marinus. The sequence goes on along the minus strand of NC_133667.1, from coordinate 22,863,220 downwards.
GCCAGTGGAAAGGAGCGTGGAAAACAAGTGAAACTTAAACGAGTCAAGTCACGGATCACAGAGTGAATGGTGCATGGTGAGAAAGGGAATACAGACACACTCCACTTCTCATGGCAACTATAATTTCAGTATCGACATCACAATTACCATTCACCACCGTACATTGAAATTTAGAATTAGAATGTATGCACGTATCAATGATTATCCTATTAAAAACAGTATCCCAACAGAAAACAAAAATCAATGCTCTACAGTATATGCGGTGTAAAAATTGGCATTGGCATTTGGCAGCCATGTGTTTATTTCAAGGCATCAGCAACGACAATACAAATCGGGGGTGATTTAAAATTATATTGGCTGAATGGAGCTGCGATAGAAAACTCTAATCACAGTCGGCTGTTTTTGTCCTGATGCATATTTCGATTTTATTTGTTTTTCTTTTGTCGTTTTGGCGACCCATGTCACTCGCGAAAATGAGACCAACCGAGTCTCTAAGTCTGAGAGCTGGTTCGACAAATTTTACTTGAACAGTCAGAAATCTCAGCCAGAGGTCAGCTTCGCCCAACGTCCTTCCGTGAGAAATAAGTACCATTTTTGTGGGAAATCAATACTAGTTGTCCTATGGATGGACTGGTCCCCACCATCGCAATGTGGAATTTCCACCACGAGCTCCGGGGGCGGGGGGAGGGGGGCTTCAAGAGATGAGCACTGCCACATTGCACAGGAGGGGGGGTGGGGAGACGCTGCCTTCGTTGAGCTAATATACAGCACTCCATTTGCAAGTGGTTCATCTAACAAAGAGGCGTTTGTTTACCTCCCCACTCGTGCATACACTTGAATTCCCCCGATGCGCAAGCACGTGCCACGTGTTCCTGCTGTCGCTTGTGCTGCTTGATGACGATCGCAGTGGCGTCCAGCCTGCTCAGAGGTTACGGGGTGATGAGTTTATATTGTCAGCACACCATCCGTCTTTACGACTCAAGTAATGGTTCGGCGTTATTGTTTGTGCACAGCGTAACGGTGCACACCATTGGAAGCTGCAAGAATGGGGATTGATGATGTGGCGTGCTGTTCAAACACCCGACAGTGAACGCACACGTGCCTGCCGCTTGCTCACTGATAGGCACGGGGAGCCTGCATGAACCAATTGTATCTACTCAATTACAAGTGGGCTCGCGTGTAGGAAATTTGACTTCGATTGTCTTGTGGACGTGCCAAGATCGCTGGGGTCTAAGGATAGATGCAACCACACTTACATTGCGTGTTCAGCCAACAGCGCCTCATGGTGTTGGCAGGGATAAGGTGCGTGAGTGATGGGGCTGCCGGGAGACGGAGCAATGAACTCCTGCGTGTGTGTGGGTACTCGGTGGATTGTAACATCACGGTTATCGTGGGTGATGGTGATGGCTTGGAGAGGTCTTCATCCAGCAGTGAATTGATCACGGCTGGGGATGACGAAGGTAGGTTATGTAGAGCATGGTGTAATGAAGCTCACGCTGCTCAAATTAAGGTCAATAAAGTTACTCACAAGAGTTGGCCGAAGTAAACCAAGTTCTTTTTAACATTTCTATACATGAGAATAGGTTTTTCCCCTTTTATTGGGAAACAAAACAGGTGTTAAGTTGTTAAAACACCAAATTGAAACCTTTTAGAAGGAATCATATCTGCATTAACCACAATACGTGTGGTCAAAATGCAAACAAAAAAACATACTCTGATAATATGATGCATTGTCCTTGAAACTGATTGGTCCACACCAGAGACAGCTTTCTTTTGAGCCTCGTCTCAAACGGTGTTCTCATATTTTGGTACTGGCAAAGGAGGTCCCATGATGTAGATTCTGACCCCGAGCTCTCATTACTCTGATAGTGCATTGTCTTTGTGCTGTACGTCTTAAGGTGTCCTCTGTTCTAACACCGTTTGAGACGAGGCTCAAAAGAAAGTTGTCTCTGGTGTGGACCAATCAGTTTCAAGGACAATGCATATATTATCAGAGTATGTTTTTTGTTTGCATTTTGACCACAAGTATTGTGGTTAATGCAGACATGATTCCTTCTAAAAGGTTTCAGTTTGGTGTTTTAACAACTTAACACCTGTTCTGTTGCCAGAAAAAATGGGAAAACCCTATTCTCATATTTTGGGACTGGCAAAGGAGGTCCCATGATGTAGTTTTGTATACATATTCAGTACGTAGAATCCGTTGTTAATGATATGTGTTTATCATAAGGCTGAATTATTTCAAGGATATAAGTAATCTGCAATTATTGGAATAGTCTGTTCTGGTAAAACAAAATAAAACATAGAATGGGCCGTGAATAATGAAGTAGTTTTGGCCTTGGTTTTGTACGTACGGCGCTATGATTTTTTCTCATAAAAGCGTGATCACAGTTGCACAACAGTTATTGCTATTAGACAACTTTTGTGTTTAGGAAATGGCAAACCCGTGAGTGTGAAACCTTAGTGACAACTTGTCTAATTGGGCTTCATAAACTGTGTCACTCGATCGAGCGCGTCACAACGATAACATCAAGGCTGCGAAGACATAAGGTCCCTTAACCACATCTCATACATTAAATTAACGGCAACGAAAAATACGACCACGTCGCCTATTAATTCAGTAGAGACACTCAACCATTTCCTGCTGCATCAAAGAGGGCAGCAGATACTCCAAAACGCACGAATGAGGAGATTTTGAGCTGTGTTTCTGACAATTGGAGGAGACTTCTGGCAAGTTTAGATGGTTTCCTTGGTCGTGGCCGGTGTGTACATGGCTGCGTTTTCCGTGGCTGCCTTCTGTTTCCTGCCAAACACACCGGAGACACTCAACCCTCCGTATACAGGAATACAAAGTCACACAATATATATTTACAGTCAAGAACATCATCGTCATCGTCGTCGCCGCTATTTTACATTCCGTACATCGTAGCTGGCCGGCTGGCACTGGGGACAGAGTAAAATGTGAATATGCAGCCCCGTACGAACCTTGCTCACTCCACTGCTAGAGGAAGGGCCTCTACTAGAGGAAACTCCTCTTCCATGCTGGATAGATGTCTCGGAAGAGGTGGGAATACTTACACTTCACCCCCATTACACATAACTTGCCGATTGACGAACAGCAGTTTTCCCATTTCTACTTTTGAGGCGGGAGGGAGTACAGAAACTTGCCCCATTGTTTTAAATGCTGCGTTGGGAGATTTAACATCGGTGACCTCCGGATTGTAAGTCCAGTGTGCTAACCATTAAGCTATGGCAGTATTTCCTGAGGTTATTGTGCTGGACTCAAAATACAAAAAAAAACGTGTGAGTTTCAATCCCAGTTGGGGGTTTGACTCAACCTATTATATATCCGTGGTCAATTCAACGACTTCCATGTTGTGTAACATCAAAGACGAGTTGCATTGTGGGCAGACTGACGCCCACCATCGGGATGTGGAATTCCCAGCACTGGCTCAGGTTTGCCGATGGGGGGTGAGCACCACCTCACCGACTTGATTGCGGACAGAGCCAATGATGTACACGAATCGAATGAGAAAAAAACCGTGCTTGTACAAAAAGGATTTACGCACTGGCTCCTTTTACTTTGAACCCGAGTTAAGCACGAAGCACTGGGTGCTGCTTTATTGCAGGCAACATTTTCCCCTCAATTGAAAGACAATACCTGGGGTCGCCAAAGGCCTCTCGCAACAAAGGCTGAGCACGTTTTCCCATGGACGGACATGACCTCCGGAACAAGGCCCTCATTGTCGCCGTGCCATGTGACACCGCCGCAACGTCCTAGCAGGTGCTACGTGCCGGATACATTTCAAGGAAATCTTTCGCCGTCAGCCTGAAGCGGCTGAATTTTCTTCCCCCCCCCACAGTAGCCATCTCGTCCAATGCGGTCGAGTGGATTATTGTCAAGCGCCGCAGATAAAAAAAAAAAGCTCCGCTGCCCTCAACTTACGCCCAATCGTTGTGTCGTTTGTTAAAAGATAAAGGTGCAGCTCTGCAATTGCTTGCTCAAGCCACTGCTGACGGAAGGTTGCTCCACTAGAGTGAGCTCGAGAGCTCTCCCTCTACAAGATATTCGGCCTGTTCTTGCACGCTGGCCAGACATCTTGAAAGAGTTTGGAGTACCCACACTTTCCCCCACCATCCGACCTGCCAATAGGACTGACTGTGAATGACGTGTACCCACAGCCAAATAGTCAGGCTCCGAAATCGTGTGGTTTTGTCCATGCGCACATGTTCAGAATGAATACGTAGACACCTCAGGAGCAGGGGTCGGCAACCTGCGGCTCCAGAGCCGCATGGTGGCTCTCTAAGGACTGCTTCGTGGCAGTTGTTTATTCAGGACCACCGTTTTGTATTCGCATGCATTGCGGATCTTGAAATAGGTTTTTTGTTTGTTACCGAATTCGGAAAAAAAACATTATAATCCTGGAGCAAGTGAGGGCTTTACCATTCTGGCGAATTGCCCGATGATGCTGGATGTAATTACCAGCGAAACGTCGTACTCAAACTGTAAATGTTGTGGATTCACTCTTCAACACACCGGTGGGCTAAAGTAGTGAACTATTTTGTCTTTTGTCAACGTGACACTTTTTTTGCTGATTGGCCGTGTCGGGTGGTGGAGGGTTACGACGCTTTTATAAATAACGCGATCTAACCCAAAAACCTTTATTATGAATAATCCCGTTATGTTGGTTGCTGACCCCTGTTCGGCCTACTCTTCCACACCGGCCTGAAGGCTTGGTAAGAGTTGGAGGTACCGCACCAACAATTTATCCCATCGCGCACGACCTGCCGATTGTGACCAACTGTGGTGTGACCATTTATACCGTTGAGTGGACAGAGGCAGAGGGGGAACAACTTTGTCCGGCATTTCAACTGCTGCCAGGAGGTCGAACCGGCGACCTCTGGATCGCAAGTCCCCGTGGCTCCGACCATCGCACTATGGCAGCATTTCCGTTTACAATGTTTTTAGCGAGCAATTTATTTATTTCGCAAATGCTTTTACACGTGACTGTCGAACAGTTAAGAGCGGCAAATATGCAAAAAAAATATGATTGTCGGTGTACATTATTTGGCGACGAGGGCTGATAACACTGTGTAACAATTTTTTTTGTTCCTGGGTAGTAAGTGTTATTTCCTAATTTCTTACGGCTCAAAAGTACAGAAAATGGCTATTATTCCCCAAAAACGTTGCTTTTGTGACCAAGACAGTGATATTTTGAAATTTACCTATTTTCCAGAATATTCTAGATAGCTTCAGTGCTGAGTAAACTTGGAGTAACTTCTAGAGCATTCTAGAACTTTCCAGTAAGATAAATAGTAGTATACAGTGAGGGAAAAAAGTATTTGATCCCCTGCTGATTTTGTACGTTTGCCCACTGACAAAGAAATGATCAGTCTATAATTTTAATGGTAGGTTTATTTGAACAGTGAGAGCCAGAATAACAACAAGAAAATCCAGAAAAACGCATGTCAAAAATGTTATAAATTGATTTGCATGTTAATGAGGGAAATAAGTATTTGACCTTCTCTCAATCAGAAAGATTTCTGGCTCCCAGGTGTCTTTTATGCAGGTAACGAGCTGAGATTAGGAGCACACTCTTAAAGGGAGTACTCCTAATCTCAGCTTGTTACCTGTATAAAAGACACCTGTCCACAGAAGCAATCAATCAATCAATCAGATTCCAAACTCTCCACCTTGGCCAAGATCAAAGAGCTCTCCAAGGATGTCAGGCACAAGATTGTAGACCTACACAAGGCTGGAATGGGCTACAAGACCATTGCCAAGCATTGGAAGGATTTGATAAACCATTTCAGGTCTTAATTGATTGTTCACGCTTACGGTGGCTTTCAGACAGCATACATTAATTTTTCGTCTTCCCCCTCCTCTTTTCAGAACATAGATGGACTCGTCCTTCTTAATAAACTGCCAAATCGCTGCGCGTGGCGCTAACGTTTTTTTATAAATAAATACACCTTTAATAAATAAATAAATGCGGACCACCACTTCTTTCAAATGTTTCTTGCCGTTGGTTTTTCCACACCTGATGATGACCGTTTGTGTTATGGTCGAAACGTCGTGAGAATTTTTGTTGTTTAATATATCTTTTATTATTTTATTGTTTCCCTTCAACGTGACTTTACCGAAAGAGCTAAGAATAAGGGGACAACAGTTGGTGCGATTATTTGCAAATGGCAGAAACACAAAAGAACTGTCAATCTTCCTCGGCCTGGGGCTCCATGCAAGATCTCACCTCGTGGAGTTGCAGTGATCATAAGAACGGTGAGGAATCAGCCCAGAACCACACGGGAGGATATTGTCAATGATCTCAAGGCAGCTGGGACCATAGTCACCAAGGAAACAATTGGTAACACACTACGCCGTGAAGGACTGAAATCCTGCAGCACCCACAAGGTCCCCCTGCTCAAGAAAGCACATATACATGCCCGTCTGAAGTTTGCCAATGAGTATATGAATGATTCAGAGGACAACTGTGTGAAAGTGTTGTGGTCAGATGAGACCAAATGGAGATCTTTGGCATCAACTCAACTCGCCGTGTTTGGAGGAGGAGGAATGCTGCCTATGACCGCAAGAACACCATCCCCACCGTCAAACATGGAGATGGAAACATTATGCTTTGGGGGTGTTTTTCTGCTAAGGGGACAGGACAACTTCACCGCATCAAAGGGACGATGGATGGGGCCATGTACCGTCAAATCTTGGGTGAGAACCTCCTTCCCTCAGCCAGGGCATTGAAAATGGGTCGTGGATGGGTATTCCAGCATGACAATGACCCAAAACACACGGCCAAGGCAACAATGGAGTGGCTCAAGAAGAAGCACATTAAGGTCCTGGAGTGGCCTAGCTAGTCTCCAGACCTTAATCCCATGTAAAAATCTGTGGAGGGAGCTGAAGGTTCGAGTTGCCAAACGTCAGCCTCGAAACCTTAATGACTTGGAGAAGATCTGCAAAGAGGAGTGGGACAAAATCCCTCCTGAGATGTGTGCAAATCTGGTGGCCAACTACAAGAAACGTCTGACCTCTGTGATTGCCAACAAGGGTTTTGCCACCAAGTACTAAGTCATGTTTTGCAGAGAGGTCAAATACTTATTTCCCTCATTAGAATGGAAAATCAATTTATAACATTTTTGACATGCGTTTTTCTGGATTTTGTTGTTGTTATTCTGTCTCTCACTGTTCAAATAAACCTACCATTCAAATTGTAGACAGATCATTTCTTTGTCAGTGGGCAAACGTACAAAATCATCAGGGGATCAAATACTTTTTTCCCTCACTGTAAATACAGGGGCCTTAAGCCCACCAGTTCAGTTTAGTTGCAGCTGCCTAAGTGGATCCATATCTGCATTTTTCTGAGATGGCATCAAGAGGCTGCAAGCATCCGGCAGACGCGTTTTGCTATGTCTGCGGCCAATTTATCAAGACAAGAGCGACAAAGTACTCTGTGGAAGCATCTGCTACGATGTGTGAGGCCTACAAGGCATATTTCGGCATGCCTGTCGGGGATCAAGACAAACTCTGGGCACCTCATTTCACCTGCGAGCAATGCAAAAAAACTCTGGAATGTAAGATGTACAATTGTTGCTCGGAATTTTATATAAAAAAATCTGTTAACAAAAATTTAAATTGTTAAACTTTTTCATTTTAATCCCGTTGCTAATACCCCCCCCCCTCCCCCTTAGGTCCACGAAATTAGTATAATTTTCAGACACTAGTTTTATCGGGAAAGTGAACAGGAATGTGGCATTTCCACCGCTAACGGAGATGAGCACTGCCCGTTGACTCCGAGCACGTCATCATGTGTGATTGTGCACACTACTCACTTCAAACTGAGTGAACTTTTCACAATTAGCGACCCCCTTTCCTGTAGACTCAAAGCGTCATGGTCATGATGGCGCTCCTGCTCTTGGCAGTCGTAGGCGCCGTGGCGCAGAGCGCTGCTGCCCTGCAGCTGGCTGCTCGTCGTCACCTGAATGCCGCCCCGGGTACCCGCGTTGCGGCGCGCGTTCTGTGACGAGCCACACCTCTTTTGCTGCCGGTAGAAGTAGATGAAGAATGTCAGCACAGTCACGGCCAGAAGCAGACCCAGAATGATCGCCGTTGTGTTTCCTGAGCGAGGGAAGGTGGGAGGGGGGGGGAAGAGATCGAGACGGTGCATCTTGCGTGCGTTTTTGTGCTGGCGTGCGAACAACGATATTCTTTCAGCCCTTCAAGAACCAAATGGCAAAGCATTTGGGGATAAAGAGTAAATATTGTCTCTGCCAAAACATGAAATACGAAATAATTAGTTTTTTTGCAATGTGTCAGTCTTCCACTATATGAAGGCCTCCCCATGCTGCGTGGGTCTAAAGGGAGTTGTTTGACCATACTTCACCACTCTGGTAAGTGCGGGTTGGTGAAAGAGGGAGGGGGTTCCCAGAACGGGTTCTTAAATCACTCGCCGCTGGTATCAGCCATGCCTGAGATTCGAACTCAGGTGGCTGGGCTCATAGTGCAGTGAACTCACCACTGTGTGACTGCTGCACTTCCAGACACTAATACTGGTAGGAACCTCCTGGTTACACCACCAGCCCACAGGGGATTATTGTGTCCGTCGTGCATCCAAAAATGGGAGGGGTGGGGCTGGGTGGAGAGGGGAGGGTGGGGAGGGGCTGGGTGGGGAGGGTGGGGCTGGGTGGAGAGGAGAGGGTGGAGAGGGGCTGGGTGGGGAGGGGCTGAGTGGGGAGGGTGGGGCTGAGTGGGGGGTGGGAGGGGTGGGGCTGGGTGGGGAGGGGCTAGTCACCCCGTGGTGCCCTTATAAAACTCAACGTTTAACCTACTCACGCCGGCTTGTGCCCGCCCTCACAGTCGGACATATTTGCGGAATACACCACGTGCCGCTGTTGACCCTGGCCATTGACCGAGCAACCCAACGTTCCTACCAGCTCCCTCCGCAGGAATGTGTTTTTGACAAATCATTTTCCAATCCAATTATTTGAAGAAAAAGTAAACCAGTATTCACAATGAAGCACATTTACGTATATTTATACAGATGTATATAAACACATTGGAGTGCGATTACTCTATGAGATGATTGCTATAGCAGCCCCAACGCCGTGAGTAGTCTGGCGATAAGGAGAGTTGGTGGGGCGTGTCTCAGTGAATGTGTGATCACAGGAGGCACTGAAAACATCGCCCTTGACTACACAGCCTGAGTGTTGGAAAGCGACCATGCTATTGTACCCCGACACCAACACTTGAACCGACACCTCCCTGTATTACGCTGCAGGGGTTTTGTATTAAATTGGTAACAAGTAAAACGTGTCTAAATTGTATTCTATTCGAGGCACTAATTACATGGGACAAATCACAGTGTGACATTGTTATTCTATGGTTCTTTCGGTAAAGCCACGTAGATAAAAAAAGTGATATTTTTAATCACTTTATTTGTATTATTATTTTTTTATATCAACGTGACTTTACCGAAAGAACCATAGCATATTAATTCCTGCAGTCACGAAAGTTTTAAGTCAAAATTTGACATATTGCTGTTAAGGCAATCTTTTAACTGAAGAAATTATATTTACAGTCGTAGCTTAAAGTATCAGGCAATGGCCCCGTCACAGCTTTGAATGGAGACTACTGTCCAAACTGTTAGCCTAATGTATATACTGTATATATAGCTTTTGAAGGAAGGCATTGTTCATGGTGATGAGAGGGGTTAGTTAGGCACTTTCCAGCCTCTGCTTTGTACACGACTATGAAAGCGAACAACCCTACCATTGGGTAGTACCAACATTTATTTGGTTGTCATTGTTTAAGTTCTCACTCGGAGCTCATAAACAAAAAATGAAGTAGCTTAGAAGAGTGACTGTAATCTACCTTTAACGCTTCCAACAAATACGGGGGGTGTAGGTGTCAACTCTAAGAGTGCTCGCGCTTTGGATGATTTCCACCAAGCTGCCAAGGTAATGCGAGCGGATGTCCACGTCACTCACCCGCACATTCGCACGCTGGCTCTGAAGCTGCGGGGATGACAGGAAAACAGAGCACATCACCGTCGACCTTTCACGGCGGCTGATACACAGCAATGACGGCAATAACGAAGTATAGTCTCCCGCGCGAGCACAATTAAAAGTTATAAAAAAAATATATATATATAAAGAGGCAGTCGGATGGCTCAGGGTTCAGAGCATCAGGATTTGGCACTGCTGAGATGCTGGGTTGATTCAAGGCAGCCGCCCATGATTAAAGCTGGATACCAGCCCAGTCGCGAATGATTGGGGAAAAAAAAAGACAAAAGCTCCCCCGTGTAGCCTTAACAGGCTGTTGGGGCAAGTGCTGTTAGCGAGCACCTATGAAGACCGGCACAGTACACGAGGGGGTGGGTGGCCAGCACCACGCCCGACCAACTTTGTCTCCCCAGTGGTAACGCTTAGTCTACCTAGGGTAGGCCCAAGACCGGTTCAGTTAATCGTCACTGGTGTTGGCCGTGAGCGGGAATCGAACCCGGGTCGCCAGCTTCGTAGCACAGCGTAGCGCTAACCGCTACACTACCGCTCCCAACTAATGACTGCTGACACACAAAACACAAGTATAGTTATATTTTTACTTCATTTTTGCCTATTCCTTTTGTTTTTTTCAATGGTGTAGGCGAGATGTGAACTCAATGCATGCAAGATACACAACAACAAAAATCTCCTTGCACACACTGGCGAAGCCAGTGGGGGGGGGGGGAGGGGGGAGGTGGCACGTGCCCCCCCAATGATCCGATCGAAATCCCCAATGATCCGATCGATATCCCTAATTTCGATCGGATCATTGGGCTTCATTAGTAATAAATCGGCATTTTGCGACCCCCACTGCCACTGTGGAGCATATTATTATTACGTGCCAGGGACTCTATGAGATGATAGGACCATAGGCTGAGTCCATAAGTAACGGCAAAGCAGTTATAAGTGACTCAGAATTGTGCGCAGTTGCGTATACAGTCCACGACTTCTCTGAAGGTATTCACCTTCAGCGAGCGCGATGCCGATCACACAACGCGGTTCGAATTCGACCCTCGATCGATGGCTGCGCCATCGCCGCACACGTGTCGAATAAAAAGGGGCAAGTCCTTACTTACTAACAACTCCTCAATCATTTTTCATTGCTGGAGGAGTGGCCCCCCCTACCTGAAAATCCTGGCTCCACCATTGCTTGCACAGCTGATGAAAAATGAACATCTGTTCTTCTTCCACAGGTGATATTGATTGATTAATTGATTCATGTACTAATATCAACATCGGCAGCGTTGGTTTGCAAGTTCGTGTTGACCTTGACGTTAATATTATTGAAGGTATAAATTGTCCAAATCGTGTATCCCAAACCACCCACGCCTAGTACTTTCTTCAGCCAAGCTTCTCTGAACAGAAGTGAATAGGCTAGACAAAGTAACGAATTCAGTTGCACATTTATAAATTAAATCCACATCAGATCTTAGATGCAGATAATACGGCAAATGTTTGGTTCAGAGTTTGCAATTGCAAAACAGAATGGTCCGAACATGGAAACAGATGGAAACATAATCGACAATCTTAAGTGCAATGTCTGAGATAGTCTGAAATGTGTTTGTGTTAATGCCCAGAACTATATGAAGCAGCTGCTAGTCTTTATGGAAATGCCTCGTTTTGAAAGACCATTTGTTATCAGATTTACAGATAGTGTAGCGTTGAAGAACAGAAACAAATTACTTTGCCTTGAGGCAAGGGGATCAGCTGTGCCAGAGCAGTGAAAGGATTTACAATTTTATTATTGCTTTTATGGATGCTGAAAGTGAGCAGGTGTTGACAATTAACAATGGCGGGTCTCTTTTAAATCAATCAATAAATCACGTAGAATGAGAATAAAATAATATTTTATAAAATATGAGAATGAGAATAAAATATTATTTTATAAAATATTATTTTATTCTCATTCTACGTGACTTTACCGAAAGAACCAAAGAAGATGAATCCTTGCAGTCACGAAAGCTTTAAATCGAAATATTGCCCTCGATAAAGTGGGCATGAGTGCACATTGCAACGGAACGGGAACGGTCCACGGGGCACGGAGCAACAGGAACCAAAAAAGAAATGTGTCACCGCCCGCAGCGGCTAAAGGGCCGTCCATAAATGACGTCACGCACCTGGGGGGGGGGGGTCAGACATTTGTGACGATGTGTGACGGGGGGGGGGGGTGTTTGAGAAATGTGACGTCATGTCAAAATGCGCAACTTTAAATAAATATAGAATTGTTATAATATACACTAATTTTTATTAATTGTCATTATTAAATATTTGATTATTTAAATTTACTAAGGTCACCATGAAGGAGCATTTTGCTTCTCCATGGGAGAATGGAGAAGCATAAATTTTGAATTTTTTTATGACTGTTATTAAAAAAAAGAACTAATAGTTATAATTACTTTTAATATTCAATAATTATAACATAATTTCAATATAATATTCTGAACATCTGCAGTTTTAGTTTAGACGTTTAATATTTTCAAGTGAATTTTATGCTAAATTTAAGATTTCCAACGCCTTTTTAATACGTGTTTTCTCCTACAACATCAGAGTGCAGCGCCACATTAAATACGCACCACAATGACAATAGTTTAAAGTGATTTGAAGCATGTTTTATTTTCAAAATGGAAATATGGTTTTGGGGGGGGTTGGGGGGGGGGTGGCAGAGCTTTGTGACGTCATATTTGAGGGGGGGGGTCTGACTTTTTGTGACGCCGTGTGACGGGGGGGGGGGGGAAAATCATCCAAAATTGCGTGACGTCATTTATGGACGGCCCCTAACACCGACTGAGTAAAGTAAATCGTAACCGCGCTCAAAATAACTGACTGGTTGCTCATCCGAGAAAATGCTGCCGTACATTGACAGTCATTCACCATGCTCGTGTGCATTGTAGCTGATGGATGGGGCTCGTGCTCGTCCGACCAGCGCTGTGATGAATTGTCACGATTCGGAGTCACGATGTGCTGCGAGAAGCGGATTTCTTTGCTGCTGAGATTTTACCGTCTCGTTTCAATTGTTTCGCGTGGGCAGAGGTTTGTAAGAGGGTTTTTTTTTCTGGGTTAGATCGCGTAAATATATAAATGTGTCATTAAAACCCACCACCACCCGACACAGACAACTAGTAAGGGTTGTCACGTAAACAGAAGTTGCCAATTCGTCACTAGTACAGCACACCGGTGCGTTAGAGAGCCAAGCCACAACATTTACAATCTGAGTGCGACGTTTCGCCAGGAATTACAACTAGCTTCATCAGGTGACAGCCAAAATTTGGCTGTTGCCTGATGAAGCTGGTTGTAAAGTTTGTGTCTTTCCTCTCCAACACACCGGTGTGCTGTACTAGTAACGAACTGGCCACGTTCTGTTTACGTGAAAACTCTTACTAGTTGGCTGTGTCGGGTGGTGGCACATTTATATATTCACACGATGAAACCCAACAAAACCTCTATTGTGGATGATATTGGTCAGGAAGGCCTACTGAGTGTCAAACAGGCAAAGGTTTGTCGAGCGTCTTGAGCGCCGGCAGCGTTTCGACGTGACACGGGTTGAACTTGTCAGAGTGTATGTCCTCTCCGATTTGTTGCCTTGGGTTCGTTCCCTGAGTCTGAATGTAACATTAGCGTGGAAACTTCAGTAAAATTCTTAAATCTTAAAACATCATTTAATGTAAAGATAATTGATTGAATGTGGTAGGGAATGAGTCACCACGGGATGTCTTGGTGACAACAAAATGTACAACTGTCAAACTATATTGTTAAAAAATAACCGGGGGGGGGGGGACGGGGGGACGTTAAATAGCCTCAGTTTATTCCATCACCTATTTTGTTTGTTTGAGTCAGAATGTGTTAGTCATCTACCGTAAATCTGCTGCTCGATTTGTGTGTGTGTACAAGTAGCTCCGCATGTGATGCGGCTCTTGAGCAATTTTTGTCAGAGACAAATACAATTTTTAAAAAATGTCTCTTGTTCTTTGAAAAAGGTTGCCGACCCCTGAGCTAGGGCACAGACTGACTGACCGGCATTGTTCGAGGTTTGGCGCGTGATGGCCCGGGCACCGCACAGGCGTTGGCATGCCTGCGTGCTGGGGAACGAGTTGCCATTGCCACCGCATCCCGAGTACGGGAAGGACTCGCAGAGCCCATTGCTGGCGTTGAAATGGATCCGGTAGGTGGACTCCTCGCAAGGCCCCGAATCGGCAGGCAGCTTGCACGCCAAGTCTGTGTGGGGGACAGCACGTTGATCATTGCTCGAGAGCTACAGGCGAAATACCAAGTGAAATTCACTCTCCATCATGGCTCATTGCGATTATCACGGTTGGCTATGTACGGTGCGAAATAAGTTCAACATACACACATACAAAGTGTTAGCAAACCAAGCATACGTTTAGGGTCCAAAACAGCTCAAGGGACCGCGCATTCATATAAACATATATACAGGTGCATCCATATATCAACACAAATTTAAATCATAATAACATGAGCTAATTTAAATTAAAAGCCACTTAATCTCTCTCATATACATAGCGTATATCGTCTGCACCTCTCTTCTTTCATCTCACTATACCTGTGCTTTGATCTACATATCTCTTACCTCACTACATCTGGACCTATTGTTGAAAGCTCATCTGTCATATTACTCGGATTTTCTAGAATGATATAGGGCCCCCAAATGAATTTATCCTTAAGGCCCCAAATGGCCCAGCACCACCACTGCTGATAGCCAAAATGGAAATTCAATGCAGATTCTAGAGCAAACGTTTGGTTCGAAGGTTACAACTGTAAAACACAATTGTCTGAATCTGTTTACGGGAGCTCTGTATTTGACTAATTTCCAGCTTTGAGACTTATCGATCTGACTCGTCATGCAACAAAGATTGGTCTCATAATGCAGAACGCAAGGGGAAGTGCTGCCCTGCTCGGTGTGGGTCAGAGGTCACCTGCGGGGACCTCAGAGGTCACTCATTCTCTGACACCAAGGGTTTGCACTGCTCTGCGAAAGATCCCAATGTGTTGTTCGTCTCGTGATGTGACGCCGATCGTGCGATTGGGACATCACGGCATTATGTGTCTCCCTAGTGGTGGCGTTTACACACTGCACCAGGTACTCATTTGAGGCTGAGTCGACCTAGGGGGAGGCCCAGGCCTAGTTCAAATAATCGTCACTGGTGTTGGCCGTCAGCAGGAATCAAACTCGCGCAGCGCGCTAACCGACCGCCTCGCACAGAAAAATCACACACACACCTCTCTCAGGGAATAGCGTGGCTCCATTGGGCAGGCATGAGCGTGAGCACTCCACCACGTCGGGGAAGCTGTTGGCGTTGCCGGCCTGGCCCTCACGCAGGAAGGGCACGCACACGCCCCTCGCGCCGTCGAACCCCCAGCGCCGCTCACCACGCTCGCCGCCGCGCTCCAGCGGCTGCTGGCACGGAGCGGCTTCGTCTGTGCGTCAGCATCATCATCACCGTCAATCATGGTATGCGTGTTGAACTTTTTTCGCACCAAACGTAGCCAACCGTGCTAATCGGAGGTGCGGGGGAAGGACAACAATCTGAACACAAAAAGGAGTTCTAAAAAAAATTAGTGTTCAATCTAAGTTTAAAAGTGCATAGCTCTTTTGGCTTCCTAATAACGGAAGGAAGAGCGTTACAGACGGCCACAGAAGCGCATCTGAAAGCGCGCGATGTATGACAGCCATGACCATCTCACTGCTGGATGAAGGTCAACCCCAAGCTTTTGCCGGGGTCTCCAGCCCAAGGACCTGGACCTGGTTACCGGTGGCAGATATTCGGGACCCATCCTTGAGTCTGAGCCAGTTTCCCTTCTACGTGGTGACTTTACCGAAAGAACCAAGAATATGAATCCCTGCAGTCACGAAAGCTTTAAATCAAAATTTAGACTTAAGAGAGTTTTGTTACTCCAAAGAGCTTACCCTGTGTGATCAGCACGGCGCATTCGTGATGGACTAGACTCACACGAGTGTGTGATAACAAGGGTTCAGACTTACATGAGCTGCGAGATGGAAACGGCTTATATGAGCACACCTTCTATAAGCACAATTCTGGTATAAGCAAAACACCCTTACATTACACTTGTGTTGGCGGAAGGCAACTGCAACTTCTGATGCAGGCATACTTTGGATATAAGCACAACCTCGCTTGCTCCCAAGAGATGTGCATATATCCAGCTTCACCTGTACTTTGAATGTTGGCTTTGACTTGTCATTAACACTGTCAAATGGCTGGAATAACTGCAGTTCGTGTTGTCACTTTGGTACAGCAGAGGAAAGGAAACATATGAGTGTCACTTATGGGAACTCTAGTTATTTTAGTGCATTTTATTTTAAAGTGTTAAGTTGTTATTTTCCCGTGGTTATAAATAGTCCATGCTTGAGCTGTAGCAGCTAGGAGCTATGACACCTGCAAACAATATCCTACTCTTGAGAATTGTGCTCAAGAACCTGCAATGCCCACATGGTAGTGTTGCTAACTGTTTGTAGAAATCACAGACCCAGAGGCAGAGAATTGAAATGTTGATGCTTTGAAACCTGGCCCAATGGCAGGGGCATTGCCCACCGCAGTATTTAACCAAACAATAACAACAACAATAATAGTAATAATAATGCATCTGCTTAGATGTTGTCAAATTTACTTTCGTATAAATTGGCACTATCATTGGAATGTGGAAGTCCACCATTGGCTCAGGTTGAGTGAAGTGTCGACGGCAAAGCGCTAGCTGGCCGGAAAATAGAAATCCCACCGACAATGTTATAAACACTCGAGAAAATATCATTTTCTTTTGACGTTTCAACAAAGCACCCCGTTTGGTTCCTTTCAAATGAAAGTGATGCATCGGCATGCATTTTCAACGGAAGGATCTGAAGCATTAATCTTTCACAAACTCTGGCCCGTCAGGACGTCACAAGCAGATGGCGTCAACTGTAGGTGTGCTCAACAAGAGAATGTGTCATCACATCCAAATGCTCGCTTCATTGCACGCGCACAAAGACAAAGATCCCCCATATAGCCTTAACAGACTGTTGGGGCAAGTGCTGCTCCCGAGCACCTGTAAAGGCCGGAACGGTACATGAGGGGGTGGTGTGACCAGCACCACGCCCGACCGCCTTTTCTTCCTAATGGCGATGTTTACACACCACACCAGGTGCTAATTTGAGGCTAAGTCGACCTAGGTGAGGCCCAGGACCGGTTCAAATAACGTTGCTGGTGTTGGCCGTGAGTGGGAATCGAACTCGTGTCACCGGGTTCGTAGCGCAGCGTAGCGCTAACCGCTACACCACCGCTCCCCACGCACACACACACACGCTCACCTGTGCCCGGCTTGCCGCGCACGGCGATGGACGTTCTAAACGACGCGCGCACGGAGCGCCTGTTCAGCGCCTGTACCAGGCGGTAGTTGGCGTCCAGGAGCTCCTGCTGGCTGTCGTTCTGCTGGGTGCTCATTATGCCCGTCCGGAGGGCCTCCAGCTGGGTCAGGGCACGGCGACAGAACAAACAAAAAGCCAACAGTACTTCCATTGCAGATTCAGTCGGTCAGTCAAGTCACAGCCTCACCTTTGGTTGTGCTGTGCAGTCGGGCTGAACGATTAATCGATTTCAAATCGAAATCGCAATTTGAAACAATGTGATTAGCAAATCGCAAAGGCTGCGATTTTTGGGGATTTGAAAAGTCCTATTACTTTCTTATTGAAATTGTTTTATTATTATAACTTTATTCATTTAACTTAAGAATTGTTCTATGTTTGATTGTTTTATTTATTTATTTTTTAATAAATACATGTTGGAGGAAATTCATATCTTTGCATTAGAATATATAGAGCAGTTCATATTTTGATGGTACAGTATGTTGTAATGCTCCATCACATGTTTTAAATCTATTACACAGTGAATATTGAACTGAAGCTTGACTTTAAAAAAATTAATCGCAAATTAAATCGCAATCGCAATATCTGCAATGCAAATCGCAATTAGACATTTTCTCCAAATCGTTCAGCCCTACTGTACAGCTCTCGCATGTGTTTTTTCTTTGGTGTGCTTGATAGACTTCATGTGGAACAACACGGACACACACATATTGTGCCCAACAATATGTGGTACAACCTTTAATTTAATATTACTTATTAATCCAGCAGAGCCACACTGGGACATTTGACTTTTTCAGGAGGGTCCTGCATTGGGTTTTCAGACAAATTTCATGATGAGTGTTTATATTAGTGGGAGGAAACCAGAGAATCCGGATAAAAGCCACGCGCACGAGGGGGGAACGATAAATCCCCGTACAGATGGAAACAGTTACCGATTTGTCCACTTGCTGTACTGCTTTCTCCTGGTGAGCCAGGGAATGGCACCTCGACACCCACAGAAAGGGAGTTTGTGCGATCCACCAACCCTAACTGCTGCCACAGTGCTCGATTAAAGGCATGCAGAGCCACCGCTGCCCGGCTGAAAACGAATCAAAAAGCTTGTTCAGCCTTACTGGCCGATTCCGTGGCACAGAAACGTCTCCATCGGTTCCAGTCAGCCGTCGTCGATTCTAGTCTCTATCCACCCCATTGTCAGGTTCTGGAAGTCATTTATCGTTGATCACTGCCAGTACCTTGTAAAACCACCCTGGCAGGAAAGTGGCTTTGTTGAAGAAAGATAACTCACTGTGTATGGGAGGTGCACCACTTACTCAATGTGGGGTTGATGGATCGTGCAGATGTCATCAAGGGCCTGGCACTTCCAGCCTGCTTTGCTATGGACTGGCAAGGAGGTGGTAGTACAGCAGATGGAATCTTGATCTAATAAACTAAACTATGTTTTATTCTCATTTTACCAGTTAAGGCCCACTGAGCCATATTGCTCTTTTTCAGAAGCGACCTGGCCACAAATGATACCTCGACGAAGTGGCTTATCGTCATGTGGAAATTTAGAGCAGCCAAATACTCTTTCTGCTCATACTTTGGGCATGTGTTCCCTTTAAACTTACTCTTATTGTATCTTCAAATCTTGTAACTCAATTTTAACCCACTTCCCAATGTGGTTTCGACTGCGAACTTGGTATACGTATGTCATACTGATGACAATACTATATTCTATCATTAAAAATAAAATAAAAATATTTTTAACTTTTTTATGTTATGTTTCGGCTTGGGTCTAATTGTCCACTGTCAACTGACGTTGGCTGTAATTGCCCACGGTCCCTTACGTTATGGCAAGCTGCGGGGCCACTTCATGGAGTCGTGGAGTTCTGCCATTACTAGTAGGGTATATTTAATTAAAGCGTGTTTAAAAAAAGTTTTTAAAAAAATATTACTTATTAAATGGAGGCCACGGACTGTGCCACGGAGCTTTTAGCAGTAAACAAGGCACCGTATTTACCGGGTAATACTTCGTGCAACGCATACAAAGGAATTGATCGAAAGTCTAAATATGGGACACTTTAAAAATACAATAAATGAGACTTCAGTAAGGGCTTTCTGAAGAAAATTCCACGCTCTCACAAAGTACGAGGGCCGATGGCCTTATTAGCCTATGGGTTAATCCAGTCCTGCATGTTGCGGCGACCCGACTCTTCACCGCGGTGGCCGCGATGGCCGTGAGTGTGCGGCGGACCTGCTGGACGCCGACTCTGACGGTCTGGTTGAAGACGATCCAGCTGACGCCCTCGGTGCAAGGAGGCGTCGTGAGGGAGCCGTCATAGCGAAAGTATCGTCCCAGGTCGGGGGGCAGCAGCGATCGCACCTCGAAGGGGCCCACGTCCGTAGCCTGATCTGCTCGCACCGGAAAGCACGCGGTTTCCCGCGAGTTCTCAGAACCCCACTCGATTCAAGACATTGAACTCTTAATCCGTTAAACAACAACAAAAAACTTAGTTGGTGTAGTTTGCTGGTTGCCGCTTTACGTGCGGGGCCTCGGCAACTGCTCTGAGAACTAAAAAACGCGTGTGTGTTCGTGCACAAAAACACAAATCTCATCAGCAGCAAATACAAGGTGCCACACTGCTCAATTGAGTAACAGTTACAACGCTGTGGGTGATCACGATATCGTTTTCTCCGATACCAAGGTTCTCTACAAACCCACGGGTTTTTATCAGAGATTTCTCCACGAGGCAATTCAGATTTACAAACACAGACACAATTTCAACCGAGAGGATGGTTTCAAATTAAGCAATCATTGGAAAGATGTTCTAAATCAAACCAAACATTAAACTAATTTTCAATGGTACAGTATATTTATTCAAGTAGTGGTATCCCAAACTTTCACAGCAGCTTATTTCCCTTCACACCAACATTATGTAAACTCCCCCCCCCCCCATCATTTTATGCTAATTCCTTTGTCAAGGCGTTTTTTGTTTTCTTCCCACACAGCTTAAAGGATGCGACCTGGGCTTGGTTGTCTTCACTCCAACGCTGTCCTCTGGACAGTCCGGTCCCTTCACCTGATGAAGGCCACTTGTGTTGTAGCCGAAACGTCGTGATTTTTTAGTTTTTTTTGTAATTTTATTTTTACTTACGTGACTTTACCGAATAGAACCAAAGAGTAACAGGAAAGCGTTAATTACCATTGAGGGCCCTGCGCCAGTAGTGGAAATTTCACGTTCCTGTGGCCGGAGTGAGTGATCCATAGCATAAGACATCCGCTGTTGACTTCCCCATAAAGTGGTACTCATTTTGCCAATCCCAGATGGACGATGGGCTGATTCAACCCTCAACCAAGGATTTTAAATCGCAACCTGTCGATTGCGATGCACTCTCTCTACCACTGAACCAGCTGGCTATTTAAAGGACACTAGAAAATACAATTTTAAAAACCAAGAGGTAGAAAAAAGAAGACAACTTAAACAATAGTGCGGCTGAGAGAGAGAGAGAGAGACTGTATGGATACATTAAGATTTAAGTGCAAGATTGGAAAGGATGGGGGAAAACTTCGGCTAAGAAACTGTCCATAAGGCAGAGAGACTCGAGGAGGGTAAGTTGGCCTGCAGAGACCCACGGGTGTGTTCCACAGGGCGCTTCTCCCACGCTCAAGACAACATCCACTAGAACTCACTGCTGTACTTGATATTCTTAAGTCCATCGACAATCTTCTGGAAGGCCGGGTGCTCCTGTGAGCCGACCTGTTCACACAACGGCAAATGTTTATCGCTCGCGGTAAAATTGCGTGTCCAAGTATCGTCACCTGCTGCTCGCCAACACCATCGAGTCGGTGGCACCGAAGAAAATCATCAGGTCACGAGCAACACCGTCGAATGGCTAAGGAACCTGGGTATTAATTCATGACATTTGTTACTCATAAGTGGAGGGGGCAGGGGGTTTGGGTTAAATCGCGTAAATATATAAATGTGTCGTGAAAAAACCCGCCACCACCCAACACAGCCAACTAGGAAGGGTTGTCACGTAAACTGAACGTGTCATTTCGTCACGAGTATAAGACGTAGGCTTTCGCGACCAATATCATCCATAATGGTGATAATGTGGTTAAAATCTAGCTGTCGCCTGATGAAGCTAGTTGTATCTTCTTTGGTTCTTTCGGTAAAGTCACGTAGAATGAGAATAAAAACTAAAATAACACAATAAAATTATCACGGCGTTTCGGCCACAACGCAAGAGGCCGTCTTCAGGTTCCTTTCACCTGAAGACGGCCGCTTGCGTTGTGGCCGAAACGTTGTGATAATTTTATTGTGTTATTTTATTTGTTATTCTCATTCTACGTGACTTTACCGAAAGAACAAAAGAAGATGAATCCTTGCAGTCACGAAAGCTTTAAATCGAAATTTAAGCTAGTTGTAATTACTGGCCAAACGTCGTACTCAGATTGTAAATGTTGTGGCTTGGCTCTCCAAAGCACCGGTGTACTAGTGACGAATTGGCACGGTATGTTTACGTCACAACCCTTACTAGTTGGCAGGCCTCGGCAAGGTAAGGTAATTTACCTTTTTTACCGGGTAAAAGGGTAATGGGTAAAGATGTCGACATGCCAAGAATTACCCGGTAGGGTAAAGGTAGCACGAAGTATTACCCGGTAAATACGGTGCCTTGTTTACCGCTAAAAGCTCCGTGGCGCAGTCCGTGGCCTCCATTTAATAAATAATATTTTTAAAAAACTTTTTTTTAAAACACGCTTTTATCAAATGTACCCTACTAGTAATGGCAGAACTCCACGACTCCAGGAAGTGGCCCCGAAGCTTGCCATAACGTAAGGGACCGTGGGCAATTACAGCCAACGTCAGTTGACAGTGGACAATTAGACCCAAGCCGAAACATAACATAAAAAATAATGTTTAAAAATATTTTTATTTTATTTTTAATGATATAATATAGTATTGTCATCAGTATGACATAAGTATACCAAGTTCGCAGTCGAAACCACATTGGGAAGTGGGTTAAAATTGAGCTACAACATTTGAAGATACAATAACGACAACAACGACAACAGAGTGAGTTTAAACAAAGCGTGTAAAATTGGAATAATCGAGAGTATTCTATATGAATAAAGCACTCTGCCTAGCATTCACCTGTTATAAACCTTTTTCATGTGTAGTACCCCAGTAATTACCCTGTAATCGGGTAATTTGTATGGGGTTAGGGTAAATGGTAGGGTAAAGGTAGGCTCGTTGCTTTTAACCTTTTACCTTACCTGCTGAAAGGTAAAAGGTAGGGTAGAGTGATTATATTGTGGTAAGGTAGGGTAAAGGTAGGCTCGTTGTTTTTACCTTACCTTGCCGAGGCCTACTAGTTGGCTGTGTTGGGTGGTGGCGGGTTTAACGACACATTTATATATTTACGCGATCTAACCCCCAAAAAATCGCAATTATGGATGATATTGGTCGCGAAAGCCTACCACGTGTTAAACATTTGTTGCTTTCGACAAAAACAATCGGTCGCATATCTTTGCAACACGCCACACAAAACAAGAATCTGGGCATCGAGTCATTTAGCCATCTGTACGACGTTGGAAGGTGCATGATAAGGTCACTGATGGCAATTACTTAATCTCACACTATGTTGATAATGAGGTTGTGCTGCACAATGAACGTGGCGCCCTGAGTTTGATTCTCGGTTTCAGCTAACATCGGTGGCGAGTGATATCGGAAGTGCTCCCGGCCTTCCCACACCTTCGCCTATCTAAAACATAAACACATTTTTTATATTTTATCAGCTAAGGCCCAACGAGCGATGTAGCTCTTTTTGCAGAAGCGACCTGGCCACAAATCATCGCTCAACGAAGTGTCTATGTGAGTGTGTACGTGCATACATGTGGGGAGCGGTAGTGTAGCGGTTAGCACGCTGCACTACGAACCTGGTGACCCGGGTTCGATTCCCGCTCACGGCCAACACCAGTGACGATTATCTGAACCGGTCCCGGGCCTCCCCTAGGTCGACTGAGCCTCAAATGAGTACCTGGTGCGGTGTGTAAACATTGCCACTAGGGAGACAAAGGCGGTCGGGCGTGGTGCTGGCCACCCACCCCCTCGTGTACCGTTCCGGCCTTCATAGGTGCTCGCTAACAGTACATAAGGCTATATGGGGGATCTTTATCTTTGTGTATGTATGTAACAATACGGGAAGCGATAGTGTAGCGGTTAGCGCGCTGCACTATGAACCCTACTACCCAGGTTCGATTCCCGCTCACGGCCAACACCAGTGACGATTATCTGAACCGGTCATGGGCCTCCCCTAGGTCGACTCAACCTCAAATGAGTACCCGGTGCGGTGTGTAAACATCGCCACTAGGGAGACAAAGGTGGTGTTGGCCACACAGGTGCTACTCGATAACAGCACTTGCCCTGACAGTCTGTTCAGTTCATACGTGGGGGGGGGGGAGGGGGTCTTTGTTTTTGGTGGTGGTAGGTGGTGGTGATGATGATAGCAGTGGTGTTGGTATTACTGATAGCGTTACCTGCAGCAGGACACCAAGCACAGCCAGCCCTTGGGGCTTTCCCAAAGCCTCGGCCACACTCGCATAGCTCTCCGAGTTGTAAAGTACCACGTGCATCTGCAATGGGACCACGTGTGTCACGTGTGTGCGTGTTTCGCGTTGAAGCACTTTCTACTCTAAACCTCGTGACCCTACCATGGCTCGTTTCTCTACGAGCCATGGTAGGGTCACGAGGGTCACAACGTCCAGGGGACTGCAGTCGTTATTAGGGTGTCCATGAAAGGCTAAGTAGGGGGTCTGCAAAGTGCCTAAAAGTTCTGTAGTTGGCACAGCCAAAACAATAATTTGGACCAGATCCAAACACCTGCAAAAAGTCCCATTCTCTTTGCCGGTTTGGCTTAAACTAGCTGTACAGGTATAAATACGTTTCAGAGATGTGACTGTATGGGCGCTACAGTGGTGAGATGTTAACTACCTCGCCTGATATACAGGAGGTCGTGGGTTCAATTCCGACCCTGATGCCTGTATATTTGCAGTTTGCACGTTATCGCCGTGGTCACGTGGATTTTTCCCTCCACATTTAGAAACATGCATTTAGACTATTTGGCTGCTATACATTTCCACATGATAAGCCACTTTGTTGAGCGATAATTTGTGACCAGGTCACTTCTGAAAAAGAGCTATATTACCTGGTAAAATAAATATCGTAAATAGTAGTAGCATGTCATCAATGGTTGTTCTGTGGGAAGAGTGACCCACACCAGAGAAAAGAGGAATGTGGAATTTTAAATGCTGGCTTAGGGCTGCCAACAGAATTGCGTGCTGGTCCATTCTGACTAGAGCAGAGAGGCACTTGGCTTTTTAATTGTAACCGGTCCTTGGTTTAAACAAGAACACCGTGTATATGCATGGGTTCTGTAATGCTTTCCAACATGCATTTGTCATTAGAAGTGTTGAATTATCAATACGCTTAATGATCCAAGTCACATGATGGGATGTCACGTGCAATGTGGCATGTAAAATTGCAATATGTTGCACGTAACGGCATCATTGGGAGGGGAGGCAATGTAACATGGTAACAATAGCATTGCCTTGCAAGGAAAAATACTTTCATTGCTGTTTTTGAATCACCAAGTTTTGGATAACCCTCTAATTTATTTGGCTGCTTTTCAATTGGAAAAGGTTTTAACAGCAACATAACCTTATTTTTTTATTAATGCAATTCATACTCCATGCAGTTATTTGTTTGATTAATACAGCTCTACACTGCTGAGTTAATATGTGTA
Source organism: Petromyzon marinus (assembly GCF_048934315.1). NCBI lineage: Eukaryota > Metazoa > Chordata > Hyperoartia > Petromyzontiformes > Petromyzontidae > Petromyzon > Petromyzon marinus. The sequence continues at coordinate 22,838,019 of NC_133667.1, read as the reverse complement.
TGCCTCTCATGACATGATCTAACTGCCATGTGGATCTCATGACATGGTGGCTGGTTTAAAGGTTGACCCAGAGACAAGAAGACTGACAACTGCGTGCATGGTATAGTTACGTCGTCGCCTTTTTCAATCGTGTGGATTCCACAGGATGGAAACGGCCCAGGAACAGCATGGTAAGGGACACATTTAACGTGCCATGGAAATGAGGCATTTGCTAGTGGTGGTGATGGTGTGACATTTGCACTACAGATATGAACATTTTCACTCAGCAGTTTCCTTTGCCTTGGTCCCTTAAGTTTTGCCCTTGAGATACCCGTTAATGATTAACGGTTCCCATACTCCCACCTCTTAAACAGGCCCCTGTCGTTGAGACTGTACTCTTACCAATAATATCTGGCAACCGAACAGCATTTAATTAACAAGCCTGGACTGCTGATGAGACCCAGGAGGTTGAAACAAATCAAGAGTGTGCTTTCTGAAACAAATGCTCGCTGGACAATATTGCTTCTGGAAAGCCAGTAAGGTCGACGGACTGAAACGCATTTTGTATGTATGCGGAGGCACAGGACGGAGGTTCCCGTCCGTGTTATTGCCCACAAACGCTGCGCCAAGATCGCGCAACGCAGTTTTTTTCTTGCGCCCACCTCGGCGTCATAACGCTGCTCATCCACCGTGTGCTCCGAGCCGCCAGGCTCCTCGTCGCGCGCGCCCCAGTGCAGGTGCAGCTGGGAGGCCGTGTGCTCGGACGGGAGCCCGGTGGTGACGCTCATAGACTCGGGCAAGTACACCTTGACTGTGGGAAAACGACGAGCGCAGCCAATGCCCGCAATATCTCTTTTCGGACCCTTTCCCGTTCCGATGACGTACGTGCACGTCATCTTTTTTTCTTCCGCTCGGAACCGACAGAAAAACGAAAACGAAACGGCATCGGAACCGAGGCTCCCACAAGGCCATGCGGGGGAGGGTGTGTGCCACAGTTTGGCGGCCGCTTTTATGTAGAGTGCGGTCCTGTCGCTTTGGTTTTCTGCAGAGTACAATGCCTTTAAGAACAACGGCGCTATGCCTCTCTAAATAAAATTAACTTGAACCGTTTCCGTGTTCTGAGATCCAGCGGTGAACGGGACACCCACCCTGCAACTTGCAGACGTCTCAGAACGGGAAAGGGTTTAACGCAACGACAATTTAGTGTGTGCGGTATTCTCGCCGTCATTCGGGTGCAAGTTTATTCCGAAAGCGCAGTTTGTGTTTTTTTTACAGATGGATAGTCTGCCGGCAAGGGGGGGGGGACTATGTTACGTGGTTTAACCCGATTAAGAAATTTGCACGTAATTAATCAAATTTGGAGGCTCATTCTGGCACACAGGGCCTCCTACTTTTCAGTATAACATCGCAGGATCTTTAACATCCACTGTTACTAAACCCAACCGTATTAACCAGGAACGCTGCTGGCTTCATACTGTGAACCTCAGCAACAAGTGGTAAATTTGCTGCCGCTCGGCCAGGTGGCTGCCCTCCTTGCTATGAGCTGTAACAGGTGACCCCAATCGACAATTATTGCTTTGATGGGGGGAGGGGACACGGTGCAAAACCGCTGCATTCAAAGGCGCAGCTTGTGATCCAGCGACTTGGAACGTGGGGTGGGTTGAACACACAGGTTGAGACAGGGCATGCATTTCAATCCCAGCTGCATTGCAATGACATGCTGGCTATCTATCCACAGAGTGTGAACGTTAATCGCTCGTGTGTGTATATAGTGTATGGAAGTTGAACTTCTTCATATGTATGTATGTTGAACTTCTTTCGCACTGTACGTAGTCAACCGTGCTCATCAGAGGTGGGGGGAAGGACAACAAACTAAACACAAAAAACAGTTCTAAATAAATTAGTTTTGAATCTAGATTTAAAAGTGCATAGCTCCAGTGGCATCCTAATATAGGAAGGAAGAGCTGAAGCGCATCTGAAAGCGCGCGATGCAGTGACCGTCTTTGTTGGATGGCCAGCCAAAAGCCGCTGCGAGGATGTGTGGATATCCTCAGAGAATCAAAAAAAAATTCCAAATATAGTTTTCCAAATATCTCAAATAAGACACTCCTGAAACGAGTCAACACCCAGTGAGGCATCTGTGAGTAAGTACAGATGCAATTATCATTACAGAGGCTACTGTTTGTCACGGCCATATTTCGTAAAATTGACAGTAAGAATAAGGTTAGCGCTGTCCCTCTCTGATGTACAGCATTTTTTTAGAAGAAATGAAGGAAGTGTGGTGGTTATTTTCTAAGCGTGTCTCCACCTCTGTGCCACTATCATACTATTTTGCGCAGGCCGTATGCTCGTGGTTGCCAGGGCTGTTTATTTTGCCCCAGTCCAAACCTGGACGTTCCTTATCTAGTGTTCAACGGCCGTTTACAAATTTTCATACGCTTGAATCAAATTTGTAATTTCCATGACTTCCATGCCAAAATCATAGCCTGAAATTTTAAATTGAGTTTCATGTCTCCCTGCTAAAAGAAGTGGGAAGTATAGCATATCGTTAAATGGACCCTGAACCAGCTGACGAAATTTAGTATGTTTATGGTGGTGATCTGTATTCATAGAACAACCACTGTTAACTTTCCCAAAACTCGATAAATGGACATCAAATATTGTACAACTAACTGGCAGAAAAGCATTGATACATAACCCTTTGCTATCAGATCAACAGACCTTTACCCATACAGCAGTCCAGCCATCTCCCGAGCTACACGGGCAAAGGTCTGGCCTGAATGGCATCTGTAAACTATTAAAACTGTGGCTGCCCTGTATTGCAAATGTTTACGTTCTGGGTGTGATGTGTTTCGTGTGTAATAATACTCCCTTGGTCAATGTTACGTCCAGGTCTTTCTCAAGGTGTGAAATAATCTCGCGCAGAATTCGGTGCCCGTTTTGGTTTTGTGTTACTCTGAGAGAATGACCATCAACCTACAACTGGGATACCAACGTGAAACCTTGAGCGAGCAAGGGCCCTACCAATACCACTACCCAGCTGTAAAAAAAGATGATAAATGCATAGACCGGTTTGGCGTTCGCTATACCTGTGTGCCCATTGTTTCTCATCCTATAGGCGGCATTGAGACTTTCAAATCCGTGGAGAACGATGGGTTGCAGGGTGTTGTCCACGTTGGCCAATCGACTGTCGATGTTGACAGGAGACTGGGAGGAGCCTCCACACTGTGGAATCGTGGTGGGCCACGTCACCTGACCGCCATCACCTGCGGAACATCGACGCTTTGTACACGGTTCATCGCCCCTAGTTTAACAAAGCATTGGTCTATTGCAGTGTTCTTCATTGCAAGGCCCGCGGGCCACTGGCGCTCCCTGGTGGCGTTTAGTGCGGCCCCTGATAATACACAGCGAGAAACAATAAAATAATAAAAATATAAAACAATAATTATTATTTTATTGTTTCCCTTCTCTACGAGACTTTACCGAAAGAACCAAGAATATGAATCCCTGCAGTCACGAAAGCTTTAAATCAAAAATACACAACGAGTGAAACACCCCCCATCGTCGTGCTGTCTAACCCCAACGGTTTCAAATGTGTGGCAGCCCACATACGAATGTCTTACCGGCGAAAGATTCCCCCTCTGAGAATCAGTGAACGCTGCTGGTCTATCGAGATGCATTACCTCTTGAAAAAGTCTCTGCAACGTGTATCATGGATGCGGAAGTGTGTGTGTTTTTATTGTAGTGCAGCTCGATGAGATGTATTAATAACCAACAGTTTACCGCAATGTGACCTTCAGCCCATGTGCCAAGTTTACTTAACCGGTGTGCATGTTGATCCCAGCCAACTCCCTCACTTTCCAAAATGTAATTTATTCTCAGCCATGCACCTCACAATTCCTCGGTGTCGACTACTCGAAACGAAAACGGAAAGCAAGATTTGCGCAAAGAAGGACAGGGATCACAACCACAGAGAGAGAGAGCCTCACTGGTTCGGCAAAAAAAAAGCCTAGCGACAACTGCTTACTGCCCGTGTGTGCTCGGGGCACACAAGCGTGGTCAGGTTAACATCAAAGTGAGCCTGGGGATCCTGGCTGCCTCAATGGACATGAGTCAGCATCGGTGGACTTAATCCCCATAATTCGGGGACTTTTGTTGCCAAGGATTTATTTGCGGTGGTCGCCCTACCGCATTCACTGTCGACACCGTAAGGCAGTTTAGACCACGCAGAGGCAGCCAACCGCAGATGTGACATTATTTTGTATACCGTCTTGACTTTATCATGGAACCCTTTTTGTTTGTGCCCATATCAAATGATGAAGAGTAAGAACAGGTTTTACCCTTTCTGGCAATGACATAGGCTTGATTCCTCGTGAAAGGTTTCTATTTGGCATTGAAACATCTTAACACCTCGATTTAAAGCTTTCGTGACTGCAGGGATTCATATTCTTGGTTCTTTCGGTAAAGTAACGTAGAAGGGAAATAATACAATATAAAAAATAAAACAATAAAATTATCACGACGTTTCGATTGCAACACAAACAATCATCATCAGGTGTGAAAACCACAGCAAGAAAAAGAAAAAATTCTTGCTGTGGTCTTTTTTTTCTTGCTGTGGTTTTCACACCTGATGATGATTGCTTGTGTTGCAATCGAAACGTCGTGATAATTGTATTGTTTTATGTTTAATATTTTATTATTTCCCTTCTACGTGACTTTACCGAAACAACCAAGAATATATTAACACCTGTTTTATAAATGTAATTATTGTTATTGCCGGAAAGGGTAAAACCTATATATTTTTTTTATCCTTTCATATTGGCGAAAAGGTCCCATGACATAGCTGCTCACCCCGAGCTATAAATGATCTGATACTTGCATTACCTTTGTACTGTTCGCCGTTTGGCCTTCTCTGATGTGACACTGGTGATACTAGGCCATAAAGAAAGCTGTCTCTGGTGTAGGCCAATCCGTTTCAAAGACAATGCATATATTATTATTAGAGCATGTTTGTTTGCATGTTCACCACAAGTACGTGTGGTTAATGCAGACCTGATTACTTGCAAAAAGGTATCTATTTTGGTGTTTGAACATCTTATCACCAGTTTTATTGCCATAAAGGGTAACACCTATTCATATATTTTTTATATAGGTCTTAACTTGAATGGAGGAGAGTTCAACACTGAAGTGTTGGTGTTGGGTTTTCGTTACGGAATGTAAATATATATACAGTGTATGCAGTGTACACATCCGTGCATGAGGCGGTGTCTCACTGTTCAAACAAGCACTGACCTGGCACGCGGGCGCTGTTGGTGGCTCTGAGTCGGTGGCGGAAAGTCCACACTCCAATGGCAGATGCCAGTTTTCTCCAATATAACGGGAATTTGTTGGCTTGACACAAAGTGTCTCCCTCACGAAAGAGAGGGGTGCCTTGATGGGATCTCAATAGTGACTCACAGTTACAAATAATAAAGGCCACAGAGGGCATTCGATGCATAATTGCAAGTAACTGAAAACAATTCTAGATTTAAAGCTTTCGTGACTGCTAGGATCCATACTCTTTGGTTCTATTGGGTAAAGTCACGTAGGTGAAAATAAATAAATACATTTACAAAAAATCACGACGTTTCGGCCACAACACAAGCGGCCTTCATCAGGTGAAGGGACGAGACTGTCTGGAGAACAGCGCTGTCCTACCAGACAGTCTCGTCCCTTCACCTGATGAAGGCCGCTTGTGTTGTGGCCGAAACGTCGTGATTTTTTGTTATTTTTTTGTTATTTTATTTTCACCTACGTGACTTTACCCAAATAGAACCAAAGAGTAACTGAAAACAGCACGTTCGCTGCATCACGCGTGTTGTTCTCCAAAGCATTTCAGCATGAGCATGCATCAGGCCGGGGATGAGAACCCAGTGAACCTCGTGGAAACTACCTGCCTGCAAGTATTCACGCAAACGCCCCGAATTGCCTTATCAGTGCCACTCGTATCGTGCAGCGGTGCATTCACGCTTGGCTTGATAACGCGGCAATGTTAACGGTTATTGCTGCACGGGAAAACGTGTACACACACACACACTTGTTGAAAGTAACATTGTGTCGTGCAATGTTACATACCACGGTGTGTCCAGTGCGCGCTCGACGATCCTGAGAGAGAAAACAGATGCAGGTCATATCACAGACAAATCTCTCACACATAACAGACTGTTGGGGCTAGTGCTGTCCGCTTTCCCAATGCTCCACAATGCTGACATTTACACACTGCACCGGGTACCCATATTGGCCTTAACAGACTTTTGGGGGAAAGTGCTGTTAGCGAGCACCTATGAAGGCCGGGAACGCCCGGACGCCTTTGTCTCCCTCGCGGCGATGTTTGCACAACGCACCAGGTACTCGTTTGAGGCTGAGTCGACCTAAAGGCGGCCCAAGACAGGGTTCAGATAATCATCACTGGTGGTGGCCGTGGAACGGGAACCGAACCTGGGTCGCCGGGTTTGTAGCGCAGCGCGCCAACGACTACACTACCGCTCCCCACACTTACCCGACACACACATTAACTAACACATGCAACCAAATATATATTTGTAAAGCTCACGCGACCGCGCACACAGATGAAAACAAATGAGCATCTCCACGCAAACTCACAATCACAGTTCCAAACGGACGTGGCAGCGGTGCAATCGGCTAAACAGCACGCAGGCATAGTAAACCAGCACGTGACATTCACAAGCACGGCCACAGACAGCGAGAGAGAGAGAGAGTGGAAGAGAACAGCGCTGAAAGCGACGTGCGTGAAGGGATGTTGACGAGCAAGCGGCAGGCTCACACCACCACCAGCATCACCAGCATCATCATCATCATCACCGTTCTCGCTGCTGTGAGCAGCGAGGCTGAGCGGAGCCACCGCCGCCGCCGCCACCAACAGCAGCGGCAGTAGCCACAGCCGCATCAGCACCACCTTGCTCGCCACGGGCAGCAGCAGCAGCATCGGCAGCTGCTGCAGCTGTAGCTGCTGCTGTAGCTTCTGCTGCTGCTGTAGCTGCTGCTGTAGCTTCTGCTGCTGCTGTAGCTGCTGCTGTAGCTTCTGCTGCTGCTGTAGCTGCTGCTGTAGCTTCTGCTGCTGCTGTAGCTGCTGCTGCAGCTGTAGCTGCTGCTGTAGTTTCTGCAGCTGCTGCTGTAGCTGCTGTAGCTGCTGTTGCTGCTGCTGTAACTGCTGCTGTAGCTGCTGCCGCTGTAGCTGCTGTAGCTGCAACTGCTGCTGTTGCTGCTGCTGTAGCTGCTGCTGCTGTAGTTGCTGCTGTAGCTGTTGTAGCTGCTGTAGCTGCTGCTGCTGCTGCTGTAGCTGTTGTAGCTGCTGCTGTAGCTGTTGTAGCTGCTGTAGCTGCTGCTGTAGCTGTTGTAGTTGCTGCTGCTGTAGCTGCTGCTGTAGCTGCTGCTGTAGCTGTTGTAGCTGCTGCTGCGCTCCCAGAGTGCGCCGGCAACACGCGCGCTCTTTAAACGCCACAACAAAGACAAAGCTTCCCCCCTCCCCACCACCGTGTAGCCTCGACGGACTGTGTGGGCAAGTGCTGTTAGCGAGTAGCATCGACGGAGGCCGGCACTGAGGCACACGAGTGGGCGGGTGGGGGGGCCAACAACCACGCCCGACCGCCTTTGTCTCCCCAGTGGCAATGTTTACACATCGCACCATCTACTCATTTGAGGCTGAGTCGACCTAGGGGACGCCCGGGACCGGTTCAGATAATCGTCACTGGTGTTGGCCGTGAGCGGGAATCGAACCCGGGTCGCCAGGTGCCGGCGATACGCGGCGCTGTTTAAATAGAACACCGCGCGCGCGCGCACATGGACTCACACCTGCAACACAGCGTACCGTAGAGAGCAATCGCTAAAAGCTCTGCTTTGTGATTCATTAAACGGGGGGGGGTAAGCAGCGGGGGGTTGGGAAGGGAGCGAAATCCTGGGACCGACCCTGCTTCAGCAAGTGGAGCATCGTTACGGAAGTCACTCGTGGATCCTGTGCCAACAAATGGGGTCATTGTGTGGCTCACTGGCCTGTGTGATGTGTTTATCGCTCGCTCTGCGCGTCTGTCTTCGTGGCTTTGTGTGGGAGTCTCTGTGTGTTGGGGGGGGGGGGGTGTTTGGATAGTGTGTGGGGAGCGGTTATCCAGTGCTTAGCGCGCTGCGATACGAACCCGGCGACCAGGGTTCGATTCCCGCTCACGGCCAACACCGGTGACGATTATCTGAACCGGTCATGGGCCTCCCCTAGTTGGACCTCAATTGAGTACCTGGTGGGATGTGTAATCATCGCCACTGGGGAGACAAAGGCGGTCGGGCGTGGTGTTCGCCACCCACCCCCTCGTGTGCCGTTCCGGCCTTCATAGGTGCTCGCTAACAGCACTTGTCCCAACATTCTGTTAAGGCTATCCGGGGAGTCTTTGTCTTTTGTGTGTGTGGTGCTCGGGTTCAGTCTCCCGTAGTGGGGGTTGTGCTCCTTTGCCCACCCACGCGCCCCCCCCCCCCCTTGTTCTACACGATCTCGTGTAAATGTAGATTTGTTAAGATTCGTGGTGTTTTGTAAGCAGTGCTTGCGGCGTTTCGTGCGCGGAGCGACAATGAGCGCGAAGGGGTTACATTTGCAACCGGACCGCACGGGCATGGAGCGAAAAAACAAAGCCTACGCGTATAATAAGAATTGTACCTTGCAAATTCCTTTTAAAACATTTATTGTAAGCCTATTTTCAAATGCCACCAGAGCTTTATGTGCAATATTTAGATTTGATGGCAATCCACTTGCATGACTGTATATTGCCTTCATCGTCATTACCGATCATAAGCACAATGCGTCCCTGCCAATAAACTATTTTTCTCGTCCCTTGACCATTAATGGTCTCTGGGGCATGAGCATGCCCTTCACCCGTATTTCCCTGCAGTACTCTTTCCACTTCTCTCTGCTGCTGCTGCATCTTTCAACTGACATGGTTACAAAACCATCCAATCAACTAAAACATCAACAAATATGCTTCATGTCATGGGATTTTTTTTCCCAGTATAAAAGTATGACAAATAAGAATAGGTTTTACCCTCTCTGGCAATAAAACAGGTGTTAAGATGTTCAAACACCAAAATAGATACCTTTTTGCAAGTAATCAGGTCTGCATTAACCACACGTACTTGTGGTGAACATGCAAACAAACATGCTCTAATAATAATATATGCATTGTCTTTGAAACGGATTGGCCTACACCAGAGACAGCCTTCTCCATGGCCTAGTATCACCAGTGTCACCTGTTTTATTGTCGGAAAGGGTAAAACCTATTCCCATTTTTCATAAATATGCTTCAGCCCATACACTAGTTTGCTTTCCCTACATTTTTGCGGAAAGCATGAATCGCAATCTGAACATTTTGGCTCATATTTACGGTTAGAGGTTGACTCAGTTCCTCATCTCTGGGCCTGAATAAAATGTTGCCACTTTGTGCAGTCAAACGGTGGGCATCCAATGAAGGCGATGGCCCCGCCGCCATAGCAATGTGGAATATTCGCCACTGGTGACGGGGTCCCCGGCAGAAATAAATTATTGCCACCCCATTAGCAAGGAGTCACTTAAACTTTAAAAGTTGTCTCCCAACTGGTTTGCTGCACCTGTGTACATCACTCACAGGTAATATGTTGGTAAGTAAAGAGCCCGGAGGACCTATTTGTCAGCAGCACTATTTGTTACACACTCTGTGCTGTGAATCCGCAATTATATATTAGCTTCAAAATATGGATCAATAAAATTAAACTGAATTTTAATTTAAAGCTTTCGTGACTGCACGGATTCATATTCTTGGTTCTAAAAATATAAAACAATAAATTGTTTTTATATATTGTTTTATATTTTTATTATTTTATTGTTTTCCTTTTTACGTGACTTTACCGAAAGAACCAAAAATTAAACTGGCTTCTAAAAGCCAAAATTGAGAATGTCCACAGTCACTGCAAGTTGGTGAGTGATGGAATTATTTTTAAAAAATTCAGGCTCTACTCAAAAATGTAATCTTGTATTGGGTAGGAGTTAATTATTACATCCTGTAAAAATGCAACTGTTAGCATGTGCCCATAGCATGTGGCACGATTTGATAAAGTTATACGACTAATTATATTCGGTCAAATATCAGAACCCGTGCGTGTGTGGCTGTGATGTAAATTTACATTTTTGGTGATTGTATACGCGTACATTCTGCACATGTGGTGGTGGTTGATGCATGCACACGTGCGGCAATATTTATAGGAAAGTTGTGGCAAAGTGGTTATTGCAATGCGCTAAAAGCTTGGAGACCCAGGTATGATTTCTGACCAATTAGTATCTGAAACTGGTCGAGTCTAAAATTAGTTGCTGGTGTGCTGAGTAAACATCAGTGCTGGAGGGACAGAGGCAGATAGCCATGCGAGCTCCGACAGATTCTTGCTGACAGCATTTGCTCCACTGTATTTGAAGACTTGTTTACTTTTTGAATGTTCAGGCTGTCATAATATTTTAGAATTTCAAACTTACTCGACCACACTCCCAGAAGGCTGTGCAGTTGGGTCGTGTAATACATATTTTGATATATTTTGAATGTTGAGACGAATTTGTGGAGACATTGTCTGATTAATAAATTATTTTGTTATCCTAATTACAGTTGTCATTCGTCACCACGGGGTGAATTAAGTGTTGTTCGTTCAACCCTTTCAAAGAGCCGTGGGAATGATAAACCCTTGCCTTTTGTCGTTTGTACCCCAAGCTTAAATTGCCACCGTCAATTTAACAATTGACAAACATGGTCCTCCTGACCCCACCACAGTCCTGCTCCACAGTGTCTGCCAATTAACGGACCGTGTACAATGCGTCATTAATTTACGGTGGCGATAAACCAGCCCTGTTTAGAGCGATAGCACGGGCAGCCCTGTGTTTACTTGCCTGAAAAGCAGCAGTGGTGTGCTTTTTTTTTGTCTGGTTTGATCAGCACGCGTTGTTGGGCACTACATCCGTCCGACTTTTCTTACTAATTGTGCTGGGAACATTTTTTCACGCACTTTTATTGGACTTGTTTCTTCCTTGAAGACACCCAAGAAAGAATGAATGCTGAAGATGCTCTCAGCACGCAGAGGGAAAAGCGCCGACATCGTGCACAAAGAACAAGAAGCGGTAACAACCCAGAAAACGCATCGGTGAGCTGTACAACACAACACAACTGCGACAAGCACCTACAACAAGTGTAGCTATCGACATTGAAACAGTTTAACACGTAGGCTTTCGCGACCAATATCATCCATAATAGAGGTGTTTTGGGTTAGATCGCGTAAATATATAAATGTGTCGTTAAAATCCGCCACCACCCGACACAGCTAACTAGTAAGGGTTTTCACGTAAACGGAACGTGACAATTCGTCACTAGTACAGCACACCGGTGTGTTGGAGAGCCAAGCCACAGCATTTACAATCTGAGTACGGCGTTTCGCCAGTAATTACAACTAGCTTATATATAAGGAACGAAACAGGTGGACTTCTTCATAAATCTGGCTGTCGCCTGATGAAGCTAGTTGTAATTGCTGGCCCAACGTCGTACTCAGATTGTAAATGTTGTGGCTTGGCTCTGGGAATGGTGCGCATGCCTGCTGTCAGCGCTCAGACAATAATCCCATGGTCTCTGTCTGCTCATGGCAAGGGCCAGTGTGTGTACGGTATTTGGTTTGATCGCCGTTCATCATTCACACAATGGTCAACATTTGTTCGACCCCAGAATCGGCGGGGCACAAAGATGTATGAACGTAGTACAGTACAACTATGGGTTTTGCTGCATTGCTCTCTCCTGGCCACCACGTAACCCCCCCCCCCCCAGACTATAACACCTGTTATGCATGGCAGTGACCCGTCCAAGCACCATCCAGGCTCGCCTCTGCTTGGTTTCGGAGATTTGACGAGATAGGGAACATTCAGAGTGAGTTGGTCAGAGGCAAATTCACCCGGGTGTAACATTGCTATTACATGACTAATCATTGTATGTTTAACTTTGTTCGCACCGTACGTAGCCCAACCTTGCTCATCGGAGGTGCGGGGTGTGGTGAGAGACAACAAACTAAACAAAAACAAGTTAATCATTCATCTTTATCTTCTTTGGTTCTTTCGGTAAAGTCACGTAGAATGAGAATAAAATAATAAATTGATAAAATAAAATAACACAATAATATTCTCACGACGTTTCGGCCACAACACAAGCGGCCTTCATCAGGTGAAGGGACGAGACTGTCTGGAGGACAGCGCTGGAGTGAGAAAGCCACGCTCAGATCACGACCTTTAAGCTGTGTGAGAAGAAACAAAGCGCCTTGACAAAGGAATTAGCATATAATTTAGCATTGAAATGGCTGAGTGATTAGCTTGTGACTGGTCACAGAAATGGCTATGTTAAAGTTAAAGCATACACATCCGCAGAGGCACCCCTTGACAAAGGAATTAGCATAGAATTTAGCATTGATATAGCTAAGTTAAAGTATACACTTCTGCAAAGGCACCCCTTGACAAAGGAATTAGCATAGAATTTAGCATTGAAATAGCTGAGTGATTAGCTTGTAACTGGTCACAGAAATAGCTATATTAAGGTCAGAGCATATACATTCACCGAGGCAACTAGTACAAATCAAACAGGAGAATTTAGCATTGAAATAACTAGGCGAATTTAGCATTGAAATAACTGAGTGATTAGCTTGTGACTGGTCACAGAAATGGCTATGTTGAAGTTAAGGCCTACACATCTGAGCTATTCACAGTAACTGGGTATACAATACAATATATAATGAATACTATATAGTGAACCAATAAAAAATACTAAAATATAAATTACCTCAATGTTATTAATAAACTCTATATTCTCCAATCAGCTAAGCTACCAACAATAAGTCGTTATATATCACAATGTTATATGGCGAAAAATAGGTGGATTCTTACCCTCAACTTTAGCAACGCGGATAGCTACGGGCACCGTTCAGACGGACGAGTTCATCCATGGTCGGAACATCTTTAGTCAACCAGGCCGACAGCAATTTGTATCGGTGATCATGTGAGAGGCCACTGATACTTCAAGTGTCTCTTTAATCGGAGACCTGTTTTGCGAAAGATTACAAAACCAGGTGCAGCACAGCGGAAAGCAAGCAGTACAGCAATTTCATAGCACAATGTCAAAGGGCAGAGAAACACTAAAAAAAACTGATTATTTAAATTGAGCAATTGACGATGGGTACGTCTTTAAAGATAAGAGGTTGAATCAAGTCGTCAAAAACGTTTGTGTTTTGTTTTTGCGGAAAAATATAATTTTTTGTAATGGTTGCTAGTGTCTGATCATAGATAAAAATTGTAACAAAAATAATATCAGGTTAATTATTACATGTATTGGAAACTGTTGCCTGGCGAAGACAGGCTTCATGAGCTAGTTCTAAATGAAAGATTACAGAATAATAATCACAGTGGGTTTTATTTGTTTGAGTTAGATGGTCCTAAACAAGCCTGTTTGCCTGTAAAACTATAACCATAACGTTATCAATGGTCTGAATCCTGAGATATTCTTCCAGCAACAATGCTTTCAACACAGGCATCAATTCACAAAAGGATGGCTTGGTCTCAGCTTTTTGCAAAATATTATTTGGTTCTTTCGGTAAAGTCACGTAGATACAAAATGAAAATATAAATAACATTTAAATAATTTGCTTTTATTTAACATTATTTTTATTTTATTTTTACTTTTATTTTCTATCTCCGTGACTTTACCGAAAGAACCAATGAATATGAATTCCTGCAGTCACGGAAGTTTTAAGTCAAAATTTTTGTAAAATATCGCCACCTGGCGGAAATTCACCAAATACCGCTAAAACTCTGCATTAAACCGCACCTAATAAATGGAACTAAACTGCGGTGCTGTGTCTTACTTTACCAGGTCATCCCGCTGAGATATGAAATCTTTTTCAGAGGTGACCTGGCCACACATGATAGCTCATCGAAGTGGCTTATGGTGGATTTAGAGTAGCAGCCAAATAATCTAAGGGCATGTTTTGTAAATGCGGAGGGCAAACCTGGAGAAAATCCACATGAGCATGGGGAGAGAGAACATGCCAACTCAAAGTATACAAACTTGAGGGTAGGGGTTGAACTCCCGACCTTTTTTACAAAGCAGGCAATGGAGATAAGTTGTTGATAAACAAGTGCATTGTCTTAATCCTGGTTAGACCATTGAATCAACTACTGTAAGAAAGGAAATGTGGCACAGCTGGATGCGGAATGCTAACCACACCACCTCAACCCCAACACGGTCACATATTGATGCTTAAGCGTACGTTAAAGTAAAATAAATAAATTTGAAACCGATATGCCACTGAGCTAATACTGTACTCGTATTGACGCATTTCCTCTGGGTTTTGAAGCATATTTTACTTTCACACTTGTGGCTTGAAATGTGATATTTAAGCAATTTATCATCTCCCTGGGGATGCCAAGATTGTTTTGTTAAGTCCCTTAATCCAACCCAGATTTTACAATCACTGCACACAAATCCACAGTGCTTTATCACCCGATATAAACTTGACAGGGCTTATTCACATTTTTTTAAAGAGCAAGATTTTGTGGAAACAAACACATTGTAAAAACACGTTGAAGAGAAACAACAAAATAACAAAATATATATAAAACAATAAAAAATTCTCACGACGTTTCGACCATAACTCAAACGGTCATCATCAGGTGTGTCGGTTTGCATAAATTTATTTTGAAAACGGCATATTTATTTATATATATAAAAATAACGTTTGCGTCACGCGCAACGATTGGCTGTTTGCCAGGACTAGTCCATCTATTTTTTGAAAAGAGGAGGGGGAGACGAAATTTGTTTTTTATGTATGCTGTCTGAAAGGCACTGTAAGCGTGAACAATCAATCAAGAACTGAAATGATTTATCAAATCTTTCCAATGATTGCTAAGATAGAATCCATCTTCTCGGTTGAAATTGTCTCTGTGTTTGTATATGTGGATAGCCTCATGAACGAATCTCTCATGGAAGCCAGATGGCTTACAAAGAACCTCCGTCTTGGAAAAGTCAATGGCATGTGAGCCTACTGAATTAGAACAATGATCTGCTACGGCCGAGGTGTTGGTCCTACCGTGTTTAAGGTCTGCTTTATGTTCACGAATGCGGTCCGAGATATGGCGTTTGGTTTCTCCAATGTAACTACTACCACAGAGGCAACTTAGTTTGTAGACACCAGGGTATTGTATGTCCGGAATCACATCTTTTACAGACGGAACCAGATCACGGATTTTATGTAATGTGTTGAAACGGACCTGGATCTTGTGTTTATTCAAGATTTTGGAGATCTTTTTTGTGATCCCAGCAATGTAGGGTAAAGTGATGGTTTTGAAAGGATCCTCAAGAGGGTTCTTCTTCATGGTTTGAGTGATAGCTTTGCGGATTGTATAGTCGGAGTAACCATTAGCCCTAAGAGCCTGGTGTACGTGCTTGAGTTCACTGCTTATGTGTTCCTGGTCGGATATGCATTGGGCTCTATGATACAGAGTCTTGATGAGAGAATTCTTCTGTGATGGATGGTGGTGGGAATCCGGTTTCAGATAAGCATCCGTATGGGTAGCTTTCCTGTAGACAGAGTGGCTCATTGAACCATCAGGTCTCTTTTTAATTAGGACATCCAAAAAAGGTATCTTGCCATCTATTTCAAGATACCTTTTTTGGATGTCCTAATTAAAAAGAGACCTGATGGTTCAATGAGCCACTCTGTCTACAGGAAAGCTACCCATACGGATGCTTATCTGAAACCGGATTCCCACCACCATCCATCACAGAAGAATTCTCTCATCAAGACTCTGTATCATAGAGCCCAATGCATATCCGACCAGGAACACATAAGCAGTGAACTCAAGCACGTACACCAGGCTCTTAGGGCTAATGGTTACTCCGACTATACAATCCGCAAAGCTATCACTCAAACCATGAAGAAGAACCCTCTTGAGGATCCTTTCAAAACCATCACTTTACCCTACATTGCTGGGATCACAAAAAAGATCTCCAAAATCTTGAATAAACACAAGATCCAGGTCCGTTTCAACACATTACATAAAATCCGTGATCTGGTTCCATCTGTAAAAGATGTGATTCCGGACATACAATACCCTGGTGTCTACAAACTAAGTTGCCTCTGTGGTAGTAGTTACATTGGAGAAACCAAACGCCATATCTCGGACCGCATTCGTGAACATAAAGCAGACCTTAAACACGGTAGGACCAACACCTCGGCCGTAGCAGATCATTGTTCTAATTCAGTAGGCTCACATGCCATTGACTTTTCCAAGACGGAGGTTCTTTGTAAGCCATCTGGCTTCCATGAGAGATTCGTTCATGAGGCTATCCACATATACAAACACAGAGACAATTTCAACCGAGAAGATGGATTCTATCTTAGCAATCATTGGAAAGATTTGATAAATCATTTCAGTTCTTGATTGATTGTTCACGCTTACAGTGCCTTTCAGACAGCATACATAAAAACAAATTTCGTCTCCCCCCTCCTCTTTTCAAAAAATAGATGGACTAGTCCTGGCAAACAGCCAATCGTTGCGCGTGACGCAAACGTTATTTTTATATATATAAATAAATATGCCGTTTTCAAAATAAATTTATGCAAACCGACACACCTGATGATGACCGTTTGAGTTATGGTCGAAACGTCGTGAGAATTTTTTATTGTTTTATATATATTTTGTTATTTTGTTGTTTCTCTTCAACGTGACTTTACCGAAAAAACTAAGAATATGAATTACTGCAGTCACGAAAGCTTTAAATCAAAATTTACATTGTAAAAATTTAAGGTTTACAAGACTGTGTTTGAATTGAGAAGTCTTGGTAATGCCTCTTGGCCAAATATTAAACAAGCTACTTTTTTTTTTCAATTATATGATTCCTGCTAAACATCAGACCACGTGGTGGACAGCAGAGGGCAGTGCAGCAAAACACATTGTTGTACATTACTTCTATGCATCCGTGCCCAATGCTCCCTGCTTTCACAAACCAGCACGGTCCAGCCCCGTGAACTGTGGTCTAACCAATACTCATCGCCTGCACCAGGTGAGAAGGCCCTCTTCCGGCAGGAGATTAACAAACAGAACAACACGCCTGTGCATACACGTACATAGTCCTGAGAAAAAAACACAAATATCCACTAATTTATGACATGGGCTAATCCAGGACAACACACTGCTAAATGTTCACACAACACATTCCTGCGGAGGGAGCTGGTAGGAACGTTGGGTTGCTCGGTCAATGGCCAGGGTCAACGGCGGCACCACGTGGTGTATTCCGCAAATATTCCCGACTGTGACGGCGGGCACAAGCCGGCGTGAGTAGGTTAAACGTTGAGTTTTATAAGGGCACCACGGGGTGACTAGCCCCTCCCCACCCAGCCCCTCCCCACCCTCCCCTCTCCACCCAGCCCCACCCCTCCCATTTTTGGATGCACGACGGACGGACGGACACAATAATCTCCTGTGGGCTGGTGTAACCAGGAGGTTCCTACCAGTAAAATGGTACTCATGTATTAACCCCTCAGCGATGAAAGGCTTCACTCCTCTTGAAACAGGATTCAAACACTGAGCTTCTGCTATTTTCCGCCGGCAGAAAAAAAAGAGCTGTGATGAAAATAGCTTCTTCCCCTTTTTTCTGGCAATAAAACAGGTGTTACGTTACTCTTTGGTTATTTCGGTAAAGTCACGTAGAAAGAAATTAAATAATAATAGAATACGACGTTTCGATTGCAACACAAGCAACCATCATCAGGTATAAATGAATGAGAAAACAAACATAGTAAACTTATAAATATAATGCAATACAACACAGAGAGTCGGCCAACACAACAGTCAACACCCTACCTGGTTGATTACGTTCTTCCAAAGATTGCTCAACTCGAGAGAGAGACAAAACATAGACATGGAGACACACAGACAGACACACAAGCAGAGAGAGACTCACACAGAGAGAGACACACACATAGGCACACAGAAAGACAACGTCTCTGTGTCGAGGCCTTAAATAGAAAGACGGGGGAGGCAGAGGGGGAGTTGTCTGGAATTCCTGCCCATAGGGGCACGGACGAGCTGGACACGTGACTTCTAAACGAACAAGCACGGAGCGTTGTGTGGACTTACTGCCCCCATAGCGGCCAGAGGAGAGAATAGACCCATAAACAAGCATGGTCGAAAGCAAATTTAGTAAAATTAGGAAGTTTCAAGTTTCATTTATTAGGTATAGCCCTGTGAGCCATGCGGCTCTTAAGTCAGGTGCAACCGCAACAAACACAATTTTGAAGGCAGAACATCTTAAAGCGACAACGCGTAACAGAAACATCCTGGAATAAACCAGCAAATATTCCACACACAACAAAACGTATTAAAGCGCTGTGTGCAAAAATCAATGTGGTGCAAGCCAAGTGTAATGCAATGCAACACAGAGAGTCGGTTAGCATCACAGTTAACGCATCGCCTGGTTGATTGCGTTGTTCCAAAGATTGCTAAATTAGAAGTTAAGTGTGAAATAAACAAGCACGGCAAACCTTCTCCATAGAGGCGGTCTGCTTGTGCGTCTGTCTGTGTGTCTCCGTGTCTATGTTTTTTCTCTCTCTCAAATGTAGGAATCTTTGGAAGAACGTTAATCAACCAGGTAGGGTGTTGACTGTTTTGTTGGCCGACTCTCTGTGTTGTATTGCATTAAATTTCTGAGTTTACTAGGTTTGTTTTCTCATTCATTTGTACCTGATGATGGTTGCTTGTGTTGCAACTGAAACGTCGTATTCTCTTAGTATTTCATTTCATTTCTTTCTACGTGACTTTACCGAAAGAACCAAAGAGTAATTCCTGCAGTCACGAAAGCTTCGAATCTAAATTTAGGTGTTAAGTTGTTAAACACCAAACTGAAACCTTTTACAAGAAATCATGTCTGCATTAACCACAATACTTGTGGTCAGAATGCAAACAAAAGACATTATCTTGATAATATATGCGATGTCTTTGAAACTGATTGGTCTCTGATGTGGACCAATCATTTTCAAGGATAATGCATATATATTTTTTGTTTGCATTCTGACCACAAGTATTGTGGTTAATGCAGACATGATTCCTTGTAAAAGGTTTCAGTTGGGTGTTTTAACAACTTAACACATGTTTTGTTGCCAGAAAAAAGGGGAAATACCTATTTTCATATTTTGGTACTGGCAAAGGAGGTCCCATGATGTAAGAGCTGTGATGTTTAATGGGCTTCAAGCGGGAAATAAACTCCTGGCTTCTGAAAGTTGGGCAAATGAACGATCGGGTCAATCACTCTCACCGCAGTTCCATTGGTCGCTAAATAAGCAAAATGTGAACAATTTCCCTGGCATCTATGGGTACATAGATAATTATGCTGACTTAATGGTAAGAAAGTAAAAATGTAGTTCAAGCTAAATATATGTTTTAAATGTCTACAACCTGAAGCATGCCCCATTCTGTAAAAATATTCGTATACTCAAGCCAGCGATATAAACATGGAGAATTATTAACCCAGCCCATCCAATTATACCTTCTATCTCTACCGTGCGGTTCAAAGATCTCTCGCATGCTGACGTGAGTAATGCATAACACATTCCATCTCTCCGAGGCAAAAGTGCGTGTGCAAACGCAATATAAATTCTGCATGCCTCTGCACCCCGTGTGTGTTCAAACCACCTCTGGGGGGTGAGGTGGTGCAACCATCTACAGGGATTTCTCGGTCAGAACTTCAAGGCATGGCGTACTCGTCCCGTGGGGTCCTCAATGTGGTGGTGGTGGTGGTGCTTGCCATCCTCATGGACCTTCTGCAGAGTTCTGAAGCCCTCAGTAAGTGCGAGAAGGCCTCCTTCAGAAAAAAACTTGCTGTGCCTTTACACACACACACACGACATAACTCTAAACTGATTAGAAACCTCTCCCCCTCAGGTCTTAGAGTTTGACAGAGACTTGTGTGAGGATGGCGAGTGGGGGCTCATGGGATATAATTTAACAGGACTGGTTTGCTTTATGGCATAATAACAAATGGGTTGAGTTACTTTGTGAGCGTTTAAACGCCAGTCAATCATTGGAGGTGTCTCATCGTCGATTTTATCGCGTCGCCTTGTATAGCAGGAGGTCGTGGGTTCAATCCCGATCCCATATGCCTGTGTATTTAGAGATTGCATGTTCTCCCCGTGGTCGTATGGATTCTTCTCCCGGTCCGCCGGTTTTTTTTTCCGCAATTAGAAACATGCATTTAGAGTTTTGACTGCTATAAATGTATACGTGCTAAGCCACTTCGTTGTGCTATCATTTCTGAAAAAGAGCTCTATAGCTCAATGGGCCTTACCTGGTAAAATAAAATAAAAAATAGTTGCATAGTTTAATATTTCGATTTAAAGCTTTCGTGACTGCAAGGATTCATCTTCTTTGGTTCTTTCGGTAAAGTCACGTAGAATGAGAATAAAATAATAAATTGATAAAATAAAATAACACAATAATATTCTCACGACGTTTCGGCCACAACACAAGCGGCCTTCATCAGGTGAAGGGACGAGACTGTCTGGTAGGACAGCGCTGATGAAGGCCGCTTGTGTTGTGGCCGAAACGTCGTGAGAATATTATTGTGTTATTTTATTTTATCAATTTGTTATTTTATTCTCATTCTACGTGACTTTACCGAAAGAACCAAAGAAGATAGTTTAATATTGCAGCGCGCAACCCGCCACGTATCCGCTCCACCAAATACTTGTAGTGTTGCACTATATTTTCTCACTATCGATCAATGAACTTTATTTGTAACCAGGTGGGAGTTTATTAATGACAGGTCTTATTCTGTAGAAAATATTCCGGAGACACGGTAGATGTTTTTTTTTTAATTCGTGCCATTTTAATAAATGCATCATCGAGGACCCCACCGCTGCTCCACGTGGCTTTCTCCCGTCAATAAAACGGGCGGCTCCATCAACCAAACCGCCTGGGCACCACACTCGACAAGAATGTGGTTTGATCACCAGGTGCAAAATATAGTTTTCGTATCAGAAATCTACGACGCGTTTGACCAAAGTAGAGTCGTAACATAGCCAACACGGTGGCGTGTAGTATAGTATCGACAAGCCTCTATTATTGCAACTCACTACTCTACGAGAGGTCTGGCAAAAAAAAAAACATTACCAAGCTGCAGCGTGTACAACATTCTTTGACGCGTGTCGTGACGGGCGCTGCATGAGCCGACAATGTCAGTCCAAGTGCTCGCCGAGATGCATTGGCGTCCGGTTTGCCGAACGAATACACTATGAGGTCGAACCCATCGCACGCAAAGTGCTTGCCACAAATGAGACAAAATACCTTGCCAGATCTCGTCGAGGAGCATAAGCCAACACGAATGCTCCGGTCATTCTCGCAGCAGAGGCTTTTGGCCACCCATTGAACAAAGACGGTCACCGCATTGCGCTCTTTTAGATGCGCTTCTGCGGACGTCTGAAAGGCTCTTCCTTCCCGATATTTAGAAGCCACCGGAGCTATACACTTTTAAATCTAGATTGAATTTTTAAAAAAAAACCTCTTTGGAACTGCTTTTTTTCGGTTTAGTTTGATGTCCTTCCCCTGCACCTCCGATTAGCATAGTTGGCTATGTACGGTGCGAAAGAAGTGCAACTTACATGCAGAACAGCGACCGTTCGCTGCTGTGCGGTAATCTTCCACGAGTGGGAAATGAAAGATGACCCATAGTGCAGTGATCGTGGCCACCCAAACGAAACAATGGACCATGCAGCGAACCACTGCATTGTTCGCCCACTCTCTGGCAGACCGGACAGCATTGGCCGCGCTGCTCCCGAATCTATCACGTGGCTCACGAACTTAAACCTGAATGTATCATTTACACATCCCAGCCATATGCTAGAAGAAGAAGATTTTAATTTGTTTTCATTCCATACAGTTGTACCCATATATAATTATATTTCTCTGGACTCCCTTCAAGATGTTTTCCTTTTATTGTGAGGTTTTGCGGTCGCGCTGCACAGCTGTCCGAAGTGTGTGTTTTGCTGGCACTGCGTGCTACTCGGCATGATCTCCGACGTTTCGCGCCACGTGGTGGGAGCTTCTTCAGGAGCTGACTACAGTGGCCCAGGCTCACTTCCTCGGTTATTGAGCGGAACGTCGGACACCATGCCACGATGAGACGCGGCACAACCCCAAGACACACATCGCTAGACGCGCCTCTCTCATCGGACAAGTTTAAAAATAGATACCGAATGAACCCAATAAGTTTTGCTTCTTACAAGAACGTGGTGCACTCCGTTGAAGTCCTGTTGGAAATTTTCTCAAGCAGTATTTCAAGCGTTGAAAGCAAACGTTTTGTGTCCAGCAAATGCATTGTGTAATATTCCAAGGAGAATTGAAAAGCCACGATTGCGTAAGCATTTTAGTTTAGTCTTATTATATTTTAATGACTTCACGTTTTCACATAGAATATTTATGATGCTGAAGAGAAAACAAAAAATGTAAGAGAGCAACGAAATTAAACATTAATTAAGATCGTTCAATACTCTAGTAATTATAACAGCATTAAAATGCATCCATGATATTGATTTGTGGGTGGTACTGGTGTCTAAAACAGTTACTTCGCAGGATATATTTAAATAATCGTAATCCTGACGCCTCGTTACACAATAATATATGTACATTATTAAAGTGCTTATACGGTACACAGTGTGCTCACAGATACCATAAAATGTCTGACAAGTCTGCACGGTGTCATTCTACGACGTTCCGTGTTTTGTTAAGTTGTATTCTCTCCATCACATGAACATCTGTGGAACACGTTAATGGCATATACAAATTTTATTTAAAAATACTGAATGAGCTGGTAATCTCAAAATTACTTTTTATGTTTAATTAACCCTACTAAGAATGTAATGGGAGCTTACGTATGGCTAAGGAACAACTGTTTAAAACTGCCGATTTATGCATAGGTTTATAACATTTCGTTTAAGTAAACAGAAGCGTGGAATTTACTTGTATTTTATTTCATAAGAGGTAGGAGACAAGAGTTAGTGGTCATTACGACTTACATAAAACACGACTATTCATACTTTATAGAGCGCACAGTTCATTCAAGGAGATGTACCGCGTGGATTCACTGCGTAGTGGTTTGCATACTGCGTTATGAACTCCGTGATCTGGGTTCAATTCCCGGCCACAAATCATCTGTGAGTAGCGTCTAAGCTTGCTTTGGGTTTCCCTTTCACCAACCCCCATTCACCGGTATGGTGAAGTATGTACCATCAACCCCTAAGACAGACACAGCATGGGAGGCCTTTAGACATCAGTGGTTTGACAAAGGGCTGTCAATTTATGATTATATATGTATGCATTTGGGGATGGATTTTGGATTATGGCATTTTCTTTAGGACACTTTCAGAAGTTTTTTTGTGAACGTTCAGATATTTGGAGCATTTACAACCGTGCAATAATGCATCCTCTCTTTCCTATTAAACGTGACATCGCCTGATGCCACGTGACACCACGTGTGGCCCACGACAGCGCAATAGTCATTTAAAATAAATAATTTCCTGTGTGCGTCACGTATTTGGAATTAAAAAAAAACATTCGAATTATTCTCCTTCCGCCCAGGACTAACCAGCACTGCTCGTGGTGAAGTATGGTAAACAAAAAATAACAACCATGAACGATATGGCATGGGGAACTTTAATCCATGTCGATTGTATTTGGCTCAAATTTGTATTGATAATAATTGAAAACATTTTCTGAAGGATATTCACAGACAGTAGAAACCCGATTATAGCTTTTAATGAACCTATTTTAAATGTATGCACATATTCCACTGTTATACCATGTCTACGTCGTTTAAAACGGTATCATTAGCGCAATACCATATCTAATCTTGCTGACATTCAGTAGGCAGCCTTATGCAAAGGGTGCAACGTGAGTGTGCGTCATATATGGAGATTGTCATCATTATACAGCCTGCATGTTGTGCAAACACCAAGCTTATCAAATGTTGTAGTGGAAATAAAATAAATGTTACTGAGTCCACAGGAAAAGTATTGTAATTTGACTCTTAAACACTTCTTCCATGTTCAAAAACCTATTTACAATCTATTTTTTTAGTCATACAGTGAGGGAAAAAAGTATTTGATCCCCTGCTGATTATGTACGTTATCCCACTGACGAAGAAATGATCAGTCTATCATTTTAATGGTAGGTTTATTTGAACAGTGAGAGACAGAATAACAACAACAAAATCCAGAAAAACGCATGCAAAATGTTATAAATTGATTTGCATTTTAATGAGGGAAATAAGTATTTGATCCCCTCTCAATCATAAAGATTTATGGCTCCCAGGTGTCTTTTATACAGGTAACGAGCTGAGATTAGGAGCACACTCTTAAAGGAAGTGCTCCTAATCTCAGCTTGTTACCTGTATAAAAGACACCTGTCCACAGAACCAATCAATCAATCAGATTCCAAACTCTCCACCATGGCCAAGACCAAAGAGCTCTCCAAGGATGTCAGGGACAAGATTGTAGACCTACACAAGGCTGGAATGGGCTACAAGACCATTGCCAAGCAGCTTGGTGAGAAGGTGACAACAATTGGTGCGATTATTCGCAAAGGGAAGAAACACAAAAGAACTGTCAATCTCCCTCGGCCTGGGGCTCCATGTAAGATCTCACCTCGTGGAGTTGCAATGATCATGAGAACGGTGAGGAATCAGCCCAGAACTACACGGGAGGATCTTGTCAATGATCTCAAGGCAGCTGGGACCATAGTCACCAAGAAAACAATTGGTAACACACTACGCCGTGAAGGACTGAAATCCTACAGCGCCCGCAAGGTCCCCCTGCTCAAGAAAGCATATATACATGCCCGTCTGAAGTTTGCCAATGGACATCTGAATGATTCAGAGGACAACTGGGTGAAAGTGTTGTGGTCAGATGAAACAAAAATGGAGCTCTTTGGCATCAACTCAACTCGCCGTGTTTGGAGGAGGAGGAATGCTGCCTATGACCACAAGAACACCATCCCCACCGTCAAACATGGAGGTGGAAACATTATGCTTTGGGGGTGTTTTTCTGCTTAGGGGACAGGACAACTTCACCGCATCAAAGGGACGATGGACGGGGCCATGTACCGTCAAATCTCGGGTAAGAACCTCCTTCCGTTAGCCAGGGCATTGAAAATGGGTCGTGGATGGGTATTCCAGCATGACAATGACCCAAAACACACGGCCAAGGCAACAAAGGAGTGGCTCAAGAAGAAGCACATTAAGGTCCCGGAGTGGCCTAGCCAGTCTCCAGACCTTAATCCTATAGAAAATCTGTGGAGGGAGCTGAAGGTTCGAGTTGCCAAACGTTAGCCTCGAAACCTTAATGACTTGGAGAAGATCTGCAAAGTGGAGTGGGACAAAATCCCTCCTGAGATGTGTGCAAACCTGGTGGCCAACTACAAGAAACGTCTAACCTCTGTGATTGCCAACAAGGGTTTTGCCAAGTACTAAGTCATGTTTTGCAGAGGGGTCAAATACTTATTTCCCTCATTAAAATTCAAATCAATTTATACCATTTTTGACATGCGTTTTTCTGGATTTTGTTGTTATTCTGTCTCTCACTGTTAAAATAAACCTACCATTAAAATTATAGACTAATCATTTCTTTGTCAGTGGGCAAACGTACAAAATCAGCAGGGGATCAAATACTTTTTTCCCTCACTGTATATGTTTTTTAAATGCACTTAGTACAATGGAGATGTTGAATGGCGTCTAAATACAGTTGCAGCTCGAAGCGTTACGCGAAAAAATCAGGACATGAACATCCCGGAGAAACAACCACATACCTGGGATAGTCTGCATCCGATGTATTAAAATGTTATCGCAGACGAGAGGCATCAGTCGCGGATGAAGAGCACAAGAGAAGAGAAACTGCCTTGAGCCTAGACTTGAACACCAGTCGGAAATCAGCAGCATGGATGGCAGGAGCAAGGGAGTTCCAGACCATGGGGGCAACAGACCAAATTACAGACCCCCAATTTAGCCGAGAATGATAGGGGTGTTTGAAGAGAAGGCCTTGGTTATTGGAGCAGCGCGCAAGTGAGATGAAGTCGAGGGAAACGAAAAGGGAGATGGAGGTGGAGACAGGTCTTGAAGGCTATGACGGATATCGTGTAGTTGATTCACGACTGGTTGAGAAGCCGGTAGAAGGAAATTAGTATTTTTGGTAATATGGTTTTGTTTATGGTTGTGAGTGAGGATCTTTCGGAGTTTGGAAGTGAGGAATTTTGGGAGACGCTAGAAGTGATATAGTCGCAATAGTCAACCCAACAGGCGATGAAAGCGTGGATGAATGTGTCAGCAGCAGATGGGGCAAGAAGTGACAGGTGTTGGAGATGTTGCATAGGTCCTGCAAGGTTGAGTGACGCAGGATGAGAACGAGAGATCGGGATTAATGACAACTCCAGAGATTATTGGAGTATTTGCCTCGAACAAGCATTTTTCCAATGAGTAAGACTTCTGTTTTGGCAACATGCAGGTGGAGACAGTTTGAACCAATCCAAAATGAGAGCAGGTCAAGGGCAAATGTGAAATTGGTCAGTGAAGGTGGGCCCCGTGCAGTCAATGCAGGTGTACAGTTTGGTGTCATCAGTATAGCAATGTTGGTCAATGTTAATGCTGGAGATGATTTTCCAAAATTAAAGGCGGTAGATTGGGAAGAACATTAGGACTTGTAGCACACCAGAGCACAGGGTGAGGTTTCAGAGATCAAGACACCCTTTGTATGGAAATGGTGTGGGAGTCATTTGAGAGGAGACTGTGTAACATGGTATGACAATTGCATAGTTTGTATGACAGTATCTGTCTTGTCAATAAAATTACGCCTGAGAAATTGAGTCACTGATTGGTAAAAATAAGAGCAACAGACGTATAAGCTATTCTAGCTTATAAAGCGATTCGAGCTCATAACACATCTCACAGTGGCTAGGAGATGTTATCTCCCTCGCCATGGTATGCAGGAGGATCGTGGGTTCGGTCCCGACCTTGACGCCTGTATATGTGGTGTTTGAAGGTTCTCCCCATGGTCACGTGGATTTTTCTCCGGGTCCTCTGGTTCTATTTTTGGATTTTTCTCCGGGTCCTCTGGCTCCTATAAATTCCCACGTGATAAGCAATTTCGTTGAGCTATCATTTGTGATAGCCAGGTCGCTTCTAAAAAATGGCTATACAGCTCAGTGGGTTTTACTTGGTAAAATACAAAAAATATTTAGTTTATCAACTCACTGCCCCTGAGAGACTGCTTTACCCCCCTCTAGTTTAGTTTAACAATCAACGTGAATTGTTGTCCTTCCCCCGCGCCTCTGATTAGCACGGTTGTGGTTGGCTACACACAGTGCGAATAACTTCAACATATTTACATCCATGAATGTGAATGCATTCGATCCCAGGTTGTCCGTTGCGTTTTGACTCTGCACACGTCCTTTAAAAGTAAGGTCAAATTACATGTTAGACCAAATGTTTACTGACGTGTTAAATTTAAGCGAGTTGTCATTTCCACTCTGCAGGTAAGTAGGTCAACTACTCTTGCACGCTTTTATCTTCACGAATTTGTGCAGCCCCGTCTCTGGTCACACATTTGTGTTTTCCCAGTATTTCAACAACAACAACAACAACAACAAAAAACCCTTCTTGTACTCTCGGTGTGCTCTCACCCACTGTGCTTATAAACAATTGGGAAATACATACATACGTTTAATTACGAATGTTTGGATTAGAGCTGGGGTGATTAGTCGTATAAGTCATGAGTGCCAAAAAACAATCTGATGTTGGTGACATTCAGTAGGCAGCCTCATGCAAAGGGTGAAATGCGAGTGTATTATCGCAATCAACTACTTTGTTGTGGCCGCTTATTCGACCCCCCTTTAAAAAATGGCAGCCGCCACAACATCCCTGTCTCCCGAAGTTGGGAAACCCCCCTTCAAGCTACACCCAGTGTGACGCGTATGATGATGATGATGACGACGTCACTAAGCCCGCATCTGCACGTGGAAGCGGAGACGAGACTTGATTACCTCAACGATGTTAGTGTTTTCCGATTTGTCGAGCAATGGAACTGATAATTTGTAGACTCTTAGAATAATCGGATATCCCGGTTTTAAAAACAAGTTAAATATAAAAAATATATGATTATGAATCATGAAAAAAGCACATCGCAAACAGGAAAATAAGCAATGTTTTGACCGAATGGCCATCACAAAGATCCTTGTTTTGTGCAAAGACATTTTCTAAATATAAAACGGGGAAAATATGTGTGAGTAGTTTAGAAATTGGTACACCACCGAGTATGTTACTGTGTGAAGGTGGCGTGCGTGGCAGGGGCGAGGAGTGGGGCTGTTGCCGATGGGGGGTGGGGGGGGTGGGGGAGGATATGAATGAGAGGTTAAGCGGTTCCACCATGGGCAGCCGTGATCTCATCCATTCCTCCCACGTGCACCGAGCCTCTGGCGTCTTTGTGCTAATGTGTAGCCGCTCGGGAGGTATAAACAACGTGGCATTTTCTCCAACGTGGGATTTTGATATGCAGTCCACGACGACGCGCGATGCTGATGCACGTTCGGCAGAGCTCACACGCCTCGGGCAGCGCGTGCCGTTAATTCCCCACAGAAATTAACGAGCGGCTGCAGGAATTGAACCGCCCTGCTCCGCGCGGGTGACCCAGCTGCAAGCGGAATGACCCCCCCCCCCCCCCCCCCCCCCGGTCTATTCAGCCGCGCGTGTGACAGGCAGGGCCGGATTAAGGCACGGGGCCTTAGGTAGCTGCAGCCCAGGGGCCTCCACCAGCTGGAGGGCCTCCAGACAATGGCAGGGCCAGGATTTTCAGGTAGGAGGGGGGCAACCCCTCCAGCAATGATAAATGATAGAGGAGTTGTTAGTAAGTAAGGACTTGTCCCTTGCTGTTTATTCGACACGTGTGCGGCGATGGCGGAGCCATCGATCGAGGGTCGAATTCGAACCGCGTTGTGTGATCGGCATCGCGCTCGCTGAAGGTGTTGATGTCTTCAGGGAAGTCATGTCCTCTGTATATGCAACTGCGCACAATTCTGAGTCACTTATAACTGCTTTCCCGTTACTTATTGGCAATTTTGGACTCAGACCATTGTCCTATCATTTCATAGCGTCCTTGGCACGTAATAATATGCTACATAGTGGCAGTGTGGGTCGCAAAATGCCGAATTATTACTAATAAACCCCAAGGCTCCGATCTAAATGAGGGATTTCGATCGGATCATTGGGGGGGCATGTGCAACTCCCCCCGCCCCCCCCCCCACCCCACTGGTTATTTCACTTGTGAATGCTGAATTGTATTTGTTGTTAGCCTTGCAAATAATACAATTTTCTTTAACTTTGTTTTCCTTTTGAAAATATTACCGTGGGGCGTCACGGTACCTGTAGTCCAGGGGTCCTACAAAATCTCAATCCGGCCCTGGTGACGGGTGTCCTCTTGGGACACGGACTGTGCCGCTCGCGATGCAAGCCCCGTGGTGGGTCCTGCGTGACGGCGAACGTCCAGTCTCGCTTTTGTTTCCCTGTCTGACAAATCTTTCGTTGTTGTGGTTGTTGTTGTTTTTTTGTTCGTCCATCACTGCCGCCGCTCGTTGTACCGCGTCGGCTTGGGGTAATCTTTGCCAACAACAACAACAAAAGATGCGGTTACGTAACGCGGCTGCCGCCGAACCCTTATCTAAACGTCGTGAAGATGAAAGTTGGGTGTAATTGAATGACTTCGCTGTCTCGGTGAGATAATTGAGCTCCCTTTGAGTGGGCGTCGTGGCGACAATCTCTGATGCCACTCGTAATCTCGGGGGCTTCCGTGTGCTGTGGCAGTGGCGATTCTTTCCCCCCGGCGACGTTTCCAACCTTTCCCATGCGTGATTGGCGTCGTTTCACCCGCCGACACTTCCCACTCGTGCCACTCGATTGACAATTGCAAGGGCACCAGTTCAAATTCCAGTTGGTTGGAGTTTGTGGGCTGCATAGGCTGCAGAGGCAGCATTCACTGATTCACTTGGGTCACTCGCTCACCTCCTCTTCACTCTTCTATCGCTACTGCCACGGTTACTGTCCCCGTTAACCTCACTCGTTGATTCCTACGCGCGCGATGTGGACTCGGGTTCACCAGACTGACTCTTTTGCCTCATCCACGACGTGTCCACCACCACCACCGCAGTTGCAGATCAAAACGTTTCCTTTCTGCCCCTTCCCATCGCACTGCTCCACTTTGGAATCCTTCTCACATCGTCTACTATCCCAAGTTCTTAGAACCTTACGGTGGAGATATGTGCCTATCCCTTTGCTCATTTTAGGACACAGAGACTGCCTCGACACTTTTTTTGTCTCAGAGTTTCAATCCCTTTTAGGTCGACCTAAAACGAGCTACAGTATATAAATGCTGCCTGAGTGAGCAGATCTTGTTGGAGGAAGCCATATCGTGAAAACATCATGTAGCCATGACAATGAATCACGTTGCGCGCTGTAAACACATCGGCGTGTTGTTATCTCATCATCGTCTTTCTTTCCCTTTCCCCTTTCTTTTTAACCGACCGCTACCAACCACTTCCTCCCCCCCCCCCCCCCCCCGATTTCCAATCGCAGATCCCAGCTGCAATCATTTGGCCGATGAAGGGACGGCCGTCGAATATGTAGAGCGGGCGCTGAAGTTCTACTACGAGGTACAGGATGACATTTGCCTGCCCTTCTTCTACAAGGGCAACGGCGGAAATGCCAATCGCTTCACTCGGTTTCGCGACTGCATGAAGACGTGTTCTAAGCGAGTGATCCAGCTGTACCCTGCCGGAGGTAAGCATCCTTTGGCAGTCTACAGCATACGTAACAAGCGTCTTTGCACTGTTCCATTATTATCACCCCCCCCCTCCACCCACCACCAAATTCCATCGTGTCGTGAGATGAAGAAACAATTTAGAATGCTCGCGGAGCACAGCGGCCAACATGTGCCAGAGAACGGCCTTTTGCAAAAAAAAAGGGCAACTGCTTTGGGAGGCCTTTATCAATTAATTATAATTGTTTTACCAGGTAAGGTCCACTGAGCTATACAGCTCTTTTTACAGAAGTGACCTGGCCATAAATGACAGCTTAACGAAGTGACTAGGCGGTGTGGCAATGTATAGCAGCCAAATACTCTAAACGCGTGATGTTGATTCTAAACATGGAGAGGAAAACCGGAGGACCCGGAGAAAAATCCACGCGACCACGGGGAGAACACGCAAACTCCAAATAAACAGGCGTCAGTGACGGGATCGGACCCACAGCCTCCTGCATACCATGCGAGGTAGTTAACATCTCGCCAATTGATGGATTGAGAATCGCTGGAATGTATTTTTATTTAGAACTGTTTATGAAATTTCCTTTATGTAAGTGACTTTGTTTATGCACCTGCGTGAGAGAGTACTTTCCCAAACACCCTTCAAACAGCGATGTTTATCCCATGCCAGTTCTACCAATGTTTTTTTTAGATTCTTAGAGCTGGCATTTAACCAAACGAATTGAAAATCTACATTAACGCAGTGATTGTTTACCGCGTGAGGACCATCATCTCGCTACACTTGAGAGAATTCCGGTAGCTGAAACCCGTTATTCAATCACAGAATCTTACTCGTGCAGGCTTAATTCTCTGGCCCCTAAATCACAAGGCCTCCATCATGACAATCATTTGTACAGCCCAAGAAGTCGAATGATATGAGCCCATACACTCTGTGCCTCCAAATAATTCCAGGAACAGTGGTAAATTCGTGCTGAACTGGCAAAGTTTAGTGGTAAATCTCGCACTTCCAATTAGCACGGTGGGTTACATACGGTGCAAAAGAAGTTCTGCATACACACAAATATATAAAACAATGTAGATGACTGAGTGGCTCGGGTGGCTTATATTGTCAGAATACTGAACGACCAAGAGGCTGAGTTCTATTGTTTTAAGCCACTTGTGATTAACGTAGCAAGTCGATGGTTTGAGCACAGGCCTCAGCACAGCTACAAACACCCCATCAATATAAATGCGGTGTTTAACTTCGGCTTATCCACTTGCTCCATACTCGGGGGTGCACACAGTAGGACTGCACGAACATAATTTTGATTGACATGTGATGAACACTCTTTCCAGGGCTTGCAAAAGCTGTGTCCCTATTGTGGACAATGAAGCCTATTGAATGGACTTCAGAAGTAGTTCCAAAGCATTGTCTTCTGGAGTCAATCTCTGACAGAATGTGGTGCACTGCTCGCTGCGAAATGTCTTCATCTCAAAGCATGATGCCAATAGCACAACTGAGTATAATTTGTCGGGATGAAGCAAAAACAAAATCCACCCATATATTGATAATGCTTGGTGTGTATAATTCAAATTGTTAGATCTACTAATGAATGTACCTCACTGCTAGAATTAAAAGCAATATATCAACGTGCCTGAAGGAGAAATGTTTCAACCGGTGCATATTACCCACGATGACGTGGATCAGAAACGTGGACACAATCTGAACCTTGTGCAAAAGAAAGCACGGAGAGATGCAATCCCGTAAACCTACCCATCACACTGAACGTGAAGTCACACTGAGACAGAAAAACGCCAATATTCGAGAACAAATTACAGACATCGTTATGACTGTCGAGGAAAGCAAGTGGGCTTTGGCAGGATACGTTTCCAGAAGGGATGATGATCGATGGGCGGAACATTGTGATGGAATGGTGGCCAAAGCGGAGAACACAGCCGAGAGGACGGCCGTGACGTAGATAAGGCGGGGACATCAGCTCATGCACAGGAGCGAGATGAACGGTGGCACCAGATGAAGCATATTATGTTAAAATGTTCATCTTTTAATCACACATCTGCTCACCTTGTGGACCCGCTTTTAAATGGGCGGTGGCTGATTTGAAAGTACTTGCACTGATTAAAAGTAAATATTTACGTCTTTTATAGCATTAACCTACGCTTGACAGAAAATGCCCCCCCCTCCCCCTGGGAATGTAATTTATTGGAAAGTGTAGCAAAGAAAAAAATGCAACACATATCGGGCTGGTGATGAGATTATGCTCAGACAGTCTCGCTCCCTTCACCTGATGAAGGCCGCTTGTGTTGTGGCCGAAACGTCGTGAGAATATTATTGTGTTATTTTATTTTATCAATTTATTATTTTATTCTCATTCTACGTGACTTTACCGAAAGAACCAAAGAAGTATGCTCACCCTCTTTGGTGAGAGGCTTTGGCTTAGCTCTCCCTGCATATTCTCTCAATATGATGCCCTGATTGACGTGACATTGTCACTGCTTTGTGGCTCTGGCAATTGAAATCAATCTCCAGACATATCGCATTGCGAGTAGAACGATTGCATTTGGGCGCGTGCTCGTTCAAATCCTGGTCGGGAGTCGAATAAGCCCATCATCCCTCTGGGCTCATTGAAAGTTGTACCACTTTGTGAAAAAGCCACAATTGGACGAGTTCCACTCCAGGCATGTTTGAACAGGGAGATACTTAGGCTCTTTATTTTCAACAAAAAGCAACTACCACGATAATCTGATGCACAAATTAAAAACTGCCCAGTGTGCGACTGTTATCATCCGGAACAGACCGTACACCATCTAACGACGCGATGCCCGATGCACAAACACGAAGGAGACATCACAGCAATATTACAACTCCGCGGTTGTCTGGCTTGACCACCTGAATGTGAATTGGACGTGACCCCTGCCTTTCTCTCTCTCTCACACACACGTCCTTGTTTCGTGCAGACAAGGTGTGCATCCTTCCCCCGGACAAAGGCGTTTGCCTGGCTCACCTGCTCAGGTGGCACTACAACAGCACGCAGAGGGTGTGCAACGTGTTTCTGTACGGCGGCTGCGGTGGCAACGGGAACCACTTCCAGTCTCTGGAGGAGTGCCAGAAGATGTGCTCGCCGCTCTGTGAGTCGTTGTCCACAAAAAAGCTTTTGTTGTTGCTGTGGTTGTTTTTGTTGTGGTTGTTTGTGTTGTTGTTGTTGTTGTTAAACAATCGTTCACACGATGCTGACGTGGTACGTGTCTGTTAGATTCAAAGCAAAACGTCGAGCGTCGTCGCGGTCAATATTGCCGATGAGCAGTGCACACCTCACCATCGCTGCCTGCTGCTGTTGTGCCATGGACTCGCGATCTGCCAGGTCCACGCCCTCTTAGTCGCTTCACCGCCAGCTGCCTTCAGGGCCTTCCGCTTCGTCGCTGACCTATTCATATTCTTCCGTTCTTTTGGTAAAGTCACGTAGATAGAAAAATAAGAATAAAAAATAAAGTGAATAAAAAATAATTACAAATAAAATAATAAAATAAACAACTACAAAAACACTAATGTAAACTGTAGTAAACCACTAATGTAGACTGTAGTACATTGATGTTTGTTTTGTTGTTTTATTATTATTTTATGTTCATTATTTTTTTGTTTTAATTAACTTTCTTTTTTTCTATATCTACATGACTTTACCGAAAGAGTAAAAATTCATCGCTGACCTCTTGGTGCCCTTTTCAATTGCCTGTCTCAGTAACTTGCCCCACTCCATCCAGCCGCACGCGTTCCCAGTCATCACAACCTCTTCTTCTTGTTGGCTACATTTCACTTGCCAATATGCTCTACTCCCTAGGCGCAAGTTGTTTTTTCGTCTTTCTTTAGGTAAATACGAGCACCCTCTGTGGCATGCACCTGAATTCAATGGCCAGCGTGTAATTTTCTTGCCGCTTGTTGTTGTTAAAGTTCAGTTCGTTTTCTTGTTCCGTACATTAATAGACGCCACTCCTGCCTCAAAGCACCCGTTTATTAGCTGCACAATTGTAATAAAATGTAATTGTAATAAAATGTAAGGACATCACAGTGGCAGTGGTGGAACGAGCACAACGATTAAAGCACCACCACCACCACTGTAATGAACACGGCCGTCATCATTATTGTCATCATTATTGTCATCATCATGTCGTGTGGTCTTCGATCCAAACGTCGGCAGTCACGCTTACTTATACTTCTAGTCGTTGGTGCTTCTCTTTACTTTGTGATAATCACCTACAGTGCCTCCTACACTGCTATTTAAATCCATCTACATCAGAGCCACCTCAGAGGATCCACTTCCTCAATTTGACCTTCCATAATATTATTGAAGAACATTGCCTTGCTTGCCTCTGTTAGCACAAGTCCTGTCAGCACCCATTCTCTCTGAGTCACTTTATTCAGGAGATGCATACCAACACACATATATATCGGCAGGCGAATGTATAAGGCAATGGTCTTTTTAGGAACAGAGCGAGAGGGTAAACATAACGTTCCGAATAACTTATATCTGTATAAATCACCTTATAATGTGGCACTTTGCAAACACTGGTACATTCGGAGGCAGTTGATATGTACAATGTTTTCTATCACCAAACACTGGGTAGCAAGCACACCCTTAAATAGTAAAACTTAGGTCGATTGAATGGACACCGCCCTGTGTGAGTCGTTAGTCCTCCTCTTTCTGCCAGTTTTTTTTCCCATCTTTCTGTAAGTGATCGCAGTGAAGATGTCTTCATCGGCTCAATCAGTTTTCTGAGAGGGACCCCGATGTGGTCCAGTCCCACGCACACGCGGCCCACCCGTGCCAGGTTTTGCAAACCGCCGCTACCACGAACCAGGCGTGACGAATGAAGTGAGCGCGAATTCGTTGGTTGCACGCATTGAGCGAGTACTGCATTTACTTATTCATGGCCACGTAATTGCGTAATCTTGTTCCGCTTACACTTTGCAGATCTAAAAACCAAAAAAAAATTGCAGGTTGGTCAAGATATTGTGTGTATTTTTTTTTATCAAACCTGGTTGTGTTCCTTTCTATGGGATGCTTTTTCTTACCCATGAAACTAATGAATCGCGTGACGAACTGATTATAGAAGCAGACGGATAATCAATTGCTGTATACTAGACAAACCTGACTGATTTAACCCACTCACATGCAAATTATAGATACAAGTGGTGGAATGCCTCTGCACCCAGGAAGGTGACCCACCGCGGAATTGGCAGCACTGCTAACAGAGCACCTAACCTTCTAAGCACCTGAGAATGAAGCGGTTGGGGTGAACTTAAGTCATCAAATTTGGGTGACAATTTTTTCTCGTCCTTTGATGGCCAGGTGGGTCAGAAGTCAGATCACTGAGCCGGCACGATTGAGATTCTGGGGTTAAAAATTCAGACAGTTGCTCAAAACTTAAAACAGATTCTTACGTTTAGTGAGTTGATGTTTTCAGCCTAGACACCAATACTTGTGCAAATAAAACCCATCACATTACATTTGGTTCTTCACTTGATTTGGCCAAATTCCAGCTCTGAGACTTTTATAATGTGTATATAATGGAGTGACTGCCATGCAACTCTCCCAGAACGGATAGGAAAGTGCTGCCTCTACCGTGTGGCTCAAAGATCATTTGAAGGGATCTCAGAGGTAGCTCTGTTTTATCTCTTTCCGTAAACCGTTCTCGATTCGAACTACTGAGTGAGGGCACAATTGGGCACAAACTGGGGGGAGGGGGGTGGCATGATTGGAAGTAAGAACAATGTTTTATTTGAATATTTTGTGTAAAATTAACAGCAGTAGTCCTATGGAGAAGTCTGATACCCACGATAGAAAAGTGGAATCTCCAATACTGCCTCAGCACCACTCTGGTTCCACGTCCGATTAGCACGGTTGGCTTTGAACGGTGCAACAGAAGTTCAACATACTTACGTTGGATTCACCCTGGCTGTCCACAGACGATGCAGTCATGAATAGGGATGAGCGGCACTGTGTGTCTGTGTGTGGCATACAAATCCCATACTACACCACAGAGGTTGGCGAGGAGAGACTGCCTGGGCGTTCCCGTAAACGGGAGAGAGCAACGAGGAACAATGGCCAATGCGAATGGATTAAACGTCTCAACTGAGATACGGCAATTTCCCTCCATATTCGCGAACTTGCTCTCCGCGATTTTGGCTGCCCGCGAATCGCATCTGGAACTCTGCGACGACTGCATCGAGAGAGAGAAAGTGATGAGATAAAGTGATGAGAGAGAATGTGAAGTGCAGCATGTATATATGTTGAACTTCTTTCACACCGTACTATTCAGAGGTAAAGTTCATTTATAAAGTACTATTTAATACTTTAATATTTTTTTACGTTATATTTATTATGTATTTAATAGTTTATTTACGTTTTTTTTTTGGGTAATTGATGAAAACGATCGGTTTTCGTGAGCAAAATTTGCTATTCATCTCCAGAACATAGAATAACGAGGTGATACAGTATGCATATCAAGTGAGGTGGATGGGAATACAAGCACTCGCAACAACAAGTTACATCGAGCCTATAGCATTGGGCAAACGATAAAGAAATGTACAGCTGTTTGACTACACGGGTGAAGCTTAACGGAGGGTCCGCACGGGATATCGCTTGTTAATGAGCTGGGTATGAGCCAGGATAATCAGTGCGGCTCTAAGTTTAGACTGAATGTGCCGCTATTGTACAGTTGGCCAAATCCCCAGCTGGGAGAAAGTGCTTCAAACACATTCGTATGAGGCACCCAAGTCCTGGAACCACATAAATCTAGCTATCTACTTATGTATTGTATGTATGCACCTTGAACGTATTTTGCACCGTACATAACCAACCGTGCTAATCGGACAACAAGCGATGAGATATAGTGATGCCTCATCATTCTTGTTTTCTCTCTCTCGATGCAGTCGTGTAGAGTTCCGGACGCTGCTGCTGCTGCTGCGATGTATTCGGTAGCACACTGGGCTTTCCCGCCAGAGGTTTTGTTGTCCTTCCCCCGTACCTCCGATTAGCACGGTTGGCCACGTATGGTGGGAAAGAATTTCAACATACAGAGGTTGCCGGTTCCAATCCCCCGCCGCAGCAGTTGAAACAAATGGTGAGTTTCTTAAATGCCGACCCCCCCCCTCCTCCTCCACCGTCTCTGTCCGCCCGGCAGGATAAATGAGTGCACCGCAGAGATCAAAAGGTCACGGTGTAGTGGGGTAAAGCGTGGGTACTCCCACCTTTCCCGAGACGCCTGGTCAGTGTGAAATAGTAGGCCAAATCCCTTTCTAGAGGGGCTCTCTAGAGCCATCTTTAAATGGAGGCCCTTCTGCGAGCGGTGACATAAGCAGGAAATTGTAGGGCTGCACCCTTACCTATAATTTACTTGTGGAAGAGGTGGCATAGTATACAGTACTGCCCCATGAGCCTGGGGTTTAATTCTCGAGCACGGCTGACATCCGTTGAGAGCGAATACGTGAGCTGGTATTGCCCCCCAACCTCTACCACCGAGCTGTGTTG
Organism: Petromyzon marinus; assembly: GCF_048934315.1. NCBI lineage: Eukaryota > Metazoa > Chordata > Hyperoartia > Petromyzontiformes > Petromyzontidae > Petromyzon > Petromyzon marinus. Next base: position 22,799,593 of record NC_133667.1, on the reverse strand, counting down.
GCCAGCAGAGTGAAGCCTGGTGCAACTTGTGTACGTATCTTCTTTGGTTCTTTCGGTAAAGTCACGTAGAATGAGAATAAAATAATAAATTGATAAAATAAAATAACACAATAATATTCTCACGACGTTTCGGCCACAACACAAGCGGCCTTCATCACGTGACTTTACCGAAAGAACCAAAGAAGATGAATCATTGCAGTCACGAAAGCTTTAAATCGAAATTGTGTACGTATGTTGCACTTATTTCACACCGTGTGTATGTAGCCAACCGTTGCTCGTCAGAGGTGCGGAGGGAAGGGCGACAAAGGAAAAACAAAAAAAGCAGTTGAAAAAATACATGAATTTCCAATCTAGATTTAAAAGTGCTTGGCACCAGCAGCTTCCTAATAAGGAAGGGAAGAGCGTTCCGGACGATCGCAGAAGCACATCTGAAAGCGCGCGATGAAGTGACCGTCTTTGTTCAATTGTTCGCCAAAAGCGGCTGCAAGGATGACCGCAGTTTGCGTGATGGTATAGGCTCCTTGACGAGATCAGCAAGGTATTGTGGTTCATTTGTGGCAAGCACTTTGTGCGTGATGGGCACGACCTTAAAAGATCCCCAATGACAGGCACTTTATGAGGAAGCCTTCATTCAGCGGTGGATTTACCAAGGGCTGTACAGTTTTGCTTTCATGGTGGCACTGTTGTTAGACCGATTGACTCGTATTCGATATGTTACAAATCTAAATCAGAGTTCGGGTTCTCCTCAACTTTGCGTTCACTAACATAAGTACAACTTTGTGAAAAGCAAACAAAGGCCATTTTACGAAGGGGCTGGCCGTTGCCATGGAAATGTGGAATTTCCACCACGAGCTCAGGACCACCAATAGAAGGATGATGGGCTGAGCTAAGAACTACCGAGGATGTCACCTCGTGAACCTTTCCCAGTGTGGCGAGCACTCCCTGCTAAACACCTCATCCCACATTGACTGTCAAGGGGTTAGCCAGCCAGACATGATTGTCACATTTATTCAAGACAAAAGCTCCTCTTAGTTACATGCAAAATGATTTTGTAGCGGACACCGATTTCCTGGTAGCGGATTAGGGAGCGGGCCATTAACATACTATTTCTGGAATGGCTCATCAGACGATATTAACACATCAATGCGTATTGCAAACACTTACAACGCTAAGCCACACTACAATGCAGTGCATTATCCCTTCTTTCCCCCTAATGGCTATAGGGCCGTCCATAAATGACGTCACGCACCTGGGGGGGGGGTTCAGACATTTGTGACGATGTGTGACGAGGGGGGGGGGTTGAGAAATGTGACGTCACATCAAAATGCGCAACTTTAAAAAAATATAAATCAAAACGTTCTACTTAATTAAATATACTTTTTCATAAATGTTTTCTTCTACAACATCAGAGTGCAGCGCCACATTAAATACGCACGACAATGACAATAGTTTAAAGCAATTTGAAGCATGTTATATTTTCAAAATGGAAATATCGTTTTTTGGGGGGGGGGGGCAGAGCTTTGTGACGTCATATTTGAGGGGGGGGGGGTCTGATTTTTTGTGACGCCGTGTGACGAGGGCGGGGGGGGGGGATCAAAAATCGTCCAAAATTACGTGACGTCATTTATGGACGGCCCCTAATTGACAGAAATACGGGGATAATGGGGGCGAGGACAGCGTCTGTGGCTTCACGCGACGCGCGTGCTCCACGTACGAACCGGCGCGGGCACTTCCATGAGACCTCTCTCTCGTCGGCTCTCGCCATCGCTTCTGAATTCAGCGACTTCAGCCCCCCACCCACCCACCCACCCCGAGCGTCACGCGTTTCGAAATTAACAAAGGTCTCGGGTAACGTAATACAGTAGAACGCAATTGAATTGATAGCAAAGAAATGTTCCGTTTAATTCGAACAAGAAACGACGTCTTTGCAGGAAAGATATTTAGGAAGGACGTGATTTCATTAATTGAGTGTGTGTCTCGATTTAAAGCTTTCGTGACTGCAAGGATTCATCTTCTTGGGTTCTTTCGGTAAAGTCACGTAGAATGAGAATGAAATAATAAAGAAATAATAAATACTTTTGTGTTCTTTTATTTTATCAATTTATTATTTTATTCTCATTCTACGTGACTTTACCGAAAGAACCAAAGAAGATGAGTGTGTGTCGCTCAGATTTGTCGTCAACCTTGTGGGTTGTGATGGTCGTGACAGCTGGTAGGCGGTGCGATGCTCCGCTGCTCAGCCTGCTGCTGTGTGCTGGGTTACCCTCGCTGTTGTGAGATTTATTTGAGCTTGTTTTGTTTGCTTGTGTGTCTGTATGTTGAACTTCTTTCGCACCGTATGTGACCAACCGCACTAATCGGAGGTGTGGTGGGGGGGGGGGGGATGACACACTAAACACAAAAAGCCGTTGTAAAGAAATGAGTTTTCAATGTTGACTTAAAAGAGCAGAACTCCAGTGGCTTCCTATTATCGGAAGGAAGAGCGCTCCAGACGGCCACAGAAGCGCATCGGAAAGCGCGCGATGCGATAATGAGGTGACCGTCTGTTGCTGTTGATACGTGTCGCTCTGTATGGCATCCAGAGCTGCTCTTGTATTTACATTCCACATACATTGTAGTTATGAGTAGTAATTGTCATTACATTATTAGAAGTACTCGACGCACACACACATTCAGCTGATTTTACCTCCAAAATTAATCAACAAGACTGGGGCTTTGTGGGGAAGTCAACAGTGACTAGTCCGCAGATAGACTGGGCGTGCCATTTGGATGTGAAATCTCCACTATATGCTCATTGCCAAGAGTGGACTAAATTATATCTCTGGGTTAATGGCTCTGTGGGATGTGAACATTGACCATCCTATGGGAAGACTTCCCCGCCCGACCATGAGAATTTGAAATTTCCAATGGAAGCATACAACCTACCCGTGCTCGTCTGAGCAATCCAACGCTTGACTTTGATTTCACAGACAAATACTTAACTTGGACAAAGCTGACTTTGTTTTTCCATCAGAGTCCTTCAGAAACTACATCACCCAGAATGCGCCCAATCTCGTCAGATTTCGGTAGTCAAGCAGGGCTGAGGAGCCTGGATAGTGCGTCGATGGGAACCGGCATTCAAAAAAAGAAGTCAGGTGTAGGAGACGTTGTGAGCAGAAAAGCGCGGTGCAGGAAAATCCATCGGTCCTCTGCACTTCGCCCACCTTCGCCAAACCCAAGCTGACCAGCGCAGGTGAGGTATGGTCAAACATCTCTCGCGGCCCTCAACGCGAGCGGCGGCCGTCATCCAGCAGTGGATATAAAAAAACACAGGCTCTACGTGCAAATATACATCGCCAGCAGTAATTTGCTCAATCCGGGGCCTTTTCCCAAACATGTGACCCTCTCTTCCAGCAGGGAGGTCGTGAAGGGCCGCGTGATTAAATAATTAGCCTTGCTTCCGGCAGCTTCCGCCCCTGAAGGGATTCCCGTCTCTTCACCTTCTCGCTGGGATAAGGTTCATCCGTTCAGACGCGCCGCACTGCATCTACCACGGTCCTGACAGCTGTGCGGGGTCACCCCATTGTAATTGATGGCAACATTTCGCCAAAGGGGGGGGTCAATTAGCAAAAAAGCAAGCGTTGGAAGTACTGGCAGTCAGTTTGTCAACAGTGATAGCAGTTGACCCTTCTGTTCGTGGCCCTGAGCCAGTGCTGTATGCTTCACATTGTTGGTGCCATTGATCAGTCTTGAGATGTCTTCCCACTTGTCATACACGGCCCCTTATCTGTCCTATCGTAACGTTACGTATGAGGCCACACGTCTGTACCGCACACGTCACGTGGCACATGTTTACACGTACGTGGGCTTCATTTTCAAAAACGTCTTGTCACGAGACGCGTGGAGCGGTCGCTTGTTGGCACGAATGCCGAGGTTTGTGTATGGAAAATCCCCGCCTTGTGTTTCTGCTTCAGAACTGGTTTAGTCTTGGTGGTGGGAGGGCATGAACCATGACATTTCACCAGCAAAGTGTTTGCTTATTATATAACCAATATATTTGTTTGAGGCTTCCACAGCTGTTGTCCTATGGAGAGACTTCGCTTATATCGTAGGAATGTGCAATTTGAACCAGCAATGGAAAATGTTCTCCGATGCATTTTCTGGTTGTACCTTGAATTGTCCGGAATTACGTCTTACGTTTCGCTCCACGTGCCAGGAGCTTCGTCCGTTCCTGGAGGTTTCTTTAGCTCCTAAAGAAGCTCACGGAACGTGCAGAAAAACGTCCCGAAAAACGTGCTCTGCAATCAATCAAAGAGCTCAATAAATCAGAGAGCTCTACAGCACAGGCACTTAAACCTACGCGGGAGTAATTAAACTACCATTTGGCCATGGTGACAATTTCATTTAAATTTGACTGCCATTAACAGATACAATATTCACAAACCATATGCTATTTCTAAGCATAACTGTATCTGATGCACCGTATTGTGAAGGTTATTCACAATATTCCGTCCTCCTCATTTCCACGTGCACTCTGAGGAAGGGCCAAAGTCTGAAATGCAATAGGCCCGGTCATTGCCCCAATGTACATAATCCACAAACTCTATCTCAGGTTTTCCCGAGTGAAGGTGACACGTGCAGGTGTTTCACTGATTATTTATTGGCAATGCTAAGGAAATGTTGAGTGAGACAGCGTTGGGCCGAAGACAGATTAGCTTGCTTGGGAATCTGCGCGTATTTATTCCGTGGCAATTGAAACGTGCATCTGTTTACCCAGCTGAAAACTCAAGAGGCCAGCAGGATAAGTCTCATTCGCACGAGTGACCTCGGTCAACAGAATGAACAAAAAAAGAATGAGATAGAAAGAGAGCAGAGCAATAAAGCAACGATAATTCAGAGCAGAAAAACAACCGCGTCACGAGATGAAAACGTGCGATGCCACCCAAGCCGCCGCCGCCGCTGTATATATTTTTTTTGACGTTGCGCTGGGCTGAACGCAACGGGTGGCGACGTTTGTACGCAGACGCCAGAATGTATGCAGATGCAAATCATTTATTCGTCACGTTCAAATTCCCCCTCGGTGAAGTGCATTCGGAGATGAAGTGCGCGTGATCATAATTAACCGTGCCGCCTTCACGCTGTGCGCGCCTTTGTGAGCCACAGGCGCGTGCCGTTTATTCGGCGCGTGCCGTTTATTAGGCGCGTGCGTTTATTCGGCGCGTGCCGTTTATTCGAGGGCTCATCTGGCGAGAGAGACGGGCACCGACGCGGGATGGTCGCCGTCGCGCGAGCCATCACAGCACGGCAGCAGACGCTGCAAAAAAAACACAAATTGACAAATATTTATAAGATATATATAAACTACTCAACACAATCACCGCAGAGAGAACCGTGCGTATTACTGCAAAAGAGCGTTAAACAAAAAAAAACACGCGCACATTTCGAGTGGCAGCATGCGCGAGTGTGCGTCTCTATTCGGCGTGCTTTGTGTGTTCTTAGATTACGAGTGCACTTTGTTCACGGATTTAACGGTCAATTAGGCCGTATTACTTTAAAATATGGTAATTTTTAATTGGTGCACGCTGCCCGCCATGACATATGGTCCAGAAACGCGGTCGTTAACAACAGCAATGGAGCAACCGCATGCAAAGAAGCGTGGGGAGATGCAAGCTTGGAATTTTTCGGAGAGATGGAAAAGAGGAGGAACAACGCGTGAATTCGAGATCATCGTCAAGTCATGTCATTTCTTTTTGGTGAACACGTGGCGCCTTTCTGGCACAAATGTGCCACCCAAAGCGCCATCGTCGCATCGTTATACCCGGAAACATAAATATAAAAGATAATTGTGGCTGTAAGTTACGTGTTGTATGCGAGCGTACAGAGATGCATTTTTTAGTTGTGACTTTAATGTAGTGATGGAGTCGATTGTGCATAGGCAGGTTGAAGAGAATTCAAACCATTCAGAAGAGTAAATGGGCTTGGGCAAGACACGCGGCTAGAAGCGATGGTTAAGAATAGTCCTAAAGTAGCAGCCAAGGAATTGAACGCATCCAAGAGGACGTCCACCAGGATGGCGAGATGTTATCTGTCTTCCCTGGTATGCAGGAGGTCGTGGGTTCGATCCCGACCCTGACGTCTGCTGTATATTCGGAGTTTGCATGTTTTTCTACCCATGGTGGCGTGGTTTTTTTTCCTCCGGATCCTCCGGGTTTTTCCGTTCCACATTAAGAAACATTACATTTCAGGATGAAGAGAGAGTGGAAGTTTGGGGATGCATTTATCCAGCAGTGGATTGATCATGGCTACTCATGATGATGATGAACATTGACTTATTTGGGCATACAGTATTAGGAATATAATAGGTTAAGTTTCGATTTAAAACTTTCGTGACTGCAGGGATTCATCTTCTGGGTTCTTTCGGTAAAGTCACGTAGAATGGAGATAAAGTAATAAAATTAATAATAAAAATAACAGAATAAAATTCTCACGACGTTTCGGCCACAACACAAGTAGCGGTCCTGTTTCACTCAAGCGCTGTCTTCTGGACAGTCCTGTTTCTTCACCTGAGGAAGGCTACTTGTGTTGTGGCCGAAATGTCGTGAGAATTTTTTTCTGTTATTATTTTTTATTATTATTTTATCTCCATTCTACGTGACTTTACCGAAAGAACCCAGAAGAGAAATATAATAGGTTGTTTAGAATTAAAGTCAGAGTCTCCTTGTCCATATGAGCGTGAGCGAGCACTCTTTTTCATAGGTGGCCCAGAACCAGCGGCGGAAATTCTACATTACTATGGCAAGGACCAGTCTGCCAGACGAAGGAGCAGGGCTTCTTAAAACCTTTGTAATGGCTTTTCAACGATACGCTGTGAACTGGTTTAGCTTGTGAATGGCTTTGCCCATATCTACACACACGTTGCTCAAACAGTGGCGTGATCGTAATGCTTAATCATTAAACGTTATGGTTGTTCACTCTTTCCAATGTCTGTGCCAATAGGTGAGGCAACAGTGGGTGCGGAGTAGAACTTGCATGCAAGATGTACATTCGATCTTTATGGCGGTACCCGGGGTACCAAATCATACTAAATGTCCGAGGCAATTAAATATTTTATTTCTGGGACACATTTTTTTTTACCAGGGGTGTACTTCACAACGCGACTGGGGTACCAATCAATCCGAAATCCGCGATTGCGCTGAAACCCTGAACGCTCGTGTGCACCATAATGCATCGTGTACAGCTCGTCGAGATGAGTCGATTGCCGCATCGCCGACCATCAACAGACTCAAAACGACTGCATCACGGACATCATGCGAGAGCCGGGGTACTATGGTACCCCTGGGTACCGCCATAAGGTTCATTCCCCAATCGCAGAGCTAGAGGCCACTCTACGGACGCCTCAGTCTCTTGGTGGAACATTACACTGACTGCCGATGAAACTCGGGAAGACAAAAAAACTGGTCCAGTTTTCATGATTAAAATACATTCTTTTACAACAGATTATTTGGATGGGAGGGTACGCGGTGAGGAACAGAGTTTCAGAAGTCGAGTCCAGAAGTGACGAAGGCATGGATAGGGATCTCAACAGCAAATGGAGCGAGGAATTAACGGGTGTGGGAGATGTCATATAGGTCGAGCTCGGGGAATCTATGAAGTTTGGAGATGGGGGAACGAGAATAAGAGCTCAGTATCAATGACGACTTGAGGGTTGTGCACCCTGTCCACCAGTGTGATGGTTCAGAGTGCCTTCCCTCTCAAACTGCAGTCTTTACAGACACAATAATTGTTGCTGGTTAGGCCTTCACCCTGGGGATGTGCTTCGCTTAAGAAGGTTTGACGCAATGCAAGACGAGGCTGCATCAAGGCAGGAAGTGAAAATGGACAGTGAGATTGGGTCTGAAGTAAAATGGGCACATCGAGCTGAGTGTCATCAGAATAACTACATGGTGGCCTTTGTTGAAGCTAGAGATGACGTTTCCCAGTGGGAAAGGTTCAGAATCAGAATATTTATTTATGCTGGAGGAATCCAATGAGCTATAACGCTCTTTTTTCACAGATTTCAAGTACTGTAGTTAGTTTTATGAGAGCAGCGGGTCTATAATGGAAGCTAGATTGTCGTCGTAATCATTATCATCAGCCATGATCTATCCACTGCTGAGTGAAGGCCTGCACAAACCGTCACCATCCTTCATCGTCTTGTGGTGCAACATCCACCTACCACCGAGCCAATTCCTATCGCACCTTTGTTTCTATGTAGTGCCTTTCGGTAAACGAGTGAAGGAAATACTTAAAACGTTCGTGACTGCAGGAATTAATATTCTTGGTTCTTTCGGTAAAGTCACGTAGATAGAAAACAAAAATCTAACTTAAAAGCAAAAAAAATCCACGACGTTTCGATCGCAACACGTGCGGTCTTCTTCAGGTGGAAAGACAAAAAAAGATCACAACACAAGCGGTCTTCTTCAGGTGGAAAAACAAAAAAAAAGATCGTAACACAAGCGGTCTTCTTCAGGTGGAAAGACAAAAAAAGAAGACCGCTTGTGTTGCGATCGAAACGTCGTGGGTTTTATGCTTTCGAATTAGATTTTTTGTTTTCTATCTACGTGACTTGACCGACAGACACTGCGAATTGTCCAGTGCTCCTCTTTGGCAGTGGCTCCTGATCCAGTCATGGAAATTCCCTATTCACATGACGAGCACAATGGGGTTGTCCACACGGTGACCATTGTTGATTCTCCACAAATTTGTGTTACATTTTTCATGTAGTTATAATTCCCCTTATTGTACTTTTGTATTTAATTACGCTTGCTTACCCAGCAAAGCCTCACCGAGTCTGACTCTTTTTTCAGGATTGTGCCAAAGTTTTACAGGAGGCGACAATGATTGCTACGTATAATCGCAATTGAGTGATTTGCGAGTAATTTTTATTTTTTTTTACAGAAATTCGGACCATGCCACCAGCATACACTAGTCTACTCTTGCGAATGATGTAAGGGGACCTTTAACGTGAACTGTGCAGCGGATGGCGCGAATTCGAATCGTGAAACCTCTGCAACAACTGCTAGGCCATGTCCTGAGCAGTTTACTGGCTGGGATTTGAACAGAACTTGATAGGGATTTTGACTGTCACCTTCCAAAACACTCCGCCACAGCACTCCCTGGCCAGAGTGAGGTGTCACGGTGGCCAGATGTTAACTGCCTTGCTTGGTATACAGGAGGTCGTGGGTTCGATCCCAACCCTGACACCTGTATAGTTCGAGTTTGCATGTTCTAACCGTGGTCGCGTGGATTTTTTTTTCCAGGACCCCCGGTTTTCTCCCTCCACATTTAGAATCAACATGCGTTCAGAGTATTTGGCTGCTATAAATGTCCACATGATAAGCCACTTCATTGGGCGATTATTTTTGTCCAGGCTGCTTCTGAAAAAGAGCTATATACAGTTGCTCAGTGGGCCTTAGCTGGTCAAATAAATAATGTTTAGTTTGTCATTTTCTTTATAGATTCAGATCAAGGTGGCAAATCTCCATTACTTTTAAAGTGGTATCCACAACAGAGCTCAGTGCTGATAAATACGTGACCGTGGAGGTGCTGACGCGCTAAATAAAAATTACCTTTGCCCTCTGAACCACCCACCTCACTTTATGTACTTATAGCCCCCGTTTTCATTATATCTCTGCACAACATAACGCCATAAAGCAATGCGTTTTCTATTAATAATCACCAAAGTCTGGATGAAGTTGTGGTTAGATTATTTGACTCATAATGTAGAGTTCAAATTCCATTCGCAAGTTGACTCAACCTATCATCTATGCAGGGATTGATATAATTATTACCGCTTTGTGGGAACGACTGACCACGGCATAGAAATGTGGAGTTTTGCTTGCAGGCTCCGTCCCAGCAGGGGAGATGAGTAGGGATACTTTTACCTGACTACTGCACATGAGTAAAAACACCTCTAGCAACTCGTTAACATTTCCACTGAGCGATGTGGGCCATTCTTAAACATTGTAGGCCCAAGTGTTGCAGCGTAGTGTGTCTGCTTTACGTGCGTTAATCGGAGTCCTGATTGTGACTGTGTGTGGGCGTTTCAGCGATGAGGACCATGGTGGAGAAGTCAGCTGCTTTGTCGGGCCCTTCTGGATTGGACACAGGTACTTGATGTTTTCATTTTTCTATTATAATTTCGCTATCAGCAACATCATATAATAAGGCATGCATGCCTTGGGAAAGTCTCACAGTGCTGTGTGTACCACGTGAGCCTAAGAATGGATTTCTCGGGGAGGAAAAAAACCCTTGGAACAGCTTGTTTTTCCTTTGTATGTATGTTGAACTTATTTCACACCGTATGCAGCCAACCGTAATAATCGTAGTGCGGGAGGAAAGACAACAAACTAAACAGCAGTGTTTCTCAGAGTGTGGTCTGCGAGGCTGTGATGCAAACGCAGGTTGAACTGGACAATAATGACAATGTTCATATATTTTGTTTCGGACATTAAACTATTTTTTATTCATAATAATTCATTTTAAAATGAAGTAGGGTAAACTACCCTAGTAAATCATATTCTTAGCTCTTTCGGTAAAGTCACGTTGAAGGGAAACAATAAGATAATAAAATATATATTATTGTTTCCCTTCAACGTGACTTTACCGAAAGAGCTAAGAATATGAATTACTGCAGTCACGAAAGCTTTAAATCAAAATTTACCCTAGTAAAACTAAACCGAACCGTAAAATCGAAATGCCCCCTCCCTCCCTAAAAAACTTATATCATAATTTTAAAAAATATTATGTTCATTTTGGTTATCGGTATTTAGAGAGAAGTGAATCCGTTTTGTCACCAGGAGTGGGGTGGGCTGGGTGGTATGGAAGAGGTCGTGGCTTCGATCCCGACCCTGGTGCCTGTATATTTGGAGTTTGCCGGGTCTCTCTCCACGTGGTGGTGTGGATTTCTCTTCAGGTCCTCCGGTTTTTCTCTCCACATTTAGAAACACGCGCCTAGAGCATTTGGCTGCTATACATTTCCACATGAGTAGCCACTTCGTTGAGCTATCATTTGTGACCAGGTCGCTTCTGGAATACAGCTCAGTGGGCCTTACCTGGTAAAATAGAAAATTTTCATCGGCTGAGTAGTCGTCTGGCAAAGAAAGTTTGAGAAACACTGTAATACACAGCAGGGGCTGCACTTTCCCACACATACTGCTGTCCGATTTGTGTTTGCTGCCTGACGATCAAAATCATGTTTTTCACTGTTCGAGCTTGATTGTAGCCAAAGTAATTGGAAGGTCAAATATGACGTGGCATCGATATCTTTGTTTCATTGTGTAGTCAACAGTGACCAGGCTGATACCATCTACTTGCTAAAAATTTAGAACATAGCTTTTTAAATAACGGATGGCTGAAACTCAAACACAGCTATAAGTGATGGCCACCCATTCAAGCGCTATCCAGGCTCAATTTTACTTTGCTTCCCAGATCTGATGAGATTGGTGGCGTTCTGGGTTATTTGGTCACAGGCACGTGATTGGACTTCATGGTATTTTCTTGATCATCAACAAAAGCATGGCTGACTGCTTTTTTTAAGAAACTGTTCCTCGCGTGGTTTTAATTGGACGTAAAATGCGCAGGATTTTTCTCAAAGCCAGATGTTAGGCAATGCTGCGTTATGCACGGGTGCTTGGTGAGCAGAGGCGTTGGCATTTCTGTTACGTTCGTGCGTGGCTGAACAGCAGTCAATTTGGCATAGAATGCATGGAAAATGCAAATGAGAGTATAAGTTACGGGTTATTACATTGCTTAATAGTATTCACGGCAACGTGACAAACGTCAAGCGCACCTTGTCTCAAGGCGAGTCTCCCCTCCGTCTGCAAAAAAAAAATTCACTTTCTTTCGCGAAGGTCAACAACGCGTTTCGAGCACACAATGGGAGTGCGCACAGGCCCTCACAAAGCGGGGGGGGGGGGGGGGGTTGCGTTGCGTCAACTTGTGCCGTCTGCTTCAACAAAGGAATTCAAAAGCATCGGCACCGTTCACGAGAGTTGCCACCGCCTCCCACCGCCTCCCACCGCCACCGCCCCCCCACCGCCCCCCACCGCCACCACCACCGCCCCCCACCGCCACCGCCACCGCGTGCCCAGCGTCGCAGCCAAATTTATGGCCCTAAATTTCCATGCAGCATTTAAATTCCTCACTCGAGGGGGATCCTTTCTTGGCAGCTGTGAACGCTCACTGTCACCTGCAGGAAGTGTACTCCCGTCGTATGGAGAGATGGGGGGGGGGGGGCACGAATAGCCGAGCATCTTTTTGTTTTCCTCTGATCGTAAAAAAAAAGAGTCAGAGGTCGCTGCCACGGTTGGTAAGTTGGTCAGCACAATGGACCTGCAATCCAGACGTCCCCCCGCTCGATCTGCCGGCGTGGCAGAGAGTTTATTAAAATGCTCACACCCCTCCAGGGTCACTTGGGCTCTATCGTATCCATGCCTCTAAATCTGATGAAAATAAGTGACGCTCCAATTCGTTAACGTCAACCCTGGCACGTCTTATATTCACACGTGTATGACCAGACTATGTGAGTGTGTTGACTTAAAACTTTCGTGACTGCAGGGAATTCATATTCTTGGGTTTTTCGGTGAAGACACGTAGATGGGTTAAAATAAAATAACAAAAATAACAAAAACAACCACAACGTTTCGATCGCAACACAAGCAATCGTCATCAGGAGAAAAAAGAGCGGGAAAGCTGCTGAGGGCAGGCTGTTTTAAAGGTTTGAATTTGGTGTAGACCAGGGGTCATAAGCGAAGTGGGCGAGGCTAGTGATGTTAAAGTGATAAATCTCCATATATATAAAAGGCAAAGTTGTGATTATGTGTGTCTGTTCAAAATGTTTCGTGTACTTCCCGACATGCAACAAACTTGAAATTTGCCATGTGGGTACTTTCCAGACTGTACACCATGCAAAAATTATTAAAATACACTTTTGTGGTTTAAAATGGGGGGGGGGGGGAGCTCAATAATGCATATATATTTTTTGCACGGCAAGTGAGCTGTGACGTCAAATCTGTCATGTGACCCACGCATGTGGAAGAGTAACGCATTGTAGTGTAGTGGTTAGCGCGCTGTGTATGTGTGTCTGTGTGTGTGTGTCTGTGTGTGTCTGTGTGTGTGTGTCTGTGTGTGTGTCTGTATGTGTCTGTGTGTGTCTGTGTGTGTGTCTGTGTGTGTGTGTGGAAGCGTAACGCATTGTAGTGTAGTGGTTAGTGTGCTGCGATATGAACCCGGCGATCCGAGATCGATTCCCGCTCATGGTCACCACCGGTGATGATTATTTTAACCGGTCCTGGGCCTCCCCTACGTCGACTCAGCCTCAAACGAGTAACTGGTCTGCTGTGTGAACATCGCCACTGGGGGGACAAAGGCGGCCGGGCGTGGTGAATCCAAGTCCCGGGCGAAGCCGGGTAGTCAAGCTAGTTTGTATATAAATGTAAGATCGGAGAGCTACCTCCACGCCGACGAAGGCACGGAGGTGGCCATTGTATTGTGAGAGATTAGCACGTAACTGTAGGATCGCAGAGCCACCGCCACATCGAGGACACAAGCGACGGTGGCTGTGTTAGTGTGAGACATTTAATCTGTTAATGAAAAACCAGAGAGTCGAAAATAACTATTAACATCGGAAGGTAGGATGGAAAAATCACAGCCAGTTATGATTTTAACCGGTTTAATAACGTCCTTCCAATGATTGCTCAGTTTGTACCCATCTTCTCGGTTGAAATTGTGTCTGTGTCTATATATATGGATGGCTTCACGAATGAATCTTTGTTGGTAGCCAGTTGGCTTGCAAAATACCTTTGTCTTAGAGAAATCAATTTCGTGTGAGCCCACCGCATTAAAACAATGATCAGCCACAGCCGAGGTATTGGTCCTACCGTGCTTCAGATCTGCCTTATGTTCACGAAAATGGTCTGAGACATGTCGCTTAGTTTCCCCAATGTAACTACTGCCGCAGACACAGCTTGGTTTGTAGACGCCAGGGTATTGCATGTCAGGGATCACATCCTTCACAGATGGGATCAGATCACAAATTTTATGTACTGTGTTAAATATAACCAGGATCTTGAGTTTGCTCATGATTTTGGAAATCTTTTTAGTGACCCCTGCTATGTATGGCAAGGTGATGGTTTTGATTGGGTCCTCAGATGGTTCTTTCCCAACGGTTGGGGTGATAACTTTACGGATTGTGTGGTCTGAATATCCATTACTCTTGAGAGCTTGGTGCACGTGTTCCAGTTCACTGGCTAGGTTATGACGGCCATAAATACGTCTAGCTCTATGGTGTAGAGTTTTGATGAGGGAATTCTTCTGGGCTGGATGGTGGTGGGAGTCATGTTTTAGGTCGGCATCCGTATGGGTGGCTTTCCTGTAGTCAGTGTCCCCTTGAGCCATCTGGTCTCTTTTCAATTAAAACATCCAGGAATGGTAACTTTCCATCCTTTTCCACCTCCATGGTGAATTTGATGGCTGGGTGTATGGAATTGATGTGGTTGAGGAATTGGTTCAGAGTTGGTCGGCCATGTGGCCAGATGACGAACGTGTCATCTACGTGTGTTAGTGTGACGTGTAGTCGCTGTGCCAGCTGTGCCAAGTTGGCACAGTAGGGGGGCACACGTGGTGCATCTGCCACTCGTCTCAACCAGTCAACCCATGGCACCTGGCTGTGTCCTGGGACCTCCTGCCAGCAAACCTATTGAAACATCACGTGGCCTCAAAGTGCACCTAGCCTGGCCCAAGCGCCATGGTGACGTCACAGCAGCTGAGCGGCGAATGGTGTCCGTTGTTGTTGTAGTTATTGTTAGGGAGTGGGGTGGTTTAGTGGTTAGAGCTCTGCTCTCTGAACCTGGCTACCTGAGTTCCATTCCTCCTCAAAGCCAACATCGGCGACAAATATCTGAACAGGTCCTCCACCGAGAGAGAGAGATACAGTACCTTTATTTTCAGCCTGATGAGAGCCCACTGAGACGACACATATCTTTTTTTGTGAGACCAGGGTTACAAAAGGCAAATTGCACAACAAGAGCATGAACTGGGAAATATCACGCGTGCGATTAAAGCAAAAAAAACCCGTGAACAAAATAACAACCACTGTTGACTTTCCACAAAGTAGTTCCAATTTTATTGACCTGGAAGGTGTAAAGGGTTGAGTTGACCCCCCCCCCCTCCAAACTCTGATTTTCAAGTAAAATAAATCACACAATCAATGGGCTTGTTGTGCCATGTTGCTGATGTGTGCGTGGAATTTATTGAAATTCATTTTCAGATGCAGCTACATGCAATCCTTACGAATTGTATTTTATAACGGTTTATTTTTTGTACTCTTACATTTTGTCAGAGTCATTCTAACTCTACGTATGAGTGAAAAGCAAATGCATAACGTTGACGGCCATGTCGTGAGCAGAACAAAATCCTCGTTAATTGTGTGCACGTTCGAAGCGAGAGGGGGGGTTGAAGAGACCCATGGTGAGTCATGTGCGGATAATGGTGCCACTGAGCTCTCACTGTCAAAGCGACGAGGGCCCAACCAACATACTCCCCCTCAAACCGCAAATATTGACACAAGCTAACAAAAACGGAACCCTTTTTGCCGGTATCAAAGTATGAAAGAACAAGAATAGTTTTTACCCTTTCTTGCAATACATTGACACAAGCCGGAAGGCTTCAGATTACCGCCCGCCCCTCATAGACGCCACCAGTGAGAGGGCCCACCCACGGCCAGCTCACAATGAGCAGGTGTCCCCGTGTTATGAAGAAGAAGAATAAAAAAAACTCTGTCCCATTTTCGTTGTTGTTTTGCTCCACGTGCGAAAAACCAGGGTGGGGCTTTTTTTTTACTTCGACCACTGCCATCTCACGGGATGAACTCAGTAATGGTTCTCAACTGTTTTGGTATTTGGTATGGCAGTCCCCCCCCCCCCACACCTCCCAAACAAGAACACTGTTCACAATGTTCTGAATCGCATCTTTAAATGCCAGGTGTTGGGCCTGCTTACATTGCATACACTGTACGTGCTGCTCTCCTCACAAATGAATTCAGCTCACAGTTTAAGTTGCATCTTAATGTTGTGATTTAAAATCAGAGAGGGGTGGGGGGTGTGGGCAATTGGACTTGAGTTTACCCCATGAAACGTAAGCTATTGTACAATTATGGGGCAGTGTTAATGAGGATGGTGGCCAGGTGTTTTTGCATCATGCACCTTTATTTCGTGGATCGCTTGCATCGCGTTTGTTTTAAATTAAAATTTGACCTTTTTAAAAAAAGAATATGTGGAAGCCCCACGCTGTGCTAGATTACATTAGTACACACTACTTGACTCTTTTTGAAAGGATACCTGCAGACTTGATTCGAAGCTTTCGTGACTGCAGGAATTACTCTTTGTTTTTTTCGGTAAAGTCACGTATAAATAAGGAATAATAAAATAATAGCATACGACGTTTCGGTTGCAACACAAGCAGCCATCATCAGGTACAGAAGAGCTAAATTTACGAGAGAGAGGAAACACATAACCCCAGATGTATATACTGACACCCAAGTAGGGGGTAACTAACACAGATACAACAGGGGACACAGAGAGAGAAGCATACCAAACAAACAGGGTTTAGCAAAATTTGCAAACCATATAAAGCAACACAGGCGGTCAGTCAAAACACAATTAACGCATAGTCTGGTTGATTACACTATTTCAAAGATTGCTAAATTGCAAGTTAAGTATGAAATTTAAAATACAGACCGCGCACACACACACATAGACATCCAAGTAGAGCGAACCAGCACAGACACGCACACAGTGAAGTCGCCTTAAACAGGCAGAGAAGGTAAGGCTGAAAGACAATGGGACAAATTAGCATGAGGCATGCATGGAGCAAAGGGGGCGCGGCAGCACACACTCGGAAACACCAAGGCCCACACACAGGCAGAGACAGCACAGAGACACAAATCCCAGCCAAGGCACAAATGCAGATACACAAGCAGAGACAACACAAAGACACAGACCTCATACCTCCCCGTAGAGGTGGTTCAGACTTGATTCGAAGCTTTCGTGACTGCAGGAATTACCTCATGCTAATTCTAATTTGTCCCATTGTCTCTCAGCCATACCTTCTCTGCCTATTTAAGGCGACTTCACTGTGTGCGTGTCTGTGCTGATTCGCTCTACTTGGATTTCTATGTGTGTGTGCGCGGTCTGTATTTTAAATTTCATACTTAACTTGCAATTTAGCAATCTTTGAAATAGCGTAATCAACCAGACTATGCGTTAATTGTGTTTTGACCGACCGTCTGTGTTGCTTTATATGGTTTCCAAATTTTGCTAAACCCTGTTTGTTTGGTATGCTTCTCTCTCTGTGTCCCTGTTGTATCTGTGTTAGTTACCCCCTACTTGGGTGTCTGTATATACATCTGGGGTTATGTGTTTCCTCTCTCTCGTAAATTTAGCTCTTCTGTACCTGATGATGGCTGCTTGTGTTGCAACCGAAACGTTGTACGCTATTATTTTATTATTTCTTATTTATACGTGACTTTACCAAAAAAAACAAAGAGGATACCTGCATTATACAATAAACTTGTGTTGCACATAGATCGGTCAATCAGTCTTTTTAGGGTAAGGCTCATCGAGCTAAGAAGCTCTTTTTAAAAAATGTACGGTAAGTTTTTTCATTTACGTGAGGGATACGTCCCTGGAACAAAGTAAATACAGTGAGGGAAAAAAGTATTTGATCCCCTGTTGATTTTGTACGTTTACCCACTGACAAAGAAATGATCAGTCTATAATTTTAATGGTAGGTTTATTTGAACAGTGACAGACAGAATAACAACAAAATCCAGAAAAACGCATGTCAAAAATGTTATAAATTGATTTGCATTTTAATGAGGGAAATAAGTATTTGACCCCTCTGCAAAACATGACTTAGTACTTGGTGGCAAAACCCTTGTTGGCAATCACAGAGGTCAGACGTTTCTTGTAGTTGGCACACATCTCAGGAGGGATTTTGTTCCACTGCTCTTTGCAGATCTTCTCCAAGTCATTAAGGTTTCGTGGCTGACGTTTGGCAACTCGAACCTTCAGCTCCCTCCACAGATTTTCTATGGGATTAAGGTCTGGAGACTGGCTAGGCCGTGTGTTTTGGGTCATTGTCATGCTGGAATACCCATCCACGACCCATTTTCAATGCCCTGGCTGAGGGAAGGAGGTTCTCACCCAAGATTTGACGGTACATGGCCCTGTCCATCGTCCCTTTGATGCGGTGAAGTTGGCCTGTCCCCTAAGCAGAAAAACACCCCCAAAGTATAATGTTTCCACCTCCATGTTTGACGGTGGGGATGGTGTTCTTGGGGTCATAGGCAGCATTCCTCCTCCTCTAAACACGGCGAGTTGAGTTGATGCCAAAGAGCTCCATTTTGGTCTCATATGACCACAACACTTTCACCCAGTTGTCCTCTGAATCATTCAGATGTGCATTGACAAACTTCAGACGGGCATGTATATGTGCTTTCTTGAGCAGGGGGACCTTGCGGGCGCTGCAGGATTTCAGTCCTTCATGGCATAGTGTGTTACCAATTGTTTTCTTGGTGACTATGGTCCCAGCTGCCTTGAGATCATTGACAAGATCCTCCCGTGTAGTTCTGGACTGATTCCTCACCGTTCTCATGATCATTGCAACTCCACGAGGTGAGATCTTGCATGGAGCCCCAGGCTGAGGGAGATTGACAGTTCTTTTGTGTTTTTTTCCATTTGCGAATAATCGCACCAACTGTTGTCACCTTCTCACCAAGCTGCTTGGCAATGGTCTTGTAGCCCATTCCAGCCTTGTGTAGGTCTACAATCTTGTCCCTGACATCCTTGGAGAGCTCTTTGGTCTTGGCCATGGTGGAGAGTTTGGAATCTGATTGATTTATTGCTACTGTGGACAGGTGTCTTTTATACAGGTAACAAGCTGAGATTAGGAGCACTCCCTTTAAGAGTGTGCTCCTAATCTCAGCTCGTTACCTGTATAAAAGACACCTGGGAGCCAGAAATCTTTCTGATTGAGAGGGGGTCAAATACTTATTTCCCTCATTAAAATGCAAATCAATTTATAACATTTTTGACATGCGTTTTTCTGGATTTTGTTGTTATTCTGTCTGTCACTGTTCAAATAAACCTACCATTAAAATTATAGACTGATCATTTCTTTGTCAGTGGGCAAACGTACAAAATCAGCAGGGGATCAAATACTTTTTTCCCTTACTGTATGCAGCTCTTTTTCAGAAGCGACCTGGCCACAAATGATCGCTCAACGAAGTGGCTTATCACGTGGGAATGTAGAAAAGCCCAAATCATCAAAACGCATGTTTCTAAATGTGGAGGGAAACCCTTGAGTGCCCTTAGAAAAAACCACGCCACCACGGAGAGAAAATGTAAACTCCAAATTTACAGCAGGCATCGGCGTCAGGATCGAACCCACGACCCTCCTGCATACTAGGCGAGACGGATAACATCATGTGCATTGGACCAAACTGACTCGCGAATTTCATTGCGTTCACGCTGGAATTGTGTTTGCATCAGGAGCTGTCACCGGGATTGTCCTGGGCTGTATGTTTGCAGCTACGGTGGCCGCCACCTTAACTGTATTCTTCTTGCGAAGGTAAGAACGTTCTCTCGTCCGGACCCATTCACCTCTATTCCAAAGTAGAAGTGAGCAGCGCTGTGTTTGTGCCGAGCCAGCCTGGCACGGCTTAGCAGGTGCCAGGTTGTTTTTTCACCGCAGAAGCTGAGCCGTGCCACCGAGTTGCATTGAACGAGTCAAGTCGCATCTAGATGCCACGTTGACACTGTATCATCGCAGTGTACTGACGGACATCACACACAATGAATACGTTATCCGTCCCACCTTGGCCTTGAGAAAGGTTTTTTCATGTTGATTTGAAGCTTTCGTGACTGCAGGAATCCATACGCTTTGATTCTTTCGGTAAAGTCACGTAGGCAGAAGATAAAATAAATCACGTTTCGGGCGCAACACAAGCGTCCGTCATCAGGTGCTTTCCCACCTGATGACGGACGCTTGTGTTACGCCCGTCATCAGGTGGGAAAGCACCTGATGACGGACGCTTGTGTTGCGCTCGAAACGTCGTGATTTATTTTATGTTATGCCTACGTGACTTTACCGAAAGAACCAAAGAGTAAAGGTTTTTTAAATGAATGAATGAATAAATAGAAAGCATTATAGGATATTTCTGAATGATAATCTCTAGTATGAGGATGACATTCGTTACGATGACATATATTATTGAATCTACTTTAAAGTTCAGACAGTCACATTCAAAACGAAGTGTTCCTGTTGTAAGTTTCTCCCAAAATCTGGCTTTTTCTTAATGACCACCCCTAAGGCAGGATCGGCTTAACTGCTGAGTACTAAGAACTGGCTGAATGAAATATAAGGATCAGAGTACAGTATATGGTCCAAATATGCTCCAAATGTTATACATTGGGAAGCCACGAAACATCAAAACATCAACCCACGCTAATGGCAGACTCATGCTCACTGGCTGGCAAGTGCTCTGTACACCGTGTGCCGCCACCCAGGGACAGCTGCCACTAGGGGTCCCCTGCTACATGGTGCCTGGAGGTGTAATGCATGGGAGGGACCGTATAAATATCAAGTGATGATGATCTGTAAAGTATACACCGTCTGTCATGTTAAACAGTTATTTGTGAAATTGTATTTAATGTTGGTCTTAACATCCTCATGAAATTAAATGTAAGCTTAATAATAACTTCAAATGCTTTCATTTCTTGGATTTAATAAACGAACTTGTTTTTACTGATGCGTAAAACTTAAGGAGCAAATTAATAACCGTGTATGTGACTTCCCCTTGTGTTATATTTCAGAAAAAAGCGTTCTGGCAAAAAGAAAGTGAATGGAGAGGCGGTTGAAATGAGTTAAACACAAGAAGCACAGGTTTACAGAATGCCGTATCGTGAGGCAAATAATTGTGATCGAATTACAAAGTAAAAACAAAACACGTTGACGTGGCTTTACAATGTCTACTACTATGCACCTACTCAAATAAGCACGTACTCTTTTTTGCAATGGTGCTTTAAAATTACTTTTTTTAAATAATCGTACATGATGTAACAGGAATCTTCATTTCAATTGGTCTCTTATGCAAGCGTAATATCTCTGTAGCACTGAAGCTTAATCTCTATGTAGTTTTGAGATCATTTGGTTCTTGTTTTCTACCAAATGCAAATTGTATTAAAACATTTTATTGTAATCGCACCTGGCGATTTAGCTTCGCGGCATGTAAGATTCAGCACCGATGGTAAATCCAGGTATAAATAAACAATGCAATAAAACCTAGCACAGTGAGGTGTGCAATGTTTAGTGAGTGCTAACGCCATTAGGCTCACTTTCACTTTGCTTCATCATGTTCCATTGCCTATTAAGTTGACATCTTCATTCGTAACACAATTCTAACGCTGTAAATTAAACACTGTAAAAAAATAACAACCAATAATTTACAGCCATTTGCCAATCCACTGCAGGAGGAATGCCCCCACCATGACGTGTTGTTCGTGGGGGTTGTTTGACCATACTTCACTACAATTGTCAGTACAGCCTGCCGTTGGTGGCGTTTGTATGTGTGGGGTACCGTACATGGCAAGTGGGTTATAATGGGGTGGGTGGAGATGGGTGTAAACAGGTGCAGGCTACTGCACGAGGGAAGGTTCTAGAAGGGAGGTAGGAGAAGGTGGAGTCTGCTGGAAGAATCTTCCGGGGGAAGTGCTGGAAGTTACCGGGACGTGCCCGAGAGGGTGTAGAAGGGGGGAGCTAGGCCCGGCGCTCGGGGACTGAAGGACAACTGCAGGTGGACGACATCGGGGCCGACTGTTGGAGATCGACATCGTGGAAATCATCGGGGCCGACTGTTCGAGATCTACATGGTGGAAACCATCAAGACGGACTGTTCGAGGTTAATCTCGTGGAAACCACCGGGGCTGCAGATAGCCTTGTGGAACGTGTTAGTCGTACTCTCGCCTTGTAAATACGCTAATGTCAAATAAATCGTCTAGAAAATGAAACCTGCGAAGGAGCTTCGTATGTTGAACTTCCTTCGCACCGTACGTAGCTAACCGTGCTGATCGAAGGCGCAGGGGAAGGACGGCAAACGCAACATAAAAATCAGTTCAAAATCTTAAGAAATTCGTTTTAAATCTAGAATGGTTTGGAGAGAGGTCAGGACTGGTTCAGATCCCACTCACAACTGACACTCGTTGAAAATAAAACTGCTCATGATTATTAATGAGGGGGGGTGTTCAATGAAGAGTGACGTCACTTGTGCATGATTATTAGTGAGGGCGGGGAGTATTCCATATTGAATGACGTCACCCACTCATGATTATTAATGAGAAGGGGTAGGGGGGGTGTCCATTTGGTGGACGTCACCTGCTCATGAATATTAATGAGGGTGGCTGGTCGACGTGGAGTGATGTCAGGAGCGTTAAGGACAGACATTCCTGGGTGATTATAGTCGGTATGTTGAGGTGTTTTTGTTGCCACTGCCAACACAACATCGCAAAATAATTTGTCAAATTACAATACATATATCCTCAAACAGGAAGCTCATTGGGGCCGTCCATAAATGACGTCACGCGATTTTTGACGATTTTTGATCCCCCCCCCCTCGTCACACGGGGTCACAAAAAGTCAGACCCCCCTCAAATATGACGTCACAAAGCTCTGCCCCCACCCCCCAAAAAAACTACATTTCCATTCTGAAAATATAAAGCATGCTTCAAATCACTTTAAACTATGGGCATTGTAGTGCATATTTTATGTGGCGCTGCACTCTGATGTTGTAGGAGAAAACATTTATTAAAAAGGAGGCATTGGAAAGCTTAAATTTAGCATAAAATTAACTTGAAAATATTCAACGTCTAACTAAAACTGCAGATGGTGAGAATATATGGAAATTATCTTATAATTATAAAATATTAAAAGTAATTATAACTAAAAAATACTTGAAACTTTGTAGTAGAACGAAGCAAAATGGAGAGTACAATTATAACAATCACATTCATTCCACAGAATGAAAAGCCCTGGTAGAATCATTAGAATCAAAATGTTTAATAACAATAATTTAAAAACATGTTCAAAATGTATGCTTCTCCTTTCTCCCATGGAGAAGCAAAATTCTCCTTCATGCAATAAATATAAGGTGACTTTAGTACATTTAAATAATTAAATATTTCGTAATTAAAATTTATCTAAATTAGTGTTATAACAATTCGATATTTATTTACATTTGCGCATTTTGATGTGACGCCACATTTATGAACCCCCCCCCCCCTCGTCACACATCGTCACAAATGTCTAACCCCCACCCCCTAGGTGCGTGACGTCATTTATGGACGGCCTCATTGCAAAAATAGCTTTTGCCATTTGTACAACTGTAAAGGTTTGCAATATACAGTATATTTCATGATTCCAGTTGTGCAATAGTTTTTTTAATAAAGTGAATCGAATCAGGCTTTCGAATCATAATAATAATTTGTGTGTTATGCGTGATATTCATCAAGGCTGGGTGGCGCTTTGGATAGCTTTGAAGTCGGAGAGACTCAACGATTAAGTTGATTAAATCGACTGGAAATTGTCATCGACTACCCACTTGCTGTAAAATTATTCAGAACCTTTAAAAACCGTATCAGCCACAATATCCTGCCTGAGAGACCAGGAACCCCCACAAGCCACGCCCAGTATGACGCAGCTGATGGTTACAAAAACATCGGCATGCCCTGCCCCATCACCTCTCGTCCAGCGGCAGGCGGCACACATGGGAAGAGAAATGAGAACTTTGAAGCCAAATATTTGTGTGTTTTCCAATGAATCGTGTAAAGGAACTGATAAAGGGTGAAGAGCCCAGCTCTGATTATATCACTCGACTCTCAAAGCCAACTTTACAAAAAGGAAATTCCCATTGGGAGTCAACTTAGATCTCCAGGCCTATATTAAATGATTCTAGAGAAAATGTAAATACGTTCATAATACACCTTCCCATATTTGGCTCTCCATGATAAACATAAGTGGGATTTTTTTTACACATCCCATGAACCACACAGCCTATTAGTGCATTGGTTAAATAAATGCATTGTCTCAGCAGCAGTCAGTGTTGCTTAAACCGATGCTGGTAAACTTCCAGATTTTCATGGGCAATGGTCCTCCCTGTTACGTACTGTTTACATTTGTGTAAAAATATAGGACAAATATCTAGCACGCGAGCGAATCACATCACTCCGTCCCCACAGCAGATATCCATGCAGATGCATTCACTACTAGCCACCATAATCCTGAGTCAAAAAGGACGTCCCGAACCTGTGTACGTACGTTGGCCACTTCAGTGCTCACCCTTTCTGTGATTCGAAGCGTGCCCGGCAGACCCGCATAATTAATCCCATTCAATTCGTTTCACCACACCATTTTTTTCCTTTTTTAGTTGTCAGCTAAAATGACGCACGATGTCCGTCTGTGGTCCTGCCGGGCGGGTAGCCCCTGCAGCTGACGCTTGGGTGGGGGTGCCCGGGGCACATTGAGCCGTCAGTCTCGTGGCTGTGACTGGCGGCCGACCGTGCCCTCCTCGGCCGGCGCACAGAGGAGGGTCAGGCAGTGTGGCGACGGAGAGGAGCTCACAAAGAACTCCCCCGGGTGGCCTTACAAAAACGCCGCCTTCGCGCCCTCTAAATGTCCACAACAAGACACGACGAGTGGCAGACACGCCGCCGTTTTGTTTTGGCCCCTTTTGTCGCGTTGTTTGTTGTTGATGTTGTTGTATTTGCTATCATCTTTCTGTTGTTGCTGCTCGGCTCCGACCGGTACCGTAGCTGGCTGGGAATGGGAATGTTGGCGATGACGCTTTGTGTAACGCCTTTCTACAGACATCGCGTGAATCGGGGTGGCAGGTGCTTGCTCCAATACAAAAAAGTACAACCCCCAACTCGCGTTGGATTTCGTGGCTGTGCCGGTGAAGCTTTCCTGTGGATTATTTTTGTATTGGGTTGTACCGCGCGCTTCGTGTGCCGGCAGCTTCTTCTTCTTCCTCAGTCCCTGCACATGGAGCGAAACGTCGGACATCGGGGCCGAAAAAACACGCGGCACAATTCAAAAATCACACATCGGAGAGCTACAGCATACAGGCGATTATGAATTTAAAAAAAATTCTGTCATAATTCCAGAGCTTGAATTTTAAAAAATGATTTTCTTATTTGCACCTTGTCATCGAAAACATGCCTTCTCACGTACTAACCACTGCGTTCAGGTTGCAAACTCGTCGCAGGAATTCTAACTGCATGCTGTGCTGAAATGCAGTCACCAGGTGGCATCAAAGTGTGGCAAGGAAAGACTCGGAGGGAGGTTTGGAAGAGCCACGGTTCATTGGCATTGAAACCCGATCGCCCCTGTGGGACCACTTGCCTCGAGGTTGGATATCGTTCGTTCAAAATTGAGCTTATAAAAGCACCTTTTCCCCCACATTTTTTTTGCATGCGGTGGAATGGCGATTGTAGCTGCTTTACAGAAGCTTTTGAGGGGGGGAGGGTGGGAAGGCAGAGGAGGGAGGTGGGGGAGGGGTATGAATTAGCCATGGGAATAGCGAAGGCTTCTATTGAAAGGCAGAACAAAATGTATACATATGGGGCATTGCCGTATGCAAAGAAAAAGAAAACCTACAACCTATGCACGTTAGCCAGATGCGGTGGGACGGATTGGGTCTTTAATGGTAACCAAAAATATGCCTTCAAACACTGCACAATAACCATACGCAGTGTGTAATGGAAATCTTCTGAACATGGGGCAAAGGCAGTCCCTTCGATTGCTTCGTTCGAAGCACAAGCTGATGAAGATTTACCGAGTCTCGAAATTGTGGGGGCGGGGGAGAACATGTTCGTGTAATCACAACCCATTCATAAGTAAGAGTGCATTGATTGGTGGATATGCACAAGCCAAACTAGTCACGTGATAAGACTCCACAGTATATCACGAAATAAAATGAAAAAGAAACTGCACGTTTTACGAAACCAAAACAGCTCTTCTATTCACAGGATTAAAATGTAATTCTTGTTTTTTTTTGTGTGACATGGTTGAGTGATGTTTTAAGCTGGCAGGATTGGTTAGTAGCTATTACTGCTATTTTCATTTTAAACAGGTAAGGCCCACTTGAGAATCTTCCTGGCCACAAATGATAGCTCAACGCAGTGGCTTATCACGTCGGAATTTATATCAGTCAAATACTTTAAACGCACGATTCTAAAAGTGGAGGAAAAAGCTGGAGGACCTGGAGACAAAATCGACGTGACCACGGGGAGAGTGACATGCAAACTCCAAATATAGAGCAGGCGTCAGGGTTGGCATCGAACCTCCCCTGTACCACGAGGTTCAATACCAATCCGAACGAACTCCTGTATACCAGGCAAGGTAGTTAACATCTCGCCGCCGTGGCGCCTTTACGGGTGAGGGGGGAAAATCGGGCCGCGGCACGATTTTTTGGATGATCAAAACACTTTTTTTTTTATTCGGATTGATCCGAAAACGTCACGTCAGAGGATTGTGACTTCGCTTCCTCTAATTACCAAAAGTGCCATCATATGATGTCCCTTTTGCTTAAACTATGGAATTACATGTTTTTTAAATGACGTCAAAATATATTTTTAACTTTTAAAACTTTATGTAAAAAAGGATATTTCGGTGATTGATCAGTTTATCATCCATAATCGAGGTCACGCGTTCTAACACAAATTTACGTGATCTAACCCAAAAACCTCTGTTATCGTGAATGATGTTTATAACTATTAGAATTATTACATTAATTTAATTTACAATGTATGCATGTTGAAAGTTTGTCGCACCGTATGTAGCCAACCGTGGTACTTGAGATGAAATTGGGCCCGAAATTCCAATGTCTGAAAAACGTATATATTTCGATTTAAAGCTTTCGTGACTGCAAGGATTCATCTTCTTTGGTTCTTTCGGTAAAGTCAAGTAGAATGAGAATAAAATAATAAATTGATAAAATAAAATAACACAATAATATTCTCACGACGTTTCGGCCACAACACAAGCGGCCTTCATCAGGTGAAGGGACGAGACTGTCTGGAGGACAGCGCTGTCCTCCAGAGAGTATATTATTGTGTTATTTTATTTTATCAATTTATTATTTTATTCTCATTCTACGTGACTTTACCGAAAGAACCAAAGAAGAAAAAGTATATATTTTTATTGTATATGTATGATTTCATGTAAAGAAGTGAAATTATTATGGGAGCATAGACTTCGACAGTGCAATATGTGTAGACTTGAATATTAAGTGTTAGTGCTTATTTAAAAAAATATATATATAGAAAAACACATTCTGTGGTTATATACTTTGTTTGGACATTAATGTTTCATGTTTTATACCGGTTGTGCGCAAAGAAACACAAAGAGTTGCATGCTTGGAATTGCATCGAGAGACACCTTGGATGGGCAACGTCGCGAGAAGAGATGGTCGAGAACAATGACGACGAAGTGGCGGCCTAAAGAATTGTACACGTCCGCCGAGGAGATGGAGCGATGCAATTTGGCTCGTGTGCGGGAGGTGATGGTGGCATGGGAAGGCCTTCATCCAATAGCGCCAATTGATGATGATATTGGTTCCAATCTCGTTGCAGTGTGTCAACCTCGAAGGTCGTAAACACTCTTGTAACACGAGAATACGACGTGAGGACCCCATCTGAACTTACCAATCACTCTCGGGGCTCTCATAATCACGTTTTTTTTTTAAATTACGGTAATAGTTATAAACCTTGCGTTTCGGCTGCTCACCTACACGCATGTTGTGTTTCCAAGGCTGTCAAAAGTAATTTAGTTTCGCAAATAAATCAAGGTGATGACCCCAACCGGACATCCTGCCGAGCAAGGGGTCTTTGCAAAGGTGAGATGGTAATCAGCGCTGATGCATGGCGTGTCTTGGCAAATAGATACCCGTCATTGGCCCCAAATGGCAAGGCAACTCTCCCTAATGAGCCCTGCCCCTCTGCTGAGCTCCCAAGTGCCACGCTGCTCTTAAGAAGGCGAAGTTCAACTCTCTGCAATGAGGGTATCTGTCACACGGCACATTGGGAATGAGCAATGAGGCACAGGAAGAGAGACCCTTATCACCAGAACCAAGCTGAAAGGGTTCAGCTGATGGACGGATGGGGACGGCGATCTGTCACTCTTCGTTAATACAAGTGGGCTGTTAAACGCACGTTTATGACAAGAGCCAGTAATCCTCATCTATAGGACAGCAAGTTTTTTTGTTCGCCTGAATTTCAGAACAAGATTGTGATAAATAACTACAGGTGTGGCACCAGGAGAGTCGGTCTGACTAAAAATCACTCAAGGGCCTTTGAATTGTGGCAACCATCGCTCTCAAATCTCGCCGTTCAGTTTGAATTTTTACAAACTATTGAGTTGCGTACAGCACTTTTTAAGCCGGGTGTTGTGCATTTAAGCTGCACATTTTGACAGATTCATTGGCAACCATCCAATGTATCCCCAGGCCACCTGTCGAAGTAATGCAGCTGGAGATTATGGTCAAAGTTGCAATTTTATGCTGACATTTTTAAGGGAAGGAAATTGCACCAAACATGCTTCTTTTTTTAACCATAAAATGCAGAATGGGACCAAATTTATATATAAACAAAAGTCAGTATGATACCAAACTCAAACAAGCATGAGATGGTGCTCATCTCAATTCCTGACTGTGAGCTAGTTGTGGGAATTCCACGTTCCTATGGCGGGGACCAATATACAGTTGATCATCTATTATCCGAATTCCAACATTAGCTGGCGGTCCCGCATAACCGCTCCAAAGGCTGTATCAGTCCGGTGATTGTTAAACACAAGTTGTTGAAACAAGAGCGTGGTACTACTCGGTACATCACCTCATGCAGAGTGTTTGAGGTTGGAGTGGTAAGTAGGGTACAGTAAATATGTAACTTTTTACAGTAGGTTATTTCTTTTAGTTTGTATGTTTATTTATTTATACAGATTTCATATAGTAAACTAATTTAAAACGCAAGAATGCGCAAAAATAAGCTAAGATTAGTAATTATCTGGCGTTTTTGAAAATCCGGCGTCCCCTTTCGTCCGAAGACACCGGATAATTTATGATCAAAAGACCGCTTTATGATCTTATGATCTACTGTATTGTCTTAACAAGACTGTATTGTCCTAACAGTACAGTAGATCATAAAACGGTACCTATTTTATTGATGCCAAAGGGATGATGTGCTGAATTCACCTCTGATCAGCAATTGAACGTATAGCCTTTAAATTACGAGTTTACAACCAAACCAGATGTGGAGACATTTTGGTATTTAGTGTGTGCATATGTTCAAATGTTGTTTTTTGTGTATGACATCAGAACACAAATCACACTTTACAAAATATCTCACTAACTCATAGATGTACGTCTCACAGCAGTGGATATTGTGGCATGACCCACTATAAGGCTGTGGGAACTGAACTGTCAGAATGTGTCATAGGGCTTTATGGGTGAAACATCTATAGTACTGTTCTATGAAATAAAATAATTCCACGCCATTCCATTCAGGTATGTATTGTTCAACTTCTTTCGCACACCGTACGTAGCCAACCGTGCTTATCGGAGGTGCTAATGTAGGGATACCATTTTAGGGGTTTGTATGAGAATCGCTATGCTGGGCAGTACGAGTTTGGTAAATCAGGGCCCAGAACTGGTTCAGATATCACCACTGATGTTGACTGTGGTCAGGATTCGAACTTAGGTGATGGGGTTCATCGTGCAGTGTGCTAACCACTGCGCCAGAACTCCACCCGATACTAGTAATTTCTAGTGACAAAGAGCTGCGTTATTCTATCATTCTACAATAGTGTCTCCCTCCTCAAACAACTAACAAGAATGGGGCAGCACTTCTCAGCTGGCAGTCCTGCCTGATTGGTAGAAATTTCACATTACCACGGCTGAGGGTAAGTCTCTCTAAGGACTACTGCTGTTGGCTTCCCACAAAGCAGTACCGTACTTATTTACATAATTGACCTTCAACCAAACTTTATTTTACAGCCCTCTCAATTGTGAGTCTAGTCTTCGCCAGTGAACCAATTAAATTAAATACTAATTACGTCATAAAACCTAAAAACTGATATTTTATATACTGAGGGGCATTCAATTATTCAGTAATATTTTAACTAACTTTCAAACTTACAAACTTTGTAAAAGAAATGTGTTTTTTATTGTTATACTGAACCATCATTACAACTGCACGTGATGAATAACGCGGGTTTTTTTGTTAAAAATGAAATAGTTGAAAATTATTATATATATATTTTTAAGAACGGCAGGATTGTATGTTTTGTGCTATGTTTTTACGATACAAGCGCTATACTTATGCGGTTGATCTAAATGCCTTTTGAGAGGTACTGTACACATTTTAAAGATCTTGAAAACACTGTAGACTTCAACAAAGGCCTGCCGAAGAATAAGCTGTAGCCCCAGTAATTTCAAAGGTTTTGCGTTGAGTTGTTGAACTGAAATGAGAAGGTTTCGCCAGCGAGTTCCCGCTGACCCACCACTGTGCTCGGAACGGATCAGGAAGTAAAGAAAAAAGGAGCCAGTAAAAGGACCCTTTTTGAGTCTGGGGTCAGGAGGTCATGTTCACTCAGTGTGTCACATCCCCGACTCACTAAGCGGCCTAATCTGTCTGGCCGTCTCGATTTTCGGCCCGTTTCTGTGGCGACCATCCCCAGGGCTGTCTGACTCGCAACTGGGAGGAGGTGGGAGGGTGGCCCAAAAGCTTGCAGGGGAGGGGGGCGGAGGGGAGTTTTGTGGGGGGGGGGGGGGGGGCGCGAGCAGGCGCTTGTGATGTATCGGCCCTGATGGCTCGCCGGGAAATTCACTTTATGGCCGGTGACAGCTTAAATGTCCACGTTTGTAACATATACACCTGTCACGATTCAATAGCCGCAGGGGCGCGTGCAAAATGGTAGGGTTTGGAATGTTTGGTGGGATGCCGCATGAAAACAGTTCTGCCAAACAGTCGTCTCGCACACCGTTGATATAGGGGGAAGGCCCGAGGAGGACTTGTTGAAGACAAGGTTGTAAAGTCGAGTCGAGAGGGTCAAAGTGGCCCTCTGCTCAAGCAAGCATGCCGCGGTGGTGCTCAACTCCATATGGTGCCTTGAGACACTGGTAGAAAATCCACATTTCTATGGCACGGATTATTCTCACCATAGGCCAACCACTGCTGACAACGTAGTGCTTTGAAATTAGTGAAATTCAATTTAGATGGGCAGTTTATTATTTTTTGCTGCAATAGTAGATTATTAAACGGGGCATCCTCTACGAATAATGACACAGTACTGTGCATGAATAGGATTGCACATCAAAGATTCCAATCGCTTATTTTTTCCGCTTATTTTCTACTTTCCCCACTATGTAAAGTAGTTATACTGGAGAGAACAGGATGTGCAGACGTGTGTCCAACCCCACGTACTATGTGATCGCATCTCTCATTATTGGGCTACAGCGACACACATTAATTCATATGTATTTCTACACACCAAAAAAAACATTCATTGAAATGTCCGTATGAAAATCCATTATTTTATTTAAATTTTGCATGCAATTATTTTTCGTGACTACTGCAGCCACTAGGAGGTGCTACATTCAACCGCAATGTAAAAAATATATGTTATTAATTCAATAATGAGCCCAAAATTGGGAAAACGAATTAAGTCACAGGGGTGCAAATCATCATAGGCCTATGAAGTAGTAATGTATGCGCTTCAAAAACACCCATAATAAAGCATAAAAAAATGTCCGCAGGTAACTCCGTGCTTGTATTTGCAAATTGCATAATGTGCTTGCGGAATCGTTGGCACACAGAGCTATGAACCTGGCAGAAACCCAACCCTGGCTAACATCTGCGGTGAACTTGGCCCGCACAACCCCATTCACCAACCGCCACCGGCCAGAATGGTGAAGTATGGGTTGAGAATGCTCCGTATCATTACTCTTTGGTTCTTTCGGTAAAGTCACGTAGGTAGAAATAAAATAAAACAAATCACGACATTTCGATCGCAACACAAGCAATCTTCATCAGGTGGAACAACCACAGCAATAAAATGCTGAAGTAGGCCTATCATTATTGGCATTACTTTAGTAAAAATAGAAAATGCTAATCTTTAATAATTTCAATTTAAACTAAACAAGTTTGTATTTTACCAGGTAAAGCCCACTGAGCTATATTGCTCTTTTTAAGAAGCGACCTGGTCACAAATGATAGCTCAACGAAGTGGTTCATCATGTAGACATTTATAGCAGCCAAATACTTTAAACGGCTGCTTCAAAATGTGGAGGGAAAAAAGAGGACCTGGAGGAAAATCCATGCGACCATGGGGAGAACATGCACACTCCAAATATATAGGCATCGGCGGGGTTGGGATCGAACCCACGACCTCCTTCATACCAGGCAAGATAGTTAACATCTCGCCACTGCGAGATGTTAACTTAAACATAATTACACCCACCACAGACATAGTGAGTATAAGTATGGCTGTGCACCATGCAAATTGCGCTTTGAAACATTACCCTACAAACCTGGTCAGCTATTCACTAAACAGCAGGTCCATCTTCTCACCACGCACAAAGGACCCCCCAGGAGTAGTTGCTAATGGCCAACGTTTCCGGTCAAAGGGCAGAGGTTTCCTGCTCGACTGACCGTGGGGTATCACTCGTCTCCTTTTCACAGCTCTGAGCTTGCGGAGGAAATTCCACATTGCTATGGTTGGTGGAAGTCTTTCCCTAGGACAACCAATGTTAACTTTACAACTAATTGTTACTTGTTTTTTTATCGACTGCAAGTGGTTGAAGGAGGAGGCTAAGTCTATGGACCCCTGACTGGTAAACTTGACATCGCAACCTTCCGATTCTGAGCCACATTAGCACTGTAGTATATCGGCTATGCAGCTAAGATGTTCTTGTACTGTACCTTAATATATATTAATCAGCTATGGCACAGTGGTTAGCTCGCTGCGCGAGGAACCTGGCCAACCTGAGTTAAATATGAGTTTATTCCCGGCCACAGCTTGCCGCTATTGGTGGCAATCGATATCTGAATCGCTCCTAGGCTGAGCTCCCTCCTTCCTCAACCAGCACTGCCCAGCATGGAGATGTATGGCCAAACACCCCCATGATGAGAGGTATGGGGAGGCCTTCATCCAGCAGTGGGTTAACCAAGGGCTGTACGTACACATATACATTTTGCTTGTCTTGCAAATTTGTTCGTGACATCAGCGTGCAGCAGCGGCTCCCGTGTTTGTGTGTGTGTGAATTCAGGTGGGTCTCATTCTCTTGCTAAGCAGGTTCATTGGAATGTTGGTGTGGCCATTCAGACTAGGGTGAACTGAAACCTGATGAATAAAAGCAGACTT
The DNA here is from genome assembly GCF_048934315.1 of Petromyzon marinus. NCBI lineage: Eukaryota > Metazoa > Chordata > Hyperoartia > Petromyzontiformes > Petromyzontidae > Petromyzon > Petromyzon marinus. The sequence goes on along the minus strand of NC_133667.1, from coordinate 22,766,107 downwards.
CATGGGCTGTTACTGGCAGTGTCCACTGATGGGCTGCTGTTACGGCTAGGCTATGGGAAGAGGCGTCAGGGTCATGAGATGTTTTTTAAAATATTTGTTTTCTCTTCTAAATTGTGCATATTTGTGGAAAAACAGTGGGTGGTGAGTGATATCTGAACCAGTCCTGGCGATCCCTCTATCAACCCCGCACTGACCAGTCTGGTGATAGTCCAATTTGAAGGCCTCTAGCTATCAACGGATTAACAAACGGCCATGAATTATTCTGTCAGTAATATTATTGTGAAAAATAAATTGTGTCAGACCACCTGCATGAATGAAGTTACCTAGGTGAATGACTCTTACACTTTTTATTGTGGAGACACGTTTAACTAAACGTGACCACAAGGCAGCACAGGGAAATTCACTTCTGAGCTTTCTGTATGCACATAAAACACATCAAAGTTTTTTTCCCCACAAAAGTTCCCTCTTTGATGTGAAAAGAATAGGGATTCACGTGTAAAACTGTGAAATCATATCCATATTAAAAGGCATAATTTCATGTGGAATGGGAAAATGTAACTTTTTTTCCTGATCCACTCTATGTATGTTGCATTGTGCTGTGTATCTGCCTGGTACTGTGGTGAGAACGCTGACTCACATTGGAAAGTATACGAGTTCAAATCCTGGTTCAGGGTCGCCTCAGCTCCATAGTCCCTTAAGAATCAACAATGAGAACAACGTTATTACAGTCAATATTCGTTGACCTCTGCTGTAACTAATATGGAATTTCCAACGCTGCTTCGAAGGCGCTGATGTCTGAGTATGGAGATGTTTGGAACTTTTGACTTACCCATGTAAAGCATTTCAAAACCAGTCTAGGTTTGTGCCGTTCACAAAACATATAAAACAATTGGTGCCCACCCTTCAAGTAACATCCTCTGCATGTCCACTGTATGATAAAAGCACAGACTGGTTATTCACAGTAATGTTCAAGGCTGGCAGTAAGCCTGCTCATGCGTGAACTCGAATGCGGTTGAACAAAGTGCTATCATCATAGAGTGGATAACCCTGTCTATGTTTCACCTTGTTTCTACTAACCCCATCCAAAAACTCCCACCAATAATGCTCCACACCTCTACCGGTGATTTGGAGCATCACCAGCGGCTTCTCCCGGTTTTATCTGGGGAGACTATAAGCCTGTTCATTGCTCTCTCTCTCTGGGAAATGCTATGTCCATCGACCTATTCGTCCGTGGGTGCTTGACATGTTTTGGCAAAAGCTACAAAACTCCAAATCCAATTAATGCCAAACTTACTGCACAACTCACAAGTACCATTGCGCAGATCTGTAGAGATGTTGTAAATGATTGTTCATTTTAGAGCATCTAATAAAAAAAAATGGGATGCCCTTAATGCCAGCGTGATTAACATTTTACTCAATTGCTGCATATATTGCATTGCACTCTATGTTGTGGTCACATCTGAATCTATTTTTCTTATGACGTTGGACATCAGATTTCTTAACACATATGAAGATACATTCAGAACAGTATTGAATTGCGTAAAAACAGACTGTCGATGCTCATTTTCATACATAGTCATCATAAACAAGTGTATAGAAAAATGGTGGTGTTCAATATCTAATTTTCAAAACATTTGGGCCAAGCCTCTTGTGCACACTCAACTATGTACCTGTGTATGTATACAGACAAGTTATTGAGGAATCCTGCATGGTATCATGGTTCGCATACTGCAGGTCACCAGTTCACTCTCCCAGCGCAGCAATTACAGAAATGGTGCAAATGTATTTGTATTATTATGATTACATTTTTATTGTTTTTGGCAATGGCGCAAGTTACTAAAATGCCCCACCTCCGTCCACCCAGCAGCATTAACGAGTACACCACAATTAGTCTGTCCGCAGGTCACCCGTGGTCAACGTGGAAGAGTAGGCCAAAATGCCGTCTATAGAGGGGCTCTTTGGAGCTCCCTCTAGTGGAGGCCTTTCCACCAGCAGTGGTGCCAGGAAGCACGGACACGATTCAACATTTCAGCGATCAAGAGCAGTTACAGTCATCCACTAACTCCTTAATCACAGCATTAACACTAAATTAACGCTTATTATATTGGAATCAGTTATATTTTGTTGAAGCTGCTATTAATTACACTACAAATATCATTCTTATGCGGCTGGATATATTTTCATTACGTAGAAAGTTTACATTCATATTATGAGTCGTTAAATCAGTTTAATTATTTAATGGCCATTATATACAGTTAACAGGAATATTCATTATAAGCTGTCATGGGTAAATGTGCATTTGGCAGAGTGCCACGGAATGCCATTTCCAATTAAACGGCCAATTTAGTTGGCATTTTCCACAGCGCTTACACGTTGAAAATCTAATACCACTCCACATATTTTTCAGTTCCTGTAAAAATAGGATATTGTAAAATTGAATGTGCCCTCTATGTTGCATACATAGCTGTGAATAGATGGCAGTAGATTGCTTCTGCAGCTCTCTCTCTCTATATATAAAAATGGGTTGCTCTCGTATATTTCCGCATTCAGGATCGTGGGTTTATTAACATCACCAATGTTCTCACTGTTGGCGAATGACAGGTCATCGCACCTCCATCCATCTCTGATGGTGGCGTTGAGCCAGTGGAGAAAAAAAATCCACATTTCCCAAGTGGGGATGAGTCTTTCCATAGGATGACCACAACAACGTCAATGATTCAGCCCCCTCAGTGATTCGATTAACTGTCATGGAATTGTGATGATGATTATGAATAATGAGAGCGGAATTGCGAATAGCTGTACACATTATTCTTCGCCGTATATCATTGCATGTTACTTTACTGCTGCATAACATCCGAGCAATATGTGCTGTGATGCAATTCCTCTGACATCTAAATATATCTTATACATGACATTGGTCGCTACATTTCAGCACACATCCAGTATTAGGAATACATTGACGATCTAAATATAGACTCATTGTTTTTTTCCGTCTTGTTTTCCTAATATGCCATTTAAAAACAATCTCTGGCTAGTTTGTTGCGTTTTGTACACTCTATCACCATAAATAGCATCGTTCATCATGCAAACGTTAAACATTACGCAATTAGCAACGATCGATTGTCACAAGCACGACTAGCACGGTTGGTCACGTGCGGTGCGGAGCAAATTCAACACACATACAACACGCATACAACACGCATACAACACGCATACAGCACGCATACAACACGCATACAGCACGCATACAACACGCAAGAACACCGTCGCCTTCCGAGTGAGAGTCCCCGCCACCGTAGCACGCGTGCCCGACATTACGCTCACAATCCTTGAGGATGAATATGGAATATAAATCTTCCTTGTCAAAGCTGTTTGGCGAAAGCATGGCAGGGCACGGTCCAGCACCGACCGCCGTGAAAAGCCTCCTGCGAGTTGTACCTAATCTCTGCGTGGAAGCTGATGAGACGGCGAGAGATGGGCGAAGGGGGATGGGGATTTGTTGTTGGCTTTTGGTCCTTCGGGGGTGGATTTCGTCAGCAAGGTGTTTGAGGCCACTGAGATGGAAGGACTTTCTTAACACGTTGTCCTTGGGCCACCGGCAGTTCTTCGGAGCTCGCTGGGCTTTTTAAGAAACCCTGGAGTTTTTGTGGCAAAGAGACAAAAAAAAACCCTCCACTGAATTTGCGGTCAAAGATGCGAGAACACAGCTACCTGCCGCATTGTCATTCGAGAAAACATTTGCAACGCATTTTTTTTCTTCATGATTATAATAATGTTATGAATAAACAATGATTGACAAGTTTATGTCTCAGGTAGGAGGCCCTCTTCAGAGCCAAGATGAGGAAGCCATGATATTGTCATGTATATTGACCTTCATTCGGGGAAAATTTTAAACAATCACAATTGGATGGCACTTTTGTTGATGTTTAGTCATCCCGTTTGTAATTTAGTCATCGCAATTCATGTCAACTTGTTGCACTCTAAAACTTTTTTTTTGTGAAGATGTCTACCTTATTCTTAGTTTTTTCGGTAAAGTCACGTTGAAGAGAAACAACAAAATAACAAAATATATATAAAACAATAAAAAATTCTCACGACGTTTCGACCATAACTCAAACGGTCATCATCAGGTGTGTCGGTTTGCATAAATTTATTTTGAAAACGGCATATTTATTTATATATATAGAAATAACGTTTGCGTCACGCGCAACGATGGCAGTTTGCCAGGACTAGTCCATCTATTTTTTTTTTTTTTGAAAAGAGGAGGGGGGAGACGAAATTTGTTTTTATGTATGCTGTCTGAAAGGCACTGTAAGCGTGAACAATCAATCAAGAACTGAAATGATTTATCAAATCTTTCCAATGATTGCTAAGATAGAATCCATCTTCTCGGTTGAAATTGTCTCTGTGTTTGTATATGTGGATAGCCTCATGAACGAATCTCTCATGGAAGCCAGATGGCTTACAAAGAACCTCCGTCTTGGAAAAGTCAATGGCATGTGAGCCTACTGAATTAGAACAATGATCTGCTACGGCCGAGGTGTTGGTCCTACCGTGTTTAAGGTCTGCTTTATGTTCACGAATGCGGTCCGAGATATGGCGTTTGGTTTCTCCAATGTAACTACTACCACAGAGGCAACTTAGTTTGTAGACACCAGGGTATTGTATGTCCGGAATCACATCTTTTACAGACGGAACCAGATCACGGATTTTATGTAATGTGTTGAAACGGACCTGGATCTTGTGTTTATTCAAGATTTTGGAGATCTTTTTTGTGATCCCAGCAATGTAGGGTAAAGTGATGGTTTTGAAAGGCTCCTCAAGAGGGTTCTTCTTCATGGTTTGAGTGATAGCTTTGCGGATTGTATAGTCGGAGTAACCATTAGCCCTAAGAGCTTGGTGTACGTGCTTGAGTTCACTGCTTATGTGTTCCTGGTCGGATATGCATTGGGCTCTATGATACAGAGTCTTGATGAGAGAATTCTTCTGTGATGGATGGTGCCATCGTTGCGCGTGACGCAAACGTTATTTCTATATATATAAATAAATATGCCGTTTTCAAAATAAATTTATGCAAACCGACACACCTGATGATGACCGTTTGAGTTATGGTCGAAACGTCGTGAGAATTTTTTATTGTTTTATATATATTTTGTTATTTTGTTGTTTCTCTTCAACGTGACTTTACCGAAAAAACTAAGAATATGAATTACTGCAGTCACGAAAGCTTTAAATCAAAATTTAATCGCCTCTACGGGGAGGGTTTTCACATAACTTTAAGATCTTTCAACAAACTCCGGGATAAGAAAGCTCAGCTGATCGAGTCTCTCACCTTCCTGAAGAGATGCCGCGACTCTGGGGTAATACCAATCGCATTTACACTCACCTCTGCTACTGTAACTTCTTCTAATGCGAAACGAATTCTTTTCAAAACTAGCTTAGCTCTTATCTCAGAAAAAATCAGACTTATACGCACAGAACTAGATCAGTTAGACAAGACACTCTACAAATCACACTTATCATTGACGGCAATAATGTCCACATCGGATTGGGAACATGTAGACAATATGACTGCCTCTTCAGCTGCTGCTATGTCGACCAAATGTAAGGAAAACCTGATTTCCAAATTTAACCTCCTCTTAAACAAAAGACCGGACCCACACACCAAAAAGTTAGACGTTAATAAAGTCGTAATTAATCGCAGTAACAGTTCTATTTCCGATGGTCTGAAATCCGTTTTAGCTAAAGGTCTAAACTTTGCAGTCACACCTAAACACATACCAGTTAATGATATAATTGCCCAAGTAGACGTTGCTCTCAGGGGCCTGGGTCACATCGCTGCAGACGTAGCAAGATCTGAAATCGCTGCAACCCTCAAAAACGCTAAGATGCCAGCTAGCAACCTCAGCAAAGATGAGCGTTTTGAATTATATAAATTAAAAAAGAGGAATGATATTGTAGTTCTCTCAGCTGACAAAGGCAATGCTACTGTTATCATGGATAAAATAGAATACAACAACAAAATTAAAGAATTACTCGACGATGGTAGTTATACAAAAATAAAAAGAGATCCCACCAACAGCCTCGTCACACAAACCAACAAAATAATTTCTGATTCAACCGCATTAATTGATCAATCTAAACAGTTTTCGTTGAAACCTTCTGCTGCCAGGCCACCAAGATTATACGGCTTACCAAAAATACATAAAGTTGATACACCTCTTCGTCCCATAGTCTCTACTATCAGCTCCCCCACCTACAAACTAGCTCGTTTTTTGTCTGAAATCCTGCGTCCTTTCACTGGAAAGACCACCTCTGCGGTACAAAATTCTACTCACCTGGTATCAACAATCAAGGGTATTTCCCTGTCCCCAGACGACCTGCTTGTCAGTTTTGATGTAGTTTCCTTATTCACCAAGGTTCCTGTACCTGACACCATTGCAATCATTGAAGACTTGGTTCATCAAGGACTAAACACTGAGGTACCCCCCCTGGTGAGACACTGTTTAACCAATACATACTTCACTTGGAATGGAACTTTCTACAAACAAACTGAGGGCACCCCAATGGGCTCCCCCCTTTCTCCAGTTATAGCTAACATTTTCATGGAGAAATTTGAGACTGACGCCATCCAGACTGCCACTCTGCGCCCAACCTTATGGAAGAGGTACGTGGATGACACTTTTGTCATCTGGCCACATGGCCGGCCTGCTCTAGACAAATTCTTCGACCACATCAATTCCATACACCCAGCCATCAGATTTACCATGGAAGTCGAAATAGATGGCAAGATACCTTTTTTGGATGTCCTAATTAAAAAGAGACCTGATGGTTCAATGAGCCACTCTGTCTACAGGAAAGCTACCCATACGGATGCTTATCTGAAACCGGATTCCCACCACCATCCATCACAGAAGAATTCTCTCATCAAGACTCTGTATCATAGAGCCCAATGCATATCCGACCAGGAACACATAAGCAGTGAACTCAAGCACGTACACCAAGCTCTTAGGGCTAATGGTTACTCCGACTATACAATCCGCAAAGCTATCACTCAAACCATGAAGAAGAACCCTCTTGAGGAGCCTTTCAAAACCATCACTTTACCCTACATTGCTGGGATCACAAAAAGATCTCCAAAATCTTGAATAAACACAAGATCCAGGTCCGTTTCAACACATTACATAAAATCCGTGATCTGGTTCCGTCTGTAAAAGATGTGATTCCGGACATACAATACCCTGGTGTCTACAAACTAAGTTGCCTCTGTGGTAGTAGTTACATTGGAGAAACCAAACGCCATATCTCGGACCGCATTCGTGAACATAAAGCAGACCTTAAACACGGTAGGACCAACACCTCGGCCGTAGCAGATCATTGTTCTAATTCAGTAGGCTCACATGCCATTGACTTTTCCAAGACGGAGGTTCTTTGTAAGCCATCTGGCTTCCATGAGAGATTCGTTCATGAGGCTATCCACATATACAAACACAGAGACAATTTCAACCGAGAAGATGGATTCTATCTTAGCAATCATTGGAAAGATTTGATAAATCATTTCAGTTCTTGATTGATTGTTCACGCTTACAGTGCCTTTCAGACAGCATACATAAAAACAAATTTCGTCTCCCCCCTCCTCTTTTCAAAAAAAAAAAAAAAAAAAAAATAGATGGACTAGTCCTGGCAAACTGCCATCGTTGCGCGTGACGCAAACGTTATTTCTATATATATAAATAAATATGCCGTTTTCAAAATAAATTTATGCAAACCGACACACCTGATGATGACCGTTTGAGTTATGGTCGAAACGTCGTGAGAATTTTTTATTGTTTTATATATATTTTGTTATTTTGTTGTTTCTCTTCAACGTGACTTTACCGAAAAAACTAAGAATATGAATTACTGCAGTCACGAAAGCTTTAAATCAAAATTTAAGATGTCTACCGTTAAGATGATTACGTAGCTCTGAATCGTCGTATGTGTTGCACTCGAACCTGTTTGCTCTTACCAATAATCAATTCGGCACAGGTCTTCATTGAACAAGATACTTCTGCTCCCAATGGGCTCTTAAAACGATAGTAATAATATTCAGCCCACTTTCAATCCACTGCTGCATGAAAGCCTCCCCGTGCCTTCTTTCCTTCACGGAGGACCGTACGGTACTTGACTAAATACTTCACATTGGCTCATACTCGCTCTCAAAGAAACCAATTTTGATCGATTGACCCATTCCAGCTTAGTCACTTAGTCATGTACAGCATGTTTTACAAGCCACAACTTTCGTGGCTAATTATGGATGAAAATTGCTTGGTCACGTATCAATAAGGGACAATCACAGCGAGGCTCCATTTGGTATGTTGTTTTGTGTAATCTTAGACTGGGAGAAAGAAAACAAATAATTCATGAGAAAAACTGCACGACCCGGAATGAGTTCTAAGTTTTATATTTCAGTTTGCAGTTGCGACAACATCTGGACAGTGTAAACTTCAATGTACATTGGGAGACCTCGGGTCTAATCCACGTATTGCCAGAGAGATAGTTTCTTCCAATTTCTATCAATAAATCAAATTGCCTAAAATAGCACTTGTTATGGCCTGTATCCTCAATAATAGCAGCAAACGGCCTGCCTTGGAGATTCAATTTTTTAAATAAATGTTTTCGTGCTTTTATATCTCGTGTTTTATGCTTTACCTCTCTCCCCTCTAGCCTGCGATTCATCGGCTCGTAATTAATGTTGAACGCTCGTTTAGGTTACAAGCAATATGCACAGCAAAGTAAAGAAATAAACAATACGTTACATTTCCAATAATTAATTTACTCAAATTCAAACTCACCGCCCCCACTGGCTCCCAGTCGAGTCCCAGATCAACTTTAGGATCGCCCTCACCGCCCTTAAGATCCTCGGTGGACTGACCCCTGCACACACACCCCACGCTTGCGTTGCATTCGAGTGGTCCAGGCCTTCTGCCAACGGCCCCCAGTCAACCCTCATTCAGTGGGAGGTGGCTTCTTCTCCCCTGCTACCCCCACGATCTGGATCTCCCTTCCCCTGGGCGCCCACGTTAAACCCCTGAACACTCTTCAAACCCAGGTTCAAGACCTTCCTGTTCTCCTATACCTATGGCTATTACAGAGGTTTTTTTTTTGTTGGGTTTGTTCTCTATGACACAGTTGCACATGCAGTACATTTGCATCACTGTAATTCCTCCCTTCTATTTGGCGCGGCGTCTTGCGGACGCGGTTGCATGCACTGTAGATGCTATGTAAATCCAAATCATCTTTTATTTTCTTGCTGTATTCCAATGTGTTAATGCGGCGCATCCTGGGAGCCACATTAGCGATATACTTTTTTTGTGCTGAATCGTCACGTTTGGTAACAGGGGAGGCAAGGGACCCATGATAATGTTTTTGCTTGCTCTTTGCGGGATGTCTTCTCTTCTAATTGAGAGCACCACCAGATGGAGGTCCCCTTCAACCTCTATTCCTCGCAGTTCACCCAGGCCCCGGAATGCTCACCACTAGATGGCACGTCAGGCCATTAATTTACTGCTAATTATCAGTGAGTCGGGGTAAAGTGTGAGATAATGTGAGGCTTGTTTTCAACGTACTGTGACTCAGACTATGAAGTAGCAGCAGTGTGCAATATTAAATAACCCATCATTCCATAAAACAAAATGTGTGTTCAATTAACATCGTGCTCCACTGCAATTCCGTTAAGATTGCATGACACCGCATGTTTCTGCAAAACAAATACAGGCGTGTCTCGCTTAACGAGTGGGATGCGTTCCGCGGAAATTGCTCGGTAAACGAAAAATTCGTTCAATGATCATCGTTTTCCCAGTAAATCTCACATTAAAAGCTGAGATACGTTTCAATCCCAAAATGTTCCGATCTTGAACAACTTTTATAACATGACAAACACAAATTCTTATTTTAAAATAAACTAATAAAACATCAAATGTAATACCTACCATTCATGAAGAGCCACAGTGCAACATCCCCCGTATAGCCTTAACAGACTGTTGGAGCAAGTGTTGCTGGCGAGTACCTTTGAAGGCTGGTACGGCACGCGAGGGGTGAGTGGCCAACACCGATGTTTACACACCGCACCAGGTATTCATTGAGGCTGAGTAGACCTAGGAGAGGCCCTGGACTGGTTCAGATAATCGTCACTGGTGTTGGCCGTGACCGGGAATCAAACTCAGGTCACTGGGTTCGTAGCGCAGCGCACTTACTGCTACACCACTGCGGATAAAAACACACGCACTCGCTTTGGATCATCATTGGTAAGTTGGGTATTTATTTAGTAATCATACTTCAATTTATTGTCTAGGAATGTATTTTGTATAGGGTTGTTACATGTTTATTTCAATTATTTAGTTTTTAGTTTATATGGCATCCAGTACAATACTTATTGCAATTGTGTTTCGTTTATTTTTGGTTGCTGTGTACTTAACCCCATTATTTAGGTAAGGCTTAAGTATTGAACATCGCAATCTTGGCTTTGATGGCAATTTACAAGAACGTAACCCCCGCGATATTCAAGGGTCTCCTGTATATGCGGCCGGGCGTGGTGCTTGTCCACCCATCCTCTCGTGTGCCGTGCCGGCCTTCATCGGAGTTCGCTCACAGCACTTGCCCCAAATGTATGTTAACACTTTACGGGGGATCTTTGTTTTGTACACGAGTACGCGTACGGTGTGTAAACATCAGTCAGTCTCAGCTTGAACTCCTCTTAGACGGGGGTTGGAGGCAGTAGAGGAGAGTGAACTTGGGAGGAACCCATGGTGCAGGGCCCACTCCAGCACCCACCTAGAGCCGGCTCTGCTGGGGTGAGAAGGCAGTCAGATGTGGCGCTGGTCACACCACCTCCTTGTGCGCTGTGCTGGCCCCAATAGGCGCTCGCTAATAGCACTTGCCCCAGTGTCTACGTGGGCTCTCATGGGATATTTGTGTGTGGAGCAGTGGCTCACTGGTGCAGCGATTAGTGCACCACACGACGAACCCATGGACTTAAATTTTATTTCGAGGCAGACTGACTCAACCTTCGATGCATACATTTGTATCTGTAGTGGTTTGTAAACATTAGCAATATTCATATTCTTAGTTCTTTCGGTAAAGTCACGTTGAAGGGAAACAATAAAATAATAAAATATATATAAAACAATAAAAAAATTCTCACGACGTTTCGACCATAACACAAACGACCGTTTCGTGACTGCAGTAATTCATATTCTTAGTTCTTTCGGTAAAGTCACGTTGAAGGGAAACAATAAAAAAAAATATTGTAAAATGTTTTTTATTGTTTTATATATATTTTATTATTTTATTGTTTCCCTTCAACGTGACTTTACCGAAAGAACTAAGAATATGAATTACTGCAGCCACGAAAGCTTTAAATCAAAATTTTACATTAGCAATGTGTAGACAAAGTCTGCCGGGCATGGTGCTGGTAATGTAACTTCCTCGTGCGCTGTGCGGGCCTTAATAGGTGCCCGTTAACAGCTCTTGTCCCACAGCTTTATAAAGTCTGTACAGTGGATATATATGTTTATAGGCACGTGTAATTTCCATTGAAAATTCCACACACAAACCCTGCGTCAGTTATGTTTTAGATTCATAGCACAAGTATGGACGCATTTTCTTTAATCGCACACTAAGGTGTCAAAATGTAAACGTGAAACTAGAATAATTGCACTTGACAGGTAGTTGTCAGCAAAAAAGTATATTTTTTCTGGTGCTAATTTCCACGAGTACATGATTTAGGCCCTTCATTCTTTAACTTCACACAAGTTGTAAGGCACAATGGGTGGGTTTTGTAGAATGTAATGAAATTAAAACATTAATATCTTTTTGTGATAACTAAATTCCCCATCTGTGAATCACTCGAGCTGGATCTTAGGTAATTATGGTCTTGGCCAATTATAACCACAGTCATAAAAATGAAATGGTCCATATTTATAATTAAATTTTGTCCAACCATACTAATTCATGAGGATTGTAACCGTAACCACATACTGTATATTGTTAATCCAGCTGGGCAGGATTGTGGCAGAGAATGCGACCCAAGTTATCACGGTACGTGGATTTGAGTATTAATTTCCGTGAGGGGTAAACGCATTCCATATTCTATCAGGGGTCATTACAATACCACGGCCGTGGAAATTCAACAGTGGTCATCCTGTGCAGAAACTGACTCCTGCAATAGGAATGTGGATATTCAACTTGATTTGGTGCTTTGGTGACTGCAGGAATTACTCTTTGTTTTTTTCGGTAAAGTCACGTAGAAATAAGAAATAATAATAAAATAAAATTACATAATAGCATACGACGTTTCGATTGCAACGCAAGCAATCATCATCAGGTATAGAATAGCTAAATTTAAGAGAGAGAGGAAACACAGAGAAATGGGATCATCCGTGGAAGAAATAAAATGAACTTAAGAAAGGCCATTACCCGAATTGTCGTCTATTTTTTTCTTTTAAAGGTATTGTTATTGAGAATGTGTTGATATGATTTTTGTTACTTCTTAATAGGAAAGTGTTAAACGATGTAATGCGTGTATGTATATTGAACTTCTGTCACATCCAACGTAGCCAGCCGAGTTAATCGGAGGTGCAATACTAATATGGTCGGAGACCGGTAGAGGATTTCAAATAAAATGTTGTTTTCTCTACACAGTAATATCCACCTTAATATATTCGTGGAATATCTATAAATGGATCACTCTAAATAATACTATTGTGTAAAAGGCTCATATACCCACGGCATATACAATTACACAATACACGTTTGAGAATTCTGTTGTGTGAACGTCTGTTTCAACGCAGGACAATGATCTTAATCCATAACCAGCATGTCACTGTCTCCGATCTGAAATATGGGCAAATAAGCAAATAAAGTTGACTAATATTTTTTCGTAATGTGTTTGTTCAATTTTGTATGGCATTGCAGAAAAAATATGTTGAAATGCTGTAAGATTGTCCTGAATGGATGGACGCAGTGAATTATGTTAATAAGGCTGAGATCCACACTAAGACGCAGAGAGAAAGACACCGCCATGCTTTCAATCAGTGGAGAGGATAAGAGAATGGATCAGACAAGCAAACACATGACAGACGCTTCACATCGCTTGTTAATAAAGCAAATGGGCTCAGGCAAGGCATATTTAATTGTCAGAAGTGGTGGCATATGCGATGGACTAAGTCAGTAACATTCACGGGGAGGGAACGCACTAATGTTCCAGCCTCCCAGGAGAAGTTAAATGGGGAAAGATGTATCGCAGCGGCGACACGCGCAAGGCGGCGAAGACGACGACATCGTTGAGGCTTTTGCTCCAGCGGTGGTTACGTAATGTGAAATACTGAAAGTGTTATATGTGCAAGCATGCAGCACTGCAGGCTAACTGCATGCTGATATGGAGAACACAATGATTTCCTAAATCAGTGTTTAAATCAGCATTATACTACATTAGGGATGGGGGGATACTGGCTGCCTGGCTTCCTGGATGTCTGGCTGCCTGGCTGGAGGGGGGGACTATCAAGGTAGATGGATGGTCACGTCCAAAGGATGTGCGGATTGCTAGTTGTGAAAAATCGAGACGTTTTACAAAATCATTATTGGAATCAATGCAAAAATACATTGATGTCCATCATTCAACCATTTTGTAAGGGAGAGCTAAGCCAATATGTTATATCAGAATAAAACGATCAAGTCAAATTGTAACTAGTCTCTTTTTGCTGCCCATACTGAGCCAGTGACAAACATTCTACGTTCCCTATGATGAGGGCCAGTGTCTTCATAATACAATGAGAAAACAGTTAGACATATTGTGTTTAGATTGTGGAATTATGGTAGGAGCGTTGGCACACAGTGGTCTGTATAAAGCAAATATTTTATTGAATTGCAAACATAAATTGCAGCAAATGGCACATTTTGGAATATTTCACGTAGAATTATGGGCTGGTTTTAATTTATTCCAAGGACTCCATGCAAACGGGTCCAGTGGTGAGTGGCTGTTGTGAAAAAGTCAAAGTCAGAGATCCCCTGCTTAAACAATCAATTGAGGTGCTATCTGTCTCTGTTGGTGGCCCTGAGCCAGTGGTGTAAATCCCACATTTATATGTTGTGGGCTAGTCTCCTTATTTGACAACTGCTGTTAACTTCTGACAGAGCGTCACTCAATTCATTGACTATCAAGGGATATTTAGCTGAGTGGAGTTTCTGACCTGGATATAAAATCAGGCCCTTTTGGAGGTGGCCAGGTGACGTATGACTTGAACATTGAGCTGCTACCACTGAGTTTTGGGGTTTCAGCCACTCGTGACTAAAATGCATTCTCAAGTGCAGTCAGCCTGGTCACCAATGATAGCACGCAAGAAAAAATTCCATAGAAATTTTATTTTTCACTTAATTTGACGAAATGCTAGTTCTGATAATTAAAAAAATGTTGGTTTGACTACCATGTGACGAACATTAATCTTATGCTGGGAATGTAAGAAAGTGTGCCTTTTTGTGTGCGGATAGAAAGGGTCAATTGAATGGTTTTGCAAACAAAGTTTTGTGAGATCTCCTTCTGTGGGCTATTTTTTACCACACGGAGTGATGAACTGCACTGGGAGCGTTCGAAATGGACACTTGCTGTCATTATATGAAGCTGCTAGCACAGCTGGAATTCGAAAAAAATATAAAAAGCACTGTAACCACAGCACCACCAATAAAGCAACCAAAAGTAATACCCAGAAGACAATAATATTGTACGCATATGCATGTACTAAGAAAATATGTTTTTCTGCATTGGATTTATATAAATACATGTGGTACTAAACCTTAAAAGCATAACTCAAGCGTACCGTTTTACAAGCAATCAATCTTCCAGACACCGGACTGGTGCAAGCCAGTGAGAATAACTCATTTTGATTGCACTGCAAAACTGACATCTTGATTGAAATGTTTGACAACCCTTCAAAACATTGTCCTATTGAAAACCTGGCTCCCTTGTCATAGGAATATGGAATTTACACCACTATCCCGAAGGCCCTAACAGGACAAAGCTTCTGCAGGACGTTCTGTTGAGCGTGGACACACTTTGGGCTCGCAAGTATTTAAGAGTTGTGGCAACTTGTGCAAAATGTTTGTTTATAAATATTGTGGGCTCAGTGAGTTATGAATTAAATGAAGTTTTGTAAATAAAGAACAAGTATAGTTTTCATTGGTGTCCTCACTCGTTAGTGTTGCAGAACTCCTCTTCAGATGTAGACGTTATTTATTTATGAGCTGTTAGGCTCTGTTTCAATGGCGCCTTGCGGCGGTTACAGACGTTATGCGGTACAGACCTTAAGTTAGGATTTTGGTTACATAGCTACCGATACAAACAGTGAGCATTGGCACGTGCTTCACATGTTACAGGAATAGGGAACTGGTCGAAAACATAAAACAGTGACATTATTTTAAGAAAAAAATATTTGGAGAGAACTAAAAATGTAATAAAGCAAACAGAATAAGTAGCCGAGAACTTTAAGTATAATCCGCACACACTTGGACTCATACTTCTCTGTCGACTATTTATTACAGCTACATCTATGAAGGAACTTATCCGCTGCATTATCATCTGTGATCATTTGTAGAGTTGTACGTATGTATGTTGAATTTCTTTCGCACCATACGTAGCCAACCGTGCTGATCGGAGGCGCAGGGGAAGGACAACAAACTAAACACAAAAAGCAGTTCTAAATAAAAGAGTTTTCAATCTAGATTTAAAAGTGCATCGCTCCAGTGGCTTCCTAATATCGGAATGAAGAGCGTTCCAGACGGCCACAGAAGCGCATCTCAACGCGCGCGATGCAGTGACCGTCTGTGTTCGATGGCAGCCAAAAGCTGCTGCTGCTGCTGCTGCGAGGATGACCGGAGTACGCTTAATGGTTTATGCTCCTTCACGAGAGGCCCCATTTTTCTCTGCCACTATTCCCATCCCGCGTTGCGGAGCAGCTTCCGAATTATCCATGAATCTTACGCAGATTTTTTAGAGTTCGTCGGCAGATTCTTCCTCTTATCCTCGTCGGTCCGCAATTTTCTCAAGATAAATGGAGTTAAGTTCGCAGATAATCCTGTGGGTAAATAGCATCCACAATGTTTGTAGCAATTTATCATGTTTTTGAAATTGTTTGATGTTGTAACGTTCTTACCTGCCCCTACTGGACATCCGTGATAAAGAGCTTTAAAGCTAATCGGATTCCTCCAGTATAAATACATATTCTGATTGTCCACAACATCAGGGTGGATAAGAGGAGTTAGACTGTATATACGATGGAGGTGCACTGCCTTATGAACTAGGCGAACTGATATTCTTGGTTCTTTCGGTAAAGTCACGTAGAAGGGAAACAATAAAATAATAAAAAAAAATCTTGCTTTGGTTTTCACACCTGATGATGATTGCTTGTGTTGCAGTCGAAACGTCGTGAGAATTGTATTGTTTTATATTTTTTAAAATTTTATTGTTTCCCTTCTACGTGACTTTATCAAAAGAACCAAGAATATGAATCCCTGCAGTCACGAAAGCTTTAAATCAAAATTTTAGGCGAACTGAGTTCAATCCCCGGCCACAGCTATAATCAGTGGCGACTGATATCATAGCTGGTTCAGAACCACTTCCCCCACCTTGGCACCCTCACCAGCCCCCACTAACCAGCGTGGTGAAGTATGGTCAAACAACCCCCTTGACTGACACGGCATGGGGGGGGGGGGGAGGGCCTTTATACAGCAGTCAATTTATTTCAAAAAAGCGAATCAATGTGAGTGTATTATAGATAGTGGTTTAGTAAATGCTTGATACATACATCTTTATTCGGAAGCCACTGGAGCTACCCACTTTTAAATCTAGATTACAAACGTATTTATTTAGAATTGCTTGTTGTGTTTAGTTTGTCGTCCTTCCACCGCACCTACGATTAGCACGGTTGGCTATATACGGTGCAAAAGAAGTTCAACATACACCATGAAAACTGCATACAGCTCAAATATATATTTCGGAATTTCGTTGCATGCCGCAATTACACTGCACGATTGTGTCTAAACTGTTAAAATATTATTTCCGTGTACGCTGTGAATGTCTATCGTCCGGAATTTTTACCCTTTTCCCTCATTTATGTAATTAGCTACGTCGACTTTTTTTTTCTTAAGTCGGCACGGTACTGCGCTAATAACAACGCTGATTTTTTTTTTAGTACGTTCAGATTATGAAAACGCAGCACACCATTATTGTATCTGGCAAGCCAGCGTGTCGCGTGTAAATTAAGACAATTGAATTAAATACACCCTGAGCACGTTTGCGATTTCAGTTTCATCGCATATTTGTTTTTGTTGAGGTGGGTTTCACCACCAATTACGTATTTGCGCGGTACAGTAATTAAGCGTGTATTTATTAAATATCTCGAGGAGGCGCGGCTGGTTAGTTTATTTATTTATCTTCTTTAATGACAGAGTCATCCAGCACCTACTCCCCTGCGACAGCTCGCTCATTAAGCCGCGTGTTCATGAACGCTTAGCGCAGAGAGCAGCCAGCCGTGGCAGCAGCAGCAGTAGGAGCACGTCGGCTAATTCATTACCAAGACAAAGATTCCCCTCCCCCGTATAGACTTAACAGACTGTTGGGGGCATGAGCTGTTAGCGAGTAGCACCTATGAAGGCCCGCATTGTGGCACACGATGGGGTGGGTGGGTGGCCAGCATCACGCCCGGCCGCCTTTATCTCCCCAGTGGCGATGTTTACTACACACCGCACCAGGTACTCATTTGAGGCTGAGTCCGTCCTAGCGGAGGACCAGGACCGGTTCAGATCATCGCTGCCGTTGTTGGTGGCCGTGAGCGGGGATCGAACTCGGGTCGTCGGGGTTCAGAGCAGCAACGCTGCCATCGCTGCGGCACCGTCTTAATTCATGAAAAAAAACCCAGCAAAGCTCATCCGTATAGGCTTAACAGACTGTTGGGGCAAGTGCCGTGGCGAGTACCTTTGAAGGCCAGCACGGCACAACAACAACCGCCATTCGCCACTAGGTGGCAGTGACGTCACCACGGCGCTTGTGCCAGGCTAGGTGCACTTTAAGGCCACGTGAAGTGTCGAACGCCCACTGGCAGGTCACGGGACAGACCCAGGTGCCATGGGTTGACTGACTGAGATGACTGGCCGATGCACCACCTATGCCCTCTACTGTGTCAACTTGCTGTGTTTTAGCCGCCCGGGGCTCTGCTCGTTGTTGTGAGCGTCGCTCCTCCGCCCTCCGTTGTTACTGGAGGGCGACTGCCTCCGACTCCCCATTTGCGCCCTTCACGAGCCTCCTTTCACAGAGGCCGATCTTGACACCCCTGGTACCAGTCATCGGCAAGCCCACCCAGCTCCACATCCTCCTGTACCACATAACTCCATCTCTTCACCAGCCCGTGCCACGCTCGTTTAGCCCCCTCTATCAGGCCTAACAAAATCTGTTTCGGCATGTGGTGGCTGGGCATGCGGGCTACATGACCCAGTCAACGCAGCCTTGCCTGCCGGAGGAGCTCACCGATGGGACTTTGTCCAGATCTTTCAAGGATGTTTGAGCTCCTCACACAATTCCGCCTGGTTAAATCCAGGATGAATTGTAGGCAGGCCAGTATAAATGTGTCTAACCGGCGAAGATGTTCCATTAGGGGGGGTCCATGTTTCGCAAGTATAGAGAAGGGAGGGAATTACCGTGGCCGAGAAGACGCGAAGCTTCGTGTGGAGCGACAGACCAGGTAGGTAGCTTCCACACATCGTTACGCAGCCGATGAAAAGATAATGTTGCTCGACTGACTCAGAGTGAGATTTCTGCTGTCAAACCGGCGCTGGTCATAAGTACACTGCCCAGGAATGGAAAACTCTCCGCTCTCTCCACAACTGCCCCATCGCCAATGGGAAGTTGAGGGGTGGGTATCATTGATGGCCGATGGTCAAGAATAATTATGGAGTGGCATCCATGGGAATTTGTCTGAGAGTAGTGGACGCCTACCGAGGAGATGGAGTCATGAAATCAGCTCGTGTGCAGGTGCTGGTTGTATTGTGGCATCGCAAGGTTGCGAAAGGTGGCAGTGACTTAGAGGAGGCCTTCATACAGTAGTGGATTGACCATGGCTACTGCTGCTGCTGATTTCATCATTCGCAAAATGTCATCCTTCCCAAGAGTGTTACAGCTTAAATCCAATATCTAAAAATTACCCACTACTATCTAAAATCATTGTCCATACGTAACCACAGTAACCAAGGCTTTTTTTTCTGCAAAACAACATAAATCTTAATGGTATTATACTTTGAGGAAATACGGGAAATTGATTTGCTATTATTGCGGTGAAGCTCCCCATGAAAGATGCAGGCGGAGTTAGGGTTTTACATTTTGTCTGCTATCTTTGCATCGCAATAGCGCAGGGGATTTGCAGCACCTTCTGTCACCATTATCTCGGAGATGTTACACGATGTACTATTAATCTGAAACACTGCAGATGTGCTGAATACATTGTATTCTCTGAACAAATATTTTTTTATCAAGTGTGCGGATCCAGGGATAGAGCTCAGTGGAACAGCAAGCCTCCGATCACGTTGCCTTAAGTTCGAACCCCGATCAAGGCAGACTCAGCCTATCATCTCTCCAGGTTGGATAAAATGAGCATCATTGTGTGGGAAGTCAAGAAGGGTTGTGCGGATAGACTGGTTCCCACCATAACAACATGGAATTTCCATCACCGTCACAGATCAATCAATGGTACTGGACGCTATTGACTTGAGTTCAGTGTCCCAGCCGCAGTTACCATCAGTGGAGAGTACAATCTCAACTGGTATTTCGAAATGTCGTGATTTATTTTAATATAATTTTATTATATTTATTTAAATTTTATTTTATTTCCACATACGTGACTTTACCGAAAAGAAACATTGAGTATGGTATTGGGCCCCCTTCACCAACTAATACTAATGTACGTGTACAGTTGAAGCACGGCCAAACAACCTCCAAAACTGACACGGGGTGGGGAGGCCTTCATCCAGAAGAGGATTGACAAAGGGCTTTAAAAAATGCGATGGGGAAGCCCTCATCGCCATTGGTGGTCATGAGCCAGAATTGTAAATCCCCCATTTTTTATGGTGGAGGCCAGCCACCATAAAGATGATGACCACCACTCTTGACTTCCAACAAGGTGGTACTCATTTACCCTGCAGGGATGATTGGATGAGTTGTCCCACTTGAACTGGGATTTGATCTTGCAAACTTCTGACTCTCGGTTGCGCGCTCGATTAATCCCCAGGTAGCACAATGCAGATTTCTTACTATTGGGGGGGGGGGGGGCGTAACAATGCACCAATTCAACGATTATTACGTGAATTAAATTGCACACTATAGGCTCACGTTACATGTAAATTAATGAGACAGAAAAGAAGTGGAAACAGTACAAACGAATAAAAAAATATATAAATTCGTGACTCAAATCATGGCCCTGAATCGCGACAATTCATCGATTGATGGGTTGGGTGAATAATTCAACCTTTAATTATAATCCAAAGCG
This sequence comes from Petromyzon marinus, assembly GCF_048934315.1. Classification (NCBI taxonomy): domain Eukaryota; kingdom Metazoa; phylum Chordata; class Hyperoartia; order Petromyzontiformes; family Petromyzontidae; genus Petromyzon; species Petromyzon marinus. Next base: position 22,745,543 of record NC_133667.1, on the reverse strand, counting down.
CGCTCTGTTATAAATACAGTCCCTGCAAAGTGCACCAGAGTACCACTAACAGTGGTGGCATTTTATTACTTGACAAAGGCTGTTCTCTGGAATCCTGGTCTCTGCCATATGATCTTTTGCAGAGCATCATTAGAGGCGTCATATCTTTGCACCATTCCAGGAAGTTTTGCCTGCGCTTTCAACGCAATATGTATAAGTCGCTTTCCAGACATGCAAGCCTGATATTGATATTCAATATGAAGCAACCGGACAATAATTGAAAGACACACGTGAACACACACACAAGCATAATTTAAAAGGGAATAACAACGTCTTCATTTCGTCCATGTGTGTCAGTTCAATAGGCGATAGCGCATTGAGATGCAAAATACCAGATAACACAGTCATGGTTTTAATCATTATGACATCCTTTATTTAACCTTGTGAGAGCTTGTTGAAACTCGTGGTCTCTTGTTTACGAAGGAATCCTCTGAGGTCAGAGATACTTATAATGAACAATAAATTGAATCATGTTTGGTAATTTTCCAATCAACGGCTCCCGTACATACAGGATGGTGACGGGAGAGTGGCTCAGAACTGGTTCAGATATCACTCGCCACTGATGTTAGCCGTGGTCGTGAATCGTATTCGGTTCACGAGGTTCAATAACGCAGTGCGCTAAGCACTGCGCCCACCACTGCACCTCCTTTCACCCCGGTAACTGCTTAGACAAGTCATTACATTAATACCCCGATTTAGTCTCTTCCTTTGACGTCGTTTCGTAAATCCTTCGTCACTTTATTAACACCACTACCCGAATCGCGTCGCCTCAACCCCACACATTTACGTCGCTGACAGCATCGTCCGTCCTTTCACGTGTCCGTCGCCTCAGCCTTCGCCTACACCTACCATGTACATTGCTTTGGATTTACGTCGTTTCGATGTTCGTCGCACATTTCAGGAATGTATCCCTGACGTAAACCGGGGCATTGCTCTATTTTGTTTCATGTAAACTCATTTTTTTTTCATGAAACATCAAGATCAAAGTTCAAAATGCGAACCCACTTAGGCTTGGTGTGACTGCTACAACGCAGAGAAATATTTCTGCTCAAACGAGTATGAAAAAATTGAAGCATAACATGAGATTGAAGCATTGCGGCAACGCGAGGCCGTACGGATATAACTTTACACGTGCACCTCAACACTGAGCACTCATCTGCCGAGAGCATGGAAGCTGAGAGGCGTAAGGTGAGCACATTATACGTCGACGTCGTTGTTGTTGTTGTTGCTGCTACATCAATCAAGCAGGTAGGTCAGTGGTCATCAACTTCTATGGTATGGCAGCCCTCCAATCAAGATCAATAGTCACTGTGCCCCCCCCCTCCGACTGATGACTAGAGCCACAATACGCTGAGCAATCACATTTTGTTGTTGTTGTTGTTGTATTTATGTTGTGTGCTCGTGAGTGGTTTTTTTTTTGGCGTTAACGAGTGAGGCACTTGTTTCGGGTCGCGTCTGAGTTGCGTCTTGTCGCCGCAACGTGGTCGAAATTCCTCTTGCACGGTATCCACGCCGTCGCCCGTGCCTTCACTCCCCCCCCCGGAGAATCGCCGCCGAAGTTAGGGCTCATCAGTGCCACCGCGCCCGTCTCGTGTTTCGATTTGTGTTGGTGAAGTTGGTTGGAGGTGGCTGGGGGAAGGGGCTGGGAAGAGAAGGAAGAGGGGAGGGGGCTCAGGGAATCTGGGTGTGGGGGTCATAATGAAAGCGAGGGGATGGGGGTCCTGGGAGATCGGGGATCAGAGGCTGTGGGGGTGGGGTAGAAAACTGGTGTGGGACACAAATTGGGTGCCGTGGGGGGCGGGGGGTAGGGAAGGAAAGGTTCTGGAGGGGGGTGTGGGGGCTGGGAGAGGGGGTCGAGTTGGGAGCCGAGCGCGAGCATGGGCTGCGGAGTGAGGGCGTGGGGAATGCGGAGCGGGTGGTGTGGGTCAGAGTAAGGCGAGGGGCTTAGGGAGCCGTGGGATCAGAGGTTGTATTGGGTGGATTGGCGTTGGGCTATGGGAACAGCAGAGAGAGAGAGAGAGTTTGGGGATGGAGACGCGTTGTGAGTGTAGGGACGTAAGGAGCGGGGTGGGTAGTGGTAGCGGGTAGCAGCGCGCTGCGAACCCAGCCACCCGGGTTCGACTCCCGCTCACGGCCACCAACGCCGGTGACGATTATCTGAACCGGTCCTGGACCCTTCCCTACGTCGGCTCAGCCTCAAATGGGCACCTAAGTGCGGTGCGTAAGCTTCGCCACTTGGGAGACAAAGGCGGCCGGGCGTAATGCTGGCACACCCCACCCCCCTCGTGTGCCGCGGCGGCCTTCATCGGTGTGCTCGCTGACAGCACTTGCCCCCTCCAAAGGTCTGCCGAAGGCTATACGGGGGATCTTTGTCTTTGGAGCGGGTAGCTTGTGGAGTGGGTGCAGGGTGCTAGCTTTGGCTGTGTTTTGGCTCCTCTGTGTGGCGATGCTCGAGGCGCTGACTGGTGGTGCTGGCCCATTGGGGACCCTAAGCAGATGTTGTTCTTTGGGGGGGGGGGGGGGGTGGTGACCGCTTACAAATTGTAAACTCGTAGGTGGAGATGGCTGAAGAGATATAGACACGCGATATGAGATGGAGTGTGACATGCGAGAAATGTGAACGAGAGATAGAGCTGAAAAGAGGTGACATGCGACGTGCAGATGAGACGGAAATGTAGTTAAATAAGAGAGATGGAGACGAGAGATGAGAGTTGTAGGCAATATATATAGATGAGAGCGATTCATTAGCGCCTTCGTGTTAGCTTTTTGTTTATATTAGTATACGAATTCCAGTTGATATTTGGAGGTGGAAAGTAGAGGAAATGACAGCGACATTGGAAGACTATATTCGTCTTTGAAACAGCGCTTTTTTGTTTCTCGCACGATAGGAACGATTGTTGTGAATTAGGCCGAGACCCCAAAAGAGGAAGGCATGGATTAGACAACGGTTATGGGGCTTGGGCAAGCGCACGCCTCTTGGACGGGATGATGGTTCAGTGGTCGACACTGAAAATGAAGTGGGAAGGCAAAAGATGCCAGACGCGCGCGATAGCCGCTTGTACCGGATCATGCACGTGTGGGAGGTGTACCGGATCATGCACGTGTGGGAGGTGTATGTGTGGGAGGTGTATGTGTGGGAGGTGTACCGGATCGTGCACGTGTGGGAGGTGTACAGGATCAGTTCGTGTGGGAGGTGTATGTGTGGGAGGTGTATGTGTGGGAGATGTACCGGATCAGCACGTGTGGGAGGTGTACCGGATGATGCACGTGTGGGAGGTGTACTGGATCGTGCACGTGTGGGAGGTGTATGTGTGGGAGGTGTATGTGTGGGAGGTGTATGTGTGGGAGGTGTATGTGTGGGAGGTGTATGTGTGGGAGGTGTATGTGTGGGAGGTGTATGTGTGGGAGGTGTACGTGTGGGAGGTGTACGTGTGGGAGGTGTACGTGTGGGAGGTGTACGTGTGGGAGGTGTACGTGTGGGAGGTGTACGTGTGGGAGGTGTACGTGTGGGAGGTGTACGTGTGGGAGGTGTACGTGTGGGAGGTGTATGTGTGGGAGGTGTACTGGATCAGCTCGTACCGGATCGTGCACGTGTGGGAGGTGTACCGGATCGTGCACGTGTGGGAGGTGTATGTGTGGGAGGTGTATGTGTGGGAGGTGTACCGGATCGTGCACGTGTGGGAGGAACGAGATGGATGAATCGTCACAAGACTGCGAGAGATGGCGATGGTTTTGGGGAGGTCTTCGTCCAGCAGTGGATAAATGAGGGCTAACAATGAATATACGCACATCATTCAATGATTATTCATCATCACCAGCCTCGGTCAGTCCACTGCTGGATGAAGACGTATCGCCTGCGCATCTCACAATAAGAACTGCACACAAACAATAATAATAGTGACTTAAAGCTTTCGTGACTGCAGGAATTCATATTCTTTGGGTCTTTCGGTAAAGTCACGTAGATAGGTTCAAAGAAAATAAAAAATAAATAAATAAACACTACGCCGTTTAGATCGCAACAGAAGCTAACCACCTCTTCCTGATGACGAACGCTTGTGTTGCGATCGAAACGTCGTAGTTTTTGTTAAATTTTGTTATTTTCTTTGAACTTATCTACGTGACTTTACCGAAAGACCCAAACAATAATAATAATAGTGCAGTGCTGGAATGACTGGGAGTCGCGAAATGCTGCAGGGCACTTGAAGGATGGGGACGTGACCGGAGGGGCGGGGCTGTTTTATTTATGGGGCGGGGCCCTGGGGTGGGGCCCTGGGGTGGGGGGCGGGGCCCAGTTTGAGGGGCGGGGTCCTGGTAGGGGCGGGGGAGCTAGGCGGGCCCCCATGGGTCGTGTTGATTTGCGGACGGGGCCGATGAACGAAGCCATTGGTCGCGAAAGGCGGGGCTCTCTCAATACTGGGGCGGGCGAGGGCGGCTTGGGTCAACAATGGGCGTGGTCGTGTGCTTCATGGGCGGAACCTGAACAACTTAAAGGGGGAGGGGCCTCGTGCACACAATGGGAGGAGCCCCGTATTGAAAGCGGGCGGGGCGTGAAATGCGCGGGGGGGGGGGCCCCAAGCGGCGTGGCCGCTTGGGGCCCCCCCCCCTTTCCCCCCGCCCCGCCCCCCCGCTGTGCGCGCATGCGCCGTGCGGCTCGCAGCACAATGTCCGCCATCGCCCGCACGGCGGCTGCGCTCCCCGTGCCGCCCGCGCCGCCGCTGCTCCGCCTCCAACTCCTTCGCCTCCTCCTCCTCCTTCACCTCCTCCTCCTCCGCCTCCTCCTCCTACGCCGCCTCCCGCTGCCGTCGTCCCAGGCCGCCGTCAGCCTCTAGCCGCCCCCGGCCCGACATGGCGAGCTCGGTGCGTAACGCGCGGCGCGTGTGAGTTGTGTGGAGCCGGGGACACGCGGGGGGGGTGTTCGGTGCGAACAGGACGTTCGCCCGGCGTGGGGGTTGTGTGTGTACACGGGGTGTGTGTGTGTACACGGGGTGTGTGTGTACACGGGGTGTGTGTGTACACGGGGTGTGTGTACACGGGGTGTGTGTGTGTACACGGGGTGTGTGTGTGTACACGGGGTGTGTGTGTGTGTGTACACGGGTGTGTGTGTGTGTGGGGGAGCGATGGTGTAGCGGTTAGCGCGCTGCGCTATGAACCTGGCGACCCGGGTTCGATTCCCGCTCACGGCCAACACCAGTGACGATTATCTGAACCGGTCCCGGGCCTCCCCTAGGTCGACTCAGCCTCAAAATGAGTACCTGGTGCGGTGTGTAAATATCGCCACTGGGGAGACAAAGGCGGTCGGGCGTGGTGCTGGCCACCCACCCCCTCGTGTACCGTTCCGGCCTTCATAGGTGCTCGCTAACAGCACTTGCCCCTACAGTCTGTTAAGGCTATATGGGGGATCTTTGTTGTGTGTGTGTACACGGGTGTGTGTGTACACGGGGTGTGTGTGTACACGGGGTGTGTGTGTGTACACGGGGTGTGTGTGTACACGGGGTGTGTGTGTGTGTGTACACGGGGTGTGTGTGTGTACACGGGGTGTGTGTGTGTGTGTACACGGGGTGTGTGTGTGTACACGGGGTGTGTGTGTGTACACGGTATGTGTGTGTACACGGGTGTGTGTGTACACGGGTGTGTGTGTACACGGGTGTGTGTGTGTGTACACGGGTGTGTGTGTGTGTACACGGGGTTGTGTGTGTGTACACGGGGTTGTGTGTGTACACGGGGTGGTGTGTGTGTACACGGGGTGTGTGTGTGTATACACGGGGTGTGTGTGTGTGTGTACACGGGGGGTGTGTGTGTGTACACGGGGTGTGTGTGTGTACACGGGGTGTGTGTGTGTACACGGGGTGTGTGTGTGTGTACACGGGGTGTGTGTGTACACGGGGTGTGTGTGTACACTGGATATATTTATTGGTGGGTGTGGTACACGTGCGAGCGCGCACGGGTCGGTATTCACGGGTATGCGTACACGGGTATTTTTGTGCGTACTTGTACATGTATGGGCATGTGCCGCGTACATCCGTGTATGGTACGTGTTTACGTTTGAATATACGTACATGTATATGTGAGCGTACGATTTGGTACGTATATGTGCGTGCACATTTGTGCTTGTATGTGTGTATGAACGTCGGTGTATGTGTATACGTGTGGGTTTGTGTGAACATGCATACGCTTGTCTGCATGCGTGCGTCTCTCTTTGTACATGTGTGTATGCATGTACGCGTACTTACACGCGTACGTGTAAGTACATGTTGGTAAGTATATGTCCGTGTATTTGTACGTGTTTATGCGCATACAGTGCGCATGAACATGTGTACAGTATAGGTGTGTGCAGGCGTGTTTACCGCATGTACGTAGGTTTACGTTTCTATGTGTTTACTTATATATGTGTGTGTGCACGAGCGTAGTAGATGTAAATGTTTTATGCATGTGTGTACATTCTTATGTACGCACGTGTATTCCTATACGTGTGAGTGAATGCATGTGGATGCGTGTAAGCGCGCGTGTGCATGTGCGCGCGTGTGCTTACGTGAGCTTGTGTTTGTGTGTGTTTTTTATGCACGTAAGCAAATGTATGTTTGGAAATGTTGTGGTCATGTACACGTAACACACGTCCATGCGTGTGTTCTATTGTGTACATCCGTGTGCGTGTGTATATGTGTGCATGTGTCTTGCACACTTTAGTGATTTAGTACTTCCCATCCACGTATTTCCAGCACAACGTTTGCGCTCGCGTGGTTATATATTTGTGCTATGTTTTGTATTGTGCTTAATGCGCGCGTTTCTTGACGTGCGCGCATATAAACAAATGTAGCATTGCACGTGTCTTCTTTATGTGTGCACATATCTGTGGGCGCATCTTCTTCATACGCGCGTGTGCGCAAACGCATGGCCGTGCTTAGTGTTGCATCTTTTTTTTGGCTGCTATCGTGGCGAGTTTACCACCCGTGCAATATTAATCGCATTGTTTACGTTCGTCTTTGTGTGCCACTGTGCGTGTGTGTGTCCATACCTGCGTGTGTATGCGTGCTCGTGTTTGGATTAGCGGCGTCCGTGATGAGCTCATTGCGCGACCAACCAACCCTTGCAGCCCCGAAGTTCAAATCTCGCTCACGACCGAGAGCAAGTGGCGAATATTTGAACTGAGCCCCCTTCCCCTTAGGTCGACTCAACCTTAAATGAGTGCCTGGCACGATGCGCCAACACCAGCCTTTTTGGGGTGACAAAGGCGGCCTGGCATGGTGTTCGCCACCCCCTCGTGCGGTGTGCTGGCCTTTATTGGTGCTCACTCGCTTCGCATGCCCCAACAGTCTTATTTTAAAGGCTACACGGTGTGTGTGCATGTGGGGGGGGGGGGTCTTTGTCTTCGTGCTTGGATGTTGAACGTATTGTGTCTGCGTGTGCAAATGCACGAGGTTTCTGCGCCTCCGGGTCCGCAGTTTTTTCACTGCTCAGGCGTCCGTGTCCTTTTTGTTGTTGTTGTTGCTTGCTGCCCGGCCAGAGGTGGGAAGGGGAGGAAATAAAAAGGACATCGCTGTGCAGTACAAACCATCCGGGCTAATGTCACTTGTAAATGCACGCGTTTGTCTTTCGTGTTCGGTTGACAGCGGCCCCACTGGTCCAGGTGGGCGACGCCGTCTTCGTGCGAGGCGATAAGACGCCAGGCGCCGTGCATTTTGTGTCGCTTGTTGAAATGCCCACGTGTCATCATCGTGCGCGTGAACTGTAAGCTGACTTCATGTTGGAATGCAAGCGCTCCCGTGCAGGTGTCGCTCGTATTTTGGCCGACTGTGCCAAGTCAACCCACGCCCTGTGCTGCCGAGCCCCCCCCCCCCCCACCAAGATGTTGATGTGTCCCGTGTTCTTGTGAAGTGCTCTTTTTACGCGTGAAACTGTCCCAAGGTGGAGGTGGTGAAACCGTCCCCAAGTACTCGTTAAGAATTATCTTCCCATACGCCGCCAACCTTTTATTTTGTCTCGGTGTTATGCATATTTAAACCCCATGGATTGCACGCGTTCTTTTTCACTTGGTAGGCATTCAAGGTTTGACCACGCATATCATGCATTGCGTGAGGACCGAAGTTTTAAGAACCACTGCACAATTAAAATCTATGGCGTTCACTGCATTCTGCCACCTAGCCTTTGTTCAAATTATATTATCCACGTGTCTTTTGTGCGTGTGCATTTTTGTGATGCAGTCAGTAACGTGCGCAGGTGAGGCTCCAGTGTATTGTGCCATCTGGTGACACTTATCGGTTATGGGTTTGGGTAAAAGGCGTTTGCGTGCATTGTGTGCTGGGATGGCAGCGTGCGTGCTGTGCGGGGTGAAGTTTTACGATGCCATCGTGCCCAGTGTATTGTGCCTTTTATCTGCCAGTAAAGTGCATCGGTGTTGCAGTATGCTAAGACAACCGAGTGGCTGCATGCTTTGCACCAAAGTGGCAGTTTTTATGAGTGTTTGGCGGTTTGAATTTTGCCTCTGCTTGGGAAAACTGCATTGCATTCTCATTTCTCACAAAGCTGCTGTGGACACCTCACAGCGGAGGGAACTTTTTTGTTGTTGCAAGAATAAGCCATAGTTGGCCACTGTCATAACTCAAACTTGGAAAATTGCCCATAATTACTAAACAGCAGAAAATAAATGAAGAACAGCGATTCCTTGTTTTTTGTACGCGCGCCAGGATTTCGGAATCCTCTGTGCCGAGCGTGGAAGGTTCCAATACTGACGCACATTGAACAATCGGTGTGCAGTATGATTAATGAGCGGACGCGTGTGTTGCAGTGCGCTGTGCAGGTGAAGCTCGAACTGGGGCATCGTGCCCAGGTGCGCAAGAAGCCCACGGCAGAGGGCTTCACGCACGACTGGGTGGTGTTCGTCCGAGGGCCTGAGCACAGCAACGTGCAGCACTTTGTGGAGAAGGTGGTCTTTCATCTGCACGACAGCTTCCCCAAGCCAAAGCGAGGTATGTGCCCCCCCCCCCTCCGCCCCCCACCCCCATGCCAAGCTATCGTACCTGGTTTGTTTGTCGCGTCGCTGGCATGTTTACATGCCTGCGCGTTGTGCGCATTCTTTTGCCTGTCAGTCAATGGATACTAATTGGCATTTGTTGTTTGAACCTGGCCTGTGCATAAAATGTTTTATCAAGCTGAACGTGGCTGGATCATTTTCTCTCCCCTGTAGCCATACACCATCTGTGCAGTGCATTGCCATTCTTAAAAGGTGCTGGCTAACAGCACTTCCTTCAACCTTCTGTATGGATAAATCAGAGATCTTTGTCACCGTGTATGAACTGCACTGTGTGTTTTTTCTTCTGTTCATTTTGTAAAGCATCTGGAATTAATTCATGTGAGAATTTCCTTTTTAACATGGGTGCCTGTATAACAGAACACCTCCCAAAACAACTGTCATTTTGCGCAGACATTTCTCACAATTGATACTGTAATATAGAATAAACTTTTTATTTGAAAGACTTTAGATAACCCGAGGGTTAGAGGGAGAACATGGCTGACAGTGGTCTTTGCTACTTCAGGGCCTATAATGCTTCGTGGTGTCGCGATGTACAATGCTCCAGTGTCTTGACTTCAAGAGTGAAAGTACAGGAGGAAGCAGCACAAGGGCAGAGGAGGGTGTGAGTGATTGTGCCTTCGTGTATAAAAGTACGCTACGTGGCAGCCATTGTTATTGCCGCTGCGTGTTGCAGCGGTTGTAATGCACGTATGAAATTGTACAATTCTTACTCTTTGGTTCTTTTGGTAAAGTCACGTAGATAGAAAAAAATTAAAAAAATAATGCACATTTCTTGCTTGATATATGTTGCGAGCTTAGTTGTTTGTATAATTGGATATATTGTAGGTGCATCCCATTGACACTGTGGGAGGTAACCCTATTTGTGTCATTGTTATTAATGCTGCGTTATTATATGGGGTGCTTGCGTTTGGGTGGTTTATTGTAAGTTCGATTCTTCTGCTCTGCGGAGGTGTTAGTATGTATTTGATGCTGCTTGATCGTGATGGCTAGTCATCCCCTGTAGAAAGAAGCATTTGGGTATTTTTTTCTCTCCCTGTACCCATTTGAGCTGGGAGGTTCCTGCAGGTATTGTATTAATTTCCTCACATACATTAGTGAGCGTCTTGTGTGTATGTCTGTAAATTCCATACGGGAGTGAGCTTCCAATCATTTGGTTGTGCCAGTAGTCCTTGATGTCTTTGGTAGTCCCACTGGTCACAGCGGTCTGATCGGCAGTGTCAGCTGTCCTATTGGTAGGCCTAGTGGTAGTCTCTGGTGGTCCTTGTGTAGTGGTCCAAGTAATTGTCCTGGTGATCCTGATTGGGAAATTCTGGTGGTTTGAGTGGTTGTCACAGTCATCTTGGAAGTCCGATTGGTAGTCAGAGATGTTCCTTTGGTATTCTTGATGGTCCCAGTACTACTTCTGCAGTGATCGACCCTGATACCAGCTCGCCAGTATATTTGCATTAGACACGTTTCAATTACAATTCCACTAGGTTGGCTAGGCCCAACATGTCCTGCTATCTTGCCTGAATACCAAACAGGAATCGGACAGATTCTGTGCACTACACATCGGTCATCCGTTTCAATTGCGATTATTGGGGTCTATTATAGCCAGCTGGTTTCAACTAGAATCGACATTTAAGCTAGCTGGAATCGAATCCAGTAGGCTTATATTGACCAGAATAAAATGTAGCCATGATGGTATCACTTGGAATTGCCATTGAAACATGTCCAGTTCGTGTGTAAAATATTTCATGAGGCTCCAGGGTCCCCGTCCCATTTTACGTGATGCTGGGGTTCACATAGCCTGGCCCCAGCACAATTCCCCGTTTCTGCTGATCCCATGTCTTTGCTTGGAATCCTGTCCGATTCCGAGAAAATAATCACAAATCCAGGGTCGGAATTAGTGAGAATTGCCCACTTGGAGTGAGTGGCGTGTATCTGTGTTTGCGTGCGCTCTTCTGTATCTTTGTTTGCCTCTTCGCGTGAATGTTTATGTGCGTACATAGGCAATGTGTGTGTGTGGTTCGTTTGTGTTCACACATTACTTTCTGTGGTGAGGTGTGCTAATAGTAAACAACATCGCATTAAACGCACTTTCATGTAAGTGCACAAGTAGCAGCTGCTTGTATGTGTTATTACAAAACACCATCTACGTGTAAAATGCACGTGTTGTTATTTTTTACTTTTATTTCAATTATTGCTTTATAAATAGCGTACTTGTTGGAAGATGATGAACATTTTGTGTGTTTAGGGTATTATCAGGTGCAGGTAAATAGGCAAGAAATGTGAGCCAATGATATTGTTTGCCTTAAAATATGGTGTAATGATTGATCAGTTCTTGTTCTCACTTGCAAAGTACCAACATGTTCCCCCTCTAATTACCACTAACGTAATGCACCTACAATGCTTCCGGCACTGTGCGTTTTGTGATAAGGAATTTTACATTAACGCTGGAGGACAGCATAAGCACACCACAATCAGAAAGATAAGCTCGGTTAAACTACTGTAATTATTGAGCCCGTAAATTGAAATCATTAACACCTTAATTAAATTGCCGATGGAAGAGCATCATTACTGAAGATGCCAAGATCATATTTGAATAAGAATTACAACAATGATTTATGTACAGCAAGCAAATGATCACATCTTTGTTTTATGAAATCAAATAAACTCGTCACATTCGTGTTGCACATGTGTATCTTCGAGCTAGTGACAGACCTCGGTCATTCCCGACTTGCTACGGTTCATGTGTGTGTAATATATGTGTCTGTGGTTAATGTACTTGTGTGTGCACCATGGCCTCGCTAACCCGCAGGTATTTTACCTGTCAGCTAGCAGCTAATGTTACTTGCACTGCTGTCTGCAAACGCTCATGAGTGCCCAGATTGCAAGTGAAGGCAATGACGTTTAATATGCATTCGCCATTAGTGGAGTGCGTGTTCAAAGGCTCTGGCAGCATGTCATGAATTGGACATGGAGAGCATTAGCGGGCAAAATGCAGTGTTTTTATGCCATTGTTAAGGTGATGCCGTGAAGTGCACCACAAGCATGATTAGATTACATGTGATTGAAGCAGCTAAACAGGCACAAAATAGGATTTGAAAACCTTTGGGTTTCAAATCTGATGAGCTGGATCGTTGTAGGTATTCCCTCTGTCTTGGAGCAGCCTGTGCCTAATTGGCATCATTCAGTTCCTTGGGTCATTATTGTAATTTGGCACGTGCCCGTATTCTAATAAACAAACATTTTCCTGCACTTGGTTCGTGTTTGCCAGGAGCGTTGTTCTGATAGCAGTGAATTATTGCAGTGGTACAGTCATCCTCTGCTCGTATAGAGATACAGCTTCTTACCAAAATTACGATATTTCTTCGTTGTGATCTCTTTTGACGTAATGAGTGTCACTGGTATGTATGTCAACCATTTGGTGTCAAGAGGCATACGGGGCAGAGTGCTGGAGGAGGGGAGGTCAGTCGCCTCGGGTAAAATTGCGGCCTTGGGACGCCAGTCTCTAGTGCAAGTCTCATATTATTGCATTAAATATTTTCTTTGTTAACAGCCACGTATGGTGTTAAACTGACACCGTGAATTTAATAGAATGTGTACAGTCGAGATAAATGTATCTCACGCGCAGAGTGAGGCGACTGCAAAATTCAAGGAGAGATGCGTTTCGTGTGATCGCATTCCTTTGTAAATGGAATGAACGTTGCGGTGTCTCTGCATTGCCGAGGTAGTTTTGGTTTGGTTGATGGAATTTCGGAAGGAAAGTTTTCATAGTTCGTGACAGCCATTGTTCTGCGTATTTGTGTTGAGTGGGAAGTGTTGAGCGTGGGAAGTGTTAGAGTTTTTTTAATCTCCGTTTGATGCTGAGCTGTGATGTAAACTGGGGTTGTATTTCTCAGGATGGATGTGAAACATTTGGGATCGCTATCTTGTAAGTGTTCAAAGCTTCTGCCCTTGGTACACTTCCCATTGGTGTTTCTTAACACACTTTCAATTCCTGGATGAACCCATCTGACCTTTGTTTTTCGTGGGATTGCCAAAACACAATTTTTTTTTTATACAAATCAACACACTTACATGAATAGTATTAAATCGTTGTGAGGATCTTGTCAAGTCACTGCTGGATAAGGGCCTCCCCAAAAAGTGTCAGTCCTGCGGCTTCATTGACCATACTTCACTACTGCTGGTTAGTGCTGGTTAGCGCAGGTTGGTGCATGCAGAGTGCGAGCCCAAGAACTGTGGCTCGCCACCGGTGTTAGCAGCCATGGCTAGGAATCAAACTCGTGTGCGTTGGGTTGAAAGTGCCTTGCGCTCACCGCTGCCACACGGCTTCCCCCTCGTGCACATTTGTTCTGTACAGTACTTGGGACAAAAATAGCCCCATTTATGTTTGCTCGCGTTACACGTTCATTATTTATTTTATTTGCTTCGATTACGGCAAAAAAATTTTTTTGGACTTGGTGAGTCACAACCCAAGTGCAGCTGTGGAAAATGCATGCACGCAGATACAAATCCCATGTGTGCACACAGTTGGTTACGCTGGTAGTCACGCAATGTGCCCAGGGCCGTTGAAGTGGATGACTTGTAAGTAAGGGGTGTTTTGTTGTTGTTGTTGTTACCAATGTTCCCATTTTACAAAAGAATAAACGGAGCGGCCGAGAATGAGTCTACTCTGAAGAATATGATGCAAACATAGTGGACTTAAAGGTACTTTGCGTACTTTGCGTAGTCGGGTATCGACAAGAAGAAGTATGTCCTTGTATTGGCTTCAACATTCCGTTTTTCCTCTTTATGCAAAAGCATGTATTTGCATTTATTTCGGGCGATTCATAACTTATTTTATTTCAGTATTCATTTTGGTAAAAAGTAACAAAAATTTCACTCGATAGAGCCAAACTCATTTCTTGAACCACTACATCTGGTTGAGTGTGTATTTTCTCAGAAAAAAAATATTTTACAATAAAGAGGGAAGGGGAAAAAAAACCGACTGGCTGCTACCGGCACGGTAACAACAACAACAGCCCGATGATGTTCATTTGACGCAAACACAAAAAATGTAAACACAGATTTTGGCAGCGCAGCCACCTTGTCGCTGTGACTAACGGCTTATGCATATTTTTTTTCCCACTTTTGGAAAACACTGTCACGCAGCTCTCCATTGCTTCAGTAATTTGCTTAAAATAATTTTTTTAAATTCCGCCCGAGCGGAATTTTTGAATTGTGAAGCGTGCAGGCGCCGTCGCTTCGGCATACAGCGATCGAGTAGTCGCAGCGAGGAACTCTGGCTCTCTTTTTCCACCGTGGCTGGCTGCGATATTTCTGCTCGGTTGAAACGAGTGCCCGCCATATTAACATAATAAATCGTGAACTCTCACTGACCTTGGCCGAGGGCCGGTGAGTGCGCGCGCTGGCGGCTCTGCGTCTGGAATAGTGGGCCTCCATGCGGCAGTGGGTCTCACCCGACGGAGGCACACTGTGATGATGGTGGCTGCGTCACACGCGTTCGTGCCCAGCCCCTTGAGTGTAAACGTCCCTTTGCGCGCGCACTAATTTTCTTGAATACGGGAGAGAAAAAAAAGGGAAAATATTTGTTGTTAATAGATTTGGCTTTATTTAATAGGTATCACGTCGCTGTTATCGGCGGCTTTGAGAATCTTGGCGACTTGGATTCTTTGCTTGCGACCATGGTGGGGTTGGATGTTTATCGTGCTCATCTCTGAGGTCATGATAATCTCTTTCATGAAGACTCTTGAACCTTTGCTCGAAGGCGGCTTGTAGCCGTGTGTTTGTGTGTTTGCCTGCCCATGGGTGGCGGTGTGCCTGCGTGTGAATGCATGCATAAACGATTAAATTGGTCATTCTTGCACAGGAACCATTTAAAACTGTACTGTATTTTTTTAAAAACCTGCCAAGTTGCGTGATTTTGACACGACTGGATTTGCTTAGAAAGAAGCCAGCGTAGTTGACACCAATTATCGATTCTGTTCATCCCCCTTTTATATTTATGTAAATTACATTTACAAATCCTTGTGGTTGTTTAATAACATAGCAATTTGCAAAAGCAATTTGACCATTTACTGCTTAGATTTATTCTGACTCTAGCAATACGATGGAGCCATCGTGCAATTGACTGCTGTAAGGTTTTTTTTATAATTTTTAAATAATTGTATTCCTTACTATAATTTTAGCGAGTGTGTGATGTACAGTTAGGCATTTGTGTTCTTAAAAGCCGCAGCATATGCTTTGTCTCATTATGTTTCTGTGCATGTAACGCTTCCTTGTGCTTTATGGGCATTCCAATCAAAGATAATAATTGTTCCACAGGAGCTTAATTTTTTTTTCTATAAATATACACACAGCAGTTCCACCACAGTTTTTTTTTAAAATGAGCTTCAGACCCATTTTTATTTTATTTATTACACTTAAATAAACAATTATCCTTTCATTCCTCTGGCAGTCATAGGATAACATGAGTGCCTCTTTGAAGAAAGTCAACAGTGGTCATCCCACACAGTAAGAGACACTGATCGTCTTCTATGGGAATGTGGATGTTTTTGTCACTGCTGGCTTAGGCCTGTTATCTCCCGCGTTCGTAGCTCGTTTTGAGCAGGGAGACACTGTGTCTAAGACACCGCGCACTTTAATAAACGATGCCGAACGTATCTGTACAAATCTCACTGCGTTGTTTTGGTGGAACCACCACCCTGCATCGATAAGCACATGCTGGCTCGCTTACAGTGGCTGATCCTATGACTTGTGTCATGTGACATCATTCTGGGGGGGGGGGGGCACAGCTCCCTATGTCAGGGGCTAAGCTTGTGTGCTTGTTAGCGGTTCTGTGGTTAGTAACATTTGCTCGTTTAGAAGCATGGCGCTTGCAACTCTGGAATTTAATGGAATCTTTCTCGAGCTGCAGCAGTTGTTCATCAGACTTAACTGTTTGCATAATGTAGTAATATAGTAGGGCCGGCTGACTGCCTGAAGGATATTGTTGTAGAAAATGTAATCTTCAGTATACACCAAAACCTTGCCCATCACGGAGGTTACGTTATTGAAAATAGCTGCAATCAGCGAATCCACGCTCTGCAAACTGAACGACATGTGAGCAAAATAGGGTTTGATTTACGGATCGTAATACGACGCGCCCTCCTTTTGTTTCACGTTACTCTACGTGAACCCGCACATGAAACAGAAAGTACTTTTAATGTAAAATATAATTAATACATCACGTGTTAGATGTCACTTGTACAGTCAATGTAGGCTGAACTTCACTGCTTCTCTGGATGCTGGGAGCGCGTGCAACTCAAACCCACGATTTGCTGCAAGGGAGACAAGATGGAGACGAGGTGGCGTTGTCACGAGCAGTGCAGTTAAAGAGTACAGAGCTTCTTGACGATGCATCCTTCTCCAGGAATATCACGGTCAACCGCGAGCGGTCGAGCCACAGGGGCGCGATGGACGAACCTTACCTTCATACATTTGGCGCGATTGGTCAAATCCGTAAGGCGAGAACCCGTGATGGGGGCGAAGTTTGAGTGCGAGACGATGTATAAAGCAACATAGTTGTTCGTAGAATGTGTTATTTCATTGATACAGCAATATTAAATACAGTGCAATTTTGTTCAAAGGAAAAAAAAAACTTGCATGAGTGAAACTGATTAATCTTTTGAGTCTCCTTGTTTCCCAATTTATTACGTAATGTGATTTTGTCTATAGTATACACAATGCGAAGTATTCCAATGCTGGATTTACCAGGATGAGTCATGCATTCCCCTGTGCTGCTGACAAACCCACAAACAACCAACCATAACACTGCCATTCTCAAATATGTTACATTTTGCAGTGCTTAACTACAAGCTCAAAACTAGTCACAATACATGTCCCTTTGTAATTTTTAAAAGTTGTCGCAGAATAAGTTCAAATAGCTACTATTTCATTGTGGTTTCAATGGTTAGTTACATGGTTATAAATAATTGGCACTGTCTTATCTGTTTCGGGAAGAAAATAAATGTTTGAGAAGTTTTTTTTCCCTTCTCAGTATGTTATTTTAAAACTTGGCTCGGGTTCATTGAACATGCAACAGTTGCACTCCCCATGTCCACTGTTAGGTATATGAACCGTATGGCGGGACCCCGGGGTCCCGAATAAACGGAAGTCAAAATCGTAATGAATTAATTTATTTATTTTCGGCGACTCCGTCCCACCCCGCACATAAAGGCCGCGACCCACCTGGGGCGGATCGTTCTGTTATGTCGTGTCGTGTCCAAGCGTAGCAGCAGCGAGGACGAATGCCCAGAAGAAACAAAACTTTGAAACTTTGATTAGCGCATCGTGTAGAGTTCTTCGAGAGGAATAGACTGCCGTGTCGTTCGCCTTCAACAAACAATAAAATGACGTCGCAACGCAGTTTATGCGAGAGCCGGGGGATTATGGGACCCCGGGGTCCCGCCATAAGGTTCATGTTTTCTTTCTTTCTTAGCTGTGAGCATCCCACTTCTGAGCAAAGTCCCGCCCCTATTGTCTTCCACTCTTCATCAGCTCTTGCCACCTCCATCCAGTGTAAACTACACATTCGCCCTTATGTGCCATGCTGTATGCATATTGTCCCGATTCGGTGCCACGATTGTAAGAGTGATTTACTCACAATTGTATCATTGTGAATTCAAAATCAGGTGCGGGGGGGGGGGAGGGTGTGGTAGTGGGGTTGAGGGTGTCAACTCATCCCCATCATTAGTTTTGCTTTATAAAAATAGATTCCATATTATTAGAAATACAAGGTTGCCAACCAAAATAGAGAATTACCCTATCCATGGAGATGTGGGATTCACACAACTGGTTCAGGGCCACCAATGATGGAGATGATCAATGTGATAATGCTAATTTTAACGTGGAGACAGTTTGTTTATTGGCTTATGCTTTTATACACAAAGCAGTATACGGTATTAGTGGTGGGATGCGTTCCTGAAAAGTGTGACTAATATTGAAACAACGTAAATCAAAGCGATTTGCAGAGTAGGTGGAGGCGAAGGCTGAGGCGATGGATACGAGAAAGGATGGATGATAATGTCAGCGACGTAAGTTGTGTTTTTTGATATTGCTATGACGTATTCGCGAAACGACGTAAAAAGGGGAGACATGAATCAGGGTATTACCATACTTGTAAATGCTGGTAAGGTCTCAAGTATTTTAAATTTGGAGAAAATAAAACATCAGGAATTAATTTACATTTCAAATAATCCAATGCTTTTAGCTTTGGAAATCGACATTGTCCTAACTGAACTATTTCCTGTAGCAGTTTGCGGATCAGGCATGTACTTAAAGCATGCGATCACAACAGATGTGGTGTTTGTTAGTTTTCAAGAAAGCAGGTAGGTTCTGTAGAACACTCGGCTGGAATGCTCAATACTTTGTTTATATGGGAGTATGCACAAAGCACAACAACGGTGCCAGCTCTACAGAGGGCCTCTGGTTGCCAATTATAGCCCTGACATGCAGGATGAGCGAATTCGGCTCACAGTGTAACTTCTAAGCTGCTGTTTGAGGCAAGCTTTTCGATACGGATAGCTGTGGTGGCGTGATGTTAACTACCTCGCCTGTCATACAGGAGGTCGTTTCAATCCCAACCCTGATGCCTCTATTATTATGGAGTTTGCATGTTCTCCCCGTGGTTGCGCGGATTTCTATTTGGATCCTCCGGTTTTTCCCTGCACATTCAGAAACATGAGCATTTGGCTGCTGTAAATTTCCGCGTGATAAGCCACTTCATTGAGCTATCATTTGTGGCCAGGTTGCTTCTGAAAAAGAGCTCAGTGAGCCTTAGTTTAGTTTAGTTTTAGCTTTGCACCTATTCAAAAAAAATTTAAACTCTTGCCTTTCCTTCCTGTCCTCTTGGGTTACATGTACAGCTGTCAGTTAACGTCGAGAGATATGATCAGCAATGCAACTATATTCCAAGTGTTCTCGTATGCTGCAAAAATGAAGTGAGCACAAATGCTGTACAATGTCTCGTTTTGGAAGATCGTTTCCCATGTTTTACCTACCGTTTGAAAATCGCAACTCTCTGGCACGTGAATACGTTTTCTTAGACTGACGTTACGTTTATATTTTTGATATTCCTCAATGCAGCCTTATAGTTGTCGCATGTGCGCACCCCCATTGTCGGGTGTTCACAGGAGCACAGTACTTGCTCCGATAGACATATGCAGAACCTTGCAGCTGTCCTCACGTGTAAGTGAAAGTGGCCTAGTTGTTGCGCACGACGGCATTTGCCCTGACAATAGTGCAAAAAACGAGCAGATGTATGGTTGGTGCGGCAGCGCAGAAGCTCAATATGTGGAGATAAGAAATCATTATTGATCCACAAAACAGCTGAAACTTTATTCCAAAAATTGCCTTTTGGTAGTATGTGCAGAAAACAAACATTTGCATACTGAGCGTTACTCCCCAGTTGGCACTGCGATCTTATTGAATGGGAAGTAAAGCCTTCTTGTGCCGCTCAACTGTATTTCCACAAAACAGCTCAAACTACAATCGTTTTTTGTGGTTATCAGTGTGGATTTGATTGTGGAGCCCACTGCTGTCTCTGCCCATCCATCACGTCCCTAATATGTATGTGTATTTATGACAAATGTGGTGGAAAGACCTTTCAGCAGTTGTCCTTTTCTAATTATTTTGTGGGTGATTGGGCAGTGGTCTGCAGGGGTTCTAATGAAATGGACGACCGTTTCGGGAAATGTAAGCCGTCTATGTGAAGTCCCCATGACAAAACGAAAAATCCTGCAGAGGTTGCACCTCCAGTGTGCTTTGTGGAACTTTGCTTGCGATGATTCAATGAACATAGAAGTGTCTCCCACGCTCACATCAGCTGGGAGCTGTGCTCGTCTTGGTGGTCAGGTGCCAGTCAAGAAAGTGTATATTTTTATGGAGGTGGCCAGTCTCTCTCTAAACCAACAGTTATTTCCTTTCAACACAAAATCATTTGACCTACCTTGGGGGAGGGGGATATAGGCAAAGTAGACCCTCGACTAGGATTTAATTTCACAACCTGCAAGTTGCGAGTTGAGTAGTCTTGTACAACACCACTTGGCCAGGATTTTTTTAAAATAATAATTTCAAACCTGCTCTGTGAAATTGCCATGGATACATGGAATATGTATTGCGTTGATGAGAATACTTGGCTGAATAGTGCACATTTTGCTGTTGGAGAGTTGTGCTTGCAAAGAGCCACAGGGTCTTACTGACAGCAGAGCGCCGAAATGCAGTGCAAGCCAGGTTGGACTTGAACATCACACTTGAGAAATGTCCATTACATTTTGGCTTTAGTTCATGGTACAGTTCACCTGGTGTTCAGGGTGTTAAGTGGATGAGTCGCAGACTGGTCACCAATGACTGCGCACATAAGCCACATTCTATGAAAAATGTTTAACATAGTGGGTATTTTTCGAGCTCTTGACTAAAAAATATAATGCTCTATTGTCATACAAATTCTATATAGCAGGGGCATCACAGTGGCTAGATAACTCCCCTCCCTTGGTATGAAGGAGGTTGTGGGTTCTATCCCGAGCCTGACGCCTGTATATTTGGAGTTTGTATGTTCTCCCCATGGTCGGTTCCTTCCCTCCACATTTAGAA
Organism: Petromyzon marinus; assembly: GCF_048934315.1. Lineage (NCBI taxonomy): Eukaryota > Metazoa > Chordata > Hyperoartia > Petromyzontiformes > Petromyzontidae > Petromyzon > Petromyzon marinus. Next base: position 22,724,860 of record NC_133667.1, on the reverse strand, counting down.
ACATGAGTTTAGAGTATTTTGCTGCTATAAAATGTCACGTGATAAGCCACTTCGTTGAGCTATTATTTGTGTCCATGTTTTTTTTTTCTGAAAAAGAGCTATATTGCCCAGTGGGCTTTACCTGATAAGATAAAAGTTGTTTAGTTTTATTTGTATATTGTTTTAAGTGATTTGTTTACCTTTCCTATACTTTGTACTGCTATCGTGTTCATTGTTGTAGTAACTTTCTGACCCAACCCTACTGAACATCTGTTAAAAAGAGCTGTATAGCTCTTTGGATTCCTCCAGTATAAATACATATTCTGATTATGAATTCTGACGTAATTTTACAGATTGAAAATACACTCCTTTCTGGCAGAGTTTCATTTCAAAATGTCTTATCAAGACATGACGTTGAGAGCAGTGTTGGACCATAACTGAAAATAGAATCGAAAAATAAAGGAGCCTTACCGAGAGTGTTTGTTGTCTGGTTCCGTTCACTGCAGTGCACAGTCGCCGCCACGGGCCACCCGACTGTATCAATGGAGGCAGGAATGATTCTGATCTGCTGCATCGCCACAAAGACTTTAGCGACGAATATCTATTCATCAAGGAGCCTGAATGAGATTGGATAAATAAATACATACTACACCATTGTCATCATACACAACATTCTTATATACATGTCTTGTGATAGGATAAAGGATTGTCACTTTATCGGCCATACTGCAAATGCTATTACTGTATTGCAACCCTCGGGAGCAATGTGGGGTCATGTGTAGTGGTTGTACTAATATTAGGTGAAGCGCTACACGATTAGAATCCTGCTGTTGGCTAAAAGGCCAACTGCAGGATTGTAAGGTAGATATATGCGCTGTCTAAAATTACCAATGAGAAGGGTGCCAAGAGCAGCCACGGGAGCCAGATCTTTTTTTTCTTCCACTGGGACAGCTATCCTTTTGCCTCCCTCTTTCACTGGTCATGACACTGCACAATTGCCCTTAGAAGTATCGATATTTTTCTCAAGCGAACAGTGCCAATTGGACATGCGTAACGTTGGCGTCAATGAAGAATGCACTTGCACGCTCCGGCACGTGTTGATGCGGTATTAAAGGCAACGCTGGCCGAGAGCCCTCCTTACAAGGACGTGGCTGTTGTTTGGCAGATACAAGCAGCGATTGTTTTCTTGAAGGGAAAATTGTGAAATTTAGTCTGAAATCCCGAATTCTTTGGCACTTCGGTTTTGGGTGCAGAGCCATTCACAACAAGGACGTACAACCTTTCAGACCTCGTGTATTGTTCACATTATAAAGCCAAGTTCTTTCTGCCTCCACAATGCAATGTTTCTTCATTCGTTTATACAGTTTAATGACAGCATTGCTTTCTGAAGGAAAAGAAAACAGCTTAACAGCCCTGGACATTTGTGTGTAACACAATGGCGTCTGCATATTCAAAGTTCTTGCATGCATTGCTGGTGTCTCCTGCACATCGTGTGTGTTGGGCTAAATGTGGGGAGATTGCATCAGGGTGGCTGTTTACCTTGTGCTGAATAATTGAAGAGCTGTGATGACAAGGCTGGACGCACTATTCCTATAATGACAAGGTTGAGTTAGGTTGCTGCCGTGTAACGTACGAGCTGTGATCACTCCAATGTTGATGGTCCTCAATTAAGTGTTATTCGGTGTGATCCTTGTTCAGATCCTCTAAGGCTTCCATTATGGAACGCAAGCACGTTTAAGTCAAATGTAATTTAATTTTCAATGTGGATTCTTTTGCAAACCATGTGAATGCTTTTAAATGTAGAAATTTCTATTCAAATTGACTAATCATTTGAGCTATCATTGTAATGGAGCCTTTTATATTTTCTTCATAACATGCTGCATGGCAATGGGATGCTCTCGTGACGGTTGATTGAAAGCCCATTTGTGCCTGCATTCAGATACTGCAGACGGACGAATTGCCAGGTCTGTCTGAGTAATCAAACGTGTATAGATGATTATGAGAGTCCTGAAAAGTGTTTAAATTTGACATTTAAGATGTAGCTCATGAAAGCTCAGCAGGCGACACCATTAAATGGCCAGTGCCATCCGTTTGGTTTTCATTCCTAGGTGGTACAGGTCATTTAGAGAGTCGTTAAAGTATTTTTTCCTCCCTTAGTTAATGATCTAACAAAGCAGCCCTGCAGGCCAGCGGAAGACAACCCATCGCACAGATTGCTTTATAGCCCTCGACTGCAATCCAGAATTTTGGCTTTGGGCAAAGCCTTTTGTGCAGGACACCTGCAAGCCATCCTCAGGAATTTTTGCTGACCGCTATGTCCTTTTGTAGGTCGATTTCTTCACACTGGACTGTAAGGCAAAGGCAGAAACGCATGCCTTCGGTGGTTGAAAGAAAGAGGGAGGAAATGGCCAGTCGTAACTCTTTGAATCGAGTGAGCTTTTAATTGCACTGGTCTTTTGAGTCTTGTTTAGCTACCATCTATCCCCTTTTCCTTTGCAACTGGAGCCAAACGTACATGAGATGGTATGTTAAAACACGGTGTTAAACAATGACGCACTCCACTGTGGAATGCGGTCCGTGACATGGTCGGGGTGTCCAGATGAATCTCATACTTTTTACCAGCTCTGGAAGAAACAATAATAAACGGTGCCTTCTTACTTTTAGTGTCTTGTTACGTGATTATTTGGGACGATATATCATGCTGCGCCGCTGAGATATTGAGCGGTGATACAGCTGCATGCATGTTTTCCCAACAATAGGGCTCGTAAAAAATACATTTGCGTCTAATTGATTAACAACAACAAAAGCCCTCGGTATACTTTGGTTTAATTTGTGCAAAGATATTTTCACTTTCAGGTCGCAAAATATTTTTTTGCGGGGAAGTAGCAATGCTGCCAAAACAATACGACACAAAGTATACAAATATCTGCGACATAGAGCGAGCAAACACAAATTGACCCCCCCGCCGACGCAGCACGGTGAGCAGCATTTAATTATTTATTTAACCCTAGCTCTCTAATAGCGAGGCACATCGTGGGCCACTGGGTATTTTTAAACCTTGGATATCTGACGAGTTGCATGCTTTGGATTTGGAAGGCTGCCTCGGGGTGGGAGGGAGTGCGCTGGATGATGGGGGCTGTTTCTGGGGCGGTGTGCGGGTTTGGAGGGCGGTGTGCGTGCAGAGAGGTGTTTGTCTTAATCTCGGTCGGACATGGTTGCGAACTGTCGAGGCATTCTGTCAAACTTGGCCTCTTGATTCTCCGATGATGGGGCCGCTATTAGGAGCATTCAAGCTGACTGCCGTCGGGCTTCTGAAATATTAAACTAACAAGATGTATGGTAGCCGCTACACCCCCCCCCCCCCCCCCCACTAGACAAGCCACACCCCGTGTGGCCAGTGACCGACACTGCCATATGGAGGTTGAATTGGATGTGACGAGAGTGACTGGATACCCGACCGGTAAGTGTGCTCGTCACTAAACCCGCTTGTGAATGGTTCGATTCCCACCACCGCCTTCCGGTCCCTGTCGCTGCTGCCTATTAATCTCGGACGGGAATTATAGATGGGCGCTCTCGGCTGCAAGGTTGGCATTTTAACCCTATGACATAATTCTCAAGAATAAGCCATTATATACCAGTGTCATAACTTGTGCCTGTATACCAATGTACAACAAAATAGCAGTTTGATTTATAGAGCATTTAAATGCAGCCCCATCTCAAGACTGCGGCACTTGTGTATCCTGGGGAAAAGGAGGCATAATATATACTTGCTTGATTAAAGTGAATGTGAAGGGGGCAGAGTGACAAGAGAGAGGAGAGGTCGACGGGGATTAGTCCTTGGAGGATCTTGAAGACGGAAAGTCTTTTCTTTGATTCATGACTGGATTGGAAGCCAATGGAGAGATCCCAGTGTTGCAGTGAATTCTTGTTGATATTTTTAGTTAAGAAGCTGGGCAGTTTGGAGGTGAGACATTTGGGGAGACCATAAAGGACAGATTCGCAAGAGTCGAGTCATGATGAATGCATGGCGCATAGTCTCTGCAGCAAAATTACCAATAAACATATTGTAACAAAAACACTGGATAATATACACCATGGCCTTCCAGTTCTCCCTTGTGAAAGTGACAGTGAATCATAACGGGCTCTCGCATTGTGAAATTCATCACATTGTATTTATTGCAGTGGACTAGTATCGCATAATATACAGTTCGTGTATTGCGACGCCATTAAGTCTCGTTGCGAACGTTACCAGCGGAGTAATTCTTATTTTCAGGCGTGGTGAGTTGGCGGGTTTTTGGTTGTTGGGTTCGTAGAATTGTGCGCGCGTCGCGTTCTTTAATTGATGGCTATTGTCCGTCGGCCATGTGTCACGATTCTTGCGGGCCGCGTGCTTAATAACGCTTCAGTGCTGCACTGTACAAATAGACACCGAGCTCAGGCTTGTTTTTTCTTCTTCTTCTTCTCCCTCTTCTTTTTTGCTCTCATTGCCAAGCACGTTTCCAGTGCTCCGCGGGTTTGCACCTAGCTGAATGCGGTTTTATGAGCCCTCGATTTTGCCAAAACGCCTATGAAATGTGCTCGGTTCTGTACGCAATGTCTTCCCTGAACGTGTGTGTCAGAAATTCCTGATCCTTTCCTTTGCCTTTTGCTTTTGAGACCATTAAAAATGTCTCCATGATGTCGTGATATTATATTATCGCCCTCAACCCTTTATTACCAGTGTTCTTCTTCTGAAACATCTATTTATAGGTTCTTCATTACTGACTGGCTGGGTTTAGCTTGAGTCAAGAGGCAGAGAAACCAATGATTGGTCCCGGGGCTCTGCCACTTACATTTCAGTATGGGAATCTCATGCAGTCTTGCAGCTGCTGCATTGCGTAGTGGGAACTCTCCCAGGGACTCTGATGCTGCTGCTTCATGGCCTGGACATGCTCCCTGGACCTTCATGATGCTGTATTTGTGGTGGCATACATTGGTGGTTGGTGGGGGATGGGTGACGGTTGATTATTTTGGGGGTTCAGAACAGTGGAGGAGGTGGTGCTAGTTGTTGGTTGTTTCGGTGGGAGATAGGTGGTGATGATCGGGTGGATGTGGTGCAGGTTGGTGGTTGATGGGGATGAGTGGTGGTGGTGCAGGTTGGTGGTTGATGGGGGATGGTGATTTGGTGGAGGTTGTGCAGGGGTGATGGTGGGTGGGGGATGGGTGGTGGTGATTGGGGGAGGTGGTGCAGGGTTGATGGTGAGTGGGAGGTGGTGATCAGGTGGAGGTGGTGTGAGTTTGATGGGTGGGGGTGGGTGTTAGTGATAGTGTGGAGGTGCTCGTTCAATTTTCATATCCAATTATATTGAGGGACTACGTGTTGCCTTTGTGTGGTCTGAGACTTTTTCCTGTTGTTTCTCTGCCTTGCACAAGCTTGGGAATTGATGTACTTATGCAATTTGAACTTAAATTCTTTCTGTTTTTTTCTTTATTATTTGTGATTTCCTTACCTTTTCTATACTTTGCACCCCTATCGTTTTTGTATTGTTGTAACTTTCTGGCCTCTCCTACTGGACATCTGTGAAAAAATCTTCATCACTCATCAGATTTTTCCAGGAGAAATAAAGATTCTGATGTGGTTTGGTGGTGATGGGAAGTGGTGATCTCCTTGGGGTGCTGGAAGGTAGGTTGGGCCGGGCACTCTGCCCCATCATGTCAGTGGTTTTTCCCTGGGACTCTTCTGATCCTGAGGTTTTTACGTGGTGTACACGCCGCATCTGGGCTCTTGCTTTCCCGTGATGTTTGTCATGCATTTGTTTTGTATTCTTATCGGCTTTTTCTCCTATATATTTTCCCCTTTATTTATCCTGGTAATGTATATTTTTTGTTTTGTTTCCTAAGACTGTTTGAAATGCCGCAACATTCAGGCGCCCAATAAATGCAAAATCCTTATCGGGAATGACATGTGCGGCTGAGCCTCTCCCCTCGATGCGGATATTTTTTGTTCACTGAGACGAGAGGCAGAGTAAACGGGGTAACTCACCTTGATTGTTTGCCCCAAGACATATTCCCGAAGAGTCTGATCAGCGTGCCCGTAATTTTGAGGTGAGGATATGGGAACGCAGTGACAGGGTTCGACACATCGGCACTGAATAATTGTACTCATTAGACTGGTTATCTCGGATTTCATCACAGTTTGGCAAGTTGTGGCAAATCAACAGAACAGCAGCGTGTCGCTAAATGTACGTGAATGAATGCCACTGCCAATTACTGTGCTCACATTACAGTGCGGTTCGTTTGTTGCTAATTGCTATTATGGGCTCGGGATTAGCGGGTTTTTGGTAGATCATGTTATTTATTGAGAGCCGTTCCATTGAAAATTAAATAAAGTCTTCCCTATTAAAGATCACTTCTTACGAGGCGTGTACAGATTCGCCTCCCTTTGCGATTCATTGCATGTTCTCTTTTCAACGACGATTTGGTTCCATGATTGATTATTGTTATCTCTACGTTTGTATGAATATTAAAGCCTGTAGTGGCCATAGGGATCAAGAGAACCCTGTAAATACATAGTATTAGATTCTCAAACACTTAATTGTTGCTCATCGATCACTGGATGCATTGCGTTACACCCCGAGTACTTGCACTAGTACGCACTGCATTGCCCCATGTTAAATTGTAAATTTGGAACATTCATTAAAGTGGTCCTATTCACAATTGCATGCTTGGGACGTCAAAGGTTGAGCCAACTTCAAAGTTCCATCTCATTGTACTCGTCGTAGACAAGTACGAAATAGAATAGGTCTACTTAATTTCACACTTGATTGAATGCACCGATTCTAAAGGTTACCGTTAGTGAAAAAAAGAATGAAATGTTTTGGTTTGTGTTTAGCATTCAACTTTTTAAGCATAAAAATCACGCACCAAATTTATATTAAAAACTTGCCATAAATTATACTGCATATCCACAGTCGTATATACTGTTCTATTACTATTATTATTTGGGCAGTAAGAGAGATTGTTACGTAGAGCATAATGGAATTGTATTGTCAACTAGCACGTCAGTTTGTGGAAGTTCCACAGAGATGAGTTTTGTTGCCTGAAACACATGTATGTATGTTGAACTTCTTTTTCACCGTACGTAGCCAAATGTGCTCATCAGAGGTGCGGGGGAAGGACAAAAGGACATGTAGTTGGATTGGATGTTAAGTCCACTGAGTTACAAAGCTTTTGCCCTCTAGACTACATTTAATGTTACATCATCCAGAACTCCAGTTTGCTCCCGCCGGACCTCTGTACGGGTTTACATGTTTACCTATCATTAGATGCATGTCGTGTGCATTTCCTCATTTTCATTTCAGACTAATGCATGTGAAAATACAGACCATGGTGGGTTGTGAGAACTGAATCCTTGGGAGGCCTTTACCTTTAAGCAGCGTTTACTTAATGTTGATTTTTTTTATCATCAGTATCAGTGCACCATGTAGGTGTCGATATTCCAGCAAGTAGAAGCCGCCATCTGCAGAGAGGAAGTTTACACAAAACGTTTCAAGTATAAACACGTGCCTAACTGTCAACCTTGACACGTGTGTGGCAGTGTTGAACAGAATTGACTCATGGGATTTGCAGTCCGATTAATCTTCTTTTAAAAACAAACTTTTATAAAATCCCTCGGCAGCATCGACACATTTGTTCGATTCACCTGTAACAGACATATTACGCGCAACGGATGCCAACTGTTGATTCGTTCGGTGGAAAAGATCAAATTATTTTACAATTGTGCCAAAAAGTTCACTTCAACATGACTGAATAGAAAAACAGGAGCGTAGATTTCCATACAGACGTTCGGGTTGAGGGGTTGAGTATACTCTGGAGGAATCGTTCGATTCCCATGATTCCCTGCAGGAATCAAGATTCGTCTAATGGATGTTTCCCATTTTAAAATGTTCTTACGTATACACGAGTGAGTACCCGTGTGTGTGTGTACATAATATACATACGTAGTTAAAATTCGATCATTTGGTAGTGTCAGTAGTCCTGGAGGTTCAGCTAAGTATGTCTTGTATTCTCAGTGGTCGGAGCAGCCTGAGTGATGGTCCATGTGAACTCAGTGATGGTCCTAGTACATATCTGATATATGCCAACTTCGTGTTAACATGCGTAAGTTATTTACGGTGTTGTTAGTGAGATATCACGGAAACAATGAATTTTAAGTGTATTAAAATACAATCTACAAATGTGCTCCCTATTTTTATACCATTAATTATACACACCATAGTGCTCAGTGTACAGAATATCCACAAATATTGGAATACATAGTCGTAAATGAAATTGAATGTATCAGATTAACAACAGTGTTATAATGATGGCTATTACATACTAATATGGGACCAGTTTATACAACGAGGAATCATGGGAAAATTCACGATCCATTGATTGCCCCGTGTTGGAATGTATGTGCATAGCTGCCTGTTTTGTTTATGTTTACTAAACTATGTAATGAGTTGCCCCGTTGCCCCAAGACTCTTCCACGAGATTTCAGGATCCCGAAGTCTGTGGAAATGTTTAAACCACGTCTTTAAAAAATGATGATATATACACTTTTATTGAACTGTTTGTTCATTCAGAAAATGTATTTGATCATTTATTGTATTCATGTTTTTTTTGCTTCATAGTTGTCACACAGTGCTTTGATATCCTCAATGAAAGGCATTTTATACATTGAATCATTATTAGTACTGTAGTAGTATTAAGTATAAAATAATCAAGATGTCATTATTTTTTTAACCCAGCTAAGCTTCCCTGAACCTCCACATACTCTTTTTCAGGCGGCTGCTGAATGAGGATTGTTGGGCCACTTCTGTAAAATCTGTGTTTGTCATGTGGGTGGAGGGTGGGACTGCCCGGAGTAAGCCCACACGTACGTCAGGGTAACACTCAGAAGCTCTTTAACGTGAGATTAAAGAAACCATTGTTGTCCTGCCTTCTCTTGGCTCACCTTGCAGCCAAAGTATACAACTGGTGTGCCCAGACAGCCGCCCAGCTGAGTACTAACCACTTTGAATCACACTAACCTTTCAACATTGTTCGAGTTGTGGCATATTCACTTTGATTGGGAATGTATATACGTGTGTTTTTCAAATATATATACGATTGGATATGTACGGTGCGAAAGAAGTTCCACATACACATAGGTGCTACATTGGCAGCATGTTATCATAATCCGTTTTCAGCATGGAAGCACATATGTACCCTATTTATATTATTTATATTGTACTGTGTGCTAGATTCCACCCCTATATTCATAGTTATAAATATCTAATGTCATATTTAAATGTATAAAGTGTGCTTAAACACATTGTAGATAGTCTAAATTGTATGTACTGTGTTAACTACATTGGCAAAGTGTCAAAGTGTGCTCTTGCTGAAAGAAATGAGCGTGGGGTGGTGCCTCAGTCTGTTTTTAGACCCAAGGCTGCGGCTAAAGTCCACATTTCTGCTGTGGGAGCCTGTGTATCCATAAGACAAACACCGGTAACGTCACACAGTGATGCCACCACCCCCCCTTGAATGATGATGGGCTCAGATTCTACTTCCCACTCGGATTTTAATTTGTGGTCCTATATCTGATTATGTATTCCGAGATTTCTGGTCAGTTGTGGTGGAAGAGTAGGCAAATAATACCGTCTATCTGGGTTCTCTAGAGCTCCCTCTAGTGTAGGGCTGTAGGCCCTTCCGTCAGCAGTGCAGTCAGCAGGCAATTGCAGGGCTGCGCTTGCAGCTTTTGACTTTTTTCACCTGATTGTTTAGAATTTGTAATTCTTACAAATGCATTACCTCCTAAAAGCTTTATTTATAAATAGGCAACAAGTAATTCTTTTTATATTCTTGGTTCTTTCTTTCAAATGTTCTTGCCGTTGGTTTTCACACCTGATGATGACTACTTGTGTTGCAGTCGAAACGTCGTGATAATTTTATTGTTTTATTTTTAATATTGTATTATTTCCCTTCTACGTGACTTTACCGGAAGAACCAAGAATATGAATCACTGCAGTCACGAAAGCTTTAAATCAAAATTTAAAAGTGAGTATTTGTTTACTTTGTAATAATTAAAAATTATCACTTCAAATGCTGCTACGTTGGATAATGCGTTATGCGTTTCCGAGGACATTGTGAACCCTTATGTTCGTTTTTGTCATTGTTTCGTGAGAAAAAAAATCCTATGTGAAATCGAGGTCGAAATGAAGTCCACTGCACGTACCCCCACAAAGCCCACGATGTTCACGTGGGTGTTTGTAATACTACAAGTTTTACCACCCTGTAAATTAGATAATGAATTCATGTGTGCGTGTAGTTTGTAAAGATTGAGCGTAGTGGTGGTGGCGGCATTGTGATTGTGCAACAATTGCAAGTGGTCTAGGTTCAATTCATGGTCACGCACACAACACCGGTGGGAATTGGCGGTGTTGGGCAGTTGTATGTTCAAGTGCAACGTTGCTGTAATCTGATTACTTAATGCATATAACGAGAATCCTGTATTAATATTATCCATTTTCAGAGTGTAATACCTCAAAAAATGATAAAATGGGGGAAATTATCATCTCAGAAGCTTCGGCTAATGCCAGGACAGCAGCAGCATAATGTTTATAGATTATGCTACACAGCTTAGAATCTTAGTCTTGTGCTGTTTTTTTCCCCATATCAAATCGACCTGACATATGTTTATTTGAAGAAAGTAATCCTGAAAGTTATCATTAGGTTGCTTTGATAAGTCTAAGTGCAGGATTAAAACTTCAACTAACATTTGAAATAATCTCAAGTAGAGAGTGATTGCGTTCTGAACGATAATTGTTATCTGGTAATTGGTATCCCAGCCTAGTCTGGGCTTCTGTTAGGTCAATGTAATGTGGTTATCATTATCAAAACTGGAGCATGGTGTTGGCTGCTCGCTACGCCCTGTTGTGTGTGTGTCTTGTCAGTCATAATAGCTGCTCAATAAGAGCACTTGCCCTGGCAATCTACACATGTGACTAAATAGGGTTCATTGTCTTTTTTTATAGGCATCCCTTTCATGTGTGTGCACAATATAATCCGCTATATAATGGACATTGTTAAAGAGGAGAGCTGCAGTTTTCATGACAATTGAAACACAACCGATTGCTGTAATTTACATAATTGGCTTTATTCAAGTAGAATATCATTTGTTTATATTGCATCATTTCCAGTGCATTAATTTTTCGTGGCTGCGTCCTGCTTTTGTTCACTACACAGTACACAGGACTGCAATCATTTATTAACTCTTTATCAGAATTACAACTTCCTCAACAAGAAGCTTGTTGGAAATGTAGAGTCAATGGCACGAATGTTAAACAACTGCAGCACTTTATTTGCCCCGAATATTAAACGTAAGCCATTCTTGGCTTTGGCTTTGCTTTGTTTTTACTCTTTCTATGCATAGTCACTTTATTAAGCAGTGTTGTTTGCAAGGACGTTAGGAGTTAAAAGTAATAACACCGTTTTGTGGGCTGTCAATTTGGCCTTTCAACATCCACCTTCAAATGGTGGGCTCAGTAAAATTTCCACATTATGGAATGGGGGCTCGCTAATGTTCAAGAGCCTGACTCCCATGCAGTTCGTTGTGCGTGTGTGTGCAGCTTGTGTGGGGTGCAGCTTGTGTGGGGGGCAGCTAGTGCGCCGCGCTGCGAACCTTACCACCCGAGTTCGATTTCCGCTCACGGCCAACACCAGTGACGATTATCTGAACCGGTTCTGGGCCTCCCCTAGATTTACTCGGCCTCAAATGAGAACCTGGTGAAGTGTGTAAACGTCGCCACTAGGGAGACAAAGGCGGCCGGGTGTGGTGCTGGCCACCCACCCTCTCGTGTGCCGTGTCGGCCTTCATAGGTGCTCGCTAACAGCACTTGCCCCAAAAGTATGTTCAGGCTACACAGGGGATCTTTGTCTTTTTGAAACGTGTGTGTACCACTTGCTGTAAAATCAGGAGGGCTGCTGGTTAGTACACTTCACGTAGCTGTATAGTGTTTAGCAGCCGGTCAGCCTTATCAGCCAGCCTTTGAGGATCAATGAAGCGTGCACTCCCATTGCAGCAGAGTTGTGGGTACAGAATGTGGGCTCTGTGTAATGAGTAAGTGTGGGTGCGTGTGCGCATTTGTGTGTGTGAGTGTTAGCCGTGGCCTGATTCCTGGCCAAGGCTAACATCAGTGGAAAAAGGGTATCAGAACCACTCCAAGGCCGAGTAACCCATGGGTTGACTCTGCCTTAAACAGTACTTGGTGCGGTGTTTCAAGAGGTGATGGGTCGTGTGGGCCCCATCACCTCTTCGTTTACCGTGCCGGCCTTAATAAGTGTGAACAGCACTTGCCCTGCTAGGTTACATAAGGGGGGGGGGGGGGGCGCGCGGTTGTCGTCTGTATTTGTGTAGCATGCTATAGAGGTGGCATCGTTGTTAACCCGCCTCACTATGCATTTCCTCCATCATGTGCAGTGTTGGCACTGAATGGAAACCTTGCCTAGGCCTCTCGGAGGTCATGTTAGCCTTAACATGAATACTGTACCCGGAGCAAATCTGTATACAGCAGCAGTGGAGAGATAAAGGCAGAGAGCTGTGGTGCCAGCCACTCCATAGTCATTTGAGTCCGGCTTGCTTTAGTAGGAGCTACACCATGACAGTTCATGCACTAACAACATTCTTTACATATTACGTGTATGACGATCGACATTTTATTTCCTGTCATGCAGCGTGTGCGGACTTTGTACGGAGAGAGTGTGCCGCCCGCATGTCTAAGCAACGTGGTTGTGTGTGTGTGTCGGTTGTGTTTCAAGAATTTCGGTGGCAGTGGAAGGCTTCATGAATGTCTCACGCACCTACCCGAATGTACAAAGTTGTTTAAAGACCACGTGGGAATAGCTTAACGTGTGGGCTGAACGTGCCATGATGTTCGGCAGCGGGTTGAGCATGGTGTACTGGTAGTCGTGTGTGTGTGTGTGTTACAGTTTGCGTGCACAGGTCATTGTGCCGGTGAAGTGTAACACTAGAACATCGCGTGCAAGGTGTGCGGGCCACTGTGTTACCGTTGTATGTGCCCTGCGTAACCTGGTGTTTAAGCAGAGCTTAGCTTAGGCGCACCACGTGTAGTGTGTATAGATTTTGTTGTGCCTCTTGGTTACGCATGTAACGATTTCGGATCACGATTCGACTCAATCTTATTATTTATTTGCCTTTGTGATGAGCGGTATCGCCTCTTGTGGCCCGCATGGGTTATTCAGACCCGATTATCTGTAACACCAGCTTGCGAATACAGTCGAATCATTTCCACACGTCCGCGATCCAGTGAGCGTTTCTGTCGTGAACGTGAGAACAGATCTCAATGAATCGATGCATCTTTTACGCGGCTAACAGTCGTGTTCCTTCAGCAGACACCGAGGGTGGTAAGCCGACACTTTTGGTGTCGTGGTGTACCATCCAAGTGTCGGTGTGTTAGGGTAGGAAGAGAGACATGGCGCTGCGACGATCAGCGTACGGTTACAATCCTGCCCGTTGGGGTTCAATTCCTGGTCAAGCAACGTCGCGAGCGACCGTGGGTGTCTCAACCTGGCACTGGTCTCGTATGGGTTCACTCGGGCTAAGATGAACAAACCATTACAGAGTGCACATTGGTTTTAGGAAGGAAGGCGGATCATGGTGCCCATCCACACCAACCACCCCTTGCATGCACGCACGCACAAAATACGTGTCCATGCAGACAAATTGATCATCATCGTCATTTGTGTTAGCAGTTGTCTGAGATTCGTACGTGGCAGCGTGCGTCTTCACACGCAATTCTGCGTGCACGATTTTTCATTGCGGCCTCCGCAATCGTCAACGCGCTCGTGCGCAAGTTTCTTTCTGGGGCCATGCGCGCGCGCGTGCGTTCGTCTGTGTGTCGGGTCGGGCGGGGGGGTGCGGGTAAGCGCATGCACGGCAAGAACCGCTGCGGGCTTTTGTTGTGCTCCGGATTTCCTTGGGCGAGTTGGGAGCCTCCCACGCCTGATCGCGTCCTATAAACGGCTTCGGGTTTTACACAGCTCGAGGGCCTCTGTGGCGTTTGTTTCCCGGGGTGCGCGGTGTCTCGGGCTTTTTGGGTTTCGGTTTAACTTTCATATGCGGATGTAATCCTCGCGTCCGCGGGGTGTCTGCTTTCTGTTTGTTACTGAAGGATGTGGCGTTAACAGCTTTTTTTTTTGCGTGCCACTCATCAGTTTACTGAACACACATTGTAACGTATAAGGCGTCCGTTGAGAAAGTACACACATTGTTTGTCAATTAAAAGTCATATTTTTTGGTCACTTTTTACATTCATATGCAGCATGCATAATAAGGACGAATGTTCGTAGTCCGTATTTTTTTTATACGAAATGAATGTACAACACGCAAGTGTTATGCGCTTTAAGTAGTTATCTTTATGCAAATAAAACCTTAACATGTTACTACGATACTGCAGTGAATTGTAATTCCTTTAGTCTACAAGCTGCAACTTGTTTTATTAGTTGATTGTATTACTGTCACATTATCACTGCCATAAACTGCTTAAGTCATTTCAAATAATCATTAAAAATGCCCACGCGTAGAAATGAACTCTTGTGGTCCACATATAACACACACCGAGTGTTGAAGTGTTTCCTTGAGTAGCATTCCCACAATACATTAGAGGTGCAAGGAGTAACATTAACCAAGAGTGATGCAGAGTATTACGCTACTCGGTATATGAAATTACTTTGCGGGGATTGCATACCTCTTTGTCAACAGCGACCCTAGTGAGCTTGTGGGTCTTGCCTGTAGTAAAGGCTGAACCTGGGGTAGGGTTACCGGAGGCCGTGGTCACACTCCGTGACTGCTGGCACCATTAGCAATCTGATGATGCCTTGAAGTGATCTCTAACAAGCGGAATGTCTTTTTGTCTGTGTTTTTATTTTCTTTCCAGTATATATTTCGTGGTGGAATGTTGGCGCATTGCCCTGTAAACCCGGAAACCACAGTCCGATTCCTGGACACGGCTAACATCCAATGTGCGAGTGATATCAAAACCATTCGGAGCACACCCTCTTCACCAACTTGCACTGATCAGAATGGTGACGTATGGTCACACGGACCGACATAGTGTAGGGAGGTGTTCATCCAGAAGTGGGAGTTACAAAGCACTAAATATATAAATGTATTCTATTAATATTTACGATGCTCTGCACTTGCCCAAAGATACCACCACAGAGCGTTGCTGTTCTTAGGTTATGACAGTCGTAAATAAAAATTAGCAATTGAAATCCAGGTTCCATTTTTTTTTTACACGTAAAATAGACCGGGGAAACAAATTAACATGAATGTGGGAAATGACAAGTTGAATCTCTCGTGATCTGTGTAAACTTTTAATGATATATAAAACGTAACTCCACACCATCACGAGACCCGGTACTGGAACCTTGCCTTACTTATTCTGCCCCTAGCCGACTCAGTGATTCATTGCTTGGGTACAAGTCTTCTCATCCAACATCTCAGCGAGGTACATTTCAGGGGTGTCCTGATTGCCAGTGAAACTGATTGAGCAGCTAGACGCGCTTGAGTGAGACCTCCACTGGGAGGTGTTGCTGTTAAATCGCCCAGTGGTTTGGGGCTCCAGTCTGGAACCCATTTGTGTCCGGCCCACAAAACATGTTGGCAACCTTCCGCTCGCATTGTTGGAAACCACAGGCAGAGTCAGTGGATGCGTTTCTGTTAGACTGGAGCCACGGTCTGCAGTGTGCATTCTTACCTTTCCACAAATCCCCCACGGGCATTATACAAAATAAGGACAGAGTGGACATTATTCTAGTCCTCCTCTCTGTGGAACATACATCAGTGTTCCTGGAGCTGGAGGAACTATCAGTCGACAGCCCCTTGGCCCCTCTCAGATTAGGATTGTCTTCTGTCCCACGGTGGCTTTCTCTGCACATACGTGGCTTTATTGGAACCAGTGGCTTGGTAAATATGAAACTCTTTTTGGACTTTCTCCACAAGTTCGTGCAATCCTGGTGGTTGCTTGAAAGCCACCAACATGGATGACCTATGAATTCCATTGGAGGAGCTGTCAAGCTTTCTTTATCTCGTGGGGAGGCGGATAGTGTATTTTTTTCATGAGGGCATTTGGCAACTACTCTGCGGGTCAGATTTGTTACCGTAACGGCGTTTCATAAGGGTTATGATTGCGCACCTGAGTTTTGGTGGTGGTAACGTCGGTGTGTTTGCATAACAAACTTTTGGAGAAAATATCACCAAATAAATGCTACTTAATTTTTTATGATCGCAAGAAAACTTTAATCGTGTGAGAGCAATTTCCATTTTGAATATATTATGTTTTTAAACGTACACCGTGAAACAACTACTGCGTGGATGATTATTTTATTGTACAAAAGTATGTAAGCATTAACACAACTTTTAGATTAAGAAGGTTAAATTCAGTTGTCTGGTGCTCTGTAACATCCAAAGGTTATGTTGCTTAACTTCACATTTTCTTTATTACAGGGAATGTGGAAATATATGCGTGTGTTTGTGTGATTTTGTTTGGAGCAATGGCGCAGTTGTTAGCGCGCTGCACTAACAACAATTCGATTCCCGCTCACGGCCAATACCAGTGACGATTATCTGAATCGGTCCTAGGCCTTCCCTTGGTCAACTCAGCCTCAAATGAGTACCTGGTGTGATGTGTAAAACATTGCCACCACTGGAGAGGCAAAAACGGCCCGGCGTGGTGCTGGCCACCCACCCCCTCGTGTGCCGTGCCAGCCGCCGCAGGTGCTCGCTAACAGCACTTGCCCCAAAAGTCTGTTGAGGCTATACGGAGGATCTTTGTCTTTGTCTTGTGTTTTAAGTGCGTCTGTAGATTTTTTCGTTTTTATTACTGAGCTTGCAATGCTGGTGCCGCAGCCATGCGCAGCTCCGTGTGCTTACACACATTGGCGTGCCCCGTTGCACCGTGTGTGGCCGCCTGTCTATCTGAGCGGTGACGTGGTGGCGAGGAGGGCCATGTAATGCACACGCGTATCTGCTTTCTTCAAATATTTAGCGTTTGGCACACGTTTGCACACATTGTATGGAAATAGTCATTTGGGGAGCCAGCACTGTGGCATTTCAATTTAAATACTGGCATGACAAGCTCTCTCTAGTGTTGAGCACAGTAGAAATGTTTTGATCGGAAAAATGTAACCATGTAAAAAAATATACATTGGTGTCGTTTAATAACTGTATTCAAAGCCTAATTCATTTTAAATCCTGGGTAACGTGAACCTGTCACATGCTGATTTTTTTTAAAATGAAAACTGTTTTGTGAATTTATTTCTTCAACCATCCAATACAGATCCTGTGCGTCCTTTGAATGAAAGACTTTTTACATAAACCGTGTGCCACTTTTATTAAACTGGCATATTCTTGAATAGTTTTCAACCTTACACGTGTGTGTGTGTACGTACGTACGCAGTTCCAAGGAAAACTTCATCTTCGTTAATAGGTTCCTTTGGGTTTGTAATCCCGCATTGAAAAATATTTCTATTAGTTTTTTGTTTTCTTCCTCCCCCCCCCCCCATTGTTCACGGTCGTCTGGCCGGGTGCCTGGACCGTTACACGAGACCCCGAACAAAAGGCACCGCATGGCTTCGGTCGGTTCGGCCATCGCATCGGCGCAGCGTGCGAGCGGCTTTGCTTGGGCAAATTCCAAGAGATATTTTCGTGTTGGGGCTTTTGTGTTTTAAAAGACGTGATATTTGGGTCAGTTGGCAGTGCCGGGGTAGCTGAGGGGTTGTTTTTTGTCTTAACGGTAGAATGCCCGAACTGTGCATTCGCACAGTTGGTTACAGGGATGGAATTGGCCCTCAACACAATTGAATAATTTTTTAAAGATGAATTATTTTTGCCTGCTAAACCGTTCTCAATTTCGCTTATGGAATCACCGATGATTTATTCATTGCAACCGCTCTCGTGTTAAATCAACGTAAATTTAGTCTTTTTTTTGCAAATCCAATTGTGTAACTTATATTTGTATTTACAATAAATAATGCAGTAAAATATTTATATACGTATACACCGACTAACACATTAATTTAAAAATAAGTCTACAAATAACTGAGTATTTTCATGAAAAAGTTTGTTTGAGTAATACCTCATTGATGAAGTATCTGCCTATATATTGGCGTCCATAGAGCTATCTCATCGTTTGACAACTTCAACTGAATAATTATACATTTTGGCTGGTATTTTGAACCCAGTCAAAATCATTTTGCACAAAAACTAGCAAGGCCTGCGCATTTGCACAGGATCCCACGACCGGGGTGGGTGGTGCAGGGATCTGGAGACAGGGGAGTGGAGGAGGTGAAATTGGGGGGGGGGGGGTGGGGGGAGTGGAGGATGGAGGGGGGGGCGTCAGTGCAACTCAAGAACCTGACTGAATGCTGTGGGATGCGGGTGACATAATCATGCAGATGTGCGTGGTGACATCACCACCGCGCACATACACTTGCCAGCCAGCAAAACATTTAAAAAATAATATAATATGGAATTCGTATATAAATAAGTAAACATTACGTTTTGTACAACCTTGATAATTACCATCAGTCGCAGCCTTATTTTGTCATGTGCAGCATTCAGAACTGACATCCTTGTAATATTCTGTACACTATAATAATGACTAGTGCTCTGTGTTTATCCAGCATCGCCTAAATTAATCTCGGTACTCTTTTTCGGGAGGGCCTTGCAATGGGGCTGTTTGGCTAATTGCACTAATGAGTGTAGGACTGTGGGAGGAAACCCGGGAGTGCCCAGAGGAAACTCACAGGTATACTCCACACAAATTGATTGTGACAGCCTGCTTGCTGTGCTGCCATCTGCTGGCCACCTTGCAGCCCAGTAGCTTTGGCGAGTTTGACATCTGCATTATCCACCTATCTCTGCATTATCTACCAGTGGTACTCACTCCATTAGGTGCAACGTGTTATTTCATTGTGAGTCTTCATGAGCACGCGTCTACTAATCACATATAACGCTGAGTGGCGGCAGCGATGCATGCCTGTAATCCAACACTGGAGGCGAGGGTTGGTGGATTACACAGATGTTATGAAACGGCTTACCCTGGCTCGCCAGGAGAAGGCAGTACGGCAATTGGACTAATCGTCGTGTTTCCTTCTGTACGAGGATAGTGTTGCCCCCTCACACCCAAGTATTTCTCTGGGTAATCTGGTTTTCTCCCACTTCATATGAACACTCATTAATTGGCAAAAAACATCTTAAAATAAAAAAAATCCATGCAGCATCCTCCTGAAATATAACCTTGCCATGGAGTATTGCTTTCATGGATACGTAATTTTATTTTACTATCAAATACAGCAGACGCCATAATTCGCAGCAGGTAATCATGAGATTGTGCTCGTGGTTTTTGGGTGGTTGGACTAGCGGATGTAAAGTTATTGCATTGAACGAGTTGTCAATCATTCAGTAAAATTCCTTGGCTTTACCTGATAAGTAAAAAAAATGATCGACTCAGTTTGACATTCATAACTTTGATTGGAATTGCATGCATGCTGCTTGATCATCATTATAAACGGGCTCGTAAACCTGCCTCAGTGCCATACAGTGCGCGGAGCTGTATATAAAGAATCAAGTGGGTTTTCATCTGTTTTACTGTCAAGCTGGCCAATCAATCCCAGCAGTAATGGCTTTTGGAGCTTCGAGATTTCGTGAGCTCCACCAAACTCCCCAGTGATAAAGAACGCGCAGTTACCCATGAAAGCCATTGACAGGAGAGAAGCGTTCTTGGAAACACTAACACGACTCGACAAAGGATATTCATGGCATTGATGTCTTAATTATTTATTATTTTGGGGGGAATTCTTTTCCTCTGACATTAAATAACAGTCGTTGCATACGCAACTAAATGCAGAATTTTAGTCTTGTAGAGTTCTCAAAACCATAATGACCTCTTTCAAATCATGCTGTATTCTGGAATATTTTACAATTTTAAAAAATATTGATCATCTCCATAGTCACCCGTGTTGTCAATCGTGGGCCTAAGCCATGGTGGAAATTTCCAGATTCCTATTGTGGTGACCAGCCTACCATTGGATGACAGCTGTTGTCACCAGAAGAGTGGTGGTCTTCGTCTACCCCGAATCACAATGTGAACTCGCAACCTTCCGTTGCAAGCCAAGCGCTATGTCACAGAGCCACCAGATTGCTCGCTCCAACGTCGAACAGAACAGTTTGAAGAAGCCTTACTTTTGACCCGCTTCTACTCGCATTGCCAGCGCTATCAGAAATTGCATGTCCCTTTACTTCTGCTCTGGTTCATTATTTGGTGCCTTGGCCGATAATGCCAGCCAACTGGACATGCACGGGCTGTTTGTCAGAGTGGAGGAAGTGGCACGCTTTCTGCTCTTTAGTGCTTGTCTGCCCTGCGGCTGCCAATGACATCGGCATTGCTCCGCTGAGCCACCCATACGGCTCAAATGCCTTCTCACGTTTTTGGCGATTGTAGACGTTAAGAGAGCACAAGCTCTGAGCATTGTCATACCGTGCACTCAATGGAACCTAAATAAACACAAGATATCTCACGATGTGTTATTTTCTGCCCCTAAAATCAAACCCCTTAATCACAATGAGTGCTTGTAAAGATTTTAATTCAACCTCCCCACCCCCCCCCCCTCCTCGACTTTGGGGTTATTTATTCCCCTTGAGCTCTGTGCGAGTTGTGCTTTTGTGACGGGAAAACTGACTGGAAGTAGCGACTAAATGCCAGGTAATAATGAAGCGATGGGAACAAATCACGGCACTGGTCTGCTTCCCGACAGATTTTCCTTGAGATTTTAAAACGATTCTGAAAGTTGGAACACAAAAATGAAAATTATACAAAACACTGCACACGTCCCCCAGAATTACCTACTGCATGGATAGACTGTTTGGGCGCATTGAAAGCAAACAGCCTTTCGTCAAATTTAGTTAAGCACGACACGCGCCTTATTTTATCCGTGTCCGCTGCTCAGCCCTGTGCTCTTTTTTTGGCCCCCTCCTCTTGAGCGTCGGGGACACCTCTGCGGTGTGCCATCAGCCCTCTTTTGTTCGGCGCCGCAGTTTGAAGAATCACCAGAGCCGGTAGAAAAGACCGACAGTGGGGTTGAGAATGAGGGCGGCTGGGGCAGTTGTGGCCGGGGCTGTAAAAGCGGCTGCATTCCACCCGTTACAAAGTTGGGTACGTTGGCGCGTTGCCAGCTTTTTTTTTTTTTACACTGTAACAACCTCTCCGTTAGCAATGGCTCGCTGCTGCCGCGCACCAAGAGGTCACGATTTGTCAGATTTGTTTTTCACGATGCGGGCGGAAAGATTTGTTGTTGTTGTTCCTGCTGCTGTTGCTGCTCGCCGCCCTATTTACATTAAATGTTGCACCCGTAGCAAGAGCGCAAGTTGATGGAACAAAACAAAATATTGAGATAATTTGTAAATTGTGTGTACTGTGCGGGAAGCTTTAGGATTTGTCAGCCACCCAATTGAGTTGTTACCAAATCGCCCCCCCCCCCGTTTATTGCCCTGCTTATGGCTATCATCTTGTAATGGTTTTGCAGTATAATTTATGGTGTGCAAACTGGCAGTGGGCCGCAGCTTATTTTCACTCCGCAGAGAAAAGCGGGAGGTCCTTAAAAATTGAGTAGTTTATGTAAGCGGCCTGCGTGCAGTTTGTAAAATAAGCAGTGAGAGGTAAAAACTGTGTTATGGCATGCCTTTTGAGAGGGGCGAAAACATTCAGCATTGGCTTCAAGTTCACTAATCAGATCGTCGCTCGCCGCGTTTGTCGTCCCTTGCCAGCGTAAAACGGTGAATGCTCACTAACTTTCACTTGTGTTTTGTCACGGTACAAGTTGGACTGGAAAGCTTGTACAATACCCAGACCCCCTCGGGGGGGTTTCTCTTTGCTTGCAAACGGAATTGCTTATTTCGGGCTGTGTTGACCTGAGAGAGGTTTGTTGTAAATGTGGAGTGCGTGAAGAATCCTTGGATTTTTAATCCTCGGAAACTCGACTCGGATCATTGGTACCGTGGCACTGCACAGTACATTAACACTTAATCACCATGCCTTTTGTAATGCAGCATGAACCAAATTAAATAAGTTATATGTGTGTAGTTTCGATTTAAAGCTTTCGTGACTGCAGGGATTCATATTCTTGGTTCTTTCGGTAAAGTCACGTAGAAGGGAAACAATAAAATAATAAATCATCATCAGGTGTGATGATCATCAGGTGTGATGATTGCTTGTGTTGCAGTCGAAACGTCGTGAGAATTTTCTTGTTTTATATATTTTTTTTATTTTATTGTTTCCCTTCTACGTGACTTTACCGAAAGAACCACGAATATGTGTAGTTTAATCAATTATTTAGAATCCCAATGTTACACTTCAAAACGTGAATCCTAAAGTTCACATTCATATAGTAGAGACCAGTTTGTCTGTTGGATCACTACTTTTGGTCTCCCACTACACAAAGTAGTAGTCATTTTACTGACCGGATAGGGTTAGTCAATCACTGGCAGTGGTTTACCTATGCCACTGTGTTGTGACCGAGTAATAATCCTGTGCAAGAGTCTTACTTTATTTTATAAACCTCTAAAGTAGGACAATTGTAAAGGTGTATCCCTAGACTTGAATGGAACACGTTGAGGCTCATAGACGTTTAGGGTGAAGTGCCCTCAGGTGGTGGCAACGTGTACGTATTGTTAGCGTGAGCGAGCTGTTTGCTGTTAGCGAGCACCTATGAAGACCGCCACTGCACAATCGGGGGTGGGTGGTCAGCGCCTTTGTTTCCCTGGTGGCGATGTTTACACACCGCACCAGGTACTCATTTGAAGCTGAGTCTGCCTAGGGGGAGGCCCAGAATCGGTTCAGATAATCGTCACTGGTGTTGGCCTTGGGCGTGAGTGTAAATCGAACCCTGGGGGGGTGGCCAGGTTCGTGGTGTCTGTATCGCTAGGAGCGATGGAAAATCACGACGTGAGATTGCGCAAGGCGAGTGTTGGAATGTCGCCGCCAGGTTCCGCTGAGTATAAAGAATAAAAAAAAGTTGGCATCACAGAATTAATGTTTAACTGGGGAATGGCAGGGAAAATGTGAGGACACAGTAGTCATTATCAACGTCACCATACGTTACACCAATTATAGAAATGTTGCAGTGATGTATTCGTGTAAAGAATTATTTTAAATTAACCATATAAAGTAGGTCTATCATTATTAATGATATGTAAATGTTGGAGTCATTATATAATTTAATGATACATTTATTTTAGTAACCTCAATGAAAACCTATTCTAATAGAAAAGTACCCATTACATGTAAAGAATGCATTGTTGTAATTAAATATAAATACTTGTAATCGACCCTGTCACTGTTATGATTGGAATGCTGTGGCCATTAAAAGGGCATTAACGTAAATACACACGCAAAGTATGCCCATTATTACGGGAATATTGCGTTCTTTTATAGCATAAGCATAACACAATTTGGCATTGCATTGGAATCGTGAGATAATTTACACTTTTAAGGAATGCATACTTCTGAAGCGCAATTAGACCTGGGAGATTCCGCAGCAATGACATTTCAATACCGATGCAGGCATGTATGTTTCGGTATGTTGACCTTATTTCGCACCTTACGTAGCCAACCGTGCTGCTCGCTAACAGCACTTGGCCCAACATTATGTTAAGGCTATACGGGGGAACTTTGTATTGTGGGCGTGCATGTGCGTGTTTGTCTGTGTGTGTATATATGCGTGCCTGAGTGTGTGTTTGTTTATATGTGCCTAGGTGTGTGTGCTTGTGTGTGTGTGTGTGTAGGTGGGGAGCGGTAGTGTAGGGTTAGCGCGAAGGACAACAAACGAAACACAAAAAGGAGTTATAAAAATAAATGCATTTTCAAGTTAGATTTAAAAGTGCATAGCCCGGGAAGCTTCCTAATATCGTAAGGAAGAGCGTTCCAGACGGCCACAGAAGTGCATCTGAAAGTGCACTATTAATAACAAATGTTTCCTTTTGTTATTTTTGCCTGTGCCAACGCAGTGTCACTAAATAATTAGTTTCATCCAGAATGACCGCTCTGTTTGCCAGTCGTCTGCATGAAGCAGCCTTGCAGGAAATGTTCCCATAGTTCGCAGGCACCTGTCTGGTTCTGCATGACGTTTAATACGAAGCGACACAGAGGGTGTCACTGCGTGGACATGTTTAGCGTTCATCCTACATTGCCATCCTCAGCGCGATCGGCGCTGCAAGAATCGATTGCATCAGCAGTTGTGACACTACCGCGTGTTCGTGTGTCGTGATGACAGCCCGTGTGCGTGTGTGCGCGTGTCTCGCCCCCACAGTATGCAAGGACCCGCCCTACAAAGTTGAGGAGTCGGGCTACGCCGGCTTCACCATGCCCATCGAGGTGTACTTCAAGAACAAGGTGCGACTCGCTGACCTCACTTGGCCGCACACCCCTTAGGCATGCATTGATTCACCCACGCCCGTCGCAAGCGATTCCCTGTGAATTGTAACGATTCGGGCGTCACGATTCGCACCCCGAAGTAAATTTTCCTTTTGGTCTTGTTTTCGCTGCTTCTCTTGTCTTTGTTTTCTCTTTTGAAGCCTAGTTTGCGCCATTAATCTAAATGTAACGGAAGTACGGTAGCAGCTGGGTATAATAGCACCCCTTGGGAGCAAGAACTCGGTGTCCTTGTATCTAAAGTAGTGTGCTTGTATCAGGTGTGCCCGAACCTTCCACCAATGTGATATAAGGATGTGTTGCTTATATCAGAACTGTGTTGATATAAAGTGTGCACATGCACATATAGTTTCAAAAAAAATCACAAACCCAATCACAAAACTATTCTCACTTGCACAATTCCACACATGTTTTAAAAGAGTAAACATTTTATTTAATCTGAAGCGATGCACCATTTTACACGTAGCATTTATTCATGTCGGCTTCTGCATGTGTGACACATTCAGGTTGATTGTGAAGTCGCCCCCCGTTTTGTTTTATCGTCCCTTTATTTTGTAAAATGACACATATCTACATGTTCCAGCAAAAATAAATGCCTGTTATGTTATTAAATGTAAGTTTTTGGTTCAGATGTTAATACCCATCTGAGAGGTCTTTCCTGGCATGGGTGGCTAAATGTAAAGATAATGATGGAGATCGTGACACCGAGGCTTTGCTTTGAATTAAGGGTCGTGAGATGACATTACAAATGTAAAAAGAAAAACTCAAATATAAACTACAAGAATTGTACCTGGAAATGTACTGAAAAACAGTGGCGAAGCACATGGAGACATTTTAAAGATAGATGTCAACATGTGAACTTTGTTGCAGGAAATCAAGTTGAATAGTAATAAGGACTGCAAAGATCAATTCATATATTGAGTTTGCCCTACCTTTTTCAGGTATATTCAAAATGTGTAATTTTGCCATGAAGTTGCATTACTTTAAAACCAGAGATGGATGTGTATACAAAGGTCATAAAGAAACTAATGTTTGGATAATGGAAAAATAGATTAATTAATAACGCAGCCAGTTAAATGTTGGTCAGGAAAGTCACATTGGAATGTTTCATTGCACACATTTCCCTGGACTGTTTTGTTGTATGAATAAACAACATGCAAAATACAGCAAGTATGCAGAAAATAGCGGACATTCTTTACCCAGGGAAATGTTGAATTATTCCTTCGTTCAAACTAAGTCGCAGGCTATTGAGGTAACATGTTTTGATTTCGTGGTGGACCTTGACAAATGCAGTGTTGGCTGCAGCATTCGCTCAATAGCCACAAACATTGCATGCAGACACTCGAGAGCTTTATTTTACATGACGAGGAAGTGTGCATTTTGTTGTCGTTGTTCGCCAAAGTTTACATTGTTGTCCTTCACCCGCACCTCTGATAAGCAGGGTTGGCTACGTGCGGTGCGAAAGAAGTTCAACATACGTACTTACCAAAGTAATAATGCCGATGGTGGTGGTGGTGGTGGTTCGCAGGAGGAGCCTAAAAAGGTGTGCTTTGAGTACGACCTGTTCCTGAACCTGGAGGGCCACCCACCTGTCAACCACATCCGCTGCGAGAAGCTCACCTTCAGCAACCCCACCGAGGAGTTCCGCCGCAAGCTACTGAAGGCCGGCGGGGTGGGCAACACACGAGCGGGCGCCACGCACCGCCGGCTGGGGCTGGCAGGCAGGCAGGCAGAGGAAGTTGTGGGGATGCGACGTGGCGTTGGGCAGTTACGCAGGGCTCGAGCGACGTGGGAGATGACCGGTGTAGGGAGCTGAACTGTGGGCAGATCCGCCGATGGCACTGAACCCCCCCGTACCTCCCCGCCATTGGGTTTTCTCCAGCTGGATTCCTCCGCTGAACTCGGTGATGTTATCGTTGTGAGCAGATTAGGCAAGGGTTGAGAGAGACAGTTACTTGGGCTCGAGAGTGGGAGGTTTACTTTAGCCAAGGAAATACAATTAAGAATCTAAAGAGGGCAGGTCCTTGCCTGCGAAGCGGTGCTTCATGTTAGATTAAGTGGCGAGTTCCTTTTTTCATGCGATAAGCAAGGTGAGTTTCTTGGAGAGCAAATATGATCTTACTGAATCTGGGGATAGATAGGAAGTTCGTTTATGCTGATCTGTGCAGGAATTTCCTCTTGCAGGACAACATAGGATTCCTCATTATTATACACAGGGCATAGTCTATTCATGGCTTAAACAGGGAGTTCCGTACTCTTGCGATAATCAGTGTGGGTGTTCACACATTATGTTTACTGCACTCAGTGAATTGTGTTTATCACCCGCTGACTTATCGATCAGGACACTGGCAAGATATTTGAAAACTAGTGAAGGGTGTACAAAGAAGCAAGGAGATGTGCATGTGTGGCATGACAATGGCAGAAATACAATATTGACTGTTTTGAAAAATGAGCATGGACAGGGCACGTCACTGTCGGGAAAGATGACCAATACACCTGACCCCCTCCCTCTGCATGGGGGGGGGGGGGCGATGCACTCTGATAAAATGCCATGCTGAGCGAATCTGTGCAGAATTAACCCAGTTTTCCAGAGTACAAGGGGGGTTATGTTCCAGACCCATTCAGACCCATCCCCATATCCAGCTTTTTCGCTCCAAACAACAAAAACCGCTGGTCACCACAAAGTGGAGGTTGACGTCACCACTCCTTTATCTTACTCATGTACATACAAAACTGGAACAAGGAATGGAATACTGCATAATTATGCAACATAAAACTATACATAAGTACTGTGCTCACCAATACAGGTTGGTAGTTTAGAAGCACTAAGACAATGCCACGTACTCCCGTTCTCGATAATGGACTGACTGCGGAGGGCTGCCTCGCTTCTCCCACCTTTGTATCGAAAATATTTCCGTTTATTTTTGTGTATTCATCTCACTTAAATATGGTTTAAAAAAAAAGCCCCAAAAAAATAATACAACTGGCTAGGGTAGACTTGGACTACACAACTTGTTGAGCTGTAATTTTTCGCAAAACCGAGAAGTTTTCCAGATAAAGGAGTGAGAAGCGGGGACAGCCCCTCTGCGCTCCACTGTTCCCATCGACGGCCAATTGGCGCGTGACCGCATGGAATCCAGGTGCAGAGAGAGAGAGGGAAGCATGAGTCGTGCGGAGTCTAGGACAGGGCAGTGCGTGCACCTCCCCACCGTCATCACAACCCCCCCGCTCCTCAACCTGTGGAGCTGCGAACTGCACCTTGTGCTTTCCGAATTTTTCGTTGTAACAAAAAACACCATCCAGCTGGGAATCTGTGCAGGGAGCGCCTCTGCAGATCGAGGGTCAGGCGTCGATGAGACTGGTTACGGAATTGCAGCCAAAGGAGAGAATGCACGAAGAGCACGACTGCCGTCGGGATGGAGTGTGTAGAAGTGAGACCGAGCTTGTTATATCGCTCGCGCGTTTGTGGATGTCAACAGTATGGGGGAGGCTTTCATCCGGAAGTGGTGGATAATGATAATAGACTTTTTTGTCAAAACAAAATTACTTAAAACCCACAGGAGAAATAAGCAAATTAATTATCATTAATTTGTTTATAATTATCAAAGAGGAGACTATTTGCTATTGCTAACATTTCCACGCTATCTTCTGGAATGCTGCCCACCAAAATATGTAAAAAGTTCTCTACTGTGTGACTTGAGGGCCCTACAGTGTTTGTGGTTGGGTATATTGCCTTTAACATCAGCAAATCCATTAGCAATTGATTAATGGGGAACACCCTGCTGATGAGACTCAGAGAAGTTGAAACCGGTCCATTGTTTAAACAAGTGCTATTGGAAAACAATCATTTGGAATGGCCCATTGCTTATTGGAATTCAACGATATTTTTATCCCAGCTAGGAAACAGATGCCTTGTTTTAAAATGTTTTCTAAACATCCAAATTATTAGTTGCTCGTGTACTTTCTCGTGCCTGTGCCACAGCGGTCATTTGTTTGCATTTGTTGTGTTTTTGTCACGGGCACTATCAGATGATGGTGTTGCCGGATGGGCCAGGTCCTGCCGCAGCACCTGGCCCGGGCGCCGGGCCTTATGTGGGCCAGCACCCAGCCCATGCTGCTCTGTCTGCTGCGGGAGTACCGCCTCCACCCTCCTCCGCCAACCCTGCAGCCATGGCCGATCACAAGCGCAGCAAGCCACCCCACGGGGCAAAGGTGAGCTTCGAGTGAGCGCCAGGCGTCCCGACGCTGTGTGTGATTGAACCAGGCTGCCCTGGGGCCGCATGACTTGTGTCGCTTGGTAGGAGTGACTGATGGCGACCTAGGTGCGAGGTGTTTTGGAAGTGGAGGAGAGGGGCGGCTGCATTTGCGTGTGCGTGTGTAAGTCTGTTGATCTGTATAAAAGTGGGGACCAGTGGTGTAGCGGTTAGCATGCTGCGCTATGGACCTGGTGACCCGAGTTCAATTCCTGCTCACGGCCAACACCAGTTACAATTATCTGAACCGGTCCTGGGCCTTCCCTAGGAAGACTCAGCCTAAAGTTAGTACCCGCTGTGGCGTGTAAGCATCACCTAGGCGGAGACAAAGGCGGCCGAGCGTGGTTTTAGCCATCCACCCCCTTGTGTGCCGTTCCCACCTTAATAGGTGCTCGCTAACAGCACTTGCCTCAACAGTCTGTTTAGGCTATACGGGGGATCTTTGCCTTTGTTCATGTATAAGAGTGAATGTAGATGTGCTGTGAAATCATGTGACCTATATGTGTTATTAAAATAACGGTGGCCACTTAAATATTAGTTTGGTGTTAATACAATGATGTAATGTTCCTTTTATGATTAAAACACATTTATCCTTTAACCCAGTTTATATTATTATATTTGGACGAATGTGCTGCAAACACACCAATTTAAATATTTTATTTAAACATAAGTGTGGCAGAAGGTTTCCATAAACATCACATTTTACATGAACTCTTGAGATGCTTTATTATATCACTGTATTAAAAACTAGCACTGCGAAGACAAAGGTGGTTAGCCGTGTTAACCACACCACCCCCTCCTGTTCCTTGCACGTCCTAATAGCTGCTCACTAATAGCATTTAAGGCAAAACGTGGTATCTTTGTCTTTGTGTGTTTGTGCGTGTGTGTGCGGGCGCGCGCCTTGCTGAGAGTAATGTTTCCTGATGTGAAGTTACTTAAGCCCCATCGTGTCTGTGAAGGATGGAATCTGGCCCCTGACCCTCCAGTGTTTGTCGGGCCTCCCCTATTTAAACCTCTTGGATTGTATCAACACCCGGGGGCCACTCAGCTGTCTGCTGACCCCATGTCTGACCCCACAGTCTAGCCGAGGTGACCTCCTTCAGCAAAAGGGGTCGCGCATAGACCTTTTGTGTGCTGGGCCATTGTATTTTAATGTTATATCAAATGAATGCCTTAATTGCCGGAATATTGCTTTGGTTTAGAATGACCAGTATTCGCTTAATTTTTGTGGCACTTTAAACAAGCATATTTTCCTCAAGTACAGTTTGTCATTTATTAAGTATGTAGAAATTATGTTCTGTGGGTCTTCCGGTAAAGTCACGTAGATAGGTTCAAAGAAAATAACAAAAAACTACGACGTTTTGATCGCAACACAAGCGTTTGTCATCAGGAAGCTCTTTTTTTTTCCTGATGACGAACGCTTGTGTTGCGATCGAAACGTCGTAGTTTTTTGTTATTTTTTTGTTATTTTCTTTGAACATATCTACGTGACTTTACCGAAAGACCCAAATAATATTAATTCCTGCAGTCACGAAAGCTTTAAGTAAAGATTTATGTAGAAATTATTGAATGTAAAATTTCATAGTTATGCACAAGTGCAAATAGACCCTCAGCTATATTTGTAGTTACAGCACGCTAATTGGGAAATTTTGTTATTCAGCATGAGTGTATTACAGCGTTTTGAAGAAGGTGAAATACCTTTTGAAAACATAACACTCCCATGGGTAAACACTTCTATTCATGACAGTTGTTGGTTTCAGTGTTGTGACATTTACCTTTTGACCTTCTTGGTTACATGAAAAGCAATTCTAGTCAAAGTTCTGTGATTGTGGACCATCCTTGAAAATGTCATTGAAATTGGTCAAATAACTCCAGTGTTGTTGTAAGCATAGACAGATGTACAAGAATGGCAGGTCTTCTAAATGCTGCGACTTTGATTTTTTGACCTTATAAACTGAAAATCAATTCTGTATGAAACATTGGGGTCGCAGACCATCCCAGAAAATTTCATCAGGGATTGGATAAATGGTTTAAGAGGTCATTGTGGCCACAAGCAGACAGATGGAGGAACAACTTGCTTCATTTCTCTCCTGTTGCGGTAGGATTATTGTAAATAGATGAATTGTGGTTGTAACTATCAATTAAAATTATGCTTCACAATGCTTGAATTGTGCAATTGCTCAAACACATTTTTGCGTGCCTACCTTTTGGAAAGTATATTTATGCTTAATCAGAAAACTCAATTTAGAGTTGAGCCTTTGTAAAATGAAAGGTATCTAAAATATGTTGTCCTGTAATCAATGTCTGAATACTTTATTGAGGAATTGTGTTTTTTCCCGTGTGATTTTTTTTCAGCAAATCCAGGTTCCTCTTACGAGTAAAAATACTGAACATGGAATTGGCCTAACATCCCAAACTTGGCACTCCTGAACAAATAGTCACATTTTAACTGATGCTTTCCTAGAAATTAATGCTTCTTATTTTGTACAGTATATGTATTAATTCCTTACATAAATGTATTACTTCTGTTAATTGTGTCTTATCCATATTTGATGTAAGTTTCTCCATGATCGAACAAGCTTCATGGGAGTGCACATCTCGGTTTTTTAGCAGCATAGTTTCTTCATAGGGCAACCAGTTGACTTTTCATGAAGTGATACCCATTTAATCGAACCTGAACAAATCAATGCTCATTTCATTGACTCTGGAGGATGATGGGCTCAGTTGACCCCTGAACTCTTAACCTTCGACTAGATAATTCTTCAAGAAGACCACACTGATGAAATGCCAAATGCACACAATAAAGTCTATTTTTCTTACAACTTAAGCATTACATAGATAAACATATAATCAGTGTTTCAAAATCTAAATTACACATTTGAATATTGCCTGCAGATAAAATTAGCCAAAAAAACGATTTCTACAGAAATACAATTACACCGTCTGTCTTGCCAGAGATAATGAATCTCTGGGCTCTCACCTTATTAAAGTAAAGCGCTGTACATAACTAATTTAAATACTGTGTACAAGTACATATATTCATACACACAAACAATGTATTTGTATTGTGCGTGGGGGGGGGGGATAACATGCAGGAAATTGCGTCGGCGAACAGGCATGGGTAATTACGGCCAGGGCAATCCCTGTCAGAGAGAGAGAGGCATGATGAACTGCTGGGAAATACTTAACCTCTTCCCTTAAAAAAGGGAGGCTGTTCGGGTGGCTGGAAGGTTATGAAAACTATATTGAGCTCATCCGCCCAGTTTCCTTTTCCTCGTCACAGACCGGCAGTGCCTTGTGCAGGTCATACATTCACGGAGGGGGGGGGGGAGGGTGGGGGCAGGTTAGGTAGCTTTTTTCTGCTGACCTTAAAACAAATATATATCCAAGGGGGCATTCAAATGCATAACCTCTGACTAAGTATTTCTTAAAGTGAGAGGGGATGAATTCACTTGGTGGTGCGGGTGCCTGATACTCAGATACACATGCCAGAGTTGGTAATATTTGGCTTTTAATTACCCCACACAGTTGTCTGCATAACTGAACAGTCCATAGTTGTATACAATAGGGGTAAGATTTACGATGAAATTTCCACTAGTTCCACAATGACACGTGTTTATGTTATAATTAGTTCCGAATATAAAACTGTGAAGCTCCTTGTAAGGATGCCAATAGCTCAGTTGACACAGGATTGTAGGAACAGCACATATCGATACTGAATTTACATTTTCTACAAACTCTGTTCAAGCTATCACATTGACCCAAAACTGTCAATAGAGCTGGGAATCTGTAGCAATTATGCACATCAGGTGACTGCGTACTTTGTATTGCATTTTTTTAGCAGTGTGTAAAGTTGTGTTAATATTCATCCATCTCCAGGAGCCTACAAAGGGTGGCTGCAGCAGCAGCACAGGCTTGCAAAAGCCTCACAAATATTCCAAGGACCACAGAGAAAAACCAACCAAGGACTCGAAAGAGCACAAGGGCTCCGTCAAAGAGCCTCACTGGGATCCAGGCAAATTTGTCAAGGAGCCACCCAAGAGGCCCAAAGAGGTTGTGGGACGCCCCTCCAAGGAAGACGCCCGTGGTGGCGGCGGTGCCAGCGGCACGCCGACGATGGCCTTTAAGGAACCCAAGCCTCTGCACAGCGAACACAAGTCCAGTGCTGCCGCAAGTAGTGGCAGCGGCGGCAGCAGCAGCGCTGCCTCAGCTTCTGCTGGAAGCGTCGCCATTGGCGGCAGTGGTGGCTACCAGTCCGAGTCGAGATCTGGCTTGGCCAAGCGCTCGGCCGTGGTGGAGCAAGAGGAGCTTGTGGCCAAGAAGAGGAAGAAGAGCACTTCGGATTCGTCAGCCAAGACCCAGACGGCGGCTGCGTCTCCCACGGCCGTGGAGAGGCGGCAGGCCAAGGCATCGGGGAAACCGGCCGGCAGGACGAAGGGAGGCGACGCGGAGGCCGTTGCTCCCGAGAAGAAGAAGGCGGCACCTCCACCACCGCCGCCGCCGCCGCCGCCGCCGCCACCACCACCACCCACCGTTGAGGACCCCAATGACTCGGAGTTTGAGGAGGACAACAGGTCGACCAAGTCAGAGGTGAGGCGTTTTGTGCCATGCTTTGTGCGGTGAAAGTCACACAGCCCCTTCAAACATACACTCCTTTGTCACATTTTAAGTTTGATCTGGGTTATTGTCTTTTCTCCCTTGTGCCGATTTCTATCAGTGTTGTTATATTTGTCTTGTTCATGTTTTAACGCGTTTTTACAGCTGCATGTGTGTGCATCGTTATGTGTTCTGTGTGTGTATGTCTACATATGCCCCCATGATAGATGGTTACAATTATTTGAAAATATCAGATGAAGTTCGTGTCTCCCTACTGAAATGTGTGTGAGGTTGACGATCATTTCTGTTGATGGCCCTGAGCTACATTCCTGTTTAGAAAGCTAAGGCTCTCCTTAGGACAAGCACTTTGGACTTTCCACAGAGTTAGATTCATTTAATCGACCCTGGGAGGGTAATGGGAGGGTGGCGAGTCAACCTTTGACCGCGATTCAGACTCCACAACCTTCCGTTTGCGAGTACAGCGCTCTGAACAAAGCGGCACCTATATGACCAATTAACCGCCCTTGCCCAGTGCCGCGTTTGTGCATGGTCTAACTGAAATATTCTATAGATATTCACAAATCTGACCTTTTCTAATACTGCAATGTATTCTTAATCTTGTGTACATCTGACGTTCTACTGTAATAGTTATTTTTTATATTAGACAAAACAGTAACAAAATTGCAATATTTCAGTGAACTGACCATAAATATTATACGGGTCGTTTTTTTCTTCATATTATTCCAATGGGTATATGAGTTTTCATTGTATTCATTTCCAGAATTGAAAGAAGTACACTGACAATTTGCATCACCTCATTGTCTTGTTACTTATTCACATTTCTCACTAACATTTACCATATAATTTTTTACATATTAAAGATGCTCGAGTGAGGTGAGTATCAAATACTGTTGTGATTGCTTGCAATGTTGAAAGAGTCGTGTAATGTCCCCTATTCTTATCACCTGGACTACACAGTAAATGAGACATTGCATGTCAGCTGTGCTTATCGGCAAAGCCCATGAATAAATCATGGTTGTTTGTATTCATTACCCTCGTGATGAATGGTACATGTGTAATGGTCGTATGAAATTGTATGCATCTTGTACATATGTGCGTGAAATTCAGAAATTGAGAATTTAGCATCGTAATGGACTTAGGAATTGTGTGTGACTATCAAAACATGTTGTATTCTTGGTTCTTTCGGTAAAGTCACGTAGAAGGGAAACAATAAAATAAAAAAAATATATAAAACAATAACATTCTCACGACGTTTCGACTGCAACACAAGCAATCATCATATTGTTGTGGTTTTCACACCTGATGATGTTTGCTAGTGTTGAAGTCGAAACGTCGTGAGAATTGTATTGTTTTATATTTTTATTATTTTATTGTTTCCCTTCTACGTTGTGACTTTACCGAAAGAACCAAGAATATGAATCCCTGCAGTCACGAAAGCTTTAAATCAAAAACCTGTTGTGTTGCCTATTTACTTGCCTTAGCATTAGGGGGTAACATGCATTTCATTTTCTCTGTGCGCACGCAGTGAACGATGTGCAATTTTTCATGTATTTCTAACCAAGCAATTTTGAAGCGATGTCGTTATATTAAACAGCAGTCATTTTTCATAGCACGTGCATGGTTAACCATCCCATCGTGAGGAGTAATTGTTGTTTTCAAAGCCGGAGGGAGAACTTTAAAAAGTGCAATGCTTTCCTTGTGTGTTAATGACACTAGCCTAACTGCAGACCTTTCCCTAATGAAAACACGAGTCTCTGTTAATTTTCCATTTCCGGGCCTCAGCCTGAATGCCGCAATGCCAATTAGGTAGTGCCATGTAAAAAAAAGAGCAAAATGGTTAGCCATAACAATGAGGGAGGGAATGTGCGAAGGTGAAAGTAAGGGACAGCTGGGGGAATCAGAAAGGGATTTTGCGTGTGTCGTTTAATAGGGAATGGAGGTTGCACGCACTGCTAAAGACCCAGCCATCTAAGTTTGATTCTCAGCCGCAGCTATAACATCAGTAGCGAGTGGTATCAGAATTTATCGCTGGTCAACTATAAGGTGACCGCGGGGCTTAATTGAGTATCTGGTGCGGTGTGTAAATGTCTGCATTGGGGAGGCAGGCGGCCGAACATGGGGATGGTAAGGCCATGCCCTCGTGTGTTGTTCTGGCCTTGGTGGGTACTCGCGAACAATGCTTTCACCATCAGTCGATATGGCTATAAAGCAGGGATCTTTGCATATTTGTGTTTCATTCAGTGTCAATGCGATGATGATGATATAGAGCTGGGCGAGGGTAGGTTGGAGTGCTTTTTGTAAAACTGAACTTAATACTAAAAAGCAAGTGCCTAAAGTAGAACATTTTTCATCAATGTTTATTTCCTGCCATGGCATGTGAACCAGAGATGTGGACATTGTCAAATAAAACTGAAAAGTGTGCAGAC
The DNA here is from genome assembly GCF_048934315.1 of Petromyzon marinus. Classification (NCBI taxonomy): domain Eukaryota; kingdom Metazoa; phylum Chordata; class Hyperoartia; order Petromyzontiformes; family Petromyzontidae; genus Petromyzon; species Petromyzon marinus. The sequence continues at coordinate 22,689,073 of NC_133667.1, read as the reverse complement.
AACTACGGGGAGATGCAAGCTTAGAATTACACAGAGACTGTAAGAACAACACGTGGATTATAGAACATACACAGAGTTGAGACAGTGATTTTTAATCAAAAATAAGTGGGCTTTGAAAGATCACATCCCTAGACGGGATGATGTCTGGTCGTCGAGAATAACAACAGTGGAACAATGAATGAGATCAGCTGATGTGCAGGTGATCGGTGCATCATTATACTGCAGTACTATGAGCGTTGATGATGGATTGGGAAAGCATTCATCTCGCAGTGGCTTTATCATGGCAATGTACGGTGGTGCACATGCATATTGTGTCTGACGTGTGCGGTATATGGTTTTTTTTCAAATGTGTAGGTATGGTGTGCGTGTGTATTAATGCACATTACGTGTCTCCGCACTCCGCGGTGTATGCACGCGCGGAGTGTGTGCTCGCGTGCACGCATTGGGGTCACAGGGGCAGCAGCAATGAAGTGCGTGCGGTGGAATTGCAAAGGCTCGAGAGTGAGCGAGAAAGTGGTGGGGATTGGGAGTGGCGCGGATTGCGTGGAGACGGTAGGGGTTTGGGGGGGAAGGAGCGAGGTTGGTGGCTAGGATTGGCATGGCGTCGGAGGAAAACAGGTTAGGCCTGGTAGCCGATTTTAATTTCCGTCCCGTGAAGTTACACCGCTCGTCGGCGAGGGCTCGCGTTCGTGCCTTGGAACAATAGCGGCCCTTTCTCGGCGCGCCAAAGTCAATAGCGGCAGACGGCGCACGCCGGGTCCGCCTTGCCCTCCCCCTCCCACGACTACAGCAGCAGCAACAACGGTGGTGGTGGTGGTGGTGGGGGGCACGTCGCTTCTGTGTGCGGTTAGGCGCTGGCACGGGAGGTGTGCCCACGCTCGAAGCGAAGCCGCTGGGCCATATTAAAAAGGATCAGATTTATAGTGAGCTTTTAAATATCAGTTTCTGCAAGTGAGATCTGTTGGTGGTTTTTTTATTCAATTAGGGGAATAATAACAATAATAACTGTGGCGGTTCAATGAGTGGATATGGCTAAGGCAGAGTGAGAGTATTAACACTTTTGCGATTAGAGAGATCATCATGGCGATTTAATATTCTAGCGGTTGATTTGTTTTCAAAGTCTTGAGATTAGGTCAATTGGTAGTATTATTTATTAATTTTAGTATCCCCACTTATCCACATGATTTTCTGCCGAGAGGGCATTTTTTAATTTTGATTTAAAGCTTTCGTTACTGCAGGGATTCATATTCTTGGTTCTTTCGGTAAAGTCACGTAGAAGGGAAACAATAAAATAATAAAAATATAAAACAATAAAATTCTCACGACGTTTCGACTGCAACACAAGCAATCATCAGGTGTGAAAACCACAACAAGAAAATTTGAAAAAAGTGGCGTTTTTTTAACGTCCAATTTTCTTGTTGTGGTGTTCACACCTGATGATGATTGCTTGTGTTGCAGTCGAAACGTCGTGAGAATTTTATTGTTTTATATTTTTATTATTTGTATTGTTTCCCTTCTACTGACTTTACCGAAAGAACCAAGAATAGAATATTTTTTAGGCAAGGTATGTTTAATTCATTCTTACATCTAGCGTGGGGTTTTATTTATCAAGTTCTAATCCAATTTTCTTAATGCTGTGAGATGGACTGGCTTATACCTCAAAGTTAATAAATTTGAGAAATGTCAGCTAAGGTAAATATGTTATGCTTAACAGTAATCATATTTACCCCAGAGCTATTACATTTAGAACATAGTGTGGTTTATTTCTCGATTACTGAAAGCAATCCAAGGACTTGATTATAATCGTTTAGAAGAAAACGTGAATGACGGTGTTCATTTACTGCAAGGATTTCAACAAACATGTTATAATTCATTATGTTTACAACTAACTAAAGCAAAAAATGCATTAAACACACAATCATAAAATATAATTACAATCAGGTTGATAATTGTTTTTTTTTACCCTTTTTGGCGCACGTGCGCCTTTTGGCGTCATCTGGTCCAACACCATGTGAGACTGGGCTCAAAGGAAAGCTGTCTCGGGTGTGGACCAATCAATTTCAAGGACAGTGCATACATTATCAGAGTTATGTTTTTTTGTTTGCATTCTGACCGCAGGTATTGTGGCCAATGCAAACATGACTCCTTGTAAAAAAAGGTGTCAGTTTTGTTGCCAGATAAAAGGGTAAAAAAACAATTATCATATTTTGCTACTGGCAAAGGAGGTTCCAATGGTACAATCAGGTTCTTTGTATTTCACTGTTTCGTCAGTTATAATTTTTGTTTCAAACTTGAGGATATTTTAGCGCCCAGCTATGTTGGCATATTTAAATCGGCTTTATATTATACAGTATATGGAGATAAAGTAATAAACCTGTCTGTCATTTATTAAAAAAAAAAGTCTGAACAATGATCTTTGTTAACCCGATCTGTTGGCGATGTAGCAGAGCTCATCTTGCCTCAATTTATCAACTAATATTACTTTTTTAAGTCCACCATGCATGCGTCAAATCGTCTGTTTGAGCATAGCTTTACTATGTTTTTAACTTGCATGCAAATTGCGCACGGATGTGCCATTTAGGCTCAGAGGAGTGAACAAACCTGTGAACAAACTTAAACGTAAGAATACCATACTAATGAAAATGTAAAAGTGACACAAGAAAGCATATCTCATTAATCGAATTGCTCGGAGGGTGAGGGTGAAGAATTGTTAGACGTCCTTACTATTTAATGCAATAGGTCACATCCTAGATGTAAACGTGTCTGTACGTATCCACGTCATACGTTGCATATCCATAACCCGAATTCCAAAGTCTGGGCCGTCTGGGCCGTCTTGGCTGATGAGTTTTGAACGTGACATTCGGCCACTACGTATAGTGGACGTCTGCTAGAGGCAGCCACCGCAGGGCACACAACGTATACAGCAGACGCCAGACAGCTCCTAAAGGCGGTCATATCTCCATAATGTGTAATGTTCTTGGAGGAGAACAAACTTTTTCATGATGTTTTTTTTAAACTAACCTTTAATATTTTCTTCCCCCCCCCCCCCCCCCAAAAAGCAATTTTCTGTAAGCGGCTTCTCATTTAAAATGTACTCGGAACTCTCTTCAATTCCGAGGAAATTTCCATGCATTACGTTGATATAAGTGAATATGCTGACATGGCTGTATAGTTTTTTTTTATGAGTCACGGGAAGCGAGCAAAAGCCCCACGCTTTCTCAGAGCACGCTCGCTCGTGCCAGGTGTTCCTGGGCATTTTGTTGACAAGCTCTAGCCCCTCGCGGTATCCGTCAGTGAGCAATATTATTTCCTTAGTTAAATAACCTTTTTGACATATAACTCTTCCCGTCCCCCCACCCCGCCGTAAATAGAGCAAGGCCATGGAAACAATTTTAACTCCGGGTCCTCCGGTTTTTCCCTCCACATTTAGAAACGTGCATTGAGAGTATGTTGATCATTTTTGGTGCCATTAATGTCCAAATGATGGGCCACTTTTTGTTGAGCTTTCATTTGTGGCCAGGTCGCTTCTGAAAAATACGTTAATACTTCAATGGGCTATGTCTGCTAGTATGGGGATGATTTAGTGTTGTTTTTGTATGTGTTTGGGTGATTTGTTTACCTTATACTTTGCACGACTGTGATGTTTTTACATTGTTTGTTGTTGTAACGTTCTTATCCGCCCCGACTGGACATGTGTGAAAAAGAGCTTTACAGCTCATCGGATTCCTCGAGTATAAATAAATATTTTTATTTTGATATTACTTAATCATCAAGTAACCCAGAGTTGGTGTGTATTTAAAACCCCCCAAAAAGGCGTTTGTTTGGCGCACGCATTCGTGGTCTAAATTATCGTAAACTGATTCAGCCTTTGGCATGCGTCATGAACTGACTGACGGTGGGCGATCAGTGACGGGGGCCTCCATTGCCGGCCATACGGAGAGCAGCGGAGCTCATTAAAGTTGGGAATATATTAGTCGCACTCGCTCGTGCTTACTCACTGCCTGCCGGCGCATATAAATCCGCGACCCCCCCACACCCCCCCCACTCCACACCCCCCCCAACTCCACATCCCCCCCAACTCCACATCCCCCCCACTCCACACCCCCCACTCCACACCCCCCCACTCCACACACCCCCCCCCCCACTCCACACCCCCCACTCTACACACCCCCCACTCCACACACCCCCCACTCCACACACCCCCCACTCCACACACCCCCACTCCACACCCCACTCCACACCCCCCCCCCCCACTCCACACCCCCCCACTCCACACCCCAACTCCACACCCCCCCAACTCCACACCCCAACTCCACACCCCAACTCCACACCCCCCAACTCCACACCCCCACTCCACACCCCCCAATTCCACACCCCCCCCCACTCCACACCCCCCCCCCACTCCACACCCCCCCACTCAACACCCCCCAACTCCACACCCCCACTCCACACCCCCCCACTCCACACCCCCCACTCCACACCCCCCCCCCACTCCACACCCCCCTAACTCCACACCCCCCTAACTCCACACCCCCACTCTACACCCCCCCACTCCACACCCCCCCCACTCCACACCCCCCCCCCCACTCCACACCCCCCCACTCCACACCCCCCCACTCCACCCCCCCCCCACACCCCCCTACTCCACACCCCCCCACTCCACACCCCCCCCCCCCCGGAGTCTGTCAAAGTTGGATGCGTGAATCACGCTTCCGCGTCAGACGCTCGCACTTTTCACGATCGCTTCGGTACAAGAGTGGTGACCGTACAGTGCGCCCACAATTGAACTATATAGCAAGTTACCCATTAAGTTGTTTCATTCGCTCGGTTGTTTACGAGTTGAATCACTTCATTGAACAAACAAACACAAACATGATTCGATAGCGAAGTGACAAAATATGTTTGACAGCTCTTTGAAAGTTACAGCAGTTTTCTTGTATACATTGTGGATATTTTTAACCTGTTTATATGTACTAAATAATTACCCATCGTTTCCGCTGACAATTATGATGAACGCGCTTTTAGACAGGGGAAACTTCGAGTTTCAGTATTCTGCTTGCAGGAGAGGCTCCTGCTGCTTCGGATCCTGTGGCACATTTCTGATTGTCGTCATTTTTATGAGTAGGAGGAAACCACAGTGTCTGGAAAATACGCGCACGCACACAAATGGGGTGACACAAGTCTGCACAAATAAGCCATCAACGACTTGCTGCATTCCTTCGAAAGAGACACTTCATAACCGTGCGAGTCCAAGAGTCGTGACAATTACAACGTTTGCACGATCCACCAAGCCCCTTCTTCAGTGCTATCCTTGAATGAAAGTCCTGCAGTTTAATTCAATAGCTTTTCAGCCTCTCAAAATAAAGAATTGTCAGCAGCATGATTTGAAGTACCAGATCGCTGAAAATTCTAACTTGTACAGTGCTGCTGTACGAAGTGCCTTTTGATAAGTGTGGCCTTATCGGAACCACAATAACTCATCGGAGACTTACAGTGACAACGGCTGGGTTGATTGCACAGAGTTAACTGACTTTGAACATTATTCCCAAAGCCTCATGTGCCTGCTAATGCTGCATTTCTGTAATTAAATCGATTCATTGACATTTCTTCTTCATCAACTGCATGTTTTACTTCACATTAAAAACTCATTATTCGCTAATGTGAAATTTGATATAATAACAAATTAACTTATATTCTGTATCTCCACGTAACAATACGTTTTAGTATATCAGTCTACTGATCTAGAGCATGTTTTGGTAAGATATTTGCCAATAAACTAACATAAAATAGAATAAAAATTGCGTGGATTAACAACGTATGTGGATTCATTTGGTTTACATCATAACTTGCATTCAAACCTGGGATGTATTTCTCGTAAGGCTGGAAAGCTGCTCTTGATTTAATTGTATGCACTTGTAGCAATGCTAAACTTTTAATCAGGCAAAACAGCCCTATAAAAATAGTCTGACTGTGACTTTTGGAAGCTTTTTTTCCTGCTGTGAAATGCTTACAGAGCAATTCTTTGTAGAGTTTGGTTGTGGATCACCTTGATCACAATTCTGCTCTAGGATTATCGGCAGATGCACGCCTGTTTCTAATTACAATTGGTTGCAGCTGCCAGCTGCCACAGTCAGACATGGTCGGCTGTCCGCCACTGTTTTTCTTACTTGCGGATATTTTCCTGACTGCCATTTCAGGGACATTTCTTATTGCACGGCTGTCAGGAGGCTCCATTCTTTGAAAGCAAATTCAGTTTGCCAATTGAAGCTTTTTTTTACGAGGTGGGCTCAAGGCCACAGAAGTCAGGATGCAAATGGTCAAAAAATAAATCCGGTAACGTGCCTTTCCACAGGACACACAGAGGCCTGCCAAAGACATTGATGTAACGATGCAGCAGGCTGGCACACTACATACCCCACAAAGCCCACTGTATTGGACTTTAGTCAGTTTTATACAATCCCAAGATACAAAAAAAACTATGCAGGCTCCTGGCAGAAAACTTCATTTGCAGCGTACTTATATAAATAAAGGTCTAAATAAGACATTAGTTATGATAATGCACTGTTATGATTGCACTACTGGCTGCTTTGAAGCTTCTGATTATTGTCATGTAAGCTGATTTGTTAATTTGCAGAGATTACCCATGTCATTGTAAAAAATAAGAATGTCTGTAATTTTGGCCAGATGTTTTTTTTTTAGGGGAAGAGTTGAAAATGTTAGCCGCTTCAATAGCAAGTATTTTGAAAAATGAGGTTACAATTCCATTACCTAGGCAATGCAAAGTTACCCATCACGGTTTCATTTGTATGGTTAAGATAGGACAATATCATAATCAAAGCACAATCAATATAAGACCGTGGTTTACCGAGGTCGAATGTAGCCAATTGTAAGGTGAGAAGTCAACATTTTATAGAGCACCATAACACATCCACCCAATGTCAGGCTCATTTTTAAGTCTCACTTTTCTATTGTAAGCATCTACTGTATTGGCACAAGTTCACTGTTTTTAGAGGTGAGTTGAATACATAAGTTTGATACTAAGGATACTGGAATACACATAAATATTGATAATAATTTAAAGCCCTTTGTAACTCCACTGCCAGTTGAAGGTGTCACTAGGCCGTGTCTGTCATGGGGGTTCGTTGGCCATACTTCACGCTGATCAGTGCGGGTTGGAGTAATGTCCAACTCCGGAAATGTTTTGGTAATATATAAAAGGGAAATTTGTGAATACGTGTGTCTGTTCTAAATGTTTAGCATACTTCCCGACATGCAACAAACTTGAAATTTGGCATGTGGGTAGCTTCCAGACTGTACACAATGAAAAAAGTATAAAAATAGACTTTTGAATATATTGGGGGGGGGGGGGCACAATAATGGATATATTTTGCACGGCAAGTGAGTGGTGATGTCACGTCTGTGATGTCACCCGCATGCGGCAGCGTCACGGAGTGTGCCTACTGACGTCACGCATCCCCCCCCCCAACCCTCCGCGTAGGCAGGAAAGAATTCAAGTCTCGGGCGAAGCCGGGTAGTAAAGCTCGTCAGTCATATGCCAGTATTTTGCACGAGGGTAGTGAAGAAAATGAATATTTTATAACGGAAATAAAGAAAGCACTTTTAATCTGGAATACTGTTTTTGAACCAATCAGGAGACGCCATGAGATGGAAATAGATCCCGCGTCTTTGGTTGTGTGCCGTGTGAAGAGACTCGAGTGATGTCGAACACACGAAGTGGGAGTTTGAGACATCTCTCTTTCCCACTGTCCCGCTGGTGCCAACTGTGGGAGTAAGATGCACATTTTTCTCTACAGTTGCACATGGCACGACATTAATTTGAGCTGTGGTGAAGCTTAATAATATTCACCTGAAATGTACACTTTTAGAATATTCTTGTAAAGAAAGTACCAGCTACTTTTCTGTTATTGAAATAGTTTCATGGATTTTCAGAGCACAAATTAAATATACAGTATACAGTATATACACATGTACCATGACTAGTCTGAGGATATTGGTTCAAATTAGTGCTTTAGGGACCATTCGCAGGTTAAGTGAAAAAATAAGTTTTTAAAAAGAAAATTGCAATATTTGGTATTTTCCTCATAGAAAATATGAAAATATCATTTAATTACACACATTTTTTCTAAATGCTAGATTTCATATTCATATTAAGGTATTATATTTCTTCCCATCTTTTTTGCCGGTTGGTTAATTTTATGCTAAAATGCACTTTGGCCAAATGATTTTTTTTATTAAGAAATGCATCCCGATATTCCAGGAAGTGATCGTATTAAGGTCCACTTAAAAGCCAAAACAAACACCGTAACGCTTCCAAACCACACTGCAGTTGGCAGGATGCGGATGAGTTGGAGAGCACGCATGCATAAGCCACCCTGACACAGGAAAGCGAAGTCATTTTCTGGCTTGCATGACCCTCACTGGAAAGAGCCCCGGATGTTGTTGAAAGATGCATGCTGTCACTTTAGAAAGATGCTGTCACTTTAGAAAGAAAATGCTCGAGAGTAAACTGTCTGAAGGATGGTACTTTTTTGACAGGGTTCAGAAGATTGAAAGCAGGATATTATACACCGTCCGTTTCCTGCACATACATGCGTGTTCACGCCTGCGTATATGTGCACAATAATTGTAACCTAAATTGATATTCTACATGTGCAGCATTGTAAAGTAATCCGCACGAGATGAAAAACACACTGGCTAGGCATCACCTTTCAGATGTCAGTGCAGTGAAATAAATGATGAAGATTCAACATTGGGATTCAAGTAATGCCATTTAAATTTTGTTTTTTTTTATCAATAAAACAAAAAGGAGACTTTCATAATAAAAAGCTTCCTAAAATATATTTGTTCCTTTGCTTTCATTTCTATATGTGAAACACTACATTACATGACAAAAGCCCATTTTTCTGAGCTGCCATTGTGAAGAACAATGCTCATGTTTTAGGGGGTTAAATAGAAAAGAAACTTACTCTTTGGTGACTGAGCCTTTTTGTTAACATCCCAAATATAATACGATGGAACTGAAACTTTAATAACACCACATTAAAATCTTAATGAAATGTCATCACATCTTAAAATTTGCATTACAAGTTGGCTCCACATATACAGGCTTTGTTCGTGATACATCTTAAAGTCTGGAGCTAGTTATTATAGATTATCATTATACCAACTCTCACCAACATATATTTCGCTGTGGGAACAGAGGCCATGTTTTTAAGATCAGTGGATTGGCTTTGATGAGATGAGGAGACCATTTTGCGGCTATTTTTTTGGATCGGGGAAAACGTTTTAATTTATTGAAGTCACAGGGGACTTGGCTCTTGATGTTTCTGGATTTAATCACAGGTATCCAGTTGCAATATAATAAAATAACGACATCTGCAAATGCTATATGGTCATTACAGCTTCAAACGGGTTTTTAGAAAACACTGAAATAACTCAAGTTGGCATGTAAGCATTGCGACTTTTTATTTTTCCATTGAGTAAAAATGGATAGGCCCGTAGAATGTTGGGAGCTGATGTTACATTTATTTTTAAATGAGATGCAGAGATTTAAAGTGGCTTATATGTATTCATCATGCCAAATGCATCTCTGTTGTGGTCATAACGTGGCTTGAAAAGTGCCCTCCTAAAGCTAAGGTTTTGAACTTCAACATACTTCATGTTTCCATTTCTTCAGTCATTCATCCTGTCTTCACGGAGGCTGTTAATGGCTTTATAACCCCGATATACACACATAATGTTGCAAATGTCTCCTTACCATACAAAAGAAAATAATAAATGTGCTAGTCTTTAAAAAGCAGGGAACTCAACAGCTTGTAAATTCTTATGAATTATTTCCTATAATTTAGTAATTTTTGCAAAACTAAAAAAGAACAATGCCTGCCATCCACTGTAAATAGAATGATAGAGAGCAGGCATGCTATCGTCTCTTGGTGTCAAGTCATTGTTGCACCATATGAATTTACCTGGGACTTGATTGCTACCAGTAAACCAGAGTTTACTTGGGCCACCCTTGCAAAAGAGATTGTGAACCTTTACGTAAAGGGTGCCAATTTAGTGACTGATGTATTCTTCATCCCACTGTAATGCAAAGTCTGCTCCCAAGGGAAGGCAGTTTGTGTTCCTGTGCTATTGCTTGTCCAATTTAACACATGTGGCTTGATTGACGCAAGAGTTCCACGACACAGATGCAGAGAATTAAAATATTTCCAACGCATGACTGCCTGCGGAAGACCAATTAGTCCAGCAATGCTATGTTACTGTAACCACGTACGCCAGCATGCACCTTTGTGTGTGTGTATACCATACGGATTGCATGACTAAACAAAACGCATCGTGAAATGTGCATGCTGGACGTCAGTGGAATTATTACAATAAGATTTTATTATTCGTGGCGTGCTCCCATAAGCCAGCACTGTGGAAGCAAGGTTTCTGGATAAAAAAACACATTTCACGTGTGCTGCGAAACTCCCAGTTTACGAGGCTGTGATGTGGCTAGAAGATGGCAGTACATAAATGGCTTCCTGACCACTGGCCACGGTGGCAAGCTATTAATACCTCACCTGGTATACAGGAGGTATGTGGTCGTGGGTTCCAGCCCCACCCCGTCGCTTGTATATTTGAATTTTGCATGTTTTCCCACCTGATGACGGACACTTGTATTGCGCCCGAAACGTCGTGATTTATTTTATTTTATACCTACGTGACTTTACTGAAAGAACCAAAGAGTATAGGTCAAGAGGAGGGAAATAATAAAGAACCAAGAATATGAATCCCTGCAGTCACGAAAGCTTTAAATCGAAAAGTCAACAGGAGTTGCACTTAGGATAAACTGCCCCTGTCTTAGGAATATGGCATTTCCACCAAGGCTGCTAATGGAGATGAGCACCACCCAATGCTTTGTTTGTCTTTAGTTTGTTGTCCTCCGATTAGCACGGTTGGTTACGTATGGTGCGAAAGAAGTTCAACATACATACATCCTTACCTGCACCTCTCATTAGCCATGATTAGCTATGCACAGTGCGAAAGAATTTCAACACACGCAATGCTCTTTTGAGCAGCAGGGAGACACTGACCATCCGAGTGCATGGATGTATATTTGCAATGAGTGAGCTGCGAGCCTCGGGGTTATCTCGCTGTTGGCGGGGTCATGGGGTGAAGCCTGTTGGTGGTAGCATCGTGGCTTTTAGTGAAGCTCTCATAAAAGGAGCATGGCTTGGTCTCTTGCTAAATATGTTTTGACACCTGTGTTTTGTAAAGGTTGTAATGTTAACATGACTTCATTTGTCTCACGAATGAAACATTAAGAATATTCATGCCTTTTGTCCATGTTACGGTTGACCTAAAACTTCAACTGTGTTGTTTGCCTCCACTATGGTGTTCCAAGGGTTTAAAGTAACAACGTATTTTTCCCACGTCTTTTATTCTTGGAAAAGGTGATGGACCAGGAAGTAACCTCGTTCTACCCAGCTGCTTATCCTGTGTCTCTGCCAATAAAATAAAAACCCACGGAGCACGACGAAGCCAATTCAAGTGCAACACCAAACATTTTCCTTGATGGTTTTTTGTATGGTAATTGATGGCCATGGTGAAAGTATCACAGTTTACACACTTGCAAGATTGGTTTAACCTCAAGTGGTCATCCAAGATCCTATGCCATAGTCCTATTGGCCCAGTACCTCAAGTCACCCACCCTCCTCCTTTGTATGTGTATGTATATACATCTTTTTTTTATTTCACCCTATTTGCACCATGTGGAAGGGGCAGCTTAACTGAAGAGACAGCCACATACCAGATGGCAACATTGATTTATGTGGCCACCCATGGACCTTATCACTCTGCTAATGGTGTTGGGGAACAAACAGTGTTCAGTGAATCACATCAAAGCCACTGGGCAGACGGTTGCCTTTACTTTTTACAGACCTGTGGTTTTGGCAGTGTCTCTTCAGAGGAGTTGAAACCATTGTATGGTAAATTCGAAAGTGTGGTGGAGTGGGCTGTTGCTTTGGCTGGCGCACTGCTCTGCGGCCTCGTCTTAATGCTCTGTGCATATGTCGCGGTTTGTCTGGTGCAGCCTTCCCCTAGGTTGACTCAGCCTAAACTGAGTACCTGTTGCGATGGGAGACCACCGGTGGGTGGGTGGTGGTATTACTGCCACAATAGACACTTGCCAATAGTACTCGCCACATTGTCCTAACTAGTCTAACAAGGGGAACCATTGTATTCGTGTTTGCAAGGAAGCCTTTGTGTTTAGCTGGTTATATGCTTTTTCTGCGTAAAACTGTGCTTCACTTGTTTTTGGTGCATGTAGTTGTGCACGAACAAATAGCACGTACGTCTTTGCATAATAAATGCATTCCTAATATTCATCAGGAATGGATTTTTTTTCATTCTCTAAAGCGATTACTTGATAAGAAGTAGATTGGGATGTGTTTCTTAATATGGCCAATGCAGAGTATTGTTTTGCAGTGGATTGTTGGGGGATGTTTAATGCGCATAAGTAGCTGTCAAAAAAGTATCTCTCTTCCGTCCCTCCTGGGTTCCATATCCAACGTCCCATGTGGTTGGTTGACTGCATGGCGCGTGTAATGCATGGTGCACAATTCAGGAAGAATAAAAAAAAATAACATCTCCTTTAGTCCTTAATGATGGTGGATTGAAGTCTGTGTAATGGTAATTCCTTAATTTTTTTAATATCTACTTAATTTCGGATGTTTCATTGCGGACGACAGCAATAACCTAAGTTCTTGTGTTTAAGTCAGTTCGTAGTGGCTCAGTGATCAAACAGTTCTTGGGTGGTGGTTATCTCTTTTGCTGGCTCAGCTAATGGTAGAAAGTCCACATTTCTATGTTTGGGACTTGGCCATCCTTTCATTTTTTTTCTGCTGGGTTAACCTCAAAGCCACAATTAAACAGCTTAATTGTAATGTGCACCGCTACATATGCGTTATTTATGAATAAACATGTAATTACTTGATTAGTAAAAACTGTAGATTCAGATTTATGGCTCTTGACATCACCACAGTTTCATATTTTTTTCATATAAAAGGTAAACGCTTAAATGAAACGTTTACTGTAAATAACTTTTATAGACCTATTTATATATTTTCCGTACATGAACAGTACTTTTTTAGAATGCATTGCTGTTGTGAGATTTGTTTTGGTGTCGCTAGTTAGAAACATATGTATAACATTTTAATCTCACATACCAAGTTCGATTTCTGGCTATGGATAAAATCAGTGCCGAGATATCTCATCCACATTGACTGGCGTATTGATGTATGGTCAAAAACCCCTGTGGCTGGCATAGCATGGAAGTCTTCATTCAGCAGTGGATAATGGATTGGTAAATCATTATTATTTTTCCTAGTAGATAAAGGTTTCAGTCCTTGATTATCGTATCTTTTGAACACCCTTTACATCTTTCATCTATGATTTTCATGTCTTGGTACTCCATAGGAGCTCAGGTATGTAGCAGCACCTGGTGCATTCCTGTGCGGTGTCGAGGTGACCTGAACACTAAGGTAGTCTCTTTAGACACAAACTAATAATCAAATCCATAAGCAAGCTGTTGGAACGTGTCAGCTTGACGTGTTCACCGTTTTAAAGATCATGGATTCGATCCTGAATCTGCACAATCGTGCCATCAGCCCCGTTCCTTCGCCCTCTCCAGATGTCTTTCTGTGGCACCCAGACATTAAACGTCTTCCTCACAGTGGGGAGCCGGTGGGTTTACATGTTTTGCATAAATGAGGGCCATTAGACAGTTTTAAAGAACCCCCCTGAAGTGCTCATACCTAGCGCTCTGGGCTTCTTAACCTTGAGGAATGGTGGATGTATGCCACTTTGTCTCAATCACAACACGTTCTCCCCAATTTCATTCACCCTCCTCCCTGTGTATCTACCCTCAACCCTTGTCTACTTTCCCTTGCGGCATCTTGTACAGCTGTCAAGAGTTGATCCTCCGCAAAGAGGTGGCAGATAGTATTTAACAGATGGCAACAAATGAATGCATGCATCCTTTGTTCAGCGAATGCTAGACAAAGTTTCGTGATGCGAGTTTTTTTTTTAATCTGCATACACCAAAACAATGTTCGTAATTGCAAGTCAGTCAGTGTCTGCTAAAGAGAGCAATGGGACAGCACGAAAGTGTGATGGGGGCCCTGAGTCAGAGGTGAAAGTTCCACATTCCCATGATGTAACCAATCCCTCCAAAGGATGACCAGTGTTGACTTTCCGCAAAGCAGTGCTCGCTTTATCAACCATGGAGGGATGATGGGATTAGTTTATCCTGAACCTTTTATTTCATTTCGTAGCCTTTATAGTGTAAATATTAGACCAATAAATCCATAACAAATGTGCTTTTTTTGCTTCATGCTATTCCAGATGTGTTTTTTTATTGCTTCCTCAGAAAGTTGTTAGTGCCTTTAGGTTTTTTAAGTCATATTTTGAAAGCACCTCTAATTAGCACAGTTGGTTACGTATGGTGCAAAATAAGTTCATCATACATACATGATATCTGTTCTGATTGCCAAGTGTGATTTCTGTGAAGTTAATATAATAGTGCCATCCTGTTAATGACCAGCCAACCCTACTTCTCACTGTTTGAAGTGATTAAGTATTTTGCACAGAAGGAAAGGTTTTCTTTATCACAGCTAAGCAAATATTCATGTAAGTAGCATTTTGGTGATTAGTAGTAGACACATAGATGGGGTTAAGATGCTGTATTATAATCCATAAACGTACAATGTAGGAATAAAAACATACGTTGTATGAATATAATGCGATTATTTTTTGTACCGTTACCAAAAGGAATCGTAGTTCACTCGGGCTGCTTGTAGAGTTTTTTTTTGTTTAAAACTATTTTGTACAATTGTCTGCATGCAAATGTCAAAACGCTTTAGAGCCACGCAATTTTAATGGCCTTGGCGGACAAAGGTGCCGCTTGAAAGAGTGCTTGAGATTTATGATGGGAGACGATGAACCCCTTATAGAAGGGGCCTGGCTAAACAGAGAAGGCAGCACGCTGGGAAGAGGTCTTCACATGTCATAAATCACTTCTGCCCCTCTAGCCACACGCTAATTACCAGTGCCAGTTAAAAGCTGGACAGATTTTTTTGTAAAAATCCCCCCCCCCCCCAAAAGAAAAAACCTTGAAGAAAACGTTTGTTCAAGAGCTGCGAGGAAACTACACCATTTTGGAACACTAATTTTAAGCCAGTAATTGAAAAAAAAAGTATCCACGTTTTTAACCCTGTTAGATCACATAACATGAGTGTACGAGGACAGGTCTATGTATATTTAAACATGGGGATACTCCACTTTCAAGAAGATGTATGTAAAATAGTATTTCCTGCAGTGTCTGTGTTTTCCTCCCCATTTGAATTGTATATGCCCATTTACCAACGGGCCTGAAAGTACCGCTGCGCAGGCACGGGAATTAGACGTCTTCACCGTGCAAGTTTGTCATCATCAAGGCTGCTTGCACATGTTTATTGGCTGTTTTTTATTTATTTATTACGAGCACACTTTTGGTACTCATACAGGAATGTGGTGTAGGTAGTTTCAACGACAATTATTTACCCAGGAACACATCCCCGAGCCTAAGGACTCGTTTTAAGGAGGGTCCTACACTCAGATGTTTGTCAAATTTTATTAATGAGCGTTGGCATGTGGGAGGGAAACGGTATGCTCGTAGAAAAGCGACCACACATGCGAAAGGGGGGTGGGGTGACACTCAGCACTGCCCTCTGCTGGCCACCTCACATCAACAGCTGACAAGCTCTCTTTGGTCGTCCATCTAAATCCTAGCCAGGCCTCGGTTTGCTTAACATGCATCTGATGAGGCACAATTCTGGCGATGCGTGTTGCAGTTGATGCAATCTAATGGTGGGTGTTGCTTGCATTCAGTGCACCTTCCCGCTTGCCCTGTGTAATCCCAGCTTGAATTAAACTATTAAGCGTGCCATTTGATGTTATTAATCTCAATTTGCAATGCACGCATTAGAAATTGGGATGGAATGGGTTAGGCATATGGGTAGGTGGAAGAGTGCCACTAGTTGGTAGCAAACACTTTATTCAACTTTATGTGAATGTTACATTAGCCATAACAATGACATTTTGTTCTCAAAATGGAATTTAACTCAACATAAGATTTGGCATTTAATTTTGAGCCGCTACAGTCGACCTGCCAGCCCAGTGGGCATCATTGGCAATTGTGTCCCAGTTGCTGTGTTGCCTGGTAGTCGAGCACCTTTTTTGCCATTTTGGGGACAGTTGCTCGTGTTTTTTTCCCAACGTAACAGTGGAATAACAGTGGCTCAAGTGTGTTTAAAAAAAACCACAGCGGTGGCTATATAATACAGTTGTTATGAATATGCACACTCATCGTCTCCTTGAAAAGTTAAGAGTCAAAGTATCTCCCTGTTCAAACGAGCAAATGGGGTGCAGTGTGTTCTTTTCATTGGCAGACCCAGAAACCAATGGTGTACATTGCACATTCCATTGGTGAGAGCCACTTTCTCCATAGGCTGACCACTATTGACTTTCACCATAATAATAATGATAATAATACCATTTAATTACCCAGAAAAACTACACCGAGTCTCATAACATTTTCTGGAAGGTTCCTGCATCAGATATCCTGTTATAGGAAACCGGAGTACCATGCGTACGAAAAGATAACAGCTAAAGCTCTGCTCAGATTCAATCCACAGGTAGATATAACCCATCAAATGATCTATGGATCAAACCCATTGCCGTAATGCCACCGCCTGGACAACCTTACATCCTCTCACGCCTAGGACATCTCGTATGCACTGGTGTTCAAACATCCGCATGGTCACCAGGCTCAACGCCACTGAGCTTCCGAGATGCAATGAAATTGGGTGCATTCAGTGTGACTTGGTCCTCAGCGATGAGTACAATGTGGAACGAGGAGGGATGACTTGATGAAATTACACCTGATCAGGATATGAACGAGAAACCTTACGATCCCAAATCATGCTCTAACCACAGCACTGCCTTGACATGCACTGCTGTATATAATAATTTTTTGAAATATTTGCCGCTAATCTCTTGTCACATATAATCTATGAAATATGTACAGCATAATGAATCTCTCGTAGCCTTTGCACAGAGTCATTACACATTGGCATGAGGACTGGAAAATGCTCCCAAAAACCTGGCATTGTAACAGAAGTCGTCTCGCTGCCTGCTTTCCAGTGATCACATGGTACAATCGCGCCATAGTGGTGAGATGTTAACTACCTCACCTGGTTTACAGGAGGTCGTGGGTTCGATTTCAACCATGACGCTTGTATATTCGGAGTTTGCATGCTATGCTCGTGGTCGCGTGGATTTTCTCCAGGTCCCTCGCTCCACATTTCGAAACATGCGTTTCAAGTATTTCACTGCTAGAAATTTCCACACGAGAAGCCACTTCGTTGAGCTATCATTTGTGGCCAGGTCGCTTGTCAAAGAAAGAGCTTTATACCTCAGTGGGACTTACCTGGTAACATAAGCATAGTAAATAGTTGAAAAATAATAATTTTGGAAATGTATTGACTTTCCTTTCGAACAGTTAGCTGGCTGCACTTCCATCACCTGCCCAGTGGCAGTTAGGGCTGCACTGTCTGTTATCCATGACAATACTGTGGGGCCCAAATCAGCCTTTTAATTCATTAGAGACATGACAGCAGCAGGATCATAGCTACAGACTACGAGCTGCAAGACATCTGTGATAGTAATGTGGTGACCAATCCCGTGAGATGCCCAACGGCTCAAACATGAGCTGCTTTAAGGTACAAGAGGGAGAATGTGCTGCCCCTCCTATTCTGCTCTGGCTTGACATCATGGCAGAGGTGGGCATACCACCACTTTACCGCACCGCGTGACTAGCTGTTGTTTCACCCATTAATACTCTGCTGGATGTACACAAGGGGGGGAGGGATTGAGGATATTCGCTCATATACATACACCCCGCTCACGGTCCCCACTTAGTGGGGACAGCAAGCCCACTTTCCCCCTGCTTCTAAACCCAGATGCGTACTTTTCGGGACTGGCGTTCGCAGATTTTTATGTGCCCCCCACCTCGTGGAATGGCTTGTGTTCTGTACCGGGCTCCTATTGAAATACAATAACAAAAAGATAACTTGCTCCTTTTAACTGCTGTGCCTCGAGAGCAAATCCAACCACTGACCTCTGAATTGCAAGTCCGGTGTGCTACCCATCATGCCACGGCAGCTCTCCCTGAGCTTCTCTAAATAGCCAATCAAATATCAATGTAGATATTGCGTCATCGCCATTGATTCTGTAATGCATCCCTACCTGTGTCAAGTGCAATAAAAAAATTATTTCAGGGTAACTTCCACACTTGTTAGTTTTCAAGACACCGCACGTGTACAGTATATAATATCTGTAGTTTATTTCGATACAGTAAAACCTTGGATTGTGAGTAAATTTGACTGCGAGTGTTTTGCAAGACGATAATTTTAAAAAAAAATATTAATTTGATAAACGAACGAGGTCTTGCAATACAAGTAGTACGTATACGCTTTGTCTGCTGAATGTCACGTGATCACAACTGAGTGCTTTGATATACGAGTGCTTTGGATTACAAACACGTTTCCGGAACGAATTATGCTCGCGATCCAAGGTTTTACTGTAATGGTATAAAAAAAATGCATATATGAGGGATGGTTAAACATTTTCAGAATGGTGTATGGAATTGCGCACAGACTGAATAATGCTAAAATGTTTATGCATAAAAGCTTATCGTCCAGTGTCACCTTTGCAAAATATTTTTACTTTCTTTCCGTAGGTCTGTACACAATTGTTGCTCCAAATAATCTTTGGCACGCGACAGCATTTCGGTTGCCCGAGTGAGTGCTATTAGCATTCCACCGTCTTGTCATAATTTGGGGCTTTACATTCGGGGTCAGTTTTTTAACACGCATAGTCTTCTTTAAAACCCATCCCCACAGACCCATCATCCGGTTTTTGCCTCGGCCCCTCGAGCACCGTTTTTGCCTTCATCCCTCAGGGATTCTCCTGTGACACCACAGAGACATGACCACCCTAAGGGAGTGTGATTTGTTTTGCCGAATGATCACGCCAAGTGCGGCACCATTTATAATCACCTATCCTAGAGGGCATCTCTTGATACACGGTCCCGTGTCCATGTTAAGTAAATGTATATTTAGCTGGCTGGACACGTAAGATCTCCTCTGGCGGTGTCCACCCCGTGCCCTGCGGTGACCTCTCCCTTCCTTTTCACGTTGCCAATAGCTGCCCGCCCGCTCTGCTGGTGGATGAGTGGATGCAGCGGGATAAGGGGTGCACGCTAAGCGGGCAACATTTGCACACTGGGGGTGTTCCTAAACACTCCAGCCCCGCGCGCGGCGCTCTCATTTCCTCCCTGCTCAGATTAGCGGGTCCAATTATTAAAAGGGGAGCATAGAAGACGGGCGGCAGGAAAGAGCCGGTTAATGCTTGTTAGACCACGTAAGTGTGGGAAACGGGTCTCGAGCTAGAAGGTTTTATATGCGCGTCATAAAACTACCCTCCTTGAATGCCCCCCCACCTCCCTCCGCTTTTCTTTTTTTGACTTTGACGATTGTGAGCGTGCTTCCTGGCTATTGCTGCCATACAATAAAAAGCTTCTGTTTTGTCCGGCAGTCTGCCTTCTGGCTGCGTACAGCGCATTGAAAAGGCTGTCTGAGGAAGGCGTTTCCGCTAACATTGGAAATTGCGGTTTATCTCCCTTCCCCCACAGCCTCGGTCCCTTTCCAGTGACTGCCTCTGGGATACAATTGAATATTTTTTTATATATTTAAAATCCTTTTCAGAAAGTACTCGTTTGGGGATGCAGTTTCCCTTCATGAGACATCTCTTGACAGATTGTGGTGAACGCAATGTGCTGGAAAGCGGGAGTTAATTGTGCTACGGTATCATGTTGCATGGTAATGTTGTTTGAAAAGGCCACGTTCCAGCCAGCTTTGGTGCGTCTTTGCAGTGCGGCAATTCTTTTAGGCATTTTAAAATGTAACATTTTTTTTCTATGTACTCGGAGCCATGTTTAATATTACCAAACTTGTCATTTTTACTTTTCTCATTTCCCAGCAAATAATATAAATTTTAGTCGCTTTTTTTTCTCTTGCCTTATTCAGAATGATGAACGGCACCCGAGTTTCAAATATAAACAGCTCAGAACTAACGCGTCTGTTTTTTTTACTTTCTGTGAAATATAATCACAGTATCCCTCTCACTGCTACGTGACGGATGAAGTCATTTCCTTTGAAAGAAAAAGGAATGTTTTACCTCTAAACTATATCACCCTTCTGAGTAAAACACAGGAACCGGCGTGTTGTGAATGCTTCAGTTTCGAACACCGGGCAGCACACCGTGCACAGTGACGCAGCTGAGTTCAGATGTCCTCTGACGTTAGGAATGCCTACTGGGACTTTCACGGTGAGTGCGTGGACATGTTTTGAGGTTGTCACGGATACCTTTGCAACTTGAAGGATAAAGGTGCGGCCGTTCAGTTGTTTCCTCAACCACTGCTTGTAGAATTATCTCAACTAGGCAGAGCTCTCGAGGGTATTTTAGCCTACTCTTCCACCCATACTTTACCTCACTACATTACAACCTTCTGATCGACTGTGGTCTTCCCGTTTATGCTGCTGGGTTAGACAAAGGTGGGGATTGATTCAATGAACATGCCCTTTATTTCACTTGCGTCCGGCTGCTGGGAGATCGAATCGGCGACCTCTGGATTGAAAGTCCAGCATGCTGACCATTACGTCACAGCAGCAGCATCCCCTTCGCAACTGTCGGGGACCACAATAGCGGAGAGCTATAATGTGTAAATTCTTCAGGGAGAGCATGCTTTTTTGTTCCTGTTATTCATTAAGTCCTCCTGTATTGCTTATGACAGCCCATACCCTTGCGATCCGATGCTGTGGTCGAGATTGAAACACTGCTGAACTTCAACATGCTTGTTGATGCCGTGCGCACTCTCCTCAGTGAGGCTTTGCACTTGCATCTGTGAGGCCCTGCGTGCACAGCGTGGATGCACGTCTCCTAAAATAAAAGCCCGATTGTTTCTGTGGATTGTGTTCCTTTAGATATTAATTCAAAAGTCTATACTACAGTAGCTGGTGTAGGAGCAAGTCAAGTGTGTTGTACACTTTCATGTCAACACTAGTTAGGTTGTACTGCATGGTGATTGATATGCTAGCCAGAGCATTGCCTGCTCCGTTACAACTTTAATTCCTAAATGTGAGTAATGTTCATATGCTGTCCAGGTCTTTCACCTTTATTTTAAGGGTAGAACCAAAGGGCAGTTGGCTGGTGGGAAGTGAACATATATTGAATACAAAGCCGTGCTTGTACTTTTGGAAAATGTTTTCTCATTGCAGGCTTGCGTTGCCCAGTGGTTTAAACGTTGCCTACCTAGTTGGACGTCTGTAGACAAACTAAGCAAACATCGTGGTTTGTAAAATATATGGGGGGGGGGGGGTTCCCTCTTTAAGCTTTAGGTAACGCCAGACCTTTTGAAGAGGTTGCCTTAAATTTAGACCACAGATGCTCCGAAATTTTCATCGGGTCACTTGAAAAATTGTGGTGGAAATACAACATTCCCACTGATTGTCACTCTATAGGTTGGCATCAGCTGGTTTACCTGCAAAGTTGTATCCATTTTACTAACTGCAAAAGAATGATATGCTGAGTAAACTGCATGTCCAGCATTTGAACTTGCCAGCATTAATATAATTATTTACAGCTTCGTGTGAATCCTCTGCTGGATGAAGGCCTCCCCACCATGCTGCGTCTCATGGGGGTGGGGGTGGGGGGGGTGTTGACCATACTTTTAACTCAATGGTCACCACAGATTGGTGAAGGGGAGAGCATGGACCGATTCGGATATCACTTGCCGCTGATGCTGGCCAGATTAGCTCCGCTCCGTCTCCTTTTATTTTTTAAGGGTGACGGGGTGATGAGACGTGCGCAGAATCTTCACGTTCAAGACTGGGAAATGGCCTCGGGATTATCGTGCAACATCTCGCACCGCACGATTCCCCAAAAAACAAAACTGGTTGGGAGTTTCTTTGCGATGATGAAAGCCATGTGACACGTACGCATAAACATTTACCTGCGGTGAATTCTGCCAAGAGACCACCACTTCTTCAGGAACACTGAACCCAAGCTTCCTTCGTGGGAACTGTGCTGCCACCACAATTGCTTGTGCTTTGACCAGTTTTGTTGACAACTCTTCAAGTTCATTCCTCTTATTATGTATTTATGTATGTTGAACTTATTTTGCACCATGCATAGCCAGCCATGCTTATCGGAGATGCGGGGGAGGAACAAACGAAACACAAAAATCACGTTGTAAAGAAATTCTTTTCAATCTAGCTTTAAAAGTGCATCGCTCCGGTGGCTTCCTAATATTGGAAGGAAGAGTGTTCCAGACGGCTGCAGAAGTGCATCTGAAAGCGTGCGATGCAGTGACCGTTATGAATACCAAACCATGAATATGCAACAATGACACACCCTTTTGTTTATTATAAACATTACCTCCGCTGCTAGTCGTGCTGCTTCTGCAAATTCATTGAGATTGTGACGTGTGGTTGGTCGCCACGCTTACAAGTGGAGCGGGATGTTAACGTGGCTGCACCACGGGTGAAGGGAAGTGGCCTTGCTTGTCGTAGCATCAACTTCCTGTCCTTTCTCGTTTCCTCCTTTTTTGCCAGCAGAATGTATACATTGCACCAACACGCCAAAGCAGAGGGCTTGCCGTTTGCCATGCACGCCCCCGGGCAAAGCACAAACGCAATGCGCTAATGAGCCTGGCCCACCACAACTGAGCCAACAATCAAATCAACGGTTCAGCTAATCAGTAATTTTGTCTATAAACAGTGTGGCAAGAATATCAGATGAAATAATTCAAGTTAAGGTGAATCCCAAGTAAATGTTTGGTAAGTAGGTCATGCTGGTTCACTGTCTTGATCGCTATGTCGAGAAATAAAGTTAGTGCCCCCCCGGTGCCTGTTATCAAATTTTGGCAGCGTACGCTGCGAACGACGTTCAACATACATACGTGGGTTGTACTGTAGTTGGTTGGAGCACGTGCCTCGCACGCATGGAAGTTTGCGAGTTCAGGTCCCAGCTAAGGTTTCACTCGGCCTGTAATCTCCCTGGGAATGCTAAAATTAACAAAGTTAACGGTGGTTGTGCACGGAGTAAACTGGTCCCTTGCCAAAGGACACGAATTTTCACCTCTGGCTTTTGAGTGGCCGTTGGAAGTGAGTGCTACCCCAAGTGCTCATTGAGCAAGGTTAGACACTTTCACTTGGTGGTAATTCACAATATCATCGTTGTAAAAATGCTTACATGCATTCCTGTTTGCTCCAGCGTCGTAACGTATAAGTTCCTTGTTAGTATATTAGACAATGTCATGTTTATTTATACTTATTGTGCAATGTCCAGCTCGAGGTTACCAATGTAGATTACTGATTGCACCTTAGCTCGTGGGGAGCGGTAGTGTAGCAATTCGCGCATTGTGCTATGAACTCGGCGGCTCGAGTTCGATATCCGCTCACGGCCACCGACACCTTTTACGATTATCAGAACCGGTTCTGGGCCTCCCCTAGGTCGACTCGGCCTCAAATGAGATACCTGGTACAATGTGTAAACATTGGCACTGAGGAGAGATTAAGGTTGGTCGAGCGTTGTGTGCTGGCCACCCATCCCCTCGTGTGCCGTCCCAGGCCTTAATAGGTGCTCGCTAACAGCACTTGCCCCAAAAAAGTCTGTTAAGGCTAAAAGAGGAATCTTTGTCTGAGCTCAGTTAAGGGGAAATACACTATTATACAAGTTATGAAAATTCATCTGTGTTTTTGTAAATATTTAATTATGTGTCGATACGTCAATTGCTTAATAATTGCTTCATTTTGCGGTTTGTAGCTCATGAGTGATGGACAATGAGATGACTGATTACAAGACCTTTGAATAAAAAATATATGAGTTGACATGAAAGGTGCTGTCCCGTGCACTGTGGACCCTTCACACAACTCGAACATTTGTCTCTCCCAAAAAACGAAATGACATTGTCTCACGGTAATATTTTGTTTAACACGTCGGCTTTTGCGACCAATATCCATAAGAGGTTTATTGGGTTAGATCGCGTTAATATGTAACAACCCTTACTAGTTGGCTGTGTCGGGTGGTGGCGGGTTTTAACGACACATATATTTACGCGATCTAACCCAAAAAAACCTCTATTATGGATGATGTTTTGCACGCGAAGGTAACCTTCAAAGAGATGATTATCGCGTGTCTAAGAAGAAAATGGCTGTTTAAAAAAATACATATATAGCCGTGTGTCTGTCTCTTAATCAAATACTGCACTTTAATCATTTTAAATTATCCTCATGGTCATTGATTCTGAAAGCGTTTTTGTAAATGCATTTTTATTAAATGACTCCCGTGTACCTAAGGGACAAGGATATGTAATCTTTATCTCCATCCTGATGAACAGGCCATAAAATAGAGAGGAAATGCAATAATAATTTTAGGAACGGCTATGTTTATGCATAATGTAATGAGTTTGACGGTACATTTTCCCAAAAGTGTTTATTCTGTCCCCCATGTGTGCATAGGTAACGTGTTGAAAGCTAGGGAACGGTTGTTGGTTTAAAAGCACCAGCTCAGAAATCTGAGTTCAATTGCGGGCGTGGCACATCAGTCGCACACAGCTGATATACGAACACCACCTGGGCCTTTTCTTTGTTGACGGAACATAACAAGGGTCCCTGGAATAATTAATCAATCGACGTTTTTCGTATTGGGGAAGAAAATGTAAAATTGTTTGGGCTTATAGAGCCTCTAAATGCATTGCAACATGCAACTCCGGACGCTGTACTAAATAATGGGACGTGCGTTATGGGGACCCGCTATAGCAGGAGGTGTATTTTTTTTTAAGGTGAAGTAGAAATGAAAGATTTGTGGCATGGTGCTGACCCGCACTATTCCCTGGTGACCTTAATAAATGCCCTCTTACAGCACTAACTATGACAGACTGTCCTAAGTTTCAGAGCGTTTCATTCTCTCGTATCATTTATAAATGCTATGATATATTTTTTTCGTGATATTTGTTTGTATGTCTCCACTTTAATATAAAACTAGCGGGAAGTATCCAGCTTTGCCCGGGTCTTAAAAATATTTCAAAACTACTCTTAAAAATCTAACAGCAGTGCGTACTGACTGTGGTGGTACCTGCTATGATTACAGCAGTGCATACTGTGGTGGTACCTGCTATGATTACAGCAGTGCATACTGTGGTGGTACCTGCTATGATTACAGCAGTGCATACTGTGGTGGTACCTGCTATGATTACAGCAGTGCATACCGACTGTGGTGGTACCTGCTATGATGACAGCAGTGCATACTGACTGGTGGTACCTGCTATCACTACAGTAGTACATACTTACTCTATAGCAGTATTTATCGACTGTATAGCACAAAGTACTCACCTGACAGAGTGGCGTGGTGAGGCCTAGTCCCGTGCAGAGCCTCCGGCCTCGCCTAGATTGTCCAACCGGCCGACGTGGCACCTTGGCAGGCTGGGGCTGGGCTGTTACCCCTGACCCCCCCCCCCCAGCCACAATCTCCCCGGCCGCTCTGCAGTAATATCTACGGACTATCGTGGTAGCATCTAGCGACTGTATAGTAGTAATAACTGCACGCATTGGGGTGGGGGGGGCATCACACACTGAAGAATTAACGTCAGCGATTAGTGTATTTTGAAAGCATTTTTAACGCGAAAGAAAATGTCCCCCTCACTCCCACCGAAGGCGTGCGACTTTGGCATGGGCCATCCCCCCCACCAAAGGCGCGTGAGTTGGTATGGCCGTGCACGCGTCATAAATAAATAAAAGGGAAGTGCACACAAATCCCATTAAATCGAGAATTGAACTAATTTAAAGTTGACGGATGTGAAAAAGGAATAGCGCTTGCTCACCTCGGGGCTTACGGCGTAGTACCTGGCTATTTTTTTTTACGTAATCCCCACCGTTGGAGAGGCAAATCGTTCGCAAGCGCGCGAACACACACAAGCCCACAGACAATTTTTGACTTTTATACATAGAAGATTGTGTGTGTGTGTGTATATCGGACAGTGAGAGACACACACCGTTGGAACATATCTCACGGGATAACATTTTTGCAATTGTTTTGGGTTGCCTCTTTCAATAAGTAGCTGGCGTGGTGTGTGCCACCCCTCCGTGAGTGGCTGCCAGCAGCACTTGACTGCGCATACCGGGAGGTGAAACGGGATGCGTTTGTCTTTTGTGCCTTTGCGTGTGGCCTGTGCGCGCAGTCCGAGCAGACGAGCCCTGCCAGCTCCAGCAGCAGCAGCAGCAGCTTCACGTCGGTTCAGCCTGGCGGCCAAGGTGAGCGACCCTCCCACAAGCCTCCTGCATGTTGCACTTCTTTCGCACCGTACATAGTCAACCATGCTAGTCGGGTGCGCCGTTGAATGACAACAAACTTAAACATCGAAAAGCAGTTCTAAACAAATGAGTTTTCAGTTTAGATTTGAAAGTGCATAGCTCCAGTGGCCTCCCGATTAGCGGAAGAGCATTCCAGACTGGCGCGGAAGCGCATCTGAAAGCGCGGCAATGCAGTTCTTGCCGGCAACCTATCCTGCCGTCACACGGCACGGTCATCACACCGTGGTCCATTGCGCCCCTGACGTGGCTGCCGTGAAACCCGGGGTCGGTGAACACTCCAGTGCGTATAGCGGCACTGTGCGACGTTGCGAGCAACCGATTGCAGGGAACACCAACTTGCGTGCATGGCGATGGCGGTTGTTTTTTCTTCTTGTAAACCTCGGGAGTGGTTGTTCCTTTCCCGCCCCCTGTGTTGTTGTTGTGTGCTGCTACCGCAGGAATCCTCAACACCTTCATGCAAGAGCTGAGTAACTCGGAAGAGGAGGATGAGGACGAAAACGGCCTGGAGGATGGGCGGAGAGGGGGCGGCAGGAGAAACCACCGGTACGCACTCTGGCACACGCCTCGCCGTGCCCGTTTCCATCCGCAGCGAACAAACGTTGCTCCCGAGTGAATAGGACGATGAATAGGACGTTTCCAGCCTCAGGGCACGTGAGTTGCTTTATATAGCAAAAGTTGTGGTTGCTTTAAGACGCAAGGTTTTTGGGATGTATTATCTCTTTTCATCGAATGTCTTTTATTCACAACATGTTTGCTCTCGGGTGTATTAATGAAAGAAAAAAAGTAGAATGGCATTTTTTCTCTTGATTATGTTTGATTTATTGGCGTGATCTATGTGGATTCGCTTTGGAATCCATAAACGGAGATGTGTAGTGCATTCATCGGGCTGGTACCAGTTGTGAGTGGATCTTTGACTGAGTTGTCAACACATGGCTTTGAATAAAAATGTCTGTCCCGCACAAAGTCAATTTGATGAATTTCAACTGGCTTTTACAAGCTTGACGCATCAGTCCTGGCTGATGGATGAGCACTGGAAGCAATTTGAAGATAGTAATAAAAAAACTGATTGGAGAGTGGAGTATATCATTGCCTTTGCTGGGTTGCATTAATTTGCTGAAGCTGGAGGAACTTGATGCGTTGGTACTGTCCGCAGTTCGATTACATTGTAGACGTTGCTCTCCTTGACTCCTGAATTTTTACATTGTACAGGATTGTACAGGACCTGCTGGATAGCGCAAACTCATCCTCATGAAGACGCGTGCTGTAAGATGCTCGTGATTTAGGAAATCTTTTACAGAAGCAAGTGGTCATGTCATGCACATCTAGTTGTAGTCCATCTAACGTGTGCCAACTGGATGCATGCTAACATAAGTCATGTTCCTGGCGCTGGATATATCACAGGCAGGGACTGATTACGCAAAAGTTTGGGCCGGTTAGAATGAAGGGCAGCAGGCATTATTGTCAGCTGGCTTGGATACCGTGGCTCCACTGCTTGCATTTGAGTTGTTGTTCAGAATGAGACCTCGGCAGGAAATGTGAAGCAGATGGAAGTGGATTTTTCTCAAATCTTTCTGCCGTTGGATCAAGAAGAATTGCATTGGGCATTACTAACAGTGGATGTATGCAAATTAGTCAAAGGAAAAAATTGTGTGCCTCAAGGGCATTCAGAGTGTCGTCGTAGAGGTAATAAGGTTACGTGAGGACAGTCGGAAGCTAAACTATGATGCGCCGTTTCCAGGAAATTTAAGCCAATGACTCGATGGGTGAATGATGCGATTGGCTCCTGGGCCTCACTTCATCGTCGCTCTGCACTGCAGGTTAAGCGACGGCAGTGACAGTGAGAGCAGCAGGAGCCCTTCGCCACCTCGGACAGACCCCCCACCAAAAACCACCTCCACCAAGGTAAACAGCAACTGAACCACTTAACGCGCATTCCCCATTGAGTTCAGTTGCAGAGCTCTGTGTGCAAGCATACCAATGCAAATGTTTGTGGGAGCCAACACAATCGCTGCTGTTGTTTCTTTTCTTCTTGAGGCAGACATCACTGTTGACCTCCAAATAAATTCACCAAATATGCGTTTGGCCTCTTTGGGGGAGAGTGTTTGGCTCAGCGGTGGATTTACTAAGACCATGTGCACCTCTGCAGAGTGGGTGGTTGGCCGGTCAAGGCTTGGTTTATTAAGAGCAAATACACCAAAAGGCAACGTCGTCGTTTTATCCATCACCGGTTCTCAAATGTGGACGCTCGCCAAAGCAAACGTGATCATGGTGATGCCTGCATCTCTGTCCCCAGGCGCCAGGGCAGAAGAGTTCAGTAAAGCAGGAGAAGGTGGACAAAGCTCTGAGGAGTGATAAGGTATTGCTCAAGTGGGGCAAAGCAATTTGACAAGAAGCATTCATGTGATTTATATTAGCTTGTTTGTTAATTTAGCCCTTGACTAATTCTCTCTCCATGCCATTGATATGGATGTTTCTACAATTGAGGTCTAGCCGAT
The DNA here is from genome assembly GCF_048934315.1 of Petromyzon marinus. Lineage (NCBI taxonomy): Eukaryota > Metazoa > Chordata > Hyperoartia > Petromyzontiformes > Petromyzontidae > Petromyzon > Petromyzon marinus. The sequence continues at coordinate 22,660,044 of NC_133667.1, read as the reverse complement.
TTATTAAATGGTAAATGTAGAATGTGGGCGGTTATATTGGAACACAATGGCCTACTTTTTACGAAGGATGTCGACACGTGTTCGACGTTTACCTTACAGTAGACGAAGGCCAGTGGTTATTGCTTTGAGGTGGTTTCCATAAAACACTGTCGATTATAGAAATAGGGTCAGTCATGAGAATTTCAGGCTACCAAGCTTTTAATTTTTATATATGTAAAGTCTTATGCCAACAAAATGTTAATGATCTTGATATATTTAACATCTTATTTTATATTTTTCGAGCACCTTCGCCGAAGTCGCTCTAATATAACTTTGTAATAAAATAATATTTATGCTCTGTCCATGGGTGATGATTGTGAATGGAAGTATAAAACGTCATCCTAAACCAGAAAACTAGTGGCTGGGCAATTATTGAAGTTTTTTGTATCGTGAGACAAGTGGCTTTTTGGCAGTGTTTTCCTTACCAGTAGCCAATAATTCTTGAAAGTATATAAGCATTAAAACTTGAAAAGGGAAGCATATATAATGAAGTGAGTTTCAGCCTTCCAAAATAATGACGGCTAGATTCGTGGGACACTTGTATTTGTTGTATATTTATGCTTGGCTGTTTAAGACTGTAATTATACTTTGATGGCGCAAGCCCAGCACTGTTGCCTTGCCTCAATTAATGCCTGCAGTAATGACAGCGTTTCTCGTGCCAAGTTACAAACAGTCCTGAAACAACAACAACAGAAAAAGGCACATTACATATTAATATCAAGAGAGTGCATTCGTTTGTAAAATGTTTTCCCAGCCAAAAGTATAATGCTCAAATTGTTTCCGTTCTCTAATGCTTTCTTTGGGGGCTGGTTCATCGATTCGTAAATATTGTTGGCTAAACTGAATTATAGTGGTGCCGCCGTTGGGCTAATGGCATGCTTGGCATTGTTTAGCGTTCAAAGGCACTGCGCCATTCGTAATGAAGCCACGCCTCTACCGCTCTTGGCCTTGCGCGGGCTTCTCCGCTCCTCTCGAAGCACGCGTGCGTCGCCGGCCGCACACTTTAACGTGCCAGTCGTTTTCCGGCACCACTGCACTGGATAGCCTGCACAAGGATACGTCCCAAAAGTTGGCTGCCCATACATAGGGCCACTTAGCATGCAGCCTTGTTTGCGTTGCCTGAAAACATCTGCCCAGCAGATGCGGTCTGTCTGTGAAATCCATGGCAAAGTGTCAGACCGTTGTTTGCCTCGCATCCTTTGGCAAATGGCGTCGTGTTTTCTATGGCCTTGCCGAGGCACTGCCTTAACCCACTGTCTGGATGTGTTTAGTTTTGTGCTGTGTGCATTTGCACAATAGTGTGGGCATTATGGTGTGCACTGTTTTTGTCAAACCAAGATGTAACAAAAATATATATTTGAGTGGAGGAATCCGATGAGCTATAAAGCTATTTTTCACAGACGTCCAGTATGGGCTGGTCAAGCTAAATTGGGCAAGGCGGTAAAAACAGCGTCAAAATAGTCCCAGACCACAACAAGATAACACACAGTCCCTCAGGTTCACTGCTGTCGGGCAAGTGAAAATTGTGCACGTTACAAATTAGCATTATTAATAAAATGGAACATTGAACTATCGATACACAGCTAATGATCAAAGTTACAAATCACATTTGCAAATGTCACTCTATCCAGCACTAATCTTATGCTTCAGGATATTTTAAGATTTACAATGTTTTTTCTTTATAATAAATAACTCCCACAGGCACTCTGTTGGTATGGTAGTCTAATCGTGGGTTCATACATTCAGGTGACCCGTGAGAAAAAAATAAAATAACTAATTGGACATCAGTCATTGCTCCATTTTACATTTAGAAGTAGTCTGTTGTTAAATGCGATTAGGTATTTAATGTATTTGTTGATCGAGTGAATGCAGCATCCCTTTGCGTTTCGTGTATTCGTCGTCCATTTGCATTTGAAGCCCACGTGCGTGCAAAGCGCACCACGTAACACGCAATATTGGCTTGCAGGCATACCTGGACGAGCTGGTGGACCTGCACAGGAGGCTTATGGGGCTGAGAGAGAGACATGTACTACAGCAGGTGAGCACCTGGCGCAGCCGCGGAAAACCCCACCTCAGCCTTGGCATTTTGCGCCAGTGCCCTCAGTGCGGTGAAACTAGCGCCGTGGGATCAAATGTTGCTGTGCTTCTGTCTGTTGACGTGAGCTTTGCCTGCCTAGACCGTCGTGCAAGCCAAGCGCCTGCAATCATCTACATATGCCACTGCCCTCCCGCTAAACAAACATGATGGACAGATGAACAAAAAACAGCCACTGTGTTCGTACCTTTGTACTGGCTTCCTCCGTCCTGCAACTCCCGCCCCCCCCCCCACCACCCATGAGAGCTCCCCAGCACAAAACGCTGTGGCCTTGCTCCCAAGGAAAGCAGCGCACTAATCCGTGCCACATTTCCCAAGTGTTTTGGCAGCCATCCACCACGGCTTGCAACAAAAGGGCTGTTGCAGCCGTGCTTTGCACCGACTTGCATGCGCATGCCCAAAAGATCATGTCTGCTGCACAGTCTGCAAATATTTGAATGATGAACTGCACCTTAATTTCACGACATTTTGTAAAAAAAAAAAGAAATGGTTTGAATTGTTTTCAGCTGCCGCTTAAGGTGCAATTTTTGGCAGTCACACGTCTCGTGATGATTTTGGAAACAATCACCTTGATTGTATTACATTGTTGCTCATTAATTAGGGTATGTGGAACTTTTTTAATGTTGCATTGGCAACACGGAATGTCTTTCAAGTGTACAGCTTTCTTTGATTTATCTCCCATGAAGTCTCCTGACTGTTAAACTCTCAGCTGAATTGCTTCAGTCCCTGTTAGGCAAGCCAAGTTAGTTCAAGTTACGTTTATATTTTTAACGAGGTGGCGATTAAAGGCACTGATAGTTTAATTAGCAACAGTGACCTGGGACATTAATCTATCGGTAGAGAGTTCATGATTGCTATGTTTAATCCCAATAGAGTTGGTTTGCAGGTAATTTTCAAATTTGGATGCTGACGCTTGCACACAATGGCCTACTCTGGCAAAGGCTTCAGAGGATCTTCAACGGCTGCTGTGCAGCAGTATTGCCATTGTTATTTCCATGCATCAAAACTTAAAAAAAAAACTCTTCTCGTGTTTTTTCTTTCTTGCCCATAGATTGTGAACCTGATTGAAGAGACGGGCCACTTCCAAATCACAACAACCACCTTTGACTTTGACCTCTGCATGCTGGATAAGACGACAGTTCGTAAACTGCAAAGCTACTTGGAGACCATGGGCCGTTCCTGATGGGGAGCATGGTTGAGACAAGTGGACAATGTACAGACCTGAGCAAGCCTGTTGATCTTTATTTTCACCTGTCCATTTTGTACGTGTCCCCGAATCTGTGAAACCGTCTTGCTGTGTCCTCTTCCTGCTCCACTTCATCCTTGCTCCTCAACGGCCGCCATTGGGCCCGGGCCTTGCCGCTTTCCCAAGGACATTGATGACGGCAGTCCCTCGCACTTGCACCAGGAAGCATTGAGAACTCCCATTCTTAAAACTGTAGCCCAGAAGAACAAGCGGCCGGAGACAGTCTTTGCCCAGTGATCAATATAATAGCAGACCACGCATCAGAGAGGCTGCAGTCACCTGGATCACACTGTTTTATCTCCATGAATGAAGGAGGAGAATCGGCTATGGTGTTTGTGTGCGTTTTGGTTTAGCGCTTTCCCAGGGTCAACATGAAGTTTGTAACATTAAGCCTGGGGATAGGGTTCAGCCGTCCATTATTTTGGACTCTTTGAGAGTCGTGTGAACAAAGCCCATTGCACCTTTTGGAATCAGCAGAAAACACAAAGAACCTTTCCTGAACAATCAAAACTGAAGATCTGTACACTGCCGCATTTTTCATTGAACTTATTTTTTTTACTTGTTATATTTTCGCACTTGTTTGTCCACTGTGTACATGATTACCAAAAGAAAAGTAATATTGGGCTTAAAGAGTAATGAGAAAAAGACAAAAAAATTACATGGTGAAAAAAAAAGCTCTGATAAGACATCGATGAGATTTTGTAAAATTCTGAAATGCTGTTTTTTTTGTGGGTGTGTAGCACGTTTTCGAAACTTGTTGAAATACCCATCCAATGCATATTTTGATATTCAGGGCTCAAGTGCAAAACAAAATGTGCTTTGGTTATTTTGGGATCTTTATTCTTTTTTTCTAAAATAACAATGAAAACAAAAAAAAATTGAAATGGAAGCCATGTCCTGTAATGAGCCAAAGTCCGATCTATAGCACAGAGAACCCTGAAGGTAACATTGCAAGTTGCTTTTCCAGTAATGTGCTAAATTGTGTAGCGTTACACTCTGTATTACTGAAAGTGCTTTTGCATCGAAAAGCATTTATCCATTTTTTTTCCACTCGCATTCACTCTGTTTTTCTGCATCGTTTTAAACGTGTACGTGATGTGCTTTTTATGGAAATTAGTTTTTATATTTTTAAAGGATACTCGTTTACATTTTAATATCCATGTACATTCAGTCGGAGTATTTTTTTCTCTCTTTAATGGAGACGAGAATGTTGGTGGGGTATTTGAACAGAATAGCGTAATCGTCATTGGTCTTTTGAGTGGCATTTCATAGACCTGGAATTCATTTATAACCACGCGCAGAGTTCAATCGAAGCGCATCAAACGATATTCAATGAACGCTAAGTGAATAACGTTAGAATGCCCAATTATGATTATGTTGAGCCCCATTTCAAATGTATATGAACCAGTTTATTGACTGTTTTTGACATCTCTCGAGATTTATCGCAGTTAATGTCATGGCTGTAGACCAGTGAGCTTCCACGGCGCGAGGGAGCGTTTCGCTTAGCTCTCGTTTAAAACTGGAGTACGAGGCTGGATTGTGATATTGTTACAACCACATTTGTAGATGGCGCATAGTTAATATGATTAACCAGGCCCAGCAATTACACTGATTGGCTGTCTACCGCCCGTCCCAACAATCTAACACCTGGGCTGTTTTCTCGAGCCTCTTTTTTTTTACCTTTTTCAGTTTGATTTTCAACAGATAGAGGTTTTTTTTCTCTCACACCTGAAAGATATGTCTTAAGAGTTTGTTGCCTCTTAGAGGCATGGAACACACGCACCTACTCACGTGTGCGTGTATACAAGGACTGGTTGTAGAGTCTTGAGAATGTGGTATTTAAAAAAGCTGCACAAGCATTTTAGGTTTGTTAAGCCGGTTTTGTTCAATTTATACGAAGAAGTCACCGTATTCAGAGTAACAATTGCTGTCTGAGCTGAGTGCATGCATTTAATATCCCATTCTCAAAACATTTAACTGTTTTTACGTGTATACTGTGCATAAAAAAACGGCAATGTGTACCTAACGTTGCACTCACCTGGTCCGTGAACACTTTTGGTATTCTCTACTGTGCAGTCCCATATTGCACGGTACATACTTCACGTCCGTTCATTATGGCTTAACAGACGTGGCATTCCCAGCCAGTGCCTATTGAAACAAAGAAGTAAAGGTCAGTTGTTTTTAATTCCACGGTCTTAGTTACCACTGTAGGTTGTTGTAGAAATTTTTTTAAAGAAATTATATTTATTTTCAATAAACATTTGTTAATTGTAGCCATTTTTTCTTCTTATTGATTTTTTAAAAGATATATAGATATTAAAATAAAGTTCCAGTTTCTATGTTGCTATTTATAAGCGGCGGTGGTGTTTTTATTCCACTGAGTAATGCGCACGTATGTCATCTGTAAGTGATTCAAATAAACTGAATAAAATGTATGTATCACGTGAAATGATGTTGCAATTGTTGGGCAACTTGTAAGGTTAAAAAAAAGCTTTTTTTATATGTATAAATTAAAGACCAGGCTGATCGTGCACATAATTTATGATGAACAATTAAAAGATGAAGAGTAAAAAAAAAGTTGGAAAATAAGACTTGTGTAATCTCGCTGTAATCTTTCATCGTACAGCTCCTCTTTTGGTAGTTTAGGGTGACAACGTAATCGGCTCCCGTAGTCTTTGAACAAGGTTCACATTCGTGTATGCACGTCTCAGTGGCTTGTTTTTTTAGGGCTGTTACATGTAACTGGTAAATATTATCGCACTGAATTTATGTATCACGTGTTTGTGAGCGTGCAGAAATTTAACATGAGAAAAAAAAACCCTTTTCCGCCCAGGCAAATAAAAAATAATGCTTTTTATATAATACCATATTTCTGTGAATAGCCAATTGCCTTACGCCTGTAACATTAAAACCCTTATTGTAGATTATAATACCACGTTGAGGTATCAGTCGAATATTTTGGTTAAATGCCGAACCACTGGGTGGAAAAGGTTGTAATAACAGGCAAAGTAGCCACTTCCTGCTTTGTAGGCTTGAAAATTATAATCTGCGTTGTCATGTAGAAGTTCGGTACTCTATTTGCAGGCAGACTCAACTACTGTAGGCCTTTTCTGTATGCTTCTTACTTATGTTTGTACATTTTTTCTCATTTTATATGCAAGGAAACAAAATTAAACTTGTTTTCTATACACCTGCCTGAATTGTGCTCTGATTGTATTCTCCTCGGAGGAGGAGTTTAGCCCATTTGCACGTTTGGCTGGAATTACCAAAACAGCATGGGGCCACGATCCTCTCTCTCCGTCTCTCTTGGTGGCCCTCAACCCACCGATGAAAATTCCACAATCACTTGGCCAGGTACCAATGGGGCCAAAGGATGACCACTGGTGGTTTTCTCCATTGCGGTATGTATGTAATGGGGCACTGTAGGAATGAACGAGTCACCCTCAAAACCAGTATTTCAACTCGGCAAACTTGGCTACACAAAGGAAAATATAACTCGGTTAAAAGGCTGGCAGCAGTCCTTGGGTAAATATCAATTACACGGTGAAATTGAGGGCATGACTTTCTCAATAACAGTATTAATGATAACACTAACAAAAACAATGTTTGTTCCTGGGTAGAAAGTGTTATTTCCTAATTGCCTATGCCTCAAAAGTACAGAAAATGGCTATTATTCCCCACAAACTTTACTTTTGTGACTAGGACAGTGATATTTTGAAATTTACCTATTTTCAATGAGAAAACGTGGTGTGCATTTTGTATCTTACGTTCACATAAAGTCCTGGTCACAAAAGCAAAGTTTGTGGGGAATAATAGCCATTTTCTATGCTTTTTATGCATAAGCAATAATAAAATAACACTTTTAGTACCCAGGAACAAAAGTTGTGTTACATCATGTATAATCAGCGTCTTTGACTTGGAGAGCCTATGAATTAAGATTTCTTATTGCTCTGGAATAGCGCCAAATGAGATAAGGTGGGACCTTTTTTGTCCAAAAGTGAACATGGCAAGGGCAAGATCTGTTTGACATGGGTAATCGTGAAGCTTGACTTTCATACATTCAGCAAACGACGAGGCATTTTTCTTTAAGAATAACGTGTATTAAGTAAACGGATACATCGCACTTAAAGCAAGCACATCAAAAAGTAAACTGTTTTCCACAACAACAGGCCCGTTATCCTTCACAACATGAACAATGCTGATTGGCAAATCCTTTTTTTAAAGGAACACGAAAAAGTTATACTAAGTTCACGCTCTTGTTTAATGGGCGGTAGTTTATGGCGCATTATCCACATTTCTAGTTTGTTGCGATTGTCCCAAGAACACGACCCAGGAAAAAATGTTCCGATAATATTCAATGTAGTGTTAACCACTTCACCTAAACTTGTGTCGTGTTTTCCTCTTGGCAGTTTGCAATCTATATATTTGTTTGTATAAAATACAGCCCAATAAGCAGTTTGAAATTTGACGTTATTTATACATATCAGTCAAGAGTGATTGTTTCTGGTAAAGACAACAAAACGCAACCGCACACTCGGTTGCAAATTGGAATTTGGTTAAAAATAAATGTACTGCCATTAAATTTTGGTCTCCACTTTTAAAAATGTTGGAAATTTGTATAAAACTGAAAAATGTAGTAGCCAACTCGTATACCGTGGACTGTGCTCAGCTTAAAGGTGCACTGCCGCGTGCTACACCTTTCATCATGCCAAGTCCGCCAATCAAATGCTATTTTTTTATGCTAATTCCTTTGTCGAGGCACCTTAGTCCCTCTCACACAGATTAAAGGTCGCAGTCTGAGCTTGGCTCTGTTTCACTCCAGCGCAGTCTTCGAGACAGGCTGGTCCCTTCACCTGATGAAGGCCGCTTGTGTTGTGGCCGAAACGTCGTGATTTTTTTTTTTACCTACGTGACTTTACCGAATAGAACCAAAGAGTATGTGCTCAGTGGTCAAGAGGCGGCATTTCCATGCTTGGCTTCAGGTCACCGTGGCAGCTGTGATGATCAGTGCCGGGCTGGTGGTATTGCTCGGGCTGTGTTTAAACCGCACTTGCAAGAAGGCAACACGAGAGGCTTGGAGTGCTCCTCCAGCAGGAACCGTGTTGTATAAATAGGGGCAATCGACATCGGCGCGCGGCAGTCACAAGCACGACACGATTATATACTTAAAACACAACCGTTTATACATCACAACAATGGTATCAGGCTTGGCAGCAGGGTGGCTGTGCCACTATAAGTTGATGGCAAAACACAACACCCGCGGTAGCTGTCACTGCCAATTGCACTAAATGTCACCGTGAGCCGGATGATTTAACAGCGTGTCGTGAATAATTGAGCACTGATGCGTGCTAACGAATGCAGCATGAAGGATGCTCATAATTGAGAAAAGGGATCGGTGGGCAGCGGCGTCCGTCTTGAGCGGTGCTGCTGGAGTAATGTTTGCAAACTACGGTACCAGCAGCGTATGAACAGCGCGCCGATACAAAGCAACCCCCTTTTAAGCGTTGCTGTTAAAAAAAAAATATTTGAGGGCAGTTAAAGTGTCAGTTTACAAGGTTACTCAAAAGGGGATTATTTCCTCAGGGAATATTTTCCAGGATTCCCAAGCTCTCGATTCCTGGACCTCACCCCTGCCTCCCGCCCCCTTCGTCAGGAGTTGGCAGGGGGGGGGGGGTGGAATGTTTTTTGAAGCTCAGACGGCCCTGGCTGAAAAGAAAAAAATGAAAATTTTAAAAACAAAGGGGGAATGATGGTGTACAACTGTGGCGTATGTATTTGTCGTGACAGCAGCAAGCAGCAAAAGGTCAAGCTGCTAAATATGCACACATTCCTGCGATTTCTGAGGTAAACTAAATGTGTGACTGGAGAAAATATAACCGTAAAAAGTATAACAACGTCAGCTTGAAAACGACAAACGTGAGATTACGTTACTTGTATAACCTTTAGCAATCAATAATCAGAGGTAACCTTGCCAACTGCACTTTTAAACCATATTTTTTGTCACAGTCCGTCAGTGAATTTACAACAGCTCTTAGCACAAAAAGACACCGAATTGGCACGTTACATAAACACAATGAGAAGAATTGCACATGTATATTTTTAAGACAATGTTCTTCAAACGTATATATCTTTTTGCCTTACGGCCACTTGGAGTCTTTGCAAATGGCCCTAATAGACTTTTGTATGGTACCATGCCCATCACTTTTATCAGGCAAGAATATTACCCTGAAGTCAAATTGACAACTTAAAGGCATCGTTTAAGCCTCTCTGGTCAGAGCTCAAAGGGAAACTTGAAAGGGAAGGGATAATTTTTCCATTCCTCAGCCCTAACTGGAAAAGCCCATGGAATTGCTTTGCGCAAGTAGTCAAAACCTGGCATTTCTCTTTCCGTCCTTCATTTATAGACAACTTTCCATGCAGTTACACTGCGTGACTTACCACATTTTTATTGAAGTGCCACATCACCCCTGGTGCATTCCATAGGAACACTCAGAAAGCACGAACACAGCATATACATCAAACAAACAAAACTGTAATCAGTTATCCCCACTTGCATTACACGGCTAATCAGGATACGTTCACGTTTCGAATGTGTCAGAACGCACGGATCACGTACTTTGTATTGATACTCGTCTTCCTGCTGACACACGTGCGTAACTGAAATAAGCAACACGAGTGTTGTGGGTTGCACAGGGTGCACATATGCATCCGATCTGGGTTTTCATATTTCCAACAAGTGCAGCCGTTTGGGTGCAAGCTGTGCGTGTTGAAGCTCCCTGCTATGTCCCTTCTCGAGGAGGAGAGGGCACTTTGCTGTTACCAAAGCGAAGCTTCGTTTACTGTGTCGGTTTTTCAGAGTCGTGCCGTCTAACTCTCCGATGCGCGTTTTTGGCTTGTACTGCGTGCGCCAGTTCGGCACCATGCCTGATATTTTATTCCAAGCGCTGCGCACTTCAGGGATTGAACTAATTGATCCCGTAGAAGCTCCCACAGCACGTGGCGAAAAACGTCGGGCATCGTGCCGCAAAGGGACCGCGCGGTCGCAGCCCGAACACGCATCGGAGACAGCCGCACCGGTCGCGTGGAAAAATCACCGCAGCCGGACGAGTTCACCCGACAGCCACCAGCTACAATGTCCGCCCGGCCGTCGCTCGCCCGGAGTGTGCGGTCACTCGACCCCGGCGCAGGAGAAGTTGGTGGGCAACGGCGCCACGCAGCAGTCGTACGCTGCGGCAGGCTGCAGGTCGGGGCGCGCCGCCAGCCGCATCTGCTGCGCGGCGTGCGCCAGCTGGAACGCGGCGTCGGGGTGCGCCGAGCTGGGCAGCAGCGTGCACTCGCGCTCCAGCACGTCGGCCACGCCGCGCAGCAGCTCCCAGAAGCCGAACGCCAGCGCCGCGCGCCGCAGCCGGTTCAGCTCCTGCGCCGAGCGCGCACGGACAAGGGGGGGGGGGGGGGGGGGAGACTTTTGCTTGTCTCCGGAGGGCCCGACTCTCGCGAGATGTCTGGCCACGCCGCGCCTCCGATTAGCGCGGTTGGCCGCGCGCGAGTGCGAAGGAAGTTCAACGCACGTCTGGCGTGCGAACAACGCACGTGCATGGCCCTCGAGGCACTCTCCTAGAGCTCTGTTGAGCGGAGGCCCCTCTACCGACCGTGGCGTGAGCATGCAATTGCAGGGCTGCACCTTTACCCATTGCGTTAACATTCACTATTGCATTCCTAAACAAGGGTAAGTTCAGCTCATCTTGTACCAAGATATTTTTTTTTTTGACTCAATGACCGCAACAATTCCGGTGGGCTCAGGATCACTGGAAACATGCTGAACGATATTAGGGTTGCGTCTCGCTATGTGAATGAATACAACAATTTGTTTAGTTTCAGCTTTGACACTGGACCCAGTTTCAAAGCTGAACAGTGCCGTGTGTTAAAAGGCAATGAGTTGACAGACCCAGGTGAGAGGTTGGGGAAATCCTAGAATGGGTTAGGAGGCACAGCGGTTCTCACTAATTGAGTACCAAGGTCCAGGAAAGAAAAGACGATGCATCTGGGCAAGAGATCAAAAAAACCCAGGGGGCAAGGTCAAGAGGCTAAGGGTTATGAGGTTGTGGGGCTAAGGTGAGGATGTGAAGGGTCAAGAATGATGTTGGAAGGACCCGGCCGAATAATCATGGGTTGCAGATGAGCCTCAAACCTGAGATCAAAGCCCAAGCAGGGAGCCACAGCGTACAAACTAAACTTTTTTTATTTTACCAGGTAAGGCCACTGAGCTATATACCTCTTTTCCAGAAGCCACCTGGCCACAAATAATAGCTCAACGAAGCGGCTTATCATGTGTAAATGTATAGCTGCCAAATACTCGAAATGTATGTTTCTCAATGTGGAGGGAAAAACCGGAGGAACCACAAAAAAAATCCACGTGACCACGGGGACAACATTTAAACTCCAAATATACAATAGGCATTGTTAAGGTCGGGATCGAACCCACAACCTCCTGTATACCAGGCGAGGTAGCTAACTTCTTGCCACCGCGGCGACAGAAGCGAGGAGCAGGCGTTGAGAGGGGCACAGGCTCTATGTGGCAGGGACGTGTGGTCAGGGGAGGCAGAGCCTCACCTGTCACACTCCAATGAAAGTAGCTGTTACGAAAAGTAAAAAAAAAAGAATAATCAAATTATATAAATATTAAGATTTTTCCACTGATCTGTGTTATAAATGCCATTTCTGTACGATTCCAATCATTTTTATAGTCAAAATCGCCAAATTTGTACAGCTCCGCTGCAAATACAGGAAGAGACGAGAGGTGAGGCAGCGACGAGCTCAGCCTCCCCTCTGATTGCGCAACCCCTTAGTAACTGGATGGAGCGCGGGCAATAAGCGCGTGCCTGTTACTATCTCAGTATGTCACCAATGTAATGTTTGTAGACCCCTTCATTTCATGTCTTCGCCTTCCATACTCCAGGTAACTTATTTCACGTATGTGTATAAAGATATTTAGGCTCGCTGGTCTCGTCATGAAACTGCAATGAAAAAGCACCAGGGGAGGCAGCTATTACATCTGCCTCACTAAGGGGGATGTGTCTAACACGCCCCCCTCAGTGAGGCCACGCCCCCCTCAGTGAGGCCACCCCCCCCCCCCCCTCAGTGTGTGAATCTGGCTCTGACACTAGCCAGTGCCTCCCCAGCCATTGACCTCACTGCACGATACTGCTATGTGGAGAGTCTGAGTCAAAAGACTTGGCCCTGCGAGTTGGACCAAGCAACACGCTGAGTAAAACTGAGGCTGTAATATTGGTAGGTGAGAAGCTTGTGGTGAAGGCAGGGAATCGATTGTAGATAATCACACGTTTTAGGTGGCCCGAATAAGCTGGCTTGGTGGTTATAGGGCCAGGGGTGGGAATATGGGAGTGCAGAGAGCGTATGTTGGGAAGGGAATTGTAAAGGCACACGCTGATAGTTGGAGAGCACAAATTGAAGGTTACATGGAATGGGTAGGTGGTCACGTGATAGTGGTATGAGACTCTGGAAGGGTTTGGGAGGTCAGGAGGTGGGGGGCGGGGGAGACCTCAAGTTGGAGGTTGAGATATCCTTGCAAATTTGAAGGGCCCAAGTGAAATATTACAGGGCCCAAGCAAAAGGCTTCAGGGTTCTGGGCCAGAAGTTTTTAGCCCTAGACTTGACTTCAAAGTCCAGCCAAAAGATGTGAGATCACAAAGCTAAGATAGGAAGTGTCGATGTGGCCAGAAGGAAGTCCTCTCATTTGAGAAAACTGAGTAGCCCTGGGAGTATGGAGTTGTCAAGGTTGTGGTGTTGGGGAGGGAGGTCATGAGGCCCACGTGAGAAGTTGACATATCTTATTACTGGCAGCCAGAAACTCCGGTGGGAAATCAGGAGGCTGGGGAGGGTAAATAGGGCAACTTATGCCATTTTACCTTGTGTTTATGAAGAGCCTCCATTTATGTTTGCTAAGTGAAGCATGAAGCAACACTTTGGTCACAGACCACTCGGGCACAATCGTCACAATCAGATCTCAACAGAGGACACGGTGCGTTATGGGCGCCACGAGTTAATTTTAAAATACTTTTGTTGTCTCGGGTTTGCGAGCGCATGACCTACTTTGACAAGTATCTCAAAACACTGAACATGCCATGTGCAAATATGCATTGGATGTATCCTGTAAAGAATTATAATTTTATTTTGATGCTGCAAGTGTGCAACATGTTCTCAATGGCGATTTAGCCTTAGGGACCTATGTGCAGAGATTTGCAAGTCTAAGAGTAAGCTTCAGGAGGTGTTTTAAGCCCAGAGGAGCTCAACTACAAAACATTCTCAAAAATGGATAAAACAAGCAAATTTCACTTTTTTAAGAAAATAATAAAATTTACTCCCTTCTGTCATTTAATCCCTCCTGAGAAGGCCTCCACGCCCTCCTTTGGTCAACACGTCTTTGGCACGCGCAAATAAACAGGATGAAACCTTACAGTTGTATAAAGCTCGACGAAAGAGTTAAGTTGAATATTTTAACCTCATGGCAGGATCCCAGGGTCCCGAATAAACGGAAGTCAAAATCGTCATTGATTTATTTAATTTTGGCGACTCCGTCCCACGGCGCACATAAACGCCGCGACCCACCTGGCGCGGATCATTCTGTTGTCGTGTCGTTGCCAAAATTGCTGTAGTCATAAACAACACTTTGAAACTTTGATTAGCGCATCGTGTAGGGCTCGTCGAGAGGAATAGACTGCCGTGTCGTTCGCCTTCAACAGACATAAAATGACGTCGCAAAGCAGTTTATGCGAGAGCCGGGGGATTATGGGACCCCGGGGTCCCGGCCATGAGGTTAATTTGTGTTTGAAAGGAAAGAATGTTCAGTGCTGTCCTGACCGATAAGACGAGCTGACCTTGTAAAATGTCTGCGTCTTCTCAGGCAACTTTCTTGCATTTCTCAAGATCTTCTGAATGTCAGCCTGGTCAAGAGAGGGGTGAAGGCAAACACGTGATGGAAGTTATGGGGGGTGTAAGTACAAAAGTTATTTACGAACATTGCATTATGATGGAGTACTTTAGTTACAAATCGATAAACATTAAATATTCACTAGTGCTTTAAGAGATATTAATGAGGAAATTTAGACACATTTGCAAATACATTTTATGAAGCGTTATTATCTGGAAGAAATACATATGAGCAAGAAAAAAATACTTGGGAAAAGTTTCATATAATAAAATATTATTATTATATTTTTAAGGACAATTTCAGAAATGTTTTCGGAGTTTCGGATCACTTACACGGTGTAACAATTTAACATGCCTTCGCAACGACATCTGATGCCACGTGACACCATTCTTTGCAGAAAAAGCCTGGAAGTAGTGTGGTAGGTGATATAATTTCCTATAACGTCATACTTTCGGATGAATCCAAGACAAATCTTTTTCCAGATCATTCCAAATTTCGTATATCAGCCGGATTTTTTTTTATATTTTATCGGATGAATCAGAAAATCGTGAATATATCCCTACAAAATGACCAGACAGAGGCTATAGAACTATCTGCGTCAAATCCCCCTGCAGGCATCGTTTCAGTAAATTAGTGGATGCCATGTATTTCTATCGGTGTAACAATCGATGTATGTATGTATGTTGAACTTCTTTCGCACCGTACGTAGCCAACCGTGCTAATCTGAGGTGCAGAATGCTCATAAATTTGCCAATTAATATCGATTCTTTCAGCTCCCGATACACGTATCGATAAACATCACGTGTACAGAAATCAAATGCTTTTTTCCATTTGTGTATGTCGTAAGGAGTTCCACGTGATCCCTGCAGCCACCAGAGGCCACTACATACATCGCAACATGGAAAAAAAAAGAATCGATTCTGGAACAGAATTATGATTTTAAATTGTAGCAATGCCACGTAGTGATTCATCGTAGGAAAAATATTCACCAAAGTTCAAGCGACATTCAACTCCCTCTACCTCGCAAGACACGCATGCCCAGAGGTCGGGGAATCCTCATTCACCCTCCCCCCCAACCCACCACCGGCAATCTACAAATTGCCTTTCTGCAGTGCATGCAATTTGTGCGATTGATTGTAAGGGGTCGATGGCAGATGAATAAAATAGTGCAATGTTTGAACTCTCTTGATTGGAAATCAGACGGAATATACATTTAGATTGTAAATGCGTGGGTTTAGGCAACGTCCCGTGGAGACTCTGTGTCCGTGTGTGTGCGGGAATCAGTGGTGCAGTGGTTAACGCACTGGTCTACAAACCCGGATGACCTAAGTTCATCAATTTCTGGCCACGAACGATACCAGTGGTAAGTAATATCTAAGCAGGTCAACCCAAGACCTCTCCAAGGCTGACTCAGCATTAAATTAAGACTTGACGTGGTGTGTAACCATCAATAAATTTAAGACAAAGGGCACGGCCACCCACCCATTTTTGTGCGTTATGTAGGCCTTCTAGGTGCTCGTGAACAGCACTTATCCCAGAAGGCTGAGACGAGACAGGGGGAGCTTTGCTCTTGTGTGCACGTGAACGTGGTTTGTGCATGTCTACGTGCATGGTAATCCCACAACAGCCTCTACAGTACAAGCAGTCCACGCTTGGACGACACAATGAGTTCCTGGAAAACCCCTTGTAAATCGAACCCTATTTTCCCATAGAGAGTGGAAACCGTAGAAACATCATTATTTAACAGGGTTTAATTGGTAAAAAGCCACAAAAACACGAGACAAACAAAAGCTCCACGCCAAGTCATATCGGAAACCAGAACAACTCTGTTCAATTGTGTTTGGAATCATGTCGGAAGATGCCTCGTAAATAAAATTTCTGCCTCGTAAATCGATCCATGGTGACATTATATAAACATCGTAAACGTGGATCGTCACAAATCGAACTGTCGCAAACTGGAGGCCGCCTGTATTTGATTCCTGGTCATATATGCAAGTGATACCTCCAATTATCACGGTTGGCTACGTACGAAAGAAGTTCAACATTCAAACATGCAAACCCGTCTTTTGTAAAATGTGCACCACTACCTTCGTGTCGTGTGCCAACACAACACCAGCGCTAGTCCCTGCCGTACCTCTCCCTGAGTGTGTCATGCCGGGCCTGAAAGAAGGTCACTCACAGAACCAACCCTCACATAATGAAGAGTCACAATGAGGAGTCATTGTGTGTGTGTGTGCATGCGTGCAATATGAATGTCAGGTGGCCGAAAGTATTTTTGTAAACAAGATAGTTTTTTTGTAAAGATGTACCAACCTAACTTTACGCTAATATAGGACTACATCAAGTAAAACGATCCATGCTCAAATTAATTATAATGATCATCTCCATTGCCAATCCTGAGCCAGTTATGGACATACTCTACCATATTCATATCAGCCGTGGTCAATCCACTGTTGGATGAAGGCCTCTGCCGGACCGCCGCTATCTTCTCACGGTTCCGTGACGTGATACACCACCAAGTGCCTGCACGCGAGCTGCTTTCACAGCTCCATCTCCTCGGTGCACGTCCTCTCGGGTGCGTTCCACTCCTCGGCTGTCACTCCGTCATTATTCTCGACCATTTAAATTCAGGCGGTGGGGAGCATAAGACAAGAGATGATGGGCTGCAGTCGCCCTGCAATGGACCCCTGAGCAGAATTTGAACTTGAAACCATCACATAGCGAGGCTCTGACATTTAAGCCGACTATTGCAATGGGCTAGAGTCTCTACACACTTTTAACATCTTGTTTTTAAGGGTATTAGACGACCTGCCAATCATGCTCCTTTACATAAAACATAATCTGCATTCTATACACAATGACGTCTCCTACAAATCACAGCCGTGCATTACAACACATGCGTGTATATATGTATTGACGGTGCTTCATTTCAGCTGAAAGAGTCCGCAACGCTCTTCCGGTAATTATTATTTTGGCGCGCCGCCATCCCGTCTCACCTTATTTTGTCCTAATATTTTTTTCAATATATATAAAAAACCTGTTTATAGTATTAGAGTAATATAGGATAGACCAATATAGGAATATTATGGATAGGCATATCTCGTAGTCCAGTGGTAGTGCCTTACGCCGATAATGCCGACCGACTCCAAACCAGCCTAGCAGCGTTCTGGAAAATATCTTCAGAGACAAGGGCCTAGTGCAGGGCAACCAAAACAAGAAGAGGAAGGAGAGCCAATGCTTTTATAATTTGGTAAAAAAAAGAAACCTAAAAATTTCAAGGGCCGCCACGCGCGTCAAAAACGTCACGAAGCGGTCCTTAAAGAGACGCACGTGGCTGAGTCGCAGGTTGCCGACCCCTGGCGCTGGCGAGATACGTGATCTCTGTTTCACGTGCGGTGTGGGACAAGCGACTGGGGAGGGGCAGGGGCGGGGTGCAAACTCAGGTGGAACGACCTGCGGAGGGAGCGCTCATCCCGCAACCCGCACACGGCCAGGGTGGGGGCACACAGCTTCAACACGACCTGCAAAATTACTAATCTCACCCGCACGCGACAAGCAGCGGCGCTCATTTACAGCGCTCGCATTAAACGTTCTCATCTGATAGCGCAGGAAGCTCATTAGTTCACTAAATGCTTCCTTAAGCGCAGCTCACGCGCCCCTGACGGGCCCACAGACGTTTCATTGGAGCGGAACAACTCGAGAGCGCTTCAAAAAGTGTGACAGCTCGGTGGCAAAAAAAAAAACAGAAGAGGAGCGCTCCTCTTCAAAGCGGGAACGGAGCGACACATTCCCCATCTCGCAGCGGGCGCGGACACTCCGGCGCTTCGCTCCGCCGTTTGGCGTCTGCTTGCTCGAGGGACGCGGTTTAGCACCGCGGCGGCCAGTCAGATGGTTTCGTCACGTCTCCAGCAAACAAAAATAAACAGATAAATATTCGCCTGAAAAACTGCAAGCGCCCGACTCCAAAAGGGGGCTATCTATGAAAACGGGCAAAATAAAAAAAAGCTATGAAATTTTACAGAGGAAAAAAACCCTCGAAAGCAATTGAGCAACATTATTCTGTCGCAATGTGGCTCGGTGCAGAGAAATAAAGTGAGCATTTTGGGTAGTCACGTGATCGGGCAACAGCTTCTGTTCGGCAGAGTTCTCCCCGTGGGATCAGTCGGCGCCACGAGGAATATCTGCTCAAAATTACTGACGGGATCGACGCGGGCACCGACACCGATGGAGGAGACCAAACCCGTGCCATCTGCCTCGTGGTGGCGAGATGTTAACTACCTCGCCTGGTCCTGAGTTCGATCCAGAACTTCACGCCTGCATATTTTGAGTTTGCACGTTCTCCCCGTGGTCACGTGGATTTTTCTCCGAGTCCTCCGTTTTTGTCTCCACATGTTGAACTGTAAATATGTTGAACTTCTTTCGCACCATACGTAGCCAACCATGCTCATCGGAGGTGTTGGAGGAAGGACAACAAACATGCACTTAAGAGTATTTGGCTCATACACATTTCTATTTGATAAGCCACTTTGTTCAGCTATCAGCCAGGTCACTTCTAAAAAAGAGCTATATAGCTCAATGGGCCTTACCTGTTAAACAATTTTTTGTGTATATAGTTTTATCTCCGCGATCATCCTCTCGGGCAGCCTGCAGCTGTGCGTGGCACCCAATGGCGGTGGCAGACTAAGGCAGCCGGTGGCCTAAGATATGGATATGTTGCAACAATCAACACTCTTCAGAGGAAGGCGTGACCTCAACGCGAGAATGTTTCATTAAAGGGCAGCCCAATTGATCGTGAGGATGCTAAAGCGAGCGTGGGCTCTGCTGCCGACATCTCAAATATAGATTTCTCACACGCAGCGAAAAATGTCTCGTATCAAGCTCTTCCAATTAAGCCAATTACTGTAAATACTGCAACGTTTCCAATTTCCTACGAAATATTTTTTTCTCCTTCTCACAGAGCGCATTAAAAAGTGAAAGAATACAGAAGATTACTTAGATGAGGATAGAAAGATGCGGTGGGTGAAATAAATTAAAATTAAAATACTAATCGTAACGTTAATAAAATTCGGATCTCAAGCCTGTTAGACTTTTTGAAGGCTCACGGAGTGCTTCTATCAAAATCTGCAGTAAACCTTTGTTCCAATGGGAGGTCGCCCCTTCTCTACTGCTGCTATTCCTGCTGCCCCGTGATGTGGAATTTCCTTCTTCTGGAAGTCCACACTGAAAATCCCAATTCTCTGCTCGAGTCCAGGCTAATAATTTCCTCTTCCACCTACGACTGTCTCTCTCATGCTCTTCACCAACTACACTTATACTATACCAGTATCCCATCTATCTCTCTCTGTTTAACACGTAGGCTTTCGCGACCAATATCATCCAGAGTCACACCATCACCCCGGACAGAAATCTGCTCTTATCAAGACGCTCATTCATCGAGCTAAGAAAGTGTCAGATGGTGACAGTCTGAGAAGTGAAATCCGACATGTTAAAGAAGCGCTGCAAATGAACGGTTACAATGATGCACAAATCAACAGGGCATTGAATACCAAAACCAAATAAAATAACAAGAGCATTGAAACTGCCTAAGTAATAAAAACGATAAAAAAAATACCGTACATTGCAGGAGTAACTGATAAACTAGCCAGATGTTTGGAAAAACAAAACATCCGAGTCAGATTTGGCACGGTACATAAAATACAGAATTTAATATCTGGTACAAAAGATGCATTACCGAAGCTATCAACAGAAGGTGTGTACAGGATTAACTGCACGTGTGGTAAATGTTATGTTGGGCAAACAGGACGAATGATCAGCACGAGACTAAAAGAACATCAGAGAAATATTAAATTCTCCCAAATGCAACTGTCAGCAGTAGCAGAACACGCGGGCCAACAAGGACACTCAATTGATTTTGATAGTTTTGTGCAAAACTAGCGACGACTGGCCAAGACTAATTAGAGAATCTATCGAAATTGAAAGAAATCTAAATAACTTTAACCGTTCGGATAGCTACCGTCTTAGTGCTGCGTGGAAGCGAATAATCAAATAATACGTTATTTAAATGCATGCCTATAAAGGGCAGCGTACTTCAATAGGGATTACCGTTGGTAGGGCTATTTTAATAAACACAATAGACAGGAAGGACAAGTTCAAAGGGCTCGCATAATACACATGCATAATGTACGTTGCTTCAGTAATCCCCCCCACCCCCACATTGTACAAGAGCGCAGAAGGGTGGTCACCACATCTACGCCTCGATATAAGGAACGAAACAGTAAGATTTCTCCATATCTGGCTGTCGCCTGATGAAGCTAGTTGTAATTACTGGTGAAACGTTGTACTCAGTTTGTAAATGTTGTGGCTTGGGCTCTCCAACACACCGGCGTGCTGTACTAGTGACAAATTGGCCACGTTCTGTTTACGACACATTTATATATTTACGCGATCTAACCAAAACAACCTCGATTATCTCTCTCTGGCCTGTAGGAATAATCTCTTTTTCTCCGCTCTAAAAAAATATATATCCTCGAAAAAAAACATATCTGTGCTTCGTGCTCTGTAGATGTGCCATGGCTTATCCCCCGTCTGCCCAGCGTCTGGGCACTGCGACTGGTTATACAGTGAAATCTAAACTGCATTGGCAAATGTCGCGGTTAAAATATCTGCGTCTGCAACTCGTTCACCTTCGGACGAAATTCCGGCCGGCCGACCGCAACGTGGCATTGCGCGGCGACGAGAAGGCACAAGGTGTGTTAAAATGCGCTCGGCGTAACGCCGTTGCCGCAGCAGCGCTGACGATATCAAACATTCACCTCGGGGGAGGAGGAGGAGGAGGGGTGGTGCCGGCGGCGGCGGGGGAGGGTGAGGTGAGGGTGATGCCCGACTGTCTGCGCCTCAAACGAGGACGCAGCATCGGCCGAGACAACTCTCGCGTTGTGAAAATTACGCGGCACGTTTGCGAACGCGCGAGGCTGCCCGTCGTCTCCCACGTGGGGAAATTTCGTCGCGTGATTTGGCTGATCGGGGGGGGTCAGTGACATCAAACGCTTCGAGCTTGGCGCCAGGGTCATACGTGGGGTGCACTGCACGTAGGCGCACTGCACACACCCATACACACGCGTGCGCCTGTGCGCATGCATTTTAAACGTGACGCGCAATTGCACTGGAAAAGCATCGCAAGCGTAAGACCTCGTGGCTGTTGGTAATTATTTTCCCTATTTGCCAATCCTGCGATGATTGATTCGCCGGTTGAAATGCGACTACCTTCTTATACATCCACTGCTGGATGAGAGCCTCCCCATGCCATGCGGATTGTTGGTGAGTGGTATTTGGTCAGTAGCTAATTTAACGCGGGGAGCATAGAAGTACAGTACAATGGATTTTGCTGCACTGCCCCTCTGCTGCCTATCACTTAGTCCCAAAAGCCCTATGACTACACGGTAACCCATCCAAGAACTAGCCGGGCAAAGGCCTGCTTGGCTTCCTTCGGTGCATTCCAGGTTTCAAATTTAGAGTTTATTTTATTTAACGAGGTGAGAATTCAAGAGAACTTAAGAAGAGTGACCTGGAACGTAATCTGCCAGTAGGGGGTAATGATTGCTATGCATAATCCCAATTGAGTAATTTGAAAGGTAATATTCGATTATTGGAAATGTGGACCCTGACAGCAGCACCCAATGGCCTACTCTTGTGAATGAAGTGAGGGAATACTACACGGACACCGCGTAGTATTACGATGGCTCTTACACCGGCAGTAATGATGCGGGCGGCCGCTGGACTCCAGCGGTGAACATCTGCGACAAGCGGTGAATGCCGCGTCACCGCCTGAGTGGAAGTGATATCACTATGGCACTTGAACCAGTCTAGGTGCACTTTGAGCCCACATTTGCTTGGGACAGACCCAGGTGTGGTGGGCTAACCGTCTGGGGTACAGAGCAGATGTCAGCACCTGCACTGCCCAATGCGACAGCTTGCTGCTCTAGAACCGCATGGCACTCTGCTCACTGATGTGAGCACGGCTCTCGACAATGCTGGACATAGACAAAGCTCCCCTGTATAGCCGATAACAGACTGTTGAGACAAGTGCTGGTAACGAGCACCGATCAAGGCCGGCACAGGACACGAAGGGGTGGTGTGGCCGGCACCACGCCCGGCTACCTTTATCTCTTTTTTTATCTCTTTATCTGTTTTTTTGCTGGATTTTTCTGTTTGCGCATAGTCACTTTAAGATGTTTTTCTTGTTCATATTTTTGTTTTTTGTTTGTTGCGGTTGCACCCGATTCAAGAGCCGAATGGCTCACAGGGCTATACCAAATAAATGAAACTGAAAAACAAACTGAAATCTCTTCAGTGCTGATATTTGCATTCATATTCTTTGGTTCTTTCGGTAAAATAAAGTGAATAAAAAATATCACGACGTTTCGATCGCAACACAAGCGGAATTCATCAGGAAAAGGGGATTAGCCTCATTTAAGACTGAGTTCACCAGGGAGAAACCCAGAACCAGTTCTAATATTCACCACTATTATCTGTCGTGTGTGGGAATTGAACTCAGATCACCGAGTCCGTAGCGCAGTGCGCTAACCGCTGCGTCACCGCTCCCTACTGTGAGGGATAGGCACACATCAAACACAAACACACACACCTCTTGTGTACGTTTCTCATGCAATGGGACAGAAGCCGTTCTCTGCCAGACACTATTAACAAACACCTTCATTAAGCCACCAAAGGGCAGACGGTGACTGAGCAGAAGGGTCGTAGCTAAAGACCAGCCCCGCATTTGGTCACTCTGCCTCGCTGTTAAATGGTCCCGGCAGTTGGTGCCGATTTTTTTATGCCAAGGCAGAGTCATTCACGCGCACCCCCATTACTATCATGCACGTACGCACGCAGACGAACGCACACAGCAGAAAGGCGTGCACGAGGTCCCGGTTTAGCCTGCGAGAGATGCTCAAGGACACTCACGTTCGTAGAGCACATCGTTGAGTGCGGCACTGCAGGGAATTGTGGAATCTAATAATGCTGTTAATTTATTACAGGAATTGGTCTCCAGACTCATTTTAGTAATGGTCATACACCGGTGTGTTTGGTCAGCTCCTTCGCTTAGTTCTGCATATGGGAGAGGTTAACGCTTAAGCCAATGGGCATCCCTGCCTTAACCCAAGGTGCGCGAGACCAAAAAAAAACATCAAACGAAACGGCTCGTGTTGAGTGGACGCCCACTCAGACAGCAGGCCGCCAGGGCTAGCGGCATGGGTTCGAAGCTTCGTTCATGAAAGACCTTAAGGGCACGCTCATGAGCGCCACCATAGCACGCCCTGGTCACGATCCTGCGGGGGTGAAGTATGCATCGTTCCGCACGTGTTTGCCGATGCGCAGCGCGCGCTTGCATGTGCCGGGCGCTACCGGCGCGCATCTAGTGACGTTGCGGCGCTGGGTGGCAGCCGGCCACGTTTCAGTCACCGCAGAGATTGTAAAAGGCACCTGGGGATTTGAAAACAGTCACGGCTGCGATCGTTCATGGGGCTGCTCAGACGGCGGCTTCGGAGGTGAATCGGCAGCTCTCTATTTATAGAAGGAAATTCAAACTCGCGCGCCGCCACGGATCGATGTCGGCTCGACAGTGACCCGTTTGCTCCTTGCGATGCGCATTTTCCGCAAACTGCACTGGAGCCGGCGCGGTCCGCATGCGCGCAAGCACCGGGAGCCGCCGGGAGCCACCGGGAGCCGCCGGGAGCCGCCGGGAGCCACGCTCGTGAACGCGGAGCCGGAACCTGCAGGCCGCTGGGCTTGGTCCACACCGGCAGGTTCTGCGCGTAGCTCCGCTTGCATCGCGGCGGCAGGGGGAAGGGGCTTCTCGAGTCGTCCGCACCGTACGGGTTCTCCTTGTAATCTGTATGCCACACCAACAACAGACAAAATAAATCTCTACTCTATTCGCAACCCGTTATAAAATCTCCACCGTTTTAAATCTCAAGCGTTTCAGACTCATTTTCCCCTAAACTAAACTTTGTTGTTATTTTACCAGGTAAGGCCCACTGAGCTATGCAGATTTTTTTCAGAAGTGACCCGGCTCAACGAAGTGGCTTATCACGTGGAAATGTATGTGAAAATGTTATATCACTTACAAATGTATGTTTCTGGAGGACGCCAGAAACATAAATCCATGCAACCGCAGGGAGAACATGCAAATTCCAAATTTACAGGCGTCAAGGTCGAGATCGAACCCACGACCTCCTCAATACCAGGCGAGGTAGTTAACATCTCGCCACCGTGGCACCCCAATGTTGAGCTGGTGCCCCCCGTACATTAGACAGCTGAATTTGCAGCAGCAGAAACTTGACCTCTTACAGCAGAAACTTTAGAAACTGTCGACAGAATGGCAGCCAATGGCGGGGGAACGTGCCCTACAGGATACCAACCCTGGAGACGGAGTGGTGACGAGATCGGTTTACATGCCCGAGCGAGATGTACCGTGGCAACATGGAACCGCGTGGGGCAGACGGTGGCGTAGGAAGGCATCTTCGAGCGGTGTACAGAACAAAGCTGATGATGATAATGGTTTCCGTGGCTTGTACAATTTTTGTACAAAACTCCTCAAGCAATGATTCCTGAATCGGGATTTAACATTCGATGAGAATATTATATGCTTACACTAATCTGGCTTTTCACAGTGACTCCAAACAAATAAAAGGCAAAGGTGAAGGGCTGCAATTATTAGCAGATACCACTGCTGGCGGAAGGGCCCTCACTCGGGGGGGAGCTTTTGCGAACCCCTCCAGAAGGTATTTGGACAACCCTTCCATGCTGGCTAGCCGTCTTGCAAGAGCTAGGACAACCCATACTCTGTATCCGACCACACGCGACTGGGCGATCGACTCTGCATGACGTAAACATTTATGCTGCTGTGTGGACAGAGGCGGTGAAAATTTAAGAAACCCACGCCGTTGCTTCGACTGCCGCGCCAGGAGAATCGACCGAACCGGCGAACTCCGGAATGCAAGTCCAGTGCGCCGAACGGAACACCACGGAAAGCATTCCGGGCACGTGCCGATGATTTCTATACTCTTCAGCAATACGATGTTACTATAAAGAGTGGGAGAGTAATGTAATATATTGAGATGCTATTACGCAAACAAAGAATTCAGCTTAAGAGGATGTATTAAAGTTAGGCTGAATATCACATTGGCTTTTATGTGCTTCAAAGCTGTGCAAACGTATGCCTTCATTATCACCGTCATATTTTAGAGATTAGAGAAGCTAATACAACCGAGCACCCAAAACTTTATCAGCTACAAAACTGGCAAACTATAAAAGGGAAATATGAACTAGTCGTACAGCCCTGTAAATATAATTTAAACCAAGGGTGACAATTCATACCTAGCAAACATAAAACTCCAAACAAGCTATTGTTGCGATTTTTTGCTGTGTATTTTTCCCCTTAACTCATTAGCGTATAATCTACTCAACTGTAATGCCGAACACATGCGTGCGAATTGATTATTCGCAGCGCATGAGAGCGACTTAAATGTAACACGTGTTTAACATACACTTTCAAATTAATATTGAATGCTAAACTTCTGGTCAAAGGCTGACTCACGACCATAGTTGTGTCCTTCTGGCTAGTTAAGTATGTACCGCTTCGTTGGAATCTAACAGCAGTGCTCCTGAGTACCGGCAACGTCACGTGGCAATGCAGAAGAGGTTTTGTTTTTCCACCCCCTCCCCCTTTCTCGATGCCGACGTTGTAAAAGAGAAGCACACGAAGAAGGATGATGTGTGTGTGTGTGCGTCGCGTCAACAACACAAACGTGAACCTGCCGGTCCATCGCGGATGCCAGTGTCAAGTCCTGCGATTCTGTGGCCGTCTGGAACGCTCTTCCTTCCGCTATTGGGAAGCCACTGGAGCAATGCACTTTGAAATCTAGTTTGAAAACGAATTTGTTTAGAACTGCTTTTTGTGTTTAGTTTGTTGCTCTTCCCCCTGCACCTTCGATTAGCACGGTTGACGACGTACGGTGCAAAATAAATCACTTACAAAGTAACGTGGAATTTCCACCACTGGCTCAGGGCCACTTAAGGAGATTATAATTTTGTCGGACCGCACAAGTCGCACCAACAAACTCTTGCAACCATCTCACCTACACCAGAATTGTTTCACGAAGATAACCTTTCGAAACACCCAGTTAACCTCTGCCTTAGTAGGAGGAGGGGGTGCTCCACTGCCCCCAGCTATCTGTGCTGTCAACTGCCCCTGTTCAAGTCCAGGCTCAAGACCTTCCTCTTCCCTTCTGCCTAAGACTGTCTATTTTTTCTAGAATTTCTATGCCCCGGAAATGCATAGTACAGGCGGTCCTCGCTTAGCACAACCCCCAAGAGCGCCGATTCGTCACAGCGCTCTTTGTCCTGGAGGACATTTAGGAGAACGCGCAGCAGCGCTGGCTGAGGAAATGGACCTGCCCCCATCACTCGCTTAGCCATTGAGAGCGACGAACGTCGAGCCAAACAGAACCCACCTCCCCTCGATTCGACTATCACGACTCGCAGTCACGATTGCATTTTCATAATTTGGTTTCTAACGTAAGCCAGCTGAGAACTCGCGAGACCAGGATAGAGTCTCAAGCTCCACCAAAGAAGAAAAAAAACACTCAACACAGACATTTAGACTGAGGGCATCACTCAGATCGCGGAATGTCCCGGAGCTCTTCTCTGAGAACGACCCGGATTGGGAGCACTGCAGCTTCCCCACCGCTGCCTTGTAGCGCCGATTCGATGAGCGTTCACTTCTCCAGGAACGCATCTTGAGCGCTAAGCGAGGTTCTGCCTGTACACTACGTATGATCGTCCACGCGATGCGCACGTGCCACGCTGTTACCGTTGTCAAGCCCCTTGAGATGCACTTGCATTTTGTGGCGACGTAAATCCAAATCGCACTGTGAACTGTCGTGTACACTGTAACGAGCGCTGATAAGTGGCCCGCTGCAGCCATGCCACATTCCCATGACAAGGACCAGTCTCTCTACAATAACAATCGCTGCTGGCGTCTGACTAAACGACGACACAGCCTCAGCAGGTGGTGCTCATCTCGCGAGCCCCCCACCCCACCCCCCCTGAGGAATGAGAAGACGAGTCAACCCTGAACCGGGATTTGAACCCATGACCCTTGCGATCGCGAGCTAACTCCACCGACTGAAGCGCTGCAGCTGACGGTCAACGGAGCGCGAGTTCATAGTTTCATAGTTTCATTTATTTGGTATAGCCCTGTGAGCCATTCGGCTCTTGAATCGGGTGCAACCGCAACAAACAAAAACATGAACAAGAAAACATCTTAAAGTGACTTTGTGTTGACTGTGCAAACAGTAAATCCAGGAAAAAAAAACATCAAAATATTCCTGAAATAGCACCGTACACCAACGCTGTGTGCAAAAATCCCAGTGGGATGCAAGTCAAACAACAACAACAAGAAAACAACGATCAATTGATCATTTGTGCAACATCGATCTTTTTAAGCGTTCGGCAAAGGTGAAATAATTTGCAACTGCATTTTACAGTTACCCGGACTCATTGGATCCTGGCTCTTGCACTCTCTTGCTGATTTGGTCTTTGCGCTTTCCTAGATGCCGTTTCACCTTACATTTTCGTTCCAGACATTTTTTTACGAAATTTTTTAAAATATTTTTTTCAACTACATACATATCAAAGTACTTGACGAAGCACACACACGCATTACCTGCAATGCCCTCATGCCGCGCGTGTGTGTATATATATGAAACAACAAAAAAAATTCTGATCTTTAAAATTATTCTAATCATATTCAGCTCTCGGTACAGTTCACACGGGAGTGAGAGCGCACATTATAAAGGGCTCGTGGGTATAAACACGAAGGGCTGCTGGACCGTGAACACGTCGGCTCTGGCAAGGGCTGCTCACCGTGGGGGTGTTTTTTTTTAAATATATATTTGGGCGCAATCCTCCTTTAAAGGCTTTCCCCCTTTTTCAAAGGGCTGCGCCATGAGCCACCGCCCGTGCGGGCAACTGGCATCAACAAATGAATTCCCAGAGCCTCCCGTGTGCCAAATCTGTGCAGCCACGAGTAAATCACACCGCCCCGCCTCCAACCAACACGCCAAACGTGCATGCAACTAGACGACAAAATAAACCAACCACAAAGACAGACCTCCCTCTTGCACACCTACCTACCATTCCCTAAAGGAGGGGGGAGCAGGAAACCCCCAGCATGTTCGCACCCAGCCACGGATGGTCAAGGGTTCCGGACACATCACGGATGCCGTGACATGCAACACCGCAACATTTTTTTTTAATCCGAATGTTGGCAAGCGTCGGGGCCGACTTGTACTGTACACCGACTGCGGCGTCGTATAATGAAGCCTTTGTGGCCACTACCACCACTACCCAAAAAATAAAATTGGCGCAAATCAAGAATGCAATAAAAGCTGTTGGTGTTGCATGTGTAGAGTGGTGTTATTTCATGTGTAGAGTAGTGTTATGTCATGTGTAGAGTGGTGTTGCATGTGTAGAGTGGTGTTATTTCATGTGTAGAGTGGTGTTATTTCATGTGTAGAGTGGTGTTATTTCATGTGTAGAGTGG
Source organism: Petromyzon marinus (assembly GCF_048934315.1). NCBI lineage: Eukaryota > Metazoa > Chordata > Hyperoartia > Petromyzontiformes > Petromyzontidae > Petromyzon > Petromyzon marinus. The sequence goes on along the minus strand of NC_133667.1, from coordinate 22,631,108 downwards.
TGTTATTTCATGTGTAGAGTGGTGTTATTTCATGTGTAGAGTGGTGTTATTTCACGTGTAGAGTGGTGTTATTTCATGTGTAGAGTGGTGTTGCATGTGTAGAGTGGTGTTATTTCACGTGTAGAGTGGTGTTATTTCATGTGTAGAGTGGTGTTACTTCATGTGTAGAGTGGTGTTATTTCATGTGTAGAGTGGTGTTATTTCATGTGTAGAGTGGTGTTATTTCATGTGTAGAGTTGTGTTATTTCATGTGTAGAGTGGTGTTATTTCATGTGTAGAGTGGTGTTACTTCATGTGTAGAGTGGTGTTATTTCATGTGTAGAGTGGTGTTATTTCATGTGTAGAGTGGTGTTATTTCATGTGTAGAGTGGTGTTATTTCATGTGTAGAGTGGTGTTACTTCATGTGTAGAGTGGTGTTATTTCATGTGTAGAGTGGTGTTACTTCATGTGTAGAGTGGTGTTACTTCATGTGTAGAGTGGTGTTATTTCATGTGTAGAGTGGTGTTATTTCATGTGTAGAGTGGTGTTATTTCACGTGTAGAGTGGTGTTATTTCACGTGTAGAGTGGTGTTATGTCATGTGTAGAGTGGTGTTACTTCATGTGTAGAGTGGTGTTCCTTCATGTGTAGAGTGGTGTTATTTCATGTGTAGAGTGGTGTTACTTCATGTGTAGAGTGGTGTTATTTCATGTGTAGAGTGGTGTTACTTCATGTGTAGAGTGGTGTTATGTCACGTGTAGAGTGGTGTTATTTCACGTGTAGAGTGGTGTTATTTCATGTGTAGAGTGGTGTTATTTCATGTTTAGAGTGGTGTTATTTCATGTGTAGAGTGGTGTTGCATGTGTAGAGTGGTGTTATTTCACGTGTAGAGTGGTGTTATTTCATGTGTAGAGTGGTGTTACTTCATGTGTAGAGTGGTGTTATTTCATGTGTAGAGTGGTGTTATTTCATGTGTAGAGTGGTGTTATTTCATGTGTAGAGTGGTGTTATTTCATGTGTAGAGTGGTGTTATTTCATGTGTAGAGTGGTGTTATTTCATGTGTAGAGTGGTGTTACTTCATGTGTAGAGTGGTGTTATTTCATGTGTAGAGTGGTGTTACTTCATGTGTAGAGTGGTGTTACTTCATGTGTAGAGTGGTGTTATTTCATGTGTAGAGTGGTGTTATTTCATGTGTAGTGGTGTTATTTCATGTGTAGAGTGGTGTTACTTCATGTGTAGAGTGGTGTTATTTCATGTGTAGAGTGGTGTTACTTCATGTGTAGAGTGGTGTTATTTCATGTGTAGAGTGGTGTTATTTCATGTGTAGAGTGGTGTTATTTCATGTGTAGAGTGGTGTTATTTCATGTTTAGAGTGGTGTTATTTCATGTGTAGAGTGGTGTTATTTCACGTGTAGAGTGGTGTTATTTCACGTGTAGAGTGGTGTTATGTCACGTGTAGAGTGGTGTTACCTCATGTGTAGAGTGGTGTTACTTCATGTGTAGAGTGGTGTTATTTCATGTGTAGAGTGGTGTTATTTCACGTGTAGAGTGGTGTTATTTCACGTGTAGAGTGGTGTTATTTCACGTGTAGAGTGGTGTTATTTCACGTGTAGAGTGGTGTTATTTCACGTGTAGAGTGGTGTTATTTCACGTTTAGAGTGGTGTTATTTCACGTGTAGAGTGGTGTTATTTCATGTGTAGAGTGGTGTTATTTCATGTGTAGAGTGGTGTTATTTCATGTGTAGAGTGGTGCTACTTCATGTGTAGAGTGGTGTTATTTCATGTGTAGAGTGGTGTTATTTCATGTGTAGAGTGGTGTTATTTCATGTTTAGAGTGGTGTTATGTCATGTGTAGAGTGGTGTTATTTCATGTGTAGAGTGGTGTTATTTCATGTGTAGAGTGGTGTTATTTCATGTTTAGAGTGGTGTTATTTCACGTGTAGAGTGGTGTTATTTCATGTTTAGAGTGGTGTTATTTCATGTGTAGAGTGGTATTATTTCATGTGTAGAGTGGTGTTATTTCATGTGTAGAGTGGTGTTATTTCATGTGTAGAGTGGTGTTACTTCATGTGTAGAGTGGTGTTACTTCACGTGTAGAGTGGTGTTACTTCACGTGTAGAGTGGTGTTATTTCATGTGTAGAGTGGTGTTATTTCATGTTTAGAGTGTAGAGTGGTGTTATTTCATGTGTTAGAGTGGTGTTATGTCATGTGTAGAGTGGTGTTATTTCATGTGTTAGAGTGGTGTTATGTCATGTGTAGAGTGGTGTTATTTCATGTGTTAGAGTGGTGTTATTTCATGTGTAGAGTGGTGTTATTTCACGCGGACAACTTCGTTTTCTCCCGTGTCACTTTAGTCGAACACGACTCCTCGCGTTCGACACCACGCATCTGTCACAACTCGCTCCGCCAGCCTCTCTACTGCTAGCCTGCTCCCTCTCACTACACACTCTGCTAGCTTCTCCACTGCTAGCCTGCTCCCTCTCACTACACACTCTGCTAGCTTCTCCACTGCTAGCCTGCTCCCTCTCACGACACACTCTGCTAGCTTCCCACTATACACTCTGCTAGCTTCTCCACTGCTAGCCTGTCACTATACACTCTGCTGGCTTCTCCACTGCTAGCCTGTCACTACACACTCTGCCAGGTTCTCCACTGCTAGCCTGTCACTATACACTCTGTTAGCTTCTCCACTGCTAGCCTGTCACTACACACTCTGCCAGGTTCTCCACTGCTAGCCTGTCACTACACACTCTGCTAGCTTCTCCACTGCTAGCCTGTCACTACACACTCTGCCAGGTTCTCCACTGCTAGCCTCTCACTATACACTCCGCTGGCTTCTCCACTGCTAGTCTCTCACTATACACTCTGCTAGCTTCTCCACTTCTAGTCTCTCACTATATACTCTGCTAGCTTCTCTACTGCTAGCCTGTCACTATACACTCTGCTAGCTTCTCCACTGCTAGCCTGTCACTATACACTCTGCTAGCTTCTCCACTGCTAGCCTGTCACTATACACTCTGTTAGCTTCTCCACTGCTAGCCTGTCACTATACACTCTGCTAGCTTCTCTACTGCTAGCCTGTCACTATACACTCTGTTAGCTTCTCCACTGCTAGCCTCTCACTATACACTCTGTTAGCTTCTCCACTGCTAGCCTGTCACTATACACTCTGCTAGCTTCTCCACTGCTAGCCTCTCCACTGCTAGCCTCTCTACTGCTAGCCTCTCCACTGCTAGCCTCTCTACTGCTAGCCTCTCTACTGCTAGCCTGTCTACTGCTAGCCTCTCTACTGCTAGCCTCTCTACTGCTAGCCTCTCTACTGCTAGCTTGTCTACCCTCGCCTACAGTGGGGGATCAGCCATCACCGCTGGAAAGGACGCGGTGTGGAGAGCAGGACCCCGGCCTGACTCTTGTGTTCACTCTTCACTCCAACCAACCCTACCCAACTCCAACCAACAACTCCCCTCTCTACCACACACGTTCCCTTATTTATCCTCCTCCTCCTCATTAGGTGCCCTCAGATGGGCCTCATTAAGCCGGTGTCATCCCAACGCCTCTCGCACGTGTTCTCCCCCTTACCGCCTCTTAATTGGTCGCCTTCCTCTGCTTGCTCTCTCTCTCTCTCTGCACCTATTTGTCCTGACGAGACTTCATTGTCTGCCGCTCACACGTTGCGTGAACGCCGTTTCCAAAACCCCCCGCGCGCTTTGCTCCACTGCACGTGCTTTTCAACCTCGTTGTGTTTACTGTTCGAAATAAATATGTGGGTCTGAACGGAATAGAAATGTTGTTCTTAGACAGTGCATTCTTTTTTTCGTTCCTTTTGCTGAAAAATGTTAATTTGTCCTCTGTTGTTGTTGTTATTGTGGTTTTATGTCCACGTTTAACCGCTGCCACCACCATCACATTTCCACAGCGGAAATTATGCTATCAACATTGCTAATTAATTAGAATGCGACTGTGTAACAACCCTTTGGCAGTTTGATATTAGTCGAGCGTAGCCGGCCTGCAGCCACAAAAAAAAGTATTTGAGGTTGCATAATTATTGCAATAATTGTATATGTTTGAACGGCTCTCGGTAATATACCGGTTTAGATTATTTAAGCTAACCTCTGGCGTTTCACGTGACTATACCCTTTATTAACCATGCTATGATCACCTGTTAAAAGGATATTCGAAGTGGCACAAAGAGCACACAGTATAAGATCACAGTAGAAACTAGGAATTGTATGGTTCAGAGGTTAAGAGTCATTTTAAATTACATCAATATTGAGGAAGTCACTATTTCATTTTGTTAACTTGGCCTAGGGGGGGGGGGGGGGCTGAGGATGGATTGAGGGGATGTGTGAGATGCTTGTGCGTTTGTAAAACAGCAACAAAGTAGAGCCTTCATCGTAAAATACTTGTGCGGGTCTTGGGAGTGCTTAAAGGATTTAGGGGATCTGTGAATGGATTATGAATTTCTTGGGCCACGGTTCCAAACCAAACATTTTTTTTTAATTCAGTAAAACTGCAGGGAAATGTAAATGGTGCTGAGACAGCAAAAAAAACTGACTTTTTCAGCCAACAAGGCCTCTGCTGGCAACAGCTTACATTCCCTCGCAATTGAGCTGACGATCTATGCATGATGAACTTCTTTCGCACCATACGTAGCCAACTGTGCTAATCGGAGGTGCGGGGGGGGGGAGGGAGACAATTCAGCAACACGGACAAAACACGGCGACACGCTGATGTGTGAACTTTGATAAACACGTCAACAAGTTCTCCACATGGGAACCCACATACAACATCGACATTACAAAATCCACGGTACGCACGTGCGTAACAACGTGCGTACCGTGTGCTCCTGGTAACGCCACTGGTCGGGCAACGCCACGCACGCCGCACAGCAGTGCGGGCAGGGGCTTACTTTTTCAATCGAATAACTTTGGACTTCAGAGGCAGCTTATTTTGCCACCCCTTATCGAAAGCACAAGCCAATTCCCCACTGGCGAGCCACCCAGAAAGCGCACAAGGCCGGCCTCTGCTGAGCTGGTAGCTATGACAAGGCAGCGTGCAGAATATTGCACAGGAATGGCAAAGTCATCTTGACATGCAAAGCATACTGGCAGTCCTGTCGTGTACTTGTTGTTTAAGAGACCTTTATCTGTGTTTATTACACAGTTTGTGAGCAAACAACAATTATGAGAGGGGGTAACTTAAAAAAAAACAGAAGCAGGCTTAAATATTTCCAGCTCAAACTCTTAAACGGCAAATACAAAGTTTTGTTATTGCCGTATTGAGTTCACGATTACCGTGGGATTTAGCAAGTCGTGTTGTTGTTGTTAGTATCAGCGCGACAGAGCTGCTGTTCTCAAGCCGTACCTGTGACGGGGCCCAGCAGCGGGATGGCTTGGAGCCAGGGCAAGGGGTCACAGCCCGGCTCGAACACCGACATCATGAGGTTGGACTTCTTCTTGCTGTCCGCTTGCGAGTACAGCATCCCGTACCACTCCGTCCTGCCACAGCATGGAGAGGGGTGACACTCAGCCTGTCGCAGCCCTGACTCGACACAACAGCGAGTGTCGCCACGGCCCTCATTCAACGGTCGGTCGTGTGGAGGCACCGCGGCGGCGGCGGCGGCAGCAGCAGCAGCAGCAACAACGCACGTTGTCTGGAACTTGCACAAACGGAGAGTGGTGGCTCTTTGTCTCTTCACAAAGCAGCGCTAATTCAAACATGGGCTTTCAAATGCACGCCATACACACGCTAGTCACCTGCTGTTGGGTTACTCTTCATGTAGCCAAAAAAAAACCCGAGTAATCGTAAACACATTTTCTGAATGTAATGTTCATCAGGCCTCAAGCAGTGAGAAAGTGCAGTCTCCAACTCTTGTTATTATTATGAGTTCAACATACATATGTTATCCATGCGATAGCAACCCTGGCATCTCTATGCAATTAAGAAGAAAAGGGCTATTGCCCGAAACGTTGCCTATCACACATATATGTTTTCCTTTTCAAGGCTACAATGTTATTGACGAATGTGTTGAGTTGTTTTTTTTTCATTCTAATGCAGTGGTCCACCTAACCCATGGTCTGGTGACCACTGCTGGTCTTCGCAGAGCAGTGGGGAAAGGTCCGCCGAACTGTTGCGGGTGTGATTTTTTTTTCACAAGATTCTTCGCTGCACGTGGTGAGTGAAAAATGATAGTTCACCATGATGCGTGGGTCCAGAAAGGTTTGGAACCAGTGTATATATATATATTCCAGCTGTTTACGTAAACATCACAGATAGTATTTTCATTAACCGTACTGTTAATTATTGCCTTGTTACAGAGTATTAAATAGCACAGAGCTTTCCAAACTCAAGTTTTTGTGCCATACTGCCGGGGCTGAAATTACCCAGTAGGATTCCTGGTACATTCCTAGAGGCCCCAGACCTTTGACGTTCTCGAACATTGGGGGTCATCAGCCAGAAGGTTACGGTCAAGGACCATGCTAATACGAACTCTCTACTCATTTAGGTGGCAATCGTCGGCCTTGAACCGTTGGGGCCAGTCTCTCTGTTGTACAATCAATGTTGACTTTCAACAATGTAGTTATGATGTTGTTGACCGTGGGGGGATGATGGATTAAATCAATCCGCTGATTGGGATTTGAACTCGTAATCTTTAAATGTTTTAGTCAATTGCACTGTTACAGTGTCAGATACCTGGGATTATGAGAAAATATAAAAATCTGATCGGCCCATGGCAAGGAAGAGATACGAGGAATTGAAATTGATTTAGGAAGCACTGGCAAACTGACATTGTCAACAATATAAAACTTTATTAATATACGTCATTTATATAGGACATTCCCGATGTTACCGATTGTAAGTACACTATTATCACTGCCATTAAATCGTTTTCATGGCTGACAATATGCTGTGGGGGAAGAAGAGGACGTAAGGAGTTAAAGCGTGGGGAGACAGAAATGCGGCAATGTCAACCAAAACCGCACTTGAGAAGCGGATATATTGAGTCCTAGCCAGGTCTTGCTATGGGCAGACTGCATTACTCAGAATCAAAAGGATGCGAGTTATAATTCGCGTTCGGTAGACAATGGAGACCATCACAGCGGCTGACTGTGCTGGGGTAAATAAAGTGAGCACTACTTGTTCAGAAGTAAACATCGGTCATCTCGTGGATAGACTGGGCCCTGTCAAGGGAATGTGGAGTGTCTACCAGTGGCTCAAGGCTACCAAAGGAAATGAGTGCCACCCCAGTGCTAGTCTGAGCAGGAAGACAGTTTGATTTTGAAGAGCTGTACATATGCCTTTAGCATTCATGATACCAACAATCCCCCTGTTTAATATGGATTCTCGGCTTTGAGAACGTGGTTAGGTCATGAAATGTAGAAAATTGCCTTAACCTGAATTTTATGCTCGCAGACAAAGTGTCTCCATGTGTTATTGAACCAGTGTTTAAAAAATAAAATAACACAATAAAATTCTCACGACGTTTCGTCCACAACACAAGCGGCCTTCATCAGGTGAAGGGACGAGACTGTCTGGAGGACAGCGCCAGACAGTCTCGTCCCTTCACTTGATGAAGGCCGCTTGTGTTGTGGACAGCGCTGTCCTCCAGACAGTCTCGTCCCTTCACCTGATGAAGGCTGCTTGTGTTGTGGCCGAAACGTCGTGAGAATTTTATTGTGTTATTTTATTTTATCAATTTATTATTTTATTCTCATTCTACGTGGTGACTTTACCGAAAGAACCAAAGAAGATGAATCCTTGCAGTCACGAAAGCTTTCAATCGAAATTCAGTGTTGAAAACTACGCATTGATATGGCAGGGGGTAGTCTCGCTAGAGCTTAAGCACTGTGGATTTCTCCCAGAGTGGTACTCAATAAAATTGACCTCTAGGGGATGATCAGTCGAGTTGATCCCAATTCGTGAATAAAACACTCGAGTCACAGCACTACCTGGTCAGGTCAATGTCTTATCTATAAAAGTACCTTGCATGTACTGGTTTTTAATTCAGTACTGAGAGATACATATTTGCCTCGAGAGAGTTCGAGCGAAGGCGTTAATGAGTTATTAATGCATGTGAACTTCTTTCACACCATACGTAGTTAACCATGCTAATCAGAGGTCCCAACCGTGCTATTAATGGCGTCAGTAAAACACAGCAAGGCAGGACGCTCCTGAAAATGATTCTTGAGGCCGCGAGTGGCTCTCTTGCCAAGATAGAGGGCATTATTTTTCCGCCAATAATGATCGTTAACTGGGAGTTAAGTTTGCATTAAGCGATACAAAAATATCCGATTGGTTTCTCTTCGAATGGTCATGAGCGGAAAATCTTAAGTGAACAATTCACTAATTGGGTGTGCGATGAATCATCACCGTCATTCTCGCGACTATTCCTGCTGTAATTAGTGTAGCAATTACACCACACGGGAGTGGTGTCTGGCAAAATCTGTTTTACTGTTCTTCCCGTGGCAGTTTACAGGTTGCTGTCCATGCGAAGCGTGGTGGTGAATCTGCCGGCCGGCTTCACGCCGATCGGTAACGGCGCAGCCCGCCGTCGCTGTGTGCCACAACTCAGCGTCTTGAAATCGTCAAGCTGCGGTGGGGATGTCAGATCACGGGTCATTGCTGTATTATTGACTATCGTTTCACCGCGTACAAATAGAAGCCCTTATGCTTGAAGAGGATCGCAGTGGCGGTGTGTTTAGATTCACCCGAGAGGAACCCTTATCGCGCTGGGATCATGGCCAAGTTTTAATCACTGCCAGCTTAACGACTGCAACTTAGAGGAGTTGTTGAGTTTGATGTTGTTGGTGTTTGGTTGAAAGCTACAGATGGTTCTGGCAGCCGCTTTAAAGGCGCCCTGCCAAGCTGCGGGCAGCGAGATGGTAGCAGTGAAATTGTATGGATTTTTTTTTAGAGTCCGCATTGTAGGACTGCAAAATACAAAACGAATTAAAATGACTTTTTAGTGAACCGTAAAATAGGCCCCGCAAGTTGTATTTAGCCAATTCACCTAAAATGCCCAATTTTAGCAAAGCCAATAACATAAACAAGAACATAATAATGCAACTAATCGAATATTAACAAACGAGATGAACACGTTTGACTTGCAATTATCATATACTTAAGGGACCGAAGTAAGAAAGTAATTATATTATATAGGAATATAATAAAAGATTAAAATGAAAGGTTCCGCCCTGCAATTGCTTTGCTCTCTCCGCAGCTGGCTAAAGGGCCCCCCACTCGACGGCAGCTCTAGAGAGCCCCCCAACAGGTTTACGAGGTTTGTGCCATCACAGTGCCAAGATATCTTGGACGAGGTGGGAGCACCCACACTTTACCACACCACCGGCGACCTGCCAGGCGGCTGCGGGGTATCCAATTATACTCTAAGTGGGCAGAGGCAAGGACATTAATAGAACTGCAGATAATTTTAAATGTTGGGTGCGACACCAGCACCCAATGGGTCGTCTTAACGACTACTTGAGCGCAAAAGACGCACTTTAGTAATAATCTTCAATAGTATTTGGCTGCATATAGAACTGTGGCTCAATAGGTTCGCTCCACTGCTCTATGAACTTGGCGATCGGTGTTTCATTTTCTGACATGGCTAACATCAGGGGAGAGCGATCTCTGCACCGGTCCTAGATGCCGACCGTGCCCCACCCCACCCTCCCCCCCCCCATGACCTCCTTCACCGGTTCGCACTGAACAGCATTGTTAGATTTGTTCAAACAACCCCCCCATAACCGCGACACGGCACGGGGAGGCCTTCATGAAGCAGTGGGTTATGAATTATTGTTATTTGCCTGATGTGACAACAGAGCCATCAATTTCAAGGACACTTACTCAACGCTGAATGTGCTGTTCGCGAGACCACCCAGTTGCTCTAAATAAATAAAACGATTGAGCTTGAGCCAGTATGCATTGCACTTCTGCCAAGTAACAATCGTTTCCTCAACTGTGGCCTTCTAAAATTGTCATGATCACTACAAAGCAATCTTGGGTCCTCATGACCGGTGCTTGACCTCGAGGCCAGCTTGCGGTTTCATCCCTGGCCTTGGCCTCGGGGTTGTGGTCATGCTCACAGGACTTAGAGGCACTGGCCTTGACACTGGCCTGAGCCTAGAAGAGCCAGCCTTGACTGGCCTTGACACTGGCCTGAGCCTAGAGAAGCCAGCCTTGACTGGCATTGACACTGGCCTCAGCCTAGAGGAGCCAGCCTTGACTGGCCTTGACACTGGCCTGAGCCTAGAGGAGCCAGCCTTGACTGGCCTTGACACTGGCCTCAGCCTAGAGGAGCCAGCCTTGACTGGCCTTGACACTGGCCTGAGCCTAGAGGAGCCAGCCTTGACTGGCCTTGACACTGACCTCAGCCTAGAGAAGCCAGCCTTGACTGGCATTGACACTGGCCTCAGCCTAGAGGAGCCAGCCTTGACTGGCCTTGACACTGGCCTGAGCCTAGAGGAGCCAGCCTTGACTGGCCTTGACACTGGCCTGAGCCTAGAGGAGCCAGCCTTGACTGGCCTTGACACTGGCCTGAGCCTAGAGGAGCCAGCCTTGACTGGCCTTGACACTGGCCTCAGCCTAGAGGAGCCAGCCTTGACTGGCATTGACACTGGCCTCAGCCTAGAGGAGCCAGCCTTGACTGGCCTTGACACTGGCCTCAGCCTAGAGGAGCCAGCCTTGACACTGGCCTGAGCCTAGAGGAGCCAGCCTTGACTGGCCTTGACACTGGCCTGAGCCTAAAGGAGCCAGCCTTGACTGGCCTTGACACTGACCTCAGCCTAGAGGAGCCAGCCTTGACTGGCCTTGACACTGGCCTGAGCCTTGCCTTGTGGCTCATGGCCTTTACCTCAGACTTGGCCTCGTGTGTCCCAGCCTCGAATCAAAGCCTGCTACAAATGCAACCGAGCTGTGGCGATGCCAAGGCGAGCAAACCCAGTGCAGGTCAGAGGGCTGCGCAAATTCGGGACGAGTGTCTGACAACAACCACGTAACAGAAACTCAATCACAGCCTCCACTGGATCCCTGTAAAATGCGCTTCACACCTCGCTGCCTCGCGAGCATTTTTGGAAGAATGCAATGACAGCCGACATAACTTGCATGAGTGCGGTTAATAACATCGGCAGCGGTAATTCCCGAAGTGAAAACCTCTTAAAATCTCACGGACCTCATTACAGTGAGTGGAGTTTTATAGGCGTGAAAGCTGAATGGAATACATTTACATGCCATAGGTTGGAGCAAGGCCGCGAGGTTAAGATTGTGAGGAGGACGGTCTGCACTGACCCGACTTTATCGCACACACATCGGCACTTGAGGAGCCCCCTGTGGATCTTTCAGCCCTTCAAGAGCCTCTTAATGGGGTGTGCAGTCAAGTCAAGTCAATTTTTACTTTTGCTTAAACACGTGACACCTCCTTTTGGTACAAATCTGCCACTCAAAGCATTATCATGTTCATATTCATTGACATAACAATGGAAAATGCTATACAATGAGAAAAAAACAGACTATCTAGCCAACCCCTTATTTGTGCCATATTCAACTGGACCTACGCACTGAACCTTGCAAGCAGGTCTCTTCAGGTAGGTGCACGTATAAGCAGAACTGTTATGTCTCGACAGATCGATCTATATTTAGATAATCAGCGTATTTTCCAGCCAGACCAACATTATCCAGAAATAATATTTTATGTAACAAAATTCTTAACTGGTTTAAACTTGTGGGTCACATCAGCAGAGTCAGGCTTGTTAAGCAAATGCTGCTGGATTAGCAGATATCATTGACAAGAGCACACCACATAAGCATTGGGGCCCTCTTCAATGCAAAAATAAATATGGTGCATGCAATGTTCTGGTAGTGCTCTGTTCTTCACCTGTTTAATAATAATGATAATATCAATTACCCAGAAAAAACTTCAGTGAGCCATTATTTCGTGCTAAATAAGCTCGTTCATATGTTCGTATTGGGCAAAACAATTTAATAATTAAAATAGTTTCAAAACGGCTGGTTGCACAGAAGAGTTGAAACGTAAGTTTATTTGGGTAACTCCTTTGACTGTTAGACTTTTTATGTTTTAATATACAATTTTACGTAACTGGTAAACACCATTTCTTATAATAATAACAATTATTTACCCAGCAAAGTTTCATGGAGTCTCAAGACTTGTTTCTGCATTGGGACGTTTGGCCAATTCCATCAGTGATTGTTTGGCTGTGTGTGTGTGTGTGATGAAGCCAGAAGCTAAACAACCCAGAGAGAATCCACGCAGTACTCAGCACTGTCATCTGGCCATCTCGCTGCCCCATCCTTTCTAACATTTGTCGAGCATGTATGGGATGCATGAAACATTGCTTGGTATCACTTCTTTATTATTTTAACGGGGATTTTTTTCAGATTAAGTTTTAAATGGAAAGACGCAGCCCTGCAATGACTTGCTCATGCTACTGCCGGAAGAAAGGCCTCCACTCGAAGGAGATCTAAGAGGACCTTTATATCGAGTATTTGGCCTACTTTTCCACGTTGGTCATACTTCTTGGGAGAGGTGGGAGTACCCACACTTTACCCCACCAGATGTGACATACCAATTGACTAACTGTGGTGTACACATTTATATTGCTAGTTTTTCAGCATACATCTTGTAAAATGTTTGTTTCAGGATTCAAAGTTTTTAAACATTTTACAATCACTCTTTTAAAATTGCTTTGACAGTTGGTTGAGCCTTGGCAATTAGATACATTTTGCTGTCATAAAAATGTCACAGCTTGCTCAAGAAGAACTTGTCAAATGTTGAACATTAGGAAACAAGCAATTGAGAGTCACATGTGTACACGTAGCGTAAGCTAAACGTGTAAGGAATGCTCTCCTTAATGAAACCAGGAGATCATTCAGAACTGTTGAGAAACATTATACGGTAGATTGCCTATTTTGAGATCAAGCCATTTAGAATACAAAACAACTTAATATATTTTAAAAACATTTTAAATGTAACAAATGTAGACTATGTCTAACATGCAGTTTAAGCATCCGTGTATTCAATATGTCACAAGCTTGCTTGCACCCTGCCTACTGGTCAGTATCTTATTAACACTGAAATAAAAAACAACAAAGTCCAGTTTCACCGGCTTCCTGAGCTCCGCTTTCTCTCCGCTTTCCAGGAGAACGAGTTTGAGTAGAGTGGCCCCTTTTTCCATCCTTTATACGGTAGGATCACAGACAAATTCAGTTCAATGCCGGGGACAAGGGGAAAGCAAATAAACACAGCTGTGGGTGACCTCAGAGAGAACACTGAGAGCCCACCCAGAAACTCTCCATCGCAGAATTAGCTGCCAGCCAGCCATCAAGTCCAACAAAAGCCCCCGCAAAGTCAAACGACGCACTTTGCCCAACAGAAAAAAAACGGTAGCTATTAAAATGCTGCCCCATCACTGACCAAATAGAGAAATACATGAAGAGGAAAAGCACCTTCCTAAAAATGTGCATGAAAGGATGTTCATCTCCATGGTTAGCCGTGTACCCAGTGGTGGAAATTTTACTGTCCTATGATGTGGGGGGGGGGGGGGGGGCTGTCGACCCACAAGACAACTACTGCAGAATTCCCACAAAGTGATACTGATTTTATTGATCTGATATGGATGATGGGTTGCGCAAATACCTGGTTCAAAAAATATATATAATTGGAAATTACTGACTTTTCTTCAGAAAATGTTTCAAACAGAAATGAAACCAACTCAGCCACAATATCCAAGCTTTATTTTCCTTTTTTTTCACGGAAAAATATTGATTGGTATCTTTATTCCACCTGTTATTAAGCAAACCGAATCTCGTAAGTTTAATCTAAAGAAGGCACTCACCCTGCATACATTGGGATCACTCCTGTTTCTGAATTTATGAAAATGTTTTGGTCTTCCAAGAGCAGTGGAATTTATCAAGGAAAATATTAAAAATAGAGCAATCATATTTAATGGTCACTTTTAAAAGAGTGTGTCCTAAAGTACAAATTCCACAGAACCCGGATCAAGACTCATAGACAAACTGCACCGAAAACGTAATCCTGGCGCGATCGCAGGCTTGACACCACCAGCACGACCGTTCCTGCTAGATTCAGACAGGCAGATACATTTGGCACATTTCTCACCGCTCGGCGATGAGCTTGAGTCGGCCGGTTCCACCAATGCTTTCACCACTTTTTCCACCACTATTTTCCACCACTGTTTCCACCACTGTTTCTACCATTGTATCCACCACTGGTTCCACCACTGGTTCCACCACTGTATCCACCACTGTTTCCACCACTGTATCCACCACTGTTTCCACCACTGTTTCCACCATTGGATCCACCACTGGTTCCACCACGATTTCCACCACGATTTCCACCACTGTTTCCATCACTGTATCCACCACCGGTTCCACCACTGTTTCCACCACTGGTTCCACCACTGGTTCCACCACTGTTTCCACCACTGTTTCTACCACTGTATCCACCACTGCTTCCACCAATGTATCCACCACTGGTTCCACCACTGTATCCACCACTGTATCCACCACTGTTTCTACCATTGGGCGAGTCCCTCGAGTGGCATTAAGCGTTCGCGAACCTCTGACTTTGTAATCAAGTCGAGTCACAGTGGTTGAGTAAAGGATCTCAAGTTAAGAAAAAAAAACGTCAAATATACTCCACTGCCATCTGTGCGCCCAGCTGAATTCGAAATCTTGCCGAGGACGGCTTTTGAAAACCTGACTATAGGGACTACTGAGCCAAGCAGTTACTCGGTCAAGGAGTCTCAGGAAGCCATTACGAGTAAATGAAGGAGCAGGACTCAATGTGGTCACCGCGTCAGTCCTCAAGCCGCCTGCGCGCGCACGGTCTGCGCGCAATGCTTCATTCCTGCGGGCAGACGATGGGACGGCAGGCTTTGAATCCCTACCCCTTCCAGAGGACAATGGAATGCGGCGGGGGGGGGGGGTGCTGTGTGCGTGCCACATGGCACCAGAGATCAAGTGTGGAAGTGAACGAGGGCGGATGAAATGTTGAGCGAGCTGCCGAGCCACTTCACTCACCCTTCACTCACCCACAAAACTGTAACTTTTTTCCTGCGTATGCCGAGTATATTTTTTTTCCCGCCACGGAGCATAAACATGACTCAACGCCTAGGCTGTCCTAGCAGCGGCGGCGGCGGCGGCTTTTGGCTAACCATCGAACAAAGACGGTCGCCGCATCGCACACTTTCACATGCACTTCCGCGGCCGTCTGGAACGCTCTTCCTTCTGATATTAGGAATCCATTGGCGCTATGCACTTTTAAATCCAGATTGAAAACTAATTTCTTCAGAATTGCTTTTTTTGTGTCCAGTTTGTTGTTCTTCCCCGGCACCTCCGATAAGCACGGTTGGCTACGTATCGTGCGAAAGAAGTTCAACATAACATACATAAAACATAAATACAACATACATTCATACGATGCACAAGGTGCTGCCCAGCGTTCCGCACTAATAAAGCAATTACTCGATGATGCTGCCTTGGCGTACACTTTGGTTGACTCTTTGAGGGTGATGAAAGTTGCAAGGTCACCCGTCTTGCCATGCAGTCTACACGATATCTTAAAATATATCATTTGTTGAAAGATGTTAGTCCGTTATTTACCATGTAACTTTACAAAAAAAGTAATACAATAATGAGTGATACACCGTGAACTATTAAATAAAAAATACAAATTGTGTTTTGTGAGTGGACATCACCTGACATAGAGAATGGGCAAAAATAATAAAGTGCGAGAACTAACAGCTCGGTGATCACTGCCTCTGATCACTGCCTCATTGCCATCTGCAAGTCACAAAACAATAGATATTGACCGAACAGCAGACATGCCAATAATGTCTCATGCCCAAGGCTTTACATATCAGAATGCTGCAAGGCTGGCTTGCAGTAGGGATTATCGGCACAAGGCACTACTACTAGAGTACCTATCTATTATAAAAGCCCGGCGTTCCATTTGTCCGTCAACCAAATTAAAAGAGCCTTTCAGAAGGCCTTAATCAAAAAGTTATAGAAAGTGGACCCCACCCCCCCCCCCCCCCCCTGCCAGATATGAGTGTAACAAGTTGATCCAACAGGTTGACAGCAACTGTCAACAAAAAATGTCACTCCCCCACCCCCCCCAAGAAAAACAACATGTATTTTGTAGGCATATATGCCTACACACCCTACATAACATCGTCAGTAGTCTACAGACATGGGGGGGGCATCAGTGGGGGTGTGACGGGCGAGACACAAAGCGCAGAGCTCTCTCCACAGGAGCTAAAATAAGGCCGCCGAAATTCTAGTCCGTAATAATCCGATACATTTGTACCCAATATGACTCCACCTTACATATTATAATCCTATGGTACTGCAGCATCACGAGCGGCATGAGCAACCAATTTTAATGGCTGTATCCTTTACTTTGGCCATACTGTATATTTCTTCTCCGGTCTAGCCAGAGCTCACAGTCGGTGCTGCCCGGTATCCATGCCTCAGAAGCGCTGGGCAGTCCTGCGCATCGAATCCTCACCGAGTGTCAAGGGAAAGCTTTAAATGCCTTAACATAAATAAACATGCCACCGGCTTAGCATGCAAAGAACCGGAGCGAAGGAGAATTGTGTACGGCCTTCTGGAACGGCAGCATATACGCATAAGCAATGTTATTTAATGTGTATTGTGTTTATAATAAAGCATTGCTTTTGTTGTGTTTTTTTTTGTCTGCACGCATGCATGCAATCTGAGCTTAAACTGGGACAGCTGGATGAATGGATGGTTTACAACAACAAACAAAACTCTCGTACATCATTCATTATACAATTCAGGAATAAAGATTAAATGTGGTAGACTGCTCGGATAAAACACTATTTGCTTTGTGCTTGGCGAACATATCGAGGGAAGTGTGTCAGTTCACTCACTTCGTGAGAGGCATGCAGAACAGACTGCTTGATATCGTGCGGGAGGGTTTATTTATTTTAATAAACAGACGGGCGCGTGCAGCAGATGTAACGTCAGTGTCACACGTCACAAGTGAGAGAGCCGGACGAAGCTTACAGAAGAGGAGTTCTGGCCTTTGAATATACATTTTGTTACAAAAAATATATATTTTATTTTACCAGGTAAGGCCCACTGAGCTATTTAGAAGCGACCTGGCCACTAATGAGAACTCAACGAAGTGGCTTATCACGTGGAAATGTATAACAGCCAAATACTCTAAACGCATGTTTATAAATGTGGAGCGAAAAACCGGAGGACCCAAAGAAAAATCCACACAATCACGGGGAGACATGCAAACTCCAAATATACAGCAGGCGTCAGGGTCGGGATCGAACCCACGACCTCCTGTAAACCAGGCGAGGTAGTTAACATCTCATAGCCACCGTTGCTCCCACGTACGTGGGGGTGTGCTAGGCAATTAATGGTGTGACCGGGTACGCACACTTGGAAGTTCAGAAACCGAGTGAGTGCAAGAAAGCATCGCACGTGCAACCAGAAAGAGGGTGCTGACATGGGTGGAGGGAGGGGTTCGGATGAAGCATGAGAGTGGACACCCAGAGGATGTTGACCCAGGCAATGAGCACAAGGGAGACGGTGAGATATTGTGAGGGCAAACCTTGGAGATCAAGTGTGCAAAAGTTGTGAGGTTCAGTCGGAAGAAAGCAATTGCCAAGTGCGATGCCATCAACGGCCTTGGCTGAATACAAGAAAAAGCCACAGTTGTGGTGCAGCACTAGTATTTTCATCAAACTGTAAACGGGACATTTTCCGCAACAAAACTAAAATAAAGTCATTGTATCACTGCTGGTGGTTCTGAGCCAATGGTGGACACCCTACACTTCTATGCTAGGGGTCAGATTGCAGAGGAACACCACTGGTGAATTTTAATTTACATTCAATCGACCTTGGAGAGATGATGGGCCGGGTCTACGCGCAAGCAGGACTTGACACCGGCACCTGCGATGGACCGGCGGGTTCACGTTTGTGTTGCCACACAAAAACCTTCGTGCAGTTCTCTTTCACCGCATCGGCATCGAGAACGGTAGGGAAAAAAATCAAACCTCTGCATTAGTAATAAGTTTTTACCCTTTTACCTGGCAACAAAACTGACACCTTTATGCAAGGGATCATGTTTGCATTAATCACAATACTTGCGGTCAAAATGCAAACAAAAAGACAACTGATAATGTACAGTGAGGGAAACAAGTATGTGATCCCCTGCTGATTTTGTACGTTTGCCCACTGACAAAAAAATTATCAGTTTATAATTTTAATGGTAGGTTTATTTGAACAGTGAGAGACAGAATAACAACAACAAACATCCAGAAAAACGCATGTCAAAAATTTTATAAATTGATTTGCATTTTAATGAGGGAAATAAGTATTTGACCCCTCTGCAAAACATGACTTAGTACTTGGTGGCAAAAACCCTTGTTGGCAATCACAGAGGTCAGACGTTTGCTCACCATTCAAAGGCAGCATCTCTATTCCAAAGATACCAATTCAAATAACGTCATTCGATTCCTCCTTTCCGATTGCCGTCCATACCTGTTGTGTACTTGAACAATTGCTAGACTTGAGCAGTTTGTGTGACTGTGTGATTGTGTCTCCACAATGGTGCCCTATCTTCAGGCCACACATATTAACGATGTATAATTACTGCTCCAGCCACGTGGGCATTCGGTGGACATGCTCCCTACAACAATAAAAGAAACCACTTATAATAAAATGCGACGTTTTGTTTTGTTGCTATTTTTAATTGACGAGTGCTGATGTTTTCACGCACGACACCTAAAAGTGTCACAATGAGGTGTATGCTAAAGCCCACGAGACCTACAGAAATGGACGCGGCACGCGTGGGGACAATGTACAGACACGAATCTTAACTGCCACCTCAGACGCTACAAAATGACAAAATCATTGCTGTTATGAATGCACACAGTAAATTCACATTGGGAAGCAGACATGCACATTGGCTGGGTGGCACTGCGGTTACAGCTCTGGACTCACGATCGACAGGTCGACCTCAAAATTAACGATGGAATTCAAAACGTCGGGAGTTGACTCAGCCCATCATTCCTCTTGGGGTCTATGAATTAAGGACAGTACCACTTTGTGGGAAGCCAACAGCTCCTGGCTCCTGCTCTGTGAATGTGGATCTTCCACCACTCGTTTACGATCACGCTAGGAGACACTTGGATGTCAACAAAAGGCGCACGCATGGTGTGTACAGGTACAGCCCCTTTGTCAATTCCAATGCTGGATGAGGCCCTCCTAAGCCCATGCAGGTCATGGGGGTTATTTAACCATACTTCACCAAGCCGATGAGTGTAGGTTTTGGTGAAGACCAGGAAGCATAGAAGTACAGTAAAACAGTGCACAGTACTTTTACTGCACCGGTCTATTTGCGCACACACTGTAGCCGAACAGCCTGTAACAACAACCTCTTGTGCACAGTGGTCACGCTGTCCACAACTGAGCCCTGCTGACGATGGCATCGTGTGCCCAAACAAGAGAAACTATCAGAGATTCACGATCAACCCTGCTTAGCTCCCGAGATGTGATGTCATGTGATCGGGTGCATTTCGGGTGATTTGGTCAGGGGCTTCTTGCGTGGTACGCAAATGCAGATCCGCACAATGCGCTAACGCAATGCAAGTGTGATGATTTTTCTTGAGGCGTTAGGTTTGTTTGGAGCGGTTCCAAAAGTCAAACGTTTACCTTAAATGCACATTCCCATACTTAAGTCCTCTGAACCTTACGGTGCTTGTTTTCAAATATACAGACAGTCTAATCAGGCATATGGTAAGAATTAAGCCCTTTAATGGGCATTTCAAATTACATAAAGGCAATAACACCACTACGCTTTGTTCGATCGTTGCCTTTGATATATGTTCAGCGAGAGGTGGTTTCATTTCAGCGGCGCAGCGTTTAGGCGAGGAGACTGCATACGGAGTGCGTTTGCAATGGGTCATAACGCATTGCACTGTGCTTGTACGCGGAATACAGGCCGATGTTTGGGGGAGTGCCGTACGTTGCAATCGGTGTGCATTGACCGAATGGCTCGAGTTGATTTTTGTTTGTGTACGGTTGTCTAAGGGGGGGGTCGCAGACAGGGTCTAGAGCTATGGGAAATAGAGATCAATGAGCGATAGCAGGCTGGCAGTTGATGAGTGATTCGTACAACCGACAAAAAATCTGCTCAATTAAGAGTGTAGAGCTGGGTCAATTCGTCAATTAAGTTGATCAATTGGCAAACAAAAAATGTAATTCTTTTTCTGTAGTCAATTACTCAGGCCCCATCAAAAAAGATTTGCTATGCCGACATCCTGCCTCTTGAAGGCTGGAAACTCCCAGTGAGCCATGCCTAGCATGACCCGGCTGACGATGGCGATGTCGTCACGAAGCTCCGCCCATCACCGCTCGTCCAGAGGCACACGTGGGAATGGAGGTGAAGCGTTTGTTTCCCACCCACCCCCAAACTGTTTTCGCGAACGGTCGAGTAATCAAACCGCTAATCGGGTGGAGTAATCGATGACTAAAATAACCGGAGAGCCCAGCTCTTACTCAGGTGTGGCAAGCAGACAAATCTGTGCAACTGTGGCCAACAGACATTGATTTGTCAGTTAGGAAAAGTTGAGGAACAATTGGGGAGAGCGAGGGCTGAGAAAGAGCAGTTTCGTTTGCAGGAGGAACTATAAGGAGAGTGCCTGAAAAAAGCACGATAGGGTTAACAATGTTGTCTCATATACTGTACGTATTAAAAACAAGGTCCGTTATTTATAGACAGGCTGTTTGAATTTTTATTTTAGGTTTATTATCTTCTCGAGTGACCACCGTGGGGAGATGTTGACTTCCTTCCCTGGTATACAGGAGGTTGTGGGCTTGATTCCAACCCTGACGCCTGTGTATTTGTAGTTTGCAGGTTCTCCCCGTGGTGGTGTGGATTTATTTTCTGGGACCTCCGATTTTTTTCCTCCACATTCAGAAACATGCGTTTAGAGTATTTGGCTGAAATAAATGTCCACGTGATAAGCCACTTCGTTTAGCTATCATTTGTGGCCAGGTCACTTCTGAAAAAGAGCTACGTAGTTTAGTGGGGCCCTTTTAGTGGTGCTTTGGACAGCTTTGTGGCCATTCCCTGGACTTTCTCTGATGTGGGGAGCTCATGTTTTTACTGCCGTCCAGTCCAGGTCAGGTTGTGTTTACCACCGTTGTTTTTGTTTTTACTTCTCTGTGGTGCTCTCGTCCGTTTCTTTTTGAAACGTTGATGTGGTCTAGTCACGCAACTTGCACGAACGACACAGTAATATAATGAAAGGATTGCAATGTGTTAAAAGAGCAGGTTTTTCTTTAAAATGCATTTCAATATAATATGATCTGGTCTAAGAAAAGAGATTCAAATGAACTGTACATTAAACGCATATTGGGCTTACGGGAAATGTCATCGATGCTAATGACAACAAATCAATTGTCAGGAGAATTGCACTGGCTTCTTGGAAAGCTCTCCTTACGTTACTTTGAGAAAGCAGTGGAAAATAATGTAGTCCCTTGAAACAGAGCTCATTAATGATTCCAAAGGGTCAACACGATATATCTGCTTGCAGTTGCCCGGGTAATATACTTCTTCCCATTTTTGAATTAATGCAAATGTTCAGAGACGTGAAGTTGTCCATAAAGTCCGCCCAATAACAACTTCCTGATGAGGATTGAATCAGCCTATCCTACTTAGCATGGGACTGTTGTTGTTGTTTTGCTGCCTTGCCCAAGCTTGCATTTGGTGTTGAAAAATCGACAGGATTTGATATACTTTTGCTATTTGTACTTATATACTTATTTTATATATTTTAGTGACTTGCTATCCTTTCCCATACTGTGCATTCATATCGAATTTTTGGTTTTGTTGTAACTTTCTTAACTAACTCGCCTGGAATACAGGAAGCCGTGTGTTCGATGCCGACCCTGACGCCTGCTGTATATTTGGAGTTGCGGTGTCTCTCTCCCCGTGGTTGCGTGGATTTTTCTCCGGATCCTCCGGTTTTTTTCCCTCCACATTTAGAATAAACATCACATGGCGTTTAGAGTGTTTGGCTGCTATAAATTTACACGTGGTAAAACCACCTCGTTGAGCTATCATTTGTGGCCAGGTTGCTTCTGAAAAACAGCTAGATAGCTCAGTCGGGCCTTACCTAGTAAAATAAAAAAACGTTTGAAAAATAACAATAGGTTTTATCCTTTCTGGCAATAAAAGGTGTTAAGATGTTCAAAAACCACATCGATGCCTTTGCGTTTCTAAACAAGTTTAATTGCCAGAAAGGGTAAAACCTATTATTATTATTATTATTTTGCAGCGTGTTTTGATACTGCCAAAAACGTCCTATAGATAAATTATATGTAGTTTTATATTCTTTGGGTCTTTCGGTAAAGTCACGTAGATAGGTTCAAATTAATAAAAATAATATAAACCAAAAACTATAGTGTTTTTTTGTTTATTAAAAAAAACCACAGTGGTTTTTTTTGTTTATTTTATTTGTATGAATTTGAACCTATCTACGTGACTTTACCGAAAGACCCAAAGAATATGAATTCCCTGCAGTCAACGAAAGCTTTAAGTCGAGATCTACAGCTGTGGTTTAGAGAGGCAGTGGCGTCGCGACCGTCGCTCTCCCCGCCGCTACCTGCGGATGACCCGGTCCGCCTCGCCGCCCCCCCTCCTCCTCCTCCAACTCCACGACGCTGGGACCACGACCCCGCGCTCTGGCGCCGCCGCTCCCACGGTGGCCATGGACGCGACTCCGTGCCGCCCAGACAGCAGCCATTCATAAGGCGCCGCCAGCCGCCCACCGCCGCCCCCCACCCCTCCGACCCCGACAGCCAACAACAGCAGCGACAACCGGGGCCGTGCAAAACACCCACGCGATGAATGATACGGTGCCATTTCCCAAGGTGGCATCTTGTTGTAACCGTGTGAGGATTGAGACGAAGCTGCGGTGAACTACTGTATGTTGATAACTCGTCGAACATAGACTCTTGACACGATAATATTTTTTTGTGATGAAAAGTGTGCGAAGAAGCAGCGCCAGAGACGTGTGCTACGAATGAGCCTGAGAAACAGAAATGGGCACGCGTGGGTCAGAAAACAAATACCAAATTAGAGGTATAACGTTGACCGTTAGAAAGAGTAAGTGGGCTTGTGCAGGACACACTGCAAGAACGGACCTTACATTACACACAAAGTGCTTGCCACAATATCTTGCTTTTATCTGGAATTACGGTGCTTTAATCTGTACTAATTTGCTGTATTTTCTTGGATTTTCTGTTTGCACAGTCACATACATAGTCACTTTAAGATGTTTTCTTGTTCATGTTTCTTTGTTTGTTGCGGTTGCACTCGATTCAAGAGCCGAATGGCTCACAGGGCTATACCAAATAAATGAAACTGAACTGAACACAAACTCCGGTCATCCTCGCAGCGACTTTTGGATAGCCATCGAACAAAGATGGTCCACTGCATTGCGTGTTCTCAGATGCGCTTTTGCGGCCGTCTGGAACGCTCTTCCTTCCGATAATAGGAAGCCACTGGAGCTCTGCACTTTTAAATCTAGATTTAAAACTAATTTCTTTAGAGCTGATTTTTTGTGTTTAGTCTGTTATTCTTCCACCGCACCTCCGATTAGCATGGTTGGCAACGTACGTTAGAGTTCAACATACATACATTCAGATAATGGCTAATAGACAAGACTTGCGATGGAATGGCAACCAAAAAAGGACACAGGTGCCCAAGAGGACAACTGCCACGGAGATGGAGTAATCATGCACAGGAGCGAGATAGAGTGCGCCATCGCAGAAACACGAGGGATGGTGATAATGGAGAGAGGCCTTCAACCAGCAGTGGATAGACTAGGGTTGTTGATAATCATGAGTAACTGATTTTCTTTGTGTGCTTCATCTGCCTTCCACCTGACATTCTTGTAAGTCCCCTCAAGCCATCAAGAGGAATTAACTCTGGGCTCCAATGTGTCCCAGCCCGTTTACAGCTGCGCCTTGCCATTAAATGTCAAGTTTCTGTTGAGCTCTTTATGTAACAAGAACAAAGATACTCCTTGCCGATTCACTGACTATGAAAAGAAGGAAAACACAGGCCGTGTTTCCACTGAACCGTAATTTCCAACCTCTACAGTATTCCCCCGTTATATGCGAGAAACACGTTCCGGAGATGCTCGTGAATAGCAGTTTTCGCGGATAATGGTATGGGCCTAAGAACATTTCTTTTTTTTTATCATATTACGTAAATACATAAATAATCTATTAAGTAAATGCAGTCATATAGAGTTTCCGATGCGACTCGTGGATAGCCAAAATCGCGGATAGCAAGTTCGTGAACAAGAGGGAAAGCTGTCATATAACGAGCCGCAAAATACAAATATGGGCATATCTATTGTTTATGAGACGGGACTTCCCTATAAAACTGAGATGGACTTCCCCATGAGACTAATATGTGGCTTTAATAGCAATTAACTAGCTTTACATGCGAACGCGTTTGGATATTCTGAACGTTGTAATGAATACAGACACAGCAATGCACCACCTAAAGAGAGGATGGGTGAACCAGTTGTATTGTACTCTTTTGTTGTTTCGGTAAAGTCACGTAGGTAGAAATAAAATAAAATAAAACAAAAATAAAACGGCTGTTTGTCTGCTGGCACGGAGCACAAGCGTGGGCCGTCATCAGGAAAATGGAACATCAGCTGAACGGTGCACTTGAACGTTTGTTGTTTCTTCGTAAGACAAAACAAAAGTCGTCATTCTTGAAAACGAGCCCACTGCGTCGGTGTGCGTGGGGATATTCTTTGAGCGGCATCCGCGGGTCCCTTAAAGCACACATGAGCACCTTGTGGGTGTGTACAAAGCGTTGCAGAAGCAGCCTTTGCGTGACCTCCATTTGTCTTAGTTTGCTTTTAAAGGACTCCATTAGTAATGACGGAGGCACTTTAAAGGAGGGGGGGGGGGCGACATTAAAGATGCAATATATCTAAATGAATGGAGGGGGCCGCGCAATCATTACATGCCACAGTACTGGGGTTTCATTTTGTGCATAAAGCGGTGCCGTGCACAGGTCTCTGTGTAACGGAGATTTAGTTTTTTTGTGGGGTGGTGAATTGTTCATTCTTGTACAACTGCTGGTCTTCGTAGTAATAATACTACCACCAGTACTACTACTACCACCACCAGTACTACTACTACCACCACCAGTACTACTACTACCACCACCAGGACTACTACTACCACCAGTACTACTACTACCACCACCAGGACTACTACTACCACCACCAGTACTACTACCACCACCAGGACTACTACTACCACCACCAGTACTACTACTACGACCACCACCAATACTACTACTACCACCACCAGGACTACTACTACCACCACCAGTACTACTACTACCACCAGTACTACTACTACCACCACCAGGACTACTACTACCACCACCAGGACTACTACTACCACCAGTACTACTACCACCACCAGTACTACTACTACCACCACCAGTACTACTACTACCACCAGTACTACTACTACCACCAGCACTACTACGCTGAAGGACAAATGTTATTTTGACTTCCGGTCAAAGTGTTGGTGACGCAGAACCACAGAGCAAACCGAACAAAAGCTGCAGACCCAAAGTTGCTCAAGGGGCCGTGAAGTATTTACAATAACTCTCATGGGTTCAACCACTCACAGTGCTGCAATAATTGCAACTGTATCTGGGTTTGACTTATCTGGGTTTGACTTATGCTTAGGATTCTCCACTTAAGCAGCTAGGGTAAGATGTACCCCCCCCCACCACCTTGTGTGAGAGAGCCAGGAGATGTTGTGTCTGTTTTATCTCGCACGCCTCTTGATATGCAATACAAACACTGCTTCGTGCACGCCAGGCTCACGTAACAAGATTTCCATCACGGGAGCCGCGTCCGTCGCCAAAAATGAATAATGCATAAACACAATTATATGCCCCCAGGTCTAGTGTATAACAACAATTGCTCTCAATGTAATCTGAGCGCTCACGCGTGAAAAAACATAGGTAGACACATTATCCTCAGCGCAGGCATTTCCGTGGCAATTATTGTCACAGAGACACGCACACGAAACAGAGAGAACGTGTCTACATTCGTGGCCAGGTTAAACCCGCTTTGCTTTGAACGCGAATCACGGAACACTCAGAAGACGACGCACATCGATGGCAATCGTGCGGTAATTTATCGCTTTATACGAGCATTTTGTTAGGTTTAATAATAGGGTTTTTCCCCTTTTTTCAGGCAACAAAACTGAAACCTTTTTTTACAAGGAATCATGTCTGCATTAAACTACAATACTTGTGGTCAAAATGCAAACGAAAACACACACTTTGATAATATATTGCTAAAAGGTTTCAGTTTTGGTGCCAGGAAAAAAAGAGGAAAATCCCCTATTATTATATTTTGGTACTGGCAAAAGAGGTCTCGTGATATTTTGTTAGGTTATTGAGCAGCGGTAGTGCTGTAAGCGTGTTTAAACCCCGATAAGCAGGAAGGTCTGTCCCAAGGCTATTGTATTCTCTTTCACCCTCGTGTCTGCCCACTCCTGTGAACGTGCGGTGTTACTCAAATTTGTTTAATGGACTTAAGCCGGTCGTGATCATTCTACAGTGCTATGCTGGGGACCAGGACACTCAAGATAGCAACAGCCACGACTGCTTTTTTGCAAGTGCAAAAATGTTATCGGATTATTTAAAAAAAATGGCTTTTGAAGAAAACACTGGCACATCTATGAAGATACAAAACCTTCATGATTTATTTGTTAATGCACTTCCATTAACTATTGTATTTCAACCGGTTTTTCAACATAAACTTTTTTTTTCATTTTATACCAAGAGAAGCAATGCACATGCTTCGCAGTAACTGATGAACAATAAAGCGCTGTTTGCTAAATATTTTGTCAGACGAACAGAGGAAGTTCCAGATGTCACAATGAAAAACGTTAACTGCCCTTCCACAGTATGAGAGAAAAAAAACAAAGCAAGCTCTTGGACCAGATTGTACAAACTGCAGAAGATACTCAGTGTACCTATTGAATAAGTCTTCATGCAGAAATCAAATCCCGCAATCGTGGAATGCCTCGATCTATACGTGTCGCGAGAAGGGATGACCGCCCGTGATCAAGACTAACGACAGAGTGACAGCCAAAGTAGCGAACAAGCCAAAATCACGTCGTGTGCAGGAGTAAGATGCATTGCTGCAATGTGAGACTGAGGAGAGATGGCGATGTGTCGGGGAGGTTTTCATCCGACAGTGGATAGACCATGGCGGATGATGATGCTGTTGAAATTGCTCTTCAGTCAACAAGCGAGTCGCACTTGCCACCGTGCGTGGTTGAACTTCATCTCTCCTGTGGGCTACTCCTCATCCCCCAGTGCCGTGTTACGTAACGAGTTGCGCGAGTGATTTCTAAAGAGACGCAGTGCCCCACTCCTGGCACCTTCAAACCCAGCTGAAAAGCCGACGGCAGGGCTTGTTATGCGCCCTGTCAGCATTGCCACGACAGCCCCGGTTGAGGTGCGTAATACGCTTACGTGTGAATGCCCCATAAGCCTCCGCTTTGTACGTAATGTGCTTGTTTTGATATGGCATTTCGGTTTTGCCTAACGTTGTGCGAGGAGTGGCGTCGCAGTGTTCCCAAGTGAAGAAACACTAAAGTAAATATATGTTTATATTTAGTTTTAATGCGCGTAAACCCAGACCAGCGAACTCGGCTCGTATAAAAGGGTACAAGTTGAATGCAGGTCATGTGTCAACTCAGTCCATCCTCCTCCTGGAAAGGTCAAACGTGGTCATCCTTTGGGCAGACTGGGGGGGGGGGGGGGGGGGGATGTGGGTGGCTCGGTGTTGGGTGGGTGTTGGGTGGGTGTTCGGTGGGGGAGCGGTAGTGTAGCGGTTAGCGCTCTGCGCTACGAACCTGGCGACCAGGGTTCGATTCCCGCTCACGGCCAACACCAGTGACAATTATCTCAGCCCGGTCCTGGGCCTCCCCTACGTCGACTCAGCCTCAAATGAGTACCTGGTGCGATAGGTAAACATTGCAAATAGGGAGACAAAGGCGGTCGGGCGTGGTGCTGGCCACCCACCCCTTCGTGTGCCGTGCCGGCCTTCATAGGTGTTCGCTAACAGCACTTGCCCCTACAGTCTGGTACAGGCTATACGGGGATCTTTGTCTTTGTTGGGTGGGTGGCATCGCGAATAAATTGCAGAAGCTGAGGACAGCCACCTACAAGCAGTGTTTCTTCATCTGTGGTAAGTGTTTGGTTTGATATTTTAATACCTTATTTTAAAATTAGAATTTGCATTTCTCAGGTTAAAATAAGTTGTTCAAGAGTGGAACATTTTGGGGCTGAAGCGTAGCTCAGCTTTTAATGGTAGAACGATGATCGTTTAACGAGTTTTCACTTACCGAGCAATTTTTCGCGGAACGCGTCTTGCTCGTTAAGCGAGACATACCTGTACTAAGTGTACACGTGAATCGTTTATAAGTTTGAAAACATGTTGGCTGGATATATCCATTGAGAAAGTTCGTCTCTCTTTAACATGGCAAGCACAGGCCCCAGGCGAGAAGAGGTGTTAATTGAAAATTAATTATCGTGGTTAATTTTCACATTTATCTAATTTGGACCATGACCTCAGCACACAATTACGTTGCATTTGCGAATAATTAAAAGGTAACACAAAAATAGAGGGATTATACTGGCACGTATCTAACAACACCATTGTGAGACGTAATTACAATGAAATAACGCATTTTAAACACATAAATACGGTGACAAAGTAATAACATTGTCTTGACATGACGGAGTAGTCAAAGTGCAAAAAAAGATTACGTGTTCAAACAAGCGTGGGGCAATGGCTTATCTGCAGTGTCCCAGAGTGCAGTGGTCAAAAACCCGCATTCCTTCGATGGAACAAGCGTGTTACACTTGAAGTAATAAACGATTAGAACAAAAATCAATGGTTTCCACGAGCCTCCTGACATAAGACAAGCTCGAAGCTTGCAGACGTCTTGGGGCTTCATCCAACGCGGCACGACACATTTATTCAGGTTACACGTGCTTTCACGAACGATCAGTGCAAGCCTCGAGGTTGCTGGAAGCTCTCCGCCACCTGTCCCTTGTGCGTTGCCAGTGGGCACACGCTGGTGACTACCGGGCAGCGAGCCCAGGCGACTCAACGCGATGGCAACTTAACCGCATGCGCTGCGACGCAGAGACACAACCCCGGGCCAAGCCCCTCGCAAATCAATTTAACGTCCGTACCTGCCGCGAGGGACGCTGCCGTGATCGAATGGTTAGTCCACTGGACTTAACAATGCGGAGGTCACCGGTTCAATTCGACCTGCCAGCGCAGGCAGTTGAAACAAAAAGGCCAAGTTTCTTCCGTCCCTTCCCACCTCTTTATACCTGCCACACGCGACGTGCCGAGGTTGCGCGTGGTGGGGAAGCGTGGCCAGCGTGGAAAAATAGACCGACATCAGCTCAAGAGGTGCTCTTTAAGGTTCACTCTTAGTCAAAGCCCTTTCACCAGTGGTGATGTCAGATAGGCGTCCTCTGGTCTAACACCGTTTGAGACGAGGCTCAAAAGAAAGCTGTCTCTGGTGCGGACCAATCAGTTTCACAGATAATGCATATATTATCGGAGTATGTTTTTTGTCTGCATTTTGACCACTAGTGTTGTGGTTAATGCAGACATGATTCTTTGCAAAAGGTTTCAGTTTGGTGTTTTAACTTCTTAACACAACTGTTTTGTTGCCAGAAAAAATGGGAAAACCTATTCTCAGGAATTGTGGAGTCGCACCTTTAACCTTTCCACCAGTAGTGAAGGGCACAGATCCACTGTCCACTGGGGAATATTCTTTTCCGCAAGAATAATGCTTCACATCACAACTGCCCAGGCCCCCTCTGAGCACGATCATCGTTACATACAGCAGAAACGGTGGTACACCGTGGGGAATTAAAGTCGTGCTTTTTGTTCGAACATGTAAATGTGCTCATGGGTGTGCCAACATACCCATCATTAACTTACAACATTTCTGTTGAAGTATCACATCAGGCCAGATGCCACTGTTGGCAAAGCCCTTGAATCGCAATTACAAGACTGTAAGTTCAAGTTATGGTTAGAGGTCAAATCAGCCCATCATGCCTCCAGAGTCGATAAAATAGGTATCACTTTTTTGGAGAAAACAACTGTATTTCGTCCTCTGGAAAACCATTAATCCACCATAGTAATGCGGAATTTCCACCACCAGTTTAAAGTTACCACTGGTAATGACGAGCAAATGCCCAATGCTGGTCGAGCATGAAGAGACAATTTTCTATAACAAAAATAATGTACGCTGGTGTGGGTATTCCCATCACTTCCAGACATCTGACCAGTGTGGAAGAGTAGGCCAACTAATCGTGAGAGGGGCTCTTTATAGATCTCTCGACTGGAGTTTGTTTACTGCAAGGAGTGGTATGAGCCAGTGACAATTACGTTGTTTTATAGTCGAATATTGCTTCATGTTTTCATCTTAAATTATCATTATGACAGCCCTCGTTATATTTTGTTGTGATATGAATGCTTTTTATGAATAGGATTCAACTGTTTCAAATGTTTTACAATTAACCCTCAACGGTAATTATATCGGTAGGATGGCAAATAGGAACCATATCATACTCGTCATATATTTACCATTAATATGACAGCAAATGATCAATTTGCAAAACAATTGAAAAGTCATCCATCTGGCCTCATAAAGATTATTACCAATAATGAAGTCATAAACACGATTAACAATGTAAAATATATATATAAGTTCAACAATGTAATTAAAACCAATGTTTGAACAATAAATCTTCAGGGCATGAAAGATTGTCATACAGTAATAACACATGCAATATCGGTGTTAAAATGCTTCATTAGCACATTCCGCTTAATAGGCCTGTGACAATTCCCATGTGATTTTGAAAAATTGTCGCAATGTTGGGTCCAGGATGAATTCCAAATTATTATTTTTTTAGTTGCCTCAAGTGAATATAGCAGCCTCTTGTGGTTGCAGGGGTCACGTGAACCCACATTACATGTGAGGCCTACGAGTGGGAAAGAGTATATATTTACGCTCAACATTCAATATCATCAGCGAAGAGAATCTATTTGGTTTAACACGTAGGCTTTCGCGACCAATATTATTCATAATAAAGGTTTTTGGGTTAGATCGCGTTATTTATAAATGTGTCGTAACCCTCCACCAGCCGACACGGCCAACCAGTAAAAAATGTGTCACGTTTACAAAGGACAAAATAGTTCACTACTTTAGCCCACCGGTGTGTTGAAGAGTGAATCAACATCACTTAAAATTTGAGTACGACGTTTCGCTGGCAATTACATCCAGCATCATCGGGCAATTCTCCAGAATCGTAAAGCCCTCTCCACTTCCTCCCGGGTACCCCCCCTCTGCCTCAAATCACTGCACCTGAATGAGTTAAATGATGACGTCACCCTGCTGCTCCGTAGCCACTCATGAGATATGTGGTGCCACGTGACTATTGGCGCCAGCTGGCCCAGACTTTAAACAGTTCGACAAGTTACATGCGGCACCGTGTTGTGATGGAATACATTCAAAGCGAGAAATGTGGAGAAACAGTCCGTGGACCAAATTACATTCAGGCACAATTCAAACTTTGCAAATTAAATAATTAGGCCTCTTAGCATGAAAGTCCTGGGTGCGACTCATTAGCGACTCAAAATCTAATGTCAGAGCAGACTGGAAATGGCATATTACACATTCATGCTCAACGAGTATTCTAATAATGGCTTTATAAGGCGACAGATGGTACAAGGGCAGCGTCAAGCCTCCAAAAGCATATCGTGCCATGCAGCTCAAGCAAATTGGACAGTTCATTGTCGGCTGTACAAAAGAATATGGAATGCCCCTCAATGACTTCGAGATCTGACGAAAGAAAATGAAAATACCGCACGAATGACAATGGAGTGTAGTGGTGGTACAGGGGTGAGTGCACCGCGCTGCCAACAAACAGCGATCCAAGTTTCATTTCCCAGGCACAACTAACCTCAATGATAATCTGAACCGGTCCTGGCCTCTGCTCTTTACACACTGAACAGTGTGGTGAAGAATGGTTAAGCAACCCGCATAACCGATACGGAGTGGAGAGGACGTCATCCAGCAATGGATGGATTAAAGGCTGTACGTGAAAGGATTTTTTTAAAAAGGCAATGGGAAATAAAAAGACTGCATTTATTATAAACAAGCTTGTGTGTGTCTCTGTGTCGGCAACGCATTTGTTATCACACTGCGCCACAATCCTCACGGCAGTGATTTGATACCTAACCATGCACGGCATCGGTCGCGCAGAGCATCAAACCCGTCTTGGGCCTCTAGGTGGACTCAGCCTTAAGTAGCAGTGCTTAACAGAAAAAGCCTGCGTTGGCCACATCACCCCCGGTGCCAGCCTTCAAAGGTGCTCGCCAACAGCACTCAGCCCGACAGTCGATAAGGCGGAATGGGAGATCCTCCTCGTTAAATACCCTCGGATGGAGACAACATTTACAGAACGGCGTTAAAGAAGGGAGCATTTGCTCAGCGTGTGCAGAGGCCACATCCGGTGCCACCCCTTGCCTCGAGAGCGGCCACCAGCAGCTACAATCGGGAGTTGGCCGAAAGTCAAAAAAGCATCTTGAGCAGCTTCATTGTACGGAAGATTATTTTTATGCTTGGATAATCCCTTTATAAGCAGTGTCATGCAATTAAAAAAGGCTTATCGGCTCCATGTAATTCTGCACAAATAAGCCAAGCCGTCAAAACAAACGTCTGCTTATTGCAACCGTGTATTTGTTTTTGCGCGCATTTAGAAGCATATTAAGTAACATAAAACGGTTTTTTTTCGTCAACGCTAATGGCCCGTTGACCGATAACAAAAGATGAAACTGGTGGAAGCCGCTGGTTTATAATTGGAAAATAAAAATCAACTTGCACACGGGCGCGCTCTACCCGTGGCTCTTTGTGAAAAGATAATTTAAACGACCATCAAAAGCACTTCCACCAATGCCGCCTTTTGACTCGCGGTTGTCTTATAACAGGCGTGACGACAAACACGGGACGCACCGCCCTGGGGACTGAGCATGAGGCCGGGATCTGTGATATGAGAAACAGAAAAGTGTGCACGCAAGAAGGGAGCGGCAGAGTTTACATCGTGAAAGGCGATGGCAAGAAGCCGTCCACATTTGTCCAAACTGCGGCTTGAAATTTGCTAAGCCGGGGCCAACGCCCGAGAGGGAGGAACATACGGCTCTCGTCGCGGGACTGAGCGCGCGCGCGCACTTGAGTACGATTGTGGAAATAAACGTCGCGTGTGTGTGTGTATATATATGTGTACTGTTCTGACCTTCATAGATGCTCGCTAACAGCACTTGCCCCTACAGTCTGTTAGGTCTACACGGGGGATCTTTGTCTTTTTGTGAAAATAATGTCCGCAGATGGCATGCGGCGCATGTAGTTGCACAGAGCAACGGAGGCACCTCGCCCCGTGCGAGCCGGTGATTGAGCGCAGCGTGCATCGGCCCAGTGCCAGGTGCGCCATTCTAAACGGCTGCTGAGGACGAATTTGGCAAAATTATACGGAGTGCATTTGCCGTACATGGCGCGAGAGAAAATAATACCGTTTAAGGACGAGAATTTGTGTAGCTTTTGCCTGGAGCGTTTCTGTTTGAGATTAAGTGTAATTTTAATGCAGATTAAAGGAAAAGACGTGGCAATTACTTAAAGCTTCATTTTTAGCGAATTTACCTGCAGATTTTATGAAAGCCACAGCAGTTTGTATGTGTGTGTGTGTATTCAGTACACCAAGCACGGTCAAACGACTGCAACTGCTTTCACTTATCGGATTTTTTTTATGAAACATCACAAGGAGCCGTGCCAATGTGCACGGGGCGCCACGGTGGCGAGATGTTAACTCCCCTCACCTGGTATGCAGGAGGTCGTGGGTTCGATGCCGACCCCGACACCTGTATATTTGGAGATTTCATGCTCTCCCTGTGGTCGCGTGGTTTTTCCCACCACATTTAGAAACAAGCGTTCGAAAATTGGGCTGCAATAAATTTTCACATGATATGCCACTTGGTCAGGGGCGGAGCCAGGATTTTCAGCCAGGGGTGACATTCAATAAATTTTAATTTCAAGAATGATAAGAGAGTCAGGCTGTTGAACTAGACGCCATCGGTTGGCGACACACTCTGACAATGCAGTTGCACGGAGTCCGCCAGACCGAGTGTCGTACACTTATACGCAGAATGTTTCAGATTTTTTATTTTTTTTCGGGGGTGACAATTGTCTATCCTGTCACCCCCCTGGCTCCGCCCCTGCACTTGGTTGAGTTATCATTTGTGGCCAGGTCACTTCTGAAATAGAGCAAAAAAGCTCAGTGGGCCTTACCTTGTATAATAAAAAATAGTTTAGTTCAGTAATTTAGTTTACATGCACACATGTAATAAATATAATAACCGTCAATCATGGAATGCAGACAATGCGTCTATGTCCTTTTACATTACTAAACATATCTCACCAACTCGAGACTCAAGAAACACAATATAACGTTCTTGATGTGTTGTTATTTCAAAGAGAGAGCAAGAGAAAGAGATGAACATATCGAATGAATCCTGAACTTGCCACAGAGACGGCCATCTGGAACTGTTTCACGGGGCCCAGTGTTGTTGTCCAGAGATTAACATTTGATGGTGGTGGCAGCTGTTTGAGCAAGTGTGAATTTTAAAAGCGAGTCGCTGCCCAAAGAAACTAATAGATGTAATTTTGTTTAATTATAAAAAACAATATCGAATTGCAGAAGTGCCGCAATTTTCAATCGAGTCTCTGTAAAGATAAATTTTCAATTTAACCTCTGAAATCCTGGCTTTGGCTTCACAGAGCACTGCGCAGCCGCTATTAGAGGTCTCAAATTCCCCTCTGTGTGTGCAAGTCATGATTTATCCTGGGTCATGGAGGTCTAAACTTGTGAATGGGAGTTGCACAGGATCCAGGAGCCCCTTTGACTTCTCACTGAGGGTATAAATAAGTCTTACATGTTTCACTTGTATCTCACTATGCAGCTGCGAATAAAGTAATATAAATGTATTCCATTCTATTGTCAATCCACTGCTGGATAAAGGACTCCCCACACCATGTCGGTCATAAGGGTTTTCTGGCCATATTTCACCACGCTGGTCAGTGTGGATTAGTTAGGGGGAGGACTCAAACTAGTTCAGATATTTCATGTCACCGAAGTCAGCCATGGTTGGGAATCGAACTCATCGTTGATTTCATCGCACACCTCGCGAACAACCATTCCACCGATACGGTGCAGTTACACGAGATGGCTCGAGCGTAAACAGATGATAAGGGCAGCGTGGTTTCCCCAATGACGCTCTCCCTGTCTTCACGTATCAGCAACGCAACACTTAGCCGTGTAACGTGGCCACACCATGGTGACGTCAGAGAGGTCACAATGTGCTACAACGTCACGGTCGCACCACGGGGAGTGCCCCCCCCCCCCCCGCTCTCCCCTCTCCGCGACAAAGC
Organism: Petromyzon marinus; assembly: GCF_048934315.1. Taxonomy (NCBI): domain Eukaryota; kingdom Metazoa; phylum Chordata; class Hyperoartia; order Petromyzontiformes; family Petromyzontidae; genus Petromyzon; species Petromyzon marinus. The sequence continues at coordinate 22,595,460 of NC_133667.1, read as the reverse complement.
TTCAAACTCACGTCCAATAGCCTGCGATGCTCGCTCTCTCCGACGTGTTTGTGGATAGTACCGCACGTCGTTCAGCACCACGGCTTGACATTCCCCCCCGCCCCCCCCCCCCCGCCCCCCCCCCCCACGTGCCGGAAGCTTCTCCGTCACGAGTTCCCCAACAATCTCCCGGCACGTGCGGCGCGAGGAGCAGGCCCGAGCTACGCGCGGTACAACCCCGAAAGCACGTCGAAGGGCCGTAGAGCACGATCGCGGAGGCGAGACCCGCTTGCGTCTCTGGGCACGGGTGTCCCGTCCGGGGGGAGCGCTCACCCGAGCTGAGCGAGAGCCACCATGCCCTCCACCTTGAGGCTGCCGTGCAGAAGCACGCAGAACGAGGGCAGCTTCCCCGCGCTAGCTGCCGTGGAGCTCTCCTCCTCGGGCCCCTCCGGAGGGCCGCCAACACCGTCCTCGCTCTCTGTGGCCGGCAGGGAGGGGGGGAGGGCGGTGGGGCGAGGGGTCATTAACTGGGATGCGATTCAGGGTTGCGATTCCATTCAGGAATAATGTTGTCTCGTTTTTATCGTTTCGCAGTTTTTTTGTGTTGGTTTCAGAAGCTACAATGTCATAGGTTCATGGGGGAGGAAGTATATAATTTGTTTGCATATTTTGTCATTGATATCTTCATCGTCAGCACCAGCCATGGTCGAATCCACTGTTGGATGAAGGCCTCCCCAAGCTACCGCCACCACTTCTCACAATCCTGCCGTGTAATATTCCACCAAGCACCTGTACATGAACTGATTTCATCACTCCATCTCCTGGGTGTGCTACCTCTCCGACACCTTCCACTCCATAGAGTTCACACAACCGTAAATATTTACATCTCGGAGGTGTGGTACGTAACATATAACGTGCACATGAGAATCGATTTTAAGTCGACGAATCAAATCACCGCTACTCGCCTACCTACATATAAAGTGCGGCAAGAGGAGCATAGCATCGCTAGACCATACCCTGAGCGCCCTATAATCCGACAGGATGTGGCCATAGTTGAGGTATGACCTTGAATGCGGTGCTGTGGCTCACCCACAAACGGATTGTGAGAACTTGGCAGATTTTTACTTGTGCATAGATATCCTCAGAACGTATTATCTAGGCTGTCTCTCTTCAGAAGTTGTCGCGTGAAATTGTCAGATTTTGTCATTTCACGTGGAGCTTGAGAAACATTATTAGACGCTGCATTGCAGGTACGTTGATATTATTTTTTTTTTCAAATCACTTTTGTGCAACGTAAAACCAGTTATTCCCGAGTACTTAATCCGAGGGCAATTGTCAAAATGCACGATGCGTTGGACATGCACGTAAATAATAATCAACTGCCTCGAAACGTACGCCTGGCGTAGACATTCTAGTCAGCCGCAATACGTCAGTTACTTTTTGCAGCCGGCAGGGAAATGACTCAACGGAAGGTAAAGTAAATTTGGCCACATGGCAGTAATCTTATCTCGAGTCCGCAGACAGGAGTGAACGGACAAGTACAACAACAACCACCGCCATTTGTCACTAAGTGGCTGTGACGTCGCTTGTGCCAGGCTACGTGCGCTTTAAGGCCACGTGAAGTGTCGAAGGCTCGCTGCTGGCAAGGAGGTCACGGGACAGACCCGGGTGCCATATGGGTTGACCGACCGCGATGACTGGCAGATTCAGTCAGTCAACACAGAGAGGTAGTCACGTTCCTTGACAAGCATTGTTGAGGAATAAACTCTCACCAACTCTGAACCGCTGCCCCGAACACCAAAAAACAAAGGCAGTGGCAGAGAGAGGGGGGGGGGGGGTCCCGGGGCACGGTGGGAACAACGTGTCCTGGAGCCCCGGGTGGTTCCTGCTGCCGGCTCCACTCCCCCTCCCCTTCCCACTGCGCCCGCGCCTGACAGGCGGCCTCTGGACTCCCTCCAACAGGCGCGCGCCTGGGGGTGGAGGACACTCCGATCGCGGCACTCCCCGTACGCTTTGCTGGCGGGGCACACAGTTGGAGGCGAAGGTGCGGCCCTGCAATCGCCCACTCTCGGGGCGCTGCCGGCAGAAGCGATGCCGCACGGAGCGAGCTCGAGAGAGGGCCCCCCCCCCCCTCTATATATATAAAAAGTGAGGTGCTTTGCCTACTCTTCGATGCTGGCCAGACACCACCTGCCGATCGATTGGCTAACTTCGGTGGATCCATTTATACTGCTGGGTGGACAGAGGCGGGGGGCGGGGAGTGTGTAATTTAAGAAGCTAGGCAGAATGTTTTCACTGCCGCGCCGAGAAATTGAATCGTTTTTGAGAGCACGGGTGTTGCATACTGCAGACACGCGTCGTCTTTTGAAAACAATTCTCTGAAGCAGTTTTAACGCTGCCATTTCAATGGCGATACACACACAGCCACATGGAGCGTGTGTGCGTGTCCGTGTGGCGCGCATCGGCGGTGCATCTGCCAGTCATCTCAGTCAGTCAACCCATGGAACCTGGTGCTGTCGCGTGACCTCCTTGCCAGCAAGCGACCCTCCGACACTTCGCGTGGACACGGAGTGCACCTGGCCTGGCACAAGCGCCGTGGGGACGTCACCGTGTAGTAGCTAGCACACTGCGTTACGGACACGGTGACCTGGGCTCGAGTCCTGGCCACGCCTAACTCGAATGGCAAATTATATCTGAACCATTCCTAGGCAAACTTCCCTCTCGCCAAACCACATTGACCAGCTTGGTGAAGTATGGCCATTCAACCGCCACAACTGACATGACATGGGAAGGCCTGCGTCCAGCAGTGAATGGATCAAGAGTCCGGTATGAAGCAGATGTGGAGCAAAAAAACACATCCGTGAAATGCACTCATTTCACTCAGCTACCATTTTATGGATTATATTGCGTTTGGAGGCAATTCTTATTTCGAACATTATCGTTCGAACGGATTTGTTGGGCGGCACCGCGGCTTGAGCAACTTGACTCGTGATTGAAAAGTTGCGAGTTCACATTTCCAGTCGAGGGTCGTCTCAGCCCATCGTAGGTAGGAAATCAATGGGGGCTATGCTACGAAGAGACAGACCCATCCCATAAAGAATGGAGCATTTCTAATACCAGCACATTAGGGCCATAACTGGAAATAAGCACAGCTCCGTGCTTATTTGATCGGGAAGAGATGCTTACTCAATTTCTACACAAACATAATATTATGATGTTACCGTGAATGTAATGCTTAGCACACTGGACGTGCGACCCAGAAGCCGCCAGTTCAATCTCCAGGCGTGGCAGCTGAAACAATGGAGATGCATTTCTTTCATTCCCCCTGCTGCCTGATGGGGTAAAGTGTCAGCACTCCCACCTTTTACAAAAGGTCTGGCCAGCCTACAAGAGAAGTCCAAACACTTTCAAAAAGGGGCTCTCTCAGAGCCGATTCGATTGGAGGTCGTTCTGCCAGCAGTGGCGTGAGCGAGCGATTGTAGGACTGCACCTTGACATTTTTCAGCTGGTAAAGCACGCTTTACCTTACCTGCTAAAATCTGACCACGTTATCCAGCGAATGGTGCTATTTAAAAAAAAACAACTATATACAACGTGTACTTGTTCTTTTTTTAATCACACGTTTCCTTCGTATAATACAAAACGGTGCATGCAACAACAACAAAATCCATATAAAAAAGAAAGCACAGCATTTGAATACACCGACTTTTCCATATATATATTAAAATTTTAAAGGAGTTATTCTCCACGGACTTTGAAAGCAGGGACACGCATTAGGAATGCAGGTTAGGTGCAACACGCTCACGAAAATGGCAAGCCCACAGCAATCACGCGTTCACGCCAGTGACAGGCACCCGCGCTCCCTTTGCTGCAGCCTGGCAAGGAGCCAGCCTCTTGCTAAGCACCTCATGGGTTCCCTTCATTAGCACGTATACTTTGCGAAAGGAAAATTAAAATGAAACAATTTACTGCTTCCAATTATTCTCCGCCGACGCTGGCGCAAAATAACGCGTAACAATGTAACATGATCGTGCCACATTCTGCAAAGGTTTGCATTAGTGGCGCCGAAATTGCTTCAACTGCGTAGATTTTTATTTTTCCATCTGGGTTATTTAAGGCGTTTTCAGCAACCACAATATTATACGCCGTTCCTTACACACACTCGTTACCCAATTTGCGGTGTCTGAAATAATTTGCATATCGCTTCGTGGGAGATCAGTGGCATGTTTGGATGGTGAGACTTGTCCCTGCCATAGGAATGTGGTGTTTCCACCAGGATGCTGGCTCAGTGCCACCATTGGCGATGAGCATCGGTGGGCCATAAATTTGAACAGGAAGTCGCTTTGACTCGACAACAAGAGTCGAATGCCCACAAACGACCTCAAGCGACGTAAATACCGCACAGTATACATAACGCCGCTTAATTTGTTCATTAAGGACAGCTAGTGGTAGGCACATAACAGGCCCATAGCTCAACGAGAACAAAGAATGAGCAAATGTTTGCTTGGTCACACTCCAAGCAGGCAGTAAGACAAATTCTACCTCTGGCGCCAAAAATCCCTGCAGAGATCCTCAATTACAGGATGTCGTCGAATGTCCCTTTGTAAGCACCTTTATTTAGTTATTTATACAGGTTTTCTTTTTTGTTCCACCCAGCTTCGGCCTCAGCAATTCAAAGTGACAGAAGCCGAGCCAGAACTCGACTCGCTGGAAAGCTGCCACGCTGTCTGACGGCAACGGCGAATTGGGCCTCGCTATTCACAACTTCCATTAAATAAAAAAAAAGCCCAAAGGGGGAAAAAAAAAATCCTGCCGTTCTCCAAGCCCGGCATCACAGACGAGACTCACATCGGACGACGGCGGTTCCCACTGCTGCTTTGGGCTGGGAGCCAGGGCCAGGACGATGCCTGAGCAAGCCAGTCTCCGTCGTTCATTAGCTGCGATAAATATCTGGCGCAGGCTCCCATCACACCCTACCCTGCCTGCCACGCTGTAATCGCCGCAAGAATTGCATTATTTTTTTTTAATCGGTCAACAGAAATCTGTCTCGCCGTGTCTGAGGGGCGTTTTGCGTCTGGCCAGGAGTCGTTGAGGAACAGGGTTGGACTCGTAATTGAAAGGGTGCTGAGGCGAGGGTATACTCAGCCCATGATCCATTTGTGGGGGGGGGGGTTGCTGAAATAAGTACCATAATGTGGACAGACAACAGCAGTTGTTCTATCCAAGGATTTTCTCCCATGAGTATAAACGTGGAATTGCCACCACTGGTTTAGGGCACCAATGGAAATTATCCCCACCCCCATGCTCATATCTGCATGGGGACACCTTGACCCTGATGTGATACTCATTGTATTCGTGTATTTTGATTATTATTTCATTAATTGTATTTTTTGTATGTATAATAACAATTAAAGAAAATTGGAAAAAAATATTCACGTGCCTATGTCACACCCAAAAGGGAATTAATTTTTCGATTTTCAGCAAGTGAAGAATAATCATCATTTCATTAGCAGCCAATTAAACGGTACGTAAATGTATTTGCAACAAAAACGTTCAATATGAAAGTTTTCAAGCAAACTAATTTTTGTCACCTTAATTCGGAGGGCTTCTGCATCAAATGACTCTGGATTTGTGGGGAGGTTTTGATGACTGGCATGGGTCACTTAAAAGTTCTGGCTAGTTTGTAGGAAATGTACCATTTGTGAAGGACACAATCAGCTAAAAATGTGTGTGTGTGTATACAACCCCAGGTTATGAGTAGGACATTGGGTCCAAGTTATGGTTACATTTACATATACAGTGTAAATTACCGCAATTCATTATGGCAGGAGAACATGGAGTGTTTCTCTTGTAATAACAAGATAATGTATCTGCATGGCGTTTCCCTGTAAATATAACTGATGGCTGTAATGACGTACATCATGATGTCCCCTTAATTTAACGCCAACCTCTGATAATGCGGTCACCTTTCGTGAGTGGTCCTTTGATATTATCCACCATTTATACGATGCATAAATCAAACCCATTAATTTCATAGGCAGCTCATAATCAGATAGAGCCTGTGCCAAACACTTAGTTGCTATAGCTTAATATAGTACCCCCCCCCCGCCCCCCCCCCCCCACTCGCTGTGCAGTTAGTGGTAAAACAAAGACGTGAATTATATTCATATTTATTAATTACACCATGGAGACACGGAGGCAATTAGTGAACAAGAGCTTGCACTGCCTACTAAATGATTTAACAAGATCATATTCTCTTTGGCCTGTTATTATGTTATTGTGGCTTTTTAAAATTGTCTTTATTTTAACCATGTCCCTCCTTCTCCTCGCGTAATTAAGTGCACCGCAAGCAATTGAAAAGTCAATGCTGAGACAAAACCAAACGTGCACATGCTGGAGGATTGTGAATGCGCGAGGCGTGCCTAGCAACAACAACAAAAAACACCAGTTTCGTGTAAATATTAATAGGTTCGGCAAACAAACCAAATGAGCAAACAACAAGCGTTCAAATTCAACCCCAAGAGCCAAGAGCCGGTGGCAAATTTAGAGCGTCAGACTAACCGAGTGCGATGTGTCATCCACAAGCTGGTGGGGTTAGGTGGGGGGTGAGGGGGTAGTTCCACTCACACACATGGTGCCTCCTCTAGTGGACGAGAACTTTAATTTTTTTCGTTGCTGTTGTTGCTTTTGTTGTAACAAGACGCGAGCTCAACACAGCACGCCCCGCGTCACATTCCCCGGGGGGACAGTCCCGACGCAACTGGAACATATAAGAGGAGGCGAGGTGAAAAAAAAGTGTCCCAACCACGTGAGGACACCACGTCAGGGGAGGGGGGCGAAGATGGAAATGTAAATGCGGAGGGGATGACAGGGGAGGGGAAGTATAACCAACCTAATGTGGGAGACCTATGGCAGTTGCGGGTGGGGGGAAGGAGTACTTTTTATTTATTCAATGAACCCACCTCACCTCTCCACTGCGCTCCCTATATCCGCGTGATGTCCTAAATTTAGCTAAACGTGCTGGGAGCTTGCTCACGTCTTCGTTAGTTCCTGAAATTATTCTTTAAAATTTCCTGAAGCAGCTCGCAGCGCATGGAGGGAAATGCCGGGACATCGTGCCGAACACCACGTGGTACGGCCTGAAAACATACCTGAGTACAACCACGAAAACTAGAAGCATCACCTCTTTTGGGCGCCGTGGTGGCACGATTTTAACTACGTCGTCTGATATACAGGAGGTCGTGGATTCGATCCCGACCCTGACACCTGTATATTTGGAGTTTGCATGTTCTCCCCGTAGTCACGTGGATTTTTCTCCAGGTCGAGCTGTAAATTTCCACGTGATAAGTCACTTCGTTGAGCTATCATTTGTGGCCAGGTCACTTGTGAAAAATAGCTATATCGCTCAGTGGGCTTTACCTGGTAAAAGAAAAAATAGTTTAGTTTTGTTTATTTGGCAAATTTGTTGGCATTTTTATGGATCATATATACATCTGATTTTTACAATATATTTAGTATTTACTATATCCTCAATCATCGGCAACATATAAAATAACGTATTTAATGTTGTTGATAATTGAGGATGTAGTGAATACGTTTATAAAATATATTGCCAACAATCAAAACGTATGTAGCTGAATCACGTTTCTTCAACTGAAGCCAAATAAATTTGTACTGTAGTTTTGGTGACTTGGAATTCGTTATCAAAGCTTCTGCGGGTTTGTCGAGCCACGGTCCACGAAGCAATACTTGGCCAAACGCCAAGCTTGTTACATAACTCTAGATTCATTAATTGAAATTAAAGAAAAACAAAGGAAAATCTCAAAATATTAAAATTAAGTGATCATTCCAGGAGATCGAGTCAAGAAATATAAGATTAAACACAATTTGGCTCACGATTTGCTGGGCACTGTTAACAGTAAATACAAATCTAAACCGACTATTGATATTATTGCAGGCTTAAACACAATATGCAATGTACAACGTTCCAATAGGGTGTTGAGTTTCTCCAGAGCTTCACCCAGCCAGCAATTGTGATATTGTAATCTAGGGAGACTATTAGGGAGAGTGTTGTTAGTGAATGAGAAGATAGTATTTCAATACACTAACAACTCCTATATAGCATTCAAGAAACTGCTGGGGCAAGTACTGTAAGCTAGCACCTATGAAACCTGGCATGACGCACAAGAGGGTGGGTGGCCAAAACCACGCTAAGCCACCTTTTTTATCCCTAGTGCCGATGTTCACACGACGCACCAGGTGCTCATTTAAGGCTGAGTCGACCTAGGAGAGGCCCAGGACTGGCTCAAGTATTCAGCATTGTTAATGGTCATGAGTGGGTAATAAACTCGGGTCGCCGGGTTCGTCGCGCAATGCACTAACCCCCACACCACCATTCCCGCACATATAACAAAGGGTGGCTCTTTAATAAGTAAACCAAGCCGGCACCAGCCCATCCTAGAGATGGGGTTGAACGTCTTTCTTAATACCACAATTCCTCTTAACAACTGCACTAAACGAGCCAAGGAACGGAACGCGTCTGAAACGTCGCCCAAACGTGGAGATGGAGTGATGAATTCAGCTAATGTGCAGGTACTAGATGATTAAATCACGGGATTGTGAGAGGTGGTGGCGGATTTGGAGAGGGGCTTTAAAGCCTCGTTATGCTTCTTACTCCACCACCCAGTCACCTTTAACCCCATCGCGCTTACCCGATAAACAGCTACATTGCACATAAAAGTATGGATCATGCCACACTACTTTCTCTCCTCGTTTTTCAAACTGTTTACAACTCTCAAACCAAAAATATCACGGGAGAGTATTGATATTTTGTACGAAACTCTTGATGTATACCAGGTTAGGATTTTTTTTTCTAAAATAAGATGTACTTTATAATATCAATATCGTATCAAATATGTGATTAAGTAACAGCCCCTTGGTCGATCGATTGCTGGATGAAGGCCTCTCCGTGCCGTGACTATCGGAGTGATTGACCGTGCTTCCAAACGGTGAAGTGTGCAGATTACTGAAGGGGGATTCCAGGACCAGTGCACAAAAAAACAAATCTCTCACCAGTGGCGTTATAACTCAGATCACCGAGTTTATAGCGCAGTGTGCTAATAACTGCTGTGCCACTATAACCTTCATCAAATGCACGCCGGGTGGATTCTTGGCCTATTCAATTGTGACCAATTAACTGGGTACAGTTTAAATGTACGCACCCAGATTACATTACAGATGCAATGTATGGTCCATCGCCTGGTACGCATGAGTTCTTAGGTTCGATCCCGACCATGACGCCTGCACATTGGCAGTTCGCGCATTCTCTCTCCTTGTGATTGCGAGCATTTTTCTCCGGGCCCTCCGGTTTTGCGCTCCACATTTATAAACGTACGGTCAGATCATTTGGCTGCCACTGTAAACGCCCACACGTGATGAGGGATCCACTTCTATGAGTTACCATGCGTGGCCAAGTCGCCTCTGCAAAAGAGCTATGTAGCTCAGTGGGCTTTACCTGCCAAAAAATAAAATGAAAACATAACACCGTACAAATAAGCCGTGTTAATCCCCGAGACACCGAATCACCTTGCTTGTCGTGTCAGTGGTAAATAATTAGAGGCACAAGCACTCCACTAGGGGGCGATGCGGGCACTCGTGACGGTGGGAAAACACTTGGGGGGGGGGCCTCGTTCGTCGCGCTTTTACTGGTGGCTGTGCGACACCCACTGGCAGACATCGGCGGAGACGTTTCGTAACAATTCGCCAAAACCACACAACCCCTCGCCCAACGCAACCCCATTTCCCACGAGTTGATGAATTGGTCACGATTTCATTGAAGAATCAGTTATTTCCGAGCTTGTTTTTAGCAAGCCCACACGTGACGGGTTAAAATCCATCATCGTGGCAGAAAATCAGCGCAGGGCCGGACCGTCACGTGGTTTTCGAGCCACGTGACAAGCACAGAAACGCGTACAACGTGCAATCAGCCTCGTGCATTATGCAACGGCCATCAGCAGTACAGGAACTGTTGATGGATTTTGATGAATGCTTTTTGTTTGTATCGTCCCATTAGTACTCGGCCCATCCCGACTGTTCTGTTTCGATGGCCTTGTTTGTTCTCTCCCATATGTGTCACCTTCTCGTCATGTTCGCCTCATTCATTCTGACCACTGGCCCGAAGAAAACACGTGCGGGACATTTGTTGGAATCGAAAATAATTGATTGACGCACGCATTGCACGACGGTGGTGCATCACAAGAATCAATTTGAATTATTCATGAATCATTACACTCCCGTCGTCAGTTTTTTTTTCTCACCAACAGAAGGAAGTTTATCCATAATGGAGGGTTTTTTTGTGTTAAATCGTGTAAATATATAAATGTGTCGTTAAACCCGCCACCACCCGACACAGCCAACTGGGTGCGTACCCTTACTAGTTGGCTGTGTCGGGTGGTGGTGGGTTTAACGACACATTTATATATTTACGCTATCTAACCCCCCAAAAAAACCTCTATTATGGATGATATTGGTCGCGAAAGCCTACCACGTGTTAAACAGAAGGAAGTTTAGTTTGGGTTATGGGGAACCTGTGACTGGTGCAGTTGCTTCGTAGAATGAAGTCGGAAGCAATGTGTGAACCAGCAACATTTGGAGTGAGCAACATCTACACGTGGAATGTATTGAGTATGGGACCGCTTGTGGCTTATTGTGGTCACTGTGAACTAGGACACCACACGAGCACACAATGGGCAAAACGGATTGGCATTATTGCGTTTCATTTTGCTGTCGAACTTTTACAAGCTCAGTAACAATGGAGCAGCACACACTGTGGATTAACAGTGTTAAGAAAAGAAACAACTCAAGAATTACATTCCGGTTTAGCATTCCTAAGACCCCATGCCATGTAATCCACTGACTTTTAAGGTGCTGGAAGATTTACAGGCGAAAGCGATGATTCATGAATTACCAGGTGTCTTTGCCAGAAAGTTAAATTTCCACTGACAAATTCTGGCACGTGGATATCGCTAGATTAATCTCGCAGATTCTTCATCCTTATGCAGGCAGGTGAAATAGGCACAAAACATTTTCCACTGCGGAATATGTCCAACTCCTGATCCGAGCATTTTTTGCCAGACCAGACCTCCGATATGTGACACAAAGACACAACCCTGCATACATTTGTGCATTTTCATAAGCGGATAACTGCTGCGGCTCATAAATGTGTGTACACACTCATGGCTCTTTTTACATAAATTACTTATCATACATTGGGAGCGGTGTTCCAAGTGGTTAGGGCAACGGAATTGTATTCCTGGTCATGGTTAACATCGATGGCGAATGATACCTGAACCAGCCCTCACCAGAATGATGCAATATGCTCAAACAACCTCCATGATTGGCACGGTTTGGGGAGGCCTTGAACCAGAAGTGAATTTACTAAGGAGGTGTATATTATATTCGACACACACAAGCATATGTATCAATTTTCGCAGCTCAATAATCACACCCCTATATTACATAAACATATATTCTTGTCATCTAATGCATGTACACTTACACGCAAAAGCATATACATTCTTCAACAATGGAATTCTTTATAGAAATAGGTTTTCCCCTTTTAACTGGCACAAAAACTGACACCTTTATTCAAGGCATCGTGTTTGCAATAACCACAACACAAGCAGTCAAAATGCAAACAAAAGAGACAACTCTGATAATAATATGCACTGTCCTTGAATTTGATTGGTCCACACCTGAGACGGCTTTTCTTAGAGCCTAGTCTCCACTGGTGTTGCACCAGAAGATGCCAAAAGGCGTACAGTTGTACAGGAGGTCTCATAATGGAATTCTTTACCTCGACTGTATAGGTTTTTCACCCGGTGTGCTGTATGGTGCTCTGAGCTTCTTCAGGACCTGACTTCAGTTCCTCAAGAAGTTCCCAACCCATGGAGTGAAATGTTGCGAAATCATGCCAGACTAAAATTACAAAAAATATTTAACCAGGTAAGATCCACTGAGCTGTAAAGCTCTTTTTCAGAAGCGACCTGGCCACAAATGATAGCTCAATCAAAGTGGCTTATCACGTGGAAATGCATTGCAACCAAATACTCTAAACGCGTGACGTTGAATCTAAATGTGGAGGGAAAAACCGGAGGACCCGGAAAAAAATCCACGCGACAACGGGGAGAGAGACACCGCAGAGTCCAAATATACAGCAGGCGTCAAGGTCAGGATCGAACCCACCACCTCCTTCTTACCAGGCGAGGCAGTTAACAAGAGGCATCAACAGAGCCATCCCTCACCTCTGGCCGGAGCGATGGGCAGCACGAGGTGACGGGAGAGCACGGGGGGACTGGACACGTCGGCCAGCTCCAGGAACCCCACAATCTCCAAGGCTTCCCGCACGATCGAGACGAAGCCGAGTGCGGGAGAGACGGCGTGCGGGGAGGGTGCGGGATGGCGGGAGCGTTAGAACGTCGTCGCGAGACTGCAACTCCACGCGCAACTACTTGCACCCGGCTGGCCGACCAGCGCCGAGAGAGAGCCCGTGCGTGGCGAGCGGGCACGGTTCCTGTGAAGAATGTCTCGCGCGCGCGCCAAGATATTGTGCCGAGCAGCAAACGGCTACGTTGAGACCGAGCGTCAGCCGGTTTATGCGTGCCGTGACCTGCGCAAGCAGGGATACATTAGTTCAATGAAGACAGATGCTTCAGTCACACCAATTAGCATGTACAGCATGGGCAACAAACTCCAAGTAGGCAATCTTGCCTTCTACAATTAGACTCCGCTTAACAATGACGAAGGAACTCCGTCAGCGTTTAGTTATATGAACTAAAGGTTGTAAATAAAAAGCGGGCGGATGGTAGGTTGTTGTCTTCAGCCATTCAATGATGATGTCACAAGCACGTCACGCACATCTAGACAAAGCAGATCTGCAAATCCATCGGGGGAAAGATTACCGTGGTTACCCATAAGAAGATCTGTACGAGTTTCCCTCGCTTTATGCAGCTGTCTCGTGTAGTTTAACTTTGTGAAACTACACGAGACAGCTGCCTGCTGAGTAGAGCGTACAGTACACACAATGTTGTCCCAAGTCCGACCTCATAGCCGCATATGGAGTTAATTTTGGGCTATTTACCTTCATGTCAAACCAAAACCAATCTACGACAATTGGAGCAGTTGATGTGACTTCTCAAATTCTGGCCCCTGGCTCTAGGTCAGAGTACCGAGGTGACACACAAAGTGCTTGCCGCACATGAAACAAAAATTCCTTGCGGATCTCGTCAAGGAGCATAAACCATCACGCAAACACCGGTTAACCTCGTACAGGTTTATGGCTAACCATCGAACAAAGACGGGTCACTGCATCACGCGCTGTCAGGAGGGCTTCTGAAGGCTGTCTGGAACGCTCTTCCTTACGATATTAGGAAGCCACTGGAGCCATGCACTTTTAAATTTAGATTGAAAACTAACTTCTTTAGTACCGCTTTTTGTGTTTAGTTGGTTGTCCTTCCCCCGCACCTCCGATTAGCACGGTTGGCTGCGTACGGTGCGAAAGAAGTTCAACGTGCACACATACGTACGAAATGGCATCCAAAATCACGGAGAGGCCCTCGACATGCACCCCACGCTGTGGCATCATCGGGGAAGGCGGAGCTGCCCACCGTGCGAATGAAGGTGAATGAGAATCCGCCAGCGTGGCCGTGGATCAGCGTTGAGCCTGCGTGGATCCCTCGCTGTGCGACCGTGCGTCGCAGTGACGGTGTGTGCAGGGTGGCCACGGTTGGCTACGTGCGACGCAATTCGAGAGAATATTTGGACCAGGAATTCAGTGGACGGGCAGATGTGGAGCGGTTCTGATGTGATGTGGCTGAATCATCGAGGAGAATGCTTCGCACTTAAATGTTGACAAAAATTGAGGAACTCTATAAAAAGGCTGTGCAGAACTGCCTGTACTGTGACGCAGCCACCCACTTGGAAGAATCTGTCAAGGAGAACTGGAGCACGACTCCAGCTACGTGATGGGCATGGACAGCACACGGAACTGTTCGAATACAGGTTACATGATGTTGTATCAGGCAAAGGGACTTTGTGGCCACCCTGTACATGAGGCATTGATGACGATGATGATGTATATGAGGCAGGGGGAACAGCGTGCTGTTCTACCAGTTATTCCCCAACCACACACGCCTCATTCGTAATAGTTCACCATAGCAATACAATGTGCCCATGAAGGTGTTGTCCATTACTAAATATGTATAATGAGACAGAAGGCTGAGGTAGTTTAATAAGATAACTGACTGTTGGGGCAAGTGCTGTTAGCGAGCATCTATAAAATCTGGCAGGGCACACGAGGGGGTGGGTGGCCAGCACCACGCCCGGCCGCCTTTGTCTCCCTCGTGGCGATGTTTACACACCGCACTAGGTTCTCATTTGAGGCCGAGTCGGCCTAGGGGAGGCCCAGGACCGGTTCAAATAATTGTCACTTTATGTTGGTGGCCGTGATTCGGAATCGAACTGGATAGCCGGGTTCGTAGCGCAGCGCGCTGCCCGCTACACTACAGCTCCACAAACACACGCTGTAGTATGAAGACTGTACCAGCTGCCTTGGTGTGGGAGACACACATCACATCGAGATTCTAGAGTCCCGACTGCTTGGGGGCCGTCCATAAATGACGTCACGCGATTTTGGACGAGTTTTGACCCCCCCCCCCCCCGTCGTCACACGGCGTCACAAAAAGTCAGACCCCCCCGCCTCAAATATGACGTCACAAAGCTCTGCCCCCCCCCCCAAAAAATAAAACATGCTTCAAATCGCTTTAAACTATTGTCATTGTAGTGCGTATTTAATGTGGCGCTGCACTCTGATGTTGTAGGAGTCTATTTAATTAAGTAGAACGTGTTGTCTGTATTTATTTAAAGTTGCGCATTTTGATGTGACGTCATATTTCTCAAACCCCCCCCCCTCGTCATACATCGTCACAAATGTCTGACCCCCCCCCCCCCAGGTGCGTGACGTCATTTATGGACGGCCCCTTGTCAGCGTCTCAGCTGTAATTGTTTTCAGTCCGTCTGTTATGTTCTTTGGAATACAACTCAGGTTTTAAAAAATTTTCAAAGCTTAGAAATGTTAAAAAAGCATCAGGTTGCCAACATTTCAACGCTATCGCAAAACAACGCCGCCTTAGTTATAATTCCTTATGGAGGGATGATATCTGCATGGACACGGCGCACAGCGCAAGAGAGGCAGTCATAATAACCCAGCGACGTCACTAGAGGCCGCTATGGCAATGCGCCTGAAAAAAACATTACCATGCAAGATTCTGTTTTTGTTACAGAGCTTGCATGTGTATGTATGTTGAAATTAATATTATTGGGTCTTTCGGTAAAGTGACGTAGATAGGTTCAAAGAAAATAACAAAAATACATTTCCTTTGAACCTATCCACGTGACTTTACTGAAAGACCCAAATAATTCCTACAGTCATGGAAGCTTGAAATCAAGATGTATCCTTTAACTCTTTTTGGTAAAGTCACGTAGAATGAGAATAAAATAAGACGATAAAATTCTCACGACGTTTCGGCCACAACACAAGTAGCCTTCTTCAGGTGAAAGAACAGAACTGTCGGGACGACAGAGCTTCAATGAGCGCTGCTAAGATTCGCAGCGTCTTTTAAGCTCGGTGAGAGGCGTGAAGCGCCTCGACAAAGGAGTTTACATATCAACGCAGGAGAATTTAGCATTGAAACAGCTGAGGGATTAGCTTGTGACAGAAATAGCATTCTCATGCAAGATTCTTCTTTTTTACAGAGCTTGCATGTGTATGTATGTTGAAATTCATATTCTTGGGTCTTTCGGTAAAGTGACGTAGATAGGTTCAAAGAAAATAACAAAAAATAACAAAAAAACTACGACGATTCGATCACAACACAGGCGGTCGTCTTCAGGAAAACGCGATCTACGTCACTTTGCCGAGAGACCCAAGAATATGTTGAACTTCTTTCGCACCATACGTATGACCAACCGTGCTAATCAGAGGTGCGGGAAAGCTTCAAGCACGTGTCAGTCTAGGTGTGCATCTACAAAACAACTGATAATGAATGAGTGGAGGTGGATGAGTGACTCAGAGCTCAGAGGTCACAGTCCCGAGGTTTCATTCTAGGCAGCTGCCCATCTTTAAACTGAGATCTAAAGTGTACTCAAGTCGATGGTCTCGGCACAGTCAACAATAAGTGCACAAATAACAATCGCGTTAAATTTAGTTGTGCACCAAATATAGCAAAAGTCTTGTTCCAAAAATTAAGCGTATTGGTTTGACTATCATGCGACACACATTAGCGAGAGAGTATTTCTCTCAAACATCTACTTTCGTCGGCCGCTCCCTAACACAACGGGTTGCACTGCTCAAGTGAAACATCCCATTGGATGATGCTAATAGCATAATATGGATACAATTTGTAAAGAAAATAAAGGAATAAAGATAACTCCTATTTTGGGGGGTGGGGAGGGATTGCATCTGACTTTAAAAGAAATGGGGTTACATACCGTGAAGTGGGAGTTAATTCACAAGCCCGGTTTAATTAGCGCACTGCGTGACGAACCCCGCAACCAGAGTTCCGTTCCCGCTCATGGGCGACACGGGTGATGATTAACTGAACCAATCCTGAGCCTCCCCTAGGTCCACTCAGCCTCAAATGAGTATCTGGTGCGATGTACAAACATCGCCACCAGGTGAGACGTAGGCAGCCGTGCCTGGTGCTGTCCACCCACCCCCTCATGTGCATTTCCGGCCTTCGTAGGTGCTCGCTAAGAGCACTTGCCCCCAGCAGTCTGTTGGGGCTATAACGGGGGGGGGGGGGGGGGTGGTGGTCTTTGTCGTTGTCTATGCCTATTGCACCGTACCAGAGGAGATGCACTTGGGGCGAGGATCGAACTCGTGCTCTGGGGTGACGGGCTCAGGCCGCGGGAAGAGGGTCACGTCGGACGCCAGGTGCCCGCAGCGCAGCGTGGCCGGGAAAGGTGTGTACACCTGCTGCGTGAACTTGCTGCAACGAGCGGAAGCGCACACGACGCGCCGCTGGGTTACACCCCCACGTGGGGCAGAGGCAACATCTCTGTCGAGCAGATCTCACCATGTCTGTCCGGTGTTCGCTGAGCCGCATCGCGCGCAAAGTGCCTGAACAGCAATACCCTGCTGATCTCGTCAAGGAGCAAGAAGCCGTCACGCACACTCCGGCCATCCTCGCAGCGGCGGCTTGTGGCTGCGAGCCATCGAACACGGACGGCCACTGCATCGTGCGCTCTCAGGTGCGCTACTGCGGCCCTCTGGAGCCCTCTTCCTTCCGATATTAGGAGGCCACTGGAGCTATGCACTTTAAAATCTAGATTGAAAACTCATTTTTTTTTTCTCACTGCTTTTTGTCTTTAGTTTGTTGTCCTCCCCACGCACCTCCGATGGGCACGTCTGGTTATGCACGGTGTGACAGAAGTTCAACATGCATACATACATACATCAGGATATGGTGATACTGCTGTGTGATGGTGTACTTTTCTAGATTTTATTTTATTGGAAACTGCGTAATCTTCCTTTCAAAGTGCTCCAGAAAGTGTATCTGATCTTAGTTGAAGAGGCGGTTGGTTGTGTCACAAAAACGCCAGTGACCGAGCACACTTGCCCAAAGGCCCAATGTGTTTGAAGTGGCTCGGCAATAACCAGCACGATCAAAGTGGTACGAGATAAGGGGTGACACGTTTCTTAAATTCAGCAAGGTTCTCATGAAAACGAGACGATGGGGAGGGAATTGCAAAGTTGAGCAGAGCAAGGGAAGAATCAGAAAGCAGTGATTAAACCTGCAGCGCGGTGGCTGAACACAGAGTGAATAAGCCAAAACAGTGAGTCTGGCAGACCTAGCCATGAACATTGGTGGAGGAATCAGTGAGTGTAGTTCGCGGAAAAGGTCTAATGTATACTGATATCATTTACTGTTTGCCAGTGAAGGAGATTACAAAGATAAAGGTCCCCCTTATAGCCTTTAACAGACTGTTGGGGCAAGCGCTGTTAGCGAGCACCTGTAAAGGCCAGCTCGGCACACGAGGGGGTGGGTGGCCCAGCACCACACCCGTCCGCCTTTGTCTCCCTCATGGCGATGTTTACACACCGCATCAAGTACTGATTGGAGACTGAATCGACCTAGGGGAGGTGCAGGACTAGTTCAGATCACCCTCACTGGTGCTGGTTGTGAGTGGGAATTAAACCTGGGTCGTTGCGTACGTAGTGCAGTGCGCGAGTCGTTACACTACCGCTGCCCACGAGGGAGAGTACGCACACGCACATACACCATACACACCATACACACCATACACACCCTACACACCATACACACACATACACCATACACATCATACACATACACACACACACATACACCGTACACACCCTACACACCATACACACCCTACACACCATACACACACATACACCATACACACCACACACACACATACACCGTACACACCCTACACACCATACACACCCTACACACCATACACACCATACACACACACATACACCGTACACACCCTACACACCATACACACCCTACACACCATACACACACATACACCACACACACCATGCACACCATACACACACAAACACATACACCATACGCACCCTACACATCATACACACACACATACACCATACACACACATACACCATACACACCCTACACACCCTACACACCATACACACACACATACACCATACACTCCCTACACATCATACACACACACACACATACACCATACACACTTACACCATACACACCATGCACACCATACACACCATACACACATACACCATACACACCATACACACCATACACACACATACACCATACATACCATGCACACCATACACACCCTACACACCATACACACACGCACATACACACCATACACACACACACATACAACATAGACACCATACACACCCTACACACCCTACACACCATACACACACACACACATACACCATACGCACCACACACACCCTACACACCAACAACAACCGCCATTCGCCACTAAATGGCGGTGACGTCACCACGACGCTTGTGCCAGGCCATGTGCACCTTGAGGCCACGTGAAGTGTCGAACGCCCGCTGACAGGAGGTCACGGGGCAGACCCAGGTGCCACGGGTCGACTGACTGAGATGACTGGCTGATGCACCACCTGTGCCCCCTACTGTGCCAACCTGCTGTGCTTTAGCCACCTGGCGCTCCGCTCGTTGTTGTGAGCGTCGCTCCTCCGCCCTCCATTGTTGTTGGAGGGCGACTGCCTCCAACTGCCCAGTAGCGTCCTTCACGAGCCTCCTCCACAGAGGCCGATCTTGACACCGCTGGTACCAGTCATCGGCAAGTCCACTCAGCTCTACGTCCTCCTATACCACATCACTCCATCTCTTCTCTAGCCCGTGCCGCGCCCGTTTAGCCCCCTCGATCCGGCCGAACAAAAGCTGTTTCGGCATGCGGTGGCTGGGCATGCGGGCTACATGACCCAGCCAACGCAGCCTTGCCTGCCGGAGGAGCTCACCGATGGGACCGTGCCCAGATCTTTCAAGGATTTGTGAGCTCCTCACACAATCCAGCCTGGTTAAACCCAGGATGGATCGTAGGCAGGCCAGCCTAGGCAGGCCAGCCGAAATGTTTCTAACTGGCGAAGATGTTCCATTAGGGGGGTCCACGTTTCGCAAGCGTAGAGAAGGGAGAGAATGACCGTGGGCGAGAAGACCTGAAGCTTAGTGCGGAGCGACAGACCAGGTAGCTTCCACACAGCGTTACGCAACCGATGAAAAGATATTGCCGCTCGACTGATTCGGAGTGAGACCTCTGCTGTTAAACTGGAGCCGGTCATAAGCACACTGCCCAGGTATGGGAAACTCTCCACTTTCTCCACAACTGCCCCATCACTGATTGGGAGTTGTGGGGGTGGCGTGTCCGATGGTATAAAATACCCAGGCAGGTGCTTAGTTTTGGGGGGGCTGATGGAAAGGCCCCACCTCTTAGTGGCACGCTTCAGTCTCAGCAGCAGCGTCTCCAACTCCTCCTCTGAATGAGCGGCTATTACCAAATCATCGGCATACATAACGTGGTTGACCAATAGGGAGCCATCCCTTGAACGCACCCAGGCATCGATCAGCCTCCCATTATATCTGTACCATATGGAGATTCCCCCGGTACAGCTATTGAAGGCTTCACGAACTACGTGGTCAAAATAGATGTTAAATAATGTGGGAGCCAGAGGACATCCCTGTCGCACCCCAAGGTGTACAGGGAATGGCTCTGACTCCCGGCCACGTAGTTTTACCCGGGCCCGCTCACCATCATGAAGGTCCTTAATGATTGTGAGCAGAGGGTCAGGTACTCCAAAAGCACGAAGAACAACCCAGAGCCCAGGCCTACTGATGGTATCATAGGCCTTGACCAGGTCAATAAAGCAGAGATGTAGGTCTTGCTGTAATTCCCTACACCTCTGCTGTAGCAGACGGACAGAAAATATGGCATCTGTGCAGGACCGCCCTTTCCTGAAACCGCATTGGGGCTCCGCAAGCCTCTCCTCAGCGTGCCTGGCAAGGCGATGTTGAATAATCCTTGCCAGGACCTTTCCCGGCACACTGAGGAGTGAGATGCCCCTGTAGTTTTTACAGTCTGTGCGGTCTCCCTTCTTAAAGAGGGGGACGACCAGGGCATCCTTCCAATCAAGCGGAACCCGTCCAGTGGTCCAGACTGTTATGATGTAATTTAGGGCAGTCTGTGCACAAACGCCACCCTCCCTCAGCATTTCGCTTGGGAGATCATCTCTGCCCGCTGCCTTTCCTGGTCTCAGACTCCGGATCGCCTTCAGTACTTCCTCAACAGATGGCACCTCAGCCAGCCACTCACAGGGGGTGACTTCTTCCAATATTTGAGGCACCGCAGCCTCAGCAGGGTCATCCTCACTTTGTGCCATGATGTTTTCCTGGCTGAGGGATTTTCCCTCCCCCAGGACCTCACAGAAATGCTCAGCAAATCTGCAAACCTGTTCCTGGGGGTCGGAGATTGGCTCACCGTTTTTTCCCCTAATGATGGTAATATGTGGCGCTGCAGGTTACTTCTTTGATGGAGTTAAATAGAGATTTGTGATCATGAGCCACTGAGGCAGACTCCATCTCCTCAGCTACCCGCGACCACCACCCACCCTTGCAGCGCCTCACGGTTCTCCGAACCTCCGAGCGAAAACTGCGGTAAGCCTCCTCATTCTCTGACGTGGGATTCTGTAGCCGATGACAGTGGGCCTGTCGCTTTTTCTCAACCATCCTGAACACCTCCTCTGTCAGCCAGGGTCTCTGGGGAGGTATGGACCGCGTACCCAAAGCAGCCATTGCAGCTGCATGAGTCACAGTCCTAAACCTCGCCCATTTACCCTCGACATCAGTAGGAGTGGGGGATGATGCCAACCCCAGCCGCAAGCGATGATGAAATTCTCGCTTGCAACTTTCATCAGATAACTGAGACCAGGCCACTTTAGGTTGGAATGGGGTCCTGGGTGTACACCCACCGCCGGAGTGGAAGAATGGAAGGCGCATCTTACAGATGACTAGTCGATGGTCAGAGGGCAGATCAGCTCTACGGTAGGTCCTGGTGTCAAGTACATGGGCTTGCATCCGCTGGTCCGTCACTATGTAGTCCAACAGATGTTCTTGCTTGGACCCGGCATGCATCCATGATGTTGTGTGGATGCGCTGATGCCGGAACAGCGTGTTGGTAATTACAAGCCCATGAGCTGCACAAAAATCTAGCAGCCTCCTACCGTTGTTATTGAGCTGATCTGGCCCATGCCCTCCAATCACTCCAGACCAGGTGCCAGCATCATGACCAATTCGGGCATTGAAGTCACCCAACAAGATGACTCTATCCGGAGGGGCCACTTTAGCCAGCACCTGTGACAGGAGGTCATAGAAGGCATCTGACTCATCGGCTTTGCCTGCATCCCTCCACGGATGTTCGTCTTCGGTGGGGGCATAAGTAACCACGACCACCACTCCTCGCCTCCGGTTGATTGGAAGGCGAGCCCAAAGTAGCCTGGGGCTTACAGCTTCCCACACCTCACCGCCATGCTCCCATGCCCCCTTCATTCTTTTGTTCAAAAGAAGAGCCACACCCTGTTGTTTGGCAGTCGGGCTGCCCCGAGTAGAGGACTGTCCACCCCTCATGGTGGCAGGAGCCAGAACCGGTCCACCGGACCTCCTGAATGCCACAGAGATCCAGGCGGTACCGGTCCAGCTCCCGACAGAGGAGTGGCAGCCTCTCCTCCGCAGTGAGCGTTTGAACATTCCACGTGGCCATCCGTAATGGCTTTTCGTTGTTTCTGGAGGAGCCCCGAGGGTAGAGATTCAATCTCCTGGCTCCGCCAATTGGGGTTTGGCCAGGAGACGTCATAGACGCCTGTCCCCCCGGGGCCTCCGGCACAAGCTTATTAGTTACATTTTGTATTCGTAGTTTAGTGGTAATTAATTGAAGATGGAGGGGTTACCAGCCCCTCGCACCCGTCCAGAGCCCCCGTTTAGCCACTGTGGTGGACACAGACGCCATGTGGGAGGAGCCAATCGGAATTGGACCTCCCCCCACAGCACTGTCCACGACAGAGTTGCCCGTCCGACACCATGCACACCATACACACCCTACACACCACACACACACGCATACACCATACACACCCTACACACACACACCACACACACACACCACACACACACACCACATACCTGATCATGTTATGGACGTTCTTGAGCAGCAGCTGCCCCTCCACCGCTACAATCTGCCCGCTCCCGTTGTTCAGCTCTATGAGCTTCTCCAGGCTCTCCAAGGCTCCTATGCTCTGTAACTGTTGGCAAAAACAACAACAATGTCATTTGTATCTTTTTATTTCAAGACGGTTAATGCTGCTGCCGTGGTGATAACGGTCATCACACTGCTCTTGCAATCCAGCAGTCGCCGATTCCATTGCTTTTGCCTTTGCATTGAAGATAAAGCGTGCTTTATTTATTTGTTACAAAATATTATTTTTTGTTCCCATATTTATAATACCTATAATTATATTTATATTTAATTCTACATTTATTTTTAGCACCCATATTTTGATCATAGTGTAGTTTTGCATCCCTGTGCGTTAGTACTTAAGTGCTTGAAAGGGACGACGAATTTCAGTCACTGACGGAATCAAGGTAATTAGTACATCACAGGGATTGTGTACATGCACTGATCTGATGAATTAAGTGAACGCTAATAAGGATTGTATTACAATTAGCATTTTAAGCATCACAATAATTGATTCACATTAATTTCCTCAACTGCTTTTTCTCAAGGGTAGATTTAGATTTGAATTGCTCTGGCCAAAATAAATTAGGTGTAAATCCACAAGAATAGAAACGCTCACAATAATATTACATTTTCATGTAGCAGCGTCATTCATGGAACTGCACTCACACAACGCCGCACGATCCGCAAACGTCGAGGTGCGTATAGATTAAGATGCTTCCAGCCAATTATTGAGTGTTTTTACAAATCTTCTCCTGGCAAGCCAGAGTATGGCACCTCGATGCCCACGGGAAGAAAGTTTGGCAACATTTGTGCGATACACCAACCCTCGCAACCTCCACAGTGCTCCATTACAGGCGCGCATAGCCTCCACTAGCTAACTTTAATTCCACTGGTTTCCAACAAAACAAAAAAAAACACCAATAAAATAATGACAGTGTTAGAACTCTCAACTTGACAAACGTGCCACATTGTAACACGTATACACTGTACCTGAAGGTTAGCGGTGGCACAGTGGTTAGCTCACTGTGCTATACATCTATTTCCCAGCCACAACTAGCATCAGCGGCATGTGGTATGTGAAGTGGTCTTGGGCTTCCTTCCGACGCACCTGCTTATTTTGTAGGTCCCCTCATTTTGTTTCTACAGCGGGGCCCGCTACCTTGAAGAAGCCCACAGTTATTCTGTCCGGTCTGGGAACTTTCTTTATTTTTAATATTGCACAGGGCAGGTGCACTTTCCTGAACGTCATCGATCTCATCTTTAAAAAATTATCGTTCAATTGTGATAGTAGTGTGTTCTTGCTGGATAGGTCAGCATAAGAATCCGTCACTACTTTATGACTCTTCACCTATCGTATGTTCTGGTTAAATCTGGATTTGTTCGAGCTGCCATTTGCATGTTCTCAATGACCAACGTAATTTTTTCTGCTTTCATGCTCCCATTATTTAGCATGGCATCTTCAACCACTCTAATGTTTTGTCCTCTTATTCTGTTCTTACTCTTTCCTCATGGTTATGCAGAGTTCTATATATTTAATATTTTGTTCGGTCAAATACTAACAACATCAAGCTAAGTGCAATACCCTGCAAATGATTTTCAATTTATTTGAAGCTTACGTAGGGACTGATGATTGATATCAATGTGGACCTGCATTGCAGAATACTCATTCAAAGTCCCATGAGTGGAGGTGGAGCAAGACAGTGCCAAATAAATTATTCATCCCGTGCCGTGCGGCCTAGAGCAAAGTCAGTGATAACATTGTGTGGATTAAAAAAAAAAAACAAGAAAGAACAAACTACTCCCGCTATTTCAATTTTACCAGGTAAGGCCCACTAAGATAAATAGCTTCTTTTCAGAAGCGACCTGGCCACGAATGATAGTTCAACATAGTGGCCTCTCATCAACATTGAAATGAATTTCAGCCAAATAACTCTGAGCGAGCGTCGACTCTAAATGCGGAGGGGAAAAGCTGGAGGACCCGAACAACAACAACAACAACAACAAAATCAAAAAGGCGAGTGACCTCATCGACGGTGGCCAGGCACATGACGTAGAGGCGCGCGGGGAAGGGGAAGGGCAGGGGAAAGCGGCCCTCGTCGTCCGTGCGGGCGCCCAGCGTGGCGAGAGAGTGCCGCAGGGTCCCGCGGCCCACGCCCAGGCACCCGTCCGTCACCACAATCACCTGGCGCAGGGCGAGGCGGGGGGGGGCTTGTCGGGCCGGCACAATGATTGTGGCAGGCAATTTCATTTGGACCGGCACAATAGCGGCCCCCGATCGATTACTGAGCCCTGCCAGCTGGCCCTCAAG
This sequence comes from Petromyzon marinus, assembly GCF_048934315.1. Lineage (NCBI taxonomy): Eukaryota > Metazoa > Chordata > Hyperoartia > Petromyzontiformes > Petromyzontidae > Petromyzon > Petromyzon marinus. Next base: position 22,570,313 of record NC_133667.1, on the reverse strand, counting down.
CCGTGGAGATGGACCGTTATCCCCGGGGACAGAAGAATGGCTTTGATTTCCTAAGGTAGAAGATAATGTGCGCCAATGACACCGCTATTCAATCCCCTTGTTTCACACATCAATCTGTCCCACCATTTGCGCCACTCTTTCAGGCTATTTAGGTCGGCGATTTTGTGATATCACGAAAAAGGCAGAAACGTGTTGGGTTCTTATTTATATTTATATATTTTGACAGTTGTGAATTTACACAATTTGTTTCTTAATAAAATGTAAATAGTCTATGACAATGTGCTGTTGTTGTGAGATAGATTTTTGTTAAGTAAATATAATATATACCACACATTATTGAACTGAATATCAACAGTAAATATCAAATTTAATTAATTTAAGTATACTGTTTTTATTAAGTGTACCACATTACCATTGAATGATTGTCCTGAATGTAGAATGCAAGTTTTGTGTTTTAAACATGCAAACTGATTCATTGACTGGTTTACTACATTCATATTTTAAGAAATATATCAGGGAAACATTTATGATTTTCTTTTCTGAGAAAGGAGTCAAAATTATGACCGAGAAGCAGCGTGAAACCAGTCATCATCTTGGCGAACAAGTGAAATGTCATAATTCGGGGCAACGTTGAGATTTACGAGATAATCAAATGTCTCTTAACAGTGGGCTGTGAACATCAGTTTAGTGAATTTCTACATGGCTGACATAAACCCATTACATACAACACGAAACAAAGACAAAGATCCCCCATATAGCCTTAACAGACTGTAGGGGCAAGTGCTGTTAGCGAGCACCTATGAAGGCCGGAACGGTACATACAACACACACACACACACCTCAAACATCGATTCATAAATACGTACCTCGATGCACATACCATGAACTTAAGAATGTATGCTCCTAAACAAGCTTCGTTCAATGCTGATCACTAAAAGTTCACTTTAAAGACTCTCATGGACAGCAGGGGGCTTTCTCTCTCATGCGTTTACAAAGTTGTACTGCATGTGTTTGACATTTCACTCAAATACTCCCAGCCGCGCGGAGCAAAATGTAGCGCAACATCCCAGGTGACATCACGCGGTGGAACCCGAGAAACACACCGGGCAGTCCTTGCAGCACAAGCACGAAATTCAACGCGAAAGTAGCGGCGGTTTCACCTCTCGGTGCACTGTACCTGGCAGGGGGTCCCAACTCCCCACTCCTCCAACACGACGCGGCTCAGTCCTGCCAAGGCCCCCTCCAGGCACGTCTTGTCACACTCCTCCAGGCTCGCCAGGCCCTCCTGCAACGCACAGCCGTATCGCCGCATCGCTTGATCACGCGCCTCGCCATTCACAGGGTGCCTCCCTTGTAGGCAGGATGGTATTGCTATCGCCTCGCGTAGGTAGACTTTGCAGTAAGGATGAGCTTCGGATTTAGTAGTCACTGATGGAATCAATGGCCCATTTTTGGAGTTTATTTATAATTTTGCACGTGTTTTTATTTTAATTGTTATGAAAAAAAATTAGATTTAAACGTCTCACATTTATTCTCCTTGTTTATATACTAGATGCAATCATTTGGTTAATTTTAAACTTAAGAATGCTGAATTTCGATTTAAAGCTTTCGTGACTGCAATGATTCATCTTCTTTGGTTCTTTCGGTAAAGTCACGTAGAATGAGAATAAAATAATAAATTGATTGTGTTATTTTATTTTAAGAATGCTGTTTTAATTTTTAACATTAAGTTCCAGCATTAGAACAATACTTTATAATCAAACTTTTTAGATTGGAATAATTAAGGCAAAAGGTGATCAGGTATTGTCAAATTGACGTCATGTGATGACACTTGTGGCAGCAAAAGCATTGAAGCTTTCCTGGATATTTTTTTTCATTATAATCTTTTTTTATATATATAAAGAGTGCTTATCACTTAAAAGAAAAACTTCAAAATAATTACGAACTCCATGACTCTGAAGAATTAATCAAATAACTTTCTTTGAGCTCAGTTGTGCAATCAGCCCTTTTGGCATTACACGAAGGGCATACATACTAACGAGCTTATTTAGAATATAATGCATAAATCAACAACCATCACATCACCAGGAGCAATGCTACATGTAGAATTTATTAGGCATGAATTTGCACGGCAAAACACTTCTTAAAATAATTCAGGCAGAAATATGCCTCAACAGATCATAATTAAATATACCTGATGCTAATTTGTTACGTAGTCTGTTTCATTTCACAAGGGAGTATTATGATAGGTTTTTCCCCTTTTTTCTGGCAACAAAACAGGTGTTAAGATATTCTTGGTTCTTTTGGTAAAGTCACGTAGAAGGGAAACAATAAAATAATAAAAATATAAAACAATAAAATTCTCACGACGTTTCGACTGCAACACAAGCAATCATCAATTTTTTTTTCAAATTTTCTTGCTGTGGTTTTCACACCTGATGATGATTGCTTGTGTTGCAGTCGAAACGTCGTGAGAATTTTATTGTTTTATATTTTTATCATTTTATTGTTTCCCTTCTACGTGACTTTACCGAAAGAACCAAGACTATGAATCCCTGCAGTCACGAAAGCTTTAAATCAAAGGTGTTAAGATGTTAAAACACCAAACTGAAACCTTTTACAAGGAATCATGTCTGCATTAGCTACAATACCTGTGGTCAAAATGCAAACAAAAAAACATACTCTGATAATATATGCATTGTCTTTGAAACAGATTGGCCCACACCAGAGACAGCTTTCTTTTGAGCCTCGTCTCAAACGGTGTTCGACCCGAGGACGCCAAAAGGCGTACAGATAAAAGGAGAAAAACCTATTATCATATTTTGGGACTGGCAAAGGAGGTCCCATGAAGGGAGTATTAATCATAGCAATAGGCTCAGAATCTAATTGTAATTACAGAACAGTACAGACAAAAACAAATGTTATCCCGGCTTCATAATAATCAGTGGAATTATATCCGTGGCTGGAAGAAGGCCTCACCACTTTGTGACCATCCCTCAGGATAGTGTAATTCCACAGCACATGTCGCTGCCGTGCATGAGCCGATCTCATCGCTGCCGTGGTGATCCTCTTGGGGCATATTTTCAGCATTGACTGCATTTCTATCACCACGTCTTGTCGAGCTACTCTCATAATTTCTAGCGATGTGTCCTACCCAAGCACCCCTTACTTTCCTAAATCAGTCAATGAGATGTCTCAAATTAGCATTTGTTCTCTGATCCATGTGCTCCTCTTTCTGCCTCAGTGCGATTCCCAGCATGCATTTCTTCATACTTCCTTGCACATGTGTCATGTTGCCCATGGTTATGATCAATATGCCATGGCAGGTAATATCCACCTGTCGAACATTTTATTTTGGTATGTTGCTCTTCATGATCAGATGTCATCTTCCGAAACACTCCACCCTGTTCTGGCTCAACTCATTAATGAATAATCTTCTCACATCCAGCTAGCCGCCACTGCTGATCAACACTGAAACTGGAACTCTTGAGTTCTTGTGACCTGGTTAATCAAAAGAAGGTGTTGAAACCTATCAACTCGTATCTACGTAATAAAGGATGCGTTGAGCTATGAGAGCTCCAGGACAGGTTCAGATATCGAGCTCAAGTTTTCCAAGCAGAGTGTGCTGACGTAGCCAATACTTCCCACTCAGACAAAGATCCACTTTATAGCCTCAACAGACATTTGGGGCAAGTGCTTTTAGCGAGCACCTATAAAGGTCATTACGGTACACGAGGGGGTAGGTGGCCAGCACAACGCCAGACCACCTTTGTCTCGCCAGTTGCGATGCTTACACACCGTACTGGGTACAGTAGGCATTTGAGGCTGAGTCGACCTTAGGGAGGCCCAGGACCGGCTCAAATAACCGTCGCTCGTGTTGATTGTGAGCGGGACTGAAAACTCGGGCGCAGGGTTCGTAGCGCAGCGCGCGGACCGCTGCACTGCCGCTCCCCACTCCCAGGAAGAAGCACGTACATACAGCCGCATAGATGGACAGGTATGAACAAATATTAACAAAACACTGCAATTGCAAGCGTAATAAGGAAGGCAGACCCCCCCTTGTTACAGGGGCCAAATTGCTGCAGCAGTTGTTTCATCCAATCTCACACTGCCCTTGGTTGATACAATTGGACAAATTGCTTTCGTTCTTGCAGATAAAGAAAGGTTCAAAATATAATGAAAACCATTATGTAAAATACAACGGGATGTGAAAATGAAAGCGGACGTAAGGTGTTTGTGCTGAAGTAAATATCTGTTTCCTCATATACTGTGCACAGACTCACATACCCAATTGAACGAGACGAACATTGTTTATAATTACCCAAGAAACAATTGACACACAACACAAGGAAGTAACCACAATGATCTAAAACCCAAACAAGATTGCTACTGCACATGAACATGGGTCATTACGTGGATTTGCTGCAGAACCAATCAGGCTCAGGGAAAGATTTGGAAGGCCACATCAACCCAATTGTTCAGCTTATTTATCCCATAATGACCCAGTAATATATTTGAAAGACATCAGCAGGTATTTTAGGCAAGGATAACTTTAGGGCATTTTCACAACCTGCAACACCACGTTTTGGACGAACACAGAATAGCAACTACCATGACAACGCATCCATCTATTATACAATAGCTTCAACGATAAGTGGCAATGTTTAGTATTTTGTGGTGGCGAAAGAAATATGGAAGCCTGACCTCTAGCTCTAGTGTTTACTGTATTCGACGTGAAACATTGTAACGATTCAATTTCTTTTCTTTGATTGCGCTCAAGATACATGCATAAAAATACGCAACAATTAACTTTTTTCAATTCACATATTTTGGACGTAATGGGTTAAAGTTACGCCTGCTGCCACCATAAGGTCGCACTCATTACACACAAAGCGCATTGCACGAGTGAACCACAATTCCCTGCTGATCTCTTCAAGGTTCAGAAACCATCACGCGAACTCCAGTCATCCTCGCAGCGGCTTGCGGCTGGCCATCGAACAAAGACGGTCACTGCATCGCACACTTTCAGATGCACTTCTGCGGCCGTCTGGAATGCTCTTCCTTCCGATATTAGGAAACCGCTGGAGCTATGCCCTTTTAAATCTCGATTGAAAACTATTTTCTTTAGAACTGATTTTTGTGTTTGGTTTGTTGTCCTTTCCGCGCACCTCCGATTACCATGGTTGGCTACGTACGGTGCGAAAGTATTTCAACTTACATACATACAGAGGCGCTATCATTCACAGGCATGTCATAATTAATAAACTCATGAGCTGAATCACGATACATATATCAAATCACAGGGGAGAGGTTGGGGAGGGCGGAATCATTCCTCGTAATACATGTCAAGTCTGAAGAATTACCCTTGAGTCTCAAAAGGATGGACGACATATTCGACTAATTTGGTCAACTGCACTAAGACAAAGACGAAATGAAATGCACAGACTAAGGGCCGGCTCAGCTCTGGCTTGGTTTGTAACGCAGCCCAGCTCAGACTTGAGCCGCTCAGTTGCTTCAAAAGATGCGCGAGTGGCTCAGCCATGGGTTGGCTCAGGCTTAGCTCTTGGAAATCCTGAGCTTGGCCGGGGACCATGCTCAGAGCCGGCTCAAGTTAATCGTGGATCTAAGCCGGCTGACTTGAGCCAGAACCAAGCGTGAGCCAAGCCATGAATAAGTATACGGACCGAAGGCTCGACAAACATTCTGCAGGTTACCATCGACGAGACTGAGACGATGACAAAAGTGGGAAAAAAATGTTTAAACTAAATTCACACAAATTCACTCCACAATCCGTAGATAATAAGCGGCTGGGCTGGAAAGAAGCATGCCTATTCGAAGGTGGCATTTCCCCCGTTGCATTCCACCTGTGACTAATCCTCCATGAACCCAGGAACAAGATGTGAAATGGATTATCGAGTGCAACTTCAGAGGACAGCTGTTCCCAATTTCATCTCCTGCCAGGAAATTACTTTCCCTGCTCCAGTTCAGCCGCTTATTATCTACGGATTGTGGAGTGAATTTGTGTGAATTTAGTTTAGATTTTTTTTCCCACTTTTGTCATGGTCTTAGTGTCGTCGATGGTAACCTGTAGAATTTTTGTCGAGCCTTCGGTCCGTATACTTATTCATGGCTTGGCTCACGCTTGGTTCTGGCTCAAGTCAGCCGGCTTAGACCCATCACATTGATGGGGCAGGGAAAGTGTCTCATTATGCTGCTGTACGCAGGCCATGACACATGAGGTCCTGATGATTTTTGGTTCTTGGAAGGGGACATTACCCTCCCCATTGGGTTTAAAACGATTGCACTCTGTGAACCGCACACAAAACTAATTGCAACGATCGCACTTGTGAGCTGGACGTCACGTTGTTGATTTTGGGGTGAAGGTAGACGTTATGGGGTTGGAGAAACAATGGAAACTGTAACCCATTTCGTATGGGTGGAGCAATTCACCACCTCCCCCTGGCGATTCAATTGTCATTATCCAGGGTCGCGATTCAATAAAAAAAAATACATTTTAGTTTTACATTGCGAACATAGAAAATTCTAGTGGCTGCAAGGGTCACGTGAGCGCAGCACATTAAATATATTACAAATTGAAAATATTTATTCTCAAAAACAGTATTCTATGCACCTCATGTGAGCTTAAGAATCAACGCATTATTACACCTAGGTAGCATATCAATGCATGAATTGATGCTAATCGTGCATTGATATGCTAATCTCTCACACTATAATAGCCACTTCCACAGCCTCAGGCAGACCATCTCTAGCCCCGCCCTCTTACCCTGAGGCTGCACCCATCTGAAGCCTACATAAGACCTTGTTTCAGTAGCGTTCTCTCTCTCTTTCACTTGAAGACGGGCGCTTGTGTCGCGATCGGAACGTCGTGATGGATTATTTCTACCTACGTGACTTTACCGAAAGAAGCAAAGAGTAACTACAAGTCATTCAAATCATGACAACTTGACAATCTATAACACTTATATCACACATGCTGTCATTTACACAATGCATAATTACTATAATTCGACTACAAAAATTGATGGCCTTATGTTTTCCATGACATAATTTTTCAAGAAGAATACCCTTATGCAGAGCACTAATTTAATTTATAATAGCTATTTATTTACAACTTCGATCATTATTGGCGTTTTGTATTTGATAGTTATTTTGTTAGGAAATAGAATGTTTAAGAAAAATACGATGATTGTGGATCTTATATCGGCCACCAGAGTTATGCCTTACTGTTCAGTGACCTAAAAACACCTTAAATTACAATCCTACTTCAACTTGAAATCTTGAAATCTAGAATTACAATCCTAGACATGGGACTTTCTTAAGAAACCTGACAGCTCCAGGTTTCCATGGGTACCAGTTAATATGCGTACAGAATCTCCCACTTTAATTCTCAATGCAAACAACTGGCACGCACAAATAGCTCTTTCAATGTGGGGACAACAGAGCTTTGAAAATAAAATGCTGAACTAAACAATACAAATAATTCTGAAGTGTTGTTGGGTAAATAATTTGGTATATGTTAGAGACAATAGTTCATGCCTTTTCAATACATTTTGTTTAATTCATTTTGTGGGAACCTCTCGATATTCTTATTCTAAATTTAAAAGCTTTCCTAGCCACAGCTATTAAAATATGTACCGTACGAAATAAAATTATGGAAACATCAACAAATTGCAGCAATGTAAACAACAATATTCAAACCTCTCTTGTACTTATACGGGAGGCGGTAACGCAGGTCATTAATCACAGCATGACACTTCCCAAATAAGCTTCCAGCAGGTGGAGCGAAACGTCGGACGCTGTGCCGAACGACATGTAGCGCAACCTCCGAACCAAATCGGAGAGCTCTACGGCACAGCCGCGAAAACCTGCACGGTAGCAGTGATGGAACCGTGTCGACTAAACTATTGGAAGTGGTGCGTCCCACCATCGTTGGTGATGGCTGTCTAGTGGCAATCGCCGTAGAGATGCCCCTAACGCACCGTGCCGTTCGGCCGCAGCAGTAGCAGCGGCGGCGGCGGCGGCAGGGCGGGTACGACGCACGCACTCAAACCTTCACCTGCAGGGCGTTGTAGTCGCGCGTGAAGGGCACCACCAGCTGCCAGCGGGACGAGAAGGCCAGCAGGGCCGTGAACTCGAGGCGGTAGAGGGCCTGCACGTGCTGGAAGAGGGCCGACAGGGCGGCGGTGGCCAGCTGCCTCCGTGTCGGCTCCTCGGCCCCCTCGGCCACCCCGGGCACCGGGCAGGCCATGGAGAGCGAGCAGTCGAGGAGGATGGCCGTGGGCATGGTGCCCCCCGCCACGCGACGGGCCCCCGCACGCCGGCGGTCAGCTCGCTCAGCTCAACGTGTGGTCGCGCCCAGCTGTGATGGGACGACAGTGGTGGTTAAAACAAATAAGACAGTCATTTCATGGCATGCCTGCTCTACATGTTGGTGTCCAACTGCAGCCCATCGGAAATCTGACCACGCCATACTATAATGGAAAACAAAAATGTGGAGCCGGCGTAACATATAAAGATTTTTTTTTTAAATTACAGTCCTGACTGATTAACCGCCCACACCCAGTGCAGTATTTGTGCATAGTGTAAGTATCAACTTCTATAAATGCTCACAATTCCTATTTTTCCACGCACAATAACGTATTTTTAATGTCGCATGCATTTGCTAACTGGTAGAGTACACTAAGGCGTTTTCCAATGGTTAAAGAACTCTGCGCTCTATTTTTGTCCAGTGACCTATTTCTGCACGACGGTGTACCTGTCATTTCCTATAGCTGTTCACATATTTGACCTTTTCAGATATCCGCCCAATACCTCAGCCCTTCCAGTGAGTTGCATGTACGCCATTGTGGTGCGCACGTATTTTGAGTAGAAATGTATATGTTCTGAATTATTTTGTTCAACTGCAATTGCACAAAACATACACTAGACTCTAGCTTGTTTATTACTCCTCTTTGAACTATGAATTTGATGCTTCAGTAAACTTGTCAAACTTAATAAAAATAAGAAAAGGTTTGTATTGTTATTAATAAATCTCATTAGTTGCTGGAACCAGTCAGCCGAAGAGTCAATATTCTTTATGTGACATTAAACGAAGCTATTATTTTTTTTTATCAGCAAGTTATTATAGTGCAGTATATGTACAACGCACGGGCAACCACCATGCAACGTAAGGCCCATACACAAACAAAGGGCTAAATGTTGAATCAGCCTGTGTCCTTTCTATTAATCAACCAATTTGTATTTGTGCATAATATGAATCATATACATGCTATATCACATATACATATATGTCTCTGATGTATTTATCGGTTGCACCCTTATGGCGTTCGATTTCTACAATCGAGGGAAAAAGTGAAGCTGTTCAGTTGAGTTTCTGAGGACGCTCCCAGCGTGTGGAGCAAGCGAAACGTCGGACATCGCCCCGAACACATGCGGTACAACCGGCTAACATCGGAGAGGGGGACGGCACAACCACGAAAACCTACGCCAGGGGTCAATTCAACAAATTATCCTCGTTTATATGCAGTTGCTTTTACAGATATGCGTGGCAATATGTTCTGACAAGAGGGATTGATGTCAGATAATGTGGCATCGCAGGCTTGGGGGAGCATCGCAGTGAGTGTCAATCGGCAGGTGATGTATGCCAACTCCATATCCGTGCAGTGTGCCTCTCGGCCGATTCGCATCCCCGTCGGAAAGCAGAGAAATTGGCCACTTGGCAAAAAAGGAAAATCCACGAAAGCAAAAAAAAACCTGACAATAATTTTCACCAGGAGCTCAATGGCTTCCCGTGGCGTGAGAGATTATGTGAAAGGAAAAAAATTGATTAACATGGGACAATCTGTCATTTCCACGAACAAAACGTGTTCCGGACGAGCCTGCAAAGAGCTTAAACAAAGGGGATCACCCTGTGGCCTCGCCGCAACCTGCCCACAGAATTGCGTAATGTGCTCGCATGTCGAACAATCACGTTGAGCCTTCACCGGGGCAGATGAAGAGAGTTAGAACCAGAGATGGAAATTAAAGGGCGCGTGTGTTTCTGCAATCGTGCCTTAATTCCCTCTCATCGTCAGGGATTTACAACCCTTGCCAATCACACCGACGATCGGCTCAAATTAAAATACTGGAACTGGCCAAGGAGACCTGCATGTGGTTTAAGCAGAAGCTAGATAGTACAACTTTACAGAAACAATTTTAATTACAGCCAAAGCCTCATTCACTGTCAAAACTAAGACAAAATATGCTCATAACCTGATTTTGTTCACCATTACTACAGTGTGCATGTGTAGAAATATAACATTATAGTTGTATAGCAGGATGTTCGTAACCTTGTACATATTGAAATTACATGTTACGTGTGATAAACAATAGACCTGCAAAAATTCGCTCCCACCTCGTAATTCGATCATTTGTACCAAATTCGGGGTCACAATTCGATTCAAGAATCAATTCTGGTTTTACCACTGTGGTACAATGTAGCACCTGTCGTAGCTGTAGGCATTGCATGAACTAGTTAGATAACGATATATATGAATGGTTAATAATCATTATTTATTCCTACAGGTTACCATCGAGCATTAGATTTTATTTGAAGTAATTGATCAATGCTTTTCTACATCTCTAGCAATCAATGTATTGTTATATACAATACATATGTTAGAGTTATGTTAAGCTTGAATTACTTACAACCTTGACGTGCTTTGGTGGCATGCATACAGCTTTTTGAGACAATAAACGGTGAATTGCTTGTATATAGCGGTTATCCTTTAACTGTATTTTTTGGGTCTTTCGGTAAAGTCACGTAGATAGGTTTAAAGAAAATAACCAAACACATTTCCTTTGAACCTATCCACGTGACTTTACCGAAAGACCCAAAGAATGCCTACAGTCATGGAAGCTTGAAATCAAGACGTATCATTTAACTGTTTACATTAATGCGAATGGATGTTTGCCAGTACAACATAGTCCATATTTACATCCATGTCTCTGCAATGAACATGTTCTAGAATAATAGGAATTGGGGAGAAAAGTTGGATTTTGGGATGCGCATCCTCGCAACATTAATGTTCCTTTACATGCTGATCCATGCCGCACTCTGATTGGCTGAAATGAGGTCACGCGGCATTAGTCGGGCTGCAGAGGGCAACTCTTCAGAAATGAAACACGGTGGCCAATTTTTGTACGTGAGGTATGCCAGTAGGTGGCAATGTTGCAAGAAAAGTTGTATCCCAATTAGTGTGTTAAATATAATAACTACAGTACTTCCAGGAGGCTGTTTCTAGGTCTCGCTTGTACTTTAGATAAATGCGAATATGAAGATAATACCACCGCTTCTGGGTCACCCCTCTTAACCGTGAACAACTCTAGATAATGGGAAACATCCATTGAAGGATTACACGATATTTTTTCAGATCAATTCAAAATGGCCAAAGACAATGGGAAAAACTCAAGAGCAAGGACAAAAAGCAACAACAGCAATACAAGCAACAATGCCAGCAATAACAATAATGCAAAACAGCAACATTATCGACAAGGCACACATCGAAGTGTCCCTCTGCTTAAACTGAGCATGGAGTGGCGCACATTCCCAACGGGTTCCCAAGTCATTGATGTTAATTCCACGTTCGTATGCCGGGTGTTTGTGCATTCACGGAATCAGAATCTTTATTTAGACTGGAGGAATCCGATGAGCTATGAGGCTCTATTTCACAGATGTCCAGTAGGGGGCAAGTCGGAAAGTTACAAGAGCAATACAAAAACCGATTGGAGTGCAAAGTATAGAAAAGATAAGGGGCCGTCCATAAATGACGTCACGCACCTAGGAGGGGGGGGGGGTCAGACATTTGTGACGATGTGTGACGAGGGGGGAAGGGGTTTGAGAAATGTGACGTCACATCAAAATGCGCAACTTTAAATAAATATAGACTTTTGATTTAAAGCTTTCGTGACTGCAGGGATTCGTATTATTGGTTCTTTCGGTAAAGTCACGTAGAAGGGAAACAATAAAAGAATAAAAATATAAAACCACAGCAAGAAATGTTTTCCACATTTGATTGCTGTGGTTTTCACACCTGATGATGATTGCTTGTTTTGCAGTCGAAACGTCGTGAGAATTTTTAAAAAAGATTTTTATTATTTTATTGTTTCCCTTCTACGTGACTTTACCGAAAGAACCAATAATATAATTACATAATTGTTATAACACTAATTTTTATTTCATTATTAACTATTTGATTTTTTAAATTTACTAAGGTCACCTTTTATTTATTCCATGAAGGAGCATTTTGCTTCTCCATGGGAGAATGGAAAAACATACATTTTGAACATGTTTTTAATGATGTTATTAAACATTTTAATTCTGATTCTACCAGGGCTTTTCATTCTGTGGAATGAATATTTGATTGTTCTAATTGTACTCTCCATTTTGCTTCGTTCTACTACAAAGTTTCAAGTATTTTTTTATAGTTATAATTACTTTTAATATTTAATAATTATAAGATAATTTAAATATAATATTCTGAACATCTGCAGTTTAGTTAGACGTTGAATATTTTCAAGTGAATTTTATGCTAAATTTAAGCTTTTCTACGCCTCATTTTTAATACGTTTTCTCCTACAACATCAGAGTGCAGCGGCACATTAAATACGCACTATAATGACAATAGTTTAAAGCAATTTGAAGCATGTTTTATTTTCAAAATGGAAATGTTTTTTTCTTTGGGGGGGGGGGGCAGAGCTTTGTGACGTCATATTTGAGGGGGGGGTCTGACTTTTCGTGACGTCGTGTGACGAGGGGGGGGGTCAAAAATCGTCCAAAATCGCGTGACGTCATTTATGGACGGCCCCTAAAGCACGTCACGATAAACATGTGCAGTGCAAAAATATAGTTCTACAAATAAATAAATAACCATTGTTGACTGCATATAACGTTTTAAAAGTAACAGCACTTAAAGAATGATAATTAATGAGAGATAACAACAGGTACCGGACATCAGAACAGCACTCATGGACGGCAGCGAGGTAAATAGCTACCACATACTGTCGTAGCAAACTCAAAAGCACCTACAAAAACGTGATAATAATCATACAATAATATAATATAATAAAAGCAACATCAAAAGCAGCAGGAAGCGGAGAGAGCATGAACAATGAACAATTACAAGCAACAACAATGATGGTATCCAACATTAAACAGTGCATACGTAATATCAACAAAAATCTCAGCGGGCAATGTATCCTTCAAATATCTGTCTCCTCACGCAACAACAACAACTTTAACTTTTCAATGCTAAATGCTAAATTATATGCTAATTCCTTTGTCAAGGGGTGCCTTTGCGGATGTGTATGCTTTAACTTTAACATAGCCATTTCTGTGACCAGTCACAAGCTAATCACTCAGCCATTTCAATGCTAATTCTATGCTAATTCCTTTGTCAAGGCGCTTTGTTTCTTCTCACACAGCTTAAAGGTCGCGATCTGAGCGTGGCTTTTTCACTCCAGCGCTGTCCTCCAGACAGTCTCGTCCCTTCACCTGATGAAGGCCGCTTGTGTTGTGGCCGAAACGTCGTGATTTTTGTTATTTTTTACCTACGTGACTTTACCCAATAGAACCAAAGAGTAACAACAATGTCCTCAACCCATCAGCCCCCACGGCCTTCTGGAAGCCCATCACTTCAGCAGCACTGATTCAACAACTGCACGCGAGCTCTGAAACCGGTTTCGACACGCAGTGTCTCATCAGCAGACTCAGGTTTGCTCCAATCGATGCTGGCGAGCTGCCAGAAGATGATGTTGTTACTTGGGCAAAGGGCCATCTCTTTAAGGTATGAGTTGGACGCAACATTAAGCACGCTAGACGACACAATGTAAACATGAGCGTCGTCGTGGCGAATGTAAGTAAGGCAACAGGTACGCACACAATGTGTCCTCATCGATTTTGTTCCTCTAGATTCTCGCATGACGATATCGATTAGGGTATTTTGTTTTGGGCACCCGATATTAGCAAATCTGTCCGCAACATTCATCTCGGGCAGTGCTCACGTCTAATACTGTCGAATTTCCATTGGGCGCCTCACTGGCCGTGGGTGAGGAAAGTCCACGTTCCCACGACGGGAGCTTGCAAACCCACTGCAGACTTCTCAAGACACAACGGTGCCGCAGGTGATACGGCAAACAACAATAGCGGACTGCAAAATTAACCGTAAGCAATGGGGGTCATTTACAACAACAACATAATCGAGAACATTCACAGCCGTATGCAACATCAATGTTTACAACTTTAACAGTAAGGACGGAGCAAAGTCAATAACAGCAGCCCCAATAAGTAGGAGGACCACTTTGTCAAACACAAAAGACCGCAACAACAACAAGGCTTATTCTGTGGTTCTCTCGGTAAAGTCACGTAGATAGAAAATAAAATAAGATTTTATATTTTTATTTTTTCTAAAAATGATATTTAATATTATTTTAATATTTTATATTACTTTTTATTATTTTTCTTTTATTTTCTACTAGCTTTACTACCCGGCTTCGCCCGAGACTTCGATTCCTCTTGGATTAATACACGGCCTACGCGGAGGGTGGGAGGGGTGCGTGACGTCAGCAGGCACACTGTGTGACGCGACCGCATGCGGGTGACGTCACAGCAGTTACAGATGTGACGTCACCGCTCACTTGCCGTGCAAAATATATCCATTATTGCGCCCCCCCCCCAAAATACTAATTCTATTTTTATACTTTCTGCATGGTGTACAGTCTGGAAACTACCCACACGCCAAATTTCAAGTTTGTTGCATGTCGGAAAGTATGCTAAACATTTTGAATAGACACACTTTCACAAATTTCCCTTTTATATATGGGGCCGTCCATAAATGACGTCACGCGATTTTGAACGATTTTTGACCCCCCCACCCCCTCGTTACACGGCGTCACAAAAAGTCAGACCCCGCCCCCTCAAATATGACGTCACAAAGCTCTGCCCCCCCTCCCCCCAAAAAATAAAACATGCTTCAAATCGCTTTAAACTATTGTCATTGTAGTGCGTATTTATTGTGGCGCTGCACTCTGATGTTGCAGGAGAAAACATTTATTAAAAAGTCTATTTAATTAAGTAGAACGTGTTGTCTATATTTATTTAAAGTTGCACATTTTGATGTGACGTCACATTTCTCAAACCCCCCCCCCCCCTCGTCACACATCGTCACAAATGTCTGACCCCCCCCCCCCCAGGTGCGTGACGTCATTTATGGACGGCCCCTATAGAATATCCATCATTGCGCCCCCCCCCCCAAAAAAAATATTAAAGTCTATTTTAATAATTTTTGCATTGTGTACAGTCTGGAAACTACCCACATGGCAAGTTTCAAGTGTGTTGCATGTCGGGAAGTATGCTAAACATTTCGAACAGACACACACACATTCACAAATTTCCCTTTTTATATAGAAAGATCTACTACGTGACTTTACCGCAAGAACCAAAGAATATGAATTCCTGCAGCCACGAAAGTTTTAAGTCAAAAGAACAAGGCGGACAAGCAAGATCGACGTCAATCATCCAGAACAAACCTGTAACGGTACCGCACGTATGAGCACATCGCATGACCATTGCCACTGAGGGTTCCAAGTCGCATGTGGAAACTGTACATTCCCGTGGCGGGAGCTTGGACATCCATACCACGTGCCACTGTTGACCGACCACGATTTGTTTTCGCACTTTAGCGGCTGCAACAGCGCGGACATCTGAGCGAACAAATAACGGCCACACATCAGCAAAAAAAATTGCCCTCCGCTATTAATCTATCTCGGTAACATGGACAACAGCAACCACAGCGCCTCGGTCCGACAGCCGACCCGAAGAATAGCATCAATATGTGCTCCGATGTAAACGATAACAACACCGGCCCGCGGCATCGTGCAAACAACAACATTAGCATCATCGTCATCATCAATGCACGGGGAGCGAGCGGTCCTAATCGCACGATCGGCAGTCGTCAGCAGCGGCAGCAGCAGCCTGCAGCGACATCCACACCAACAGGCATCAACGCACGCGAGCCTGGCACAGCGGGCAACAACAACAGCAGCAGCAGCAGATCAGCTGTCAGTCACGCAGGGCTGTGGACCGCTGAGCTCGCAACCCGCCCACTCACTTTTTGTCACCGGCTCGAGGTCAGCAGCGGACCCAGCATGGCACCAGCAGCAGCTGGTCGAGGTGGGAGGGGGGTGGTGGTGGTGGTGCGATTCGGCGGGGAAGCACGCAGCGTGGCCGGGCTGCCTGGCTCCGCGTGCCCCGGAAGAGCTCGGCGAGTCGGGGCTCGACAGCGCCGCTCCACGAGCACCACCCCCCCCCCCCCCCCCCCCGTGGCCCTCTCTCTTTTTGTTTGGTCAATGGCACAAATGAACGAATGGATTTTGCATGCGTTGTGTTTCCGTGAGCGCAAGGCGGAATGAATGCAAGGACGAATGAATGGGCAGCCTGGTTGGTTGAATGAATGCGAGGGCGAATGCATGCCAGGATGAATGAATGCAAGGATGCATTAATGAACGTCATAATTGAATGGAAGAATGTCAGGAGCAATGCAATTATGGATGTGTTGATGAATTGAATGAATGCAAGGATGAATGTATGCCAGGACGAATGAATGTAAGGGTGCATTCATGAACGTCATAATTTAATGAAGGCATGTAGGGATGAATGCGATGAAGGATGAATGAAATATATTGCTTCATTAAATGAATGCAAGGATGAATACATGCATGCCGAGTATGAATGAATACAAGGATGCATTAATGAACGTCATAATTGAATGAAATAATGTCAGGAGCAATGCAATTATGGATGTGTTGATGAATTGAATGAATGCAAGGATGAATGCATGCCAGGACGAATGAATGTAAGGGTGCATTCATGAACGTCATAATTTAATGAAGGCATGTAGGGATGAATGCGATGAAGGATGAATGAAATATATTGCTTCATTGAATGAATGCAAGGATGAATACATGCATGCCGAGTATGAATGAATACAAGGATGCATTAATGAACGTCAATTGAATGACAGCAAATAAGGAAGAATGCAACGATGGGTGAATTGACATGAGTGAATAAATGCGAGGATGTGAATGATTGAATGCATACAATTGTAAATCATTGAAATAATTTCAGATGAATGAATTATATGATTGAATGAACGCAATTCTGAATGCGTGTAAGAAAGAATGAATGCACATTATTGAATGCAAAGATGAATGAATGCAAAATTATTTGCCATAGTTTTTATCGAACAAAAAGTGAATTCAAAACAACAAACCAACTTTATATGAGAGTGCTAATTGAAAGGGCATATTATAGTCGTTTTTGGTGCAATAAATACTTGTCATAATAGTTCAAATGTATGCAGTATTTATAAAATGCAAGTTTTCAATTAATATTTTTACGTACACATTGACTCTATCTTTCACGACTCATCAAATATGATATATAGTTTTTGTTATTTGAAATGTTTACCTCTACCCAGGGCTAAATGCATCACTGAATATTGTTTCGGTCACTGATAAGAAGACTTCAGTTGGCCAAGGAACAGGACCGCCATAGCACGCGACTGGTAGTCACGGCCAATAGATAAACTCGATTAAGGGGCCGTCCATAAATGACGTCACGCACCTAGGGGGGGGGGGCGGGTCAGACATTTGTGACGATGTGTGACGAGGGGGGGAGGGGTTGAGAAATGTGACGTCACATCAAAATGCACAACCTTAAATAAATATAGACAACACGTTCTACTTAATTAAATAGACTTTTTCATAAATGTTTTCTCCTACAACATCAGAGTGCAGCGCCACATTAAATACGCACTACAATGACAATAGTTTAAAGCGATTTGAAGCATGTTTTATTTTTGGGGGGGGGGGGCAGAGCTTTGTGACGTCATATTTAAGGGGGGGGTCTGACTTTTTGTGACGCCGTGTGACGAGGGGGGGGGAGTCAAAAATCGTCCAAAATGACGTTACATCATTTATGGACGGCCCCTAAGCGCTGCGGTGGCGAGAAGTTAACTACATCGCCCGGTATTCAGGAGGGTCGTGGGTTCGATCCCTATCCTGACGCCTGTATATTTGGATTTTCGGTGTCTCTGTCCTCGTGGTCGCGTGGATTTTTCTCCGGGTCCTCCGGATTGTCGAGACATGCGTTTAGAGTATTTGGCTGCTATTCATTTACACCTGACAAACCACTTCGTTGAGCTATCATTTGTGGCCAGATCGCTTCTTCAAAAGAGCTATATAGCTCAGTGGGCCTTACCTGGTAAAATAAAAATAGGTTAAAGTTAAATTTTAGTTTAGATGTCGTGTGACCGATGCCGAAATATTTCCCGGGTCACAAACTCAGAAAGCCTTCGGCTGAAATTCAGCCCTACCTGTAACAATGCAGATAAATGTAATCCGTAGCTTATCCACCTGGGAGCGCTCGACACTACAGGCAAATATATCTGAAATTGGCACATCTTTACCGTGATCAATGACGGTACAATAATAATTGTGGGACAGGGATTTAATCAGAGGCAAAGTACAGGGTGGTCCAGATGCATTGTGACCCCCAATACATCTTGTGGTCACGAGAGGTTTGATACGAGTTTGTATGTATGTTAAACTTATTTCGCACCGTCCATGTCCAACCGTGCTATACTATTGAAGAACGGCTTGTCCTGAGCGTATGGGCCCCACGAAAGATCACACAACGGTAAAAAAAACTATGAAAGATGCTCGACAGGATTTTTGTGAATGAATTAACAAAGAGGCTCCAGCAAAATGTACAATACTGAGATGGGAACACGAGCTCTTTTTCCACAGGATACATTTTGAACACAAAAAAGGACTGGGAGACCTTATACGCGAGAGGAGCAATGCTCAGGGGTTTGTTCGAGATCAATTCAATTTGGGGCACAAGACATCTGGACCACCCTGTAGAGTGGGCGTTTTATTTCATTGCGCCTGAATGTGAGACTTCTATCAGGGTGCTTTCATACAACGTGGAAACTGAATACAGTAAATGCGTTCCCTGAAAACCATCTCAGGGATTGATTTTTGGTATGTTTGCTTCCGTCAAATAGTTGCTCAGAAATTGTCGAAGATGCTCCTTGTGTCAGGATGCAACACGCACGGCCGCGCGTGTTGCATCGCACCAGCTAACTCGCGTGCGTTCAGCGACAAGTGCTCGCTCGCTTGCGCACGATGCGCTGCAGAGCACTGACTCGCGTGCCGCTGGAAAAGGCGCCTCCTGTTATTTGTGGAAATATTGCCAAAGTCGGCCGAGAAATGGTGGCAATTGAGCCATTGTGGCAATATATACACCGAGTACTGGACGAAGCTGCCTTTCTACCAACACGTGATTCAAGCGATTTATCTTCAGGTGGGACATCACTTCCAATGGAGTAGTAAACTGTGAGTCGATGTTCATCAACCCACTTGTGTTTTGAGATGGGACATCGTCGAGACATCTATATTACTTTGGATCGTGGTATGCGTAACGTGCAGACGCATGAGTACACCAGTACACTAAGCACTGCGTTGTTTCGTTTATGGGAGAAATATTAATAAGTATGTCCAGGTGTGAACGCTGATCTATATACTGTACATGTACATTATTTCGACCTCTCACGTCGCAATGTAGGTCACTCCCTTTTTCTCTGTCACTTGCGCCACATAGCGTGACCCTCTTGCTATCCATGCTACCGATTTAATTATTGAAAATGAATTTTGGATTTTTTTTCTTTTTTCTTAAAGCATTTTACGTTAACTTGTATCTATGTACACCTCACGTCCTTGCTATTCAATACAGAATTACCTTGTCATGACTAAATGAACGAAAGATGACTTTCTGTCCTGCAGCTATATTAAATCACGCCAAGAAGGCAGCCAGCGCATTAAGTAATATTCTTAATTAACGTCAAATCATTGTACGCGTGGGGAGGGGGGTTCCAATTGCAGTTCTGCATCAGGGCCGAGAAGGAAAAGTGGCACCTACGATGAGCACGGTTTGACTATGTACGGTGCGAAAGAAGTTTAAAGTGCGTACATACACAATGAGTAGCGCACTGCGCGACAAACCCCCAGTGATCTTAGTTTGATTCCTGGCCACGGCTTACATCGGTGACGAGCTATATCTGTGAACGGTGAAGTATATGTTCATGCAATTCACGTGGGTGACATCATGGGGAGGCACTCATCCAGCAGTTGATTGACAGATATCTTAATCACCTGCCTCGATGATACAGTTTAAAATACCAAATATTACATAAGTATAATTTATTGTGAATATATATGTGTAAATAGAGATACCCTTGCTCTGCAACGGAAAATAAGAGACGGCTGCCGTTGTCATACTCGGAGCGATAAAAGCAATCCGCTTTTCGCTTGGAAATTTGTATTAATATTCTCTAGGATTTCAACGAATATTATAGCGAAAAGAATCACATTCGTAGGAGTACACATTGGAACGTTAGGGCAATTTAAACGAACGATGTCAGTCTTCTGTATTCGTTACTGCTACGTGTTCGGTATCGGCCCGCAGCAGCCACTAACAATCGAATTATTGATGTGGTGGCGTGGAGCCCAGTCAAGTAGCCAGCCAGGAAACTCGACGCATAGATAATTTTTAATAGTAGTACAGGGACTCCTCTACTTATGAACGAGTTCGGTTCCGTAGGTCTGTTCGTAAGTCGATGTGTTCGCAAGTCCAACGTTGCACCTGTCGATTCCAACACATGTTGTACGGTATGTACACTAAACACAGGGAATGGCTTTAAAAGTTGTATAATCTCCTGTAGATGTAGATGCCACTGGTTTTTCATGTTCTGCAGATGTAGATGCCACCACCGCCATCTACTGCGCGGCAGTTGAACTCTCAGTCTGAACAGGCAACTGGCCATACGGACAGGTTTGTTCGTATCTCTGAAAGTTCGTAAGTCAAGTGTTCGTAAGTAGAGGAGTCCATGTATTATAATTGTACTTATATATACGCCCTTTAAGATAAAGAGTCTTGGAAAGATGGCCTACGTGACAACGTAAAGTACAAGACAAAGACAATTGCGGTAATAATGCACGAAATTATAACATTTTAAGAAAATAGCTTGAACAAGGCGTCGAAACAAGATGTCAACACAGCAAACAAAACATAATACAATCCAAAGTAAATTTCGATTTAAAGCTTTCGTGACTGCAAGGATTCATCTTCTTTGGTTCTTTCGGTAAAGTCACGTAGAATGGGAATAAAATAATAGAATAAAATAACACAATAAAATTCTCACGACGTTTCGGCAACAACACAAGTGGCCTTCATCAGGTGAAGGGACCGGACTGGCCAGAGGACAGCGTTGGAGTGGAGACAGCCAAGCCCAGGACGCGTCCTTTAAGCTGTGTGGGAGGAAACAAAAAACGCCTTGACAAGGAATTAGCATAGAATTTAGCATTGAAATAGCTGAGTGATTAGCTATTTCAATGCTAAATTCTATGCTAATTCCTTTGTCAAGGCGCTTTGTTTCTTCTCACACAGCTTAAAGGTCGCAACCTGGGCTTGGCTGTCTCCACTCCAACGCTGTCCTCTGGACAGTCTCGTCCCTTCACCTGATGAAGGCCGCTTGTGTTGTGGCCGAAACGTCGTGAGAATTTTATTGTCTTATTTTATATTATCAATTTATTATTTTATTCTCATTCTATGTGACTTTACCGAAAGAACCAAAGAACATTGAAAATTAGTTTAATGTTTGGTTTGATTTAGAACATCTTTCCAATGAATGCTTAATTTGAAACCATCCTCTTGGTTGAAATTGTGTCTGTGTTTGTAAATCTGAATTGCCTCGTGGACAAATCTCTGATAAAAAAAACCCGTGGGTTTGCAGAGAACCTTGGAAGAGGTACGTGGATGACACTTTTGTCATCTGTCCACATGGCCAGCCTGCTCTAGACCAATTCCGTGACCACATCAATTCCATACACCCAGCCATCAGATTTACCATGGAGGTCGAAAAAGAAGGCAAACTACCCTTTTTGGATGTCTTAATTAAAACGAGACATGATGATTCAATGAGCCACTCTGTATACAGGAAAGCTACCCATACAGATGCTTACTTGAAACCGGATTCCCACGACCATCCATCCCAGAAGAACTCTCTCATCAAGACTCTATACCATAGAGCCCAATGCATTTCCGACCAGGAACACATTACCAGTGAACTCAAGCACTTACACCAGGCTCTCAGGGCTAATGGTTACTCCGACTACACAATCCGCAAAGCCATCACTCCAGTCATGAAGAAGGATCCTCTTGTGGAGCCACTCAAAACCATCACCTTACCCTACATTGCAGGGGTCACTAAAAATATCTCCAAAATCCTGAATAAACACGAGATCCAGGTCCGATTCAACACAGTACATAAAATCCGTGATCAGGTTCCATCTGTAAAAGATGCTGTTCCAGACATACAGTACCCGGGCGTTTACAAACTAAAGTGCCTCTGTGGTAGTAGCTACATTGGAGAAACCAAACGACATATCTCGGACCGCATCCGCGAATATAAAGCAGACTTGAAACACGGTAGAACGAACTCCTCTGCCGTGGCAGATCACTGTTATAATTCAGTGGGCTCACATGACATTGACTTCTCCAAGACGGAGGTTCTTTGCAAACCAACCGGCTACCATGAGAGATTCGTTCATGAGGCCATTTACATATACAAGCACAGAGACAATTTCAACCGAGAAGATGGATTCTGGCTTAGTAACCATTGGAAAGATGTTTTAAACCATTTCGGTACTTAATTAATTGTATTTTACGATGACCTTCAGACCGCAGCTCTTTCGCTGGCATTGACTCTTAATACCTCTCACACCACGGTTAATGGTATGGTTTACAACATGGAGTATAACAGCGCCTCGCAGCTGTCTCTCTCCCCCTCCTCCGTTCCGACCATGGATGAACTCGTCCGTCTGAACGGGGCTCGTAGCTATCCGTGGTGCTAAAGTTGAGGGTAAGAATCCACCCATTTTTTCGCCATATAGCATTGTGATATATAACGACTTATTGTTGGTAGCTTAGCTGATTGGAGAATATATAGTTTATTGATAACATTGAGGTAGTTTATATTTTAGTTTTTTTTATTGGTTTACTATATGGTATTCATTATATAGTGTAGTGTATACCCAGTTACTGTTAATAGCTGTTACATAGCTGTTACAACGCTGTGGGTGATCACGATATAGTTTTCTCCGATACCAAGGTTCTCTGCAAACCCACGGGTTTTTATCAGAGAATTGTCCACGAGGCAATTCAGATTTACAAACACAGACACAATTTTAACCGAGAGGATTATTTCAAATTAAGCATTCATTGGAAAGATGTTCTAAATCAAACCAAACATTAAACTAATTTTCAATGGTACAGTATATTTTTTTAAGTAGTGGTATCCCAAACTTTCACAGCCACTTATTTCCCTTCACACCAACATTATGTAAACTCCTTCCCCCCCCACCCCCACCGTGCCGGTCCAGTACATCATTGTTATGCTAATTCCTTTGTCAAGGCGTTTTTTGTTTCCTCCCACACAGCTTAAAGGAAGCGACCTGGGCTTGGCTGTCTTCACTCCAACGCTGTCCTCTGGACAGTCCAGTCCCTTCACCTGATGAAGGCCACTTGTGTTGTGGCCGAAACGTCGTGGGAATTTTATTGTGTTATTTTATTCTATCATTTTATTCTCATTCTACGTGACTTTACCGAAAGAACCAAAGAAGATGAATCCGAAGTAAATTAAGGCAACAATCAGAGAGCGTTCTTATAGACACTTTATCAACCACTCTTTAGAGAGGACAGATGTTCTTTGTGAACAAGATACCAGATTGTTCTCGGTGCGCGATTAATTATTCTCATCCTGTGACAAGAGCGTTCTATGGCCCAACTGAGGTTACACGGCTTTAAATTCCGTATACTGTAAGCCAACAGCTTAAAGGATTCCCATTCGTGATTGCAGAGTAAATGAGTATTGCCCAGTGTACATGCATCCTTGAAGATGCCAATGTGTGTTGTCTCTCTGTGCTCTGGGACTACTGTTGTTGTTTTTGCTGACTTGCCCAAGCTTGCATTTAGTGTTGAAAAATCGGCATGAATGTATATACTTTTGCAATTTGTACTTAGATGATTTATTTCTTTATTTGTATCTGTTTATTTACGTTAAGCGACTTGCTCATCTCTCCTATACTTTGCACTCCTATCGTTGTTTTGTATTGTTTGCTGTTGTACTGGACATCTGTGAAAAAAATAGCTTCATAGCTCATCGGATTCCTCAAGTCTAAATAAAGATTCAGATCCTGATGTTTTTAAAATAATAGTTACTATACGTTAATTCTAGCCATGCTAATTTCAGCTATGCATGATAGCTTCCCCATGCC
Source organism: Petromyzon marinus (assembly GCF_048934315.1). Taxonomy (NCBI): domain Eukaryota; kingdom Metazoa; phylum Chordata; class Hyperoartia; order Petromyzontiformes; family Petromyzontidae; genus Petromyzon; species Petromyzon marinus. The sequence goes on along the minus strand of NC_133667.1, from coordinate 22,545,860 downwards.
ATGTTGGTCATGGGTTTTTGTTTTTTCTAGCATACTTTATCACACTGGTCCAGTGCAGGGTTAGTGAAGGGGTGCAGGGCAGGACCGGTTCTAATCGAATTCCGCACTGATGTTGACCGTGGCCGGTTCATAACGCAAACACTGGCCTTCTCCTCCACACCAAAGTAAATCAGATTGAGTAGATGAAGAAGATGGACCGCATTGACATTAAAACGCAGGGATGAATGTAAAACAAGGTCTGGATTATTCAGAATCATGTTATGAGCTGGTCTTGAATCGCATCACCATAATTAGGCATGGCCGTATAAGTGAAGCGCTGCAAGCAAAAGCAATCATACTGGTTGCTTGCATCATGGACACGTAACTTAGTCGCTTGTTGAAAAAAAATGCAAGCGTGTAATCCATACACAGGTAAGTGAGTGGATCACGCAGAGATGGAGCGATGCTCACAAGATGACAACCTACCAATATGTGGCGGTACAGCAAGTATGCTTCCTGGATCATCTGGTTTCCTCTTGCATGCAAAGGTACACCAAAAAAAAGACATTGACAAACACCCCAAGCAAAGGCCTCCAGAAGTAAAAAAACAATCGATGAAGACCAAATGGGTTTTTCTTGCATAATAAAACTAAAATGACTGTACAATATATGTGTGTAGTTATTATTGTTATTCCAGTTAATACTCTCTGGTTCTTTCGGTAAAGTCACGTAGGTATAAAATAAAATAAAAATAAATCACGACGTTTCGATTGCAACACAAGCAATCATCATCAGGTGGGAAAACCACAGCAATACATTTTTTTATTGAAGTGGGAGAGAGATCTTCTTTGGTTCTTTCGGTAAAGTCACGTAGAATGAGAATAAAATAATAAATTAATAAAATAAAATAACACAATAAAATTCTCACGACGTTTCGGCCACAACACAAGTGGCCTTCATCAGGTGAAGGGACGAGACTGTCTCGTGACTTTACCGAAAGAACCAAAGAAGATGAATCCTTGCAGTCACGAAAGCTTTAAATTGGGAGAGAGATGCCGTGGTAAGAGGTTATATAGGTAAGAGAGGGGCAAGGGAGGGGGGTAGGGGAGCGTTGCGTGGACGCTATGAGAGGGACGTGAAGCTGGACGGGGGGACGGGGCCGGGCTGGAAGTGGGAGGCTGAGAGAGCTGGGATGCGCGGGGGGCAGGATGCAACAACAACATTCATTTTTAGTAAAAATGCATTTTGGAGTTGAGTTATGACACAACAACCTTTAGAAATGCTTGTCTTCTGCCGGAATTGAGGAGGAGAATTCATCGGAACTCTCGGATAGTGCATCACACCGGTGTTGAGAAGAATCTGTCGAAGGTGACGTCTCTCGAAGTGATCTGTCATCCACACGAGGGGACAGCAACTTTCCCACCCGGACTGTTACGGAGAAGAAACAAATACCGTGTCCATGGCAGTTAAACAGTAATTTTTGTATCTTAGATCTGGAATTCAGCTAAAGTGCAAAACCCAAACTTTATAAGATGACGTTGTTTTGTATCATTGGTAAATGGAATGAGACGATCAACTAAATCCACTTGGGAACATGGTTCAACCGCAGCACTGTGATCTTCTAGCCATGTATAAAATTGTCTATTCTAGAAAGTGATATATAACAGGCAATTACCGATGAAAGCAATGAACAGTACAGCACTGATGCAACTGTAAATATTTCCCCACGAAATTCCCCTGAAGTGCAATGCGCTCGGCACAATGGTATTTGCAAGGCTTTAATGACCACCCAGACGAACTGTATTTTCCACGAATCGCTCACGTACAGCTCGCATCACTTCATTGTCGCGAGAAAAATTGCTTTCGTTGTGATTCTGTAGCTGTGGAAACATGCGTAAGACAACGGAAGCCACGCCTGGCAAGCATCGGTTTATCTCAATATTTCTATTGCTTTTCCTCTGAATATACTGCACGTCCTATTTCTACATTCGTTAAGTCGACACGCCAAAAATAATAATTCGTAATGTATTTCGTGGATTATATAGTTTACTTATTGCTGAAAATATAGTAACTAAACATTTTAAATAATGTACTTTTATATTCTTAGTTTTTTCGGTAAAGTCACGTTGAAGAGAAACAACAAAATATATATAAAACAATAAAAAATTCTCACGACGTTTCGACCATAACTCAAACGGTCATCATCAGGTGTGTCGGTTTGCATAAATTTATTTTGAAAACGGCATATTTATTTATATATATAAAAATAACGTTTGCGTCACGCGCAACGATGGCAGTTTGCCAGGACTAGTCCATCTATTTTTTTGAAAAGAGGAGGGGGGAGACGAAATTTGTTTTTATGTATGCTGTCTGAAAGGCACTGTAAGCGTGAACAATCAATCAAGAACTGAAATGATTTATCAAATCTTTCCAATGATTGCTAAGATAGAATCCATCTTCTCGGTTGAAATTGTCTCTGTGTTTGTATATGTGGATAGCCTCATGAACGAATCTCTCATGGAAGCCAGATGGCTTACAAAGAACCTCCGTCTTGGAAAAGTCAATGGCATGTGAGCCTACTGAATTAGAACAATGATCTGCTACGGCCGAGGTGTTGGTCCTACCGTGTTTAAGGTCTGCTTTATGTTCACGAATGCGGTCCGAGATATGGCGTTTGGTTTCTCCAATGTAACTACTACCACAGAGGCAACTTAGTTTGTAGACACCAGGGTATTGTATGTCCGGAATCACATCTTTTACAGACGGAACCAGATCACGGATTTTATGTAATGTGTTGAAACGGACCTGGATCTTGTGTTTATTCAAGATTTTGGAGATCTTTTTTGTGATCCCAGCAATGTAGGGTAAAGTGATGGTTTTGAAAGGCTCCTCAAGAGGGTTCTTCTTCATGGTTTGAGTGATAGCTTTGCGGATTGTATAGTCGGAGTAACCATTAGCCCTAAGAGCTTGGTGTACGTGCTTGAGTTCACTGCTTATGTGTTCCTGGTCGGATATGCATTGGGCTCTATGATACAGAGTCTTGATGAGAGAATTCTTCTGTGATGGATGGTGGTGGGAATCCGGTTTCAGATAAGCATCCGTATGGGTAGCTTTCCTGTAGACAGAGTGGCTCATTGAACCATCAGGTCTCTTTTTAATTAGGACATCCAAAAAAGGTATCTTGCCATCTATTTCGACTTCCATGGTAAATCTGATGGCTGGGTGTATGGAATTGATGTGGTCGAAGAATTTGTCTAGAGCAGGCCGGCCATGTGGCCAGATGACAAAAGTGTCATCCACGTACCTCTTCCATAAGGTTGGGCGCAGAGTGGCAGTCTGGATGGCGTCAGTCTCAAATTTCTCCATGAAAATATTAGCTATAACTGGAGAAAGGGGGGAGCCCATTGGGGTGCCCTCAGTTTGTTTGTAGAAAGTTCCATTCCAAGTGAAGTATGTATTGGTTAAACAGTGTCTCACCAGGGGGGGTACCTCAGTGTTTAGTCCTTGATGAACCAAGTCTTCAATGATTGCAATGGTGTCAGGTACAGGAACCTTGGTGAATAAGGAAACTACATCAAAACTGACAAGCAGGTCGTCTGGGGACAGGGAAATACCCTTGATTGTTGATACCAGGTGAGTAGAATTTTGTACCGCAGAGGTGGTCTTTCCAGTGAAAGGACGCAGGATTTCAGACAAAAAACGAGCTAGTTTGTAGGTGGGGGAGCTGATAGTAGAGACTATGGGACGAAGAGGTGTATCAACTTTATGTATTTTTGGTAAGCCGTATAATCTTGGTGGCCTGGCAGCAGAAGGTTTCAACGAAAACTGTTTAGATTGATCAATTAATGCGGTTGAATCAGAAATTATTTTGTTGGTTTGTGTGACGAGGCTGTTGGTGGGATCTCTTTTTATTTTTGTATAACTACCATCGTCGAGTAATTCTTTAATTTTGTTGTTGTATTCTATTTTATCCATGATAACAGTAGCATTGCCTTTGTCAGCTGAGAGAACTACAATATCATTCCTCTTTTTTAATTTATATAATTCAAAACGCTCATCTTTGCTGAGGTTGCTAGCTGGCATCTTAGCGTTTTTGAGGGTTGCAGCGATTTCAGATCTTGCTACGTCTGCAGCGATGTGACCCAGGCCCCTGAGAGCAACGTCTACTTGGGCAATTATATCATTAACTGGTATGTGTTTAGGTGTGACTGCAAAGTTTAGACCTTTAGCTAAAACGGATTTCAGACCATCGGAAATAGAACTGTTACTGCGATTAATTACGACTTTATTAACGTCTAACTTTTTGGTGTGTGGGTCCGGTCTTTTGTTTAAGAGGAGGTTAAATTTGGAAATCAGGTTTTCCTTACATTTGGTCGACATAGTAGCAGCTGAAGAGGCAGTCATATTGTCTACATGTTCCCAATCCGATGTGGACATTATTGCCGTCAATGATAAGTGTGATTTGTAGAGTGTCTTGTCTAACTGATCTAGTTCTGTGCGTATAAGTCTGATTTTTTCTGAGATAAGAGCTAAGCTAGTTTTGAAAAGAATTCGTTTCGCATTAGAAGAAGTTACAGTAGCAGAGGTGAGTGTAAATGCGATTGGTATTACCCCAGAGTCGCGGCATCTCTTCAGGAAGGTGAGAGACTCGATCAGCTGAGCTTTCTTATCCCGGAGTTTGTTGAAAGATCTTAAAGTTATGTGAAAACCCTCCCCGTAGAGGCGATTAAATTTTGATTTAAAGCTTTCGTGACTGCAGTAATTCATATTCTTAGTTTTTTCGGTAAAGTCACGTTGAAGAGAAACAACAAAATATATATAAAACAATAAAAAATTCTCACGACGTTTCGACCATAACTCAAACGGTCATCATCAGGTGTGTCGGTTTGCATAAATTTATTTTGAAAACGGCATATTTATTTATATATATAAAAATAACGTTTGCGTCACGCGCAACGATGGCAGTTTGCCAGGACTAGTCCATCTATTTTTTTGAAAAGAGGAGGGGGGAGACGAAATTTGTTTTTATGTATGCTGTCTGAAAGGCACTGTAAGCGTGAACAATCAATCAAGAACTGAAATGATTTATCAAATCTTTCCAATGATTGCTAAGATAGAATCCATCTTCTCGGTTGAAATTGTCTCTGTGTTTGTATATGTGGATAGCCTCATGAACGAATCTCTCATGGAAGCCAGATGAGGGCACCCCAATGGGCTCCCCCCTTTCTCCAGTTATAGCTAATATTTTCATGGAGAAATTTGAGACTGACGCCATCCAGACTGCCACTCTGCGCCCAACCTTATGGAAGAGGTACGTGGATGACACTTTTGTCATCTGGCCACATGGCCGGCCTGCTCTAGACAAATTCTTCGACCACATCAATTCCATACACCCAGCCATCAGATTTACCATGGAAGTCGAAATAGATGGCAAGATACCTTTTTTGGATGTCCTAATTAAAAAGAGACCTGATGGTTCAATGAGCCACTCTGTCTACAGGAAAGCTACCCATACGGATGCTTATCTGAAACCGGATTCCCACCACCATCCATCACAGAAGAATTCTCTCATCAAGACTCTGTATCATAGAGCCCAATGCATATCCGACCAGGAACACATAAGCAGTGAACTCAAGCACGTACACCAAGCTCTTAGGGCTAATGGTTACTCCGACTATACAATCCGCAAAGCTATCACTCAAACCATGAAGAAGAACCCTCTTGAGGAGCCTTTCAAAACCATCACTTTACCCTACATTGCTGGGATCACAAAAAAGATCTCCAAAATCTTGAATAAACACAAGATCCAGGTCCGTTTCAACACATTACATAAAATCCGTGATCTGGTTCCGTCTGTAAAAGATGTGATTCCGGACATACAATACCCTGGTGTCTACAAACTAAGTTGCCTCTGTGGTAGTAGTTACATTGGAGAAACCAAACGCCATATCTCGGACCGCATTCGTGAACATAAAGCAGACCTTAAACACGGTAGGACCAACACCTCGGCCGTAGCAGATCATTGTTCTAATTCAGTAGGCTCACATGCCATTGACTTTTCCAAGACGGAGGTTCTTTGTAAGCCATCTGGCTTCCATGAGAGATTCGTTCATGAGGCTATCCACATATACAAACACAGAGACAATTTCAACCGAGAAGATGGATTCTATCTTAGCAATCATTGGAAAGATTTGATAAATCATTTCAGTTCTTGATTGATTGTTCACGCTTACAGTGCCTTTCAGACAGCATACATAAAAACAAATTTCGTCTCCCCCCTCCTCTTTTCAAAAAAATAGATGGACTAGTCCTGGCAAACTGCCATCGTTGCGCGTGACGCAAACGTTATTTTTATATATATAAATAAATATGCCGTTTTCAAAATAAATTTATGCAAACCGACACACCTGATGATGACCGTTTGAGTTATGGTCGAAACGTCGTGAGAATTTTTTATTGTTTTATATATATTTTGTTGTTTCTCTTCAACGTGACTTTACCGAAAAAACTAAGAATATGAATTACTGCAGTCACGAAAGCTTTAAATCAAAATTTAATGTACTTTTAATTGATCAGTCACCTTTTTACTCCTTCTATGTCCGACCACAGATATTTCAATGACCTCTTTATTTCACGTCCACCTTACCTTAGATGGTGCACGATAGAAGTTTCTCACAGACATGATATTGTGACAGACCGTCGTGAACTGAGAACTTTGTGACCGATGGCTCGGTTGGCCAGAGTCAAGCTTGTTTTCTGCCATGCGATCAACGCTCCTCAATTAAAATTGACCTTTGCAATTGTATATATATTTTATTTATATGTATAAGTGGCAACCCTTTGTGTTGTGCTGTCATTTGAAATTGAACCTTGCACCCACAAGCTGCTGCTATGTTTTAACGCGAAGGGCAATCTTGTAAACAACGTGCGGCGTAAATTAGCAACCTTTAAAACAATTGCTTCATAAGCAGTCCTTAACAAAAACCGGTGTCATCATATTCATACCCACACACTGTGTTCAAACGCATGGTGTAATTAGGAGCATTTCATGAACAGAACATCGCACATATAAAATTTCCTTTTTTTTCCAAAAATATTATTTGCATCTCATGCAAAATGTGCCACCAGTCTGGCAAGTACCATTTACATCTCTGAGAGCAATGCAAGGTGGATCTCTCCATGGGGAAAGCTGAATTTGTAGTCGCATCGTTGTGGTAAAGTGCCACGCACATTGGAGTTGTTCATCGGAGGAACGCAATTGTTATTGATAATTCCACAGCAACAAATTGCTAAATTACACATTTCAGCAGCTTTCATCTGAACGTCTACTTAATTGGGCAACACAAGGGTGTTTATGTTTTTATTGCAATTTTAGGTTGAAAATCACATTATGCGTACTGTATATATGTTTCAATTAACCTTGATGTTAAACACTCCAATTGCCTTTCCACTATCCAAACAAATTGAATGCATATTTTTATAATTATAACTTGTCCGTTTGCATGTAGATATTGAAAAAGTCATAATTCCAAAATGCTAAATTATAAAGAAGTCTTTCAGAGCACAGTATTTAAAACATTCGAGCAAAACTACAGTAATTAAACAAAGGAGAAAGTGGACATACATTTTTGGCTGTGTACAGGGCCACTTGAGTTCAATTCACGGCCACAACCAACATCCACGGCACTGACCAGCACGGTGAAATATGGTCACACAGCGTCCGATGACTTTCACAGCGTGGAGGGAGGCCGTCGTCCATCAGTGGACTGACAAAGGGCCGTAAATTATTCCTAAATTAATTGCTATGTATGTGGGACTTCTTTCGCGCCGTACGTAGCCAACCGTGCAAAATCGGAGGGATTATTGCATCGACGAGTATATTTAGTCTGAGTGCGGATAGCTGCCCATCTGTGACTTCTCGAGAAAATATTCAGAGCACGACACAGCCGGATGATGCGACGACACCACACAGGGAGAAGTACACCATGAGAATAGGTCCAAGCGGCTTTATGTCTGCATACGAAATTAAATAGTCAAAGTCGGAGAAGAAAACGAAGGCTTTTGAGCAAAAACTTTTGTATAAATCCAATTTTTGATCGTCATTATCACGTCTTTAAAACGTATAATTTACGTATAAAACTACGTTTTATATGCAGTATCATTTTCAACTTGAAACATTCAATACGGACCTTGATGGCAGGTTTTAATTTGATATGACATTTAACATTGTACATGGAATAGTGGTAAAACTAATTCTGCATTGAAAGATTTAAAGCATTTTAAACACGGATTCCTTAATAACAAGACCAGTAACATTTTTGTTGCTGAAACAGACGCACACGTATCGTTTGGAAATGCAATCTGCAGCACAGGCCCCTAACCACTCTGCATCATCCCAGTACGTGTGTATTTATAACACCATACTGAGACATTCATCATGCGGACGTACATTTAAAAGAAACACGCACACACAGCGAGGGGCTAAACAATGAATCGCAGTTTCCGTCAAAGTGGTCACGCGTGTGGGTTGGGGAGGAGAACCATTCGAGCAGTTGGAGACTTCATCTTGGAATAAAACCAAAAGGAGAAAAGCATTGGCGGAGTTTGCGGGGGGGGCACGGGGGGGCGGGGGACACGGGGGGGGCACGGGGGGGAGGCGGAGGGAGGCACGGGGGGGGGCACGGGGGGGAGGCGGAGGGGCACGGGGGGGAGGCGGTGGGAGGCACGGGGGGGGGCGGGGGGCACGGGGGGCACGGGGGGGCACGGGGGGGAGGCGGGGGGGGCACGGGGAGGGGCACGAGGGGGAGGCGGGGGGCGGCACGGGGGGCACGGGGGGGAGGCGGGCAATGCCCCTCGCAAACTAGACGCCTCAGCGGTTCCCCTGCTGTGTTTGTCTCACCTGATGACGATTTCTTGTGTTGCGATCGTAACGTCATGTGATCTGATATTTTTCTATCTCCGTGAATTTACCGAAAGAACCAAAGAGTATGAACGCCTTTATTAAATGTAGCTTCAGTCGTTCTCAAATTAAGATTTTTAAAATGTATTAATTATACGCACGCGCAATTCCTAATGTGAGGGACAACGCGAAGCTCTGCCTGCATCCCCCTCACTACCCCCCCCCCCCCCACAAATATAGAAGTCAAACTCCGCCTGTGGAGGAAACTGCTATGGAATAATGACTTCCCCTTGAGAGTAATTTCTCGAGGAAATTCTGCACGTATTGACTCCACCCCCCACCCCCCTTTGTTAAGCTGCAGATTTTATGACTGCACAATTACAAAGAGTCGTCAAGGCAGTTGAAATTGATGGAGGTTTTCTCAAAGTCCAGTTCGCATTTGACTCAGTAACCCAGTTTTTTTTTCTGATCCAGACATGGGATGCTAATAAATTGAAGAGTGTGATAATGGGAATCGTGAGGGCACGTGAATACAGAGAGAATATCTGTAACTCTCGCTTTTGTGGGTTTTTTTCGGGTTGAACGGCGTGTTGTTCGGCACGATGTCCGACGTTTCGCTCCACGCCCTGGAAGCTTCTAGGTACTGAAATGAGCAGCTCTCTTCCCATGAAACGTCGCACATCATGCCGAACAACACACCAAGCCAAAAAAACAAGTTGCATTTTTGTCAAATTGTGGCCCTGAATTTTGACAATTCACTCAACCACAGGGGGATGAACTGTGACAGATTTTGTTGGTAAACAACATCTCAACATGCCTGATGAGGAAAACATTCACATAACAGGTGAGGTGTCGGGCAATGGCTCTTCTTCATTGCAGATATATCTCTTGAATGCGCTGAGTTCGTTTTATTTCCCGGTTAAATAAAAACAACTTGAGTAAAAAGCGCTTTGCCACAAATGAACCACAGCACCTTGCTGATCTAAAACAAACACCGGTCATCCTCGCAGCGATGTTTGGTTACCAATCGAACAAATACGGTCACTACATCGCGTGCTTTCTGATGCGCTTCTGCATCCCTCTGGAACGCTCTTCCTTCTGATATTAGGTCACTGGAACTTTGCAAGTTTAAATATAGACAGAAAACGAATTTCCATAGAACTGCTTTTGTGTTTCGTTTGTTGTCGTTCCCCCGCACCTACGATTAGCACGGTTGGCTACGTATGGTGCGAAATAAGTTCAACATACATACATTTGAACAAGAAGAGCAAAATGGGTAAGAGTAGATTTATTTCACGCATCGTGTGGAAGGTTGGGTGAGGGGCAGAGTGGAGGGAAGGAGATGTTAGAGGAATGGTTACTCTTCTGTATGTGGCTAAGGTGCTGCATTGTTCACTGAGTGCATGGGTGGGTGATGTGGGAGAAGGCATTCAAGGTGGCTCTAGTAGTCAGAAGTGTGGGTGGGAGTCATTTTCCTGTTCGTCTTGTATATACGAGTCAGAGTGTGGGTGGGGGAGGTGTTCAAAAGGGTGTGAGATGAAAGGATCCCAAGTGCCTTTGAATGTTAATATTTAATCTTGGGTGGTGAAGCGTAGATGTTCAAGAGAGAGGTAAAGTCATACACATGACTGAGCCACGTGTGGACACTTCGTTTCCTATGTCCTTTCGAGTCATGAAGAATCGTGAGCCTGCCTTTGGTGCGATAGATCTAGAAACAGAATGCGTTGGTGTTTCGTGATGACAATATTAGATGTGTGGTCTCGGAGCCAGGCTGTAGGTGTTGTGGTGACTGTGGTTGTGCGGGCCTCATTTAATAATTAAATGACAGTATTATAAAGGGTCTGATTCTTACGACATTAACATTATGCGTGTTGCAAGGTCGGTCGTGTCTGTAGCACATTGGTTGACTTGAGGATTTTTTTCCCAGTATGTTGGTTTGCTTTAGAAAAAAAAATTGAGGTGAGCATTTATGACACAGGGGTAATTCCAGTTAAAGAGGCTACCTCATTTCAGATCCGGCATCTTTGGAGATTGGTCTGGAAATAGGTTTTCTCCAAGAGAGGCTGTTTGTGGATTTCGTTGGTAGTTTGTGATTGCTAAGGAGTAAAAAGTGACCTAGAATTATTGTTGTGGGGTCCAATTATCCATGTGAAGGTTAAGTGTGGGATGTTGCACATTGCATTGGCGGGGGAGAATATCACACTTGAAATTTCTAGATAACTGTGGAAGCAGTGTTTTGGAATATTCGAAGTGCTTCTGCTTTCCTTGGAATGGTGGTGAAATCATCAAAGCGGTAGACTCATCGAGTCACAAGAGTGCCATTCGGCTCCACAACCATCATTTCTTATTGAGGAGTGTGGCCATATTATAGGGGCTGGCTGGGTTTAGGGATGATGCCATATTTCTCAGCTTTTGTATGTGATGCCAAAAATATTGCATATATGTAACTGTAGGAAATTGAGCAAACGTCTGGGAGTGTGTGTTTTGGGTCTGAGGAATATTTAGGGCCTATCAATCTCTTCATATATTGTTTACAGGACCTATCAATTACAGATTGATTGTTGAGCACTTTGTGATGACTCAATCCAGGTGTGGGTTTAATGTAAATTATTTTAGTTGCTCTTGTTGGTTTTCACATTCCCACTCTGCAATGTCCTGTGACTGCCGCCACTGACAACGGTCTTGGGATGTGGTGGTTCACAATACCATATTCAATCACCAGTTATAAATCCTTGTGGTATCTTTAGATGGATGACTCTGTAAACTAAACTGATTAATCTTACCACGTAAAGCTCACTCACTGAGCTATTAGCTATTTTTCAGAGGCGATATGGCCACACGTGATAGCTCATCTAAGTGGCTTATCAACAGATGTGGAAATTTATAGTCGCAGCCAAGTAATCTAAACGTGGAGGACAAAAACCGGAGGACCCAGAGAAAAATCCATGCGACCACCACGGGGAGATAGAACACGCAAACTCAAAACATACAACAGTCATCAGGGTCGGGATCGAACCCACGACCTCCTGCATATCAGTCGTGGAAGATAAAATCTCACGAAACGTTACCTCAGTAGTTTGAACCATACCCCACTGGGCGAGAGATGTGCAATGCAATACAACCACACCCTGGCCAGGCAGAGCGACGGTCAGGGTGTGCGTCTCACAATGGGAAGGTTGTGAGTTAATTTCTTGGTTGGGGCTTGACAACACTACAACTCCTCTGGAGTTGACAACATGAATAAGACGTTGTGGGTATCACATTGTCGGGAAAGCAGTGGCACTCAATGCACACACTGTCATCTTATGGATAGGCCCGTATCCACGATAAGAAAGTGTAATTTCCATCACTGGTTCGGAGCTGTGAACAAATTTGAGGACCTCCTTCCACTTATTTTTGCTTGGGCAGATAACCAATGGCTATGACTACGACATTTGGAAATGGCAGCATCTCTTTCATCTGCTGAATTCGGGTCACGCAACACTCGCAATTCACACCTCATAATATTGAAATTGAGAGTCACATCCCATTGTTGACAACAAAGTTGTTCCACGGGGATGGAGGCTGAGAGACGGGGGCAGCGTGAGAGTGAGGAGGCTGTGGTAAACACTGGGGGTACTATTGACGGTTGCACCTGGTTGTTTGGAAAACTCTCTCTCTCGAAGAAGAAGAAATAAGACGTTACCCACCCCACAACACACACACGACCAACCCCCTCTGCAGTGCTTTTATGGAATCAGTATCGTTATTTATACTGGAGGAATCTGATGAGCTAAAAAGCCCTTTGGGGGGGGGGGCGCCACGGTGGCGACGTGTCATCTTCCTCGCCTGGGATACAGGAGGTCGTCAGTTCGATCCCGACCCTGGCGCCTGCTGTGTATTTGGAGTCTGCGTGTTCTCACCGTGGTCGCGTGGATTTTTTTTCCGGGTCCTCCGGTTTTTTCCCACCACATCTAGAAACATGCGTTTGGATTACTTGGCTGCGATACATTTCCAGATGATGGATAAGCCACTTCGTTGAGCTATCATTTGAGGCCAGGTATCTTCTGAAAAATGACCATATAGCTCAGTGGGCTTTAGCTGGTAAGATTCAAATAGTTAGTCAAATAAGTGATCGTTTTCACAGATATTTAGTAGAGGCGGGTCAGAAAGTTACAAGCAGTGTGAGTTCACACCGTGAGTTTTCTTCACGTTAGAGTGCCACGAAAGAAATATGAATAATATTCCGGCACGCACTTGTGGTGTTACTATGTGAATAAAGCCAGAAGTCAAACGATCATTGGACAATAACAATAACCACCCTTTTAAGCGTGAGAATGTGGCCACGCTCACGCGAACGGTGCTCCTCTTCATTGGCAGTCCTTAGCCACGAGTGGAAAATCCACATTTCTATGGCGAGGGCTCGTGCAGGGGTCGGCAGCCAAAAGAACGGGGAAGAGACATTTTGTTCTTGAAATTCGGTTATAACAACCTCGCTATTTCAAGAGCCGCAATGTACGTGAATGCGAGAGGGTTGTCACGAAGCGGTCCCCTGAGCGAGTGCCTCTAATGGAATGCCATAGTTTACTTCCCACAAAATTGTAGCTATTTTAACACACATGGATGGATGGATGGACGGATGATTGGTTGAGTCGACACCTAATTTTGAATTAAATTCACAACTTTCTGGTAATAAGCGGCCTGCTCTGCAGAGGTGCCTCCAAGTCAATACTGAAAATGTCACATTCCTCTGATGACAACTTATATGTATGACATTGAACGGTGGGTTTTTACAAAGTGGTGTTTAGGCCAGATCAAGTCGAAGAGACTTCAACTAATGAGCATTTGTGGCTGTCAGCAAGGATTACAAGCCCACGTTCCTATGACAGGAACCGGTCTATCCATCGGGTAAGAGTTTCAAAATGAACCTGACATTGGATTGCTCTTACATTTTAAGTACTCTACCCCCTTCTCAAAACTGCACGACAAGTCAGCCATGAACACAATGCATACCTGGTGTAAATATACAATCTCTACATTGTATGCATCTTGTGCCCAATTTTGTATCCTGTTATCTGCGTGCACAATGCATTCCAAATTTATCTTGTAATAGCGATATACATTCATCTAGACGACGTGTTATTTATCTACAAAGCTGTCTCGTACCTTCCTTTACCCACGCGCATCTACGCTTGTGTCCGTAATGTGATCCACATATTAAAGTGTTACGCAATGCATGCCATTTCAAAGGGTCCCACGCCAGAGCACGTGACCACTGAGATGAACATCTCCCATATGGCCATACGGACTGTTGGGGCAAGTGCTGTCAGTGAGCACCTATTACGGTTGGCACTGCACATGATGGGGGGTGGTGGGTGGGCCAGCACCACACCCGGATGCCTTTGTCTGCCCAGTACTTATATTTACGCACCGCACCAGGTACTAATTTAATAACGAGTCGACACACACAAACACACATGCCTTGCGAAAGGCTCTCAGCTTGCGGGCGCTATATTTATCCTCGTATACAAATACTACAGATGACTATACCAGACCACACCCATCCCATCTCCACTGCTTACCTCGTATTGGTCGGCTCTCTCTATAATCAATCCATCGGGTTACACATTCGTATAATCTCCTTTCGCAAGCTCCTCCACTGCACCTTCGTGTCTGTCCCCCCTCCATCCTCTCTCTCTCTCTCTCCCCTCCCTCATTCCCTCCCTCCCTCTCTCTCTCCCCCCCACCACCTCCACCAGCCCCGGCTCTTAGCACTCCTCGCGTTGGCGCTATTCAGTCTGCCCGGACTCCCGTGGGATTCGCAGCCCAGCACAGTGTCACAGCTGCCAACCGCCCGGGACTCCGCCTGGACCCAGCAGCAGCAGCAGCACACCTGGGCGAACTCCGGCTGCGGAGACGCTGATGCGTAAGGCCGGGTAAATACCTGACAACTACGTGTGGGGCACGGTAGGGTAGTCCAGACGTTCTATCTTGGGGGGCGGGGGGGTGGTTTCTGTGGTGCTGATTTTGGCTGACACGGGGCACACAGAAGCCACGGCATCTCGTTGCGTAATAATCGCCTGCGCCGTGAACGCGATGCTGAAATTGAAAATTAATTGGTAATCAAATTTGCCTTTGTAATGGGAAAGTACTGTTGAATGTGTACGAGCGCTGGGTGATCCGTGGTACGAACTCTTTCTTATTCATTACACGATAGAGATGCATCGTTGCTGAGTGACTCATCAATCGGATTCTTCGTCTTACTGCGGTGCGATGGTGATATGTCCAGGAGCTAAGTAGCAGTGTCGAGGTCTGCTAGCCGCGAGAGGGCTTCAAGGGGAGAGTTCGTTCGTGTCGTTGTGTTATTCCTCATCCATTGAAGGAGTGCAGGTGATCGTGGGTTACTATTTGGTTCATAGTTTGGCCTGCTTGGCCACGGTCGAACTGATGATGTGCTATTTTGTAGACGCGGTAGAGAGCTTACATTTGGCATCAATACTGTCGAGTTTACAATTATGTGGAGACAAATATGGGGGGTGGGGGGGGGAACGAATTGTTCGATTGAGGGATCTCAAAAAATGACAGCCCGTGAATGTTGATTGGTTTCACTTATCGGACCAGGTCAGGCGACAGTCATGATTGATTTAGTCTCGCGTTAAACGCTTTTATATATATATAAAAAAAATAAACACCGATGTCCATCGTTATCATCAGTGAACCGAGTACATTTCCTCCGTGAAGCTGAAGCCAATCGAGAGCGTGCCACGCTCTTCACCACGTCCTAGTACGATTGTGCTGTAGTTTGCAGGTGGGCGGACACAACGCTGTGTAGGTATTAGTTCTATCTTTATATTATTGGCACGAGTTGAGCAGACTTCACCACCGGGATTTGAACTCAAAACCCTTCAAACCGTGAGTCCGAACGCTCCATCCACAGCGCTACACAGCTGCGTTTAGTTTAGCTCCATCCACAGCGCTACACAGCTGCGTGTGTGCGTGTGCGAAGCGCTAGTGGGGAGCGGTGGTGGAGCGGTTAGCGCGCTGCGCTATAAACCCGGCGACCTGAGTTCAAATCCCGCTCACCGCCAACACCGGTGACGATTATCTGAACCGGTCCTGGGCCTCCCCTAGGTCGACTCAGCCTCAAATGAGTACCTGGCGCGGTGTGTAAACATCGCCACTAGGGAGACAAAGGCGGTCGGGCGTGGTGCTGGCCACCCACCCCCTCGTGTGCCGTTCCGGCCTTCATAGGTGCTCGCTAACAGCACTTGCCCCTACAGTCTGTTTCAGGCTATACGGGGGATCTTTGTCTTTGCGAATCGCTGCTATCCGTTGTTAAGTCATCGTCGCCTCTCACCTTCACGTATCACAGCGTCCGTCTCGTCGCGTGAACCCCCCCCACCCCCACAGTAGTCAGAGAAACGCATTCGAGTCGTTGTTTTGGAGGTTTTAGTTGCAGCATAATCATCGCTGTGTTAACCCTTTCGGTGGCAGCAAGTCTGCTCCACCGAATCGGCGTCGGCGTTAACATTGAGCCAGACGTTCACCTACTGCAGCTTAGGTTTTTTTTGTTGTTACTATTGTGCCGTACAGATTATTACCGCCTGCTGTTCATCACCATGATGTCCGACGTTTCGCTGCGCGTGCCGTAAAAGGTCCCAGGATGCTGAGCGAATCGTCAGAGATGGGAAGAGCAGGGCCTGGAACAACCCTTAATCGTGTAAATATAAATGTGTCGTTAAACCCGCCACCACCCGACACAGCCAATTAGTAAGGTTTGTCTGTGAATAAGCCAACCAAGACTGGATATCCATTGTAATTGATATGAATAGATTAACCCCCGTCTGGTCTTCCCACGTGATTGGCTCACAAATGACGACATCACAATCACCCCTCTCTGGCTCTCGCCTGATGAGGTTGGTTTTCATTACCGGCGAAACGTCGGACTCGAATTGTAAATGCTGTGGGTTTTCTCTCCAACGCACCGGTGTGCTGAACTGGTAACGAACTGACGCGTTTTGTTTACGCGACAAACCTTACTAATTGGCTGTGTCGGGTGGCGGCGGGTTTAACGACACATTTTACGCGACCTAACCCAAAGAAAACCCTCCGTTATGGATGACATCGGTCGCGGAAGAATACGTGTTACACACATCGGTGTTCTTCACTCATTTTCTTCGGTGGCGCCACTTTCGCCGATAAGACATCAGCGTGAAGGCCGACACACACACCCTTGAAACCGTTGTCGGCTTTGACGGCACGACGATGGGGGGGGGGGGGTGTTGTCACGTAGTTGGGTATTGTCGGGAGCCGCACGTCAGGGGCCTCACTAAAGGTCACCGTCAGTGACCCCGTGTGGGGCTTGCAATGGAGAAAACTGAGCTACGCGTTGTTGTGTGAGCTCGCAGGTCCTCGACACACGAGGTGTGTTTCCCAGTCCGTTGCGCGCGGTCTCGTCTCTTGAGTTAGCGTTTCCCTTCTCTCAAGCCGAGCAAATAGGACTGCTGCATTTATATTAAACGAACTGTTTGGTTATTTTGCTGCGTTGGGAGTGGTGTACAGGTACAAATAGCGAAACAACTCAAGACATTCGTCGAGCAAATAGGACTGCTGCGTTTATATTAAACGAACTGTTTGGTTATTTTGCTGCGTTGGGAGTGGTGTACAGGTACAAATAGCGAAACAACTCAAGACATTCGTCGACAATACTGTGGCCTTAAAGACAAAGAAGGATATAATAATAAGCGACGTTTCAGGCAATGGCCCTTTTTCAGAGCACATAAAGAGGCCGGGCGGTGGTGGCTATGCACGCCGGTAATGCAGCGAGAGTTGGTGGATTGCACAAATGTTGTGAAAATCCATCGTATCCCGCCTTGCTATGAGTGGGTTTTCTGCAGGTCCTCCCGTTTCGTCCCACATGTAAACACTAATTAATTGTCCAATAACACCGTAATGTAGAGAGGACCGTAGAGCTTGGGCAATTGTTTGTGCCGGCTGTCGCGTGGCTGTCTTCCTGCTTCTCTGTGCTTTCTTCGTGTCACCACGTGTTCGCCATCGTTGTCAACACGTGTCACCACGTGTTCGCCATCATTGTCAACACGTGTCACCACGTGTTCGCCATCGTTGTCAACACGTGTCACCACTTGTTCGCCATCGTTGTTAACACGTGTCACCACGTGTTCGCCATCGTTGTCAACACGTGTCACCACGTGTTCGCCATCGTTGTCAACACGTGTCACCACGTGTTCGCCATCGTTGTCAACACGTGTCACCACCTGTTCGCCATCGTTGTCAACACGTGTCACCACGTGTTCGCCATCGTTGTCAACACGTGTCACCACCTGTTCGCCATCGTTGTCAACACGTGTCACCACGTGTTCGCCATCGTTGTCAACACGTGTCACCACGTGTTCACCATCGTTGTGAACACGTGTCACCACGTGTTCGCCATCGTTGTCAACACGTGTCACCACGTGTTCGCCATCGTTGTCAACACGTGTCACCACTTGTTCGCCATCGTTGTCAACACGTGTCACCACGTGTTCGCCATCGTTGTGAACACGTGTCACCACGTGTTCGCCATCGTTGTCAACACGTGTCACCACGTGTTCGTTATCAACACGTGTCACCACGTGTTCGCCATCGTTGTGAACACGTGTCACCACGTGTTCGCCATCGTTGTCAACACGTGTCACCACGTGTTCGCCATCGTTGTCAACACGTGTCACCACGTGTTCGCCATCGTTGTCAACACGTGTCACCACGTGTTCGCCATCGTTGTCAACACGTGTCACCACGTGTTCGCCATCGTTGTCAACACGTGTCACCACGTGTTCGCCATCGTTGTCAACACGTGTCACCACGTGTTCGCCATCGTTGTCAACACGTGTCACCACTTGTTCGCCATCGTTGTCAACACGTGTCACCACGTGTTCGCCATCGTTGTCAACACGTGTCACCACTTGTTCGCCATCGTTGTCAATACGTGTCACCACTTGTTCGCCATCGTTGTCAACACGTGTCACCACTTGTTCGCCATCGTTCTCAACACGTGTCACCACTTGTTCGCCATCGTTGTCAACACGTGTCACCACTTGTTCGCCATCGTTGTCAACACGTCACACCACTTGTTCGCCATCGTTGTCAACACGTGTCACCACTTGTTCGCCATCGTTGTCAACACGTGTCACCACTTGTTCGCCATCGTTGTCAACACGTGTCACCACTTGTTCGCCATCGTTGTCAACACGTGTCACCACTTGTTCGCCATCGTTTTCAACACGTGTCACCACTTGTTCGCCATCGTTGTCAACACGTGCCCGGAATCATCTCCAGGTGGTCTCCAGAGGCAGCAGCACGTTTCTTGTGGTGTTGTTGCAAATTCTCAGAAGTGTTAAAAAAAATGTTAAGCACCCTGTATAATATGTCATTGTAAAAAAAAACACATTTTGTAAATACTGTGTTTAAAACCTCCTGGCGTATGAACAAACACACACTCACGTTTGTATAAACATTACTGTCCGTCACTTCACGTGAAAATAATGCACGATGCACGCATCTGCAGAGGATATTGGCAGATTGTCGTTCTCATGATAACCCGAGATAGTCCACACGAGGTAATCACAAGTATCCCTGGCGGTGTGCAATCTACAACCAGCATCGCTAGCGGGGTTAACAAAATAAGTAGTCTCTCCGCAAAACGTGATAAAAGTTACACAATCCGTCAGCCGCACGGGCTCGTTTTTGCAGCATTGATTTCAATACGAGAGAATCTCTGGACCAAAAAAATCTTGACTTATGGCTTTCGTGACTGCAGGAATTCATATTCTTTCGGTAAAGTCGCATAGATAGGTTCAAAGAATTTAACAAAATATAACAAAAAACTACGACGCTTCAATCACAACACAAGCGATCGTCATCTCTTTCCTCCTGATGACGACCGCTTATGTTGTGATCGAAACTTCATAGTTTTTTGTTATTTTCTTTGAACCTATCTACGTGACTTTTAGCGAAAGACCCAAAGAATAATCTCTGGACCGGTTTCGACATACGGTGTCTCATCAGCAGCAGACGAGACACTGCCCATCTTACATGTAAGGATCCTTCCTCTCTTTACGGTATGGGTCCTATGTCGTGTAGTAACGTGCGTACTTATTTCACGTGGACAGACATGTGAAGGACACATTTTCTGCTCATTTATTTGGCTATTTATATTCCCCACAATGACGCGAATGATTATTTGTAGCCAGCGATTCGCGGTTCAAATCCAGCGGTCGGCCTGATTAACACTTATCTCATTGAGCATAATAAAATAGGCCCTGTCTGCTTCGGGGAGGACGTTCGAGATTCCCGCGAGAGTAGGCCATTGTATTTTGGCGTCATGTCCCACGTAAAGAAAAAATAATTACCCACAATGACATTACTCGTTTGAAATATACTGCGCACAGCAATCACTGTCACCGACTGCAAAAAAAAAAAATTGGCAGGAAAAGTTTCATGAGAATCTGTGAGGCTTTCCTGGGTAACAAAAAAAAGGTGATAACAATGACGAGATCATCACAATCGTCGCTTTATGGGTATTGAGACGGTACAAACATCGGACAGATCGCTCGGGAGCCAATCCACACGGACGTGACGGTTCAAACCCCGCACCCTGCTACCCGCAGCATGGGTACAATACAGCGATGTATATATTTGTGGTGATTTACTGTTAAACCTCGCCGTCTGCTGTAAAGTCAAAGTTAAAAAACCCTGTAGTATCGTTCACGAGAGGAGACCATCGTGTGCCGGCATTACAGCCCAAATTGACAACCGTCCCACAACTAAATAGTATTGGTCGACTATCTGTGCGGAGCTTGGCACACGCAGTGGGCGCTGTAACGGGTGGCAGGAGTAAAGGACACTCACGTGAGACCGCTTTGATCTTCCCAGAACTGCTGGCGGAGATCGCTCTCACCGCTGACGATGCTGCGCGGGCCAAGGCGTCTCTGGAGGAACAAGAACAACAACAAGAACAACAACAACAAGAACAACAACAACAAGAACAACAACAACAAGAACAACAACAAGAACAAGAACAACAAGAACAACAACAGCAGCAGTCACACGACAGCCATCACCTGTGCAGCCTCGCGCCTCCTCCAACATTAGCGGGGGACGCCGCAACGATGACGCATCAGCACCGGCAGGACTCGGAGACGTCGGGCAGAGACCCCTGGCAGAGCCGCTCCGTCGCCATGCACCCTCGCAAGAGAAAGAAAAGGTTCCGCTGTGACCGCATCCTCTTCCTGGCCACCGTGACCACCTGCGCCTGCCTGCTGCTCTCCTCGCCGGAGGACGGCACGCCGAGGACGGATGACGAGCAGGCGCCGGACGCGGCCATCGTCCGGACGCCGTCCGCATCTTTCAGAACGAGGAGGGCTCTACAAGAGGAGGGGGTCGGCAACAACGAGACGGACGGGGGGCGGCGGTGGAGGAACGCGTCCGCGGGCAACGCGAGCGCGAACCTGGGTGGGCGAGCCGAGAGGCGAGCGGCAGACAACGCGTCGGCCGTCGCCTACGAACCGCAGGGGGACTACCCGCAGGACCTCTTCTCGCTGGCGGAGCGACGCCAGGGTGCCGTGGCATTCCACATCATGGGCATGATGTACATGTTCATCTCGCTGGCCATCGTGTGCGACGAGTTCTTTGTGCCGGCGCTCACGGTCATCACGGAGAAGCTGCGCATCTCCGAAGACGTGGCGGGAGCGACGTTCATGGCCGCGGGCGGTTCGGCGCCCGAGCTCTTCACGTCGCTCATCGGGGTCTTCATCTCGCACAGCAACGTGGGTATCGGCACCATCGTGGGCTCAGCCGTCTTCAACATCCTGTTCGTCATCGGCATGTGCGCCGTCTTCTCCAAGGAGATCCTCCGCCTCACGTGGTGGCCACTATTTCGGGACGTGAGTTTCTACATCATCGACCTCATCATGCTCATCATCTTCTTCCTGGACAACCAGATCATGTGGTGGGAGAGCGTCACGCTGCTGTGCTGCTACATCAGCTACGTGATCTTCATGAAGTTCAACGCGAACGTGGAGGGCTGGGTGAAGAACAACATCGTGCGCAGACGGGTCGTCAGGGTCACGGCAGCTGAGGATGACAAGGTGAGAGAGCGATCGACAGAAGAGCTTCCCCTCGCTCTGTCCCATGCGAGTTGCTCGCACGTCGCTCGCGTGGTCAATGCAGATACGGTGAGCAAGCGGCGAGTTGACTCGGCAACTGCGCTTGATGGAGCCAGTTGATGGTGCGTTTAAGTTACCATCGATGATGCACAACTATGATGCGACAATACAAAAAAAGTGGACTGTCACTGTTTGGCTCAATGGACACAGCCTCCCCCCCCGCCCCTCTACGCTGTGTTTAGTCCATAAAATGAGTACCCTGTGAATTTGATGACACCTATTAGCATAACATTTTGTGCAGATTAATATGAATTCGCCCAGGATTTAATCAGCCGGAGAAACGAGCACTCGTGAAGTTTGTTGTCAAGTTGAGAGGGCTGAAACGGGTAAGCGGCTTCGTGTCGCTAAGTCCGCTCGCGTGTGCTCTCAGCACCACGGACAGCTACCCACCCGGCATTAGGAACCGCTCGTGCATAGGATGCAAGGGCAAAAGCATTACTCAAATTCCCGACGCATCATCATTAACTTTAGAAAGACCCTCTTAATTGACCGCAACCAGGGACTCGCGTATCCTACTACGGCATACGTGGCAGTAAAGAAGAAACCTACTAGCGATTGTTAACATTATTAATTGCGCATTAATATGTAATAATTACACTCAAAACTCAAGTCAGCCAATTCGTTCAGATTGTGCTGCCGGTAAACGGGATCCGATGAACGTTTGTGTGGATCGGGGGTTTGTCCAGGTTGAACGTGAACACGCATGTGGCTTTTTTTTCCTGGTGCTCCAGTTTCCCTCGCGCATGTAAACTGACTTGCAGTTGCTAATTTATTAAAACTCGGCTGTTAAAATCGAGTCAGTATTTCAATCAGTTGGTAAGCTCAGTGAACTGATGTTCGACGTGTTTCATGCAGCTTGAATGGAGCTGCACCGGACAGAGACAAACAGTGGCTAGCTTACAAACAACGACTGTTACCTGCATATATTTTTCAAACTCAAGCAATGAAACCGATAACCATGGGACTGCTAAGCTTTTGTGAACATTATTTTTCACCTGCAAAATGCGTTGGAATGTTTTGAGTGAACAAACAAACCGTTGATAGCTAACAGCTACAATAACATGTTTGTATAGTTGACAATAAACCGAGGAGTTTGCGATCAGGCCTGAACTGTAATTCAGGTTTGCCAAGATCATTCCTGCATTAAGTTCGTTACAAATGAAAACACAATGAACACGTTTTGCAAACATAATCTCTTGCTAAGACTAATGCCCACACATATACAGTACTTATGACCTTTGACAAGATTACAGGTTATTTCATGTTACCTGCCCTTAATTCACTCACTTGGTAATCGTTTTAGTTTAGATTTCTGTATAAATCCTTATTAGGCTAGCTGCACTTAATCTGCACTCAGAGCAAGAGGGTGCAGTGTTTGGAGAGGGCTTTGAACGTGCCGAATCATGGAAACACGATACTTTAACGATGCAGTTATTATTAAATATATTTCTTTGTTGGTTCATTAAACAGAACGACTGAATATATATATTATGTCCATTGAGCTTGCAGCACATGGGACACCGATCACACTTGCAATTACTGTCTTGAATTGAGAAAGTCACGTGGAGTTTTGGTTTTCTTCATATTTACTGAAGTCGTTCTATAAATGAAACTACTTGTCCTATCAGAGCATACCAACACAAAGTTCTCCGATGTGTTTCTGGTTGAGCGCGTCTTGTTCAGCACGATGTCCGACGTTTCACTCCACGTGTTGGGAGCTTCTTTAGGAACAGTGGAATCACAAAAGTGTAAACAGTCTAACAAAGAAAATTATAACGATCCTCTTTATAACCTTTAACGGACTGTTGGGGCAAATGCTGTTAGTGAGCACCTATGAAGGCCGGCATGGCACACGAGGGGGTGGGTGGCCACCACCACGCCCGACCGCCTTTGTCTCTCCAGTGGCGATGCTTACACTCCGCACCAGGTACTCATTTGAGGCTGAGTCGACCGAGGGCAGGCCGAGGACCGCTTCAGATAATCGTCACCGGTGTTGGCCCTGAGCGGGAATCGAACTCGGGTAGCCGGGTTCATGGCGCAGCGCGCTAAGCGTAACAACTCCGCTCCCCAGTCTAACGCACGCACGTACCGGCTTAAACTAAGAAGCTGGGTTTGGTGAGATGCTTGTAAATGCGAACCCTCATTTACAAGTCGGATGTTAATATTTTCTTGGTAAAGCTTACCGTTTATTATCGGAGTTATACTGCATGAACGGAGAACACACTGTATTTAAAAAAGAGAGATCTTTACTCAGATGTCATAATCTAAACGGTTTATATATTAGCCAAAATTACTTACGCTAAAATGTTTTCAACTTTTATTTAAAAATGAGATTGACCACAGCTCATGGTGATGATTGTCTTGATGGTGCAAATAATTTTCAAATACAATATTACATATCTACCAATGAAATACGTCTTCATAATTAAAGTTATCATTGGGAAATATCACACTTATGCGGAGCATGTACATATTAGCACCGAGTATAGACCAATACAAGATGTCAAGCTATGTTAAGCTAATATGCCCACTCTAGCCTTTATTTACTAGATTGCCCTATTTTCTAGTAAAGGCCATGATGACTTACCTGCTCGCTCCCCATCTTAGGTGTGGCCAACAGATGGAAATCAGAGAAGAGAGGCAGAACGTTGCGTGATGTTGAAAGCCTCACACCGTCCTGATGAGTCTAAACAGACCAACGCACAATGATAGACCCAAAGACTTTCATATACATGGTCTAAACTAAACTGAACACATTTTTCATTAGTGACCTGGCCACAAATGATAGCTCAACGAAGTGGCTCATCATCTGTGGAGGGAAAAACCGGAGGAAAATCCACGCACTCACGGGGCCACGGGGAGAACATGCAAACTCCCAATGCACAGGCGTTAGGGTTGGGATCGAGTCCACGACCTCCTGTATACCAGGCGAGGCATTTAACATATCGTCACTGTGGTGCCCGTGCTCAAAAAGTCAGTGTCTCCCTACTAAAATAAGAATGTGGTGTTACCTATCTGTCGGTGGCCCTCAGCCAGGAGTGTCAACTCCACACTCCCATTCTTGGATATACTCTTGAATTTTTAACCAGAATTGTAACTCAAAACCTTCCAATTGTAGGTTGAGCGTTCCCTCACAGTGCTGGTGGCTCGCTATATTTACATGCTCAAGGTCAAAGTGTCTCCATATTCAAACCAGCATTTGGTAGTGTTCATCTCCTTTGGTGGTCCCGAGTCAGTGGCAGACAGTTCACAATCCTGAGACGAGAGTCAGTATTTATATATTAATACAATTAAATTTACACAAAGGCAAAATAAAGCTGTGCTTTGCAAAGAAATGTACAGTAATTCAAGTTATCCGGAGCATTATGGCCATCACCATTACATGTTCACTTTTGTTCCAGAAGAATCTTGACAAATAGAGATCAAAGTACACATGTCTCCTGACTTTGATGTTAGAGAAAATGTGCTTTCATCTTTCATGGCACGTTTCTCATCTTAAACTTGTACAGAAATCAGGTCCCTCTAGGGAAACATATTTCAAGTAATGATGATGATTATAATGAAGTAGTCCTGAGTTTTATTCAAGGTTTCCCCAGTAGAGACCTCATTTTGGTCGTGTTTGGATGTGGGTCAAATCATGGGGAGTGGTTGTGTACTTTTAGCGCATCCTGCTGCGAACCCGGCAACCTGAGTTCGATTTATGCTCAATGGCCAACACAAGGGAATATTATCTGAATGAGTCCTGGGCCTCCCCTTGGTCGACTCAGCCTCAAATGAGAACCTGGTGCATGGTGTGTAAACACGAGGGAGACAAAGGCTGCCGGGCGTGGTGCTGGCCACCCACCCCTTCGTGTGCCATGCCGGCCTTCATAGGCGCTCGCTAACAGCACTTGTCATCAACACACTTGCACGAGTGTTCAGACTGTACGGGGAGATCTTTATCTTTGTATCGGAGAAAACCTACAAGCACAAGGGGATAACACTGAAACATCCAGAATGACGGATCTGGAACCCATTTGCTGTACTCCCATCTCCTGGCCTCCTGTATAGCCCAGCAGGTTAGAAATACGATAAAAGCTGTGTGATTCACAACCCCCACTTTAATAAGCATTTGATTCCAGGGATGCGTCACCATGCAGAGTGAAATCATCAGGGACGCCACCCAGCCAGCGAAAAAACGTATTCTATTATGATAATAGTATATTATTCGCAACATGATGAGCAATAAAGGCACGAGTGCTCCTCGTGTTGACTGTCATGGTAGTGTTGGTTGGTTGCTGTGTTGCGCGAGTGTTGGTGTAGCAGGCTGTGTGCTAAGGGGGGAAGGCAGAGATGCTCTGTGACGATTGGGTGGAGTAGGGTTGCAACTTGTCCTGGTTTTCCCAGCATCATCTTAATTTTGAGGCAGCTGTCCTGGAAAAATCTGGAAGTCTTTCCGAAACATGAAGAGTACCACTGCACAATTCAAGACAATGCATGTACGTGCGGATTTCCCCTTTTCCGGAATAGTGAGATATTCAATGTTGATTTGAAACTTTCGTGACTGCAGGAATCCATACTCTTTGGTTCTTTCGGTAAAGTGCTTTCCCACCTGATGACGGACGCTTGTGTTGCGCCCGAAACGTCGTGATTTATTTTATTTTATACCCACGTGACTTTACCGAAAGCACCAAAGAGTGCGGTGAGAATATTCCTCTTCGCATGGTAGGTCACAGTTGTTTGTACCGCGGAGGTGGCAACGCGAGGATGGAGTGGGTTTGGTGATGTGAATTGGAGCGAGCGGAGCCATGTCCAGGTATGAGCAGGTATCTGCCAGGTGATGTCCATTTAGAGGTGACCCTGTGTTTAATGGGTGACGTTGAGGTGAAAGGGACAACGTTTTGTGATTGGTGGATAATGTGTTTTGTTTGCGGCGGTATTTGACTTCCGAGGTAGCCTATGAGAACATGTTGCTCGTTCATATCTCAAGGGATGAAGGTTCATGGTTTTTTACAATTCGGGAGTATTGTGGGCTTAGCTGCTACGCAATAAATGTTAAGTGGTGCAAGTGCTTCATTGATATGCTTTGTTATGTACGTATGTATGTTACATTTCTTTTGCACCATACGTAGCCAACCCTGCTAATCGGAGGTGGAGGGGAATGACAACAAAATAAACACAAAAAGCAGTTTTAAAGAAATGCATTTTCAATCTAGATTTGAAAGTGCATAGCTCCAAGTACCTTCCTAATATCGGAAGGAGGAGCTTTCCAGACGGCCGCAGAAGGGCATCTGAAAGCACGTGAATGCAGTGCCCGTCTTTGTTCAATGGCTATCCAAAAGCCGCTGCGAGGATGACCGGAGTATGCGTGATAGATTATGTTCCTTGACGAGATCATCGAGGTGTTGTGGTTCATTTGTGGCAAACGCACGTTTACACGAAGTCCTAAAACACCAGTGTTGGCCTGCCAATCACAATAGAAGTTTTTTTTTTATTTTCTGGGAATCTGCACAGATGTCTTGTGTCACCTCTAGTGAAGGTAACTCTCGCAACACTGGGTGGTGACATGGCCCATCGGTAACGCGTCAAACGGCCCTGGGAAATGTGACATATTTTGACAGCTGCAAATTCAACTTTTTTAAAATTGGTGACAGACAGGAGGAGGCATGGCTGTACTAGCTGCCTAAAGATGAATTGTTATTATTTGTCGTATATCTTTGTACTATAGTTGCTTAGAAGATACAAGAGCCCCATGCTATAATTTGTTTTACCATAGATGCACAGCAAGCTCAAGATGACTGGGTCTAACAACACTGCCTTTAAACAAATCGTATGAGTATTTATAATGTTGTTGTGCAGTCAACGTAGACCTCAAATCAACACTGACACACTGTGTTGTGTAAATTTAAACAGCATCTCTCATTAATTATGCGACGAAATCCTGCGAAGTGCATTGCCGTAAATGTTGAGAATTTTTATTTTTAAATCTAATTTTGGTGGCAAAATGATACAAAAACATTTGGTTGCGGGTTATTGGAGATATTATTGGATATCAACAAAAGCAGGTAAATTACTTGTGAAGACCAGCAGAGAACATTTGGTTCAACACAATGCCTGATTGCCTTTGTTTTCATAATACTGGTAAGTACAATGTATTGTTTTAATCAAAGGAAGGCTCAAGCCATGAAAACATTTAAATGTCCGATTTGCATGGGTATGGCCGGGAAATTGTTTTGGGGTTGCCAAGATTATACATGTGTGGAATACTAATTGCTGTGATGCTTACACGCTTTCTATAAAATCATAGAGGTATTTGAGCATATTTGTACAAATTGCATCCATTCAGATTTTTGCTTCAATTAAATATCTTATTTAAATGTCGAGAGGAGAAAATGTATTAAATGGATGTCGCCTCTTCAAATCATTATTTCACTCGTGTAGCAATGAATACGTGATAAGTATATATTAAGGGCTAAAATTTCAACAATACACATTTGTATTACTATTTAGTGATTACGCTATTGCATAGTGCAGTGGTATCCAACATTTCTTGAACTACTCCCAACTCTCAAAACTTACTCGTTAGTACCCTGTAGTAAAATTATATGGTGTTTTGGGGGAAAACATGTATCTATAATAGTTTCCTGTGCCAACTCTCATGGCAAACCACAAACAGATTAATTTGTAATAATTAGACACATCTCAGGCAGCCAATTCGATCAGATTATGCCATCAGTATACTTGATCTGATATTTTTGTTGTTTGGATCCTGGTCTGATAAAATTGATCCGGGTGCTCCAGTTTTCTCCCACGTGTGAACACTCATTAATTGCCTTAAAACATATATAGAGGACCACAGAGCTTGGACAAATGTTGACATTAGCTCACCGCCTTCGCTGCTTTCCAGCCTGTCTGTGGCTCGTCAGCGATTGTGAGATGCATTTTGCATGTCATATGAAACTAAACATTATTATCTTTATTTATCCAAATCTCATACCCTTACTATGTACCTTGCTGATATCGTCAAGGAGCATTAACCATCAAGCGAACTCCGGTCATCCTCACAGCAGCGGCTTTTGACTGCCATCAAACACACATGGTCACTGCATTGCGAATTTTGAGATGCGCTTCTGTGGCCGTCTGGAAAGCTCTTCCTTTCGATATTAGGAAGCCACTGGATCTTTTAAATCTAGATCTACTCTTTGTGTTTAGTTTGTTGTCCTTCCCCCACACTGTCGATTAAGCACGGTTGGCTACATATGGTGCGAAATAAGTTCAACATACACCATTTTTTTTGTTATACGTTTATCGTATAACAATGTAAAGAATATGCATTCAATCCACTTGCTGAAAATCATGACTTCAAATTTGGTCGCATAAACTCTCACCATAATTCCTCTCAAATGCCCTCCAATCCCTGTCAACCCAAATGTTGTCTCCGCCTCTCACCCAGCGCCATCAATCTGCTGGGGTCCTTCTCCTCACAACCAGCACTCCGTTACAATTGAAGGTCACACAAAGTAACAACATTCAAAGGTATTGATTTTGAACTTGGAGGCTGTTTAGATGCATAGGGCCCAATCACAAATACTCTATGGCAGACTGTATGAGCATGATTCGCCCGCCACTTAACAGCAATGGACCGGCAACCACGTTGCGTCTGTTCCTCGATTCTTCAATGTAGAACTATACAATTCCTTTTATACAATTCCTCTTCAATATCACCATTGTATGCACGGCAATAATCAACGTTGAAATTACATCTCCATTCACTTGTTTCTCTCACGCAATTTCAATGCAACTATCGGTGTCACGCCGTCTTCTTATTCGTCGGCTGTTCAGATTTCCCTCCATCCCGTGCCTCTTCTCTCGTCCCATCCACGTGTCCACGTTGTCCTCCCTACACTGGTGGAATCTACACAGCCACGTGTCCACGTTGTACTCCCTACACTGGTGGAATCTACACAGCCACGTGTCCACGTTGTCCTCCCTACACTGGTGGAATCTACACAGCCACGTGTCCACGTTGTCCTCCCTACACTGGTGAAATCTACACAGCCACGTGTCCACGTTATCCTCCCTACACTGGTGGAATCTATACAGCCCTTCCGATGCATCTTCTTTTTCTCTTCTAAACACACTGCCTCTAGTCTCCCTTACTTATCGTGTTGTGTCACGAGGCAAAATAGTTTATTCAGATCTCTCGCAAAGCAGTGCAACCCTTCATGCTAAAGAATGGCCCTGCAGAAGCAGATACTCTTGAGCTTTCGCTGAAATTCCTTCAAGTGACCTCTAGTCCCCATAGCGGGGGGGAGGGGAATGAGAGTCAAATCGATATTTTTAAATAACAGAGCTGGAATTTAGCTAAATTAAGTGCTTGCGGGATACAGACAAACTTAATGTGATAGGTTGTTTTATGCAGCCGTTGGTGATCAGGCTAAGACCACCAACTATCTACAATTGAGAACCCGTTTTAATCATCCAGGATCTCAGCGGTGTCGGCTTTGCACTTTGCCCTGTTTGAAATGTTTGAAATCCCTGCATCGCTTAACTTGCTGGGTACAGGTAAAGTTAAGCATTTGACAGTTTATAATGCATTTATTTGTTTCCAAATGGCCACGTCAATCAATGTCAACGATGGAAATTGTTTTAAGGAGCTGCAATAGAGATCGTGTCAAACCAGCCGCTATCAACGTGTACGCATGTCGCATTAATGTTGTTCAAAAGAGTCGCTCTGAATCAGCGAGCGGCCACAAAGTTTCGATGACAGTTTAGCCTGGATCACCCCATATGCATGCCCACGGGGGATAAGTAATACCCATAAGAAAGGGTTGCAAAAACAAAGGGCACTGAATGGCGAACAAAAAGGTTTTTTTTTAATGCTCGTAATGAGACAGGTAGGAGCTTGGTAGGATAAATCTCTGCATTAAAAGCAATGTGTGTGGATTTTGAAAGATCGTAGAGATTAAAGCACATCCAGGGAGCCACAGTTCGAGTTCATTCTGACCCTGCAAGCCACGAGGACTCACTTTTGTTGTGTTATTTGAGGCTGTTGATTTAAACATGCATAACGATTCGCCTGCCCATTATTTCACGAGCTGCAATGATTCTGGGGTTACGTATGGGTTTCAAGAATGCGTTTGTATTGTATCATTTGTTTTGCCTGTTTCATATATTTCTTGGGGTGCCGTGGTGGAGGTCGACCCTGACGATGCCTGTTGTATATTTGCAGTTCGCGAGTTTCTGTTCCTGTTGTGGTCGTGTGGATTTTTCTCCGCACTCCCCTGCTATGAATTCCCACATGTGATTATAAGACACTTCGATGAGCTGTCATGTGTAGCCAAGTCGCCTTGTGTTCGTTCTATCAACCTCCAGATAAAGCTTGGCTGATGTAGACACAGGGCATCAACTACAATGGCACATTCAGGTGGTCAAGCCAGATAACCGCATCAGGAGCAGATAAATACTCGTATTGCATACACATAAAAGATATTTAAATTCACTTATCTTATATAGATGTTTATATAGTGCCTTATTCCAGAATGCTTGCCAATACTTATAAAATGGTGCATCAATATGTTAGTAGTTGAGATAAAGAGTGATATTACTGAAAGTGGTGGTGTAGTTATGGTGACAGGAAAACAGGTGGGAGTGGTTAAGAAGGGGTTGGAGTAGTGATAGGGGTTAGGATAGTGATAGGGGTAGTGATAATGGTTGGGGTAGTGATAAGGGTTAGGATAGTGATAGGGGTAGTGATAGGGCTTAGGGTAGTGATAGGGGTTAGGGTAGTGATAGGGGTTAGGGTAGTGATAGGGGTTGGGGTAGCGGTAAAATCTCCATTGCTTAATTGCAACAGAGATTCTCAGTTTCTTAGAAAAAAGAAAACTTCAGAATTATATCTTGTTGTTTTTTTGTTCATGACAGCCAAAGGTCTCCCTTTTAACAGCTTATCTTGGAATTACACTGAGAGACAGGAAGAGGAAACATTGATCAGGGAAGGAACGCAAATTAGAAACACAATATTGATTCATCTTCTTTGGTTCTTTCGGTAAAGTCACGTAGAATGAGAATAAAATAATAAATTGATAAAATAAAATAACACAATAATATTCTCACGACGTTTCGGCCACAACACAAGCGGCCTTCATCAGGTGAAGGGGGCGAGACTGTCTGGAGGACAGCACGACGTTTCGGCCACAACACAAGCGGCCTTCATCAGGTGAAGGGGACGAGACTGTATGGAGGACAGCGCTGTCAGTCTCGTCCCCTTCACCTGATGAAGGCCGCTTGTGTTGTGGCCGAAACGTCGTGAGAATATTATTGTGTTATTTTATTTTATCAATTTATTATTTTATTCTCATTCTACGTGACTTTACCGAAAGAACCTAAGAAGATGAATCCTTGCAGTCACGAAAGCTTTAAAACAATATTGATTGCTAAGGAGAGTAAGTGTGGCCTTGGACAGGACGCATCGTTAGGAGGGATGATGGCCGATGCGTGAGACTGATGATTGAACGGCATACAAAGGAGAGGCCACAGAATAAGAAATATACATTCATACTGGAGGAATCCGATGAGTTCTGAAGCTCTTTTTCACAGATGTCCAGTTGGAGAGGGTCATGACGTTACAACAACAAACAACACTAAAACACAATAGGAGTGCACAGTATAGGAAAGGTACGTAAATCACAAGAAAAATATATACAAATTAAAATAGACAAATAAAACACACCCGAGATGGGAGTGCTGAGATCAGCTTGTGTGCAGGAATGAGTTGGATTGTGGCATCAGGGGACTGTGTGGGATGGTCAGAGTGTGGGGAGGTCTTCATCCAACACTAAGTCATCGGGTCATGGTTGCTGATGATTATGATAACGTCGTCTAATTAAAAACAGGAGCCGTTAGTTATTTTTTTTGGTGCGGCAGAGAGCGGTACCTGAATGGCTTGAGATGGGGCTCTCCATCTGAGTACTGCTTGTGCAGTACAAGGTCGCATGTCCGACTGTTGTATATCCACGCTAACCACCTAACACCCAGTGCTGTCTTTGTGCACATTGTAGCTGTTGTAATTTATGGCCGTTCACAAAGTTCTCCATTCTACATAGAGTATTTCCTCGTTCTTCACAAACTTGCTATCCGCGATTTTGGCAAACTGCGAATCGCATCTCAAGCTCTGCATCGAGAGAAAGTGATGAGATAAGGTGATGAGACAAATTTAAGCTATCCAATGTTATTGTATTTAATGTCTTATGTATGTATTTATTTAAGGTAATTTATGAAAAATGTGCTTTTCACGAGCATCTCCGGAACGTATCCCTCCCGAATAACGAGGGATTAGTGTAGAAAAATTAATTCTTAATCGCACGTACATTCGCTTACCTCTTAAGTACAGGAAAGCGGTTTCCTATGTTTAAATAAGTTTGCGGTTATTTTTGTTAGTCCGATAGCCTATTAGTGGTGTAGCTGCCAATGTTTGTACGTGGTCACATATCCGACATTTCCACGTATCCGTCTACACCGCAGCCCCAGCGAGTCAGATATGCGGCGTCGTGCTGAATGCACCATGGCACCCTGTGGAATGGTTTTTGACTTTCGTACTCATGGAGGGAATTAGATTCCTTTACATTTGACGAGTTAATTTGTATGACAAATTTAAATTTGTAAAACAAATGAACAGCATTCTTACACTCCAAAACTGGGGGATGCGTCGTTTCGAACACGTCCGGTGAAAATCGCTCTGCCCCAAGTGTCCGAGTCGTGCCGCGCCATGTCCGACGTTTCGCCCCACGTTGCTGGGAGTGTCTTCGGGATTAAGAATTCGATTCACTGCCCGGAAGCACATCGGCGAGACATACAGCACAAATCGCCTGAAACTGGGCAGTGCGGTGAAAGCACCATTCATAAGAAGCGTGCTTTCTCAGCGTGTTATGAAAAGAATACGTTTGCGTTGTGTGATCGTGTCCAACAAAGCTAAGTTGTACCCTTCTCCACCGAGATCGCTGCTCTGTGCACACTGTGCCTTCAATAACCACGGGCACGAATGCAACGTGCTCTCCAACACACCGGTGTGCTGTACTAGTGACGAATTGGCATGTTCTGTTTACGTGACTACCCTTACTAGTTGGCTGTGTCGGGTGGTGGCGGGTTTAACGACACAACATTTATATATTAACGCGATCTAACCCAAAAAAAACCCCTCTATTATGAATGATATTGGTCGCGAAAGCCTCCGTGTTAATCCAAATATACAGGCGTCACGGGCGGCATTGAACCCACGACCTCCTGTATACCAGGCGAGGTAGCTAACATCTCACCACCGTGGCACCTCTGATGTGCGATGAGTAAACTTCTGCTGCCGAATCGGCCCGAGCTCTGGTAGTGAACGTAGCGTAACCCTCGCGGAGTCGTACGGTGAGTTCACACCGGGGGTCATGCAGGTGCTGCCGTCTGCCGGTGGTGAGCGCGCTGACCTTGCGATCCAGAGGTCACCGGTTCGATCGCCTGGCACAGCGGCTGAAACAAGGGGCAAGTTTATGAAACCTCGCGCGCTGCCTCTATTCAGCCAGTGGTATAAATTGACCAACGGCAGTTCGTCGCTCAGCAGGTCATGTATGGTGGGTTCAAGCGTGAGTAATCCCACCTCTTCCACGATATCTGACCAGCTTGGAAATGCAGACCAAATGCTCGCTAGAGGGACTCTCTAGAGATCCCTCCCGTGTGGAAGAGTAGACCAACTAAACACAAGTGGGACTCTCTTGAGCTAATGAGGACAAATATATCACGAGACCAAAATAAGGGCGAGATGGATGTGGCACGCCAAGATAAATCCTGCAGCAGCGTTCCGGACTGTTTTGGGTGAAACTAAGCACCGCGGGATTCTATGAATAGGTTACCCTGTGCTAGTTCCCTCCACGTGTGTGATGGCACATTCACACGACAGACGTCATGGGACCATCGTGTCAATGAGGAAAAGGAAATGGGACTGCTTCTGACGTCTGCTCTCTGAGCATGCAGACGTCCCAGAGATGCTCATGAATAGCAAATTTCGCGGACAATGATATTGGCGTACGACAATCTTTTGCATGAATTACCTTAAATAAATACATAAATAAGCTATTCAATCCATTAACATTATCATAATAGATAATAGTTTATAAATGATGATGGTGCGTATTAGAAGGATGCTGTAATGATGATGCTGACAACGGTGACAATGATGATGATCATTGTGATGTCGTTGCTACTCCTTTCCCATCACTTTATCTCATCACATTCTCTCTCGTCACTTTATCTCGTTACTGTCTTCCTCTCTCTCTCGATGCAGTCGTGGTAGAGTTCCAGATGCGGATAGCAAGTATCTCATTTAAAATTCAAATTTAGCAAATACATATTGCATTTCGTTTGAAAGCACGTCAAAATTCCCAAGGGCAAGATCCAGGAAGTTGGAAAAACAATCCAGGATGTAATTCTGACCCGCTGATATAGTATCAAATGAAACGTCGTATCTAATCACGGGATTTAGTTACGAAAAAAATCCTTCAACTGAGCAGTGAGCTGAGACAATAACAAGAATTGATGCGAGATTTGTTTGGCTGAGTAGGGTAGTGGAGGGTCTGAATGCTACACATTCGATTAGATCATTAATCCTAAACATATATGAAGAGTTAATTGATACAATTACTTCCAAATGAGTATTTATTTAATCTAATTGAAATGTGTACTTCTCAGAGAAAAATAGGAATTAAGCGGGGGGGAAAAAAACGAATTTAATATGCTGGATTTTTGTGTACGCATAGCAGGGATGATTGCAAACGGTCAGGAATAATGATGCAGTGGCAGCCAAGGAACGGAACGCATCTGAGAGGACATCCACAGGGGAGATGTTCGCAGGTGCCAGGTGAATTATTGCATCGCAAGATCATCAGATATGGCGGTGGCTTTGCAAGGCCTTCATCCAGCAGTGGATTGACCATGGCTGATGATGATAATGATGGGTTTTATGTTCAGCCCTGTGACGAGGATTAAACCATCAACAAAGTGCAGAACTAACCCATCTATGGGACCATTTTTGCCGGTATCAGCTAACCCAGTTTCATCATTGGGTGGCTGTGTGTATTAGATCTCAGGATCTCAGTGGTGCCAGCTGAGTAGTCTAAAGTAGTATCTTCCAGTCACCCGGCCACCTCACTGTTGCAGAAGCATATTGACTGTAGTGATGCACTCACACTCCAAGTGAGAGGATCACTAATTTATTGTAAATAGGCATATATATATATTTTTTAATGCTGCGATGGACTTGGAGCACAAACATATTTCACAATATAAATCAAAGGCCTGTTGGCCGTCCTAAATATTCCGCACCTCCAAACAGCACAGTTGGTTATACACGGTACGAAATAAGTTGAAAATACGTACATTCCTGCATGCATTTTTACATTTTGGATCTTACATGAATTCAACGTTATGCTTCATAACAACAGTAGCATGAACACTGCGGGACAATGCGCGTGAAAGCAATGCAAATCAATCTCATACTGCTCATCATGAAGAAATGCGCCTTCAAATTGCGTCATCCATTTTTAGACATCTGATTGGTATTGGTGGATAAATACTGCACTCATGTCA
The DNA here is from genome assembly GCF_048934315.1 of Petromyzon marinus. Taxonomy (NCBI): domain Eukaryota; kingdom Metazoa; phylum Chordata; class Hyperoartia; order Petromyzontiformes; family Petromyzontidae; genus Petromyzon; species Petromyzon marinus. The sequence goes on along the minus strand of NC_133667.1, from coordinate 22,509,176 downwards.
CGTGTTTTCTAGCATTGAATCTATTCTCACTCCAGTTCAATTCGATGTTATTTATTTATATAGGTGGAATCTCATTGAAACGCATCGTCACATTTGCACAGGAGATCTATGTAATGATAGCTGAAAGTCAAAGATTCTCTCGGCTCAAGAGTAGTAATGGGGCAGCACTTGCGCCTGAGCTATTGGTGAATATTCCACATTACTCGAGTTGAGCCGATACATCACACATCCACTGTTGACTATACACAAATTGGTGGAAATTCCATTTTGTGAATAGCTGTGGCAAGTCTCGGTATGTCTCTTAGGATATCAACAGAAAAAAAAACACATGTACAGTAGCTACACAGAGACATGTTTTTCGTTGTTTACAACTCCCTCAATGCTAGTTATGGATCATTTATAAATACTAATGTTCGTCTGTGATGCTGGCACACGGTGACCGAATAATGTCAATGATCTTTTATGTTAATATTAAAGTAAAAAGCATGTTTATTCCCTGCAGAAGTTAAGAGGTGGTTGTAGGAATCTGTTTGATTTTCTTACTGACTCAGTCACAATTGGGGACCAATATTCCATGAAATGTATTGAAATAATACAAGCGTTCTTATGAAAGTACTTTCTTGTATTAATGTATAAACAGCAATTCGTGAAAATGGATATATATACTCATTGGCATAAGGGAAAAAAAATACAGCTCTGTAAATGAATGCATATATTCTCAGGTTTAGGCAGTGATGTATTTAAAGTACATTTTTTTTATATACATATAAAAAGGTCCGCATGATTTTACGTATTCTCAGAGAAGGTAAAACATAATTTCCAGGTCTATTTTTCCAAAAGTGTCATAGATCCACAAATATTCAGCTACACCAATTGCAATACACACTTCTGTAGAGGAGGGTATGACGCAGGTTATGTTGCCACCCATGGATTGGTAATTTAAATGCAAATGTGCTGGCCACAAAGGTGTCTTTCTTTTAGAGTATGCCCATTGATTTATGGAGGTGGGAAGGAACAATGTAATGATAACGAGTGACTATTCATAGAACAAGTGGGAAGTTCTAAAATGCATATTTTAATGTTTTAGGCAGTGATTGTAGCACGTGATTATACCACGTTCGGAGAAAATAAACAAACCGTTGATTGAAAGTTGCACGGCCAATTCTGGCCAAATTAACTCGGCTTTGCTAAAGCCTTGGCAGGTTTCTCTTGTTCTTACATTTCATTCCAGCCCTGGACGCTTCCACTATGATCATCATCGGCAGCCATTGTTAATCCACAGTGGACTGAAGGCGCTGCCATCTATCGCGATCCTGCGATTTAGAAATCTCCCAAGCACCTGCAGACGGAGCTCATTCCACCGTGGAAACTGTTAAGAAAAATTAGTGAGCTTTGGCAGGACACGTTGCTACCCAGGGACGATGTCTGTAAGTACGTACGTATGTATGTTGAACTTCATACGTTGTCAACCATGCTAATTGGAGGTGCGGGGAGGAAGAAAAAACAAACTAAACACGAACAGCAGTTATTAAGAAATTAGTTTTCAATCTAGATTTAACAGTGCATAACTCCAGTGGCTTCCTAATATTGAAAGAAAGAGCGTTCCAGACGGCCACAGAAGCACTTCTGGAAGCTCGTGATGCGGTGACCGTCTTTGTTCGCTGTGAGGATGACCAGAGTTTACGTGATGGAGGTGGAGACTAATGATGGAGTGACAGCCAAGGAATGGAATATGCCCGAGATGACATCCATCTTTGAGAATCTTACGTAGCCGTGTTTACATTCAAAGGAGGAATACAGAGCCTGCTTATGCAGTGGTGCATGAGAAATAACCAAAGACATCTCCATCTTCGTCATTAACATTGTCATCTAAAATATATATAAATATATAAATGAGGCTGATTTTTTTCGGTGATAGTCCATACAGTATTAAGAGTAGTTGTTCATTTGTATTGCTGATTTTTGTTTTATTAAGTAGGCTATCAACAGGCTCGGTTTATGTTGATAGCAAAGTGTTAATTTAGAAATGAAATAAAAACAATTTGCACGTCAACTTTATTCAGATTTGTCAGTAATTACAGGCCACCACAGTGTAGATTGCAGTAAATAGTTCTACCCTATCATTAATCAGGAACAAGAGCCATTTGCCTGCTTCATCAGTCTGCTATCTATGTTTTTAAGTTGGTATTATATGACAAGATGTGGTGGAATTTTGATTTAAATCTTTCGTGACTGCAGGAATTAATATTCTTTGGCTCTTTCGGTAAAGTCACGTAGATAGAAAAGAATGAATTAATATAATAAAAGAAAATTTGTGGTTTTCACAGCAAGAAAATTTCTTGCTGTGGTTTTCACACCTGATGATGATTGTTTGTGTTGCAGTCGAAACGTCGTGAGAATTTTATTGTTTTATATTTTTATTATTTTGTTGCCCTTCTACGTGACTTTACCGAAAGAACCAAGAATATTTTGGTTTTTATTAAATTTGTACATTTTTATTATTTTTATTTTATTATTTTCTATCCACGTCACTTTACCGAAAGAGCCAAAAAAACATGTGGTGGGTTGTTTTTGTTCTCATGGCTGGGCATAAGCGATTGTTTCAAATAGTCATTGAGAACACTCTGCTCATGGTCATTCTACCAGCACATCTGCGAGCCTTGTTGGATCAACGTTGTGACGCACGTATGTTTTTTATTCGATATTTTTTTCAAACAATCTCAACTCTCACCGTGTGCACCATTTCATTTGACATTTTCACGATTAATTATATCTATTTTATTGCATTGCTGTTAGAACAATAACGGTGCGCACAGATGTGTTTGGTTTTGTCAGGTTCATTACAATTTTAGCAAATACATTTTGAATCGGTAAATTCTGTGACATCTGTTAGAATTGGTAGGAGACAGTTGCGACTGTAATCAGAATGACCCGCAGGTCAGCGCACATCGAATAAACCCGCACAATCCCATTAGCCCGGGTTTAAACTCATTAGTATTATTTCAATAATAGAGTGACACATCTGACATTTTACATTTTCACTTAAATGACCTTTCAATGAGTGACACCATGCCGACACGTAACCCGAGCTGGAATATAACCACTCGCAATGATTATGCGCATAGGCATGCTACAGTAGAGGAACCACTGGTAGCAATGTTTACCTTATAAGGTGAAATGTAAAGATTTCCCACAAATTGGTACAAGTTGTATTGACTCCACAGGGATAATAAGCTGAGTCAATCTCCTCACTGGGATTTGAACTCCCAACCATACAATTATGAGTCACATCCTTACCAGTGTCATATTATTCATTGCATAACAACAAAAACCATAACCAATACATTTTAAATGTGTACCGTACACGTATAAATAATATTTAGGAGCAGCAAGAATGCTTGATGTATATTCAAAATCATTCTATTTTCGCGATCAACCAACATAACCCATTACATATGCCTTCCTGTTGCTCAACACCACAATATTCATAATTGTCGTGGCTTTGATCTCTAGTCAGGCCAACTCAAACTTTTAAAACTTTGCTTACATCCAACCACGTGTTTCTGGTTAAAGGGGAGACAGCCCAGAAAATAACTGTGCACTTTTGTTTCATTATCAAAACATGTGTTGATCTATGGCGTCTGTGGCCATGCAGCAATTGAAATCTGCTTTGATAATTGAAGCAGACATCTGCCAACCCACATGAAGGACGAGGTTCTGCCATTCGAAAATTCCACCCTGCGAGCAGAGCTCCATTAGTCAATGCAAATGGACTCGAACCGTGCACTGTGTTGTGATGCAAAAGGTCAATTAAAAAAGGTGCAATTACCTGCTCACGGCAATGCTGGCAGACGGGCCTCCACTAGAGGGAGCTTGGGGGAGACCCTCTAGATGGTATTAGGCCTACTCTTCCACGCCGGTCAGACGTCTTGGAAGAGGTGGAAGTACCCACACTTTACCCCACCTTCACGCGACCTGCTAAAAAACTTAACTGCGGTGTATATCCATTTATACTGCCGGGTGGACTGAGATGGGCACATTTAAGAAATGTGCCCATTTAAGAAATGTGCCCACTTGTTTCAACTGCCGTGCCGGGAGATTGGAACCAATCGACCTCTGAATTTCAAGTCCAGTTTAAACGACACCGTGTGACAAGCATTCGCATGATGCTGTACTGGAATGAAAGTCAATTAAATCGTACAAACGTGCGAATAGGTTTGGACTTACAATGGAAAATGATTGCTGGAGCTCTCGCAAGGCTGGCACCTTGCCCCAGGCGCCAACATGTCTCGCTTCGGCTACGCTAATGGAGGTGCTGGCAGGGGCAAAGCTAAGCTGGGGAATGTTTTTGTTTCTTGGATGTCCTTGCAAGATGACGAGAGTCAAATGCTGGCGCCAAAGCCCGAGCTTGCCTAAGCAAGCAGTGGTTGTTCAAAGATAGATCCAGCAAGATTTTCACAATCCCGATGCAAACTCTACCCGAGGTGCGACAGAGAGCTTTCTTATCAAATATTTACAGAGGGGAAACAGTTACACTGTCAAGCACACGTTGAGGAATCAATCGTGCATCGGGATACAATGGATTAAAGGATCGTCACTGTAGGTGAACGATGAAGGTTAACCAGTACTGCATGTTGTAAATGCTGATCAAAGCAATGCTATTTTTTGCCAATTTCTTTTCAAAACAGATTTGAATGATGTCAATTATCAGCAGACTGCAATTTTTCAAAACACGTTTATTTGTATTCTCAATAAAATGTGCAACTCATTCTTTACAATCGGCGCTGTCCGACAATGTTCATTCTCTCCGAGCAGTACATTTTGAAAAAAAGTTATTCCACCACATTGTCTCCTCTTTGTACAGAAGTACAAAAACTGTTAAACATGCCTTCCTATAAATTAATAAGTTTCCATGTGCTGTGAATAAATAGATACAAATACATAAGCACAGAAACCACCAGTCATTGAACACTATTGTAACTATACTGCAAATAACAACACATTGCGTGCTCGGAACACGTTTTGGTTCATGTATATAAAATAATTCCACGTTATCGTTCTCATATTTGCACAATAAACCATGATAATTTTAGCTAATTGTCTTTATTCCTGTAGCGAAAAAAAACCCACCACCATCACCATCATAAGCCATGACCTATCCATTCCTGGGTGAAGGCCTCAAATCGTTGCCATCACTTACGTGGGTTCACGGTGTAACAATCAATCTCGTTCGTGCACTCGGGCTGATCGCATCGCTTAGTCGCCACAGTCGTCATCGTCTCAGGTGTGTGTGTGTGTTCCCTTCTTTAGTTTGCCGTTCCATTATAATGAGCCTGAACGATTGGCCATCGTCCCTTCGAGCGAGCTGCCCTGTGCAAGCCCGCTCACTTTCAGGACTTATTGTTTCTTGTATAAGTATGACACGTTTAATCTTACAAACCCGTATTGGGCGCGACCGAGGAATGTTCTAGAGCCCTTGTCCGCAACCCGGTTATCCACTATTCAATATTATCCAGGGACCTCTGGGGTTCCGCAAAAAAAAACACATATTTTCCCGTATCTCTAAATCTTCATGTGATCCACAATTTCTGTTGTGCGAATAAGTGCAGAAATCTCTATTATTCCACAATACCATCACAGATAATAGGAACTGGGACGTTCGCCCCCACATCACTGCGGATAAGAGGACCACCATTGTAAGAGTATATTATCGACATTACATCTGCGTTTTTGTTTTGCTAGTAAAATATAACCGTTAATACAAATAGGGGTAAGATAAACGGTGGAACAGAGATGGTCTAGCAAGTTAAAATATCACATTCTCACCAGTGACACGAACTGGGAATAACATTTGTGGGTGTGAGTTCCAAATTGTAGTGAACACAATCAGCTAACATTCATGCTTGGTCTTGCCACGTGCATTAGGACCTTTTACTTAGCTCACAGCCGCTAGCCGGGCCATTCCCACGTGTGCAGCGGCATAAAGGTTAGTTGGAATTGAGCGAGCAATATGAACACTCGTAATTAGCGTCGAGCCGCTGGACTATCTGAGCGAGCACATTGCTCATTATTGTCTCGTTGCACTGTTTGCAGAGGCACAGGAAACCTGCAATTTAAATCAATAGCAGAGCGGCAAACTGATGTTTAACATTTGTAAAAGAAAAATTGCCAGAGCCTCCCAATATCTATGAGGGTGTGCAGTCTTAACAAGTCTGCTTTGCTTGCGAGCTTTCACTCTTGGCTAGTGGTCTTATATTTTTTCTAATTTAAATGTATTAACATTAAGCAGGTGCAAAAATAATATGTACTACGTTTAAGAGATATTTGTATTTAAAGTGAATGATGCATCACCAACCACCCTTAGTTTTCAACTGCAACCAACTGCTTGTAGGGTGGAAATACTGATTCGTGTATACTCTGTATTTATTTATGTAATTATACTTCAGTTAAGTAGGAAACTTTTTTTTTTCTAAAGAGGGAACAACAACCGAATTTGGGCAAATCTGACTTTCATTACCATAATCATCATCATCATGATCAGTCGTGGCCCAATGCACTGTTGGATGACGGCCTCCCGAATCCGTGGCAAACTCTCACGATAATATATAATGATTCACTTGGCTGCCACTCCGTGATGATGGCCGTGGGTCAAGAACAATGACGGAGTGGCAACCGAAGAGTGCAATGCGACCGAGGAGATGACGTGATGAAATCAACTCGTGTTCGGGTTACTCGATGATTTATTCTCTACTATCGTGGGGAGATTGCGACGGATTTGGGAAGCCTTCATCCAGCAGTGGATCGATGATATCTGATGATGATGATGACGGTAGTTTCTATTTGATTGTTGACTACTTTTCTGCGAGCTTTCTTGGTGCTTAAATCACCATTTAACAACCGTCAGCAGGTTTACCCAATGAAATAATTTCACAGCTTTAACCACTGTTTTTTTTGTTCCAAACACCCTGCAGTTAGGGTGTACGCCAATAGATTCCAGCGAGGTTTATATTTCCAACGTAAGTGTTCAATATGGCACGCACATCTTAATGTCATTACGGCATGTCTAAGGTACACGTGAACATAGCATTGGACATTAACATGAACATAACATATCATGTTAACATGAACATAACATTTTTAGTGATTTTATTTCCTTTCCTATACTTTGCACTCCTGTCGTTTGTAGTATTGTTTGTTGTTGTAACTTTCCGGCCAGCCCTGACTGGACATCTGTGAAAAAGAGCTTTATAGCTCATCGGATTTCTCCAAGATAAATATTCAGATTCTGATATATCTTTTAAACGCACATAATAATGTCAGAATACAGTCACGGAAGAGACTTCGCTTAGCCATTATATCAGTTTTTTCACACATATATTTGGCATCCATCTTTAATATCACTACGGCCAAGCATAATACTTAGCTAAGCACTTATACACATCGTGTGTTTTAAATGCATTCATTACATGAAACGCCGGGTCCATGTACGACAGGAAGTGTTAATCGTCATGGTTTCTACTGCCGCGTGAGTTCTCGTGGATGTGCTGCGTCGCCACCGATTGCGTGTTGACTCGGGTTGTTCCCACGCGCTGTTTGGAACGGGAGCGGTCTGCAGATGCTTCGCCGCACGTGGCTGCGAGCTGCTTCATGGAACGGAATCGATTTGGTTCCCGAATAAATCACCCCATTTAGTTCCCGAAGACGAAGTGTCGCACGTAATGGCGAACAACCCAAAAGCCGCGCGTCGGTGGGCCATTAGCGGTTCATCTTGGGGTTGTTTTTTTTATTTAAAAAAGGCGTTGTGGGCTCCCCCTCTCGTGAACCCGCCTCGCTTTCTACAACAGGGTTAGCTCACGTCAACGGTTCAAACACGCGACACAACGTGATCTGACAGGCCTACGTATTGCCTCAATAAAAAAAGAGGCGTTGTGTATGTTCTTTCGCATCCTGTGTAGCCAACAGTGCTGATCAGAGGTGCGAGGGCAAGGACAAGAACGTAAACGCACAAGAAGCAGTTATAAAGAAATTAGATTTTGTCACTGTGTGCCACGCAACATTGACATGCCTCCTGACCTTCACAGATGCCCGCTGGCGGCTTTAATGAGTTGGTGGGGGTTGAAATTTCTCAACCAAAACCTATTTCATCTCAGAAGTGATTAACATCAACTGCCATGCTGACGGAGTGCAGGAATCGTAAAAACCCCAAACACAAGCCCCAGTGCATGGTTTAAATGGACATACCTACAACTGACATGTTTAGAACTTGAAAATGAAATCAATTGGTCCCTTGATCTAATTAACTGTTATGTTTAATGATTCGTATATACGTACGCACGTATATTGCAGATTTTCTGTTGGTCCTAGTAGAACATATGGATGTAAGTGAACCTATTTAACCATTACTACAGAGATACGTGGTATATACGTTATATTGGTAAGTACATGTCAATAATTTGCAACGCGTGTTGTCCTATGGACAGACCGCCCCCGACCATAAACATAGATTTAAAATGTTATAGATTTAAAATGTTTGGGTACGTGTCATTAGATGTTTGCTATATACGTGTCAATTAACACCCTGGGCACCCTTGCAAATGAGATGTTCCATCTCAAGGGATTTTACAGGTGATTTTTTTTATAATTACAAAATGTGGAATTTTCCATTGCTGGCTCAGATCCACCAATGTCTGCAGATACACATGGGGGCTGGAGGCCCTTTGAATGTTAGTACACCTGACCCTCGCTGCGCACGGGGCGAGGGTTCTGAGAGAACAGGTCGTGCACAGCGAATCTGTTCCAGACCCCGCTCCCCAGACCCAAAGGATACTGTGTCTGTGGGTGGAGGTCGCTTCTCCCTCCTTGATCTAAAGAAATTTTTTTGGTTTCGACTGATCACTTGTGTGTGTGTTTATCATCTCTAATAAATACGTTTAAAAGGTAAAAAAACAAATACCAGTGGCTCGGGCACAATGGACAACCAATCTTGTTGAAGAAAAATAGTTTCGTTAACCGATAAATATTTGAGGTAAAGGAGGGAGAGTCGGGGCAGCGATTCCGCGCTCCACTGATTTGGGAGTACGGGAGCACGTGGCGTTGTTTCCCGAACTCAACGGCTCTACGTCGACAGCCAATCAGCGAGCGACCGCGTGGAATGCACGTGGAGATACGTAACGAATGAATCACTCGCCTGGAACTCATTGTATTCTCGCCATTCAGGGTCACGGTTTTATTCAAACACTGATAATGTTTTTGTCTTCCTTGTACTGTCTTGTTTTGAATGTTCTAGTTGTCTGTAAGTATATTGACATAACACTCGCATGTCATCATCGTCATCGGCAATGATCAATCCGCTGCTGGTTGAAAGCCTCTCCAAACCACCAAAACATTTGCATGTCATTTTCATAATTCATTAATCATGTGTTGCATGTACAAGTGAATACATGTATCGGCATACAAATCATTGTTGATCTTTTATTTAGTGAATCTTTATTTGCCGATGAGTTATCCTGCTGGCCAGCATATACTTGTATAAATAAATCAAAGCTACTCTATATAACCACAAAAAGGCCATAACATTAATATTTTAAATAGTCAAACAGCATTGCAAAAACTATCGGCATGCAATTTGCATTGGGAAAAGTAGATTTTGTTTAACACTCCCTGCCACCCTACGTGGATTACTGAGATAAGGCTGTGTTGATGCATATGTGATTAGGGTTTTAAGACACGCTAATGCTGTTAGTGAAAGGGGCATGCTGCAGATGGAAGGCGCCTTCTCAAGCTGGGGATTACCGTACAGTCCTCGGGACAGTGCTCTCCAGCGGAAACAGAGGTTAAGAGTTACGAACCGAAACATCTACTTTCTCCAGCGACATCTGACCAAACTCAAAGCACAACCTCGATTAACAAGGACCTGAAACTGTCTTGGACAGAACAATCAGTGAACAATCAGTGATTGCGCACGGAATAAGCAAACCAAACCAACATCGGGCCTTGGGGAGATTAAGGGAGCCCCCATGTTCATAAAAAATATATAGTGGTGCACCAAATATCAGCTCCAATTCAGATTGTAATACATGTGAAAACCTTGTGAAAAATCAAATTAATCTCTCAACGTCTCCATCTTGTCTGCATCTCTCGTTCACCTCACTCCATCTGTTTTGTCTACTCCCTCATTCCACTACATTTCTGTCTCGTCTTTTTCTCTCTTCCCTGATCTCGCGACATCCCTGTCTCTCATCCACATCTCATCTGTCATCTCGCTAGGAGTTTAAAACATGGGAAGAAGGGGGGGGGGGGCGAATCATAATTCCTGCTTAGGGCCCTCACTGGGCCAAAGAAACTCCATTGAAAACGATGACTGTACCGCACTCTGTGGGTGCAATGTGAACTGTTTATATGACCCAGCGGTGCCAAAGTAATCCTCTTGATTCCTGTCAGAATGTGTTTACTTCAACATGATTTTTGTGTTTTGTTTGGAATGGAACATTCTCTCAGAATGTTTCAACTTGGATAAGTGAGTAAAACTGGCAAGGATGGTTGTGAGGATTGTTCTTCATCTTCTTGGCGAGCTGAAACGATTATAACCGGTGCGTCGGGCTCTGTGGGGTGGTGCAGGTTTAGACATAACACATTAGGGCAGATAAAGTATGTGGCTTATACCAAAAAAATATGAATAATAAAGTTAATGATTGGTTTATTTTGGGTAAGAGCATGTACATATTATGCCAACTTTTAAATATAACCCTACACCACGCAGACCAATCAAATCAAGTTGTCACGTGGTCTGATATGCAATTTGATTTGGTTTATTATCAAAATGGAAAGCTTACAAGCAAACAATATTTTGACAAATTTGTTTTTAAAATGTGTACGAAATTGTGATAAGTAGTAAAGGGATGTGGTGCCTCCAGAGATGTGGAGACATCATCACGATTTCTTAATAGATCTAAGGGACCGTCCATAAATGACGTCACGCACCTGGGGGGGGTGTCAGACATTTCTGACGATGTGTGACGAGGGGGGGGGGGTTTGAGAAATGTGACGTCACATCAAAATGCGCAACTTTAAATAAATATAGACAACACGTTCTACTTAATTAAATAGACTTTTTAATACATGTTTTCTCCTACAACATCAGAGTGCAGCGGCCACATTAAATACGCACTACAATGACAATAGTTTAAAGTGATTTGAAGCATGTTTTATTTTGGGGGGGGGGGCAGAGCTTTGTGACGTCATATATGGGGGGGTCTGACGCCGTGTGACGAGGGGGGGGGGTCAAAATTGTCCAAAATCGCGTGACGTCATTTATGGACGGCCCCTAATTCCAAGTGGAAAGAATCGCCATGCCCTCTGCTGACCTTGATGAATGATTATGGAATCTATTCAGTAAACAGAATGTCACGATACTGCTGCATATTAGCGAATGTTGAGAACAGTAGCCTGCGACCTTTCGGAAGCATAAACGAGTTGATTGAATTGTATCGAAGGCAGCAGGCTCAGTGGCCCAAGGTTTTTCGCAACAAAGTGCTTTGCTCAAACGGTTGGTGAGGGCACCAGTAATTATGGGGATGTAAATCCTGAGATGTTTTCTGGGGTTCAGCAGTGGGGGTCGTGCACTGGATTTTAGACTTAATGTATTATTAGTGCAGGCACGTCATGTCGTTACATCGATTCGTCGTGCAGTTTCTGCAGTTCTCGCGTTTCCAAGGCATGCAACCAGTAAATGCTTTCCCCCCACTAATTATATCCATGCCTCTCTTTCCACCCGCCTGTATCCCACCGCACTCTCGCATAAAACGATGAACAAAAAAATAAAAATCAGTTCGTGTTTGGTAAAAATGGTTACCTTCAAGGATTATGCGATGACACTGTTAAAATGCTGTAACGAGTAATAGCACATGTTGCACTAGCACACCTTGGTGTTCCAGCGATGATTCGTGAATAGATAAACGATTTAAATGAAAGTTGCGGAAAAATATTCTGAAATGCAAGAAGGAGCTTTTGATGTTTTGCTCTCCACCGTAAGTTATGCAGCTGAGAATTACAGGTACTGTATTTTAAAATATCTTATCACAGGAGTATATAGAAATCATATCAAAAGGTTTTTCACGGAACTACACACTCTAACTAGCTTTAAGCATTGCTTAAGATTGTTATTGAGAGTACAGTACCTGCATGGATTCATGGATTTTTTTAAAATTATTCTTAAGCATTGGTATAATTAAATGCAAAATAGCCAATATTCAAATACAACCCTCAACGATCTCCATCTATTCATATTAGCAATTGGAATACAAATCGGTTATTCAATTGTACCAACTTGTATCTGAATGTGTTACACAACAACACTGGTGAAAATCAAGTGTTCCACTTAAACACGGTACATGCATACATTTAGGTAGATTTGAATATATGCAGCATACTACCAACAGCATGATATTATGACAAGAAATAGTTATGAGGGGTTACCCACAGACTACAGAGGAAAAAAAACGTCTCAACACTAACGGGAAATAATAAAATATGGTGCTAACATTTTTATGTATGCTGAACTTCTTTCGCACCATACGTAGCCAACCGTGCCAATCGGAGGTGCGGTGGAAAGGACAACAAACTAAACACAACAAGCAGTTGTAAATAAATTAGTTTTCAATCTAGATTTAAACGTGCATAACTCCGGCGGTTTCCTCATATCGGAAGGAAGAGCGAGCGTTCCGGACGGCCGCAGAAGCACACCTGTGGCCGCCGGAGACAGGGGTAGCCGGTGCAGATAGTGTTGCCACTTGCTCTGGTTTTCCCAGACAAAAAAAAACTGAACGCATTCGTCAATACATTCGCCAATACATTCGTCACATTCGTCCCATTCTTATTTGCACCACTGTCAATGTCGCAGCATCACCAAATAAAGGTTTTCCCAGGAGATCATCCTTTTGGTGAGGTAGCTGGCCTGGAAAATCTGGAAATCTGTAACATTTAAAGTCCCGGGGTTTTTTTGCCATTTGCATTACACAAGACATTACATGTGTTGTGAGGCATTTTCATGATCATGTCCTGGTTTTTTGCACCTCAAGAGGTGACAGTCCTAGGAATGGAGTAGGTGAAGATGTGAATGGGGAGAGATGAGGTAATAGAGATGGGAATGGGTGAGACCTTAAAGGAACCTGAACATCATGGTCACATTGCAGGAGCAGCTCTGTGTTGTAGGCCAAGTGCTGACGGAGAGTTCAGAGGCTCAGGGTTATAACGCTATTGTCCACGGGGTTACCTGCGAATCTACTGCGAAAAAAAGATGAATCTGTTGCACGATGCCACCTATCCATGAAAACTTTGCAGATAATCAGAAGCCGTTATACAATGTGGGATCGGACAAACGGTGGATAACCCTGGATAACAGAGCTGTTAACTACTTCGCCTGGTATACACGAGGTTGTGGGTTCGATCCAGACCCTATTCATTTTTCTCCGGGTACTCCGGTGTTTCCCTCCACGTTTAGAATAAACGTGCGTTCGTAGTATTTGGCTGTTATAAATTTCCACGTGATAAGCCACTTCATTTAGCTCTCATTTGTGGCCAGGTCAGAGCTATATTCATCAGTGTGCCTTACCTGGTAAAATAAAAGACAGTTTAGACAATATGATTACTGCAGATCAAAGGCATCACAGATAATCGGGTAGCGGTTAAGAGGCATTCAGCTGTACATATATTACATTAACAGTTACTTTCAGTTGACTTTAAAACAATCCTGCAGTACTGAAATTCACGTCACGGGGCATTGGTTTGGTAAATCTCTACGCATGTGATGTGCACGCAATAAAAATGTATGAATATCTCACTTATCGGAATAAGCTGATTGGGCAGTGTTGTTTATTCCCAGCGGGGTGGTGGCATCATTACCTCTGAGAAGACAGGTTTTGCATGAAGAGAGGTAGCGACCATTTGGGAAACATTTCCATCACCCCCCCCACCTATCCCCTTGGGAAAGACCAGCGAAGCAAAACACTGAGCACCGTTTTCTCCTCTCGGCAACAAACAAACGAATCCGTTTTTATCTTCACTGAAACCGAACTCTCCATGGAACCCAAACTGTCACTCTGTCTGACACAACCTCGTTTCGCCATGCATGTTGCGCAAACCTGTGATCTTTGCCAGAAAAAAAAAAACCAAAGTGGTTCAGGCTCACCTCTTTGCCTTCTCTCATCCCACCTTCCCCAACCCCCATATCCCCTCGATTCTCCTTCACAAGCCCCTGCTACTCCCCCCTCCTCCTCTTCCGCCTCCCCAATCCCCTCCCCAGCACCCTGGTGAAGGGAACTGCCACTTTGGCCTTTAAAGCCTGCGTTGCTACGGTAACGTGAATTTACATTCTGTGGAAAATATAAGCATTATTATTATTATTACTTGAGTTTGGCTTCTTGAGAGCACATTAACTCTTCTCAGCATCATTAACTGGCGATGACATCTCGCCAAATTGCGAGCTCCAATTTGAGACGTAATTTAGCTTCACGGTGCAGCCGTGGAGCTCAGATCATCTGCGGCCCCGTTGCCCGCGTCTCTGATTATCCTCAACCCCAATTGATCTGCAAAAAAAAATCCTATTACTGTACGGTATATGTGTTTGGCTTCTTCCTAATATCCATGATTTTCCACGGATTAGAAGAGTGGCCCACAAGCGGTGGCGTTGATATCTCATTATTCGCATTCAATCCTCGGATAAGTCAACCAGAAAGCAGTCTTCCCAGAAGCGCTACATTCATCCCATTATCCAAGGTTTTTCACCGACAAAAGGAGCGATCCTAAAGCGGTAGCAAATTAATTATATTCTCCACATGGATATCAACAGCTACATGTACAGAGCGACACCGATGCTGAGAGCCTCCAACAGCATTCGCCACATCAAGCCTTTCCCATTCCGTTTTTTTTCTTCCGACTCCGTTCAGACGAAGTGTGTGTACGCACACGTGCGTGTACGTTCAATTCCGATGACGTAGATGTACATACACATATGTGTAGACGTACGTCACCGGAATGCCACCAGCTGTCATAGAGTTATCTGCGGTGAGTACAATGTCTGTAAAAACAGCGGCACAATGCCTCTGTAAATAAAAATAACGATTTGATTCTTTCGGTAAAGTCACGTAGGTAGAAAATAATAGGTCACGACGTTTCGATCGCAACACAAGCGACCATCATCAGGTGAGACCATCACAGCAGGGAAACTGCTGAAACAGGGCCTGTTTAGGCGAAAGCTTCAAATCCAGATTAAAATTAACACGCGTGCGCATTCCGAGATTTAGCGGTGGACGAGACCCACCTGGCAACTTGCAGATGTCTCTGAACGGGAAAGGGTTAATGTGCATCAGAGATAATTCCGCAGTGGCTTTATGCAGCAAGACCTGTCGCACAAGCACAAGGATAATGATGTGCACAGAGGCAAGTAGCCAGAACAACACAATTTCAATGTTTCTACGTATGTATCCACCAACTTCAACCAAAACAGGCTGGAACATTGTCCTGGAAATTATATTGGAACACCACGTCCATAATGTATGCATGAGTGTTGAACTTATTTCGCACCGTACGTAGCCAACTGTGTTAATCGGAGGTGCGGGAGAAGGACAACAAACTAAACACAAAAAGCAGTGCTAAAAAATAACAAATTATACTGCATATACTGTAAATATATTTTCTATACAGTATATATACATTTTGGTAAGATTATAGCAATACAGAGTACAGTAATATTGGATTATAATTATTATGCTTATGA
Source organism: Petromyzon marinus (assembly GCF_048934315.1). Taxonomy (NCBI): domain Eukaryota; kingdom Metazoa; phylum Chordata; class Hyperoartia; order Petromyzontiformes; family Petromyzontidae; genus Petromyzon; species Petromyzon marinus. The sequence goes on along the minus strand of NC_133667.1, from coordinate 22,493,404 downwards.
ATGCCTTGTACTGTGCTCGTAGTAGTGCCGTATGCCTACAATTCATACTCCAAGTCAGCCAAGCAGTGGTTAGGGTGTAGATTGGTAAAGGGGAGACCCAGGAATGGGTCAGATATCACTCACCACTGATGTTGGTCATGGCTGGGAAACTAAACCCACGTTTGCCGGGTCCACAGCAACCACTGCACCATTACTCCCCTGGCCGTGTATGAACTTGTGTGTGCATGTGTTTACATCCATTTTACCATCGGTTGTTGTGGAAATACAAATGAGTTTTACACTGCTTGCACACACATTCAATGTATGGACTCATTGAAAAAAAAATTAAGAATGACCAGATTTTACATGTTACTGAGGCACTTTTTTCCCCCCATTCATATTGAAGGGAAGATTGGGGGTACAGCTTTTAATCCGGTAGGCGCGTGTGTGTTGTGTAACCAGATTTAGATAACTTAATTGACACCGGGCACAAGTTTGGGGTGAGTCTTAGACCTCCAGAGCGTCTTCTAATCCGAAGAATACAGTGTACAAAGTGTTTAAAGTGCATTTAATGATCTAAGGAATCCAACACATCCAAGGCAATGTCCATCGAGGAAATGGAGCGGTGTAATCAGGTCATGTGCAGGTGCGAGATCGATCATTATTAAATAGTCTGATCGGGAAAGGTGGCAGTGCATTACGGTGGAGCTTCATCCAGCAGTGGACTAATCATGACTGGTGATGGTAAACTTTACTTGATTTGTTTTGTAGATTTCAGTTTGCATCGTATTGCTTATAACATTGTATAAATATCAGCTGTAAAAACTGCTGTGATTACATTTTGATTTAAAGCTTTCTTGCTGTGGTTTTCACACCTGATGATGATTGCTTGTATTGCAGTCGAAACGTCGTGAGAATTTTATTACCGAAAGAACCAAGAATATGCTGTAATTCATTAAGGTACAGCGGTAAACACTCTTCTTTCTCTCACTATGCTCTCTGCATTTAGGGGCCCACTTTTAATAGATGATAGCAGAGTTGAGTGTAGAGAGAGAAGAAACGTATGTCAAAGAAGTTCCAGATATCCACACGTCCGTTCTTGTCATGCTCCTCTCGGCACAAGGGTTGAGGGGTCTCCGAGTAATTCAGTAGCACTGGGACTGAACTGCCGCTAAATGAATGATCTGAGCCTGCCAGTAGCTGCTAAGTGGCCACGTGTGCTTGCCTAAGTAACATGGGATTTCGCAGGTGATCTAACTGAAGAGTCCTGCGTGTGTCTTTGTAACCCCTAATTAGCCCTAATCAGCCGTGGCGTGGCTCACCAATCACGAAGGGTTTTCTCTTCTAATCTCGGGCACGCTTTACGTAACAATTTATTACAGTGGACATGCAAACGAAAGGGTAACTGAGGTGATGGCTTTCTCGCGATGTCATGAAAAAAAATGCTTTTTTTTTATTTGTGCCGATCGATGCGTTATTCACGTAAATTCCTATACGAAAATCAATTTGAATGCGCCAGATATGATCCGATCCCGAGCCTCGTTAGTGCTTGTATCGGTGACCACCAGTGCATAACAGGTGTTGTAGGTGTATGGCTATAACCTTGAGGTGCCAGAAGATGGCAATATAACAATGGGCGTAGTCCGCTCTTAGATTTAGTCCAGTTGCTGGACTGAGTCTTCGGATTGAATCTATCTGTGAGGAGCTTTGAGTATTATCCCATAGTATGAGTGCTTTTTTTCTCTATGTACTCCAGTTTACGTCCAAACGAAACCAAACACTCATAAATGGTATTGACAAAACATCCCAACACAAGACCCTCCTGAAACATGGTCCTAATACTTGGTGATGCTTTCTTCGCTGAATTTTATAATTACTATTTAATATAAATTGCATCGTATATTTCCGTGCCATAGTTTGGTCTACCCCAGGCACGGTGAAAATCGGATCTCCCGGCTGTACTACTGACTAATGAGGCAGGCATCGATGACAATGCCAGCCTTAGATTCGCTCCAACATTGAGGAGCCATCTTCTGTTGGAATTCCAATCGTGTGTCGCGACATCGTTTTTTTTTAGTTAGACCTCAAAGAACAGCTCTTCCATGTGGCCACTGAGTGCGGTGGTCTAGGACAAAGGTAATGAACTGTGCAGCAGCTGGGTGAATGCTCATATTTGGCAGCTCAGTGTGATTAAGGAAGACGTGCGAAGGATGCGTGTACGATAGTTGGTTTGTCAACGGAAGGTACGGTATGAAAGCGATTACCATTATTGTTCATAAAAAAACAAGTTGGCCCACTACCTCGCCTGTTTGCAGTTGCCAACTCTCTCCTCCAGTTCGGGTCCAGACTTGCTGCCCGTAATCGTGTAGCGGCCCCCGCGACTCACGGCACAGAACGAGCTTGCCAGGGGCAAGGGCCGACTGGGTTACTCGGAGATGGCCGGGGAGTACTCGCCAGAGTAGGGATTAGCAGGAGCTGTGGCTGGGAGTTATGGGGATGGTTGTGCTCCGATTGACCGTGGGGCCTTGCCAGGTGACTGGTGTTGCAGACAGCGTGGTTCCGAGTGTGAACAGCTCAAACACGTGGTGCAGGTTGACGACCTGTAAAGAGAAACGACCTCCAACTTATGCTTTTCCGGCCTGCACTATTATCCTTTTCTTTTTATTCTTTTATGATGGGATTTCCTCTATCACCTGCAGACGGTTGCTTGTGGGGCGATCGAAACGTCGTGATCTATTAGTTTTTCTACCTTTCGTGACTTTACCGAAAGAACTAAAGAGTATGATTTGCATCGTCGTTTACATATTTGATTATAGTTGGCATGAGCCAAGCTAATGGACCGCACAGTGTATAAGTGGTTCGCAGAGGCAGGCTTTGCAGCAGTGAGCATCGTGGTCATTTTTGCCTGAAGTCACCACCATTATAAATATGAGCGATTGTGACCCAAACTGACGGGTAGCAGTGAGACAGAGATACACAAGTACAGAGACCGGTGTCCTTACTAGGACTCATCAGTACGGTATAGCAGTGTTTTGCAACCAGTTTGCCGCGGTAATGTATGTTGATCTTCTTTTGCACCGTATGTATCCAACCGTGCTAATCGGAGGTGCGGGGGAGGGACAACAAACTAAACTCACAAAGCAGTTCTAAATAAATAATTTTCCAGTCAATTTTTAAGAGCGTCCCAGACTGCCTCTAACAGAAGTGCATCTGAGAGCGCGCGGTGCAGTGACCGTTGGATGGCGAGCCAAAATCCGCTGTGAGGAGTGTGCGTGATGGTTTCTGCTCCTTGCCGAGCTCATTTGTGCCAAGCACTTTGTGTGTAGTGTCTTATCCGGGCATGTTGAGAGAATGTACGCAAGAGGGTCCATGAAGGCGTGCGACGAATCCATTGCCATATCATTTAACTCCCTCAAGTTAATGTTACGTTGAAGCAAATGGTTTGCTGGTTTAACAAATAATCTGTTACATTTGATGTCAAAGTGTCCTAGCTGTTCAAGCGAGTATGGGTCAGTGGTAGCTCTGAATCAGTGGTGGAAGTTCCACGTTCCTCTGGCAGATCCCAGGCTAAGACAGCTGATGTTGACCTCCCACAAAGTGGTAACTATTTTATCCACCCCAGAGGGGTGACTAGCTGGATTGATGCCTTAGCTCTGACCTCAGCACCACCCAGGCAAATGATAATTTGTTACTGATATATATAAAAAACTGAAAATGTACTTAGTAATTATATTTGCTGAAGGATGATACACGATGAACTAAGGGTAAATTTTCTTAACTCCGTCTCACTTTGCCACACCGATTATCTTAGTGTCTGATAATAGTCTTATGTTGTTTTTTATACGATTTGGTCTATGCTCTCTTAAAGTTTGATTCATCTGTAAATAAAAGACAATGGGCAAAATTATGTTGTCAAATTAGTCTATTTGGTGATGCTACCATAGAGAAAGAGCTACGATCATGACGTATGGATCACAAACATGGTCAACACGCTTGGAATTACATTGAGAGACACAAGCATTGGAGAATACATGCAGGTTAATGACATCAGCCAAGCTATAATAAAGTAAGTGGGCAGGGGCAGGAGGAGATTGGTCACTGGAAGAGACGATCGCAGATGATTCCGGAATAACGACGGAGTGGTAGCTAAGGGAATGGAATACGTCCGAGCGGGCGTCTCCTGAGTGATGAAATCAGCTCGTGTGCGGGTACTACATTGGATTATTGCATCGTGGGAGATGGTGGCAGCTTGGGGAGGCCTTCATCCAACAGTGGATTGGCAATAACTGATCATGATGACGACAATGATGACTCTCTATGGAAAGGGAGGGCAACTGCGGGTGTATATGTTAGGGGAGAGAGCGTCTCTCTGATGCATGAATCAACAACCACTCACAAGAACGCCCACATGGAGAGTGACTCATAGCTCCTTATTCCCAATTACTGCCGCTTCACAAACAACACACGCGCAGGTGCCATCACTTTCTGTATGTCTCTCGTGTAGACATTATTTCATTAAGACCACGTGAGAGGCCCACTTGTCGTACACTTGCCACGTCCTGTCAATGCTGTCACATCGGCATACATGGCGAACAAGGGCCATGGTGTGTGTGTGTGCGTACGCGTGTCATGGGAAGTGCACCTAGCCTGGCACAGGCGTCGTGGTGACGCCACCGTCACTTCGTGGGGGATGGCGAGTGTTGTTGGTATTGGTGTCATGGGGCGTGATGACGTAGTGGTTCGTGCACTTGCCACTCCTGACATACAAAACAAATGCCGGAAGAGTTGGATCATTATTTGGAAATGCATAATCTTGAGTGGTGTATTTGTATAATTATTAAATCCCAGGATTATTAATGTCCCGGAGTGACAAAGATCCCAGGACAGCTATCTCGAATATTAGATCACCTGTGAATACAAGGAGAGGCGCCAGCCCAAGCGACAAGCCCAGTGACTTGAGGTTGATTCGTAGACTTCTCATCAGCGGTGAATGGTCTCAGCGCTTTTCCTGAGCCTCCTGCATGTCCACACACCCTGACGTCGGTATCTGACATGTTAGGGGCCGTCCATAAATGACGTCACACGATTTTGGACCCCCCCCTTCGTCACATGGCGTCATAAAAAGTCAGACCCCCCCCTCAAATATGACGTCACAAAGCTCTGCCCCCCCCCAAAATAAAACATGCTTCAAATCGCTTTAAACTATTGTCATTGTAGTGCGTATTTAATGTGGCGCTGCACTCTGATGTTGTAGGAGAAAACATTTATTAAAAAAAGTCTATTTAATTAAGTAGAACGTGTTGTCTATATTTATTTAAAGTTGCGCATTTTGATGTGACGTCACATTTCTCACCCCCCCCCCCCTCGTCACAGATCGTCACAAATGTCTGACCCCCCCCCCCCCCATGTGCGTGATATCATTTATGGACGACCCTTATGTAAACATTTAACATGACAGCGATCTGGTGCACTTTGCGTCATGTTGGCCTTAACAGGTGCTCGCAAACATCAACTTGCCTCAGCAGTCTGAAAGTCTAAACGGGGATCTTTGTCTTTATATATATTTTTGCGCGGTCAGGATAGGATTTGCTATCGATTGGCTGAGTTTCCTCTGGAAAATGTAATAGATTAATGGAATGATTGCAGGACACGCTTGAAATTTCCATCAAGTTGCAAACAGAATTTGACGGATTACCCTTCTGCTCGTGTGGAGTGCAGTGCGCTATGAATAATTAATGTGTGACAAACCGTTGCTTTGCGTGACAATTGCAATGAGCAAAAATGGAAAGTTACAATCGACAAATCCTATTGGAACCCCGTTGGGCCTTGACTTCAACTCCACGTATTGTTTCGTGAGAAGGTCACACTGTGCGATAAAGAGATTTATTGAATGAAATCGATACTCATCGCCGCTGCCTTTCTCATCACTCGTGTCTCCACCACCATCGATGATGATGATGATAATGGTGATGATGATGATCGGAAAAGGTCGTTGACCATCATCATCAGCATCAGCGCTGTCATCAGTTTCGCGTGCCAAGTTTTCTTCGTGGCATTGGGAGTGGGCACGCATCGGTTTGACGATCTTGTGAGTGGCGGCCGGTGAAGAGGGCACGGCTGCTGCCCCTATCGCCGTGCCTCACGTGCGCGACTGCATGCGAAGACCAAATGCGTGGGAACAACAAAGACAAAGATCCCCCGGGTAGCCTGGAACAGACTGTTGGGGCAAGTGCCGTTAGCGCGTGTGAAGGCCATTGGCACTGTGGCACACGGAGGAGGGTGGGTGGCCAGAACCACGCCCGACCGCCTTTGTCTCCCTCAGTGGCGACGTTTACTGCACACCGCACCAGGTACTCATTTGAGGCCGAGTCGACCTAGGGGGAGGCCCAGGACCGGTGCAGAGAATCGTAACCGGTGTTGTCCGTGAGCGGGAATCGAACTCGGGTCGCCGGGTTTCGTAGCTCGGCGCGTTAACCGTTGCGCCACCGCTCCCCGCACACAGCACACACCACACACACCACACACAGCACACACCACACACACCACACACAGCACACACAGCACACACCACACACAGCACACACCACACACACCACACACAGCACACACCACACACACCACACACACCACACACAACATACACACCACACACAGCACACACCACACACCACACACACCACACACAGCACACACCACACACACCACACACAGCACACACACCACACACAACACACACCACACACAGCACACAGCACACACCACACACACCACACACACCACACACACCACACACAGCACACAGCACACACCACACACACCACACACAGCACACACCACACACAGCACACACAGCACACACAGCACATACACCACACCACACACAGCACACACCACACACACCACACACAGCACACACCACACACACCACACACCACACACCACACACACCACACACACCACACACAGCACACACCACACACACAGCACACACCACACACAGCACACACCACACACACAGCACACACCACACACAGCACACACCACACACATACCACACACACCACACACAGCACACACCACACACACAGCACACACAGCACACACAGCACACACCACACACAGCACACACCACACACAGCACACACCACACACAGCACACACCACACACACACCACACACAGCACACAGTACACACCATACACAGCACACACCACACACACCACACACACCACACACACCACACACCACACACACCACACACCATACACACCACACACAGCATACACCACACACACCACACACAGCATACACCACACACACCACACACCATACACACCACACACACCATACACACCACACCCACCACACACAGCACACACAGCACACACACCACACATACACAGCACTCACCACACACAGCACACGTTTGGTGGGACACAGTCGACCGTGGTAGCTTGTGTAAGAGTCTCCCGTGCGTAAGGAGACGTATCGTCTCCAGGAGCTCATCACCCGGCGAAAGGGTGAGTCCTCGATGATTGATGATGATGATGATGATGTTGGCGACGGTGATGGCGACGACTATTTTGACCAACTACCTGTTGTGTGTGTGTCCATTCCACCGATAAACTCTTTCATTTCCCCGCGACCTTGTTCTTGCTCCGACAAAATAGCGCGGGCTGAAGGATGATGATGATGAGGAGGAGGAAGAAGAAGAGGGCCCTATTTGCAATCTTTTAACTCGCGCAGTCGCCATGGTTACGCGAGTGAACAATCAAATAGTGAAGAGAGAGAGATTAGGGGAGGGGGGGTGAACGCATTCACGACAAACTGTTTTGGGCGAGACGATGCGAACGGGGTTCAGAGACATTTGCAGGTGGTGCTCGTTTTAGTCTTCGCCCTTACTCTTACATGTGCACGTGAACGTTAAGCGCAAAGGGACATTAGAATGCTTGGTTGATATATGATCATGAGGTTCTAAATTTGATAGAGTGATCAGGAGACTACTTTCTGGGTCAATAAAAACAGCGCCTCTTCGTGTGAAGTAAACAGTGGTTGCCGTGCGCGTTGCAGCGGTTCCTGCCATAGCAATGTGGAGTTTTTCAACACTGCCTGGAGATGAACGCCACTATTTCCTCACATTGATTCTTTTGTGAGCCGCTCTAAATGTTAAAGAGCCATAACCTCAAATGACTTCGTAGACACAGATGTGCGGCGTCATGTAATTGCCACGTGCATTATCGAAATCGCGTGCCTCCTGGGTGAAGTGGGACATAAGCGGTGATCATTTTGTGATAGCGGATTGCAGTCTTAGAAATTGGCCGTGACAAGGCTGAGGATGATTCCAGTAGAACGTATTCAAGTCAAACAGGAATCGCCCTGCTTGCTCAACATGAGCAACGAGGCAGTGTTCTTTTCCAGTTATGTTCCTGAACCATTGGTGAAGATTCCACATTCCCATGACAGGGACATTTTAGATACGTGAAATAACATACCTTTAGCCCTTACAGCTGACAAGCCAATAGAAATGTAAAAACTAATAACTTTTTTTAAGCATCAATTGCCATTATTCTGAGCATTATAAACTACGGAATTTTAAACAAAAACTGGTGCAAAATTAATTATGTTGGCCGAATTACAATAATAATAACGCAGTATTATACATTTGTTTACGTTTTAAAAGCAATTTGATAAGTTGCATGCAGTGACACAAGCATGTTCGTCTAAATCGTGATTTAAAAGCAAGGTCCGTTACAAATTGTGGCAAACCTATGACCCTGACTTCGGTGCGATCGGGAAGAAGGTGGCACAATGGTTGGGACATCTCTTAGAGAGAAGGTCCCCAACCTTTTTGGTACCAGGGACCGGTTTCGTAGAAGACAATTTTTTCACGGACCGGGGGGGGGGGTTCATCATTGGGTCTTTCCCCCTTTTCAAAGAAGCTCTCCAGCGACGTTTGTTTTTTTTACTCATTTTGGCTACTAGGGGTTAGCTTGTGGGCTTACCAACACTGTGACTGAGACGAGTGCGCAGTGCGTGAAAGGGGCGCGGACAGAAGTGGTGAATAATAAAACAATAGGGGTGGGCCACGCTCGGAGTCAGCGCTCTCACCTCCTGCTGCTGTGCGGCCCGGTTCCTTCTCTCTAACACAGGGGTTGGGGACCCCTGTGTTAGAGAGAAGGCACCTCACTGAGGCAGGTATTGCAGTGGGCACCTGGAGGTTGACAGCCACAGGGAAGATCGAGAGCCAGAGGGTGGGACACAGTAAGAATGAACATTTGAGGTTGTGTGCCAAGCAACTTGCAGATCTAGCAGAAGGATGTTGATTGTGCTGGCATTCATATAATTGTCTGTGTTTTGTGATGACCTCTTGGCCTAAATGAACAGTAAGCAGGTGCAAAGCAGAGAGATTTTCTCAATTCAGGTCCGATGTTTTTAACATTCCCTTTAGCTGAAAACCAACCCCAGTGGTTTGTACCATAACTCAAGAACCATAGCTGATGTGCCAAGGTTGCCTCTTGTGATAACCGTTGAGGAACATATTTCCGAACTTCTAAAATGCTGAGACGGCAAACCTCGTGGCCTTAGTCCAACGAGCCACAAGCAACGTATGCAAATCTGTGAAACAGATTAATGTTTTTTGTAATATATTATATGTTCGGCAACATTCAATATTCCTACAAGTGATGTTGTTTATTGTATATATACTCAACCACATCGTTGACTATACAGGTGTCCCTCGCTTTATGCGGTAGTAGATGCATTTACAAAATGGTGTACGAGGCAAAACTGCACGAGGCAGCTGGCTGTCAAGTAGCACGTACACACAGTTGTCCCACGTTCGACCGCATAGCTGCATATGAGTGAATTCAAACCAAACCGTACAAAGTGGGGGAAACCTGTAATTATATTGTTTTAACAAACACTGTCTTGGCAATCTCATTCACATTTTCATTGAACAAATCACCATAAACATGCCCAATCTTGTCGGATCTGAAAAGCTAAGCAGAGTTGCGGCTGGTTAGTATGTGTATGGGTAACCATCACAGCTTGCCGATCAATCAGCCTTCCTTGAGCGATGCCATCTGACCATATGTACCATCACGAAACCTACGTTTGTCTGCTATGGAGCTGCTGTTGCCGCTGTGTGTGAGAACCACTCGGCTTAGGCCAGCAGAACGGATTTTTTTTCATCTGCAGCCCCGGCGGTCTGGAACAATCTCTGCCACACTGAAGTCCGCTCAGCCGTGACAATCAGTGTTTTTAAGACCCGTCTGAAAACATTTATAATCTCATCTGTCAAGTTAAATTTAGTTTCATTTTCTCAGTGCCATCCATGCTTCCGTCTCAGCTTTTTGCTGAATATGGCACGTGTTATGAATCTTGGATTAATTATTGATTGTAGACATGGGACTTCCAGATGACCAGAAGATGACAGTGTTCAGTGTTACCCCACCGTTTGTGTGAGTTTCTCAAGGTTCTCCGGTTCCTTTCCACATGCCACTCATCACAATGCAGGGCCTTCATTATAAATGAGTCTTGAGACTGAGTGAGATGTTCATGGATAAATAATTGGCATTTTTTGTGTGTTTTCTCTTGACTTTGGTCATGTACTTTACTGTCAATGGGAGCAGAGATTTTTCTTGTTCCGATTATTATTTTAACTGTTTATGTAATGCAATATGAAGGCCAAATGTGCAGACACTCCAAGCTTAGACACTCCTTACAAAAACAAAGAGAATGACTAAGTAAAATGTTCAGTTGTAACACAAATTATACATTTTTATGCAAACACGCGGTAATTTGTACGCGTGATTATCTACTTGGTACTTTCAAAAGTGGTTTACTTTTTATTATGAAACGATAATGTTACCTTAACGTTCTTAATTCGTTTACATTTCGTTGAAAAAAGCCATTCTTTAAATTGTGTTCTTCTTTAAAATTACATACACATGAGAAGGTTAACTGAATAAATGTAGCATGGAAACCCACCTGTATGTTTTTAAAACGAATCCTGCTTAACATTCGCAGTTGTAAACAAAGTACAATGTGTACGTTTCCGTGTGTCAGAATTTGGCCTATGGCGCAAGGCTCCATTGGAGCACAATACCATTCGGAACCATCTGCAAAAGCCAGCACGGTGCAAAAAGGGGGGGGGGGGGAGGGGTGTTGATTAGTACAATGCATAGCATCGTTTGTTTCTCCAACACCAGTGTTGCGTTGCCACTGCATTCGATACGCGTTTTATACTGAGTCAAGATTGTCTCTTTAACACGTAGGCTTTCGCGACCAATATTATTCATGATTGATTTTTTTGTTTGGGTTAGATTGTGTAAATATAAATGTGTCGTTACACCCGCCACCATCCGACACAGCCAATTAGTAAGATTTGTCACGTAAACAAAATATTGCAATTCGTTACTAGTTCAGGACACCAGTATGATGCTTCGCCGATAATGACAACCAGCTTCATCAGGCGACAGCCACAGTTGTGTGGCTCTCCAACACACTGGTGTGCTTGGTGTAATTACTGGATAAGCGTCGTACTAGAATTGTAATTGTTGTGGGTTTACTCTTCAACACACTGGTATGCTGAACTAGACACGAATTGGCATGGTTCGTTTACGTGACAAACCTTACTAATTGCCTGTGTCGGGTGGTGGAGGGTTTAACGACACATTTATATTTAAGCGATCTAATCCCAAAAAAAAACATCTCTGTTATCAAGCTATCCTCTTCTTTCGTATGGTTGATGCACCTCCTATTTCACACACCTTCTATTAGCACGGTTGGCTACGCACGGTGTGAAATAAATTCAACATACTGACATGCAGATACAGATCAACAACGACAATTTCACATTCAGGTGGTCAAGCCAGATTACCGAGTCAGAAGCAGCAGAGTGTATCACTTTGATGTCTCCTTCGAATTTGCGGATCGGGCATTGCGTCATTATATGTTGCACGGTCTGTTCTGGGTGACCGCAGTCGCACGCTGTGACATTGGAGTGAATTTAATTTTCCAATTGTGCATCTGCTATGGTTTGTGTGGAGTGAAGCTCGTGAAGGGCCAGGTCAGGTTTTAAATACTGTGAAAATTGCCGCTGGTTGTACCACTTGCAGCTGACCCTCAAACGTACACCCAGAAAAAAAGCACAACAATTCTCCACGTAGCCTTAAGGCTGCTGGAGAAAGTGCTGTTAGTGAGCACCTATTAAGGTTTTCACAATGCCCGATGGAGTTGATGTGGCCACCACAATTGTCAATTTGCTTTTGTCTCCTCGGTGCTGATGTTTACACATCACGTACAGTATTCACATACTCATTTAAGGCTCGTCAGATTTAGAGGAGGCACAGGACCAGCTCATTATATACATGAGACTGTTGTTCAGTTTCAGTTTTCATTTCAGTTTCATTTATTTGGTATAGCCCTGTGAGCCATTCGACTCTTGAATCGGGTGCACAAGAAAACATCTTAAAGTGACTATGTGACTGTGCAAAACATAAAATCCAGGAAAAAACAGCAAAATATTTCAGAAAAAGCACCGTATACCAACGCTGTGTGTAAAAATCCCAGTGGGATGCGAGTCAAACAACAACAACAACCACAAGACAACTTAGATTAAGGCCATCAGTCTAACTCTGTACTACAACAAACAAACATGGCCAAACCCAAAAAACTTTTCGTGGCTGTGTATCGAACCCCGGTTGCTATCAGTCCACCTATTCCCTATACAGACTTGGGAAAAGTGCTGTTAGAAAGCACCAACATGCACACGGAGAGGGGGGCTAGGGGGTGGCCAGAACCACACCTGGCCACCTTTGTCTCCCGAGTGGCGATGTTCACACACCATGCACCAGGTAGTCATTGGATGCTGAATCGACCTAGGGAATGCCCAGGACCAGTTCAAATAATTGTCACTGGTGTTAGTTTCCGTGAGCGGGATTCGAACTTGGGTTGCCCAGGTTCGTAGTGGGGTGCGCTAACCACTGCACTAGCGCTCACCATACGCACACGAAAACATGCCGACAAACACCGACTGTGTTTATTATTGTGAGGTGTATAATGTGTGTGTGTGTTGCATTGCAGCATATTGATTTACATTCTAATGTTCTCCCCATGTTGTGTTGCAATGGTTTTCCTGATGCCTTCTAGATGAGCAACGGCACGAACATGAGTGATGAAGTGGACGAAACCAAACTCAAGGTACCGGAGCAATCAAAACACTGACTCTGTGGGTCAATGTTTTTGAACGAGACATGTCCCCTCAGGGAAAAAAGGGGTTTACTCCAGCAGCTGGCTGTCCTACCAGTAGACATGTCATGTCAACTGTTCATCATATAAAGTGAGGTAGTGGAACCCGTAAAATAGGGTCTGCCTGTTCAGTTATTAATAATATGTACAAGATTGATCAATGAGCTCCAACTTAACAGCTGAGTGAAATCAAATGAATGTTTTTTTTTTCTTTCTGAATTATACTCTTGTACTGAGAGCCTAATAGAGTTCAGTGTGATTCTTCGGAAATGTCATTCAATTCAGAGTTCACGCAGTGAATATTTACATTCCTTGCCCATGGTGCTGTAATAGGATATCATAAATACACTATAGCGCTCTCATTTGTCTTACATTGTATGCATAAAACGATTTCATACATTCCATCTGTCGTAAGTGACATCTGCCAATTGGTGTTTTGTAGTGGTATTCTGGTATAGTTTTATGCCGTAAGAATAAACACATTTGTGTTACCAATTTACGATGGCACTGCACCATTTGACTAGTGTGTGAAAATAAAGTTCAGTTGGTAACACGAAAAATGTATCTTAGATTGTAAAGCCATACAGAAATCAATCTATTGACATAGAAATAATTATCCCTTAATTGAAAGGGCTTTAAATTTATTATTTTGCAGATATATATGTTCGGTGGTCAATTACCATAAATTAACATATGAATCTTGAGTCGCTGTAGAGTATATCAGAAGCAACATTTTCTCTTTTTCTTCAGATATAAAAATGAAAAAGGCGAATCTGAAGGTGATTTCCCGAATGTTAAATAAGATTCCTTTACAACACAGAGCAAATCAGAAGGTTATTTCCAGAATATTAAGCAATGAGATGCTCGGTGTATTTTACACTCCTTTTCGACAGATTGCTTTTGTATGCAAAATAATAATCGGTTTTACCCTTTCTGGCAATAAACAAGTGCTAAGATGTTCAAACACCAAATATAAACCTTTTGCAAGGAATCATGTCTGTATTAGCCACACGTACTTGTGGTGAACATGCAAACAAAACATGCTCTGATAAAATATGCATTGTCTTCGAAACTGATTAGCCTACACCAGAGACAACCTTCTTCGTGGTCTAGTCTCACGCGTGTCAGACCAGAGAACTCCAAAAGGCGAACGGTGCTTTTGTTTCCGAGGCGTGAATCTGGCCGCATACGTTGACACATCGCCCCCTCGTTGATTTGTTTTCCTTCGAAGCCCAAGCCACAGCTGCAGCGCGGTGGCAGCTCAGCCTCGCTGCACAACAGCACCATGAGGAATGGGATTTTCCAGCTCATGATCCACACTCTGGACCCCCTCAGCGAAGGTGAGCGCTCCCCTTCAACTGTCGGACACTGGCGCACGAAGGAACGCAATGTAAGGTCATGCTCGTTACAGACAAAGTGCTCGCCACAAATGAACCGCAATACCACGGTGAGCTCATCAAGGAGCATGAACTCACTCATCCTCGCTCGCAGCGACTCTTGGCGAGCCGTCGAACAAAGACGGCCACTGCATCGCACGCTTCCAGACGCGCTTCTGCGGCCGTCTGGAATGCTCTTCCTTCCGCAATTGTTTTTAGAACCGAATAGATTATTGTGGTTAAATGTGGTGCAAAAATAAGTTCAACACATATACGCATATGAAGAAGCTCCCCCACAAGTGGAACGAAATGTCAAGACATAGTGCCGAACATGCCGCTGCGGTACAAACCAAAAGCACGTCGGAGAGCTGTGCGGCACAACCGCGCAAAAACCTGCGCAGTGGCGACACTCGCGAGTGTGAATGCAGAGCATGCCCACCAACATGTCCACACGTGATCACTGCAGATTCACTACTCATCCGACACACCCCCCCACGCCGCTCATGCGATTCTATGAATTTGATTCATTAATGGCCACAATCGATCACGTTTGAAGTTTGTGGTGGGTGTCGTGGATACTCGAGGCTGCACGGGTCATGAGCACCGTTGCCTTTAACATTAACTGATCAAAAGTATTCACTCGTAAGCGTATTGCATCATCGTCGTGATCTAACTACTGCTGGATGAACGTCTGCATCCGGCGCTGTCTCAATGCAACAATCCGTGTAGCTCCTGTGAATGGCCGAATTTCACTCGCTCCATATAGCATACTTTTTAGGCGCATTCCCTCCTTTTACTGACATTCTCTCTCCAGTCACAACCACCGGTAATGCTTCCTTACAGTAAGATTGTTCTACCCAAGACAATATACTCGTTTAAGTCAATGTTGTCTCTAACTTGCATGCGTGTTTATGATTCAACGTTAACAAATCGATGCTTCACATTGTTGTGAAATCCCCATTTTTAAACTTAAATGCCACCGCGCTTGCCTGCTCAGACTAGCATTGGTGGTGCTCATTTCTGTTAGTGGCCCTGAGCCAGAGCCAAGTATATCACATTGCTATTGCAGGGGTGACTGTCACCAAAGGACAACCAGTGTGCAAAGTCCCATGAAATATAAGTGATTCTATCAATCTTCAAGGGACATCTGAGTTGACCTCTGACCGAGATTTGAACCTGCGACTGTCTGATCGCGAGATGAACACTCTACCCACAATGCCTCACCCGGTAAGTTGGGTGACAGAGCCTTGCAATATCTTGCTCACATCACCGCTGGCATAAGAGCCTTCACTAGAGTAAGGTCTCAAGGAGCCCCCATCTAGAAGGGTGTTTTGGCCTCCTATTCCACTCTGGTCAGACGTGTTGGAAGTGCTGGGGAGTAATTAATGTTGCACCCCACCAGGAGCGGCCTGCCATTCGACTCACTGTGGTGTCCCCGTTTATGCTGCCGGGTGGCCAGGGCTCGGTGGATTAAAAAAAAAATTGCACCATTGTTTTCAACTTCCACGCCAATTTGCGAGCTGAACCGGTGGACCTCTGGATTTGCAAGTCCAGTGTGCTAACCATGACACCAGCATTCTACCATCATTGACCATGCCCTGTAACATTAAAATGAGGCGTATTATATGCTAACGTGGTGGATAATGGGCAAACGTTATTTTGATGGAGCAGGATTTTCTGCAACATTAACCTGTTTTTTTTCTGCTCTTGAGCATGGTTAATGATCGTGGTAATGGGCTGTTTTTAAGCGTTTACTTCATTGACAATAATGGACAATTTGGTGACATTGTTTAAACAATAAAACAAATTGCAAAAATGCTCACAATTAATTTATGAAAATTAACACTGTTCTGATATACAGTGGCTACACTTACTCTACGATTACAGTGAGTTGATTAGAGAGTTGTCTGTCGGGGGGTCAAAGTGTGAGTACTCCCACCTCTTACAAGACATCAGGCCAACGTGGATGAGTAGACCAAACACCCTCTAGATGGACTCTCTAGCCCTCCCTCGAGTGGAGGCCCTTCTGCCAGTCGTGGCGTGAGCAAGCAATTGCAGGGCTGTACTTTTACCTTGACTCTAGCATGTATTTCCGTCGGCCCTACCTTGTTCAAATGAATCATATGTGTACAAAGTAATTATGAAACCACGCATATGCACTTGGGGTGTAACCACTCTCCCGACTGGTGGGTTCACAATGCAAGGTGGCATTTTGATTCAATAATATATTCGGGGTTTTTTGGTCTAGTTTTTATTGTCTCATTGGTATTGTTTCTTTTAAAAAATGTCTATCTCATCTGTACCGCTGTGTACACTCCATTAGCCTAAATTTTATCATTAGCACGTGATTTGCATACTATTTACATAGCATCATAATTGTCAGTCACGATATATCCACTGCTGGATGAAGCCCACCTCAAGTCGTCACCATCACTCATGATCCCGTGATACCACAATCCATCTTGCTCCTGCACGTGAGCTGATCTCATCCCGCCATCCCTGCAATGGTTTTAATCTCTGCATGGCTTTCATCTCTGGTATGATCCATCCTTTGGCCACTATTCCATCAGCAGCTTTGACAATCACCACCATCGCTTCCAGTGATGTGTCCTGCCCAAGCCCAAATGATTTTCCTAAACAGTGAAAGTTTATAATTATAATTTGTGGTCGTTCTGTGATGCATGTGTCCCTCCTGCCTTACTGTCAGTACAATGTCAAGCAGGCACCTCTCCATGCTTCTTTGCTTCTTTTTCATCTTTTGTTCCATTTTTATTGCGATTGTCCATATAACCGACCCATGCCATAATGTACAGATTTTTTTTTGCTTAATGTCTTCTTCAAACACAGTGTTATGCTGCGTTTTCATTATTAATTTCAAGTTATCAAAAGCATTCCAGCCTGCTCTCGTTCACTTCTTAAGTTCATAATTTTGATCCAGGTTCACTTTCAAGAATGACCTTAGGTAAACATACTCCATTGTGTTTTCCAGCTGTGTCTCTCCAACAATGATTTCCTTTATTTTTCCAAACCCTGTTGCACGTGACCTCTGTCCTGTTGCACGTGACTTTTGTTTTTGCTCTTGAGTATCTCCAGCCCGATTGTCATGCCGCCATTGTTAAGTTGATTCAATCATTTACTGCAGCCCATTTGCATTGGCTAACAATGCCTGTGTCCTCCGCATATGTATGGTGAATACTTTCTTCACGTACGTGCATGCAATAATTTCTCCAATCAATTTGTTTTCAAATATCTTCTAACGTGTAATGTGAATAACGTTGAGGAGTGTTTCCCAATGCCCAACTTCTCTTATATGCATTTCGCTACTTTTTTAATGCAATCTCAGTCTCTGGAATGAACATTTTTATATTCTTTGGGTCTTTCGGTAAAGGTCACATAGATAGGTTCAAAGAAAATAACAAAAAAACTAAAAAACTACGACGTTTCGATCACAACACAGGCGATCGCTTGAACCTATCTACGTGACTTTGCCGAAAGACCCAAAGAATATGAATTCCTGCAGTCACGAAAGCTTTAAGTCAATACAATTTTTAGTTTTAGGATTCGAGAAAGCTTCAGATAGCGTTTCTCAGCCAACGTTAAGGTTTTCCAACTATTACAAGTGCAAAATGATTAATTATCTGACAAGCCGTGAAGATCTAGCCATAGAACAAATGTATGAAGAAATTAACCAACTTTTAAACGAGTACACAATGCACAACCGGTGGCTTCAATACTATGGTTGGTAACAATGATCAGAGATGAGAAGACGATTGGGAAGTTTGGCAATGAGGTGAGGAATGAGAGAGGAGAATGTCTGTTAGAGTTCACAACCAGTGCGAGGATAACAAATAAAAAAATAAAGGTAGACTTTAATATGGAGGAGCTCAAATATACAAATCTGAAATTAAATTGTCTTTATGCTCATGGAAAAATGCAAGATTGTCAGAAAGGCATTTCTGTTCTCGGAAAATTTAAACACAAGGAGTGATCACCGGTTGGTGTGTATGCAAATTACACTTCAACATAGTCACAGAGAGGACAAAGATAACTATAATATAAAGTTCGTTTTAATCACGGGCACTGCCACGTTTCACGCCATGGTGGCGAGATGTTAACTACCTCACCTTGTATATAAGAGGTCGTGGATCCCGACCCTGTATATTTGGAGTTTGCATGTTTCTCCACTTGGTCGTGTGGATTTTTCTCCCGGTCCTGTGGTTTTTCCCTTTATTTTTAGAAACATGCGTTTAGAGTATTTGGCTGCTATACATTTCCACTTGATAATCCATTTCGTTGAGCAATCACTTGTGGCCAGGTCGTCTCTGAGAAAGAGCTATGTCGCTCAGTGAGCCTTACCTGGTAAAATATAAAATAGTTTAGTTTAGTTTCAAACCCAGGATCTCGGTGGTGCCGCCACCTCCCATTGCGATCTTTGAGAACAACCGTAATAACTCGACTAAATTGATGTGGCCCAAACGCAATGACAGTAATTGGCTTAAGGATAATGGTTGTATCGATGAATAATGGCTTTAGCGATGAAATCTCACTTGATGCCAGAGAAATCGAAGGACAAGGGGTGGCTGGGAGAGCACGTGGAGGATGCCGTGACCTTGCTCGCACTCAGCCAAGCAGAGGCCGGCTCGCCGTGCTTGTGCTAAGCCGATTCATTCGCATTCACTCTCGTGTGCGGTGGTTTGTGGACGATCCGATCGCATTAAGCCATTTTTTTTTGTTTAAACCGTAATGAGCCCAGAGCTGACACAGCCACACTCCGACCACTGTCTGGCTTCCTACTCTTTCCTTTGCGTCATCTCAACTCCGGCACTCGCTCGTACTCGTGGCTAGCTAGACCCCCGAAAGGAATGGTTAAATGAAAATATACTAATTGTTACAAATGAAATCAATCGCGACGTTGCAGGCGCAGCACAAGCGCCTGCAACACTTGTGTTGCGCCCGAAACGTCGTGAATTATTTTATTTTCTACCTACGTAACTTTACCGAAAGAGCCAAAGAGTATGGTTTTCTGCAGTCACGAAAGCTTCAAATCAAGATTGTTACAAATGACACACACAAACTCAGAGTTGTGTGGTGTGCAACTGTACACAGCACCTTGACAGCAGTCATTTTCGTGGAATGAGTACGGGTGACTTAGCCATTGTAAATGACGGAAGAAGAAAGCGTTCTGAAAATGACTCCACCATTACTGGGTGATGTTGTCATCCCACGTAGTTAAAATATACAGAACACACAGCATGAACAAAACACTGTTAAGTAAAAAACTATAAAAATGTATACTTAAATAAATCTACAAATTATCTGTGGCCACGAAAATGAAATTGTTTTTTTGAAAAGGTGGAAATTCGTGGAAATATCTACAGATAACTACAGATAATTACCAAACCTACGTCTAAATGTGGGGGATATACATGTCAACATCCTGTGACAGGAGACATCAATGCAAAGGTAGGTAAAAAGGAGCATAGGTGAGAGGATTATTGGCGAATTTGGTATAGAAGAGAGGAATGAGAAAGGAAAACATCAAGGGTTCACACGCAGGAGAACGATGAAGATAACGAACTTATATAAACAAAACATGGAATCTATGAAGTGGACATGCACACATCGATAAATGATGAACAAAGTGACTCGATTCTCACAGACAAACCTCAGATTGCCAGGGTATGTCTCTGTCCTCAGTGGATGTAAGAGATCGCAGGCCAATGCAATGCCAGTCACACTTCAAAATCGCAAAGGAGAGGAAACAGCTAAGTACAGGTGAAAAAAAAAAGACAGCTAAACATTGAAACATCTAGCTCACGAGGTAGAACAATATTGACTGATTCTAAGCAACACATTCAAATCCCTAAGTGTTACATGTCAACACTGTACATTATGAAATAACTATCACTGGACAGTGCATTGAAAGTGAAAGGCAAAGTACAAAATCAAACAGAGAACAAATAGTCTGTAATTTAAATAAGCATGATGAAAAAAAGCATAGATATGAGAAAGAATGGAAATGGTAAAGAAAGAACACAGAACTGCAAAACCATTAAAAAATCATGAGTCTTGAAATCGGAGACCACAACACAAAAGTTATTTAAGACATCATAATAAACAATGGGAGCATGAAAGCAGCAAAATTGATTTGATGACTGTTAAATCTTAGAGCGCAAGATGGAACCAGAATGCATGGTAAACAGAGGGATGTTACAAAGATGTCTGTATCAAAACAATAAACTGTTTATATATACCCTAGAAAATATGTTTTCGAGTGAGTCGGATGTTTTATATTTCAAATCTGTGGAAGTACCAACCACTGCTCACTGCAGTACGAAAACATTTGAAATCTCCCCAACCAGATAGATTAACAACAGATATCGTCAGAGAAGTGGGGCCAAGCTTAGCTGTTGAATCAATATTATCAGACCGATTTACTGAATGTTTTGGCGCACAGATCATATACCTCGTAAAATTAAAAAAATTGCCTCCACTATTCTGTTTTAAAAGAAAGACGAAATTTACTTTTAATAACAACAAATATGTTAGCCTCCGATCTCATATTTAGAAATTGCTTCTGAAGATCATGGGATGAAACAAAATGGATATTCTGGAGGCCAACCACGTCGGCATTACCACCACTCGTGATCACACACACACGCTATCATGCAGATCACATCGAAAAATAATATCAAATGCCATTGTTTGGCTTTTATCGACTATGAAAATGCATTTATTTTCAGTGGAAACTAATGCAGTCATCCAAGCATTCACAAACCAGTGGAATGTTGTAGGTTTTTTTTTATATATGTAAATGATAACAAAAATATATATTATAAGAATGGAACAACTATACTATGATCTTGATTTTAAGCTTTCGTGACTACAGGAATCCATACTCTTTGGTTCTTTCGGTAAAGCCACGTGGTTAGGAATAAAATAAAATGAAACAAATCACGATGTTTCGATCGCAACACAAGCGGTCGTCATCAGGCAAAGGAGACAGCCTCTAAGGGCAAACTGTTTATAAGGGTTTGGGGATGGGTGTAGCCCATTGGCATTGTTGCTGCATTGGCATTGTTGCTGCATTGCCACTCGTGCACCTTATTAACATGAGCTTCGAAGGAAAAGTACGGATCGAATATCACCCCATTCTAATCTCATACTTCGGGCAGACGTTCTGGCCATCAATAACTAGGCTGTGAAGTCCCAGTTTTTTCAATTGTTGGGGAGAGCTGACTAATAGGTGTTTGGCCTTATTTCTATTTAGCTGGAGAAATATTTCTGCATCCATGATTTTACATTTATTAATAACGATGAAAACAGAGATATTGTTGACGTAGAATCTGGTGTGAGCTGGAGGTAAATCTGCAAAGCAGTGATCGCGCAGTCCTAGAAATCGTAGCAGTCCTCCAAATGGGTCCATGCAGATGCTAAACAGAATGGAACCAAGCACCGATGCTTGAGCAACCCCAGACCGCACTGAACTGACGGAGGACTTAAAGCCGCCCAGAGTGGCATACTGCTTGCGGTTTTGCTGCTATGAACGGAACCACTGCAAGGCATGAGCGGAAACCACTCCCAGAGCAGAATCTGTTACCCCCATAATACCTTCCAGCCGTTCAATTAAAATGTCATGGTCGATGATATTGAAAGCTGCACTGAGGTCTAGAAGAACCAGAGCACTCGGTGTACCATGGTCTGCAGGGACCAACGGATCATTAACCACCCTAACCAGAGCTGTCTCCCTGCTGTGTTGTGCTCTAAAGCCCGATTAAAATGCGCCAAGCGATTGGTTTAAAGACAGAAGCTGCTAGAGCTGATTTTCCACAGCACGCTCAAAGACCTTAGAAAGAAAAGGAAGATTGTAAATAGGCCGGTGATTAGTAAAGCACTCAAGATCTAGACCATGCTTTTTAAGCAGAGGAGTGACAGTGACCACCTTGAAGGTGGAAGGAGCAATGCCCGTTTTAAGAGAACTATTGAATAGATCAAGTACAAATGGGTCCAGTGTGGCAAAACTCTCTTTGATGATTCTAGTAGGAAGGGTCCAGTGGGCAACATGTAGGGTGGGAATTGGAGATCAGGGCAAAAAAGCTCAGTCAAAGAAATGACACAGAGCTTAGTTCGTGAGGTACCATTAAAAAGGGGCAAGACATCTGGAGCAATAGAATGAGGTAGAGATGAACACAGCCGAGAGCCAATGGTAGCTATTTTGTCGGTGTAATAGTTTGACAAAGACTCACACCAGTTAGCCGAAGCCGAAAAATTGCAACGGGATACTTGTGTGAGTAGTTGATTTCTGGTAGAAAAAAAGAGTCCTAGTTTTATTTTTGCTGGCTGCAATAACGCACAGCGAGATATTCTGATTTAATCCACATAATAGCGTCTTTGTAAGTGCCTTTCATCCAGCAGTGGATAATGACATATGCAAGGATGATTATTACCAAACTGAGAATACAATACATTAATTACCACGACATCACAAGTCTCAAAAGTAGGTCATCAATTAATCTTAATCGGCTCACATTTGCTTCGAGGAGCTACATTGCCACATCAATGAATGTCCTTATTCTATATCTCCTAATGAAACATATTATTTGGTGATGCTGCATTGGCGGTGGTGCACAACTTCAACATAATAACAAACAAAACACTCAACACGTGTATCAATAACACTGCCTTAAAATGAAAATAAATATAATTGGTGAAGTTTGGGGCAATGGTCCTTCATCATAGCACACAAATGTGCTGTATCTCATCAGGGCAAAACACACACACACTGACTTTTAATTTGAACAGATTTCTCATTCCCTATATACATTAGATGTATGATCATGCACTCATTACAATGTACATGGGTCTGTTAATGAGCAGAACACACAAGGCAGGCCTTTCCTTGGCACCAGAGTCGAATTTGGATAATTCTCACAGAGAAGAAATTAAACTCTCATTGGACGAGATGTCTGCTCAGTGATGTTCAGATGTTTTCATATTTCATTCACCATAAGTTGGTAAGGCTTTTTGTAAGTTGACGTGTTATCAGCCATTGTCAATTAACCTATTTTCATGCCCTAAACTGCTCATAACTGTTCACGTATCCGACATTGCCCACAGTTTACGTGTATACATGTCAAAATCTTTATATGTGTGTGTGTATGTTTGTCTTTGTATGAGGGGAGCAGTAGTGTAGCAATTTAGCGTGCTGCTGTGCTAGGAACCTTGCGACCCAAGTTCAATTCCCGCTCACAGCTACCACCAGTGATAGTGACTATCTGAACCGGTTTTAGGCCTCCCCTAGGTCTACTCAGCCTCAAATGATTACCTGGTGCGATGCCTTAACATCGCCACTCGGCAGACAAAGGCGGCCGGGCGTGGTGCTGCCCACCCACCCCCTCGGGTGCTGTAGCGGCCTTCATAGGTGCTCGCTAACAGCACTTGCCCCAATAGTCTGTTGCGGCTATGGGGGCGTAACAGACTGTTGGAGTCTGCTTGCAAAAGCTTTCGGACTTTGTCTCGTCACTGTTTAGAGTGTTGCAGTTTTAAAATTCCATAACACAACGACAAACGCAAATGGCAGATAAAGGAAGGGGATTACAGCCATTACAATATTTTAACTACAATCATTCCACTGTGGTTTGTGATGGGCAGAGGAAAGAAAGCAAATGGTATTTCAATTGACAAAAGGAACCAACAGAGACTTTTTTGCGTTTTTGTTGCAACATTTTCAACGGGGGTTTTTTTTCCTCCCCAAAATGTCTATCTTTCAGCCCAGGAGGCCAACCGATAACAGTAATAACACACATTTGACTCGAGTTCTTCTGCTTTGCCCTTGGAACATTTTCAATTGTATTTTTGCTGAATGACATTTTGCATATTTTGTATCATTTTTTTTTACATTTTCTTTTTAAAAAGTACAACAGCAAGGTGAGGCTTTATTGATTTATATCCGTGCTTTTTTTGTGCATGGTATGTTTTTTTCCCCACGACAAAATATCAGCACAGCAATTGGACCCTAACTTTTAGGACTTGACAGTGTATCCACAATCACACGAATGGCCCATTTTCTCTTTGTTTGGCTGTTAGTTGATGCAGAAGCGAATCCAAATGTCACCCTGACCGAAGAAGGTAAGGAATACCTATCCCCACTTTCTTTTGCTGCTTCTTTTTTGCACGCATTTTTCATTTTTTATTTTGTGAGAAAAAAACTTTGGCCACGTGCCATTTCCACACGTGTGCTAAAGGTATCAATGGGGGGGGGGGGGGGGGGGCGGTGGCACAGAGGTGAATGCACAGAGGGCTTCGAATCACTCGGTGGTGACCTGGTTTTAGATTATAGGCCATGGCTTTGACCACGGGCGATAGCTAAACGTGTTCTAGACCCACTCCTTTGGAATTCACACTCACCCACTATGGCATGGGGTTTTTTTTCCCAGTCGTGAGGCAAAAAAGGTTGTACATTATTGTTGTTATTGTAAAGGTATTACAGTCATTACAAAGACCGTAGTTTTTTTACAGGAGGGTAAATTTTGCCCTAGAATGAAACGATATATTTTCCTGAATGTTAGACGGATTTCCAGAACGTCAGACTTACTGCCAAGTGCAAATTTTAAAAAAGTTATAGACGATTTATAATTGAAAAATTTGTATGAATGATATTAATTTATCAATGATTTCGCAATCCTAATATGTAACTGATAATATTGGCTGTGAATGTTGTTGTTTGATTTGAAAAAAATGTAAGCAATTACTGGGTTCCATCCTACAGGAATAAAAAAAAATAGTACTGCGATGATGTAATGTGTAATATAAGTACTTGTAAATATCTCATTTGATAAAGCAAGTTGTATCTCATGTTTACAAGCTGATTTAACGATTAAAACAAATGCATAATATTGCTTCCCACAGACAAATGTAACGTGTGCACTCTACTTTAAATTGAAGAGACAGTTTGCTTTGAACCAGCAGTCTAAATATTTGTGCTAGTTAAGTAAAATGTCTTTGTCATATGTATGTGGAAACATGCCTGAAATATCCTTAATACAGTGAAACCTCACAAAGCCAGACTCAGGAAAGTCAATAATTCGGGAAAAGACAAGCGAGACCACCAAAATAATTGTATACAGATGCATTTTTGTACAGTCAACCAATAATTATCAGAACACTGTTCTCGCACTAATTAAAACCAAACATTTTTTTTTTATTTTACCAGGTAAGGCCCACTGAGCTATATAGCTCTGTTTTCAGAAGCGACCTGGTCACAAATGATCTTTATGGTGGTATCACGGGGTACCAAATAACACAAAATGGCCGAGGCAATTAAATATTTTATTTCTGGGACACTATTTTTTTACAGGGGTGTTACTTAACTCGGCGACTGGGGGACCAATAAATCCGAAATCAGTGCCACACTCCGCGATGTTGAAACGCCAAACATTACAGCATAAAAAAAATCCGTTATCGAAAAGTTCAACTTTGTATCGTGCATCACGTACAGCTCGTCGAGATGAGTCGATTGCCGCATCGCCGACCATCAACAGACTAACAATGACTGCATCACGGACATTGTGCGGGAGCCGGGGTGCTCTGGTGACCCATTATGGGTACCGCCACGAGGTTCAAATGGCAGCTCAATTAAATGGCTCATCACGTGGAAGTTTATACCCTAAACGCACGTTTCTATATTAAATCGACACGTCAATATCTTATGGATTGCACAAGCAATCTGCAGTACACGCTGGTACCGCACCAAATATTCTAAAGTTTTCGGTTTGGAATTCGGTGAACCGTGCGTACGAATGCCACGCAACATCCAGGTGCTTTGGGATGGCGCCTCTTTAACTTTCTCGTAGTTATATTTAATATTTACTTTACACGTTTTTTTTCAGTTTGCGAGAATCGGTTTCTTAACTCAGATTAAACTTATAAAATACTTGTTTTTTTAAAGTATTATTAAAACATTTAGTTGTTTGTTAATAACTTTATAATTTCATGTATATGGTATTAATTACGTGTAAATGTAATTTATCGTTAATATGTGCTATTTTATTATTCTCAGTATGCCGAACAACCTCTATAACGGGAGAGGCGCACCCTCAATTAGTTTGCCTTTGAGAGGTCTCACTGTATAAAGATTCTTGATTAATCCCAGATTCTTATGGCTGTGGCCGAGGGTTGGCATTGGTAGAACACTCAACTCATAAGCAGACAGCTGCGAGATCAATTTCTGGTCATAGGTTTTACGAAACTCATCAACTCTCTGAGGTTGATTCAAAGAATATTTTTTTTGTGGAACGTCAACAGTTGTTATCAGTTTAGGATATGGCCTCTGCCATGAGATCAAATCAGTTTAATCACTAGCTCAGGACTGCTCATTTGATAACAGACATTTGTTTATTTCCCTTTTTTTAAACAATGCTTGCTAATATAAGATGTGATAATGTTACTTTGTTTTGCTTGCCTCATGACCTCACTAATAGTGTTGCCTTCTTGTTGCTGCTGCTGCTGCTGCGTGCAACAGGGAGGTTCAGAGAAAAGGCAAGCATCTTGCACAAGGCGGCCAAGAAGTTACAGTCTGGACAGGACGAACTGGAAGGTCAGCGCTGCTACCGCTGCAACTCTGCCCCTTGATCCCCAACTCATCCATGCTCCTACACAGCCCCGGCCTCTACTCCGAAACCCACATTCACATTTGGGAAGATCGATCGATGAGCCCCCTTCTCCAAATCCTCACAGTCATTCGCATTTATACCACACAATTCATAGTGAAAGGGAGTACACTTTTCAGGTATGGATTTTATTCACGTTCCTCACACCAAAGACAAAGATCCCCCGTATAGCGTTAACAGACTGTTGGGGCAAGTGCTGTTAGCGAGTACCTATGAAGGCCGGCACGGCACACAAGGGGGTGGGTGGCCAGCACCACACCCGGCCGCCTTTCTCTGCCCAGTGGCGATGTTTACACATCATACCAGGTACTCGTTTGAGGCTAAGTAGACCTAGGGGAGGGCCAGGACAAGTTCAGATCATTGCTATCATTGATTGTGGCAGTGAGTGGGAATCGAACTCTGGTCCCTGGGTTCGTAGCGCAGTGCGCTAACCACTACACCACCGCTACCCATGCACACCACAACGCACACCCCTCATATGCCTTCTCTCTCTCCATGAACTTTCTCGAACCTTCCAGATGTTCCTCCAAGCCCCTCATTCTTCTTTTCCCTCCAAATATCCCCCCTTCAGGTCTCCTCCAACCCCCTGCCTCCTTCTCCTAGGCTCAATTACTGCCACCTTTGTTTATTTATTAATCCTGAGTGTGATCCCGTAGCCCTACGTAACCTCAGCGTGTCCCGACACGACCTTAACACTAGTGTGGTTAATAAAAATCACTTTTTCAGAAAATTCCATGGACAGGCAGACCTCGCTGGATGCGGGGGTTACGTTCCTGGAAAATGGCGTGTAGGGCAAAACCGCATTCCACAAATAATCGACATTATTTGGAAAAATAGGGTTGCATTCCTGGGTCCAAAATGATCACCGCCTCCCTCTTTCTTGAACTAATTCTACATGATTTCCACCGTTGTTTTTGTACTAAAGGATTTGGAGCCACTCTCCATTACTTGTGTGTGTGTACACTGTGTTTCAATTTCCCCTCAACACAAAACCCCTGTCTCCATTACTCGTCCCCCACCGCGGCACTCATGCCCAACGCTCACCCCTGACACTGAATTGCCAGCCCAATGCTCGCCCCTAACACTCTCACTTGAACATTAATCATTCGCCATCTCGGCTTCTGTATAACTGACGTCCTCAACAACTGGACGGTTAGATGCATGCGGCAATGTTTGAAAGTTTGCGTTGTGCGTGTTGAATGTGTTACATTATTCCACAAAAACACACACACACACACAAACATACGTGGAAAATAAAACGATGTCACTCTCACGGCACTACTTTCCACCGCGGAGATGAGAATCTTAGCAACGTCAAACCGCTTCGAGCTGAAACATCATCCCCGTGTTCTGGAAAACAGGCCTCATTAGGTGCACCATGCAGAGCTGAAACAGGCATTCGATGAAGCCGAGTTGTGCAAAGTTTTTCTGAAGATAGAAATACACTAATCCAAAACAAAAATAACAACTACAGTCATTCAACCACTCGGTAGCGAATCATTCATTTTTTTATTTGTAACACACATAAATGACGTCACCACGGCACCTGTACCAGGCTATGTGTACTGTAATTTGAGGCCCCAATGAAGTGTCGAAAGCTCAATAGCAGGAGGTTACTGGTCAAACCCAGGTGTTGTGAGTTAACTAAAGGAAGGAACTTGTAAATGCGCCACGAAATGCAGATTACTTCACTGACAACAATATACATATTATCTCTGTTTAATTATTTGTGACATAAATCAAATTTAACTGAAAGAAATTGGACAAAGGGTATGTGTGTTTTTGATACGAAGCAAGCCACCAAAGGGCATGCTAATATTGTCGTCGCATATAATTTATTCCATAATTATAGCTCAAATTTGTTAATGTCACACAAACTAAATGTGTAGGCATAACTGGCAAAATATGCAAGTTCATCTGATCTGAATATACACAATAAATCGACGACTGTTCTCTACCCCCCCCCCCCAGATAAAAAAACACTTGATATCTGCCTATGTGCTTTCCTTACCAAAGTAATAAACTAACTCTGGAGCAGTTTTGACCTTTTGGGTCTCATTAGGAGAACGAATTGGGCTTGTTGAACAAATACTTGTGGGTTGCCGGATTGAATTGGCAAGACCACTCCATTAAATACCAAAGGGCCCTGGTCAATGCAGAAAGCAACGATGTACGAAGGCCATAATACTACCAGACTAAAGATTGTCCTATTTTGCTGTGGCAATATAGAATGGGTGTTTCATTGTTTGTTTCATTGTTTATTTCATTGTTTGTTTCATTGTTTGTTTCATTGTTTTTTTCATTGTTTGTTTCATTGTTTGTTTCATTGTTTGTTTCATTGTTTGTTTCATTCTTTGTTTCATTCTTTGTTTTACTCTTTGTTTCATTGTTTATTTCATTCTTTGTTTTACTGTTTGTTTCATTGATTATTTCATTGTTTATTTCATTGTTTAGTTCATTGTTTGTTTCATTGTTTATTTCATTGTTTATTTCATTGTTTATTTCATTGCTCACAATGCCTCGAAATCAATGCAGAATACATATTTATTGAATGATCTAGTTTTAAGGCATCAGCCCTGTTACATATGTAGGTGTCAGTTCGATGATGTTCACACGTCAGGATTATGGTACACTTCTTCCAAACTCTTTGGTTCTTTTGGTAAAGTCACGTAGGTAAAAAATAAATAAAAATAAAAAAATGAAATCAACTCAATTAAATCACGTTTTAATTTTTGTTTCATCTTATTTACATTTATTTTACCGACGTGACTTTACCAAAAGAACCAAAGAGTATGGATCCTTGCAATCACGAAAACTTCAAATTTAGACTTCCAAAGTTGGTTTAAATTCCTCAAATTTGTTCGTTGAATGAAATAAAGCAAACCGATAACTTTTTAATCAAACAAATGTTGTACAAAATCTAGTCTGCTATAACAAATTGAGATTGAATTTTAAACATCCTATTTGATGTTTCATAAAGTACTTAACTAAGGAAAGATTTGCAAATCAGTATTAACGAATCAAAATAATAATAATAATACGGGGATTTGTTGTGAAACTGATATTAGGTGTGATATTAAATATGCATGGAAAAATAACAAACCTTTTGGCTGACTGGGTGAGTCATTGCATTACTGTACGTGGGCAATGTTATAAAGGTGGAACATTCATTGTTAAAGAGTAATTGGAGTTTAATTTGCCCACCGCTGTAATTAAAGAGAATGCAATTAGAATGTATGTCACACCTATATGCGACCACATCTCAAAACGTTGCACAGACGCACTGGGCATGTTTATATTGGGAAGTGTGTTGCAGGCTGTGCCACAATGACCACAGAGTGAAACTCATATCCCAGATACTCTGAGCCTGTGGCAGTGCAGGGCCCTCACGGCATGGACGGTTTTATTGGCATAATTATCAATACAAACCATAACCAAACCGTGAAACCTCTGACTTCACAAGACTTATGAATCAGGCTCAATCCCCAAGCAGGCCAGGGGTGGGGTTGATTAAACTTAACTAAACTATTAAACTCTTTTTTTTATTTTGCCAGGTAAGGCCCACCTAGCTATATAGCTTCTTTTTAGAAGCGACCTAACCACAAAAAGATAGTTTAAGTGGCTGATTGCGTGAAAATATATAGCAGCCAAATACTCTAAAAGCACGCTGATTCTAAATGTAGAGGGGAAAACTGGAGGTCTTGGAGAAAAAATCAACACCATCACGGGCAGCGAGACACAGCAAACTCCAAGTATACAGGCGTCGTCGTCAGGATCGAACCCACGGCCTCCTGTACACCTCCAATACGCACAGTGTATTGGAGGTGTACAGGAGGGTTTTTGTTAGGTTAGATCACGTAAAAATAAAAACCCACCACCACCCGGCACAGCCAATTAGTACGGTTTGTCACGTGAACAAAACATGCCAATTAGTTACCAGTTCAGCACACCAGTGTATCGGTCGCGAAAGCCTACGTGTTTCAAGTAAAGTTCAACATCCACACCTGCATACTCAACTCGCTCATTGCATGGCAGATTAGCGGCGTGACTCGGGTTCTGCAGTGGAAACAGAACCTGGTGCCTCCTGGGCCACGCCGGGCAAGCTTGGCACCCCCCCCCACCCCCCCGCGCGTGAACTCAGTCGCATGGCGATGGAAAAAGAAGTAAGAGGAGAGGCGCTTCTCTAATTCTGGCCCTTGGTGGTGATGATGATGGTGGCGGTGGTGGGGGTGGTTTGCGTTTGGCTGCTGTGCAGGAGAAGAAGGGAGGCGACCCGCGAAGCGGGAGCAGCCGAATACCGTGAGCATCGCCGTACCGGTGGGGCCGCCCGGGCTGCAAAACGGCAACGCCCGGCACAACGAGGAGATCCAGAGAGACGTACGCACCCACCCCCGCTGCAGCACGCTGAGACCTCTGCCTAGGAGGGAGAGAGGGCAACATCCGCCCTATACGTGCTCCCCCACATGCGATACAGATTACCTCTAAGCACTGGCATAGGGCATTTGTTGGACAGAAAGCAGCCAACGTCAGTGCACGTTCATTCATTGTAAACCAGCGTAGCCAACAATGTTGACGTATGATAATGTACCGCCTTTTTCAATCCACTGCTGGATGGAGGTCTTCCCGTTCTGTGTTAGCCGTGGAAGTTGACCGGCCATATATCGCCACAGTGGTCAGTGAAGGGTAGGTGAAGAGGAGCCCAGGATCAGTTCAGATATTATTCACCACTGGTGTTCACCGTCGCCAGGAATCGAACTCGGGAGTGTGGGTTCATAGCACATGCATTAACCACTCCGCCAACACTCCCCCCCCCCTCCCACAAACTTAGCCAAGGAGGCAGCCAATAGGCATCAACACAGAGAGACCGATTTACAGAATGTATTTCGAGGCTTCGCTGTAGCAAAGAACCACCTTATTGTTTATAATAACTGTTATTTTAGATAAATAACGCAAAGCCTACTTGCAGGGAGAGATTCGGTGTCACACATAGGAATATTGAGGCCTTGCATAATCCCCCCCATAAGCGCAGTCTTTAGAGAAACTGCTTTTGTTCGCTTTGGTCATGAGACATTGGGCAAATAGACACTTTACCTACCCACAGTTCCGAAACCTTTTGGGAATAACTACCCGACATTAAATCTAGCGAACACCAGTGACCTACAGAACAATTATATTTTACATGCTTGGTCAAAAATAATCACATTTCACAGCAGCAGGCTGTCTGTCTGATGCCCAGGCTTTCATGGGTACAACAAAAATGATAATTTCATTGCTGGTATTGCAAAATGTCACGCATATTACTGTTAAACATTTCCCCTTGTTCCCAACAGCGGCTGGATGTAATTTTCACAAAACTTTTGACGATCGAAATTGTTGTTTTTATGCTTCACCTGCTGACAGAAACATATTTGCGACCAAACTTAAAGCCTAAAGTCACGTAGATAGAAAATTAATAGATCGCAACGCAGATTCTCCTGCTGTGTTTGTCTCACCTGATGACGGCTGCTTGTGTTGCGATCGAAACATCACGTGGTCTATTAATTTTCTACCTACGTGACTTTACCGAAAGAACCAAAGATTCCTGCAGTCATGAAAGCTTCAAATCAAGAATTAAAGCCAAAACACAACTTTAAAGCTTCACGTTGATGTTCATATGCCTGTGGGTTGTTTATATTGCTCAGTCGAGTTAAGTCACTCAAGTATATTGGGATATTTCGTTTATCCTATCCATTGACTGATCTTTGCATCATGTATATTATACATAGCTGGGATTAAACAGAAACTTTGTATACGCCACATTACCTAATGTGCGCAGTTTACTTTGCAAATATAAACAGTGATATGTAAAATGAGAATAGGTTTTACCCTTTCTGGCAATAAAACAGGTGTTAAGTTGTTCAAACACCAAAGAGACGATACCTTTTGCAAGTAATCATGTCTGCATTAACCACACATACTTGTGGAGAACATATAAACAAACATCCTCTGATAATATTGGCATTGTCTTTAAAACTGATTGGCCTACACCAGAGACAGCTTTCTTTTTGGCCTCGTCTCAACCACCAGTGTCAGACCAGAGAACAACGCCAAAAGGCGAACAGCACAAAGACAACGCCACGCGTATCAGAACGTTTATAACTCAGGCTGAGTACCTCTACCTGGCTTTCTGGCAATGAAATGGGAGGTGTTAAGATGTTCAAACACCAAATAGACGTCTTTTTTTCCATGCTTTGATACTGGCAAAAAGGTTCCATGATAAAAACAGTGACGCTTAAGATGTTTTGAGATTGTTATTTTTATACATATATAATTACTTCTTAAACGTTGTTCAGAAAGTTTGTTTAACAAAATGCCAACCTCGATGAAGGGAAACAAGTTCAAAACAGCAGAATTGTGTAAATGTATATGCAGACATTATTACCCCCTCCCCCAGCCTTTCGCACCTGAATGGCTCACAAGTGACGGTATCACATGTATCCCTCTATTTAAGACCGAATAAGGTGGATTTCTCCGCAACTCTGTCTGTCCGCCTGATGATGCTTGGTGTAATTACTGGATAAGCGTCGTACTGGAATTGTAAATGTTGTGTGTTTTACTCTCCAACACACCAGTGTGCTGAGCAAAGTCACAAATTGGCATGTATTGCTTACGTGACAAACATCACTAATTGGCAGTGTCGGGTGGTGGCGGGTTTAACGACACATTCATATTCACGCGACCTCACCAACAAACCTCTATTTTGAGCAGAATTGTGTCTGTCTAGGGCAACTGTTGAGTGATGAATCAAAGAGCAGAATCGAGTGCCTTTGGAAAGAGGAACGTGATACCTCAATGCAACGGAGTGTACAAATGTGTCTAAAAAGACGTTGCATTGCCCATCGGTGCATTCCGCCAGCTATGACAGGGATCACACATATTTCACCTGACAAATGAAAATATCTGAAGGGTGCACGCACAAGCAAGGAGAGACACATTGCGTGGAATTATTCTGAGAGACAGAGCAAGGAACACATAGATCAGGGAAACAAAACAAATCAGATACATCACATTATTTTCTAGTATGGCATTTGAAAAACAAGCTCCAACTGAATGTTTTATTTTGTAAGCCATCCCACGGCATCCGGGGTAGCTGAGTGTAGTCCCCTTGTTCCACCAGAGTACGCATGTATTAGGCAGTAAATCGGTGATATACTTGATTAGACATATTAAATGTAAGAAAAGTTAATGGGCTTGAGCAGTACACATAGCTCGATGGGATGGTGGCCTACGGATGGGACTGCCAACAGGAATGGCCGTCAAAGGATAGAACGCGTCCAAGAGTACGGCAACAGTGGAGATGGAGCAATGAGATCAGGTTATGTGCAGTGAGATGAACGGGAGCGGGAGCAGCACTGGGGGGTGGGGATCATTCCTAGATCGAGAACTCAGACTCGGTTCCAGGGCCTTCTCTTGTGCAGCACCCACATGTTTGGAACGTGCTTATAACCAATATGGATCATCCACATCTACATTCTCTACCCGTGTGTGTTAAGGCCATGCTGCAGGATTAGCTCTACCACGATTGTGAATGCTACAACTAAGCTTTGTTATGTCTGAGGCTGTATATATATGGTTTATTTACATACATTTGAGACGGGATTTGTGGCACAGTTTTTTTATTTGTATTTAAAACTATTTATTTGGTTTGCAGAAGTGTTTGGCATGGGTTTCACGTAAATTGTTTTTTCTTTTTGCCTTTGTTTATAATTCTCACCCTGCAAGGTCCTCGAACTGATGCCACTGCCACCAGTCTTGGGTTGTGGTCGTCCTTGTACAAGGGGCTGTTTGGCTCAGTGGGCCTCACTAGCTGAAATAAAGTCTGAGTCTGGGAGGCTTTTATGCAGCAGTGGATAGACAATGGTTGATTACAATGACATCTGAAAGAAAGCAGCATTCGCATTGTGATAAAAATTGTATAACGATGATTGAGCAAAAACACAGGAAATCAAATGGACCATGTGGCTAGATAAGACAACAAATGGTGTACAACATTGATAATTATGGAATAACAGCTGAGATAACACACAGAGGGATAATAAAAGTGGAGATGGTGTAATAATGTCAGGGCTCATGTGGGAGTAACATACATTTCAGCTGCACAGGACCAGGGTGAATGGCATTGCTTGTGAAGAGTTTTCCGCTCAGAAGCGTACAATGCACGATTGACAACGATTATGTACGGGAAAACTGATGAAGGCCATTGTAAGCTGCGACAGGCCAGGCGATTTCTCAAGTGTGTAGTATTTAATTGGAAAGTGATGAGAGGAAGTATCGGGCAACATGCCTGATATAATGACAATTGCAGGGGTGGACGTATGGAGTGACTGGCCCCACCATGTGAATGTGGCACTCCACCACAGCTTCAGGAATGGCAACAGAGATGAGCACTGTCCCACGCTCATGTGAGCAGGGAGTCATCGTGGCTTCACTTTAATTTGACCTACGTAGGTAATCGCTTTTGACATCCTGAAAGCTAGCACCCATTGTGTCGTCCTCAAAAGGGACGATGGGTCATGTCGGATTCTAAATGGCCAGGGCCTCTTCTGAAAAAGAGCCATAGGGCTCAGTGGGCCTTACCCTGATTAAAAAAAAAGTTTTTAGTAGCACTGACAAGCTCTTGATCATGCGTCAAACACTCCCGCCAAAGTTGCCACCGCCCGTCCCGATCTCTTTTGTAAGTCACGAAGCAGGTGTCGATATAAAAAAAAATGTAACAAATCAATAAATAACGACGATAAACGAGTAACGGTCGTCCTGGGAACGCGCAGGCCGACACGACGGGAGCCGTCAGGGAGGCCGCGAGGCCGGCAGCGGAGGAGGAGGACGGCGGCGGCGATGACGACAACGAGCAGCCCCTCAGCCTGGCGTGGCCCAACAGCTGCCGCAAGAGGATCACCTTCCTCATCATCTTCCCAATCATATTCCCACTGTGGCTCACGCTGCCAGACGTCAGAAACCCCGTGAGTTTTCACACAGCGGGGTGGGCAGCGGAGGCGGCGGTTGGGGGGGGGGGGGCACGGATTTCATGGCTTTGTTGGATATTTTTTGTAAGAGAAGGGACGGTGGTGGGTTGGGCGTAATGGGAGAGAGGTAATGTACTTCTTTTTTAGTTTTTAGCTTTGTGAAGGGCACAGGTGCATTTGGATGGAGCCTTTCTTGGAACACTGCAGGGAACGCATTTCTGGAAACAGATCAATGTTGTCACACGCTGTAGTCTGGCAGGGGATTCAGCATCATTGTGCTATTCATAAATATTGCATGAAGGGCGACGTGAGCTGGAAACAAATAATATGAGTGGAGCAGCTTCTTTGAGTGTGTTTTATAGACACATGCTGTATATGCAACAGTTCAATTACACGCTTACATCTTTTTTTTACGGAACTAACGAAAATTGCAAGTAACTTATGTGTGGTATTGCCATTGGTTATATTTATGAAATATGCTGCAGACAGTCACAAACTTTATAACCAAAATCGATTTTTGCTTCTGATCGCAATTTATTCCAATTGTGCTCTTGGTGTTGAGTTGTGAGATAAGGAATACATCTCACAGAGCCATACGCCCAGTGTGACAGATAATGACTGTAGAAGAGATTGTTCATGGGACTTTCCTAAAACAATCTTCCCAAGTGGCAATATAGCTATGGGGATGTGCGCTCTCACACACACTTTGCTACGAGACTGCTTGTCGCGTGAACGTCAAACAGATATTTTTACTTCCCAAAGCTGGACTTCAGAGGCAAAATTAAGTTAAAAACCACATTTTATGGTGAAAACAAAATGTGTGTGTCAAGTCCTTGGTGACCAGGCTGAGACCAGCACTTTGCTGCGAGAGCCCGGTTTAATCACAGGCAGCCGAAACCCGGATTCGAAACGAGATCTCAGCGATGCCAGCCCAGCGCTTTAATACTTGAGCCGCCAGGGTTCGCCTTCTAAAAGCGGAAACTGGTATAACTTTTTTTATTTTTTGTCAAACTTCTTTTGTGTTGTTGCAGTCAGCAAAGAAATTTTTTGTGGTGACCTTCTTCGGAGCCATCCTGTGGATTGCAGCGTTCTCCTACCTCATGGTGTGGTGGGCCCATCAGGTTCGTCCTCTGCTGTATTGACACACCCATATATCCGGCATATACTTTGTTCCATTGATTCACTTCACAGTCGCTTAATTCGGTGAAAGAGATGCCGCATTTAAAGTGTGGAAAGTTGAGTAACATGTCTAATTTAAATACTGACTGGAATCTTCAAATTAAACGCCCTAACAACAGTCCAGATGTGCCACATTCAAAAAATACCTGTAAATTGCTCAATGGGGATTTTATGAAGCTATAATCTCCCCCTACTGACAGATTATAGCCCCAGGTTAGACCCGTATATATGAGAATATCCTAGGCTCTCTAGTGAAAACTAAACTATTTTATTTACCAGGTAAGACCCACTTAGCTCTGAGCCATTTTTCAGAGGCGACCTGGTCACACATGATAGCTGATCGAAGTGGCTTATCATGACGTGGGAATTAATAGTAGCAGCCCAATACTCTAAATGCGTGATGTTTATTATAAATGCGGGGTGGGGGGGCGGGGTGCAAAGCCGGAGGACAGGTAAAATTATTCTACTCGATCACTGTCAGAGAGAACCCGCAAACTCCAAATATACACTATAACATCTCACCACCGTGGCGCTAACCTAGTTCACTAGAATAAATAAATAAACATGCATTTTAAGAAATAGGAATAACATAGATGGGGGAGGGGGGGGCATCATTGTGATGAAATAGACAGCAGTGCCAAGGGACCGTTAGTTAAAGCTGCTGTTGAGAGCAGGCAGGCTGTCCGATCTGTTGTTTCGGTAACTCGTGGACACCAGCTGAGTGGCAGAGAGCTCTGTGCTTAACGCAGGACTCGACAACGTTGCCAACACCGCGACGCGGCTCTCAGCCACCACCTTGCCTGCCACCTTGCCTGCAATTTAATCATCGTTATCCATTCTCTGGGATGCTTCGTGGAGTAACGGTCAGCACGCCGGACTTGCAATCCAGAGGTTGCTGGTTTATTCTCCTGGCACCCCTCCGATTAGCACGGTTGGCTACATATGGTGCGAAAGAAGTTCAACATGTATACAATGGGGCGAGTTTCATAAATCCCCATGCCTCTGTCCATTAAACAGTACGAATTAGTAAATCACAGTGAGTCGATAAGCAGGTAACTTTTGGTGGAGTAAAGTATGGGTACTCCCACCTTTTTCAACATACACTTTTAAATATTAATTTTATTTTGAAACTCACATCTTTAGTAATGTTTTTTTTTGTGTTTAGCTTGTTGTCCTTCTTCCACACCTTCTCCAGGGCTTCCCAAATTTGCACAGACACACACACAGTGTGTAAACCCGCAGTTACAAATCAGTTGGTGAATATGCTCTGTGCATTTCTATTTTCTATGCTACAACTTCAGAGTTTACCAACGTCATCTCGGAAGCTGAGTGTTTGCCTAAAGTTTCACAAATACCACAGTAGACGTCAATACTCGTGCGTGTGGATCATATCAATCAAATCTTGTGCACTATTTATTCATCTGTAAAATAGAGGACATCTAACCAAAATGTCCTCATTTCCTGGCAGTGAGATGCCGACTTACAGGATCCTCACATCTCCTCCCGTGACCCTCAGGTGGGAGAGACCATTGGCATCACGGAGGAGATCATGGGCCTCACCATCCTGGCAGCAGGAACCTCCATCCCTGACCTCATCACCAGCGTGATCGTCGCTCGCAAGGGACTGGGTGACATGGCCGTCTCCAGCTCCGTGGGCAGCAACATCTTCGACATCACCATTGGGTGGGCTTCAACATTTGCACGCAGACTCTTATCGATGTACCCCTGCAATGGTGCTGTTTGTTGCTGGCCGCTTGATATTTTGGGTCTCTGGACCTATGCTCAGCAAACTGTGCTTGAACGGTGTCATGAGATGAACATGTTTTCTTTTAGAACTACAATCACACAAACACATTCTCCAAATACACTCACCACTCACACTCTCTAAATACACACACCAGACACACACACACACACTCACCAAACACACACACCACTCACACTCACCAGAGATACTCACCACTTACCAAACACACACACACACACCTCTGACACCATGCTCACCACTCACTACACGCCCACTACACATACACCACCACACGAGGCTTAACTTCATTGATGCTCTTGTTGCTATTTGTCGCGTTTGATCACGTTGGTGACTCAGGTCAGTCTTGCAAATGAGGCTTATCCTGGTCTCCTTGAGATCTCACTAGGTTAAACAAAATCCATTTGACACTTGACGACGAGTGCATCCGCTGATGTTAAAGACACACATTCCAGAAGATGTCATTGAAGAACTGATTCTGAAGTTACTTCAATAGATTGCTCATCAATGCTGGATGCTACCGTGGTGCGACGGTTGGGCGAACTGAACTTGCAATCCAGAGGCCGCCGGTTTCATCTCCTGACGCTGTGGTTGAAACAAGGGGCAGGTTTCTTAAATCCCACCGCCTCTGTCCAGCCAGCGGTAGCCATGTGTACACCATAATTTATCGAGCTGCAGGTCGAATGTTGCAAGGAAAATTGTGGGTAATCCCACATTTTCCAAAACTTTCTTGCCAGCACGGAGGAGGTAAGGCCCACTGAGCTATATAGCTGTTTTTCAGAAGCGACCTGGCCACAAATGAAAGCCCAACGAAGTGGCTAATCATGTGGACATTTATAGCAGCCAAATATTCTAAATGCATGTTTCTAAAGGTGCAGCAAAACAACGGAGGACCCGGAGAAAAATCCACGTGACCAAGGGGAGAGCATGCCAACTCCAAATATACAGGCTTAAGGGTCTGGTTCGAACCCATGACCTCCTGTATACCAGGCGAGGTAGCTGACATCTCACAGCCGCCAGCAGTAACGTGAGCAAAAAATTGAAAGGCAACACATTTGCCTGTCCATATTATATGCTCTGGGAGCGATTGTTCATCACATCACAACGAATTTAACATGTTGAGTACCCAAAGATGAATTTAATTAAAAATCTCATTTAACTCAGTTGTTTTGTGTTGTGATCGGCGAGCAAGCTGAGATCATAAACTCGCTACACTCAAGAATCTGGTTTAATTGCAGGTGGCTGCCGAGATTCAACTCAGGATCATACAGGTGCCATTTCGATTAACAATGTCACTGCAAAAAAACAACTAAACACTTTTTTTGTATTATTGCTATTAAACAAAGTCATTTAAATGAGAAAGCCATGCACTAAGCAACGGAGCACGCAAAGCTACATAAACACAAATGATGTTGTAAATTAAGGAAAGCGGAAACCCACATTTTCAAATAAATTAGTGACATTGAAAATAAAAACACGGCTCAGTGCGTCAAAATAATCACGCAGATTGCACCCAGTTGCAAAGGTTCAATTCTGCAGTGAGCACAGATCGCCGCGTCTCAGCTGCTGAAAGCTCAAATGAAAACTCCTTTGCCCATCAGCCATCACGCATTGCAGCTCGTAACCTAGGAGATGCGAGTTCTGCAACACAGCTTGGATTTGGGGGCATGCATTCTAATCAACCTTGTTGTCGCCAAGCGACAGTCATATTGACAGCGACCGGTAATGCATCAAGGAAAGAAATAATGTAAACCGGCTTAAATCAGCGTCCCTATTACTGGCCCGCAATGCTCCTCCTGGTAACCCGATGAACGCGAGATGATTTCGATTTCAACGTTGGAGGTGTTCAGCATTTTCATTATCTTTTAAAATGTCAGGCAGGAATTAATTTCTGCAACATGCCTGTATAACACGTAGGCTTTCGCGACCAATATTATTCATAATAAAGGTTTTTGGGTTAGATCGCGTTATAAAGGTTTTTGGGTTAGATCGTGTTATTTATAACTAACGCGATCTAACCCAAAAACCTTTATTATGAAAAATGCCTGCATGTTTTCCAGTGTGCAAAACTTTGTCTTCATCATTGAAAGCAGACTGCCTCCATAAATATTTTCTAATTGTCTATTATTGATATATCGCAGACTATTATCTCTTGCAATATCTTGGATAATCACACTCGGTGGGTTATTTAATGAAAAGTTTGGGAATTGTTGCCTATATGCATTTCCCTAGTTTTTTCTTGCTTAAAGAAAAATGTCAGAACCAAAGAGAAATATCTGTTGTTTTTTATGTATATGTAGTGACTGACTTGGAGACGTAACTTCTTGGAGGCAATTATTTTATCAAACACCGAGAACACTTTGTACACTTTGTACAATACACGCCCTACACTGTTACACACTCTGCTGTCTCTCGCTTAAACGCAACTCTACACTGGTTGCTAGCCTATACACAACGCGAGCCGTCTGACACTGACGGCTCTGAACCCAGACAGCCAACTACGTCTAGCAGCGCAATGTCAAGTGGAGACGACAACGGCGATGATGGTGACGATCTTCAGCAGCAACGACGACGGGGATCCCACTCCAAACGACAGCCCCGAGGTCCCCTCCCTGGGCCCCTCTTTTACTGGCAGCGTGGCCCGGCTCCGCCCCGGCCACGCCCCCCTTCTGGAACCTACGAGTGGGCTCTCGACGTGTCCCCTCCGTAACCTTTCCCCTAGATCCCTCTCGGGTCTATCACGTGGCCTGCTGTCAGTCAGGGCTGCTTCAAGCTACAGATCCCCTTCCCTGCCAGCAGCCGGCGCTATGCTACTTAGTGATCAATTCTATGTCACTACATATGTATATATAGAACGTCTTTCGCACTGTACGTAGCCAACTATGCTAATCGGAGGTGTGGGGGAAGGATAACAAACTAAACAAAAAAGCAGTTCTAAAGAAATGAGTTTGCAATATAAATTTAAGAATCTAAAATGTAGTTGCATTTCAAGACTATATGTATCAATAATAATGTTTAGTTTTATACATCATGTTATCGTTAATAAAAAATACATTTTTAGTTTTTTTTTGCATCTCACAATCGGTGAACAAACACAGAAAAGCTGGAAGGCAGCAGCCAAATGGTGAGCTAGTGCCAACAATTTCCCAAGCTCTGCAGTCCTCCATATATTAAGGTGTTTTTCAGCGAATTACTTCGTGTTTATATGATGGGCTGTCCAGCACATGCTTGAGGCCTTGTTAAAACGAGTGAAAAATATTTTAATGTCTTGGACACACGTGGCCGACTTTCAGGTGCACTCACGTAGCACACCCTTGTGATCTCACAACCACCTTGCTGCCACGGTGGCAAAATGTTAACCACCTCGCCTGACTTAAAGCTTTCATGACTGCAGGAATTCATATTCTTTGGGTCTTTCGGTAAAGTCACGTAGATAGGTTCAAAGAAAATAACAAAAAACTACGTTTCCATCGCAACACAAGCAATCGTCATCAGGAGAAAAAGACCCAAATAATACCTCGTCTGTTATACAGGAGGTCGTCGGTTGGTCCCGACCCTGACGCCTGTATATTTGGAGTTTGCATGTTCTCCCCATGGTTGCGTGGATTGTTTTCTCCGGGTCCTCCGCTTTTTTCCCTTCGCATTTAGAATCAACATGCATGCATTTAGGGTATTTGGCTGCTATAAATTTCCACATAATGATAAGCCACTTCGTTGAACTATCATTTGTGGCCAGGTCGCTTCTGAAAAACAGCTATATAGCTCAGTGGGCCTTACCTGGTAAAATAAAACATAGTTTATAGTTCTTTTGTTTGTTTTTTCAACGGTTTTACTTAACTTGATTCCTCTGTTTGTCGTGGTCAAATCATGTAATCAAAATTTCGTCCCACTTCCCGTTGTCCAATCAATTCCACATTTTGCACACGTACTCAGACCCGGTGACAATGCATGCCTGTATCAAAATCGGCATCAATTAATTCAATATTTTTAAAGCAATTGACATTTTGTATGGACGCCTTATTATTTACATATAAATTTGTGTAGGTCAAAAACGCCGTGGTCCCTAAACTGTGGAATCGGCTCGTACACAAAGCAGGCGCCGCGTGTCTCAGGAGCCATTAACGTACTTCTCGACCGTGAGTTAAACGAAGTTGTTCATAAAAAGCTTTTTTAAAGGAGATTTTTTTTACCTTGGGAATCCTCTGCCAACTCCACTGACAAGGTGGGATCTCCATTAAACGAGGAGCTCCATGCTACCACGTTTGATACACTGTGGGAGTTGCTGCTGGGTAGTTTTACGAAACCCGGTGAGAGAGTGAAATGTGATATATTTTTTTTTGTTCAGGTTTATCCAGTTAC
Source organism: Petromyzon marinus (assembly GCF_048934315.1). Classification (NCBI taxonomy): domain Eukaryota; kingdom Metazoa; phylum Chordata; class Hyperoartia; order Petromyzontiformes; family Petromyzontidae; genus Petromyzon; species Petromyzon marinus. Next base: position 22,449,825 of record NC_133667.1, on the reverse strand, counting down.
ATTAATCCAAAAAGAGACAGGTGAATAGGTTGTTATTTTTTTTTACCAGAAGTAAATATCAAACGTCACTTTACCAACGATTCATATAATTTCAGTCATGTGTTAAAACGTCAATCAAACTGATTAATCAAAAAAATAAGCAGGCTTGGGCAGGACACATCTGGAAGGAATAATTGGCGATGGTCAACAATGCTGACGGGAGCGACAGCCAGGATATGGGGCGCGTCCAAGAGGCAATGCCCACCAAGGAGGCGGAGCGATGCAATTAGCTCTGGTGCAGGCGCTGGATGGATCGTTACAGTGCAGGGTCATGCGAGGTGGCAACGCCTCGGCGAGTCCTTCGCTGAGTAGGGAATTGACCGTGGCTGACGATACAAATTACAAAAAAAAAGCACCAATTGGTTCTGTTCTCAGTCGCACCTTCATTTCGGTCGAGACATCGCCCACTGACGTGTTTCCCTTTGCCTCTCTCCTCTCTATCCTCCTCTTCCTCGTTCCCAATGTCCTCCGTGCAGACTGCCCTTCCCCTGGCTGCTCTTCGCCATGCTCCACTCGTTCGAACCGGTGAAGGTGAGCAGCAACGGGCTCTTCTGCGCCATCGTGCTGCTATTCCTCATGCTGCTCTTCGTCATCATCTCCATCGCCCTCTGCGGCTGGAAGATGAACAAGGCGCTGGGAGGCATAATGTTCTTGCTCTACTTGCTCTTCCTGGTGACGAGCGTGCTTCTGGAGGACCGCGTCATCGTCTGCCCGATCACCGTCTGATCACGCGTTCCACTCAGCCCTGGCCGTGCTGGAAGTCGAGTCACGCGTCAATCCTCAAGCAATGCCATTCCCTCGCTTCGTCGTTACGTTGCATGTTGTCGTTTGTTGCTGTCGTCTCAAGTCTCATCGAAGCGCGATTTCACCGCGGCGCGCACAGCACTTGCTCTGCACGTTGACGTGCGGTCTGGACTCTTGACACGTGGGAGCAGACGGGTGAACGGTGGGAGGGGGGGGGGGGAGCGATTCATCCCCCCAAGAGCGGCGGGTTCTACGAGAAGGACCAAGAGAGAAAGAGCGCGTTTGACACTCGGTACGGCGGATGAGCACGTCGTCGTCCCTCGGTCAGTGGTGAAGAGGAAGGGGGCACGGAGCAGTCGTGGTGGTCGACCATGCGACCGTCATCCAGGCTGCACTTGGACATCCTAACAATAACCGACGCTTGAAGCGCCGTTGGCTACGTAGCCAAAGTGGGGAATTGCTTTGCACCACCTTCAATTGAGGCTTCAGATAGGTTTGTGGGGAGGAGGAGGAGGAGGTGGAGGGGGGGGTATATACTGGAATGTTTTTCTTTTCTCTCAACGTTGAACCTCAAACCGCTTGGTAGTCCCGTAGCAACGAATGGAGCAACAGATAACTGATACCGGACAACTAACCGCATTGCCCTGCAGTTTTGAACGCGTCGTCGTGAATGCGGTCTATCGGTTTGACGGGGGGGGGGGGGGTTTGACGATTCGAAGCGTCCAAGGCGAGTTCGTGGTTCCGGCTGTACAGCGGCGCAGCGTCGTGCTCGCGTTCGTGTGTGAACACTGAACGGCGCTTGTCTAACGAACCTTCTTCACGTACAGAGACACGCGTTCTATGAAGTTAGAGGAAAGGATGGCCCTCGGAATGGAATTTTCCAAGGGGCTCCGCTAAATTATGGTCTCGCAGATGCGGACCTGCGGCAACGCTGTGCTGCCTGTTAAGCTCCAACAATGTTATTTTGGTCAGCTATTAGTTGGGGACAATGTTTGATTGTGCACGAAGCCATTGCTCTTTCTTGTTTCTTTACACGCATGTTACGTGATGTACTGCAATTTCCGGAGACATATGCACTTTTAGGTAGAAATCTTGGTTTTTATGTAGCTGATGAAAGCTCCAAACAGTGGTCTACAGATCACAAATGATCATCAGTGCAGGCCCCATACGAGCATGCTTTAGCTTTATTGAGATGACACTTGAGACAGACGGGAAATAATAACACATTTGGAATTAATGCATCGCCCAAATTGTAGGGTCAACGCTATCCTCAAGTCAGAGACGGATACAGCAAAGGCACAGACTTGAGGACCGGTCAGAAATAGTAATGCAATAAAGTATTGACAATTGTGCTTTTTTTTTTGTTTTGCTTAAACCACCAATATACAAGAGGGTTTGCCAGTCAAGAAAGCTTAAACGCATATGTTGATCAAGAATCTGGAGGAAACGCCTGACCACTTGTTTCTCCAGCGCTCACATTCTCCGAAGACGACACGCCAGGAGAACGCTGCCAACGTGCCGCTTCGGCTGCACGGCAGTGTAAAGCCCCGAACGCGCGCGGGCACGTTCAGTTGGCTCTGCTTAAAATACACCTGCCTGTGTAGTGGTAACGTACGTAGGATTCTCATTGCTTCCGTTGAAGAAGTATCATTGCAGCGGAGAGGGGATCCAGTACTTCCCAAGTTCAGGCTTTGTATTGCACTTAGCGATGTAGCGGTCTACGTGCGAAGCACCCACCCGGAACTTCCACGGTAAAGTCCTCGCTTAACGCGGTAGATGCGTTCCGGAAAAGCGAACGAACACATTGCATAATCGTAACTCGTTATAGGCAAAATGCCGGCACACAAATGAACCACAACACCTTGCTCATCTCGTCAAGGAGTATAAACCATCACGCGAACTCTCGCCATCCTCGCAGCGGCTACCCATTGAACAAAGACGGCCACTGCATCGCGTGCTTTCAGATGCACGTCTGCGGCCGTCTGGAACGCTCTTCCTTCTGATATTAAGGAAGCCACCGGAGCTATGCACTTTTATAAATCTAGATTGAAAACTCCTTTCTGGAGAACCGCTTTTTTGTTTAGTTTGCTGTACTTCCAACCGCACCTGCGACAGGCACGGTTGGCTACGTACGGCGAACAACAACTTCAACATTCACACATTCAGCGGATACAAGTTCCCCACAAACAACGTGACGGTAGAACTTGTCGAGATACGATGGACGATGGTACAAAGAACTGGGGCTACGCCACCGCGCCACTGTCTCACACTGTCTCGTACCGCCCAGCAGCGCGCAGCTCAAGAAAGCAGTTTGTCGTCGACCGCTCAGAAACCGCGTTATAACGGGGAGGAGGGGGGAGATGCGTTCCGCGCTGCGCAAAAAGTGTTCCCTCGTCTTTAGTGTAAGGGGCCGTCCGTAAATGACGTCACGCACCTGGGGTGGGGTGGGGGGTGTTCAGACATTTGTGACGAAGGGGGGGGGGGTTGAGAAATGTGACGTCACATCAAAATGGGCAACTTTAAATAAATATAGACAACACGTTCTACTTAATTATATAGACTTTTTAATAAATGTTTTCTCCTGCAACATCAGAGTGCAGCGCCACATTAAATACACACTACAATGACAATAGTTTAAAGCGATTTGAAGCATATTCTTGGTTCTTTCGGTAAAGTCACGTAGAAGGGAAGCAATAAAATAATAAAAATATAAAACAATAAAATTCTCACGACGTTTCGACTGCAACACAAGCAATCATCATCAGGTGTGGAAACCACAAGCAATCATCATCAGGTGTGGAAACCACACCTGATGATGATTGCTTGTGTTGCAGTCGAAACGTCGTGAGAATTTTATTTTTATACTTTTATTATTTTATTGTTTCCCTTCTACGTGACTTTACCGAAAGAACCAAGAATATGAATCCCTGCAGTCACGAAAGCTTTAAATCGATTTGAAGCATGTTTTATTTTTTTTTGGGGGGGGGGCGGGGGGCAGAGCTTTGTGACGTCATATTTGAGGGGGGGTCTGACTTTTTGTGACGCCGTGTGACGATGGTGGGGGGGGGGTCAAAAATCGTCCAAAATCGCGTGACGTCGTTCATGGACGGCCCCTAACACCACGCGTTAAGCGAGGACTGGGCGTGAAGAAAGCGTGCACGAGAACGGTGAGCCCTGCACACGTGCAGGGTTCAATACGTGGAGGGGACGATGGCTGCGGGTGGCCCCGCGCCCTCTTAGGAATTGCTCAATCGTAAAGCAACACACCTGGATTACAAAGAGCTTACAAGTGCTGTCCTAAGACCCTCGTTCTTTGAGATGAAACAAAAAAAAAACACCCCGTGATGGCACATGTGCACACTCGAGTGAAGTTATTTTAAGCATTCTTCACCTTAGCCGCTGCCGACATCTGAACTGCTTTTAAGGCAACGGGTTTTAAATGGCATTGACGAGAGAGACATCGGTGTTGCTTAATCAGCACGGAAGGTAGATGCGTGTCAAAATCATTCCTGCCAGCCTTGGGCTGGGATGGCAGGCACTGTGCCGCTCGCTCATGCCGCATTAGAGAGCTGCTGTTACTCCTGTTGCTGCTGTTGCTGCTGCTGGTGTTGCTGGTGCTGCTGCTACTGTTGCTCCTGTTGCTGCTGCTCCTGTTGCTGCTGTTGCTGGTGCTGCTGGTGCTGCTGCTGTTGCTCCTATTGCTGCTGCTGTTGCTGCTGCTGTTGCTCCTGTTGCTGCTGCTGTTGCTGCTGCTCCTGTTCCTGCTGGTGCTGCTGCTGATGGTGTTGCTGGTGTTGCTGATGATGCTGCTGCTCCTGTTGCTGCTGGTGCTGTTGCTGCTGTTGGTGTTGCTGCTGCTAATGCTGATGGTGTTGCTGATGCTGTTGCTGCTGTTGGTGTTGCTGCTGCTAATGCTGATGGTGTTGCTGATGCTGTTGCTGCTGTTGGTGTTGCTGCTGCTAATGCTGATGGTGTTGCTGCTAATGCTATTGGTGTTGCTGCTGCTAATGCTGCTGGTGTTGCTGCTGTTGGTGTTGCTGATGCTGCTGCTGCTGGTGTTGCTGCTGCTAATGCTGCTGGTGTTGCTGCTGTTGGTGTTGCTGATGCTGCTGCTGGTGTTGCTGCTGCTAATGCTGCTGGTGTTGCTGCTGTTGCTGATGCTGCTGCTGCTGCTGCTAATGCTGCTACTGGTGTTGCTGCTGCAGCTGGTGTACCTGATGGTGTTGCTGCTGCTGGTGTTGCTGCTGGTGTACCTGATGGTGTTGCTGGTGCAAGTTTCAGAATGAGGTGCTGGATGTCTGGCAGGTGCCACGACGACCCCTCATTGTCCACCGCCGTATCCGTACGACCCAAGCGGTGGAGTTACCGCTCTCTGATGTCCGCGCAGAGCTCGGAGGTCATTGTCCTCCTCCAAATGTGTGAGACGTCCAGTTCTGAAGGCACTGTTTGTTTTAATTGTGTCCAATTAAACGAGTCTTTGTATTTTATGTATAACTTAATAGGTCGTACGTTCCAATTATTTATTCCAGCTCCGCACTCCCTCTGCTTCGTCAACTATTGCCTTTTCGTTATAACCTCTAATTCATGGGGGGGGGGGTTGCAATGGGTGATCACACCTCCTGTGCTGTTCCTAATATCTGAAACTGATTTTACTTTTGCCATCGTTCCAATTTCCTTCCAAGTATGTAAATCTAAGATCTATCCTTTGTAGCATGCTATTAAAATCAACCCTTCGTGTCGCATGCTCATACGTATTGCCCTTGCTCTCTGTCGCCGTGGTGGCTATGCACGTGGCCTGCAATCCGGCACTGTGGAGGCAACGCGGGGGTTGGTGGATCGCACAGATGTTGTCACGCTCCCTTCCCGTGGGTATCGAGGAGACATACCCCGGTTGGCCAGGGGAAGGCGGTGCAGCAACTGTGGACTCCACCTGTTCCGTCTGAATGGGGATCGAGTGTCTCCCCCCCCCCCCCCCACTGCACACGTTGGGTTTTTTGCACGGTGCTCCGGTATCCTCCCACGCGCGTATAAACACTCACTCATTGGCTGGACTGCAGAGCTTGGGCAATTGTTGGCGCCAGCTCAATGCCTGGTACCCTTGCAAGCTTGGCCTGTGGTTCCTCATCAATCGTGAGATGCAAGTTACATTACCAGCGCTATACAAATATAACTAGTATTACTACATTAGTTCACTGCTTTGCCCTCTATGCATTATCTGGGTCACACTTTTAAGCTTTCCATTATGTTTTGACCTATGTAAACTGGTATTTTATTGGACTGTATTATTGGTCGTGGATGTTTATTTTGACCGGGTTACAGGTATATTGGATGTACCATGCACTTCTCCATTAAAATGCGCGAGGACAATCAAATAATAATTTATTTTCGGAATTAAATCCTTGCACTGCCACGGTTTGCAGCATTAAAAAAATAAATACTGGAACTGAATGGGTGGCCTAGGAGCCGTTCAATGGCAATGTTGATATACAGAGACGGGATGAAGATACTAGCGTTTACGTATGATTTTTAAAAAAAGGTAAAAGGTGCAGCTTTGAAAGTACTCGCCCATGTCACTGCTGGTGGAAGGGCCTCCACCAGAGACAGCTCTAGAGCGTGTTTTTGGCCTACTCTTCCACGCTGGATAGGCATCTCGGAATAATTTATCCCGCACCTCCGATTGGCACAATTGGCTACGTACGGTGCGATAGACGTTCAACATGTATGGATGGGAGTGCCCACACTTTACCCCACTAAATGCAACCTGCCGATCGCTACCGCGAGGTAGAGAGAGGCAAGGATTGGATGAGGGTGTCTAAGACATTTCCCAATGTAAATCCTATTTAAACAAACTGCTATTGTATTCCACATTAAAATAATACGTTGGAGTTGGCTGGCTAGCTGGCTGGCTCAGGGAGATTATAATGACTGTTCAGTACTAATGATTAAAGCAGAATTTGTTGTATATTGTAGCGAATCGATAGTCTCAACCCATTCCGTAATGATTGCATGGAAAGGCACCTTCGTTGGCAATGCAATAACAGTCTGCGACTGCATCTCAAGATGCTGGACAAAGTGGTAACACGTGCACATTGAAGAGCGTTTGAAGATGGGGTTGAGGGGGTTTTAGGTTTTGAGAATGAAAAGTCAGGTGGAGATCTGTAGTCCGGGGAGGTAGATGAGATGCAATCATGGAGAAACTGCCACGTTTTTGTGGAAACGAAATATGTTTTGTTCACGACAGAGACCCGATCATCATAACGCAAAGGACGCCCTACGTGTTTTCATTCGTCATATCCATACACTGTGTTGTTAATCTTGTACGATGGCGCAGTGCGTCACTAAATGGCCTGGAATGCGCCTGGTGTCATCACTTGATCAGCAGTTGATCAGCAGTTGTGCCTGGACGGTGCTTGGATGTGCGACCACGCTGCAAAACAGGTTGCCATAGGAGGCGGCGGTGGCGTGCTACTCGGTAGTAAGGCAGAGGGGCAGCGAGCAACATATACGGTTGTACTCTACCTCTATGCTCCACCAACACGCACTGACCCGCGTGGCAAAGTGTGGACAAAGGACCCCCACAAACCGCACGTCATGGGGAGGCCCTCATTCGGTATACGTACGTGTACACTGCAGTACACGAGTACAGCACCGTACGATTATAGGCCTGACGGACCGGTGGTAGAAATGCTGTAGTTATTCGTTTGGTGGAAGGAAGGATATCTGAGCAGAGTTTGCACATTTACTGTGGCTGTTGCAGCCCAAAGAGTCGATAAAGCACCGCACTTCTCGCAGCATTTTAGATGTTGTGGAAAGTTTGGATTATTCGGTCACCACACACAATTTGGGCAAGTTCATGCCAATAATTTGGAGGAAAGAAACCCCTAAAATCGTCTCAAAACACGAGTCAGGCTGAGATGATGAGATTTGTTATTAATATTTTTTATTACACTTATTTTGCTCGTAGTAATATATATTTGCTGTGTATTGTAACTTTAAAGGGTGTGTTTTGATTTCTGAAATACGCAAAAAAATACACGTAAAAAATCATACGGAGACATAGAACTACCAAACCGCGCACACTATCACGTGCCACTGCACATGCTGAATTCTTCCATATTGCATTTGGCATAAACTTGAGCTATTTTGTTTTAATGTTCGGTGCTTGATGTGTATCACTCTCTTCTTTTTAACACGACTCCGCATTCAGCTCGTAAGAATATTTGAAACGTATGCGTGTTACATGCGTGTACCTGTATGTGTGTGTTACATGCGTTGCTGTTCGACAAGTCGCAGTTTTCAAAAGGTCACCTGAAAGTTGTATATATATTTTTTAAACAACGCTAATGTTCCTGTAAATATTAGGTACTTTGTTCCCCCAACGACATTTGCAGCTAGCTTCACAACCAGTCACGGTTTCCATGAAATCCTGGGGCGATTTAATCTCCAATTTAAAGTATAAATGTTATCTATTTTGTCGCTATTCTTTTCGGTCATGTTGAAGATGTTTGTTTTGCAACAGAGATGTTGAGTTCAGAATTCAAATGTGCTAAATTTTCACGTTTTGGCTTTGGACCATGACATGGCATACAATTGACCTACTCTTCTTAACAATAACACTGACTCGAAACACCCACTCTGTGGTAAACGATGCATTTCATAGATTTAACATACAACATTCACAACATTACTTAATATCTAATAGTTATTAAGCTTTTAATGCAGTTTTTTTAGCAATTGTTTTTTTTTAATCCAAATTGAAACCGATGGAATATATAAATAGTGCACATATCATTTACGTGACATTATTCTATATTCAGGTGTTTTGTTTTCTTTCCAACGATTTACGTGAATAGACGTTGTTTATTATTGTTATTATTAAATTCTCTATAAGACTATAATCTGGGCTTTGATGACACGTAGACATGCGTTAATAATAATGCATTGTAATACGGATTAACACTAGTATTGTCATAGTTACATTTTCCAAGTCATTACTGAATTGAGTATAACTTATATATTTCCTATTACGACATTTATATCACAACCTTTAAAAAAGTGGTTCTTGTTTCTGAGATTGAAGCAAAATTATACGTAGGGCAAACAATAATTTTCTTATTTTCGTTGGTTATAAAACCAATAAAATAGTAATAGACTTCTTCAATGCTATCATCAATAATCATCCTCGTCGTCATCGTCACCATTAATAGGGATACAACAAATCAATGACTGTTATTTAAGTTATCGTTTGCTACGGTACTTTCATTTTTCACATGCAAATATGAAACTATGTATCTTTTAAAAATGTTTTTGTTTTGAACTGCTTTAGGTGAAGTCTCCTAAGAATGCAGCAGTGGTTTTCAAACTTTACAATGTGGTCAAAGAGATTGGATTCAACAACACACAAAGGTTGCACTCGCAAACAACAGGGATTGCACAACTCCCATCATGGCTTGCATGCATGTTATGTCAACACCACATTCATTGCATGTACAATGCTCTCAGCCTTGTCGAAGCCACCAGCTCAGAAGAACTTAACTTGTGGCCGTAATATTGTTTTTAGGCCACCAAATCGAAACATGGAAAATGTGGCCATCCCAGCAGGCTGCAGTGAAACAGATACAACTATAGGTCTGTTTTTTCATCATTCGGACTCAGTATAGCATATTCTTGAATCTTCACTGCTGCGTTATGCATCTTGGAGCCCATATACAGTGAGGGAAAAAAGTATTTGATCCCCTGCTGATTTTGTACGTTTGCCCACTGACAAAGAAATGATCAGTCTATAACTTTAATGGTAGGTTTATTTGAACAGTGAGAGACAGAATAACAACAAAATCCAGAAAAACGCATGTCAAAAATGTTATAAATTGATTTGCAATTTAATGAGAGAAATAAGTATTTGACCCCTCTGAAAAACATGACTAGTACTTGGTGGCAAAACCCTTGTTTGCAATCACAGAGGTCAGACGTTTCTTGAAGTTGGCCACCAGGTTTGCACACATCTCAGGAGGGATTTGGTCCCACTCCTCTTTGCAGATCTTCTCCAAGTCATTAAGGTTTCGAGGCTGACGTTTGGCAACTCGAACCTTCAGCTCCCTCCACAGATTTTCTATGGGATTAAGGTCTGGAGACTGGCTAGGCCACTCCAGGACCTTAATGTGCTTCTTCTTGAGTCACTCCTGTTGCCTTAGCCGTGTGTTTTGAGGCATTGTCATGCTGGAATACCCATCCACGACCCATTTTCAATGCCCTGGCTGAGGGAAGGAGGTTCTCACCCAAGATTTGACGGTACATGGCCCCGTCCATCGTCACTTTGATGTGGTGAAGTTGTCCTGTCCCCTTAGCAGAAAAACACCCCCAAAGCATAATGTTTAAACCTCCATGTTTGACGGTGGGGATGGTGTTCTTGGGGTCATAGGCAGAATTCCTCCTCCTCCAAACACGGCGAGTTGAGTTGATGCCAAAGAGCTCCATTTTGGTCTCATCTGTCCTCTGAATAATTCAGATGGTCATTGGCAAACTTCAGACGGGCATGTATATGTGCTTTCTTGAGCAGGGGGACCTTGCGGGCGCTGCAGGATTTCAGTCCTTCACGGCGTTGTGTTACCTATTGTTTTATTGGTGACTATGGTCCCAGCTGCCTTGAGATCATTGACAAGATCCTCCCGTGTCGTTCTGGGCTGATTCCTCACCGTTCTCTTGATCATTGCAACTCCACGAAGTGAGATCTTGCATGGAGCCCCAGGCCAAGGGAGATTGACAGTTCTTTTGTGTTTCTGCAATTTGCGAATAATCGCACCAACTGTTGTCACCTTCTCACCAAGCTGCTTGGCAATGGTCTTGTAGCCCATTCCAGCCTTGTGTAGGTCTACAATCTTGTCCCTGACATCCTTGGAGAGCTCTTTGGTCTTGGCCATGGTGGAGAGTTTGGTATCTGATTGATTGCTTCTGTGGACAGGTGTCTTATACAGGTAACAAGCTGAGTTTAGGAGCACTCCCTTTAAGAGTGTGCTCCTAATCTCAGCTCGTTACCTGTATAAAAGACACCTGGGAGCCAGAAATCTTTCTGATTGAGAGGGGGTCAAATACTTATTTCCCTCATTAAAATGCAAATCAATTTATAACATTTTTGACATGCGTTTTTCTGGAATTTCTTGTTATTCTGTCTCTCACTGTTCAAATAAACCTACCATTAAAATTATAGACTGATCATTGCTTTGTCAGTGGGCAAACGTACAAAATCAGCAGGGGATCAAATACTTTTTTCCCTCACTGTATGGCAAGGGCTACCTTTATACAATGTGGACCCTATTAGCATTTTCATGAAGGCAACAATAATTCAACACTCTCTGTCAATGATGAGAAAATCCATCACAACAGCAGTTGGCTTGGTGGGCCTCAAATAGTTTATTTGGTTTGAGTGTACTAAAAACAAGCTTAAATATTTCTCTACATTTAGGTACATCAATAGTGTTTATACATAGAGTGATTATTTTAAGTAAACCTTTCTCAGCATCTAAGCAAAAAAATCACAAACGGACACGACAGCGAAGTCTTAATAAATAACGGTGACATTAGTCGCGTCTCAAGCACGAGGGCAGCAGAGGTTGTCCCAACAGGGGTAGATCGATGGGGCAGATCTTGTTCCATCAGCCCCAAGCCCTCCAGTTTACTGCTTGGACATTGCTACAAAAGTACAGCATTGCTCCGGTGTTGTCAGCTCCTTGTCATCTTTTTGGTCAAGCCGCATGTGACTTGCATGTGGCTCGATAATAGAATGGGTCAGTTTTTTTTTTTTACCCCCAGAGATAATTATTGTACGATAGCTCAAAACCAACAACATAATTACATATGTACGAGCTTTTAATAACAAACAAAAAAAACTCACCATATAACCTTTAACAAACTGTTTGGGCAAGTTCTGTTAGTGAGTACCTATTAAGGCTGGCATGGCACACGAAGGTGTGGGCGGCCAGCACCAATGGCTGGTCGTCTTAAGTTTCACCGGTCCTGATATTTACATACCGCACTCCAGGTAGTCACGTAAGGCTGAGTCGACCGAGGGGAGGTCTAGGACCAGCTCAAATATTCAACGCTGTTACTGGCCATGAGTGGGAATCGATCTCGAGTCGCCGGGGTTCGTAGCAGTGTGCACACCTACCATTCTCCACATGTGCTTTAAGATGAATGTTTACTGCTGGGGAGAAAGCTCATCACTTTCAACAGAATGTGTTTCAGTATTGAAAGGGAGCCAAGGCAGAAGCAAGAGAGGAACTCGTAAATGGGAAGACACCTGGGAAGCTTGAAAGTAATTAATGGTAAAAAATATACTTGCTTTCACATTGTGCAGATTGAAAACCACTGGATTCATAGGTCCTTTCTAACCCTATCCATTCTAGGGGTTATGATTTGTCTGTTGGATAAATATAGTTGCTACAATTGTGTACCACAAATACATTTTTGTACCACAAGTGTTGTCACACCATAGGAGAGTGTATGTAACCACCACTTTGTTATGGTAAGAATTGCCTTGAATGGGTTGAGTGATGTCAGTTAATAAATGAATGAACATTTAATTGAGATGTCAAGATTACTTTACATTTTAAGACCCTAAGAGCGTGTTTGACACTATTCTGCTGCTTAACCATTTTAACTTAAAACTTTCGTGATTGCAGGAATTCATATTCATGGGTTCTTTTGGTAAAGTCACGTAGATTGATCAATAATAAAAAATAAAGTGAAAAAAATACAATGTAGACTGTAATAATGGTTATTAAGCTGGGTGAGTGTACTGGTAGTCTATAATGTAGACTGTAGCCTGGTTCTTAACCTCGGTGAGCGTACTTGCAGTCTATAATGTAGACTGCAGCCTAGTTTTTAAACTGGTGAGCGTATTGGCTGTCTATAATGTAGACTGTAGTCTGGTTATTAACCTGACTTATTCTGAATAAGTCTACATTATAGACTGCCAGTACACTCATCAAACTTAATAACCAGGCTACAGTCTACATTATAGCCTGCCAGTACACTCACTCCGATTAAGAACAAGGCTGCAGTCTACATTAGTGTTTTTATTGACTTTATTATTCTATCTACGTGACTTTACCAAAAGAAAAAAGAATATACTTAACCAATTGAATGCAACGAGACAATCTTACAGTATTTTGAAATGTGTAAATAGACTTGCTTATAAATGTGTGATAATGTTAATGACGGTAATATTGATGATAGCTGAAAATGTATTATTAGAGATAGTCAGGATTAATATTATTCAATGGGGTGATGTACACATTAATCAATTGTCTTGGGACATTGGATTTGAAGATAAATCTGAACTACTAAAACAACTAAAACTGTTACTTTACGAGGTAAGGCCCACTGAACCATGCAGTTATTTTTCAGAAACGACCTGGCCACGAACGATAGCTCCACGAAGTGGCTTATCGTGTCGGGAATGTATAGCAGCCAAACACTCTAAACCAGCGTTCTTCACTGCAAGGCCCGCGGGCTACTGGCGGCCCCGGACAAAACACAAATGTGTAAACACCCCTCAAACACTGATGTCTTATCGGCAAAAAAGTGGGCCCCCCTCTGAAAATGAGTGAAGGACACTGCCCTAAACGCATGTTTCTACATTCGGAGGGGAAAAATCCAGGCGACTAACGGGGGGAGAATGTGCAATCTTTGAACTGCCCAGAGCCATACTGCCCAGTGCCGGATTAAGCTAGTGCGGGGCCTGTAGCATATGTTATAAAGGTGCCCTAAATAAAATAAAAACACACGCAAATATATTAAAACACATTTTTTATTTGCATAGTAAAGTAATTGCATTTTTCATTTTGCTATACAGCCAGATAATACGACAAATCGATAAAACTTAAACACCCAGTCGTTCACAAAAGTCGAAGGCAGTATAGTACTATAGTAATAGAACAAGTGCAGAATCACTTAACCGGAATTGATAGCTTGAAAGCATTTAGCGCGGGGCCCTTGAAAGTGCTACACGTGTAGCTACTACACATGTAGCTTCACCACAAGGAGTACACGTGTAGCTACACCACAAGGAGCTACATGTGTGTAGCTACTTGTGCTACTAGGGTCATCCGGCACTGATGCTGCTGTGCATGATACTCACCCACCGATGGGGAAGAGGTGTCGCTATCGGTTAACACATCAAGTAGGTGTCGGACCAATGTACAATTGGTTACGTTCTCTCTCTCTCTCATCCAAACACACGCAGACAAATTCAGTAGTTGAACATCATACTCTTTGGGTCTTTCGGTAAAGTCACGCAGATCGGTTCGAAGAAATAAAGTTGAACATCGCCGTCGGGAACGTCCCTGAAAAAAAATGAACATTCTTGAATAAGTTGATCCCTCCAATTAACAATATCTTGCCGTGCCAGTGCAGGAGTTTGGCACGCGGAGCAAAAAAAATAATATTAAAACAAACTTTGTTTTAAAACGACGCTTTAATTGAATGTACCGCACTAGTAACAATGTCACAGAACTCCACGACTCGAGGAAGTGGGCCCCAAAGCTTGCCACAACGTAAAGGGGCCCGTGGTGATTTACAGCCAACGTCGTTAGTTGACCGTGGAACAATTAGACTCAAGCAGAAACATAATAACATATACAAAATAATGTTTAAATTGTTTTTTTAAATATTTGATGATAGAATATAGTATTGTCATCAGTATGACTTAAGTATACCAAGTTTGCAGTCGATACCACATTGGGAAGTGGGTTAAAATTGAGTTAGGGGATTTGAGGATACAATAACAGAGTAAGTTAAAAGAGTGTACTGTAGTAGTAGTAATAATAATAACAACGCGGGCCGCCTCAATGCACCCTGGGCGCACAGCGTTCCTGCGCGACAGCCGTCGTGCTCTGTTGTTGTTTTATTATTAGTACACGCTTCTATTTAACTCACTCTGTGTGTGTTGTTGTATCCTCAAATCTTGTAACTCAATTTCAACCGTCTTCCCAATGTCGTATCGACTGCAAACTTGGTTATAGGTATGTCATACTGATGACAATACTATATTATATCATTAAAAAAAAATATATATTTTGAAACATTCTTTTTTTTACGGCTCTTAATTGTCCAAGCGCAACTCCCATTGGCTGTAAATCACCACGGTCCCTTACGTTACGGCAAGCTTCGGGGAGCCACGCCGAGGGGCGGGGCATGTGGAAGGAGGGGAGGGGCGATGGGGGAAGGGGAGCACGTGGGGGGGGGAGCACGTGGGGGGGGGGGAAGCACGTGGGGGGGGGAAGCACGTGGGGAAGCACGTGGGGGAGCACGTGGGGGGGGGGGGGAGCACGTGGGGGGGGGGAGCACGTGGGGGGGGGGAAGCACGTGGGGGGGGAAGCACGTGGGGGGGGAAGCACGTGGGGGAGCACGTGGGGGGGGGGAGCACGTGGGGGGGGAAGCACGTGGGGGGGGAAGCACGTGGGGGAGCACGTGGGGGGGGGGAGCACGTGGGGGGGGGAGCACGTGGGGGGGGGAAGCACGTGGGGGGGGGAGCACGGGGGGGGGGGGAGCACGTGGGGGGGGTTGCACGTGGGGGGGGGAGCACGGGGGGGAGGAGCACGTGGGGGGGTAGCACGTGGGGGGGGGAGCACGTGGAGGGGGGGGAGCACGTGGAGGGGGGGGGAGCACGTGGAGGGGGGGGGGCGCACGTGGGGGGGGAAGCACGTGGGGGGGGCACGTGGGGGGGGGGGAAGCACGTGGGGGGGGGGGAAGCACGTGGGGGGGGGGCAACTCGGAGTTGGCCGGGGGGGGGGGGGACGCTCCCCTACGTTGTGACAAGCTGCGGGCCCACTTCCTGGAGTCATGGAGTTCTGACATTATTACTCGTACGGTACATTTCATTAAAGCGTGGGTTTTTTTTAAAGAAAAGTATTTTTAAATTTGTTTTTATTGTCGGAATAATTGTGACTCGGGCGAAAGCGAGCGCGGGCACTCCTGCGCCGCGACCACGACGAGGGAGAAGAGAGTTGCGCCGGCGACGAGCTTGATTAGCAAGTGCATTTTCAGGCCGATCGTTTCCAAGCAACAACCCCCATTTGCTCGGTGCCGAAGATCGTGTGTTTGTCCTAATGAATGGCTTTAATAATAATAAAAAAAAATCATGCACAAACGCCGCTCGCGTTCAGGTGCGCGTGGAGATGGTGCGTCTGGTCGCATGACTCACCAGTTTCTGTTAATCATCTAAACCAATTAAATGATTGATTTTTTTTATCTAAAGCTTTCGTGACTGCAGTAATTCATATTCTTAGCTCTTTCGGTAAAGTCACGTTGAAGGGAAACAATAAAATAATAAAATATATATAAAACAATAAAATATCTCACGACGTTTCGACCATAACACAAACGGTCGTCATCAGGTGTGAAAACCAACGGCAAGAACATTTGAAAGAAGTGGCGGTTTGTAGTTATTTATTTTTAAACGTTAGCGCCACGGAGAGCGATTTGACAGTTTGTTTATAAAGAAGAGTCCATCTATGTTCGTAAAAGAGGAGGGGGGAGACGAAAAAATTTATATATGCTGTCTGAATGCCACCGTAAGCTTGAACAATCAATACCTGAAATGGTTTATCAAATCCTTCCAATGATTGCTAAGCCAGAATCCATCTTCTCGGTTGAAATTGTCTCTGTGCTTGTATATGTGGATAGCCTCATGAACGAATCTCTCATGGTAGCCAGATGGCTTACAAAGAACCTCTGTATTGGAGAAGTCAATGTCATGTGAGCCTACTGAATTATAACAGTGATCTGCCACGGCCGAGGTGTTGGTCCTACCGTGTTCAAGGTCTGCTTTGTGTTCACGAATGCGTTCCGAGACATGGCGTTTGGTTTCTCCAATGTAACTACTACCACAGAGGCAACTTAGTTTGTAGACACCAGGGTACTGTATGTCCAGAATCACATCTTTTACAGACGGAACCAGATCACGGATTTTATGTAATGTGTTGCTCTAGACCAATTCTTCGACCACATCAATTCCATACACCCAGCCATCAGATTTACCATGGAAGTCGAAAAAGATGGCAAGCTACCTTTTTTGGATGTCCTAATAAAAAAGAGACCTGATGGTTTAATGAGCCACTCTGTCTACAGGAAAGCTACCCATACTGATGCTTATCTGAAACCGGATTCCCACCACCATCCATCACAGAAGAATTCTCTCATCAAGACTGTACCATAGAGCCCAATGCATATCCGACCAGGAACACATAGGCAGTGAACTCAAGCACGTACACCAAGCTCTTAGGGCTAATGGTTACTCCGACTATACAATCCACAAAGCTATCACTCAAACCATGAAGATGGACCCTCTTGAGGAGCCTTTCAAAACCATCACTTTACCCTACATTGCGGGGATCACAAAAAAGATCTCCAAAATCTTGAATAAACACAAGATCCAGGTCCGTTTCAACACATTACATAAAATCCGTGATCTGGTTCCGTCTGTAAAAGATGTGATTCCGGACATACAGTACCCTAGTGTCTACAAACTAAGTTGCCTCTGTGGTAGTAGCTACATTGGAGAAACCAAACGCCATGTCTCGGACCGCATTCGTGAACACAAAGCAGACCTTAAACACTGTAGGACCAACACCTCGGCCGTGGCAGATCACTGCTATAATTCAGTAGGCTCACATGACATTGACTTCTCCAAGACAGAGGTTATTTTTAAGCCATCTGGCTACCATGAGAGATTCGTTCATGAGGCTATCCACATATACAAGCACAGAGACAATTTAAACCGAGAAGATGGATTCTGGCTTAGCAATCATTGGAAGGATTTGATAAACCATTTCAGGTCTTAATTGATTGTTCAAGCTTACGGTGGCTTTCAGACAGCACACATTAATTTTTTCGTCTCCCCCCTCCTCTTTTACGAACATAGATGGACTCTTCCTTATAGACAAACTGCCAAATCGCTTTCCGCGGTGCTAACGTTTTAAAAATAAATAAATAAGGACACCGTTAATAAATAACTACAAGCCGCCACTTCTTTCAAATGTTTTTTGCCGATGGTTTTTTTTCACCTGATGATGACCGTTTGTGTTATGGTCGAAACGTCGTGAGATATTTTATTGTTTTTTATATTTTTTTTTGTTTCCCTTCAACGTGACTTTACCGAAAGAGCTAAGAATATAAATAATTATTAATAATGTATACTTTCTTGCGTGTATGTTTTTAACAACGTGCCTCGCCTTTAAACAATGAATTAGAAAAGCTTGAGCGAGAAGTGCAGTGCTACATCGCATCGCAACTCAATTGAATCCCGCTGTGCTTACGATGATATATAGTTTATGTATCTAACCTATAAATACTTGCCGCTGTGCTTACGATGATGTATAGTTTATGTATCTAACCTATAAACACTGACTGGCTTTTTTTTCCAGTCACAATTTTTCTTCAGCTCAGGGAAGAACCCGTCTGTCAAAAACATCCCCTCGTGTTTAAAAATCTCATTTTCAAACTCAACCTTTTAAAACATTTGTTGTTGTTGTTGTTTGTTGTTGTTTGAAACAACAACAACCTACACTACACGAGAGAGCAATTGTACAATGTTCACGGATGTTCTTAGTGTTTTCACACAACCCCCTTGGCTAACAAGGAGTTAAGAGGCCTTCATCCAGCGGTGGATTGTAACAGAGTTGTAAATTCAATCCGCTTGCACTGACCAGGTTTGTTTAATCTTCATCATGGGAAATAAATTGAGGTTGTCAATATAAATTAAGACTTCTTGTGACCAGCCTTTGTAAAACGCTCCCCGAATTTAATTTCATAATTCAGCCGCTCATCCCGGCACGCAATCGCACAATGGGACAGTGTGCATGGTTGACTGCCTGATTCACCCAGATTCTCATTCACAATGGGGTGCTGGCTACACATGCCGATAACAATCATCGGGGACACCAATCTGGCATTCCACAAAAAATATAGAACAAACCCGTGCGTGTGCATAAGTCACAGATATTAATAACATCATCGCCGCCCACATTACACGAGGGAGGGGTGGATGAGGTCAAACCTACCCCTCATCTGAGTGGGGGGATTTGAGAAGAGGTGGAAGGCGATTGGCCGGGAGAGGTGAAAGGGAAAGGCAGAAAGGGGTTATGAGAAAAGCACGGCATTTGCCAAGCAACTCTCCTTACGTGTGTGCTGCTCTGTTCAATAAACACCCAAAAATAACAACCACGCGTCTGGAATTTCTCTACACTAGTAAAATAATTGGCCACGGGTAGGATTTTTTTGTTAATTCGTCCTCAATTAGCAAGTCGTGATGACTTTTAAATCCAGACTCGGCTTTCACAGGACACTCCACGGATTTCCCACATACCATGTACAAATCACAGTTAATTGAGATAATTGGAGGTACATTATTTTCCTCCAAATTGAACATTTGCAAGCTTATGGTGAGTTTTACATAACGAACATACATTACAGGTACCATTGATAACTGTGAAATATAAAAGGAATATTGCATGAAAACATTCTTAAAGGACAAATATTTAAATGTATTATTATCAGCAGTAATGTATCCCTCTTTAACTGGCACTGACCAGCGTAGTGATGTATGACAACAAAAACAACCCCACGACCAGCACGACACGGGGAGGCTCTCATCCATTGGTGGATTTAAAATGGCTGGGAACGTTATTTCTTTATTTCATCCACATAGACCAAGGATCAGCAAACAAAACAACAAGAAGAGCCATTTTTTTCGAATTCGGTAAAAAAAAAACCTCAATGTTTCAAGGGCCGCAATGCAAGTGGTGAATACGAGAGACGGTGGTCTCCTTAATAAATAACTTAACGAAAGCGGCCCTTAAAGAGACCCATGCGATTCCGGAGCTGCAGGTGACCACGTGCAAATGAAAATAATTGATCGCCACCGTGGTCTGTCACATTTGTAGGATCGTAGCGATGTCTGTCACTCGCCAAGTCGAGGGCCTTGCCCTAGGCGGTGCGTTACCCAGGCTGACCTTGGCAATCACGCTTAAGCCGAGGCTAAACTTGTACATCAGCTCAGAGGATTTTAACGGTATGTCCTGTCTCGCTTGATCCTCCAGAACACCCACTCGCTGTCCCTGTCTAGCCGTCACGCATGTGGGGGTCACTGGAACAGCCTTATATAAGATTATCCCATAGAAGCTAAATAAGTTACGGCGTTCGCTGGAGTGGATTGCTGCTGCTGCTGCAGATATCGTTTCATTCTGCAGAAAAAAATAAAAGTTAGGCATCTGAAGACAACAGCATCATGACAGTCAACAACAATGCACTTTATTTACCTGCTTAATACCTTTTCATTTCTCATGAAAGCCTGGCTGAGTCTCGAGAATAAAATTCAAGAGGGTCCTCCATTGGGATGTTTGGCCAATTCCATCAATGGGTATTTATCTGCATCTTGAAAGAAATCAAGGTTACCCGGAGAAAGTCCAAATAAAGGATACGGATGGGGATAACACAGCTCTGCACAGATAGAGTCAATAAATCACTGTTGCACTACAATGTTCCGGCCGACTCAGAGCCCAAGCCTATACCACCTGAAAACCAAAACCAAGCTCAACATTGCTTTGCTAACAAGATCTTGTGCACGCAGAGCAATTACAGTGCGGTACTGTACATTGTTTTACTTCTAAAAAAACACCTCTCAGGGTGCCTAACATGATGCACACCCTTCAAACTTTGTTCACACGGCACTCAACTGCCTATCATGTAAATGCACCCGGGCGCTGCATTCACCCACCACGGAGCGTGCACACTTTCATCTTGTGAGGATTCAACAGCGTAATGGTTGAGGCCCGACTCAAAAAGACTAGGCACGGCTGAAGTTTGCAATGGAAGATGGCTCCACAATGTTGAAGCACATTTTGGACAAGGTCGCTGTCACCCAGCTTGGTATGACTGCCAGGAGCTGGAGAGTTTGTTGATCGCGGTGCCGATATGGTTTGTGTGTGCGGCGAGTTCAGTCAGCTTGAGTGAAGGCACACGCACACAGCCCTGTTATAGTCCATCGCAGTAGGTCGGCAGATCGGTGTTGCGTAGTGTGGCTACTCCCAACCTCTTTGAAGATGTCTGGCCAGCGTAGAAGAGGAAGGCCAAAATAATCTCTTCGAGGGGCTGTCTAGCGCTACCTCTAGTGGAGGTCTTTCCTCGAGCAGGGGCGTGAGCAGGCAACGGCAGGGCTGCACCTTTGGCTTTCAGAACGTGTTGATTCATGTTATACAACTGAACAAGAACATCACACGTACTGTTACTATTTTGGCCAGAGATACACCCATCACGACGGAGTACAGCGACCCCCAACCGATGCTTTTTCAGGTGGCGTTGGAGAATTTACGACGGCTTCGGCTGTTGGAACAATGGTTTAGAATTAAATTCCTGGAAAGCAATCTGCTCTAAATTATATCAACTGCAGAACCAACAAGCCTCCGCCCCCCCCCCCCCCCGTAATAAAAAAAACAGATTGCTCTTCACAAACCCCAGCACAAAAAAACTCTGCATAACATCTCCAGTAACTGTGATGATTGCTTTAGTCACATTCATTCCCCAAAACAAAATAGGTTTTGCCTTTTATAATCGCAAAAGCCGACGACACAATGCAGCCAACAACCAAAAAAATATCTTTTCATTCAACAGGCTCGGTATAATCAAGCACAACCAGTCCCCCGATTAAGGACATGCTGCCCAGAACCAGAGCCAGCTCAGCCTTCGCCAGACTCTGCCGGACATCCACACAGAGCCAACAACGCCAGCAGTGACCTTTGAACTAGTCCTGCCCCCCCACCCACCCCACTCACCAAATCCTATATACCAAGTATGGTGAAGCATGGTCAAACAACTCCCTATAACCATGACTGACACAGCATTGGGAGGTCTTCATCCAGCAGTGGATTGGCAACGATTGTAATTCAATGTGTTTTCACTCGTATAATCATTCATAATGTACAGCCTGTTTTCAATCCACTGGTGGATGAAGGCCTGCCCAGTGTCTTTCGGTCATGGTGGGTTTGTATTTTACACATTTAACCGAAAAGGTGATTGAGAGATGGGGTGGTGATGGGATTTTTGGTGAAGTAGGGGTTGGAGGGGAGTGGCAGGAGTAAGAGAACCACGGCTGGCGTGAGGTGGCTGTAGGAGTGGGCCCTGCACCACCAAATGATCCTTATGGCGGTACCCCGGGGTACCAAATAACACGAAATGGCCGAGGCAATTAAATATTTTATTTCTGGGACACTTTTTTTTCCAGGGGTGGACTTCACTCCGCGACTGAGGTACCAATCAATCCGAAATCAGTGCCACTCTGCGATGTCGAAACGCAGCGAGGACGATTGTGCTGAAACCCTGAACGCTCTGGGTACGCACCGTGGTGGTGCATCGTGAGTACAGCTCGTCGAGATGAGTCGATTGCCGCATCGCCGACCATCAACAGACTAAAAGTGACTGCATCACGGACATCATGCGAGCGCTGGGGTACTATGGTACCCCTGGGGCACCGCCATGAGGTTCAAATGTCCCTTGAGCGAGTTCACTCTCCTCTGTAACAGACTTTTTGGGGCAAGTGCTGTTAGCGAGCACCTATGAAGGCCGGCACGGCACACATGGGGATGAGTGGCCAGCACCACGCCCGGCCACCTTTGTCTCCCTAGCGGAGACATTAACACATCGCACCAGGTACTCATATTAGGCTGAGTCGACCTAGGGGAGGCCCATGACCGGTTCAGATAATCGTCACTGGTGTTGGCCGTGAGCGGGAATTGAACTCAGGTCGCTGGGTTCGTTGCGCAGCGCAGCGTTAACCGACACACCTCCGCTCCCCACACAGACACAACTCAGCTCTACTGCCTCCCCCCATCCCAGAGGAGCTGGAGTCAAACCTGGGTATGACTGGTTCAGATATCACTCGCCACCGATATTAGCCATGACCAAGAATCAAAGTTAGGTCTCCTGGGTTTATCAGCCAAGTGTGCGTGTTTCTACCTATGTTGAACTTCTTTGCACCATATGTCTCCAACCGTGCTAATCACTATGCCGTCGTTTTTCCCCTTATTGATGGCATAGGTGGTGGTGTGGTGGTTAGCACAGTGCACTCGAAAGCTGGCGACCTGATTTCAGTTCCCAGCCACGGATAACATCAGTTTCGAGTGATATCTGAACTGGTCCTGAGGCCCCCCCCCCCCCCCAACTTTATCAACCCACCCTGCCCAGCGTGGTGAAGTTAAACACGACCCCTTGACCAACCTGGGGAGGATTTCATCCAGCAGGAGGCTGACGACACTACAGACATATATACATATTTTACGCGTCATTATTCAGAGCCGCGTGTATGCGAACAGTAGTTTTTACGGGTTGGGCTGCGTCTTGAATGTTTTTTTTGCTATTAATTTTTTGCTACGCACTCTCGCCATGCACATTAGTCAAATGCGAACATCAGGCAAGATGACCTCATTTCGATTTAAAGCTTTCGTGACTGCAAGGATTCATCTTCTTTGGTTCTTTCGGTAAAGTCACGTAGAATGAGAATAAAATAATTATTATTGTTATTAATAAGAAGAAGATGACCTCATTTAACATTCCTGAAGATAACCGCGTACAGTTAATACGGCACAACATTTTCGATAAGAATTGCAGTCCAACCCAGAAAAAAGCACATTTGTAAAACAACAAAAAATATCACCTGTACTGTACATACGCTGTTGAAATACATTCATTTAAATGTTTGTAATAAAAGTAATGACCATGCCTCTATGTCACTCTCCCTCCACAACACTACACAGTTCCTATTTTCATATTTGCCACTCAACGCAGACTCTTGCAAGATGCATTACCTATCTGAGATGACCACTGCCAGGACTGGTTAGAGAAGACTAGGCCAGTGCTGGTGGCATGAAACATGCAACTCAGGTGAACTGACTTCGATTGCAACTGCTATAGTTGGTGGATCACGCTAGCTTGTGAAAATCCGAAGGCCGTTAGGATTGTGAGGTGGCCGTAAGCTAGCAGTGCAGAAAGTGGATAATTTCCGATCGCATTGTCTCGCGAAAATTAGGAGGAATCAGCAGCTATAATCAGCAAACTTCCGTGCACCATAGTTTTTAACGACCATCCCAAAAAAAATGCTAAAGTTCATAGAAACCCGGAGGATTGCCACGAACCTTTGGGGGGGGGGGATGGTTGGGAAAAGGCACCGCAAATTTTTGGAATTAAATATTGACTTAAAGCTTTCGTGACTGCAGGAATTCATATTCTTCGGGTCTTTCGGTAAAGTCACGTGCATAGAACAATACAATAATAAAAATGAAAATAAAATAATAAAATTTTCACTTTATTTTTATTTTGAAAATGAAAAAAAAAAATCACTTTATTTTAATTATTTTATTGTTCTATCTACGTGACTTTACCGAAAGACCCAAAGAATATTCTTCTATATTGTTATTACATGTTGCATTTTCGAAACACTTAATATTGGTCGGTCTCTAAATAGTGATATTCAAAGAGAGAACGGATTGAAATCTCATACATTGTTGTGTTTCCAAAATGTCATTACTGTGCCGTGACGCGTGGGATCTGTGACCCCTTTAACGAGGGCGAGGGCTACAAAGTGTTTACCGGGGCTGAGTGCTGTTTGACTTTGGTGATGCCTTTACACAACGCCTCCAACCGACCTGGCTCGCCGCCACGACGTGCGGGCAAATGCCCTCTGAGCACACCGATCATAGTCACTGGTCGAAAGAGATTTAGAGAGTCTGGAGGCGCCTCAAATGTCTTGGTAAAATATTACAAGCGACGCAGGCCCTTGAAATGTCACGTAGAGTAATGCAAACATCAAACAGCGATGGTGTTTTCGTGCGTGCATGTAGGTGTACAGCACACATTTTCAATCCTTTGCTGGGTGAGGGCCCTCCCTACTACGCTGTGTAGGCCGTGAGGGATATATGAGCATACTTCACCACACTGGTCAATGCAGGTTGTTGGGGGGGGGGGGGGGCAGAGCAGCAATGGATGTTTCTGCAACTCCCCTTCACTGCCCGCACTAACGACTACACCTGTCTTTAGCACGTGCTGCTCACCAATCTTTGCATGTATGTTGAACTTTCTTTCGCACCGTATGTAGCCAACCGTGCTAATCTAAGCACTTTCCAGGGTGAACCCTGATTTTAGCTTTTCATATCTGATGAGCTCGGACGTATTCCAGGCGCATGTAGTCTTCGGTTAAACACTGATGGTCAATGTTCGGAAATGACATTGTCAATGCAAGCCCAGCAGCTGATACCTGGAGACGCTTTGTTACGTGCCGAAGGGAGGATAGCGTGAACGCAATTTGTTTCAAACCACGGTAAATATTCTCTTCAAGGAGATGAGTGCAAAATTTAAATGCATTTTAGATGGTAATAATAATTGTATTCACTATATTCTATGGTTCTTTCGTGATATTTTAATGCATTTTTTTATTGACTTTCTTTTCATATTTTATATAAAAAATATAATAAAAATTAAACAAAAATATCACCGGGAAGATGGCGGCTAGGGGAGGCCTTCACCCAGCAATGGATTGACCATGGCTGATAATGGCAATCAGAATCTGAATATTTATTTCAGAATCAGAATATGTATTTATACTGGATGAATCCAATGAGCTATAAAGTTATTTTTCACATATGTCCAGTAGATGACTGTCATGAGTGTAACCCCACATTTTCCACGCTTTTTCTTTTCACCGATCAGCGGATGTGTATTACGCACATGAATATGAAAAGTGTAACATATTACAAACACTTCTATGTAATTGACTCAAGTAAAAAATAAATAAATATCGTCCCCTCTTCCTAGACTGGAACATTCTCATGTCAATACAACAAAGCAGTCCATTAAGAAGTGTTAATTTGCTGAATTATTCAACAATTGTGATGCTCAAGAGCATGAAAGAGGTATTACTTAAAGTTATTTAACTCCGTGCAATCTAAGGCAAACATTTCACAAACCGTCAAACATTATCTATTACATTTTTATTGCGTTTTAATGTTTTTCTTTTCTTCTGGCGGTCATTGTGACTCGAATAAGGCAATGCGCAATAATTGGTCGTGTCTGTAGCAGTTGCAATCTCGCAAACAGCAACAAGATTAAGACGCAACATGCACGTGCTTGTGTTTTGTGGTTATTAAACGCGTGTTGAATGTGCAGTTCGTCATTCTACAACGAGAGAACGCTGTGGCACACATGATATCTATATACACACATAGTAATAAAAACTCAACACATTCATTAATAACACCGTGGCCTTAAATGTATAAACATATGATAGGCGACGTTTCGGGCAATGCCCCTTCTTCACAACAAATAAATGGAGAGATGGAGTGAATAATAGTTGGAGACTGCTCTTGCACACCAACGGGGGCTGACGAGAATGAATATACTCGTTAATGCAATCTCGTACGTACAAATCGGTGGCATTGATGCAGATTCAATTCTCGACTTAAAGCTTTCGTGACTGCAGGAATTCATATTGTTGGGGTCTTTCGGTAAAGTCACGTAGATGACGACCGCTTGTGTTGCGATCGAAACGTCGTAGTTTTTTTGTTATTTTCTTTGAAACGATCTCCGTGACTTTACCGAAAGACCCAAAGAATATGCAGATTCGACTGTTGTAGTTCTGCACTGAGCATACCTGCGCGCACACGAATACAATTGTCACATGCGTGGACTTTCCATGTTTGCCAACAACGCCACGTCAAGGCTGTCCCCTATTAAAAACATTACGTGCATATGTCTCCAAGTCATCTGAAGTCACCGTTCCGCGGGTCACTTACAACTCGCCATATCTATGATTGAGAGAGCTTCACAGCTAGTCGGATTCCCCGAGTCTCAATCTAGATTTGAAGTATGGGATCCCCGAGTCTCGTTAAATAATCTCATTCCGATATGTCAACGGTGGCTGTGGTTTGCCTTTGAGATCGGACACCAATGAACGCCGTCAATCGGTAAACAATTCCGATGTGGTGATGTGGCAATTTCAATATTGGCGAAACTACACATGCCCCTTCAGTCAAATTTTTTGCTGGTAAAATTCTAAAGCAATGTCACTCGATTCGGAAAAAAAAGACAAAACCGTTCCATTTAATTCGAGTGTAAGAATCATGCGGCGGGCTACGGCTATCCACTGCTCTCTAGTGGTCAAAGCAAACGACGTCAGAAAAGAGATTATAAGGAAGCCTCGCTCGTGCATGGCCAGTCGTGTTGCACAGCGGTAGGATGAGCAAGGCGGTACATGTGTCGTAAGATGGGGGGGGGGGGGGGGGTATTGTAGGCCAATGTAGAAATATCACAAATCCACTTTTGAATTGCTTGTGTTGATATGTGTCGTCGATCTCACTTTGTTGTGATCGGGTGCCAAGATTCGCTCGCTTTACTTCTTGCACAGACTGGGAAAGATCCAGTCCCCAAGCCCTGGCCGCACAGAGCTGGTCGACGTCTCTCAGCCACCAGAAGGATTTGCTTCCGTTGGGCAAAACGGGATTGGTGCATTGTGCCAACGTGCATTGTACGTGCCTCGTCGGATCGTGCTGATTAAGTAAAACCAATGGGTCCAGGTTGTGAGGATATTTAAATGAGGCTCGGCCTTGAGCAAACTTTTTTTTATATGGTATTCTATTCTTGCGTATGAAGGCGATATGTTCAGGAATTTTAAAGGTCTGCGAGCCGCGAGAGGGCTTCAAGGAGAGAGTTCGTGTAGTCCTGATATTCCTCCTCCACTCAAGGAGTGTGGACTCCAGTTGATCACTTTAATGATCCATTGTTCGGGCTGCATGGCCACAGTTGAGCTCTGGCTTGCCGTTTAATTTTCCATTCGTGAAGGAGATGTTGGGCATCGGCTTGTTGCCGGTTCTTCCAATGTCTTCGAGGAATGGTCAAAGCCACGACGTGCGATGTTTGGGTCTTGAACGACGGGCTGTTTATTTGCGGACGTCCGCTTTGTTCCACTCTGTTCGCCAGCGTTCTTCCGCATCTGGATGAGACTCGAGTCATTGGTACAGATGTAAAGCCATTGATGCAGATGGCTGATGCATTAAAGCACTACCTTGCCGCTCAAATGAGAAATAAGGCAACGCTCACTGCGTTGGTAGCCTTGAGCCATTGTATTTGTCGCTGGTGTTGGTCATGAATAGAAATTTAACTCGTGTTGCCGGGTTCTCAGCGCAGCACGCTAACGCACCTCCAATTCTCTTTGGTTCTATTCGGTAAAGTCACGTAGGTAAACAAATAAAACAACAAAACTCACGACGTTTCGGCCACAACACAAGCGGCCTTCATCAGGTGAAGGGACCAGACTGTCTCGAGGACAGCGCTGGAGTGAACACAGCCACGCTCAGACCGCGACCTTTAAGCTGTGTGCGAGGAAACAAGGTGCCTTGACAAAGGAATTAGCATAAAAATTAGCATTTGATTGGCCGACTTAGCATAGAGGTGGTGTACGTGCGGGTGAACATGCCGGTTGGCGAGGGGGGGAGGGGGAGTTTACCTATTGATGGTGTGAAAAGGGAATTTTTAAGAGCTGAGAAAGTTTGGGGTACCACTACTTGAAAAATATACTGTACCATTGAAAATTAGTTTAATGTTTGGTTCGATTTAGAACATCTTTCCAATGGTTGCTTAATTTGAAACCATCTTCTCGTTGAAATTGTGTCTGTGTTTGTAGATCTGAATTGCCTCGTGAACAAATCTCTGATAAAAACCCGTGGGTTTGCAAAGAACCTTGGTGTCGGAGAAAATTATATCGTGATCACCCACAGCGTTGTAACAGTGATTAGCTACGGCACCTCCAATTAGCACGGTTGGGCTATGTACGGTGCGAAATAAGTTCAACATACAGCGCCACCGCTCCCCACAATATATATAAGCTAGTGAGATACAGTACTGTATATAAGTATATATTAAATTTCGATTTAAAGCTTTCGTGACTGCAATGATTCATCTTCTTTGGTTCTTTCGGTAAAGTCACGTAGAATGAGAATAAAATAATAAATTGATAACATAAAATAACACAATAATATTCTCACGACGTTTCGGCCACAACACAAGCGGCCTTCATCAGGTGAAGGGGCGAGACTGTCTGGTAGGACAGCGCTGGAGTGAGAGAGCCACGTTCAGATCACGGCTTTTAAGCTGTGTGAGAGGAACAATGAGCCTTGACAAAGGAATTAGCATATAATTTAGCATTGAAATGGCTGAATGATTAGCTTGTGACTGGTCACAGAAATAGCTATGTTAAAAGTTAAAGCATACACATCCGCAGAGGCACCCATTGTTAATTAATTGTATTTTTATGATGACCTTCAGACCGCAGCTCTTTCACCAGCATTGCCTCTTAATACCTCTCACACCACGGTTAATGGTATAGTTTTACAACATGGAGTATACTAGGGCCTCGCAGCTGTCTCTCTCCCCCTCCTCTGTTCCGACCATGGACGAACTCGTCCGTCTGAACGGGGCCCGTGCTATCCGTGGTGCTGAAATTTGAGGGTAAGAATCCACCCATTTTTTCGCCATATAGCATTGTGATATATAACGACTTATTGTTGGTAGCTTAGCTGATTGGAGAATATAGAGTTATATTTTAGTTTTTATTGGTTCACTATATAGTACTGTGAATAGCTCAGATGTGTAGTCATTTCTGTGACCAGTCACTAGCAAATCACTCAGTTATTTCAATGCTAAATTCGCCTAGTTATTTCAATGCCAAATTCTCCTGTTTGATTTGTACTAAGTGCCTCGGTGAATGTGTATGCTCTGACTTCAACGTAGCTATTTCTGTAGCAGTTGCAAGTGAATCACTCAGCTATTTCAATGCTAAATTCTATGCTAATTCCATTGTCAAGGGGTGCCTCTGCGATGTGTATGCCTTAACTTAGCTATTTCAATGCTAAATTCTATGCTAATTCCTTTTAACAATGGGTGCCTCTGCGGATGTGTATGCTTTAACTTTTAACATAGCTATTTCTGTGACCAGTCACAAGCTAATCATTCAGCCATTTCAATGCTAAATTATATGCTAATTCCTTTGTCAAGGGTCTTTGTTCCTCTCACACAGCTTAAAAGCCGTGATCTGAACGTGGCTCTCTCACTCCAGCGCTGTCCTACCAGACAGTCTCGCCCCTTCACCTGATGAAGGCCGCTTGTGTTGTGGCCGAAACGTCGTGAGAATATTATTGTGTTATTTTATGTTATCAATTTATTATTTTATTCTCATTCTACGTGACTTTACCGAAAGAACCAAAGAAGAAGTATATATTAGTACATATATATGGCACACTGCTCTGGCCGTGATATTCAGTGTGAGATCCGATTGAACGGGCTGCCAGTTGGAAAGGGTGAGGGTGTCTGCTACCATGCTGGCAAGCTGCACTGCTTGCCAGCATGGTGGTAAGGGGATACCTTGTCTGTCCAATGAATTCTGATTGGCAAGTCCTCCACACAATACATTGGGTTTGACGCTGTTGCCATGAGAGTATCCGCAGCGCATGATACTTTGGAGCTGCGAGGTTAGCAGTGTTAGGAGGTCATCGTCACTATTAGCCATCGCGTGTTCTGCTCTTGCGTATGATGGCGATATTGTTCCGGAGATAAATGCCAATGACGAGGTCAGCTAGCCACGGCAGGGGCTGCAGGAGGGAGAGTTTGTGTAGTTGTGCTGTTCCTCCTCCATCGCACCTCCGACTAGCACGGTCGGCTACATACGCTGGGGAAATGTTCAACATAATACGTTGAAGGAGCAAACAAACGTCAGTGACTTACTAGACGGTCTATAGTTTGGGTCGCATGGTCACTCACGTGCTGTGGGCTGCCTTCAATGTTTGCACTTATGGGAGATGTGCGCATCGGCCTGTGAGGCGCTTATTTCTGGACGACTGCGCTTGTTCAACTCTGTCCGCCCGCGTTTTTCTGGATCTGGGCTAGACTCCGGAATGGTTACAGTGGCAGCAGCGCCATCTCAGAAGGGAGATGGGCACGAGTCGGTGGCGGGGGACATTGCTGAGGTCTCTTAGTTTCATGGGTAGCACGGTCGTCGTGACCAAGAAGACATGCTAACTCGTTTCCCGTTTGCACCTCCTCTGCCAATATTTGGTGGCAGAATATTCTCCCGAACAGGGGAGCCAGGCGATTGGCATCTGTTTCAGTGTTCTGGCTATTGCACGCAACTGCTGCTGGCTGCATTTACACCCCGTAGGAAAGAAGGGCCTCCCCATGCCTTGCCCCCCCCCCCCAAGCGCCGTGGCGACTTCCGATAGGTCGGTGCCGCACCGGTGACAGCACTCGCAGTGGTCATCTTCCAACTCTGACCTCTATCGCGAGCTGCAGACCCTTCTTCACCTCCGGGGGCGTCTGCCCCCCGCCCCGCCCCCCATCTATAATCAATTATATTTGATGGTGTCAAGCCACGTTCTCATTGTTGGGTGTCCTGTACGTGAGCCGATCTTATCAATTACATCCGTTTTGCATTTCACTCCGACTCTGCATGTTCAATCTTAAAATATGAGTTGCTAGGGGAATCCTACGTAGTATAATGTTAATTAAAAAAAAAATGACATGATGAATGTGGCTTAACGGTTTGGGCAAAAGCAACGTTATTTTCCAACATGAATTTCGGTCATGAATTCGGTTCGGGCAACTGGATCTTATTCGCTAATTGTTGGCATAGGATGACCTTGAATAATGTACGGGGCTAAAATATTTATCCGAGTTGGGTAGACACAAACAGAAATGCCTATAATTGTAAAAGGCTAGAACAATGAATGCGTACCCATTGATTGATATTGTGGTTACAGTATTAATGACACTCCATATGGCAATAACTGTCATCTATTTGCGCAAATCGTGCCCTCATTGCATTTCATAGCAACTCAAAGCAGGTGTAAATATTAAGAAATAGCATGCATCGTCATTATAAATATACTTTTTTTAATTCAATAGATCGTAGAATAATTTAACCAAAATTCATTCCGAACAAAAGTGACATCCCGTATTTTAGTTGGTTTGTGGTAAACGTGGCTTCCAAACTGCATTCCTTTCGTTACGTTTTTTGTTTAGAATGCATATCTTCTGTAGCTGTTTGACCACGGCACAGGTAAAATAACAGGATGTCTAAAATAGAATGCCTGTGCGAGAATCACACTCGTAAACGTGAAGGTATTAAATATTGGACACGTTCGTACACAACAAACTAATGCGTTGTTCAAAAACGAACACAACAACTCAACATTTACCACGAACCACTCGCACCAACAATTATTTCAAAGCCCCATGTTGCCCAAAGTCAATATTGCTTAGCTAGTGCCATCGTTACAATCATATTCATCTCTCCCATCGGAATTGCCAGTGTCTAAAAATTTTAAGCAAATTATTTAATTACAGCATTTAAATAAAGTTATGAAAAGCACTCTCTTCAATGAAGCCTACATAAACACATGTTGTTATGATCACTCATTCCAATTTGCGAGGCACTAAATACACGAATAACAAGAGTAAAATATATTGCATTTGTGAATTACATGTCTTGTTTTTAGATTAATCGAACGTTAGTGGTAGTGCAATACCACGGGACAATTTTTAAAAAAAACATTGACAGATAAAATCAAATTTTTAAAATCGGTCGATAGACACCTTCACGAAACTGCAGCACGAGCAGCATATCAATTTTGGCACACCAACAATACCAAACGATATTTTTGGAATATAAATATTTTAAATGTAGTCAAGTAATGTTTTAAAATGCCAGGAACTCCAATTTGCAGTGTTATAAATGCATAATATTTGACAAGCGCTGCTTTCGCGACAGTGTTGATGAGGATGAACTTGCAATTGGACACAAGGCATATCACTACACAATAACTATACTTACTGTAATTTGTGTACATTCCACTTGAAATTAATAGTTGCGCCAAAAGTCAGCGAAGGCGTTGAGGTGAATAAATTTTACAAATGCATTGCTTCATAAAATGTCTAATGCATCAAAACATTGGCTTTTTAATCCTTCATTATAGCTGATGGAAAATATGCCATCAAAATGTTATGCTGCAAATAATTGCATGCCACTCCTACAATTTACACAGTAACCCGTCAGGCTGATGATGGCCTATGAGACGCGACGTAGATTCATTCAAAGAGTTGCATGTACTGCACGTAAGCATGTATAAATAGTGTAAAATGTATCTCGTATGGTGTATATACAATTAACCTCGTATATGTATACATTACCATATACCCTGATATTGCTTGCAAAACAAAGTCATTCCCTCTGATTATAGTTCTCCGACGTGTTATACGGTTGTGTCTCGTGTTATTTGGCACGATGTTCGACGTTTCAGGAGCTGTGAGCTTCTTCAGGATGTGGAGCGAAACGTCGGACACCATGTCGAAACTAACAGGCGGCACAACCCGGACACACGGCGGAAGAGCCGTACGGTCCAACCGCGGAAAACCTACACAGTGGTTTCCGCTTACTCTCAATATGGCCACGGCGTTACAGACTCGGCCCCCGCTAGCAGGATTTTCCATTCGCCTGGCCAGCCTCCAGGGCTATGTATGGGACACCAAATTCCCACGAGCGCTTCGGCCAGTAGCAGACGCGAGGCTTGAGGTGCGGCACCTCCGTCACAGCTTCAAAGTAAGAGAAGAGCACGCAGCAGTAAGTGCTGGAGATTGCGATCATCACGTGCCTGCAGAAACGAGGAGGAGAAGAGTGAGAGAGATAGAGAGAGGATCTGAGCCAGGTGAGGCTGGCAGCCGTGGTGTCACGTGCATCCTGGAGTATGCTGGACAGCAGCATGAAGAGCAGATACAGTCAAACTCCTCTTATCTGTGCCCCTATTACCCTTCATTCCTATTATACCGTGGTGGATTTAGGATTTGCGGAAACGCTTGTTATCCATGCCCACATTCTACCAACTTATTGACGATTATTATATCTGCATTTTTTCCCCCATCCAGCATTGTGATATGGATAAAAATCCACTAGGATTTTGTTTTTACATATTATCCACACAGTTAATGTGGTGATCTTTTTTCAGATGTGTGCAGAACACTTATGGAGAGCATTGCAGATAGTAGGATCCTTATTGTTCAGCCTACGGATAAGAGGAGTTCGATTGTATTCCCATTTCTGTATTATCAATAGGAGCAGTTTCAGGTTGCTTTTATTTGAAATACTACGTATTACCAATCGACGGCCCCAAAGGATAAATGCATTTTTATCTTTATCTTTATCATCATCATTAGTTACTGTCAATCCATGGCTGGACAGAGCCCTCCCCAAGCCGTCTCTCTCTCATGATCCCGTGATAAGATTGCGATCCTGTGATGCAACGATCCATCCAGTTACTTAGGACCAGCTTATTTCATTGCTCAGCAGTGGCTGTCCACTCAGACCCGTTACATCCCATGAATGGGCGCCACGGTGGCGAGATGTTAACTACCTCGCCGGGTATGCAAGAGGTCGTGGAATTCGATCCCGACCCTGACACCTGTATATTTGGAGTTTACATGTTCTCCCCACAGTCGCATGGATTTTTCTCTGGGCCCTCCGGTTTTTCCCTCCACATTTTATAAACATGCATTTAAAGTATTTGGCTGCTATACATTTCTGCGTGATAAGCCACTTTCGTTGAGCTATCATTTACGGCCAGGCCGCTTCTGAAAAAGAGCTTTATAGCTCTGTGGGCCTGAACTGGAAAAATATAATTATAGGAATAGGTTTTACCCTTTTAACTGGCACAAAACTGACACCTTTATTCAAGGCATCATGTTTGCAATAACCACAACACAAGCAGTCAAAATGCAAACAAAAAAGACAACTCTGATAATAATATGCACTGTCCTTGAATTTGATTGGTCCACACCCGAGACAGCTTTTCTTAGAGCCTAGTCTCCATTGGTGTTGGACCAGAAGACGCCAAAAGGCGTACAACTCAAAAACAGCGCACTATCAGAGTATTGAGGGCTCGGGGTGAGCATTAACATTATGAGACCTCCTTTGCCAGAAACAAGATATAGGAATAGGTTTTACCCTTTTAACTGGCACAAAAACTGACACCTTTATTCAAGGCATCATGTTTGCAATAACCACAACACAAGCAGTCAAAATGCAAACAAAAAAGACAACTCTGATAATAATATGCACTGTCCTTGAATTTGATTGGTCCACACCCGAGACAGCTTTTCTTAGAGCCTAGTCTCCATTGGTGTTGGACCAGAAGACTGTGCCAGTTAAAAGGGTAAAACCTATTCCTATATCTTGTTTCTGGCAAAGGAGGTCTCATAATGAAAATATAATTAGTTTAGTTTTTAGTTTAGATAACCAGCGCGTCATTATGCTTGACTATCGGGCATCACCCCTTCGGGCAACGAGTCCCCGGTCCAAGCAGTCATCGTTACACGAGAGAATACTGCTGTGGTGGGGTGCTCATAGACATAGTAGACATCTCACCAGATGCTGTGCAGGTACGGGAAGCCCAGACCCTGCCAGAAGGAGCACTGGAAGCGGTCACTGATCCAGCAGGCGATGGCCAGGCTCCAAAGAATGACGAGCATCAAGGCCAGCCGCAGGACATCGCGATTGGCACACCTGTCAACGGTCGAAGGGGTCACGTGACTTAAAGAGCTCGTGTGGTACAGCGTCTTGAGATGCTGTTGCTTATCCCTGCTAACCGCTTTGGTGTCATGTGACCAACGGCAATGTCTTTAGCTCGAACTCCCTCCGCTCTGTCCAATCTTGAACTGTCATTTCACTGTACCCCATTCCATTCGAGTAGGATTGCCACCTGTCCTGATTTTCGTCCGGGATTGTCCTCTTTTTGAGGCAGCTGTCCTGGGAAATCTGTGAGTCTTCCCAGAATGGTAAACGTTAAAAGTTTTTCGCTTTTGTCAGTCGCTGATTGCTATCTCAATACATTTTGTTAAATGTTTTTATATACGGCCACGTTTTCGATAGCAGCAGCATGAATAGCCCAGCACACCACAGCACATGACAATCAGAAGGCTCAGCTAATCATCCCTCTGGAGATGGTAAAATGAGTAGCACTTTGTGGGAAGTCAACAGCGGACGCCCTATAGTTTGGCTCACCCCCCTACACGCCATGCGAAGGTGGCATTGAAACCACTGGCTCAGGGTTTTAGAGAGGAGATGGACAACTCACCATGCTAATTTCAAATGGGGGAAGCGCTTAAGATTATTGTAAGCATCATTGACCCTTTCCCGGTTACAATGAGTGCTAACTACAGATGTAATATACGTGTTTTACTACACCATGGTTTGGATTGACCACAGGGTCAGAACACTGAGCTGGCACTGCTGAGCTCCCGGGTTCGAATTTGGGTTTCAGACAATCCCGAGATTAAAGACTTATGATTTGAGTGCAGTGAGCTGATGGTATCAGCCTGGCCACCAATGACTGCACAGACAAAAATTCATCATCGAATTTGGATTTAACTTCATTTGGCTTATTCTGGCTCTGAGAATAAAATGTTTAATTTTCAAGAGGTGAACACACTGTGCAAGGGATATCAAAGGCGGAGTACCCCTGGTTTGGACAAATTATCTTATTGAAGTTCTTCTGGAAGGAGTTCCCTGATATAATATTCCAGGGCTGTCCTCTGACACAGGGTAGTGCACTGCTATCTGCACGAGTTCCGAGTGGAAACGTCTTCGTTTCATGAAGTGGCACCAACAGCACAATTGAAACATAATTGATAAGTCAACATAGTTTGGGGAAAGCTTGTTTAAAGTAATTAGCTAGTATTAGCTCTATACAACATATATTGTATCACTAATTACCAACCCTGAGCAGATGCACACTGTGTTTTAATAATACCTCTTAATTTGGTTTAATTAGGATGGCATCTGTTGCAGATCATAAAATTGTCAGCATCAGTAATTGGTCATTATAACATAATGAATTATTTGAACACTTACTTACTTTATGCATTTTTGCAATGGACCACTTTTAATTCCCATACAGCACAATTGGCATATTTGATGCTGCAAACTCTATTTTCCATTTTAATTAAAGTATAAATGTTAAGTATAATCAGTTCATCTGTTATGATTAAGCTTCTCCCATTATAACAATTTATTATATAATTTGCAACCATTGCAGCTGAAGAGGCGCTCTAGATTAGCAATGTTGATTATCTAGTCTACTGTATAACGGAATGCTGTTGTTATTCTTGGTTCTTTCGGTAGTCACGTAGAAGGGAAACAATAAAATAATAAAAATATAAAACAATAAAATTCTCACGACGTTTCGACAGCAAAAGTCGTCTTTACCGAAGGAACCAAGAATATGAATCCCTGCAGTCACGAAAGCTTTAAATCAAAATTTGGAATGCTGTTGCTTGAACAATGCATATTATTAACATATCTTGAGTGTCAAATTTAAATGTAGTCTGGAATTTTTTTAAAATATATAAATGGAATATAATTTGCAGAGCTGTCCAACCTCCTGCAGTGCAAAGAGGGCTTTAGTTCTTACACAAAAATAAAATAAAAACTGGAAACATAAAAGCCATGGCAATTTAGACAATGGCCCTTGCGAACACAATGGCTCCATCTTTTGAAAAATTAACGCCACAGAATCCTTACCATCAACAGAATATACAATGTGCAGCATTCCCAGGGCGCTGCACTCAGCAAATGGGGCTGTCATCAACCGTCAAATCGGGCCGGCTTTTTGGCCGCAAAACAACGTGGGGCGCGTTGCTGCTGCTGCATCGTGCTGGAGTGCTCGCTGGGCTGTGGGAGTGTGTGTGTGTGTGGGGGGGGGGGAGGGCACCTCTTGATCTCTGTGACCATAACGTAGATGATCTGCAGGGCGATGCTGTTGAGCGCGTAGGCATTGATGGTGGGCCGCAGAAAGGAGAGCACGGAGCAGGCCAAGGCGCCGACGAACACGAGCACTCCGAAGTGAAACCTGGAGGAGAGGTGACACGTGCCATGACCATCGAGCCCAAATTGCAGTCCATGTTGCCTCTGCTGTTCACGTCCCCAAAAAAGGCCGACACCAGTGACGCTTATGTAAACCGGTCCTTGGTCTCTCCCCTGGGTCGACTCACCCTCAAATTAGTACGTGGTGTGTAAACATCGCCATTGGGGAGACAAAGGCGGCCGGTCGTGGCGTTGGCCACCCACCGTCTCGTGTGCCGTGCCGGCCTTCACAGGTGCTCGCTAACAGCACTTGCCCCGACAGTCTGTTACAGGCTACACGGGGGATCTTTGTCTTTGTCTCCTCGTGTATTTGTACGGGTTTATCATTTGTGTGGCTCATTTAGTCGTCTAGACAAAACATTGAAACGAGTAAACTATTGTGTAATTCAACTAGAAATGTTATAGTTGAATACATCTATGAAGGGCGTCCACGTTGCAGAATGCTGTGCTTCATACGACTGACCGTGGCGATTATACTAAGCATTTACAAACACATTTGGGGGGGGGGGGGTATTTGTTTTTCTCCGAAAATCAGATTAAACAAACAAATGGTTCTGCTTTTAATTCATGCCCAAGAGAGTCAGTTTCAGTTTATTTATTGTGGTATAGCCCTGTGGCGAGCCATTCGGCTCTTGAATCAGGTGCAACCACAACAAACAAAAAACAAAAACACGAACAAGAAAACATCTTAAAGTGACTATGTGACTGTGAAAACAGAAAATCCATGAAAAGTCAAGTTCCCTCCTCCCCGCCCAGAGACTCCATCTGTCCACTGCACGTTTCCTGCATTCTCATTAATTGCACAACAGCATGTGTCCACCTCTCGACTCAAAAGTTTAAAGCAATGCATTTTTAAAAGAGGTATTTAAAAAAAACACATTAGGATAAGCATGGTGAACAAAAGTTGGTCGGTTGTTCTTTTTTAATCTGGGTGAAATGTCATCGGTCACAATACCATCGGGCCCCCCAGTTCCTTCCAGTCAGAATGACTAAACTCTGTCCGATAAAACGTATGCAAGAGGGCGTTGCGAATAATATGAACTCAAAGATGCACGCGAGAGGTTTATTATAACGTGATTCTAAATAATTAAACGACTGCGTACAATGCAGCCTTGTAAATTCTGGTGGGGGGATGGAGTGGGGCTGAGCTCCCCCATCGCTGAATGCTCAGCACCTCAAATGCATTATCAAGGACAAGTCAATAATGTAGGCACCCTCGTATTCGCGGGAGGTGAGAGCAAGAGGAGAATGTATGATAGACGAAAGCAGAACGCATCGTTGCGATACGATCTGCTTTGTAGCACATTGAGCTATATATCTTTTTCAGAAGCCACCTGGCCACAAATGATAGCTCAACGAAGTGGCTTATCACGTGGAAAAGAATAGTAGCCAAATACTCTAAACGCGTGTTTATAAATGTGGTGGGAAAACCCGGAGGACCCGAAGAAAAATCCACGCGACCACGGGGGAGAGAGACACGGCAAACTCCAAATACACAGCAGGCGTCAGGGTCGGGATCGAACCCACGAACCTCCTGTATCGCAGGCGAGGGAGTGAACATCTCGCCACCGTGGCAACCCAGAAACGTAGCTAATGTACAATGCTGCGACCACTAAAGTGCCAGATAAGCGCCCGACCCTGTCGGACGTCGGTCCTTAGAGCAGGAGGGAGTAACCCGCAGATGCTCTGCCTCGTTCGATGGGTGGCCAAGCTCGAAGCGAGTGTCATTGTGAGCAGCAGAGGGCAGCAGCATCTATACAGGAGTTCGACTCTCCCCGTCACCCACACCGTGGGACAACCCCTTGCCAATGAGGCGTTGTCGTTGTTGTTGTTCCACAGCAAGGGATTTTCCAAGTGAAAAAACATTTCGGGAAATGAGCGATAAAACCCCCGTTCACAAAGCTGCGCTGACCAGCGTCCAGTAAGTTATGGGGCCGTACATAAATGACGTCACGCACCTAGGGGAAGGGGGGGGGGTCATACATTTGTGACGATATGTGACGGGGGGGGGGGGGTGAGAAATGTGACGTCACATCAAAATGCGCAACTTTAAATAAATATAGACAACACGTTCTACTTAATTAAATAGACTTTTTAATAAATATTTTCTCCTACAACATCAGAGTGCAGCGCCACATTAAATACGCACTACAATGACAATAGTCTAAAGCGATTTGAAGGATGTTTTATTTTGGGTGGGTGGGGGGGGTAAGAGCTTTGTGACGTCACATTTGAGGGGGGGGGGGGTCTGACTTTTTGTGACGCCGTGTGACGACGGGGGGGGGGGGGTCAAAAATCGTCCAAAATCGCGTGACGTCATTTATGTCCGGCCCCTATGGTCATCGTAGGTGAGGCTGCCGTCGTTTGACCGAACGTCACCGTCCCGTTCAGTTTGGGTCGGCGAAGGTGGCACGTGCAATCGGGATCGGTGGGGTTTGCTTCAACCCACCTCTGCTGCCGAGAATATGTCCGCACAAAGCCCAATACGAAAACCTGTTTGTGGTGGTCACCCAACCATCCAAGCAACATCCAGGCTCAAGCCTGCTCGGACTCTGCGATCTGACAAGCTCTGGTACAGTCTGGGTGATTTGGTCAGAAGCACAGCAACAACAAATGCACTTTAATTATGAGTTATCGTTGTGGATACAGCAAACTTATTTTGAAGCGTAAGTTGAAAATGCTGTCTCATTACAACTCTTTCTATACACATATCCAAGGTTACCCCATGCCTGTGGTGCATTTTGAGATGCGGTTATGGTACGGTGAGTTATAGATAAAAAAAAATGAGTTGCGATTGGTATCTGTGCATGTCACGTTTTCTTTATTTTGCAACTGCTGCAATCGTAAAAAAAACATAAAACAACGTTTTAAAAGTGAGTGCATGTTGATGAAGCTGCTAACATTCGGGT
Organism: Petromyzon marinus; assembly: GCF_048934315.1. Classification (NCBI taxonomy): domain Eukaryota; kingdom Metazoa; phylum Chordata; class Hyperoartia; order Petromyzontiformes; family Petromyzontidae; genus Petromyzon; species Petromyzon marinus. The sequence continues at coordinate 22,409,136 of NC_133667.1, read as the reverse complement.
GTTTGAGTCTAGGATTGTCCCACGAGTGAAAGGCAAAAAAAAACCTGTTATACCTGTCATTTCGTCCAACACTGGGGTGTGTTTGTGTCACGGAGGCATTTCTTACGACTGATGCCATTAGGGGCCGTCCATAAATGACGTCACTCGATTTTGGACGATTTTTGACCCCCCCCCCTCGTCACACGGCGTCACAAAAAGTCAGACCCCCCCCTCAAATATGACGTCACAAAGCTCTGCCCCCCCCTTCCCCAAAAATATAAAACATGCTTCAAATCGCTTTAAACTATTGTCATTGTAGTGCGTATTTAATGTGGCGCTGTACTCTGTTGTAGGAGAAAACATTTATTATTATTAATTAAGTAAAACGTGTTGTCTATATTTATTTAAAGTTGCGTATTTTGATGTGACGTCACATTTCTCAACCCCCCCCCCCCTCGTCACATCGTCACAAATGTCTGACCCCCCCCCCCCCTAGGTGCGTGACGTCATTTATGGACGGCCCCTTACACAACACAGCGTTGCAGCAAATTCACTTCAAATTACTTTGGCAGTTTTCTATTAAACACAAATTTGGGGCGATTTTAAAGTATACCGTATGTGATATTTAAATTCATTACGCATGTGGTCTGCAGTAGAGATGCACATTGTGCCGGTTAAAAGCATTCAGGCTGGCCTGCCTACGATGCATCCTGGGTTTAACCTGCAGGCTGGATTGTGTGGGGAATTCACAAATCCTTGAAAGATCTGGACATAGTCCCATCAGTGAGCTCCTCCGGTGGGCAAGGCTGAATTGGCTGGGTCGTGTAGCCCGCATGCCCAGCTACCGCATGACCAAGCAGCTTCTGTTTGACCGGATAGAAGGGGCTAAACGGGCATGATACGGGCTGGAAAAGAGATGGACTGATGCGGTACAGAAGAATGTGGAGCAAAGTGAACTTGCCGATGACTGATACCAGCGGTGTCAACATCGGCCTCTATGGAGGAGGCTCATGAAGGACGCTAGTGGGCAGTTGGAGGCAATCACCCTCCAACAACAACCGAGGGCAAAGGCGTTATTCTCACAATAACGAGCGGAGTGCCGGGCAGCTAGTTGGTACAGTAGGGGTCACAGCTGGTACATCTGTCAGTCATCTAAGTCAGTCGACCCATGGCACCCAGTTCTGTCCCGTTGACCTGTCAGCGAGCCTTCGATACTTCATGATGCCTCAAAGTGCACCACTTAGTGGCGAATGGCGGCTGTTGTTATTGTTTTCACGGTCTACACTGTAAACAGGTGAAAGTCACAATGATGCGTCACTATTCCCGAATGCTGCCATGGTGCAATGGGTATCACACGGAACCGGTATTCCAGAGATTGCTGATTGATTCGATCTCCTGGCACGGCAGTTTCAATAATGGGAACGTTTCTTAAATGCCCACCCTCCGCCACCCAGCAAAGTAAAAATGGGTAGCAGCGTAGCGAGTGAATCGGCGGGTCGCGTGTAGTTAGGGTTTATGTGCGAATACTCCTACTACCACCAAAATGCCGGCCAGTGTGTAAGAGTAGGCCAAATACCCTCCTCTCTAGGGCTCCTTCTAGTGCAGGCCTTTCCGCAAGTAGCAGTGCTATCAAGCAATTGCAGGGCTGCACCGTTACCTTTTACACAGCTATTTGTGAATTTCAATAACAGAGTGCAGTAACTGCACTAATGGGGGGAGGGGGGGGGCGTGCTTTATTAATCCTGAAACTAGTTTTCCGATACAAATTAAAAGTTAAACTAATTATTTGGCGATTAAATTATTCGGTCGCTGCATTGGCAGTGGTGCGCAAGCGCAATAAACAACAACAAAAACTCAACACACAACAATACTTAAGATGAAATTCTATAATATCTTATTTTTCTCCGTACACACGTTTCCTATGAAGAGGAGCCGTTACCTGAAACGTCACCTATTATATATTTCATTGCTTTTTAAGGCCACAAAGTGTTCTCGATGACCGTGATCCCACTTGCTGCTCCCACGTGAAATGTGGCGGTCGACGTATATGCTGGTGGGCCTGAGCCAGTGACAAAATCTCCATGTTCCTATGATACGAGGCCAAGTCCACATTATGGATCTGGCACCATGACAAGCAGTTGGTGCACCCTTGCTGCGGAGTGTAACCAGTAACCCTCGTGGCAAGTTGTGTGTGATTGTTGTGTGGTGACCCATGCGTGTGAAATGATGCAACAAGACACAGCTACACGGCGATGGCCCGGTCATGATTCGGAGATCAGGCCACTGAGCTGGCACCGTAGAAATCATGGTTTTTGAAGCCGTGAAGCCACCCATGATTAAGCCGGGTTCCCTAAGTGAAGCGAGTTGTTAGTTCACGGTGTCAGCCCAGTCACCAGTGACTGTAGAAACTGTCAAATCGAATGTAGTCTTAAACGTACCATTTGGATCAGTTTAACACGTATGCTTTCGCTACCAATATTATCCATAATAAAAGGGTTTTTTGGGTTAGACACATTTATATTTATGTGACCTAACCCAAAAAAAAAACCGTTATAATGGATAAAAATGTGTATACATTCCAGCTCAGAGAATGAAAAAATATCCATCTGATCGTTATGTAATTATCAACGTCATCGAGGAGATTAAGGGCAAAATGCAAAGCCGACTGCGTACAGGATAAAGAAGGCAACTCGAAGGATTCTTCCAAGTTCCGTGGGGGAAAAAAAAAAAACTCGTGGGCAGCCACTCTCCGACACACGTGGTCGTACTGCTGCTCTGTGATCATTCCGAATGGCATCTTCACTTCATGGCGCGACGCCGCCAGCACAATTGGAGTAAATCGCGGGGAGAGAATTTCCCAAATCAAAGTGAAAGAGACTAAATATAGTTGCATGCTCAACATATTCTTCCTGTGACCTAATTCACTTGCTCGGCTTTACATGTTACATCAACTAAACTGTGAACTCATCTATTTTTTTTATTTTACCAGGTGTGGCACACTGAGCTACTTAGCTCTTTTTCAGAAGCGATCTGGCTACAAATGACAGCTCAACGAAGTGGTCTAATCACTCTAAGCTCGTGTTTCAAATATGTGAAGGGAAAAAACCGGGAGGGCACGGAGAAAAATCCACGCGACCATGGGGAGAACACGCAAACTCCAAATATACAGCAGGCGTCAGGGTCGGGTTCCAACCCACGACCTCCTGCATACCGGGCGACGGAGATAATATCACCGTGGCACCAAAAACAACCTTGCTGACCTCACCTGCACTGAGTTATTTGGTTTTGGTCATGAGATAATGTGTAAAGGCAAGATTATAGACTTCGATTTAAAGCTTTCGTGACTGCAATGATTCATCTTCTTTGGTTCTTTCGGTAAAGTCACGTAGAATGAGAATAAAATGATAAATTGATAAAATAAAATAACACGATAATATTCTCACGACGTTTCGGCCACAACACAAGCGGCCTTCATCAGGTGAAGGGACGAGACTGTCTGGTAGGACTCCACTCCAGCGCTGTCCTACCAGACAGTCTCGTCCCTTCACCTGATGAAGGACGCTTGTGTTGTGGCCGAAACGTCGTGAGAATATTATTGTTATTTTATTTTATCAATTTATTATTTTGTTCTCATTCTACGTGACTTTACCGAAAGAACCAAAGAAGAAGATTATAGACTTTTACTGTTAAGGCTTTTTTAATGTGTAATGCAAAGTTAACGAGAGCCACGTGTTTTAAGATATTTCACATTCCTATTAAGCATTGTTGACTTTCAAATATTGATCCTGGTCTAGCCAGCAAGGCTGCCTTCTTTGTAAAACTCAAATCGCGTTAATCATTGTTTCTGCCATGATCATATTTACTTTAATAAATACTTAAAAAATTAACCTTACGGGAAATGAAATAAATAAGGGGACGGTACACCGCCTTCACATATCTGTCCGTCCACGACCTTTTGTTTTTTACACACCCCATTCGCCCCACGGCCTTCCGGGAGTGCATAACTACGGCATAAACGTGCACAAAATTCGGGAAATTGTCGTTTCAAATGTTAGATTTGTGATTTTCTGTTTCGATGTCTTAGACTTGAGTGAGAATATGAACCTTATGGCGGGACCCCGGGGTCCCGAATAAACGGAAGTCAAAATCGTAATTAACGAATTTATTTTTGGCGACTCCGTCCCACCCCGCACATAAAGGCCGCGACCCACCTGGCACGGATCATTCTGTTGTCATGTCATGTCCAAGCGCAGCAGTGAGGACGAATGCGCAGAAGAAACAAAACTTTGATTAGCGCATCGTGTCGGGCTCGTCGAGAGGAATAGATTGCCTTGTCGTTCGCCCTCAACAGACGTAAAATGACGTCGCAACGCAGTTTATGCGAGTCCCGCCACAAGGTTCACATACCGATCCACGAATTTGAGCGGTGAAATCGAACCAGCAGCAGTTGCTGGGTGGATTTGTTACATTGCAGGATCATGAGAGATGGTAGCAGATTTGGGAAGCCTTCATCCAACAGTGGATAGAGCGTGGCTGGTGATAATGACGGTGGGCCCTGCCCAAAACTCACTTGAACACGGAAATGCTGACCTGTCGACTGGGGGTGTGGAAAAGGGAGATGTATGGCAATTAAAATAAAATAAGCACTGTATGTGTTGACTTGTGATGGGGTCTACTTCAATTTTTGACTGGGTCACCATTTAAAAGACCTTTCAGCTTAATAGGCCTTACCTGAAATAAACTGACTGACTGACTTACTTTGAAAACAAGGAAGCAGTGAATCCTGCAGTTGGTTATACAGTACGGTATATGTTCTCGACAAATATCCCGACGTGAGCATGCTCAGCCTGCAATGATTTATAGCTTCATGGATCAGACGTTATTTTCTGCACTTAATATACGCACGTAAAATTGTGCAGCGTGTAATACTCAACTCTTTAAGATTCATATGTATTACATGTTAATGATGTAAACAAGAGATCACAAACAAGACGCAACACACTGACACAGTGATCGAATCAGAGAGCGCGCTAACCACTGTACCACTGCTCGACCACAATAATAATAATAATAATTTAGTCTCATTAAATGCCAACTCCATTCCCCTACCGCCGTAGGACAGCGAGCCCGAACGCCCCCGCACCGATCAATCCCTAATTTTGAGGGTGTGTCGCGGCGAGTTTGTTACACGTGGAGGTTTTCCCCCTTTTTCTGAAATCCACTTTGGGTTTCTAGAATGCCAATTTAGAAAAAAAAAGGCGTAAACAAAAAAAGACAATAAATGCAAACTCCAAAGTGACAGGCGACAAATTTTGATTTAAAGCTTTCGTGACTGCAGGGATTCATATTCTTGGTTCTTTCCCTTCTACGTGACTTTACCGAAAGAACCAAGAATATGACAGGCGACAGTTACGAAATGGGTGAACATTGTGCACGACCTCTCACACGGAAATGTGCAAACTTCCCCGGACATTTGGCCAAGTGCAGCCTTTTGCGATTTTTCCCCGTCACGTTTGGCGCACCTGTTTTTCTTGAGCACCGTGGGGAAGAGCCTCTTGGGGAACCAGAGCACGTAGGCGGTGGCGAGCACCCACAGGATAGACAGCTCGTCCAGCAGCTGCCCCACGTAGCTCAGCGTCCAGTGGAAGTAGATGGAGCAAGCGCCTGCCACAGGAGAGGCCAACATCAAAGGAATGCCCTCGTAAAATGTCCCTACATTTCCACACCTCCGATTAGCACGGTTGGTTACGTACAGTGCAAAAGAAGTTCAAGACACATATATAGGCCACGGTGTCGAGAGCAGGTAACTACCTCCACTGGTATACGGGGAGGTCGTGGGTTCGATACCGAACACGACGCCTCTATATTTTGGAGTTTGCATGTTCTCCCCGTTGTCGTGTGGATTTTTCTCTGGGTGCTCTGGTTTTTCCTCCACATTTAGAAACACGCGTTTGTAGTATTTGACTGCTATAAATGTCTACACATGAGAGCCCCACTTCGTTGGGCTCTCATTTTTGGCCAGGTCACTTCTGAAAAAAAAAACTGAATAGCTCAGTGGGCCTTACCTGGTAAAGTTACATTTTTTAATAGTTTCGTTTTATACGTACAGGCACGTGGGAACGCTTTGCTCCTACGCATATGTGCCTTTACAATAATCCGCAAGGCGCGTCTCTTTATTTTCACGTTCACGTAGAAATCAACAACATGTTTACAGCATGTTTCCCTGTTCATCGTCTTTGGAGAACCCGAGGGCTGGAGACAAGAGTGGGCAGTTGCTGCGCATGTTTCTCCACCTGCGAGCGCCGTGTTTTTAAGTAGATTTATTGTTCTGGGACATTGCTTTTTTTTGTTTGTGTGAAAGGCGCTATTTTAAATACATTTACATTATTATTCAGAAAACAAAAGTTTCCCTCCCAACGCTCGCTGCTGTCACGTGCAAGGCTCAGGATTTGGGGACGGGGTTTTGTCTACGTGCTGCGTCACAAAATACATTCCCAAAATTGAGAATTCCCAAACTGTGGCGACTCTAATGTCTATTACAAAACAAATTATGCGTGAGGTTAAATGGGATTGAATTGACTTGTGGACCCACACTCGTAAAGGGCTCGCCACTAACAAATAAATATATAATGGTCTCGTTGCCTACTTCAAATACATTACAACAAGAATGTATAGAAGTTCTTATCGACAACATCATCACGGACTGGAACTTTACAGTTTGTAGCGGATGGCACAAACATTTAACTTTCACGATACAGTGCATCTGTTTTAGAAAGTATTGCATTTTACACAGTGCTTATTTTGCCACTCGAGAAAATCTAGGTTATACAGAGTTGCACGTTTATAAATGTACTTACTTCAGATTAAGTACGTGTGCTTACAATGCTATTCTTTCGACTGCATGTTGAGGAAGTGTTAAATCTGATCAGATATCTAACTCTAATCGCAAACCTTTGCCAACGTGTACTGGTCAGGTAACTCTTTGCCAACCTGTAGTGGCAAGGTAACTCTTTGCCAACCTGTCCTGCTGGTTAGGTAAACCTCTGATAACCTGTATTTCTGGGCAGGTAAACCTTTAATAACCTGTACTGCTGGCCAGGTAAACCTTTGATAACCTGTACTACTGGCCAGGTAAACCTTTGTCAACCTGTACTGCAGGGCAGGTAAACCTTTTTCAGCCTGTACTGCTGGGCAGGTAAACCTCTGATAACTTGTACTGCTGGCCAGGTAAACCTTGGTCAACCTGTACTGGCCAGGAAAACCTTTGATAACCTGTCCTGCTGGTTAAGTAAGCCTTTGATAACCTGTACTGCTGGGCAGGTAACTCTTCGACAACCTGTACTGCTGGCCAGGTAAACCTTTGCCAAACTGTACTGGCCAGGAAAAGCTAAAACGCCAGTTTTGTAAATTAATCAGAAAACCCCCATGACAAAGATGGCATGGAGGGTATCATCCAACAGTGGATAACCAAACGGTTGTACAGTATTATTATCAGTGGCAAATAATTATTGCCCAAAAGGCAGATAGAGAAGAAACCTTTACAAATTTCACTTCGGGAATGGGGGGCTGAGAGTGGTGCCAGGACTCAGTGCTTCAATGATCTTCGATCAAAGGTCATCAGACCATCAGAAATAATGGTAATTTATCAATGATATATATCTACAGTAAGGTGATTACTCATTGAGACAATTATTCTCTCGTTCAAGAGAAAGCTAAATGTTGTATTATACTAGAGGCAAAGCAGCACCCAACACTATTTTGCAAAGATAACAGCCAATCCATTTTTTCTGCAGACTCGTAGATTTGTTTTTAATTTCCACAAACACCACAAGCAAAACCTGTCAACCCCTTTATCAGTCGCCCTACCTTATTACAGACCAATTCAGACCTCATTGGTCACCGGGTGCCACCTTACAAATCTCAACGTTCATCCTACAAAGTCCCATCACAAGGGAGAAACACAGACAAACCCAAAAATGTGTTGCCCGCACTGAAACGGCCGTACGCCATGTGGATCTGAAAACGTAATTTCCCTCGACAAAAAAAGTATTGGTTGACAGATATCCCCAAGACACTCGGGGTGAAAGAAAAATTGTATGAAAATGTCAGTCAAATGTTTTGAGAAATCTGCAAATGTTCAGGTGGCATAAAGTGGGTAAGAAACGGCACATATCCATAAAGTTATCCCCTCTTCTCGTGTTGTGAGATATTCTTCTCATCACGATGCATCCCGTTTTTTGTACCTCATCAGTGGCAGCCACAGCCTGATGGCGCACGTGGGAGGGTGAGCTCACCAATGGGCCTACCACCTTTGGCTTGCACCCTGGGCCTATAGTGGGCTGCCTGTGGGCCTCACCCCTTCCGGTCCACACGTTCAAGGACCAAAAGCATCATACAGATGCCCTTTCGACAAAACACCGAGTGGCAGCATTCATCGCTGCGCTTTGCTCATCGACAAATGAACATGATGCGGTGGATTATTTTACAGCTATGGTGTTAGCAGGATAAGAAGACTGAAATTGTGAACGTTAAGTTTACACTTCAAAAAGCGGTTGCGATATTTCTCTGCGCGCCAAGCCGATTTTTAAGACCATTTGTCAAATTTAAGCGAAGGGCAAATCAGGTTCTCAGCAACGTTGGACCTGCGTACAGAGAATATATAAATAACCTCTGAAATGAAATGTAATATATCCTCGAACAACAAATGTGCGTGTGGTTTTTAGAGATTGATTGCTCGTATAACAATAGAACTCCGCGTTCACACCCACCTGCCATTCAGACGTCGCCAGTGCGGCTGGTGTGGCATAAGGGTTGGTTCAGGTACTGAGGGGCCTAAATTACTTCCACTGGAGACTCCCTTTTAAATCCTTCACTGTCAGCGTGACCGTGCCATCCACCTTTTCTGTATGACCCACACTGACATCCTGTTAACAGCCCATGCTCACATGCCCTGTGGTGCTGACGTCTAGAAAATTGCATTTCAGAAACTGTTTTTTCTTCCTTTACAGCAACAAGGCTGATTGACGGGGTACGGTAGGGGCTTTCAAATTAATGTTTTTCACTTGAATTAAATCAACTTCGATTCTATTCTCGCGTGTGGGAATATGTACAGCAGATAAACGCCAATGTCGAGGTCTGATGGCCACGAGAGGGCTTTAGGAGAGTTCGTTCGTGTGGTTTTGCTATTCCTCCTCCGTTGAAGAAGCGTACACTAACAGTGGACTACTATAGGGTCCATAGTTTGGGTTTCATGGCCACTTTTGCACTGCGAAATGTTCACTCCCTCGCTTGGTATGCAGGAGGTCGTGGGTTCATATCCTGACCCTGATGCCTGCTGTATATTTGGAGTTTGCACGTATCTCTCCCCGTGGTCGCGTGGATTTAGTCAATGGCCCTCATGGCATACGAAGGGCCATTGCTAGGAATGTCGCCTATGATACATTTTTCCTTTAAAGGCAGCGTTATTGATGAAAGTGTTCATTTTTGGGGGGTATTTGCGCTTGTGCACCATTGCCAATGAAGGATCACCAAATAATTTGTTGAACGTGATAAACAGCTGTGTAGCTTTCGATTGTGCAGGTGGAGCCCATGGACTGGAGTGGCCTAGAGGCTGAGCATCAAAGGGGAGCGGAGGAAGGATTTGACAGGGGTCCCAATTTTCATTCGGGTGCCACGGTGGCGAGATGTTAACTACCTCGCCTGATATACAGGAGGTCGTGGGTTTCCTCCCAACCCTGATGCTTGTATATTTGGAGTTTGCATGTCTCCCTTCCCGTGGTCGCATGGATTTATCTCCGGGTCCTCTGGTTTTTCCCTCCACATTTAGAAACACGCGTTTGGAGTATTTGGCTGCTATATATTTTCACGTGATAAGCCACTTCATTGAGTTATCATGTGTGGCCAGGTCCCTTCTGAAAAATAGTTATATAGCTCAGTGGGCCTTACCTGATGAAATAAAAAAATACTTTGCAGTTTGAATTTTCCACCATTAATTTGATTTAAACTTCATGGCCAATGTTAACACACTTCCACGTCAGACAGAGACGTGAAGCCGAGTCAGTAGCTAATTAAATGATGGATAGCCCAGCGGCAGCGCCTTTGACATTTATCACAGAGGTCTGTGGTTGGAGCCACACGGCCGCCCTGGGTTAAGACGGCAGGTGAGCCTCCAATAAACGTGCGTCGTCTGCTTCACCATGCACGTTCATTATCCTGAGACGTCGTTCAGGAGAGAGTGCGCCACGCGTGCTGGCATCACAGTCCAACATTTTCCAAACACAAAAAAAATACTCGCAAATTATTTCATTGGGTAAAACCACGGAGGAAACATTGCCCCTAACTGGCAAACTGCGCAAATACCAATAATGATTATTACTACTTGCAATAATAAACAGTCACTATACCAATTTATTCCAAAGAGTCCATGATATCCTTTAACACAGAGGTATAAGGGACAAACAATCCATCCGCCCTATATAATGGCAAATGCGCTGAGATTTGAAGGACCTGAATACAAGCTCTCTCTCTCTCTATTTTTAGGACAGATTACCCGTAGCTGACACATCACCGCAGCTGGGCGTGATCATAATCCTGAATTCGAGAACTGATGTTACCTGATTTTCGTGCTGCAAGCAGACTCTCGCCCTGCCTTGTCTCATCCAGGCAGGCTAATGCACCATAGAAGACTGGATACAAATAAATACATTCCGAACCGGAGCGTGCATTAGCGCGCGGTCTTCAATTTGGACATTCAGTTCGGTGACAAAAAGCTGTCAGAGCAATCTCTGGTGAGCGCGTGCGCATTTCCGACAGATTCACGGTTGTGCAGGTGGACCCCCGGCTTTGTTTCACAAACAAAGCTTGGTCCCGGGGTCTGTCATGCTTACTTTCACACGAAGTGAAATATGATGACGTATTACTGACGATTCATTACGAAGCCTTAAACAGTACGTGAATTGTAGAATTGAATTCGATGTATTTTGGACAGTGGAGAGCCTTTTGAGATTCACTGCATCTTAAGCAACAATGTTGTTGAACCACGTAATAATAATAATAATAATAAATGTCCTTTCATCATCTACTAATGGATGAAGGCCTTCCCACACCATGTCTGGCATGGAGGTTGAAGGGCCATACTTCACCACGCTGGTCCGTGTGGAAAGGGGGGCCAAAAACTACTGCGCACTCATTTCTGCACCCCCGTTCCCTAAAATGTTTTCCACATATTTAATCCACATTCATTAATATCAAACTGACGCATATTCTATTTTGCTGGAAATAATTTACATGTTTTCGGCATTTGAGCACAGGCGTCTGAGATGGATGCTGGGAATTTCGTGGCAAGACAGAATGAGCAAATTGCATAATTCTGGAAAAGAACACAGCGGGTGAGTATTGTATATTTGATTTGGCAAAAACGGTTAGGCTGGGTGGGGTGTGTGTGCAGGATGAGGGGAAGGCCGATTGTCGAGAAGCATCAGTGGTCTCCACGAGTCCTACAACCAAGGGGGGAAGGACCGAAGGCCAGGTGTTATCAAAACCCAAGCACATTGGCATTAGCGACTGCTACAAATTAAATTGAAGCAATAATCGTGAATCATCTCCATCGCTCGCGCTTTTTAATTTTGACTGGTGTCACAGCAATGATGGGCATGGGCCCCTGGTGCAAGTAATAAAATGTGTCCCTCCCTGTCCAGTATCTCCCCTCCTCGTAGCCCGGCGCTTGGACCCCTTCCTCTGGTCCGTGGGCCTCGGTGCAGCTGCACCGCTTTCACACTCGACAGCGACGCCACCGATTTAACATTTTTTTATTTTTCGCATGGCTATGGATGGTTGTTTTACACGCACGTGCACGCAAAAAGAAAACCGTGAAAACCCGAAAATAAAAACCCACACTTGCCGCTGGCCTGCTTACCGACAACCATCATGAGCAGCCAGACGGCGTGGACCGCAGGGCCCCGCTGGCGCCCGTAAGGCGCGAACAGGTAGTGCATGAGCGGCGGCAGCAGGAAGAAGGCAACATTGCTCACCTGCAGCGCGAAGAGAGAAGAGCATTTCAGGTGATTATTATTATTGTTACACGGCAGATTGTTGTAACCCACACCGCATATCACGCAAAAGCCAAAGTGATTTGTTCCTGAAATAAGCTTTAAGGTGGTGTTCAACTCCTCTTTAGAGCCCTAAGCCAGTGGTGGAAATTCTTTGGCAGGCGCAGGGTCTTTCCATAATGTAAAGTATCATTACAGTCTCGCATAGGGGAATAAAGCCAGCAAAGGTACGATCGGGGATGCCATGCTTGTTCATCCATAGAATGGCAAGGCGAGTCCTGGAGCAGGGGTCGATAGAGAAGGAGGCTGTGTGCTCAATGAGTTTGGATGGGGGCTTTTATAGTGAGTCTCTGAGCTACCATAACCCTCACTCCAACCAGAACCCTAACTCTATATCTTAGACCGGTGATTCCCAAAATATGGTCTGCAGACCACTGCTGCTCCACAAGGCCATGCATGGGAAGTTGTCCGTGGAACAGTTTCAGATAAAAACATTTTTACAATTTAAAAAAAATGTGATCAGGTAAGGTTCACTGACCCATGTAGATATTTTTCAGAAGTTACCTGGAAACAAATGCTAGCCCAACGAAGTGGGTTATCACGTGGACATTTGTATCAGCCAAATACTCTAAACGCACGTTCATTATAAATGTGGAGGGCAAAACCGGAGGACCCAGAAAAAAATCCACGTGACCACGGGGAGAACACGCAAACTCCAAATATACAGACATCAGGGTCGGGATCGAACCCTCGACCTCCTGTATACCAGATAACGTAGTTAATATCTCGCCACCACGTGTCGCCAGAAATTATAGTTTTCACAAAATAAAATATATTTTTATTTCATAGTGGACCACAAATCTTCTTCAAGGCCCTTGAGCAAAACATACAGGTCTGATTCATGATTACAGTATTATAATTGGGCAGGAATTGTTGTTGTTTGGCTTATATGCCGTGTATGTGTGTGTGCAAAAACCAGCACACAACGAAAATAATAACAAACTCATGATCGAAGTATTGGCGGCTGAGCATATTTTCCCTTATCTGCACTTATGAATTTGCTCAGTCAAAACAACAAAGTCAACAGATATGGGCGACAAACAATTAGAAGCATGGTGTCCTCTGACTGACCAGAGGTAACTATGACAAAAAACACAGTCACAATGTGTAAAGGAAGAAAGGAGTTACGAGATCATTGACAGTAAAGATTACAGCGTAAGAATGTGAGTTTAACCCCTAAAGTATGGTCAGATAAGCATAAAACTAATTTGGAGCCCTGTTTCCTGACGATAAAAAAACAATGATTCACAGAGCTTGTTGATCTTGTGTTAGGGAAGTGCAGTGGTGTACAGCTTTACAGCTTCAGAGATGATTTAAGAGGTGGTTCAGAGATGGTCCAGCCAGTGCAGAAGAGTTCGTGCCATATCACCTGGGTAGAGGAAAGGTGAGCTACAGTGTAAACACTAAGTCTATACAGTGCACGTTAAGGATATGTTAATGACGAAAACGTCAAGTGGTGTTTACTTTTCATTTACCATCCAATTCTCAAAACATTTTTGACCGTTCCTAGTTACAGCACATGAAAACTCCTGTTATCCTTGCCCACGTGGGAGGACAGACTCCGCCGATACTATTATCTGCGGGAGAGGGGGTTGGGGGTGGGTTGTTAATCCCTGTGTTTTCACTGCAAGAATAAATCACGGGCAAATGCGGATAATAGCATTGCTGTATTCTTTTTCACTTCACTCGTCCTTATCCTCAAAAAAGTGTCGCGGTCAGTGGGAGACACCGGGAACACTGCATTGCGTTAGCGCAAGTCGGAACGGTGAACCGTATTTTCAATGAGAACATGTAGTGTGCATTTTGTATCTTTCGTTCACGTAAAGTCCTGGTCACAAAAGCAAAGTCTGTGGGGTATAATAATAGCCATTTTATATACTTTTGAGGCACGAGCAATTAGAAAATAACACTCGCTACCCAGGAACAAAAATCGTGTTACGTAGTGTAATTAATCAGTGGAGTTCTACCGTACACACACTCACAAGGCGCGCTTTGTTTTTACCCACGGGATATATTGCATATCGCTGTGCTACGTTATGCACGCGCGATAGTGGCGGTCGTGTGAGAGGTGGAGAGTCCAACCGCGATAGGATGTTACAGCGCCTATTGCTCAATAGCAGCAGCTTTCATCTTGCACATTGCGACAGAACTATGTTATGCCAGGCACGTGTTTGCTTGTGGCCACGTGCTGTGCTGATACCACTGGGCTGTCAATCTCTAAGGGTGACTCACAACCTGTACTTTAATCAATCAGATGGCATCTATCAGCTGCTGAAGACCCCAGTGCCACACTAAATAACAGTTCACAACACAGCAAAGACAAAGGACCCACGTATAGCCCTAACAGATGTTTTTGGGCAAGTGCTATTAGCGGGACACGAGGGGGTGGGTGGCCAGCACCACAACACAGCAATAACCATAATAAAACCACACGACTAGAGTTGACGGCCAGGTGAGGAAAATTGCAATCTTGATCATCCAATTGTGTTTTTCTCAAGTGAAGGTTAAAGCCTGGATATTTTAAACCACAATCAGTGCTTATTGAGTCATGTGTATCTCAACTACACTCTCCGATCTGCACCTGTTGCTAAGCTTTGCCCGTCAGCTTCACGTCTCAACTCATGTCCAGACATAGCGAACATGAAACTGAACACAATCGTCAATAACACTGTGGCATTAAAAGTAAAACAATACAATAGGCAATAGCCCTAATAGCACACAAAGGGCCATTGCTCAGAATGTCACTGATTATACATTTTTTTCCTTTTAAGGCAGCGTTATTGGTAAATTTGTTCATTTTTGGGAGGTATTTGCACTTGTGCACCATGGCCAACGAAGGATCACCAAATAATGTGTTGAACGTGATAAACAGCTGTGTAGCTTTCGAGTGTGCAGGTGGGGCCCATGGGCTGGAGTGGCCTAGAGGCTGAGCATCAAAGGGGGCGGAGGAAGGATTTGAGAGGGGTCCCATTTCATTACGGCGCCACGGTGGTGAGATGTTAACTACCTCGCCTGATATACAGGAGGTCGTGGGTTCGATCCCGACCCTGACGCTTGCATATTTGGAGTTTGCATGTCTCTCTTCCCGTGGTTGCGTGGATTTATCTCCGGGTCCTCCGGTTCTTCCCTTCACATTTAGAAACACGCGTTTTGAGTATTTGGCTGCTATAAATTGCAACGTGATAAGCCACTTCGTTGAGCTATCATTTGTGGCCAGTTCGCTTTTGAAAAATAGTTATATAGCTCAGTGGGCCGTACCTGGTAAAATAAAAACTAGAGTACAAATAGTATTCCTTGCACGAGGGCCCATACCAGGCATGCTATTCCATTGGTTTAAACAACACAAAGCGAGTGATACAGATACATTCACCTTGATTCATTTACTTTGTTACGTAGCAATCTCGATTTCCAATGCCTTTATTTTTGATAACAGTAGTTTAGCCTAGGGGTCAGCAAAGCATGCCACTCAGCTGGTTTTCCTTTGGCTGATGGTTTAATTACTGATCTAACATAAATGATAATTGTGCGGCCGTACAGGAGAATGTCATCATTCCTTCCCATTGTGGTAAGGGTGCCAGCATTTCCAGCTCAAATATAGAGGAATATATAATAAGTGGTTAATGTGTATGATTTATGTATGTCTGGGGAAGCTTATGATTTATCGCTTAAGCGAATGCGAAGAACCGGAAAAAGGTACGGGAGGCCCCATTTCACTGCTTGCACCAGGGTCTATGCCAACCACGCTAGGGGCACTGAGGTTAACCTCAGTGTGCATGAAGCACTGTGTATATTGGACGCTGTCAACCTGTTAGCTGACAGACATGGAAATGTATCAGTTGAGAGCTATTGCATTTGTGGCCTGTTTGTTCCAAGGATGTGTTACAGCCTATCCCAAATCCTGATTGACGTCTCTGTTGAGCCTTGACAACAGGGCTAGCAAAAGCGGTTGATCAAGTTATTATTAATGGTGTTCAGTATATGTCAAGTCAATTGCCTGGTGTGGTCATTCTGGAGACGCCGGCCTGACCGAATGTTCGGTTTAATTATGCAACCGTGGCAGTGAGTGATGGTTTGAATGTCGCCGTACATCAGCAAGACACTTAATCCGGCTGAAATGTCGCATACTGTCATTTGTGGAGATGAGATGTTTGTGTGGTGTGTTGGTTGCATTAAGTCATTGCAGCATCAGCCAACAACTAATTGAGCCCTTGGTATGCCACTGCCTCCGTCATTTAAAATTATCTTCTCCCCAGACACCATGGGGAAGGGAGGGTGGCAGCGATAAGGCAGATAATTGAGAAATTGGTTTCCACCTGCTTGCATTTGACTCTTTATTTATTGCTTGTCATGATCAAATACTTATTGACTGTGCCACAAAGCTAAAATGCAATCACAATAAATATACAGCCCTCTGTCAAGCTACTGCTGGATGAAGGCCTCCCCATACGCCGTGCGGTAGAATGACTCATACTTACGCACATAGTGAATGTGCCAAGCTGACAAGCAATTACACACTGTCCTGTACGTCAAGAACAGATGGAGCTCCAGCATAACTTTCCCAAACCGAACTGCACGCTTCTATTGCCTTCACATCGCTGTGCATAGCGATAACATCGGCCGTGGTGAAAGCTCGATTACGTTTGAATTTTCACTCTGGACATGAGTTCATAATTGGATGTTACATGGACACCAACACGTCGTTCCAAGCATCTAGTGAACACTGCAGATCCCATTATACACTTTGTGCAATAAACTTGACTACGTGAAGCCCAATGGAGCTACTGCATCGATTAGCTCGGCACAGTGCCCAAGCAATATACAGCTGACCCAGTTTTGTTCAAAATAATGGATCGTAAATGTTACAATAAGTTCTAAATCCACTGCTAGATGAAGGCCTTTCCACATTCGTCATGGGCTGGGAGGGAGGGAGGTGTTGAACCATACTGTGTCATGCGGGTCAGTGCAGGTTGGTAAAGCATTCTTCAAGTTAATGAAGAGTTCTTCAGGTTGGTGAAGTGGCCGTCACTCGCCACTGACGTTAGCCATGGACGGGAATCAAAGTCGAGTCGCCGGGTTCACAACGGAGCGCATGAACCACTGTGCCACCATTCCCCACCCCCTTATACATTTGTGGAAATTACGTGAATAATGAATCTGAGGTCGGCTCAGTATAAAATGTTTGTTTTTTTACCAGGCAAGGCCCACTGAGCTGTTTGTTGTAGCTCTTCATCTTTTTTCATAAGCGACCTGGCCACAACGAAGTGGCTTATCATCACGTGAAATATTAGAACAGACAAATACTCGAAACGCACGTTTCTATATGTGGTGGGAAAAACCAGAGGATCTGGAGAAAAGTCCACGCGACCACGGGGAGAACATTCAAACTCCAAATATACAGGCGTCAGGGTCGGGATCGAACCAACGAGCCAAACACGTGTTTTGGTGGAATCGGTTCGTGAATAAGGTGGCCAAGTACTACGAGTAGTGTAAAGGGATTTTTTTGCACAGCGGTCTTTTTTTTCTTTTGTATGACTGACATAGATGCAGAGCAACAGCTGCGATTCACATTCAGGTGGCGAAGCCAATTAAACGCGTCAGGAGCAGTGGAGTGTGTCGCTGTGCGATTGCACAGGTAGTTTGTGGGTGTTTTGTAAGTCTGGGAATTTTCTGATTCATCTTAATTATATAGCCCGTGTGCTTTCAAGCAACATTAAGTGCCACTGCCATGCCACTGTGGACAGCGTTATGAACCTGAAAACCTGAGTTAAATTCCCGGCCACTCACTGCTCTTTAACAAACTGCATTGATCAGGGTGGTGAAGCATGGTCAAAGAATGACTTTGACTTACATGATGTGAGGAGGCCTTCATTCAGATGAGGATCTGACGAAGCCTGGCGAACAGAATGGAGCAATGTGGACGTCCAGAATAATCACAACATTCGAGTCCCAAACATCGCACCTCCTGGCTTTGACATTCCCCGAAGACACTGGTGTACACCATTGACCACGTCTGAACATCAACAGGCTGATGTGCACATATCCTTCACGAATGGAACATTAAACACAAGCCACATGATTGCGATAGTGGCCATGCAACCCATGGACCATAAGATAAATCACTGTAGTGTGCACCCCTTCAACGGAGGGATAGCAAAACTAAACGGACCGTCTCATAAAGTCCTCTCGTGGCTTCTGTACCTCGCATTTAGCCCCTGGACACGCAATAATAGAACTGACAAAGTTGTAATTGCGAGAGTCAGTATCAACAAACGGTTGCCCTCTCACTCCAGTGAAATTGTA
The DNA here is from genome assembly GCF_048934315.1 of Petromyzon marinus. Lineage (NCBI taxonomy): Eukaryota > Metazoa > Chordata > Hyperoartia > Petromyzontiformes > Petromyzontidae > Petromyzon > Petromyzon marinus. Next base: position 22,390,750 of record NC_133667.1, on the reverse strand, counting down.
AAAGGTCAGGAGACAAGGATAGGACACCGCATATATTCCCCATTATGAAATGCACTCTTTAATTTGTGTTTTAAAGCAATAGTTGGAGATGCAATCTTGTAATCCGGTAGGTACTGTGTTTGCACGTGACCAGGTTTGTATAACTTTATTGATAACGGTCACACACTCTAGGGTTGAGTCTTACTTTACAGAGCATCTTATAGTCTGGATGAATATGGTATATATTATAACGAGAAATGTTTGCCGAGTAGTTTGTATGTGTCATATCCGCAGCATGCTATCGGCTGTAAAGAGGACGTTAAAGATCCTGTGACATTGGTCGCAAGCTTTAGGCTTTTGTGTGTCAGTGTCATAGTCCCAGATGCCATCATGCACTGCAAGTTTGACCTGTAATTGAACTGCATCATACAAAACATGATGCCCCTGACGGGGTCCTATGTATGTATGCTTACACATATTCCCCGACCAAGAGAAAATTCCCACCAGGATTTCACCTGGTTAATAATGGACACATACTGTACAGATAGACGACCTATGTGAAAGGGACCTGGCCTTAGATAAATGCATCAAAACATAAAACAATTGAACGATGCAGAAAAAAATATTTCATTATAAATCCAGTAAAGTATACGCATTAACATGAGTTATTAAATTTCGATTTAAAGCTTTCGTGACTGCAGGGATTCATATTCTTGGTTCTTTCGGTAAAGTCACGTAGAAGGGAAATAATAAAATAATAAGACAATAAAATTGGCACGACGTTTCGATTGCAACACAAGCAATCATCATCACACCTGATTATGATTGCAACAAAAGCAATCATCATCACACTTGATGATTGTTTGTGTTGCAATCGAAATGTCAAGATAATTTTATTGTTTTATTATTTTCCTTCTACGTTACTTTACCGAAAGAACCAAGAATATGAGTTTTTAAATGGACCGTGTGGGCAATAACTTGGGTGCCTGCGTTAATTTGATAACAAATTACCATTATTAATTGCCAACAAGGACGTTGTCAACAACGAGAATGGAATCAAAGCAAAGCATTGTGCAAATAAGCTGAGCTAGATTCATGATGAGAATAACGCTGAGAGACAGAGAGGAAAACATGGATCACAGAATACATTTCAAGTTGTAGACATAATATTGACTATGAAGAAAAGTGGGATTTTGGCAGAAGGGATGATCAATGGTCAAGACGGACGATGGAATGGAAGCGTTGAAATCCAGTGTTTTTTTCTGGAAGACTTTGCTGTTTTTTTCCTGGATTTTTCTGTTGCGCGCAGTCACTTTTAAGATGTTTCTTGTTCGTGTTTTTGTTTTGTTGCGGTTGCACCCGAGTCAAGAGCCGCATGGCTCACAGGGTTATACCTAATAAATGAAACTGAAAACTGAAGCCAAAGGGGTAACCACGTTTGAGAGGATGACCATTGCAGAGATGGAGTGATGAGCTAAAGCATGTGCAAGCGCCAGATAAATGTGTTGCCTCACCAGATCACGAGGGATTGATACCTTGGATTTAGGCCTCCAATCCATTAGTTGCTAGCTCATGGTTGATGAGTAATTGCCAAATAGTTACCCTTAAGGTTATTTAGAAACGTAATCAGATGGCGTGGATGCAGAATGAATGAATCGCTGTTGTAAAATTATGTGTGTACCGTGAGCAGGAGGCCGATCCTCAGAAACACATGTTTGCTACAGCTATACATATCCCACGAAGTTGTAGTGCCCCTCTTACCTTCTCAACAGCTGATTGGATACCGTGAGAACGAAGGTTCCATGCTTTACAGATAAGAGTGTAAAAAACACATTTAATAGGTGAATTTAGATGTATTGCTGGGAAACGTGATGAGGCTTTGAAATAAAGTCTCGTTTTCCCTTGTGTAATCTCACCCTGTAATTTTAGTGGGACGTCTAATAATGTATCACCCTGGTCATTGAAACTAAGTACTGTGCTGTACAGTATACTGACTCTGCTGATGAGACCCAGAATGTTGATATAGATTTATGCTTTAATCCACAATGCGCCACGACATCACGTGATGAGTTTGTGTGCGGTCTTAATTTTTTTTGCGTTCAACAGGTCCCCCATAGTTTATATGGAGGGCTCTTGCCAATAATATCGGGTACTCGAGCAGCACTTGTTTAACAAACCTGGCTGCTGATGAGACCGAGCAGGTGAAAACTGGTCACCTGCTTGAAAATATTGGTCTGGAAAGCCCAACATGGGCCGATGAACATTTATATACCCGTACGGTATATGCATTTACTGCATTTGTAGAGACACAGATATGGTATGTGCGCATATGTTTCCTGCCGCCGCTGAATCGGGCGTAGACTCTTTGAGGAGTCACAGTGGGAGGAGAGGGGAGGTGGGGGGGTGAAGAGCACGCCGCGGTAATTGATGTGAAACACGACACAGCTGATAAAACAGCGGAGGCGCTGAAGCTCCTTAGCCCCTCTGGGGACACACGAGGTATCTCCTGTCGTCTCTTAGCAAACTCTGCAATCTCCGTGGCAGCGGAGAGCCCCCCCCCCACCCATTTAAGGACACGGGTTGGGATTACCCTGCAGGGCCAATAATAACAAGCTGGCCACAATCATCACCGCCGCTGCTGCTGCTGCCTATTGACGTTTTGCGAGCATCAGCACGCATGCAGGGTCAGTGCGAGGCTGCGTTGGTTTGCAGGTGGTTCCGGCAAGAATGAATAACAGATGGAAATACAACAACAACAACAAAACGATCAGCACATTCGTCAATAACATCGTGGTCCCTAAAAAAGGAACGCAAGCCGATAATCGGTGACGTTTGTAGGGGCAAGGAGCCTTCTACGCGGCGCAGGCGAACTCAGTACTGGGAGTGACAGAGACTCCCCCGCTAAAAAAAAAAACACAATTTCGCAGCGGGGGACATTTCATGTCAGTGCCTCGGCGTCTTTTGTGGCAATCTCAACGAGCTCATCACGCGCGCTATTCGAAACCTCCCGGGGGTTGCGAGACACGCTGCCAGCCAACGCTGTTCACAACGTTGGCTCTCCGACGAGCTGTCTGTCGGGAAGTGGTGTGGTGGGGGGGGGCAGGGACGGAATCGCATCACAAAGCAATGCTTCGGGGGCATAAGCCACGTGAGAAAACCCTCGCTGTAAATAGTCAGACGCTTCGGGCAACGACCCTATCGAAGAGCAGGGCGACAGCCTGCTTATGTAACGCGCACGGACACAGGTTGTTGTTGTTGTTGTTGTTTTTTTAGCGCAGCTGCTTCACGGCCAACGCCGTGTGCGCAATGTGTTGAAGACGGCACAACGTCGCACACGATCGCGTGCGCGCTCCACCGCGCCACGTGCAGCGCGGAGCGCGCGGCGCATTTGGCAGTCCCGGGGTCAATCCACCGCTGGATGAGGGCCTCGCTCCTCCTCTACGCCGTGCCGGTGCCCCCCCCCTCCCCCCTCCCCCCATCGGCACTGCGCTTGGTCAGAGCGGGTTGGAGTGGACGTGAGGCTCTTCTCCGACCGGTAACAGCCGTTGCGACATTGGAAAGGGTGAGCGGTGGCGCAATGATTGTCGCACTGAACTTATCTCAAGCCGTCTCCCGCCCCCCCCTTCCCCCTCTCTCCTGCCACGGTACTAATCCTACTTTAGATTCCCCCGTCGAGACAAGGACGAGGCGATATCTGAGAGCCAGCCAGCCCTGGGTAGGACGACCCCGTACGAACGCGCGCACTGAACTGACCAGTTGCGTTGTTGCAAACGGTGCTGACCCCCCATGCCCCAACTGGACATCTGTGGGAAAGAGCTTTATAGCTCATCGTATTCCGCCAGTACAAAAACACATTCTGAAAGCCCTACGAGAGAGATAGAGAGAGGGCTGAGAGCGTCGGTGGCGGTAACATCCCGCGAGATGTTAACTCCATCGCCTGGTCTACAGGAGGCCGTGGGTTGGATCCCGGCCCCTGCTGTATATTTGCGGTGTCTCTCTCCCCGTGGTCGCGTGGATTTTTCTCCGGATCCTCCGGTGTCTCCCCCTCCACAATTAGAATCAACATCGAGCGTTGAGAGTAATCGGCTGCTATAAATGTCCACGTTATAAGCCCACTTCGTCGATCTTATCATTTGTGGTGAGCTCAGAGTACGTTGAACTTCTTTAGCACCGCGCGTAGCCAAACCGTGTTCATCGGAGGTGCGTCGCTTGGTTTAAAACAAACAAAAACGAGTTTCGAGTTTATTAGTTTAAATCAGGGGTGGGGAACATTTTTCTCTGCCAAGGGTCATTTGGATATTTATAACATCATTCGCGGGCCATACAAAATTATCAACTTAAAAAATTACCTGTTATTATTTTGGTCGAACATTTAATTAACTCACCCCTAATGCGATGGCTGGAACTGCTTCTCTTTGGTGAGGTGTGTGGTGATGTTAGCTGGTATTGATGATGTTAGCTGGTATTGATGATGTTAGCTGGTATTGATGATGTTAGCTGGTATTGATGATGTTAGCTGGTATTGATGATGTTAGCTGGTATTGGTGATGTTAGCTGGTATTGGTGATGTTAGCTGGTATTGATGATGTTAGCTGGTATTGATGATGTTAGCTGGTATTGATGATGTTAGCTGGTATTGATGATGTTAGCTGGTATTGATGATGTTAGCTGGTATTGATGATGTTAGCTGGTATTGATGATGTTAGCTGGTATTGGTGATGTTAGCTGGTATTGGTGATGTTAGCTGGTATTGATGATGTTAGCTGGTATTGATGATGTTAGCTGGTATTGATGATGTTAGCTGGTATTGATGATGTTAGCTGGTATTGATGATGTTAGCTGGTATTGGTGATGTTAGCTGGTATTGGTGATGTTAGCTGGTATTGATGATGTTAGCTGGTATTGATGATGTTAGCTGGTATTGATGATGTTAGCTGGTATTGATGATGTTAGCTGGTATTGATGATGTTAGCTGGTATCGCTGATGTTAGCTGGTATTGATGATGTTAGCTGGTATTGATGATGTTAGCTGGTATTGATGATGTTAGCTGGTATTGATGATGTTAGCTGGTATTGGTGATGTTAGCTGGTATTGGTGATGTTAGCTGGTATTGATGATGTTAGCTGGTATTGATGATGTTAGCTGGTATTGATGATGTTAGCTGGTATTGATGATGTTAGCTGGTATTGATGATGTTAGCTGGTATTGGTGATGTTAGCTGGTATTGGTGATGTTAGCTGGTATTGATGATGTTAGCTGGTATTGATGATGTTAGCTGGTATTGATGATGTTAGCTGGTATTGATGATGTTAGCTGGTATTGATGATGTTAGCTGGTATTGACGATGTTAGCTGGTATTGATGATGTTAGCTGGTATTGATGATGTTAGCTGGTATTGATGATGTTAGCTGGTATTGATGATGTTAGCTGGTATTGGTGATGTTAGCTAGTATTGATGTTAGCTGGTATTGATGATGTTAGCTGGTATTGATGATGTTAGCTGGTATTGATGATGTTAGCTGGTATTGCTGATGTTAGCTGGTATTGATGATGTTAGCTGGTATTGGTGATGTTAGCTGGTATTGATGATGTTAGCTGGTATTGATGATGTTAGCTGGTATTGATGATGTTAGCTGGTATTGATGATGTTGCTGCTACTCGCAACTGCTTTTCCAGGTTTGCTCCTAGATTTATTGAATTTCGAGTCCCGCCTGCGGTTGCTTTGGCAGGGGCCAGCAGACCAAATGATTTCGCGAGCCTTATACGGCCCGCGGGCCGGACGTTCCCCATCCCCGGACTTTAAATAGTCGCCTGCGAGCGCTGCGCGTGTGTCTCTCTCCGCACTCACGGTATTGTAGAACTCGGCAATGTTTCTCGAGTGTCGATAGTTGTCCTCGCACCAGTCGATCCCGGAGCTGTGCCGAGCGAACAAGCTGGGCATGTCCGCGCTCCTTCTTCTCCTCGTCAACCTTCGTTCTATAAAAACTCCCAGCCGTAGGCGCAGTGGCAGCAGCAGCAGCAGCAACAACAATAATACTAACAATAATAACAATAACAACGACCCCGTTGGTGTGTAAACTGTGGTGGGAGGGCGGTCACTCGTGAGCCACGTGGGTAGCTGTAACGACTGAAGCTCTTCAAAGAGCGCACGCGTTTATAATACAGCACGCTCGCTCACTCACCTACTCACTCACCACTCACTCACTCACCACTTACCACTCACTCACTCACCACTTACTCACCACTTACCACTCACTCACCTACTCACTTACCACTCACTCACCTACTAACTCACCACTTACTCACCTACTCACGTACTCACTCGCCACTTACCACTCACTCACCACTTACTCACCACTTACCACTCACCTACTCACTCACCTACTCACCACTCACTCACCCACTCACTCACCTACTCACTCACCACTCACTCACCTACTAACTCACCACTCACTCACCACTCACCCACTCACTCACCACTCACTCACCTACTCACTCACCGCCTACCTACTCACCACTCACTCACCACTCACCTACTTACTCACCAAATGCTGCTATGAGAAGCTGTGCGTCTCTACACTGACAGCAAATATAAATGTATTTATTTTTAAAATAGGCTACCGATATTAATTAAATCACAGCCTCTTCGTAAATCCACTGTTGGATGAAGGGCCTGGAATATATTCTTTATGATTAAAAATATATATGCTTAGGACATCATCACTGAAAATTAATTATCATTGCCACCTAACATCGAGCAATACAACAGGTTGAAATAAATCCAACACTCCACAGTAATAATCATACACCAACGCTTCTTCAATTAAAAAAAAACATAATCCTCTCCTGCAATTTAAACACAAAATAATCTCCAGATGAAGTGACACACATCTAACCCGAGGCTCCAGCAGCAGCAGCAGCAGCAACAACAAGGCTTTTTTTTTTTAAAGCAGCTTCGACAGTGGCGTCGCGCATATATCGAGCGAGTGTGGCGCTGACGACGCCCTCCCACCCATCCAGGGCACTTGCTCTGCTCACCGGGGCAGGCTGACGACTGCTGCAGCCGCTGCTGCTGCTGCTGCTTTCTGCTCTGCCTCCCGCTGCTGCTGTCGATGATGATGATGTAGTCATGGGCGTGGAGTGGCTGCGCATGCTGTGCCGGTGGCAGGCACGCAAGAGAGAGAGTGGTGGTGGTGGTGGTAGGGGGAGAGTGGCCAGGTATGTTGTAACACCTGTTTAAAGCGGCGAGGCAGCGTTGCTAACGCGACCGGCGAGCGTATTGGCCTCGCCAAAGCACAACGGACCACCCTGACCCACCACCATTCCCCCACCCAACCGATTGTCTCAGCCGACGAGCAATGATATCGCTGTCAAAGCCGGGGAAGCCCTGCTGCCTTGTTCTAATGGGTCACCGTGGTAATAATTGTACACATTTTTTTTATTACGGTTCCCCAAGCACAGGGTCAAAAAGCCAGCTGCCAAAAAATAAAACGGCAAGCAGCCAGCTAAACAGCACTATTGAGTGTGTGATCGATGAGGGAAATGCGTTTCTTGAATTGGGAATTGCTGACGGTCGATTACGTCTGTAATCCTAAGGTACTGTTAGAGTTTGAGGAGGTGTCGTACCCTCGGCTTGCCAGGGGCAACGTGGGACTCCATCTATTCCATTTTCACGGACTTTCTCCGGGTGCTTCGGGTTTCAACCCATGTGTAATTGGCCTAGAACGCCTTAATATATAGAGGACTGCAGAGCTTTGGGGGTCATTTTGCACCAGCTCACCACCTGTCAACGGTTCCTTCTCGCGCCTCTCAGAAGTTCTCTCTCTACGGCAGTGAGCCAAGACATGTGGGAATGACACTATGTAACATCATGTTTGTTCCTGGGTAGTGTTATTTCCTAATTGCTTATGCATAAAAAGTATAGAAAATGGCTATTATTCCCCATAAACTTTGCTTTTGTGACCAGGACAGTGATATTTAGAAATTTACCTCTTTTCAATGAGAAAACGGGCGAATTTGTGTATTTTCGTTCACATAAAGTCATACAAAACATGAATCAAAATTAACATGTATTTATACTAAAGTAATACAAAAATTACTACAAATGATTTATAAGTAGTTTTTATAGATTTACGATTATACTGTAAATCACTTTCATGAATCAGCCTCCAAATGTAGTCTCCCATCATGTTCTCGTTATACTGTCCTTAGTAGCGGAGTCTAGTATATCCTGGTGGAAGCGCTCGCCTTGCTCCTCCGAGTACGCTCCCATGTTCTCCTTGAATTTATCAAGATGAGCATCAAGGATATGGACTTTTGGGGGACATCCTATAAGCCTATTGTGCCGTAGTTCTTCACCAGAGTCTCAACCAGCTCCACGTAGTTTTCGACCTAGTGATTACCCAGGAAGCTGTGGTGTCACAGCAGCGAAGCCGCTCCGTCGGAGCCGTGCCGGCCACTGTGATGCCGCAGCTGCAGCAGCAGCGAGGCCGTCCTGACCACTCCGTGGCCGCGACGCCGCCACCTCCGAGCGACGGGGCCGACGCTGCCCTTCCCTCACCACCCCCCACATGAACACACACACACCCCCACATAGGGCCCCCACATGAACACACACACACCCCCACATAGAGCCCCCACATGAACACACACACACACCCACATAGAGCCCCCACATAAACACACACACACCCACATAGAGCCCCCACATGAACACACACACGCCCCCACATAGAGCCCCCACATGAACACCCCCCCACGCAGAGCCCCGAGGGGAGGTCACCTGGCCGACAGGTTTTCACCCAGAAGCCCTCTCAGGGGACCAAACTTCACGGTTTCCTGCGACCAGGGAATTGGGCGACCTCCCCCGAGGCTAACTCGCACCGCGGCGCCGTGACTTGGGTTGTAGTGGCATTGGTCACGACGGGGCTGCTGAGCCACCGCGGATAGGAAACACCCAAAACACACACCGGTCAGCACGTAGGTAGGGGGTGGGGCGGACAGCTTAGGGAAGATGTATTGAAGGTACTTGAAGACTGCCGACTCCTTATCTAGAGTTCTGACAAATTGTTTCATAAGGCCCAATTTGATGTGCAGTGGTGGCATCAGCACCTTCTGGGGGTCCACCAGCGGCTCCAACTTGACGTTGTTCCTCCTCACAGAGAACTCGGTCCGCTGTGGCCAGTCCTGTCTGTGGTAGTGCGCCTTGATGTCTAAATCATTCGTAGTCATTTTTGTATTACTTTAGTATAAATACATGTTCATTTTGATTCATGTTTTTTTCTCACTTTATGTGAACTAAAAGACACAAATTCGCTCGTTTTCTCATTGAAAATAGGTAGATTTCAAAATATCACTGTCCTGGTCACAAAAGCAAAGTTTGTGGGGAATAATAGCCATCTTCTGTATTTTTGAGGCATATGCAATTAGGAAATAACACTACCCAGGAACAAAAAAATATGTGTTACAGTGTTTTTTATATATACATTTTTTTTAAAATGACAATGTGTACACTGTATCTGCTGAATATTTTAAATACTGGTAACCAGTTGTCGGGTTTGGCATCATACTCCACGGGGGAGGCGAATTTTACTTGGTCCACTGATGCTGAGTCGGCCCTCTGAGTAAAATCGATTCAACCTCCGGCCATAATTTCTGGGAACCAAAATTCGTAAATGTTGGCTTTGAGATGTTTATATTTATAATGAATTATAGACTCGAATATGTTTATGCCAAATGTCAGCTTTCGAGCCTTTTTGAAACGTAATTAGAACGGCCATCAGTTGGTCACACTCGTTTCTAGTCTAATATACTTTGTTAGGTGACTCGACTTAGACCAGATGCGATGTGTAGGGCCCTGGCGAAAAGGACACTACGTCAAAAACAAATAGCGATCATTGTAAACTGAATATCAAAGGTAAAATATTACAGTGGCACACGTTTTAAATGTACGATTGTGGCTGCTACTTTGTGAACATGGCGTGATGCAGAGATGATGATGATGGCACACACAAAAAAAACGACCACACGCACTTGGTTATATGCCTACATGGTCATGACACGCATCCTGGACGCCACTTTCAGCCTGTAGGACCCTGGGCAGTAGATTATGCATAATGCAGTGGGGCAGGCTGTATAAATGAAAGCAAGTGCTGCAGTAGCACGCACTGTATATGAATGGGGCGAATCGTGGTAACGCGATATGGCGTCAGCTTTGTCGCGAGCGCTACCTTAATTGCCTTTCTGCATAACTAAACCACACGGCCACGTTGTTGACGCAGACAGCCTGTGCGTGTGTAGCAACTATTTAATTGCACGCGATTACAATGCCTAAAACAGTAGCCGAGGGAGCATCGTTTTAGAAGGATGCAATGAACGTCGAAACATTTGTCCATCAACTCGGGGACGAACGCCCCCTAACGCATTTGCTGTTGGTCATTGGAGATGGGGTGGGGGGGGGCGCGTGCGGCGTGCTTGATTGAACACAGCAATACCCCGACTTACAGCAATACCCCGACTTACACGCAGCAATACCCCGACTTACACGCAGCAATACCCCGACTTACACGCAGCAATACCCCGACTTACACGCAGCAATACCCCGACTTACGTCGGTGATTGCGTTTTCTGGAAAGTGCGACGGCCACTATGGAAACGACGTTAATCCAAAGCGATTTACTGGGTCAGGTGGAGGCGAAGGCCGAGGCGATGGATACGAGCAAGGAGGGACGATGGTGGCAGGCGACTTCAGTGTGGGGTTGAAGGCGACGCGAGTCGGGCAGCGATGTTACAAATAAAGTGACGGCGGATTTGCGAAACGACGTAAAAGGAGACGTAAATGTGGGTGTTGTTGTACTTCATCACGCTGCTCTGTGTGTTGGTGAAGTGTTGGGGGGGGGGGGTCTTTGCTTCGCCTTATTAATACTTAATTACAAAGTTATTACATATTTTTAAGGCTCGAAAATTTAATGAGACGGTCCTCATTCGTGCGACGTCGTATACCACGCCGGACGCTGAAAATCGCAAAACAAAAACAGGCATCGTGCTCTCATCAAATTTATTGACGTCAGAGAACAACAACTGAACAGGAGGAACTTTACCAAGCATGTAAAAAAAACCGTGAGAGGAAAATGCATCACGATATGCATCAATGCCATTCAAATGCAGGATGCAGAATCTGGTCGTGGCAGAAACGTGCTTGAAGATGGCATCGCAGCCTGCAAACAGTGCGAAATGAGGAACATCTGGGCCACACAAGGCGTCATTTTGTGCTGTTGCATAGTTAGTTAACACGTTGGGTAAATGGTGTGGGGTCAGTGAAAACAACACGATTCATTTGGTGAGTGCAAAGCCGGCCCTCCAGAATGCTGACACGCAACATCGAGAACTTCTCAATGACAACCCTGTCCCCGACAAACGCGAAATGGAGTCCACGCGAGTCGTTCCGGTGGTACGGGGACGTTGATCGTTCCGTTGACACCGATACGATCACCTGTAGGCAGGCGACACGGCAGCACGAGCACTTGCAAGGGCACGGACAGGCACTACGTGGTGCGATCGTCGAAGAAGCTCCGGACTCTTCCAGCCACTGAGCTTGCACCCGACGGCTGGGTGGCCAGGCCTTGTTGAGTGCCGCTCGGAGGACCTGGAAAAACCCTGCAGGCTGCGGTCTGGTTTGCTCAGGAGGGGAATACTTTTCCTGAAGCTCGTTTGATCATTCAGCATTTTACCTCAATTTTATCTTTGAATTTGTATATTTGAAATTCCCCTTTAAGTGGGGGTGATATTACATTTCGAATAAAACCGTAGTTGGCTCCCTGTCTTTTATTCCAGAAGCTTCCAGCCCTTGCATGTTCCCACACCTTCATAGAGGCGCGTCTCGTTTAACGAGCGAGGTGCGTTCCGCGAAAATTAAAAACTCGTGAAACGATCGTTTTCCAATTCACTCCTCCCATGTTAAAAGCTGAGCTACGTTTCAGCCCCAACATTTGACACTCTTGAACAACTTTTTTAATGTGAGAAATACAAATTATGATTTTAAAATAAAGTAATAAAGCCGGAATACACATGAAGAACCACAGTGCATGATCCCCCGAAGAGCCTTAAACAGACCGTTAGGGGGCAAGTACTGTTAGCAAGAACCTATGAAGGCCGGCACGGCAGACGAGGGGGTGGGTGGCCACCTTTGTCTCCCGAGGGGCGATGTTCACACATCGCACTGGATATTCATTTGAGACTGAGTCGACCTATGGGACGCCCAGTACCGGTTCAGATAATAGTCACTGGTGTTGGCCATGAGCGGGAATCGAACTCGGGTCACCGGGTTCGTGGTGCCGAGCGCGAATTTCCGCTACACCACTGCTGCCCTCCCGCAATGCACCCATTCGTGTCACCACGAGGCCCCCTTTCTCCACGCCACCAAATACGCGGGTAGTGCAGAGGAGAGCTACTAAAAAAAAACAGTTGCGGAACGTGTGCCCTCTTCCACCATAGGACGCATATTTATCGGACTCCGCTCGATAAGTGAACACTTTGCTCGTTTTGTGAACAAATGGGTCTAAATACGTGACGTGTCGCGCCCACAGAGCCCCCAAACGGACGCTCAAGCCTCAGTGTTTACAACATCGCCGTACTTGATACAGTACAATGCGGGCTGGAATACTATTAGTTTAATGCACGAAAAATGTCAAAAGCACTCGGCCTTTGTGCATTATGCAAAAACAATTAAGTGCATTTCCTGAACAAGTGCATTGTGGTCCTCTCGTTTTAGGTCACCGTAGAAAATGAATGAGCAAATGAGTCAAAATAATTGCGAAACCGGTCTACAATCGTCCATCTCCCCACCACCGCTGCCTGTCGGGTGTTCACATTTGTTCAATTTCCATTGTGAACATGACCGCGTGTGGTCCTGTGCAACATCAATCAACCTCACTCCCATGCAATGGTCTGAAGGAAGCAGCATTCAAGCTGCACGGCGGTAATATTTTCCCATGATTGTCCTGAAAGCCATTATTGTTGTGCTCCTCACCCTTCTCCACCTGGGCGTGCTCTTTATGTCAGCGCCCTTCGTAGCCTGGCGTCATTTTAATTACTAAAAATGTCATTAAAATGCCACTGAAACGTAACTGACATTGTGCCGTATGCAGTAATTAAGCGCCATAGGCTGCACCCAAAGAACATGTCCATAACTGCTGAAATATCCTCAGCAGACACGGGGAATAGTTAACTGCAAAAGCAGTCCAAAGGTGCTCTCCGTACCATGCCCTGTCACCCTGTTTATGGCACGTGCAAATATAGCCGCGGTTTGAGAGCATTTAATTTATGGAGAGATTATCTCGGTTGGCAAACTGCCACTCGGTACACTCGTTTAGTGACATGGCACCAGATGAAGCAGCCCTTGCATGTAATCGTATTGCCGATAGCATATACATGGGGGTTGACGGATCACTAAAAGATTAGACAACCAGCCTTTCTTCACTTTTCGCCCCAAGTATTGATTAAATGGACCGTATTCGTATTATGGAGCTGGGGTCCTCGGTTATTTTGTGAATTCCAAGTATTGCTGTGCAATCGCATACACGTAGGTAAGCTAAATATTGATTTCTGAGTGCCATGTCATACGTAATCCATTGTTTCAGGGGTTCATTTGCGGGCTGGCCCGGCCTTAACCTCCCATATCGACCGCGTGTAAAAAAATCCTCATACACATGCCTCGATTTGTGAAACATTAACAAGAAATATCCGTCTGTGAAAAGAGTGGCGGATTCTATGGGCCCTTGTTTGAGTGTTCGTGGTGTTTGCAGCTCCGAAAGACCCCGTCCAACCATAATTTCAACAGCAAACGTATGCAATGCTTGTGGGTGCAAAGTGCAAGGGGGTGATGCACTTTATTCTGACAGCAGCAACACGAACGTGGAAAACCCAAGACATATGCGCACACTGAACCCATCCCCCCATGGGGATAACACGACCATTAAGTGTCAGCAATAAGCAGGGAACGATGTGTTGATTCATCGATAGATACGGATCCTGTTAGCTATTATACACAAACCTAAAGAGAATTAACAACGTGCATCGAATCACATGAAAATGTTTCAGTTTTTTTTTGTAATTGTGGAATGGGGTAACATCAGCCTTGCAGCCATGAGAGGTGCCCACCATTAACCAAAATAAAAAAAACAATTGTTGCATCGATTGCGACCATAAATGGTGACCTCGTTCCAGCCAAGTGAGCACGCATGTACACTTCCATGTTTACACCGTACGCGACAAAACACAGGCAACTTTCACGAACGACAGTTCAAGAAGTCACGCCAAGCAAGAATAATGTACGCGCAATTACTGTTTTGGCTTTATTAAAACTCAAGACAAAGCATTTCAAGTTATCAAACGCGCCACGTGTCGGTTAAAAAAATGGACACGACAAGCTGTACAGAGAAGCCATCGCCAAGTGCAATTTGTACTGCAGTCACCATTGTATGTGATGCCTAGGGATTCCATTCACTGTCTAAATCTCACCCTCAAGAGCAAAACTGCCCTCACCCCCCCCTAAGCATGACATATCGGTAGAAAAACCAAGCACAGTTCGTGGAATGCAACAAAATAGTGGTCACATCTCCCTAAGCTCTACACAAGTTTAATCAACTGAATACGCGTGCGTACACACACACACACACGTCTATACATGCTACGTTACAAACGTACATTAGGTGAAATGCAGCAACAAATTCGATTGAAAATGTGTATTTGGTCCTGCTGTGCTACATAGAACTAAATGAACGTGTAACAATATTCCTTCCACTTATTGATAAATGTGAAAATCATTTTAGAGAACGGTTAATAAATGACCGAGCGAGAGATGGAAGACTAGTGCAGGTGGCCGTGTTTGATTTCAGCAGAAATAAAGTGAAAAACATAACTACATTTTAATTGCAAGCTTTATGCGCAGCTGAGAATGAAATTCACGTGTTTAAATAAAATGCGGGCAGCCTGATTGCAGCATAAGTGTAACACAAATAGCAAAACAGACAAATGAAGCGACAATAAAAAATATACTACTTCATGCTTTAGGTCAGTAAGAACCTTGCACTCACAATGGGTATTGCTACGGTACGAATATAACGTCTGGTTTACACAAGCTCATGAAACACACGGGTGTTCCGGACTGTAACAAAATATAGCTTTATTCCTCACAAGGGTATTGCACTTTTCGCAAGTCTGAAGAAGCAATGAAAAGTCTCCTTTATGCCATCCTTAAGTCTCTTTAATAAGTGCCTTTGATGATCAATTGTTTGGTTCACATCAGTGCATCTATCAGACACCAGTCAACATTGGCCCTGGGTCTTCACGCAATTGCACGTCATTTAAACGATGCTCCTCCGAGTCACTCCATGGTGAGAAATATTAAGCATCACTGCACCCTTTATGATCTTCTGTATGTACACACATCAGCGGTTAACGTATTACGAATGCACTCCGGTTGCATTTCCCCCTGCGCCTCCACCATGTCACTCTGCTGCTTCACAATAGTGGTCTCGTGTGATATCGCTTTGCAGGTGAAATGTCAGTCTTCCACAGCACGACCAGAAGTGCAAATCCCTTTGCTAGCCACGTGGGAAACAGGGCGTGCGCCAAGCTGTATTGCCGTGTTATATATGGTCTTAATAACGAGAAGTGGAGAAACGTAACAACGTGCACGGGGGACCGTTGCCTAGCCAAGGGAAGTCTCCACTTACAACGGCCTCGAGTACACTCACCGTCACATCCAGAACAGAAAAAAACGGACTGTAATTGTTTTAATGATTTCCATCACTTGGATTATAGCGCGATCTTCAAGGATCAACAGTGCTTCATTGCAAATTACGGAAATGTTAATTGCTTGACAGGACATCTCCACTGCTATTTTACCCTGTACACCAAATAAAGACCGTGAGTTACAAACCCCATTACACCTCTCCCCACCCTTGAGATTGTAGTAAGCATAGTCACACTTGCTAGGGATGGCACGTGTAGGAAGGGAGAGAGAATATTCGGATGAACATGGTCTATTATCTCAAGCCACGGATATGTCACTGCGTACACAGGGTACGACACAACAGAGGAAGCCAAATTAAGTGCACCGTGCCATTAAACAAGTGTCTGTTCGCAACGAGAATGTCAAGGCAGCAGGGCCCACATGGGAAATTTACCTGTAGCTGGAGAGATGGCTCTAAACAGAGGTGGGGGTTCTGTGTTCAGAAAGCCATTTGTATCAATTCTCATCACAACAGTGCTGTCCATTAGCTCACCAACTGCTGTTTCAAGTCCACAACATTCTTCGTATTACTAAAAGCATTGAACAATTATAGCAGCATAGACTTGTGTAAAATATTTCACTGTGCCGAGGAAAAAATAAAGGAACATACTGTTATAATGTTCAAAGTTCAGTGAGTCTATAATGCAACCTAGACAAAGATCTTTCTCTCTTAATTTTAGAATTTTGTACATATGATTTATCCACATTTAGTCATATAAAACATATACAGAGATATTGTGTATTGCAATCGAAAAACGAATGTTGAAGTTACAATACATGACGTTAAATGCATATACTTAAAGAGTACAATTGTACCAATGTTGCATCTGAACTTCCGTGTGAAAAATAAAGTACCTTCTCTATACATTTGTCGTAGACTGGACACGCGATCACTATTATAACATTGTGAATGAAACAACTATTTGAAACCAATGCCTTTTGTTAAAATGAAAATAAACAGAAAATATAAGGCTGCTTGTGGTGATAAGTGTGCATCTTCAAATAGGTTAATGCAATAAGTACTTACGATACACCACCTTGTATGATCACATAGAAATGATTAACTCCTTTTAATGTAGACAAATCAATTCTCAATTGTCAATGACAACCGATATAGTCATTAATAAACCATTACACGCTGCAGCATCTGCCAATGTCTTTCAGCCACAATGACAACAGCATCGGCAAATTGTTACTTGCGCTCCCCCATCCGTATCAAAGTAACATTACTCCCATTGATAATTTACCTTCCCCAACGTATGTTCTGTGCCATGCCTTCAACTAAACCAACGAAAATCAAAGTTATCATTGCTAATGCTCCAAATCTTCCACGGCTCCAAAATATCACAACAATCTGTACAACTGTTTTTTTTTATCTTGCACAGTTAGGGCAGGATTTTAGATTTTTTTTAAATATATGTAACACTAAGTTTACTGCTA
Organism: Petromyzon marinus; assembly: GCF_048934315.1. Classification (NCBI taxonomy): domain Eukaryota; kingdom Metazoa; phylum Chordata; class Hyperoartia; order Petromyzontiformes; family Petromyzontidae; genus Petromyzon; species Petromyzon marinus. The sequence continues at coordinate 22,373,537 of NC_133667.1, read as the reverse complement.
TACAAGTGATCACTTTCTAAATAGAAAAAATATTTCAATTGTACACCTCAAAGTGCAAGAGGGGTGGACCCACTCCTCACACTTCACACCTGTCTCTTGAGAGAAGCTCACACAAAACAAGTCTCTGGGGAAAATAAAACCCCGAATGGACCATAAATTATGCCAAGCCTTCGGGACAAGCTGGGTGGCACATTTTGCCAAGTGATCACAATACAAGAATCACAGCTTTATGAACCAGTACACGGGATGCACATGAAAACGCCAATCATCCATTATCACAGCTTTATGAACCAGTACACGGGATGCACATGAAAACGCCAATCATCCATTATCAAAGACTGATATAATTGGGCAGAAGTTTGACAACGCTTCTTGGATTTTGACATGATGTTAAAAGCTCGAGTGACCTTCGATCAAAGTGTTCTAAACAATTACACCCAATATGTTTGCAAACACCTGGGACTTTCTGAAATCTTGATCTGACGCATGTGGCACCAGTGCCATGATGGGCATATGGAGGTTTAGAGGGACGATCCTACTGACTGTGTATGTATAGTTTTATTGACCGGGTTCAAACTGCTGACTAATTATAATTATTTAAAAACAGACTGCAGCTTTATGGACAATTTTGCAATTCCTACTGGCATCCTCTGAAATGTGAACGTCATAAAATGAGAAAGTTAACCTTTGTGGGACGTATCGCTTCTGCTAACCTGTGGAAACAATATATTTTCAGGTTATTTGTCCACGTGGCGGAGCCACATGGACACATTACATGTGATCAAATACCTGTAAGTTCTACGAGTTATAATATACTTGGTAAATCCACGGGGCTTTCTTTTTCTGCTGCTCAACACATCTCCCCCTTTGCAAATATAGTGACAGTTCAAGTACCAAATTATTTTAAATGCCCCCACCATGTGTGCGCTTGTGCAAGAGGAGCTAGAAGCTTGTTGACAAGGATACCCGTGAACATATTCCTCATTTGTAAGTGACAAAGTAGCAGGAACAACACGAATGTGAATTCACCAACCCTACTCGGAACACACCTCTCTTTGTCGCACGTGCGCATGCCCGAGTGGATGGGTGCGTGCGAGCGCTCGCCCCGCTTGTCCTCTGCTAGAGTCGCAGTTCCCCAAATGCCTGGCGGCACGAGGAAGCTGCGGCGCTGGGCGGGAGGTCGTAGTTCAGCAGCCGCCCTCCGTTGGTCGTGATGCGCTCGTGTTCCCGTCGGTACTCCTGATCGAAGACATCTGACGAGCAACAGGGCCACAGGCGATGACGGGAGTGAGTTCTTTGGCGAAGGGTATTGCAAAGGGGCACAAGCAAGCATATGGCCTATACGATATTCCCTCGTAATTCGCGAGGGATACATTCCGGATATGCTCGTGAATACCACATTTTGCGGACAATGATATTAGCCTACAAATATCAAACACGCAATGTCTGCAGATATTTCTAAAGCTTCGAGAAGTTATCTCTCTCCCTCTCTCTCTTGATATAGTCGTGTAGAGTTCTAGATGCAATTTGCAGAGAGCCAAAATCATGGATAGCAAGTTCGTGAATAACGAGAGAATACTGTACTGACATGTTAATTTGTATACCTGGCTGATACTCGCATACAGGGACAAAACACCTGTGTCAAGTTTTGATTTAAAGCTTTCGTGACTGCAGGGATTCACATTCTTGGTTCTTTCGGTAAAGTCACGTAGAAGGGAAACAATAAAATAATTAAAATATTGACACAATAAAATTATCACGACGTTTCGACTGCAACACAAGCAATCATCATCAGGTGTGAAAACCACGGCAAGAAAATTTGAAAGAAGTGGCGTTTTTTTAACGTTAGCACCACGGAGAGCGACTTGGCAGTTATTCGTGGTGCTAACGTTAAAAAAGCCACTTTTTTGAAAATTTCTTGCTGTGGTTTTCACACCTGATGATGATTGCTTGTGTTGCAGTCGAAACGTCGAGAGAATTTTATTGTTTTATATTTTATTATTTTATTGTTTCCCTTCTACATGACTTTACCGAAAGAACCAAGAATATGAACCTGTGTCAAAGTTGAAAAAGTAAATTTGTATCCATGGGCATGGAGCAACGCTGCTAGCAGCCCTGAGGCAGTGATGGGAATGCCACTTTTCTATGGTGGGGGCCCAGGCTGAGTAATTTTCTCTCCTCCATCCCACACATTTGCTCCACACATCACAACCTCCCAACATCCTGCCATGTTCCATCCAGTATATTAGTAATCCTGCCGTAAAATTGCATTAATTATCCACATGCATCTAAACTGAAATGCCAGAAGCTTCACGAGTGTAGTTCTCTGAGGCATTCAACAACAGACATCACATTCTAGCCCCAAACATCAGTCTCTAAACATTACCGTTGATCCCTCTCCCCTTCCAAAGTTGTTTGTAAATTCAACCTATAAAACAAACCAGCTCAAGAAAGCTTCAAGTATAATTACAAATAAATAAACTCACATATATACAAACATTTTCTATTTATAATTTATGACCGCAATAACAACGAAAGTGAAGAACTGGTATTTCAGAGTCGACTGGCTCTGCTTTCAGTACAGGGGTGTCTGTATGCATTATTCCTGTCCAAAATAGCTGCCCAAACTGGTTACTTTTCTCTTCCCCAACTCAACACAGTATGCATCACTGACTCTTAAGCCTCGGATGGAATGCATTTTTGTGTCAATAACCACAGAACGTGTGACAGGCCCACGGGCCAGCCTTGAAAGATGATATCACATACCTATATTTTTGTTTGTCTAAAAAATATCTTGACATTATTGGTGCTGCAAAATTATAAGTAAACATGCTGTGGATGTGAACACATCCTCAAATATTGTAAAAAGCAAGGATAGGCCAGTTGGGTGACTAAACATAGAGAATGTTCCGTGACATATAACCGGCAGGCTTTATGGCAGGTTGCAATAAAACATGAAAAAGGTTACAACATGGGATGACAGCAGAGGACACCTCCAACCATTCGTGGCTCTTTTGCAAAAGCATCTCATTTGAAAAATGCAAATGTAACCTTTGTTCTGCTTGAGAATAACGCTTATGATATCTAATGAGTTCAATTGTTCCATGCAATTCAAATTATTAGTGGCCAGTAAACTACTGCATTTATTCTGTGCTGTGGAAGGTGTTTTAGCGCTCATTTCCAGACATGAAGTAACTGTTTATGTTTCGATTTAAAGCTTTCGTGACTGCAAGGATTAATCTTCTTTGGTTCATTCTACGTGACTTTACCGAAAGAACCAAAGAAGATAACTGTTTATGCTTTAGGAGTATGGGTATTGTACAGTGACTGTAGTCCTTAGTTAATAATTTTATTATCTTAGAAGATAATTTGACATTTAGGACTTGTGCAATGCTATCAACACACAAGAAGGTACCCTGTAATTACTATGAGATTATGAATGTTCAATGAATGGATGGTGGTATGTCTTAATTCCCTGTAGGAATTATCAGCTGCCTAGGAGAATGAGTCAACTTTTCTATACATGTAATCATATGCTAGAAATGCTGAATTAGTATTCTTGAAATGACGAGTAAGAAACACTTGAGCACTTCTATTCTGGGAAATATATGATTTTACTCTTTTAACTCTATAGACTTGTCGTGTGATACTTGGTGGCGAGATGTTTACTTCCTCGCCTGGTACGCAGGTCGTGGGTTCGATCCTGACCCTGATGCCAGTATATTTGGAGTGTGCATGTTCTCCCCGTGGTCGTGTGGATTTTTCTATAGGTCCTCCAGCTTTTCCCTCCAGATTTAGAATCAACATGCGTTTAAGAGTACTTGGCTGCAATACATTTACACATAAGCCAATTTGCTGAGCTATCATTTGTGGCCAGGTCGCGTCTGAAAAAGAGCTACATAGCTCAGTGGGCTTTACCTCGTGAAATAAAAAATAGTAACAGTATAGAAGTTTCTCATTGCACTACAAGTTTGGTATCTACAAAGATACACATTTTTTACGTTGTAGTTTGTATTTGTAGTTGGTATCAGAAAATGCAGGGCATCACGTCTACGGGATCTCAAAAGACATTTCAATTGGACAATTTGAAAAACACATTTTTTATTAGGAATATAGGGCCCGATAGAGATAAACCTATCTCTAACCAAATCCTTGGTATTCCAAACAATTATTGAGATAACTGGATGCGTGCTGTCAGTATTGCCCAAGAGAAAGTGATTGATTTTGTCATTGAGTAATCTGAGCTTTCATTCTCCTGAATCTATTTCAAAGAGGGTCAGGATTGAGTGTTGAATTGAAGGAGAATGGAAAATGCTCAATCAGATTAAAGTCCAGGATTTTAGCCCGATTGATGAACCCCGAGTCAATATTATTAATGATAAAAAAAAACCGTCAGCTATTATTATTTATAATTCACGGCTTAAAATAAATATTCTCCGTCATTCAAGGAATAGTCGACACAGCACGATTGACAAAAGGTTAACTCGCCCCTTGATCAACCAACATTTAGTTAGAGACTGATAACCATCTCAACCCTCTTTTATGCCATTTATCAATTTTTTTTTTATTCCACAGCAGAGTAGAACTTCATAGAAAAGCAAACCACACACACACACACGAATATACATGAGCACAATGCTGGAGGTTGGCATAACCACGTTACTCACTTATGTCAACATTCTCAGCTCCCATGGACACCAGTGAGAAGAACAGCAGCTCTCGATATAGGCTCCTGGATAAAGTAAAAGATCGCAAGTGTCACCGTCACAAAATAACAGGCAATAAATATAACAAAGCCATTCCATACTTTGCAATAACTTTTGACGGTTTGGCAAATGTAACAGTTACCCAATTTGAACTCCTGCATCCTGCACCACCAAGAATGAATGTACATGATTAGTACACGTGTGTCTCGCTTAACGAGTGAGATACATTCCGCGAAAATTGCTTGTTAAGCGAACACTCGTGAACCGATAATCGTTTCCCATTAACTCCCCCGTTAAAGGCTGAGATACGTTTCAGCCTCAAAATGTTCCATTCTTGAACAACACTTTTGAACATGAGAAATACAAATGACCGTATAATTTTTTTACAAAGTAATAAAACATCAAATGTAACTTTTACCACACATGAAGAACCACAGTGGAAGATCCCCAGTATAGCCTATGATATCACCTCCTTACAACCACATTTTAAATAAACACTCACGATCAATCACACAGCCCTCTCCCGCTCTTTCCATCCTCCCAAAGACAAAGATCCCCGTATAGCCTTAACATTCTGTTGGGTCAAGTACTGTTAACGAGCACCGATGAAGGCCGGTACAGCACACGAGGGGTGGTCGGTGGCCAGCACCAACGCCCGGCCACCACCAACGCCCGGCCACCTTTCACTCACGAGTGGCGACGTTTAAACACCGCACCAGGTCCCTCAAATGGAGGCTGTGAGTCGTCCTAGGGGAGGCCCTGGACCAGTTCAGTTTATCGTCACTGGTGTTGGCCGTGTGCGGGAATCGAACTCGGGTGGCCGGGTTCATAGTGCCGTGCGCTAACCGTTGCGCCACCGTTCCCCACGCCCACCCGTCCCGCCACCCACCCATCACAACAGCACCACCACGAGACCCCTCACCCACCCCTCTCTGCACCCACCCCTCTCTGCACCTACCCCTATCAAGCGCTTAAGCAACACAGCACAGGAGAGTGGTAAAGAAACAACTGGAGGCGGTGGTGCCCCCCTGACTGATAGATCAGTCTCCACTCATTACGGGAACATTTGTGCCAACTGGGCAAGGTTCAAATTGCTCGTGATAGCGAATTATCGTAAAAAAATGACGCTCGTTAAGCGAGACACGCCTGTAATAGCTCTCAGCCTTCTGTGTAAACATTGCCGGATGATGGCTTCCACCCCTGTTTTGTCAGTCATGGAGGTAATTTGACCATACTTTACCACGCTGTTTAGTGAGGATTGGTGAAGGGGGGGGGAGAGACCAGAACTGGTTAAAATATCCCTCCCCACTTTAAAATTTACGTTGAACTTACTTTGCACCGTATGTAGCCCAACGGTGATAATCGGAGGTGCGGGGGAAGGACAACAAACTACACACCACAAGACACGTTAGCTGTGGCCGGGAATAAAGCTGACATGCCAACAACCACTGCACCACTGCCCTGATGCGTAGAACAAATAAAACAATGAGGTTATAAAAAATAACACCGAGGTTCCCTTTGCAGCAGATGTAGCTTGCTGCAAACGCTGTTTGAAGAAACGCATGCATATTGCCACATTCATCTGTTGTTGCTGAATGTGCCAAGTAAACACTCCAACGGAGCTTCAAATACTAATTAAATATATTACTTACCGTTGCAAGTACTCACTGCAGCCAGCAAAGAGAATGTGGAGGAAGCAATTGAAAGTTTGTTTCGTTTGGCTGTGTGCCATAGAACACGCACACTTAGCCTTTGATCAGGTTCGTTGTTGGAATGACTGACATTGCACTACCAATGTGTCACACTCATGCCAATCTGTGACTCCAGCTTTAATGTGCAAAGGTACAAGACAATAACAGTCGTACGGTGTCAATTCTATCTTGGACTTCTGAACCAACAAGCTTTGTGTGATCATATGTTTTGCAACTAAAACCAACCAACTGACCCAACAATCATTGTTGGATAAGACTATTTTGAACCTGGAAGAGCGATCACTTTAGGTGCATAAGAGAATGCTGTTGAAACTGATGAAAGTGTGTTTGGCTTTGCGTCATCAACAAAGACAAAGCCTTAACAGACCTTTTGGCCAAAGTGCTGCTTGCGAGCACCTACGAAGGCAGGACGGCATGGCCAGCACCACGCCTGGCCATCTTTGTCTCCCGAGTGATGGTTTTTACACACCACATCAGGTACTCATTTCGAGACCGGGTCGACTTCGGGAATGCCCAGGACCGGTTCAGATAACATCGTCACTGGTGTAAGCAGTGAGTGGGAATCGAACTCGGATCGTCGTATTCAGAGCGCAGCGGCGCTAACGGCTACACTACCGCTGCAATTGCGCCATCAACACACAGACACGCACTGCTAGTCACCCATCAGGTTCACACAGACAGGTCGACTGCCAGCGTAATCTATCGCATCGGTAAATATCCACGCGTTCGCTGACTGTGACTGCCGCTCTATTGTGTAAAGCTGCAAGACGTCAAGAGTAAGCAAATCCTTCAAATTGTAAAATTTTCTATTTAGAACCCTTGTGCTAACAGGTGTGCACGATCATATTTTCGCAACCTCGCCCAAACACCTGTGAGTCAACATTAGCTGCGAAAGCAAACAAGCAACGCCCCATCCCCCTCTCATTGGGAAACATTGGGGAAGCAAAGCAAGGTCACTTGCATCGCTGTCGCTGTGAATAGGAGTTGATTAACTTGGAGAGAAAGCTGAATGCATTTTTGGACATGTAGCATTGTCACAGAATCCCCAACATATCACTGGGAAATGCTGATGGTAGTGAAGAGGATGAAGACAGTGACAATTGTCACAATCTGTTGTACGATGGGTATCCGTTATTTACAGCAGCAGCATTACACAAATAGGCTGAGAATGATTGTATATACAGGGCATATTTGTATACGTCTACAATTTCAGAATGTCTTTTCTGAATTTTCACAACGTTAAAAAGGCAAATGCTTTTTGGTTATGGTGGGCAGTTTCATTATATTGGTATTATTATCGCCCATTATATTCCAACTGTACCTTAAGTCTAGTAATGAAGGGGGACTGATTTCCCATGTTTGTTCGGGAACAATCCAAGAGGATGACATCACAAAACCACTGCCTGCGTCTTCACAATACAACTCTCTTGTGCAGTCACAACACGGCAGCATGAAAACATGCGGTTAAACGTTCATAAGCTTGTTTGCCGCAAACCTTACATAGTAATTTTTCATTTAACGTGCTAAGCCGAGTTTCATGCTTGTTTCGAGAGACACAAATTCAGGTTAGCACACTGACAAAACCTGATGTGGCGGCTTGTGCAGCAGGTCCGCTTGCAGTAGTGCGATAAAGTGTGAAACATAAACAAAGTTCTCAAAGTAGCACTGTCCAGAAAAAAAAAAAACCCAAATCCAGCTATTTAAAGACCATAGTAGTATTCAACCCGCACCTCCGATTAACACGGGTGGCTACGTACTGTGCGAAAGAAGTTCAACATACATACAACATAGTACGGATAAAGATAAAAATGTATTTTCGTGATCAATATGCCTCCTTATGCCTGGCAATAACCATTTTAGCATTGAAAAATGTTAAGAATGCTCTAGAACAGACACAGGGTAAAGGTTTAGCAATAAGTTAATTTCTCTGTGCAGGACATGAGCAAGCTAGACTCAAATAATGTTCACTACAATTAAAAAGTAACACTAAGCTTTACACTAAGCTCCTTTCACCTGCAATGCTCCATGTATGTATAACTTATTTGAATATATGTATGCATATTTAACTTCTTTTGCACCATACATAGCCAACCGTGCTGATCGGAGGTGTGGGGGGAGGACAAAGAACTAAAGACAAAAAGCAGTTCGAAATAAATTAATTTTAAAATTAGAATGTAAAGTGCATAGCTGCATTGGCTACCTAATATCGGAAGGTAGAGCATTCCAGACTTAACTATTTTTAATTTACCAGGTAAGGCCCACTGAGCTATATAGCTCTTTTTCAGAAGCGACCTGGCCACAAATGATAGCTCAACGAAGTGGCTTATCACGTGGAAATGTATAGCGGCCAACTACACAGGGTGTTTCTAAATGTGCATGTTTCTAAATGTGCATAGAAAAACCGGAGGACCCAGAGAAGAGTCCACGTGGACTCAGGGAGCGAGACGTGAAAACTTCAAACATACAGGCGTTAGGGTCAAAATCGAACCCACGGCCTCCTCTATACCAGGCGAGGGAGTTAACATCTCGCCACCGGCCAATGGTAGCGCCTGCTTTCCGACCTGTGTCTGCGAAGGTTGCGGTTGCGATGGCTCCAGGCATCCAGCAGCTGGCAGATGGGGCTGTAGACGTCGTTGCCCTTGATGTGCTTCTCCATGCGCTCCAGGTCATTGCGGCTCAGGTTCAGCTTGCCGGGGTTTTGGCCCGCCTTGCCGGGCGAGGCGTTGCCCGAGCCAGGGCCGGGGCTGGGAACAGGGGCCGCGGGGGGCTCGACGTCTGGGGCTGGCGAACCTTCCGCAGACACTGCAGACGGAGAACGAGATAACCAAGAAAAAATTGCCAACTCATCTGAGTGAGTTTTCGCTCAAACTCCCTCCCCCTCTAGCCATCCATACTGCAAATTCCCTTCCCCCAATGAAAGTTGAACATCAAGAACTTCATCTTCTCCGCTGCCTACTGCTGACTGTCTCGTCTATACGAAGAGCTTTAAAAATATTTTTAGGAGTCCCCCTAGTGCACGCGCCATATATTTTGTACAGGGCCTTGAGTTGCATTTGCACTAAGAAGCAATATGAAAAACAAAAAATTGCATCTCCATGAGAGTAAAAACACAGCATTGCTGATTTGAAAAGCAACTATCGCCAAACCATATTTAAAAATGTGGGTTTCCACCTAATCTGCCAAAATTCTAGATATGAGAATTACAATATCACTACGATATGATCAAGACAAATCTCAGGGTAAAGTGTGTAGGAAAATGTCCCCGTTTGTGTAAAAATGGCACTTAAAATGGCACTTAAAATAGCATTTTGTTTTCGAGGTTCTGTGAAAATCTCTTGTGCAACTGTTTCCGGACACACGGAGCCACACAACTGCGAGATTTCCGAACGGAATGTTTATCTCATGACACGATGACAATAGCACACTGGCAATACAATTTGAAAAAGACTGAAAATTCTTCCTTTAAAATCCCCGGCATACAATATAAACCAAATTAAGTCTTACACTTCCATCAATAACATTGCACATCTAGAGGTGTATAAGGAGTAGAGTTTGATGAGTGCATGCTGCATAACATGTAAAACCTCTCGGGACATGTACACATTTCCGGATACTTTGGCATCCAGAAGAGCGTTTAATTGCTACACTCTTGCTATTTGTGTTCATTTTAAAGATACATTTCACATATCAGACCTTTTTTTTTTCAAGAATATATAGCCACTACACATCCATGCTTCAGTTGTAACAAGATGAGAGCCTTACGTGAGCATATGATCAGGCCAAAACTATTTTATTAGATTTGAAGAGGCTCTGATATATGCTACAATCTGCCTCATTTACTGCGGCCACGTCCAGAATTTCACTGTTTTGCTTCAACCGCTGTAAAGCGAGAGAACGCGATTCCTGCAACAAATAGAGGTGGTGCGGGTTAACAACATTTTGGGGTTCGTATTGTTCTTTGGCAGCTTACTATTTGTAAATGTAAAAAAATATAATCTTATTGAAGAACCACATTTGATTCGAAAGAAATGAATTTAATTTGGAAGCAGTTGAGTGTACAGTATCTTTTGGCAAGGGTGACCTGACATAAAATACATCAACATCATTAGCCATGACCAATCCAGTCCGAGATGAAGGTCTCCCCAAGCCACTGCCAACTCGCACGAACCTGCTACCGCCACACGACCTAAACTAAAACTATTAAACTATTTTTTATTTTACTAGGTAAGGCCCACTGAGCTATGTAGCTCTTTTTCAGAAGCGACTTGGCCACAAATATTAGCTCAACGAAGTGGCTCATCACGTGGACATTTAATGCACATTTCTAAATGTGGAGGGAAAAACCAGAGGACCTGGATAAAAATCCCAGTGACCACGGGGAAAGAGAGACATGCAGACTCCAAATATACAGGCGTCAGGGTCGGGATCGAACCCACGACCTCCTGCATACCAGGCGAGGTATTTAACATCTCGCCACCGTGGAACTGATTTCATCGCTCTACCTCTTCAGTGGACTCCTCGTTAAACGGATGCGGTCCATCCCCTGGCTCGCACTCCGTCATTAGTCTATCCCGTGGTCCATCATCCATGGAATGATGGCCCACGGGATAGAATATATGATGACAGAAAATTGATGGCATTGAAACTCAATTTGCTCAAGTGCCTGCACTGACAGCAAGGGGCTTTGGCAGTGGGAACAAACGCATTTCTCACCGAGGGTGTCCCACAGGACATAGAGCGGTTGTTCCAGGTCCTGGTGCAGCTTGCGGTTGTCCCAGAGCGTGTGCACCAGCACGCGCCTTCCCTCCCGCGGACCCCCACTCTGCGGAGTCTGTGTGACAAAAACAAAGTGTCCCCATGTAGACTTAACACACTGTTGGGGCAAGTGCTGTTAGCGAGTAGCACCTATGAAGGCCGGTACGGTAAACGAGGGGGTGGGTGGCCAGCACCATGCCCAACCGCCTTTGTCTCCCTAGTGGGGATGTTTTTACACACCGTACCAGGTACTCACTTGAGCCTAAGTTGACCTAGGGGAGGCCCACGACTGGTTTAGATAATCACCACCGGTGTTGGTGGCCGTGAGCGGGAATCAAACTCATGTCAATGGGTTCATAGCACAGCGCGCTAACCGCTACACTTCTGCTCCACACACACACACAAACCAGGGTCACCACTGTCCACTGTTAAGCAAGACATTCTCTGGCTTAGTCGAACTGTTGAGGTTTTAAAAAAAGTGCCTTTAAAGTAGAGGCTTGCAATTTCGCAAATTTGTGTTTGGGGATACCATAGTTTACAGCCTTTCTTAATCGTGCTGCTCCACACACACACCAGGGTCACTACGGGCCACTGTTACGTAAGGTATTCTCTTGCTTAGTCAAACTGTTGAGGTTTTAAAAAAAGTGCCTTTAAAAGTGGAGGCGTGCAATTTTGCAAACTTGTGTTTGGAGATACGACAGTTTACAGCCTTTCTCAATCGGGCTTTCAGTTTGCTCCTTTGAACTCTGGTATATTTACGCTGGCGTCATTGTTTGAGCATCAGGGTGTGGGTCTTGTTTGCATGCAATTCGTTGTTTATATTGGCACATGTAAACCAATGTCTGTACCTTAAATCCTATTTTTTTTATGACGAAACCCATTTATTTCTATTGTCTATTACCCGAGGACCGCTTTGACAGGTTGGCTCACACCTGGTTTCTTTCATAACACAGTACATGAATGTGTCTTTATTTATAGAGAGCACACCTGCATTTTTCATTTTTATCTATTTATTTAATCCCATTTCACATTTATTAGACTATATTCTTTATTTGATTTCAGACGATAGATTTTACGATGCATCCGTTGTTTTGTTGCAGTACTTATATTGGCTGCATTTTAAATGGTCTTGCAATGCTAATTTGTTTAACTCATTACATATTCCACTAAACAATCAATAAATCCTGCATTGCAATGGGCATTCGCTCGCTAGCTCCCTCCGTAGATAACTACCTCGCTCCTGAGCTCACTATCTCACTCCCTATCTCGCTCACTAGCTCGCTCCCTAGCTAACAAGCTCGCTCCCTAGCTAACAAGCTCGCTCCCTAGTTAACCAGCTCAACCACTAGCTCACTAGCTCGCTCGCTTATAAACTGGCCGACTTGACACACCTGTGTGCCCGAGTGGCCGAGCCGTGACAGCAGCAGCAGCGCGGGCAGGTGGCTGGGCAGCTGCAGGCGCTGGAAGTACCACAGCAGGTTCCAGAAGAGGATGGGGTGCTGCTGCAGCAACGCGACAGAGCACACCGTGCGATCGCCCTCATCCTCCATCAGACGTTCCAGCTCCTTGCGCAGAACCATCGGGGAGAGGTATGGCACCGACAGGGGCCCTGTCGCGTCCGCTGCTGCAGTCGCTCCCGTGAGGCCCTCTTCACTCGAGCTGTCGGCCTGTGCGCCGGCACGGGAACAATGTTTCCAGCACGACTGGTGTCCATAACGTACAATGACATTTTGCAGACTTTTTTGTCAATCCACTCCTGCCTCTCCATTCGACGCCAGTCAAGGGGGTTGATTATTAAATGTACTCTCAGGTTGGAGCTGAATTCAGTTTCTGGAGAATCTCCCAGAAGGTGTCACGAAACATCGGACATTATGTCAAACAACAGGTGGTACAACCCAACAACACATTAGATTCATGCAGATGCAACCGCAGCAACCTTCACGGAAATACCACAGGAATTGTTTGACTTGTACATCATACAGACTGGGGACGGCTAGGACCAGTTCAAATATTATACTCCCCACTAAAGTTGGCTGCGTTTGGGAATCGAACTCAGGTGGTCAGGTCCAGAGCTACTGCACCACTGCTCCACGCCAATACAATTCCTACAAATAAAGCAGGGTCAAATATATACATCAACACCGCAGATGTGAACATCACTAATGACCAGTGCCATAACAGCTGGCCATTCAATTAAATGGACTGTTTATCAACAGGGGCTGCTTGGATTACAGGGCCTGTGATTGGTTGAGATGTCTGCGGTAACCATCTCCAACAAAAGTTCGTCCAGGTTATGCAAATATGCATTTTATGAAAAAAATAATTGACAAGTGATGATGCTAAATCCAAATGGCGTGAAATAGTTGCATGCCTATCCGGAAGACTTCTCTACCGGTGGAATACAGATATTGTGCGACTGTGACGGGAAATTCCAAACGGTAGTGATGTACGGCACTGAAATCTCTTTAAAAATTTATGCCAGCTTGATCTATTCACAAGTTTAACTATAAAAGTACGTGAGAAAGAAACCCTTGTGCTCAAAATATCCATCGATTGTGTTCGCAGAAGGGCAACGTTCGTACTTAATTGTTTTCGTACTGCAAAATTAAATCATGTTCAGCCGTGAAGCTCAGTGAAGCTCATACATTCGTAAGAAATAATAACCTGTTATATTTCCAGACCACACAGGTCTTGCAAAAAATTGCTTTCAGTAACAATAATCAACTCTAATCAACACACATGATGATGTGCGAAAAGCATGCATTTATCAAATATAACTCTGCAGTAGTAAAAATATATTTAAATGTAATGACATTAGCAAGTTGAAAGAACAGGTTCAACCTTTCTCGAGGTGTCCTTGGCTAATAGGCGCAACCACATGGCTTCGCAAACAACTTTAAACCGGCTCCCCATCAAATCAAGAGCGCAGTACAAAAATCTCTATCCCTTGCAACGAAGCTCTCTTTCAAGGTCTCCCGTCATAGCCCTCCACCCTGCTCCACCCAGCGACGACAGCAAATCGCCGCATCCTTCGGAGCATGTCGAATAATCTTCTAATTGTACCCAGAGCCAGTACCATCTTGAGCTGAGCGGCACTTCTACGTAGCTGCACCAGCCATCTGGAACTCTCTCCCTTCGCACATTCGATGCATCCAAGCTTTATCCACCATCAATAAGCAGCTCAGAGCTTGCCTATTCAGGCTCTCGCCTGTTCAGCCTCGCCTGTCCAGGCTCTCACTAATTTAGGCTCTCACCTCTTCCGGCTGCCTTACGAGAAACGCGCCTCAGAGTTTTCAACCGAAAAGTGCGGTCGATTTGTGAAATATGTGGGTGTTATAAATAGCGTTTATTATTATTCACACTAATGTTGACACGTGAACTTTGACTTACTACACACCGCTGTATGTATTTTTTACTTCTTTCGCACCGTACGTAGCCAACCATGCTAATCGGAGGCGCGGGGAAGGACAACAAACTAAACACAAAAAGCAGTTTCAAAGACATACATTTTCAATCTATCTTGATTTGAATCTTGATTTGAAGCTTTCGTGACTGCAGGAATCCATACTCTTTGGTTCTTTCAGTAAAGTCACGTAGGTAGAAAATAAAGTAAATCACGGCGTTTCGGCGGCGCAACACAAGCGTCCGTCATCAGGTGGGAAAGCCTTGGTCCTGCTGCTGCAGTCTGCCTCAGCAGCAGACCATGCTTTCCCACCTGCTGGCGGACGCTTGTGTCGCGCCGCCGAAACCTCGTGATTTATTTTCAATCTATATTATTTAAAAGTGCATAGCTCCAGTGGCTTCCTAATGTCGTAAGGAAAAGCGTTCCAGACGGCCACGTAAGTGCATGTGAAAGCGCGCTCGCCCCGAAGCCACTGCTGCGAGGGTGACCGGAGTTCGCTTGACGGTTTATGATACTTGACGAGATCAGCAAGGTATTGTGGTTCATTTGTGGCAAGCACTTTGTGTGTAATGAGCGCGACCTTAGAATATATTTGTTCACCGAAACAGGTCACAGAGTTGCTTCTGTAAAAAGCTATGAATCATTACAAAACACAGATATATAATAAATGTTTATATATATTATGAGGACGATGGAACAGAGCCAAGTAGGATATTAGGGCAATAAAGGGTTGTCATTGGGAAAATAAGGAAATGATAAACACGCAGATTGGTGGCTCAAAAAAGCGATTCGTATCACTTATGATCTATGGCTATTGTGCACGCTTGCATGCAATGTGACATCCTAACTAATGAGCACTTTAAATTACAGGTAAAATGCAGTCGTGCAGACAATTTATTGCTTGTTTTAGTAACGAATGGCCCCCATCTGGAAGGAGATGTAGAAATACTCTTTGGTTCTTTCGGAAAAGTCACGTAGGTATAAAATAAAATAAATGAAATCACGACTTTTTTTGCCTACTTTAGCAATTGTTTATTGCTGTGGTTGTTTCCACCTGATGATGTTGCGACGACGTGATTTAATTTATTTTATTTTCTACCTACGTGACTTTACCGAAAGAACCAAAGTGTATGGATTCCTGCAGCCACGAAAACTTCAAATCTAGAGAGATGTAGAAATGTCAATGTTTATTTCTTTTCGTGTAAAGATCTCTAATTATATATTCATTCACATGAAACACCGAGTGAGGGTTAGTGGTTAGGGCCCTGCACATCCAAACCGGTCCTGGGCACCTCCCCCCACCTTCACCAACCCACACAGACGGGTGTGTTGAAATATGGTCAAACAACACCATAACTGACATGTGACGAGGCCTTCCTCCAAGGACTGTACGTTAACATTGTTGTTTACTGCAGTGAGGGAAAAAAGTTTTTGACCCCCTGCTGATTTTGTACGTTTGCCCACCGACAAACAAATGATCAGTCTATAATTGTAATGGTAGGTTTATTTGAACAGTGAGAGACAGAATAACAACAACAAAATCCAGAAAAACGCATGTCAAAAATGTTATAAATTGATTTGCATTTTAATGAGGGAAATAAGTATTTGACCCCCTCTCAATCAGAAAGATTTCTGGCTCCCAGGTGTCTTTTATACAGGTAACAAGCTGAGATAAGGAGCACTCACTTTAAGAGTGTGCTCCTAATACAGGTAACGAGCTGAGATTAGGAGCACACTCTTAAAGGGAGTGCTCCTAATCTCAGCTTGTTACCTGTATAAAAGACACCTGTCCACAGAAGCAATCAATCAGATTCCAAACTCTTCATCATGGCCAAGACCAAAGAGCTCTCCAAGGATGTCAGGGACAAGATTGTAGACCTACACAAGGCTGGAATGGGCTACAAGACCATTGCCAAGCAGCTTGGTGAGAAGGTGACAACAGTTGGTGCGATTATTCGCAAATGGAAGGAACACAAAAGAACTGTCAATCTCCCTCGGCCTGGGGCTCCATGTAAGATCTCACCTCGTGGAGTTGCAATGATCATGAGAACGGTGAGGAATCAGCCCAGAACTACACAGGAGGCTCTTCTCAATGATCTCAAGCCAGCTGGGACCATAGTCACCAAGAAAACAATTGGTAACACACTACGCCGTGAAGGACTGAAATCCTGCAGCGCCCACAAGGTCCCCTTGCTCAAGAAAGCACATATACATGCCCGTCTGAAGTTTGCCAATGAACATCTGAATGATTCAAAGGACAACTGGGTGAAAGTGTTGTGGTCAGATGAGACCAAAATGGAGCTCTTTGGCATCAACTCAACTCGACGTGTTTGGAGGAGGAGGAATGCTGCCTATGACCCCAAGAACACCATTCCCCACCGTCAAACATGGAGGTGGAAACATTATGCTTTGGGGGTGTTTTTCTAAGGGGACAGGACAACTTCACCGCATCAAAGGGACGATGGACGGGGCCATGTACCGTCAAATCTTGGGTGAGAACCTCCTTCCCTCAGCCAGGGCATTGAAAATGAGTCGTGGATGGGTATAATAGCATGACAATGACCCAAAACACATGGCCAAGGCAACAAAAGAGTGGCTCAAGAAGAAGCACATTAAGGTCCTGGAGTGGCCTAGCCAGTCTCCAGACCTTAATCCCATAGAAAATCTGTGGAGGGAGCTGAAGGTTTGAGTTGCCAAACGTCAGCCTCGAAACCTTAATGACTTGGAGAAGATCTGCAAAGAGGAGTGGGACAAAATCCCTCCTAAAATGTGTGCAAACCTGGTGGCCAACTACAAGAAACGTCTGACCTCTATGATTGCCAACAAGGGTTTTCCCACCAAGTACTAAGTCATGTTTTGCAGAGGGGTCAAATACTTATTTCCCTCATTAAAATGCAAATCAATTTATAACATTTTTGACATGAGTTTTTCTGGATTTTTTTGTTGTTATTCTGTCTCTCACTGTTCAAATAAACCTACCATTAAAATCATTTCTTTGTCAGTGGGCAAACGTACAAAATCAGCAGGGATCAAATACTTTTTTCCCTCACTGTATATAGTGAATGGTGTTTTATATATAGGCTGTATTCTTAATTTTGATATGATAAGAAATTATCGTATTTTTTAAGCGCCCTATATTTGCAATGACAGCAATTTGATGTTAATAAGATTAATATTTCAAATACTTTCCACAGTAGCATTTCTCAAATATTTTATATAATTGCTTATTACCTTTTAAGTTAACATTTATACGTTGACGTTAAGTTAACATTTATTGCACAAAATTGTATTCAACATGTTTTCTATTGAAGTCATTGTTCATTGTAAACCTGGCATAAAATTACATTTTCACTGTTTATTGCTTTGTTTTTGTACACATGTATGTATGTATGTTGACCTTTCGCACCGTATGTAGCCAACCGTGCTAATCGCCCCGTAAGTAGCCAATCAATGTATCTATCCTCTCCGCTAATGTCATAACACAGAGTGAACGGAGTGAAGTTCACCTGATTGAGAGGAGCACAAACGCAAGAGAGATTTCTGCGCGCGAGTGTTGCCGCCCCACCGTTCGTCTGTGGAAGATATTGGGCAGGCTGCCAGTGGGGACGGCGTGGGTGTGTGTGAGCCCAGGGGCGGCGCCGCCCGCCGTCTCCGGCTTGCCCTCGGTGAGCGGAGTGTTGGTGCTGGCGCTGCGGGTGAGCGTGGGAGTGACGGGCGGCATGAGCTCGTTGCCGCGTGGCGGTCCGGCACTGCCCGCTTGTTCCAGCTCCCACTCGCTGCTGCTGCAAGGTGGAAAACAGCCAAAACGAGGCACACGGACGCAGCTGTGGCAATGGTTGCTCCCTACGGACGTTGATGAGCTGTCTTTAAACTCACGAGACAAAACCTCACAATGTACTAATGTGATGTAATGTAGGTGTGAATTTGTATGTAGCGTATAGAAAGGAAAAAAAAACAAACATTAAAATGTCCAAAAGCAAAAATTACCATTTGATATTATAAATGAGAAAGGCAGTGGGGAAAATAAATCATGCACTAAATGTCTTATATTATCTGCATTAAATATGTTTAAGAAAATCTGAAGGTCACGTCATTTAAGATGAAAGGCTGTTAACGCAATGAATGGAAGATGGAACAAAATAAACGAACGTGATAAATAATTTTAAAAAGCCTCATCTCATAAAGGAAAGCAGACCAAACTAAAATTAGTTTACAGCAGAAAAAGGCAGTAATGATGTGCAGCCTACAAATGAATGGAAGAATGCATTAATGTGTGTATTCAGGGCAGACATGACAGCTGATACTGCACTTAATACAAATTCTGAATGATTGAATTTTATTAAAAGTTTGTGCATTCAAGTGAGGCAAATCAATCGTAATTGGTTGTACCGGGAATTCAACCACTGCTCATGCACTACTGATTACGGATCTGGGCTCAGAGCGTGTTGCTCGGGACCAGAGGTTGGCAATCCACAGCTGCGGAGCCCCAGGCGGCTCTTTAGTGGCCTGCTTCATCACGTTATTTATTAAGGACCACTGTCTCTCGTATTCACGTGCAATCGTTTTTTTTAATACCGATTTCGAAACAAATGGCTCTTGTTACTTTGGTGGCCGGCCGACCCCTGCTCTAAAAGGACTGCCAAGTGAGTGCAAAGTCATCAGTCAGCAATGCACAGGGAGAAAACAACAGTGGCATCAGATCACCAGTGTTGTAAAGGCGACGTTCTAAATAAACCAAATATGTAGGTTTAACTTATTTTGCACTATAATACGTAGCAAGACCGGAGGTGCGGGAAATCGGAGCTATATGATGAGTTTCGTGAGTTTAAGTGTTCCCCAGCACTTCTTAAGTAATATAAGATGTCATCAACCATTTTGGGTCATGAACTTGATTTGTGTTTTCTTGTCAACCTCCACCGTCAGCAGTGTGGGTGTGGAGCGAGGCTCTTTGATTGGTGTAGACCCTCCTACATTAACATTAGCTGCCCCGCCCATGCTGCTGACACACTTGGGCTACGCCCATCTCTAAACCTTTATAAACAGTTTGCCTTTAGACGCTAACCCTCCTTTTCCTGATGACGACCGCTTGTGTTGCGATCGAAATGTTGTGGCTTGTTTTTATTTGATATTACTAAAAGAACAAAGATTAAGTCTACATTATAGACTACCAGTAAGTTCACTCAGGTTAATAACCATTGCTACAATCTACATCATAGACTGGCAATACACTCAGCAGCTTAAAAAACAGGCTACAGTCTACAGTAGACTGCCAGTACACTCACCAAGGTTAAGAACCAGGCTACAGTCTACATTATAGACTGTCAGTACACTAACCAAACTTAATCATCAGGCTACAGTATACATTATAGACTGCCAGTACACTCACTCTGATTAAGAACCAGGCTACAGTCTACAAGTGTTTTTTAGGTGTTATATTTTATTTTTTATTCACTTTATTATTTTTTATCTACGTGACTTTACCGCAAGAACCTAAGAATATAATCTTATCGCTTATGAAAATGTATAGTCATTGGTGCACAATCTCTCACAATGACTATACATTTGCTAGCAGCAAGACAATTATTGTGGAAACAGAAAATGGCCCAGACATGGGGATAGAAAGGAGAGATTCACAAATGGGAAAACAAAGAGAGAGATACTGTATCAAAAGCACTGAAGCGATTAATATCTGAAAAGCAAACATTGTGAAGGTACAGCCCTTGCTATTGTTTCCTTGCGCCACTCCTGGCAGAAGGGCCTCAAGAGAGCTACTCTAGAGGGCATTTGGCAAACTCTTCCACGCTGGCCTAGATGTAACGCGCCACCTGATGACCAACCAAATGTCGTTGGGGAGGGCTTTAAGAAACTTGGCTT
Organism: Petromyzon marinus; assembly: GCF_048934315.1. Lineage (NCBI taxonomy): Eukaryota > Metazoa > Chordata > Hyperoartia > Petromyzontiformes > Petromyzontidae > Petromyzon > Petromyzon marinus. The sequence continues at coordinate 22,353,087 of NC_133667.1, read as the reverse complement.
GCCCATTGTTTCAACTGCTGCGCCGGGAGACTGAAGCGCCGGGAGACTGAAGCGTACTGGCGTCCTCTGGATGTGGACTCGATGTATTGTGATTGATGTATTGCGATGAATAAGGTATTCCCTCGTCATTCGTGACGGAAACACGTCCCGGAGATGCTTGTGAATAGTAAATTTCACGGCATATGATAATGAATTGTCTTATACAAATACATAAAGAAGTTATTAAATACATGCATATTATCTCATCACTTCATCTCATCACTTTATCTCATCACATTCTCCATCATTCCTTTCTCTCATCACTTTCTCTCTCTCTCAATGCAGACAGACAGAGTTCCAGATGCAATTCACGGATATTCAAAATCGTGGACAGGAATTTTGTGCATAATGAGGGAATACTGTAGAAAGTCATATAGAATGGAAGGGAAAAAAAAAGAGAACAGCAGAGACTATTTCTATTTTACCAAGACAGTCCCACTGAGCTATATATCTCTTTTTCAGAAATGACCTGGCCATAAATGACAGCTCAACGAAGTGGCTTATCATATGGAAATGTATTCATTTATTTATGCATGTTTCCAAATGTGGAAGGGATAAAATTGAGGACCCGGACAAAAATCGATACGACCACGGGGAGAGAAACATGCAATCTCCAAATATACAACAGGCGTGAGGGTTGGTATCAAACCGACGACCTCCTGTATACCAGGCGAGGTAGTTAACATCTCGCCACACGTACTTTCCGCAGCTCCTGCGGTCGCTGATCTCTATGCTGAGACACGGCACGAAGGTGGAGTTGCAGAAGGGACAGGCCGTGTTCAGGTTGGAGTCGTCGGCTGTCCATCCGGCCATGATCTGCTCGTCGTACACCAGCCCCTCGCACGTGTGGCACTGCGAGCAGCTGGAGATGCGCACCTGGCGCCCAGACATCAGCAGTCGCGAAGATCATCACATAGACGGAGAGAAAGAGAGTAGGAAGCAATTGGTTTTACTGCGAAGGATTTCGTAGGTGTGCTGTGTAGCTACTCCTAACTCGTTTTCAGGTTGTCATCGTGTGTTATGCATCTATGTTGTATGTATGTATGTATATTGAACTTATTTCGCATCGTACGTAACCTACCGTGCTAATCGGAGGTGCGGGGGAAGGACAAACTACACACACAAAAAGCAACTCTAAAGAAATTCGTTTTCAATCTCGAGAATAGCTATAGTGGCTTCCTAATATCAAGAGGAAGAGCATTTCAGACGGCTGTAGAAGCGCACAGTGCAGTCACCAGCATGGTGTCCAACAGCCGGTGGAGGATTAAGAAGAAAAAGAAGAATCTCTCAAGTGGTTTGTGGTTTCAAAATCACATTCGCTCAGAGGGCTGTACAATCTTTGACCAAACTTTTGCTCTGCTGCTGCTAACTGCTGGCCAAGTCGCTCCTTGAAAAAAGAGTTTCTTAGCTCAATGGGCTTTACTCAGGAAATACACTTCTGTGTCTGAAATTACACGGAACTCATGTGATCTCGTCAGATCGCAGAAAATAAGCAATGTTGAGCCTGAAAGTCATTAAATGGGGGATTCATCATGCATAAACAGGTGGTATAGGCTGTGGATCTTCTTTGTGGGCAGCATAGAAGAGTGAAGCAAAATACATCGTTGCACTGTACTTCTATGTTCTCTTGTTTATGCCTCCCGCCTTCACCAACCTGCACTGATCAGCGTGATGAAACGTGGTCAAATAACTGTCATGGCTTGCATAGTGTGGAATTGGATTGACAAAGGGTGTTACATGTGGCAGAGCAGTCTGCTCCTAATCGGAGGATTATAAAGGTGGCCCATAATCTCAATGGGAATCTTAAAGTGAGAAGCAATTTTTGAAGTCAACTAAATTTGTTCAATGGGGTAAATGGGCTTGGGCAGACAAGAATTGATGGCGGATGGTCCAAAAGAATGACAGACTATCAGCCAGAAAATGGAACGCGTCCAAGAGGATCAATAGCGAGGAGATGGCGTATTAAAATCATCTTGTGTGCAGTTGCTTGGTGAAATATTACTTTTCAGGATTGGAAAATATGGCGGTGGGTTGAGGAGGCCTTCATCGAGCAGTGTATTGGCCAGAGCTAAAAATGATGGAGCAAAATGGCCACACCAAAGGAAAAGTTCACCGCTCACTCACAGTTTGGTCAACAAAAGGTAAGCACCATCCTACGCATGCGTGAGCGGGAAGACTGGATGATGCTGTACCTCAACGTCGGGCCTCTGGCTGATGCTGCAGCTGCTGGCATAGTGAGGGGACCCAGGCTCTGCCCTGTCCACAGTCAGGACCGGTATATTTCTGGCCGACGGGAAACTCCCTACAGGAACCGGCAAATACAGCACAATGCGCATCAACGTGAGAAGTCATTCAATTTTAAAAAGGCAGCCCTGGAATTACCTGCTTCTGCCACTGCTGCCGGAAGGGACTCTGCTCAAGGGAACGCTACAGAGGGTATTTCAGCCGACTCTTCCACGTCATGGAAGATGAGAGAGTACCTGCACTTTAGCCCACCACATGTGACCTGCCGATCAACTGTGGTGGTACCCATTTATACTGCTGGGTGGGCAGAGTGGTGGTGGTGGTGGTGGCGGAGGGGGGGGGTGTTAAGAAACGTTCACCATTGTTTCAACTGCCGCAACAGGAGATCAAACCAGAGACCTCTAGATTGCAAATCCAAAGTGTTAGCGATTACACCGCGAAGGCTTCCCTCGTGTTCTCATTATCGTAACACACATCGATGTGCGATGAATACCAATATGTAGATGGTACCGATAAAAAACACAATTAATATGAGAATAGCTGTTGCTTGGAACCAGCGGATGGATGGCATCCCGAGTGGCAGGGCTTTGCATTGCGTGTGCATGGTGTGCGGGTGGGTATGGGATAGCGAGTTACCGTGTGCCAAGTGTCAGCTACCTGGTTGCTTAGTGCTGGGTGCTGTCAGCTATATATAGGTCATGTGGGTCATGAGCTTTATTGTTTAAACAAAGTGTTGATTGCCCATACAGTCTGTCACTAAGACCAAACCACAGGGGTCTACAAAACGTGGCTGTCCATCATTTAAATGAGGGTGGCCATTTGCAGGCGTGTATAAGCACAAACCAAACAATTGCGTCACCTTCCTCATTAACACTAGTCTTAAAGGAGAAAAACATACGACAGGCAGGTGTTTCAATCAACGACCCTTATTCTTCTTCTGAGCAAATTAATGCCCTCCTTCCTACCTAAAGGTAAATTAAGGCAAAGGTAGAGGGTTTTGTTTTTGTTCAGTTATGCTGTTTTTCTACACCACCTAAACACGCTGTCATTAACGAAATGTTTCATATTTTTAAAATGAGAAACAAAATTTAGGATGGTCAACAATGCTAAGTGTAACACCTCTACCCAGCACATTAGTTTGATCTTAAACGCTGAGCTACAATTTCTGAAAAAACGACAATGCTTGCTAGTTAACCCTTTCCCATTCCAATGCAGTACATCTACGTCATCAGTTTTTCGAACGTCATCAGAACGGAACTGAAAGTAAAATGCAATTCCGGAGGGCGTGTGGCACAGTTTGGCACCAGCTATCAGAGTGCGGCCATGTCACTACACTTCTCAGCGGTGAGGACAATGTCTTTAAAAAGAGCGGCGCTACGCCTCTCTAAATAAAATTAACGCTAACTGCTTGTGCGTTCCGAGATTCAACGGTGAACGGGACACCCACTCTGCAACTTGCAGATGTCTCGGAACCAGGAAAGGGTTCGTCACGTGTAGCTGCTTCAAGCCATGAAGGCATCACTAAGACCGGTTCATTTTACTTTCACGACAGCTACCGCAGGCTTCATCGCAGCAGCACCCCCTGCAGGCGGATGGGCGTGCGCGCGCAAAGAGCTCTGTACTTTTGGTGGTGCCCGCAGAAATCTTACCGATGCTGGAGGGAGCCCTGCCTCCGTCCGTGCTGGCCATGCTGGCCAGGCTGCTGCAGCTCTGGCCCAGTCCATTGGAGACGATCTGCGGAATGTTGGACCTGGATGCCTGGTCGCGCACCTCCTCCTCATCCTCTGCTGCATCCGAGTCAGTCACGGAGCGCCGCTCTGCGCTGTCTGCTTCCTGCACACAAGTGGTGAAACACAGTTATACGTGTTCACAGTGTCTGCTTCGTGCACACAAGTGGTGCAACAGTCATACGTATTCACAGTGTCTGCTTCGTGCACACAAGTGGTGCAACAGTCATACGTGTTCACAGTGTCTGCTTACTGCACACAGTGACACGGGTTGTGAAACGTGCCCAGTGTCCAGGGGCAGGTTGCACGGAGTGCACTTGTACTGGACCCATTGAGTCCACTGTTAATGGCCCCACTGTTATTGGCCCAGCGATGACTGTAACATTGTTATTTCTTTAAAAAACTAATGCACATTTCGTTGACCAAAGATGAGAACATTATTTCAGAACACACGATTTTAAATGTGCAGGAAAATTGTAAAATTTGAATAACATCAAGCGATTGAAAAACAATCAGTAATTTATGCATCTTTTCACCTCCAACCCAACCTCGGGGTTCAATGAACTGTCACATTTTAGGGCTGTCATTCGATTCAAGTTGTTAAAACATTTTCTAAGTTGTGAACACAGTGTCTCCTAGTGGCTGCACTAGGACCTTTATCCAGCAGTGGCCTGACAGAATTGTAAGCTGACGGTGACCAATAAATCAAGCAATGTCATCCATTCTGGTGGATCTCAACCGGCTCTGTGGTCCACCATAAAGCGATGACCAACAATTACCACGACAAAGTTATACACACAAAGTACTACCGCCACCTAATGGTAGCCGTTATTCTTTTTAATGTATTAATTATTAGCAGGAGAATTTTATTTGCGCATCAGCCACAACGAAAATTGTTGTATGCTTATGTTGGTGTTTGTTCCGATTTGTCCTGAGATGTATGAAACATCTCTTGCAATCCACCCATGGATCGCGATCCTCATATTGGCCACTGCTGATGATTGCATGTTTTTCCATTAATACATAATTATTTTAGCTTCGGGCATAATGTGGATGGGTAACAATTGCTGGCGAATAAAATAGGAGACCCCCACAGTAACCTCTCACCGCAGGGGCACGGGAACACTGTCCAAAACATGAACGCAACATCATGGGACCTTCCTTTGCCAGTACCAAAATATGATAATAGGTTTTCCCCTTTTTTCTGGCAACAAAACAGGTGTTAAGATGTTAAAACACCAAACTGAAACCTTTTACAAGGAATCATGTCTGCATTAACCACAATACTTGTGGTCAGAATGCAAATGAAAAACATACTCTGATAATATATGCATTGTCCTTGAAACTCAATGGTCCACACCAGAGACAGCTTTCTTTTGAGCCTAGGTGTCCTCTGGTCTAACACCGTTTTGAGACGAGGCTCAAAAGAAAGCTGTCTCTGGTGTGGACCAATTAGTTTCAAAGACAATGCATCATATTATCAGAGTATGTTTTTTGTTTGCATTCTGACCACAAGTATTGTGGTTAATGCAGACATGATTCCTTGTAAAAGGTTTCAGTTTGGTGTTTTAACATCTTAACACCTGTTCTGTTGCCAGAAAAAAAGGGGAAAACCTATTCTCATGAACGCAACATACCGTGGCGTAGCTGAAATGAAATAACGGACACTTTCATCACTTTCTGTCTTGTGTTAGCAGCTCCCTATAGAGAATTGTGTGCACGTAACCGATGGAACGTATTATTCGAAAGAAAAATATAAAAGGGCAAATTATTGTATAAAATGTTTAAAGTAACAAAAAGGTGTTGCTATGAGATTAGGAAATGGTCTCCCCCCCTACACAGATATTGCCATTTGAATTTTTTACCTGCACAAAGCAGGGTTACAAAATTCCACTGCAACATAGATCAAACACTGTTCTATGATTTTCTGTGAGGAATAAATGGTAGGTTAAACGCAAATTTAGATTTCCATTTGTGACATCCAATTTCATTATCAAACAGGTGCAGCGGTCCATAAGTTCAAAGGTTATCATTAGTACACGTGGCATTCGCGCAAGTCTTAAAGCGCAAGGCTACCGTGAAGGCACTACGTTTTAAAGAACAATATAGTCTTTGGTATGGAGCACCTGAGCCATAATTTTAAGGGAAATGGGGGGGGGAATTCGAGGCCAGATGGTCCCCCCTTATACAACATCTGAAATAAGTTAGCAGATGGAGGGTCGGGGCTATAACCCCTGCAGATTAAACAGGAGCCAGACTGGGAGAGGTGGAAGAAAAACATGTGTGTTCAGGTCGCCTCGTGTGTTTTCTTTTCTTTTATGTCAGGCGTGTTGTGGTTGTATTCCTCTCTCCCCTGGTCATCCCCTCCCGCTGACTTACAAAAAAGACTACCTTGACCCCTTGCGGTGGGACCCCACCTGGTTTGGGGCAGCAGGTCCCGTTCCCCATCTGTCTGTGCATGTCATCATCAATGACCAACCTGCGACCATGAACTCACTGGAGTTGAGAACCCAGGTTAAACCACAGGTGTCTGCCCGTCTTCAAACACCCAGGATTGTCAGCACTGAATCAAGGCGCCATTTGACACGCATTTACGAAGAACTTGCCTTTCCGTCGTCCTTGGTCGGTGTACCCAGTATCCCGATCCTATTGTACAGCTTGCTGGCCACTCCGGCCATCCCACTGGCCGCCTGTTTGAGGGCGTCCAAGCGCGCTGTGCCCCACTGCGGCGTGCCGGGCAGGGAGCTCGCTCCGGCGCTGCCCGTCGCCGAGCAGGGCATAGACTGCAGACGTCCTCGCGACCCTTCCATGCTGGGAGGCAGCGCGTGCAGCGTGCGCGAGCGAGCCACCGCCGCCTGCGTTTCCGGGGAGCTCGGGGTCTGGTGGGAGAGGTACGGCATGCTGAGCCGCCGAAAGAGGCCGCGGCGAGCGCGCGAGTGTGCCGACACCTTGCCATCACTGCCACTTTTCCCAGCCGACAGCTGAAGGTCGTGCAGGTCCTCCGTGAGCCTCCGCATGGCCTTAGGCAGCCGTGAGCGCCCATCAACAGACCTGTCCTCCTGTTCGGCCGCAAGCAGCGAGAGGGGGTCACAGCCCACAGAGACGCTCGTCCGCAGGACGGGCCGGGGCATTGAACTCGTACGCTTGTGTCTCGTGTTCTCACGCCGGGAAAACTCTGCATCGGAACTGTCCACAGTTTCTGAACTTCCTCGCCAATTTTCTCCACTGCCACCGAGTCCTTTGTCTTGGCCGTCTCTGGAAAGCTCATGGGAAGGGTGAATATTTTCACGGCGACTGCTTCCCGCTCGCTTGTCCTCAATGTCAGAATAAGAGCGGCTGAGTTTTAGGCTTTCTGTCCGGTTCTTGGTGGAGCTGGGTTTTTGATCTCGTTTCACTCCATTGCCAAGGTGTTTGTGTCCGTCCGTGCCCGGAGCTGTGGGCTCCACAAACACAGAATCTTCTGCCACATGGCTGACAGATGTTGACAGCTCTGCAACTTCTACAATGTAAGAAAAAATGCGAGACACAAATATGTTCAACATTAATGAGAATTCTGCAGAACAACTTAAAACATACCTATATTTTTATTATGCATTTAATTATCTAACGTCACGTTAAAATCATTAGACCTCCTTTTCCAGTACCAAAATGTAATCATAGGGTTTTTCTACTTTTTTCTGGCAACAAAACTGAAACCTTTTTTTGGGGGGAAAACCCCTATAATTACATTTTGGTACTGGCAAAGGAGATCTAATGATGTAGATGCTCACCCCGAGCCCTCATTACTTTGATAGTGCATTATCTTTGAGCTGTACGCCTTCTGGCGTCACGTGGTCGAGCACCAATTGGGTCGAGGCTCAAAAGAAAGCCGTCCCTTGGTGTGGACCAATCAGTTTCAAGGACAATGCATATATTATCATAGTATGTTTTTTGTTTGCATTTTGACTGCAGGTATTGTGGTTAATGCAGACATGAATCCTTGTAAAAAGGTTTCAGTTTTGTTGCCAGAAAAAAGGGGAAAACCCTATTATTGTCACGTTAAAACTTTTTGCAATCGACTGAATGCAATGGAATAACCAGTCTATAAACATTGTTCATCCCATATTACAACTGGCTCCTACCAGAGGAATGTGGAATTTTCACAAATGGCTCAGGCCCTTTAATAGAGAGATGAGTACCACCATATTCCTTTTTGAGTATGGAAATTCTTTGACTACACCAATAAGGCACCTCTTGGTTATTCAATTTCCTGCTGTTGTACTACATCAACAGCATTTAAACACAGTGCCAGAGGTGGATTTTACCAGCGATGTCACAGATGTATGTGATGGGCCTCTCCTTCGAGTTGGCCGGCAGTTGTCCAGATGGAGGGATGTCACCAGAACTCTCCGTACTCCCGTGGCTGCTGCTGTCCTGCCCGGCTTCGTCTTGAAATCCACAAACAGGGATCGTGGGGTCAATTGCAATGATAAATGTACACAAACAGCCCTTTTTTGTCAAGCCACTGCTTAATGAGGGCCTCCTTACACCGTGCGGGGTCATGGAGGTTATTTATACCAAATGTAACCACGATGATCAGTACGAGCCGGTGAAGGTGGGCATCACAGACATTGGATCAGAGTACAGGCTCCCCTCGCTTTACACGGGTTCAATGTGTGGTGATTTCGTGTAATATGTGGCTCACCTATTTCTGACCAAAATTCGTTCCATATGGTTTCAATTCACTCATATGCGGCTATGCCAGTGGTCGTCAACCAAAGTAACAAGAGCTATTTTTTCCGAATTTGGTTAAAAAAAACCCCTCTATTTCAAGAGCCGCAATGCATGTGAATACAAGACAGGCCTTAATAAATAACGTCACAAGGCAGTCCTTAAAGTGCCGCATGCGGTTCCAGAGCCATAGGTTGCGGACCTCTGCCCACGGTAAACTGGACTTCCATTGTAAACTGAACTTCCATGGTAAACTGGATTTCCATGGTAAAATAAACTGGGCTTACATGGTAAATTGAACACCCATGGTGAACTGGACTCCCATGGTAAACTGGACTGTAATGTACATAGTCGCTCGGAATGTACATAGTTAACCTTGGAACGTTGAATAGTGTTGGTTGTGTTAGAGAATAAAACGTGTTGCCTCCCAGTCTTGGTGTGCGCCTGATTAGAACCCACTAAACTACCAGTAAATTGGCAATGGCTGCATATTGAAACTAAAACTACTGCTGAAACTATTTTTTATTTTACCAGGCAAGGCCCACTGAGCTGTATAGCTTTTTTTCAGAAGCGACTTGTCCACAAATGATAGCTCAACGAAGTGGCTTATCACGTGGAACTGTATTACAGCCAAATGGGTCACTGTCCACTGATCATCACACAACATGCTAGTCATCAGACTCATTAGAAAAATTATGCTATTTACACTAAATGGTGACAACAGGGAGGGAGGAAGGCAGGACAAGGGCCATGACATCATTTGTGACTTTATCAATTAGTTAAATGTTATCCTTCAGTGTCCCAACTGCACCCCCTTCATTAGGTTTCGTACCTTTTACATTCCATTGTATAAAAAAATAATTGCATGTGAGAGGTGGTATACATGAGGCCTGTCACACAAGTACGAAGTTTATTACCCACGTTTGTGTGCGGTGTGAGCTATGGTTACTAAGAGCATGCTTTTAATAGTTATTTTCAGTGTCATAGGAACAATTATCTTCTCTCCAAACTACTGGACACCTGTGAAAAATTACTTTATAGCTCATCGAATAACTCCAGAATAAATATTCTGCTTCCGATTCTAATAAGTATGTCTCCGTGACCCAGTGCAATCTGGGTCCTGGCACAGTCATTCTGCTGGAACTGCTCTGCTACGTGAGGTAAATGACTTTCATCTCTCCTGAAACCGGGGATCATTCTACCTCCCTTCTGCTGTATTTGCAGATTGTGACAACGCAATACATTCATTAAAATTAACTAGACTTGTCCATGCAATGTGAGTTTGGAATGTATCACATGAAGCTAGGGATTTTAAGCGTCACGCTAACCAAGGTTTCCTGCAGCAGCCAGTAACTCCACTCCTTCTTCCTCAGCCCCAACAGGTTCCCGTCACATCACTGAACTGTCGCCATTACCCTGTCTCAACTACCCATCTACCAATGAACCCCCAAGAGTCTGACGTTTTCTGATGCAGCAGCTGTGAATAAAACCTAATTTGTCATTGTTTCTGCAATTTGATATTCACACATTCCTGCGGAGGGAGCTGGTAGTAACGTTGGGTTGCTCGGTCAATGGCCAGGGTCAACGGCGGCACCACGTGGTGTATTCCGCACAATATGCCCGACTGTGAGGGCGGGCACAATCGGCGTGAGTAGGTTAAACGTTGAGTTTTATAAGGGCACCACGGGGTGACCAGCCCCTCCCCACCCACCCCCCACCCAGCCCCACCCTCCCCACCCAGCCCCTCCCATCCCTCCGCCCCCCACCTAGCCCCTCCCCACCCAGCCCCTCCCCACCCTCCCCTCTCCACCTAGCCCCACCCCTCCCATTTCTGGATGCACGACGGACGGACACAATCATCCCCTGTGGGCTGGTGTAACCAGGAGGTTCCTACCAGTATAAAACTTGCCTGCTGTCCAAAATGCCCGTGGCAGATCACAAGCCTGCTCTTAGTAGCTGTTGCATGCTCAATTAACGTCCAAAAATGAGCCTATCCACTAGTCTCTGCTAATGAGCTACAAATTATAGCATTGACTAAACAGGCAACTCTTGATTACATCGGCACAGGGTTGTTAGTAAGGAGCAGCTAATAATTGAATCGTACGTATAGATTGTTTTCTCTCGCAAGCATGGTAAATCCGCAACCCAGATAATCTGCCCACGGACAATCGAGAGTGAGCTTCTATATTCTTGGTTCTTTCGGTAAAGTCACGTAGAAGGGAAATAATAAAAAAATAAAACAATAAAATTCTCACGCCGTTTTCCACTTTTTTCAAATTTTCTTGTTGTGGTGTTCACACCTGATGATGATTGCTTGTGTTGCAGTCGAAACGTCGTGATAATTTTATTGTTTTATATTTTTTATTATTTTATTGTTTCCCTTCTACGTGACTTTACCGAAAGAACCAAGAACATGAATCCCTGCAGTCACGAAAGCTTTAAATCAAAAGTGAGCTTCTATTTAATCTCTCCCGGCATGGCAGATTGAATAAAGAGCACGTGTTTTAATGTCCTCCCACCTTTCCACGCGGAAGTGTAAATCGGTACACCCCCTGCTAGTCGATCGGCAGGTTCTTCGTCGTGAGATAAAGCGTTAGCACTTCCCACCTTTCAAGACTAGCAGTCATGTAGGTTAGCCTGGGAGAGTCATCTAGAATCAGAATCTTTTGTCATCCTGGGGTCCGAATGAGCTCGAGAGGAGTTGTCTAAGAGATCGCTCTCATGGAGGCCCTTCTATCATCAGCGGCGTGAGCAAGCAATTGCATGGCTTTATTTCTACCTCGTATAATCTTTACACAACTGTAGTGTCCTAAACAGAGGATATTATTGTGCACTGTAAAAAGAGACATGCCCCAAAAGGTTCTCAACAAGTAATAAATGAAAAAAAACTATAATGACCAACATCTGTGTTACAGCTGCCTACCGAATTAAAACATCTTCCAATGACCAGGCCAGTGACGGCGCTTGGCTCTACATGGGGAAGACGCTCACCACAGACGCTGGAGAAGGACCGTCGGCGAGGGTGCTTGATGCCCTGGCGGAAGCACGCGATGGCGCGCACAACGTTCCGGAGGCGGACCCAGAGGCAGTACCCTCCGCGGTTGCCGCCTGGCCACGTGCTCTCCAACAAGGCCTGCAAGTGTAGGCCACGGTCAACAACACGACTCGGGCCCCAAAGCATCGTCCCAAACAATCGATATTGATAGCGGGAAAAGTATTATTTTAATAGTTTTTAGCCCGATACGAAGCGCGAGTCACCGAACGAAGTGGAGGGGGGTGGGGAACCAAAGAAACGCAAACAGTAGCTCAAGTTCGACGCTACAGGGCCTAGCGAAAGGGGAAATAAATAGCGGGGTAGTTTCAAGCTGCTGTCGGAGCGGTGCCGCAGGAGTTTTCGCACTGCGCAATGAATTAAGAGACTTGAGTTCGCCCTCCCCCCAAACTCCCCTGCCCCCGACCCCTTTTTTCCCCCTTTACTTTTGTTCCTCTTCCCTTGCCTTCCCCCTTCCCCATATTAAAAAAAACCCTACGTCCCCGCTCGCAGTCCCTATGCGAGTGGGGCAGTGAACCCAATCTTCTCCCCTTCCCAGAACCCACGAGCACCGAGTTCGGACTTTGGTCCGTTAAATTTCTGTACCAGCCCCCCCCCCCACCACCACCCTCTCTTGTTCCGGTTCTCACCTTTTACCGGCCTCTTGTCAAATATATATTTTAAAAAAACATTTTTAAAAACTTGAGTTCGATTCCCGGCCGTGACTGACACCAATGCAATGGTATCTTAACCAGACCTGGCCGTGGCTCCCTTTACCAACCGGCACTGAACAGCACGGTGAAGGATGGTCAAACCACCCCCAAGACCGATATGGTGCTGGGAGGCGTTCGTTCAGAAGCGGATTGAGAAAGGGCTGTAAAATTGTGATTTATATTTCTTACTCTTACATTTCAATTGAAATCTAAAGAATCGATGCTCTTGCTACGTTTTCCATGCAGTTGCATTATTTCTCATGAAGCTTGAAATTCACCACAGTTGTAGGCAACGTTAACATATCCTCATTACTAAAGTCAATCACGTTAAATGCCTTTACTTATTTATTTTTAAAAAAATTGTGCACGGTTGCACTTTATTTTTCACGCGGTTGCAATTTACTTTGCACAGTCGGTTAGCGAGGGAGGAGTTTCTTTTTTCTCATCCCTGTTGCTGTATGCCCCCTGTGTACCATTCCTGTTCTGCTGTAATGTGCATTGATGCCTACTTCATTGAGGGCAATATTGGCATGTACATTAAATTTTGATTGATTGGTAACCCCTGCTAAGGCTCCAACTTCTTCCTAACATCCATATTAAGATTCTTATCTAATGTCCTTTCAACCACTCTCTTTTTTGTCCCTTACTGCCCATATTTCTGCAGCATATAACAGCACCGTTCATATTTTGTGTCAGTCGGACTGGGTTAGGTAAGTGGAACAGTTACCTAACTGGAACAGTTTAGTAACTGCAACAGAAACGTACTTATTGAGAAAGTGAAATAATGTAAGTGAAACTATGAGCGACTGCATTAAGTATGAGTGACCGCATTAATATATAATTGCATTGTCATGTTTTATAGTTGAAGAGCAACTTCGTTATCCAGAGAATTCAAGCCTTTATAATCCCGCTGGCATGCTCGGAGACACCGCACCGCCGCATAAATGACATACAGTGGAGTTTCGTCCTCCCCCAGTCACACAGCGAACTGTCGCGAGACTCGGTTGTGGTCCCCTATCTTGGCCACAGCAGGAGCTGCAGCGTTGCACCCACTGACACCGCGCGTGATCAAAGACGGGTATTTGCGTGGACGCGCTGCTCACGAGGAGTTGGTCTGGCACATCCATCAGCCTTCACTCCTCACCCCCAGGCAGTACGGATGCCCCGCAGAGCGTCTAGCAGTCAAGTGTTGGCTGATTGTGCCCATGCAGACACCCAGTGCTATGCTACAGAGCAACTCAGTAACTGTGCAAAGTGTTTGGACACGAAATCCCTACGTGGAGTCACCCCAGCAAGTAGGTAGTTCCGTGAGCACACTCCAATGTCAATCTTCTCTGCGGTGGCGTCAAGAGATTGACGCTCCAACCCAGAGCCACTCCAAGAAAGACGGCTAGCTCTAAACTAAGCTTGCACCCGGCTCTGGCATTGTGCACGTGAACCGCACTGGACACTCTCTAACCTGTGCTTGGCTGAAGTTGTCACATGCTGCAATAGTCCTCAATGCTAAAGAAGTAATTGTTCTGGCTAGAAAAGTCGCAGGTTTGCGATACGGGGGACAAACGTCATTTGCATACGCAAATCGACGATAATTCACGGGAGGCAAATCATAAACGAAGATGTCGAAAGGTTTGTGGGGCATGCTTCGAGCACAGAGACAAATCGTTCTATTACATCTGCAAAGAGCCGACCTTGTCATTCACGTATACTCAGGAACACTGACCCAAGAGGGGAAGCCTAATGCAGTCCACTTACGAGCGCAGCAGGAACACAATGCGACCAGGTTCTCGCCATGTCCCCCCCTGCCCAACCGTAAGTATTCGACCTCGCACGGAGAAATTGAAACTGCAGCTTCGCCAGCGAGCCCATTATGATCCTGGCCAACGATGTGAACGCAGCGCGATTGCCCCCACGGTCTAGAAACGTAATGGACTTGCACAGCTGAATATCCCTGCAAAGCTCAATGACTTTGCACCACATTATTGAAGCTATGCGTACATATTTGGACATCTCTGAAAAAATAGCTTCAGAGCTCATTGGTTCCCTGCAGTATAAATATTCAGATTCTGAAAGACGGCACATTTTATCAATACTATACATGCTGCGCCAACCTTTGGTCTAATTAAAAAAAGCGTGGTCCTAACCATGAACCACCCACCTGGAAACAATGGTACAGCGTGCTTATGGCACATTATGATATGGAACACCTGAGCCATGAGCTCAAGGGAAAAGAGGGGGAAATTCGAGGTCAGATTGTCCCCCCTTATACAACACCTGAAATAAGTTAGCAAGTTGTACGTTCGAGAGACAGGGACTGAGGATAAGGGGCATAACTACTGCAGATTAGACATGAGATGGATTCGGAGGGGTGTAAAGAAAAAATGCTCATTTAGGTCACCTCTTATGTTTTTCTTTTCTCTGTCAGGTGTGTTTCAGTTATATCCCTCTCTCCCCTTGTCATGCCTTCGCCCCTTACTTTAAAAAGCTACCCTATCCCCTCTCGGTGGGAGCCCGTATGGTATGGTTTAGGTTGATGGTGTGTACGTGCGTTACAACGTGATGTAACGGGCCCGCACATTGCCTCAGTAAAAATAACTATAAAAAAAGGCATTGTCCTGCCCTGTCAATCTATTTTCATGAAAGGGGAAGAGGGGTGGGTAACACTCAGTATGTCCTCAAATACCCACAAATGAAAAGCTGTAGATTAAGTCACGAGGACCAAGCAATTGGGGCACCTCGATTATGTGGGGCCCGAGCACTCAATCTGTGTGTATCGTGCCTTTCATGCCGACAGGTGACCCGGAACATGGGCCAAGGAATAGAAATTGGTTTCGTAACCTCTCAAGGCTGCAAACCGCACGTACATGACCATGCCTTCCCTTCCTCTGCACTACACAAAAAAAATGTAGGGCAATCTTTATGGCACTACATTGACACCATCGTAAGTAGCGACATGCTTTTAAAAATACAATTGTTTTCAGTGCCCAGTTATTTTCAAATGTGATGTTTTTGAGAGAGATGTCGCCTTATAGCTATTTAATGCATGTCTCATACCAATTTTTTTTTTACCAGGCTTTTCAAATGGTTTCTTACGAAACAGCTAAGGGGCACCATTTCCCAGAGCAAGCGCTACATTTTTTTCAAGATGATAAGAGTGAAATCAAATATTAATATTACGAAAATTCCGTGCGCATTCATCTCCACGCAAAACTACTGTATGTTTAATCTGCTCTAACCTTCCACGTATGTACACCACCTGACCCACACTGTTTCGACTACTACCGATACCATCAACATTGCCAAAAGTACATTTCGTGTGCGCAGAAATTATCGTGATGCACCGAAAATCCGTTGCAATTGTGAAAGGTGATTTTTAAAAAACTCATCTAAGGCTCCACTAGAGGGCAGCAATGGTAAACATTTAAGTGGCTGACAGTATGAAAAAAAACATTTGAATTCAGCAACGATGCTTCAGTATTACCAAATAAATAAATCCTTTGGCTTCCGAACAAAACTAAACAGTGAAAATTATTAATGCACAGAATAACGTAATGTTTGACATTCCACTGAGAGATGACCTCTGCTTCTAAGATCAACGTCGAACTTATACTCCCAACATTGCGACTTTAAGGGACCATTATTATTGTTCATTTCCTTCACAGCAGATACTCGTCAGTGGTATTCCCCACTGGCAATGCAAACATTCTTGGCAAACACAGTCCAGATCACTTAGGAGAAGGAGATTTTAGTGTTCAAACTGGAAACTTTTTATTATTCCTATTCAGCAAAGAACACGATAAGTTTTTTTTTACCTCGAATAAATCTTGGCAGAAGTTGATTGCGTAAAACCTATCTCAATTTAAGGTGCAGATCCATAATGTTGCAATGGCTCCTAAATTCTGCCATTGCAAGTGACACTTATGCATAAATGGTAAAGTAAAATAGTGTCTATCAGAATTCTCCTCATGACCATTCACACGACACCAGTCTAGAAATGCTGCTACATGTTTGCCAGGTCAATACTTCTCGATTGCCTGGAGACCTGGTGCAGGGCTGCTCAGACATTACCCATTTATTGAAAAAGCGTGTGTGAAAAATGTGCTTGCTGTCCGTGGTATGGTCAAACTAGCTTTCCAAATAACACCACACTCCTCTATTCTAATTCACATCTACAGAGAGCATCGTTTCCCAAGTACTTACATCATGTTCCTCTATATTTTCTCTTGCACAGCTGAACCTCGATTGTTCACCAATAACTATTTATTTCATTGAATCACCAACGAAACTGTGAGCATTAATGTTGTCCTTCATTGACACAACTACGTATCTGATATCCTGTCTTGGTCAAGTGTGCGCCTCTACACTTTTTAATACGAGGGAATCTTTTACATGTACTGATGAAGATAAATTTAGAAAATATATTTTTACTGTGCAGTTCTGATCAGCATTCCCCTCACCTTGTTGTAGTAACCATAGGTGATGGCATTCGGATGAATCCCGGCCTTCTTCATTTCAAACAGCACCTTCACAGCAAGGACAGGTCGCCCGTACTGTCCACACACCTGCATCAGCACCCGGTAGCAAACCTGTGGGGCACGGGACAATGTCGCAATCAAGATGGGTTCCTTGACAAGCCAGGACACTCTCCTTGACTTTTTGCTTCAATCGGTTCAACAATGCAACCCAGGCATTTTTGCTCACAAAGCGTGAACACATTTTGCTTGTGTTTGGGCAATCCATCAATTATTACTGCTGTCACACAATCCAATAACCGTGGCATAAACACACGAGGGCACGCAAATAACAAATAATGTGGCTGCGTAATATCACGTTGACTGCTCACAGGGGTGTAGAAACACAGGCTGAACATACTTTACAAAAGAAAGTAACTGTTTTAAAATTAAATTATTTGTCTTTAACTTAAAAGGTAACTTTAGTTACGGACGACATAAGAAATATACCTTCATCATGAGTGAGCACTTAATAGTGCAGAGAGTGAATGTGGCTAATAATCACGAACAGGTAGGGCCCTCCACATGGACCCCCCTACCCATCATTAATAATCATGTTGGGTGACGTCACTCCACATGGAGCACCCCTACCCCCCCCATTAATAATCATGCGCAGGTGGCATCACTGCACATCGAACAGCCCCCCTTATTAATAATCATGAGCAGGTGACGTCACTTCACATGGGGGGGGGGGCGAGGCGCTTCCTCCCCGCTCCTCGGCGTCAATTGACAACCCTCACTACAAAGGCAGAACCCTCACGTCACGCGATCTCCGTAACGCTGTTGAGACATCAAAGTAAAAAGGACGTCATGATGAACAAGGGATTGTAACCTTTAAACGAAATAGGTCTGTTTCACCGCGCCCTTACAAATTGCACGCATACGCATTGATGCAATGAATATCACCACGTCACGGTCTGCGTTTCACTTGCAAGTTTCAGATTTACTGCAATACACCCGTCCTTGGACGGGCAAAAAGGCTAGTAATAAAATAAGTGCCTCCAACTCTTAGTGTTTCCGAGTCAGTCACTACACATGCATAAAATAATTTGTAGAATAATTAATTATGAATATGATGCTACTTATCTGCAAATGTTTTGCAATTGTTACCTTTGGATTGATTAAAATGACAATACAAACCAAGCAGTACAAACGGGACAAAAAATGAAATTGGACCATGAATTGAACCGTGACCCCCAAAATTATGACAAATCGTAAAATCATGGTGGAATAGTGCATCAATCGGATTGTACAGAAGTAGCAGTGGTGAAGAGGCCTGTTTAATATTTCAACTGACTCAACTGAAACACAATGTGCTATGCTTGTGCCATGAAGAAGGGCCATTGCTCAAAACGTTGCCCATTATATATTTTTATTTTATTTTAAAGTAGCGTTATTGACAGACGTGTTTAGTGTTTTGTTTATTGTGCTTGTGTACCATTGCCAACACAGCAGCATCACCGAATAATTCGCTTAATTGTAAACCAAGGATTATTTATTATGCAAACTAACAAAGTGGCTTTCCCTCGGGAATTCCAATCTAGATATGGTTCATTTCCCACTATGCTAGCTTACACACAAGTCAAGTTAGGATAAATCGATGTATCAGATAAAACAGACCAATCCATTTCATTTAATCTGACAAACCACTGGCATTTACGCTTCTCTTCCTCGCAAATAACGGTTCTCTTCGCGCGCAGCGTGAATCACAATCGACAACATCTACGCTTTTGGTTTTCTTTCAAGACGCACGCTCGGACACGCTCGGACACACGCCGTCGCTCAGCAAGCCGGCGAGGTACCTCGTCGGGGCACTCGAGGCGGTGCTCCTGCATGCGCAGCAGCACGGAGTAGGCCGTCTCCAGCACGCGCAGCTTGGAGTGGCGCGCCTTCGCGTATGCCGGCAGGCAGATGAACCACAGGCTGTAGCAGTTGCCCAAGAGGCACATTGCCCACAGGTTGGGCACCGCCGAGAACTTGCGAGCGAGCTTCTGCGCAAGCTTGATCTCCTGCAGCCGGGGTCAGGTCACAAGGGGTGCGCGCGTGTGTGTGTGTGGCTCGCTCACAACAAGCGGAGCGCTGGGTGGCTAAAATGCAGCAAGTTGGCAGAGTAGGACGTACAGCTGGTGCAATCTGCCAGTCATTTCAGTCAGCTAACCCAACGGCACCGGGATCTGTCCCGTAACCTCTTGTCAGCGAGCCTTCGACACTTCACGTGGCCTCAAGGTGCACCTGGCCTGGCACAGGCGCAGTGGTGATGTCACCATCACTTAGTGGCGAATAGTGGAATAGGTATTGGCTCGTTACACCAGTACGAATCAATGATACTGAAAATGCACGTGTGTAAAGTGCCTCCTGTAAACACTCGGGATAATGGATACCAGACTATAGGACTGACATTGAAAAATAAAGTTTGAAAATTAAAACACATGGTCAAGTTAAGTCAGTGTTTCCATGCCCAAGCTACCATGGTGCAGCATACGTAACCAATGGCAACCCTGAGCGAGTGGGTGGAAATTCCACAACCCGATAGCCAGGGTCAGATTCACCAAAGGACAATCACCGGTGATTTCCCACAAGTACAGCGTTTTGCACCGATGAAGGATAATGGGCTAATAATAAACTCTACCAAGATATCTGGCCGGCATGGATGAGTAGGCCAAATTACCAAGTGGGGGTTTTTGGAGCTCTCTTTAGTAGAGGTCCTTGTGCCAGCAGTGGCATAGGCGAGCAATAGCAGCCCTGCACCTTTACCTATTTAACCAAATTTCCAAAGCATCTCTAGATGGGGCACAGAGCAATTTACATTGGATCTCCAAGTCGGATTTGAGCTCGCAACTTTCCGACAGCGAGTTTAAGTGTTCTGCTGATGATACTTTCTGCTTTTACCATGTATTGTTCAGCAATGTTCGGCTCATTAACTCTCAGCTGTCCCTATCACCAAAATACTGACAAAATGCTCAGCAGCGCAAAAAACAGCCCTTTAAAAAAATATATGAATTTCAGTGGTTTACACTGGTGGTCACCGATACACTCCGACTCATCACCACTGCGAGGTGCCTGGCGCAGGATTAAACTATTTTAATTTCACCATGTAAGGCCCACTGAGCTATAGAACTCTTTTCCAGAAGCGACCTGGCCACAAACGATAGCTCAACGAAGTGGCTTATCACGTGGAAATAAAGAGTTTCCAAATACTCTTAAACACGTGATGTTGATTCTAAATGTGGACGGGAAAACCGGAGGACCAGGAGAAAACTCCACGGGACCACGGGGAGAACACGCAAACTCCAAATAAAGAGGCGTCAGGGTCGGGATCGAACCCACGTCCTCCTGTATACCAGGCGAGGTAGTTAACATCTTGCCAGCACGGCACCAATTGAGAATGGTGCTCAATGGTGACCGGTCAAAGCGTGTCGGTGACGGCCGCGTGAACAACCCCAACCGAGGTGGTGCGCGTGCGGGCCCATTGCTACCTGCTGAGTCCTGCGCGTGACGAGTGCGGGACTGCCGGGGACCCCAACGACCCTGGGAGTCGCCTGGCTCGGCGGGTACGCAGCGCCCCCGTTGGGCTTCTCCAGCAGCTCGGGCTGAAGCGCGGGGAAACCGTCGTAGCTGTAGGAGGCGAGCGGCTCCGAATTGGGGCCCGACGGGGCCGGGGGCGGCTCGGGCGGCATGACGAGCACCGTGTGCTCGCCGCGCAGCGACTCGTCTAGCTCGACGAGCCGCGTCTCCTCGCCGTGCTCCACGTCGACCTGGCGCAGCAACAGCACCAGCAGCGGCATTAGCAGGCGGTGGCGGCGGCAGCAGCGGTACCATCGGTGACACCACCATCGGCGACACCATCAGCAACAGCGTAAGCACCATCGGTGGTACCACCACCAGCGACGCCAGCAAACAGCAGCAGCATTAGCAAGCGAAACAGTGGCAGCAGCACCAGTAGCAAAAGCAGCAATGATACAAGCATCAGCATTATCAGCAATGGCAACTCCAGCAGCAGTACAAGCAGCAGCAGCAACAACAAAGACTACCTGGTGGGGCATGTTATGGTTGGCCTGACAATTCCATTTGGGGTCACGATTCGATTCAAAATTCGATTCTATTTCAACTAATTTTTACCTTCCCATTTGCATTGTTTGTTATTTTGCCTGCGTCGTTTGAACAGTTATTGTTGCAAAGATTATTTTGACTGTCATGAGCTGTACATTGTGAACACAACAATAAAAACATTCATAATAAAGGTTTTTGGGTTAGATCGCGTTTATTTATAAATGTGTCGTAACCCTCCACCACCCGACACGGCCAATCAGCAAAAAAAAGGTGTCACGTTGACAAAAAGACAAATAATTCACTACTTTAGCCCACCGGTGTGTTGAAGAGCGAATCCACATTTACAGTTTGAGTACGACGTTTCGCTGGTAAATACAAAAGTAGTGAATTATTTGTCTTTTTGTCAACGTGACACCTTTTTTTTGCTGATTGGCCGTGTCGGGTGGTGGAGGGTTACGACACATTTATAAATAAACGCGATCTAACCCAAAAACCTTTATTATGAATAATATTGGTCGCGAAAGCCTGCTACGTGTTAAAATAAAAACATTGCTCACGTCAGTGCATTGGGCTGCCTTTGTCGATGGGAGGAGTTGATGTGGGAAGTAAGATGACCCGGTGGAGGGGGAGGATGGCTGAAGGGCAATGAGGGGGTGAGTGAAACGAAAACTAAACTATTTTTATTTTACCAGGTAAGGCCCACTGAGCTGTATAGCTCTTTTTTCAGAAGCAACCTGGCCACAAACGATAGCTCAGCGAAGTGAGTCATCAATGTGGAGATTTATAACAGCCAAATCCTTTAAACGCACGTTTCTAATTGTGGAGGGAAAAACCGGAGGACCCGGAGAAAAATCCACAGGCGTCAGGGTCGGGATTGAACCCACGACCTCCTGTATACCAGGCGAGGTAGTTGAGATCTCGCCACCGTGACACCCTAAGGTGCCAATGGATGCCAGGGAGCAGGAGTGGTTTTTAGTTTGATCTGTTGTTTTTGTCTCTATAAAACAGTAGCATATCACGTGCACAATCATATGATGGATGTATTGTGAGCATGGGAATCAATTTGCATTGATGAACTAATGCATTGTTACATGCCTATGAACTGCTATTTGAGCCAACTATTTACATTACTCAGTGTTCTCATGGCTTGCTGCCAGCACACATTGCTGGGTAAAGAATCAAGGACAATGGAATGAAATATAATACGCATTTGTAAAGCGTTCTTCATGGAAATCCATGGAGACGAAAACAACACGTGCTAAGCGGTGATAAATGAAAATAAACAAGTACAGCTCAAATCACAGGGAAGAGACTTGTTAAAAATGTATCACATTAACTAATGACTCTGTAAAACCCAATATAAAGCATGGAGTAAATGCGTAAAAGCAATGTAAATGTTATTCGGAGAGGCACACTACCGGAATGAATAAATTAATATACTCATAAACGCTGCACACATTTTTGATCCAAAAGTGGAAATTTTAAGTCACTGGAGAAGCTTCCTGGCTTAACCGATTAACCTTCTGTGGGGAGGGATGTGGGTACATACCTTTTCAACGCAGTCGTCAAAGAATGCAAGGCTGGCATTCTTATCACCAGCAAAGGAGCATTCCTCGATGAAGCGGATGAACATTTGCGTTTTGGTCAGCTGAGTGTAAAACTTGTGATAGGACCGGTCACGGCTCTTCAGAAACCCTAAAAATAAATAACGTTCAGAGACAAGGCAGAGCGCAGGCAATGCTTTTGTCAACGTTTACACAATTAACAAATGGTGGTGCAAGGTGTGTGTTTTTGAGTTGTGTATTACAGTGGTTTGGAAGTTTAAAATGACTCAGAGGCAATGTCCCATGAAACGAATATACCAAAGAATGCTGTTTAAAAATGTTTTGCCAGTGTGCAAATTTTACTTAAGTTCCAATCAGATATGTTAAACTCATCAATGCAGTGGCCACGTCCTGGGGATGGAGTCAGCGAGAGGATGAATCTGCATTCCTGAGTTCAATGGAGGCAACATTGCCTCAATAGTTTGAACTGGCCCTGGAATTACGCAGGTCTCAGGGTTGGATATGGCATGGATCTATGTTCTTTCGCACCATACGTAGCCAACCGTGCTAATTGAATGTGCGCGGAAGGACAACAACCTAAACAGCAGTTGTAAAGAAATAAGTTTTCAAACTAGATTTAGAACTGCATAGCTCCAATGGCTTCCTAATATCAGAAGGAAGAGCGAGAGAGGATGACCGGAAAAGCCCGGTCTGGCCTCATGAATCGTGAATGCTGTTTCGCTTCAAGAATTAATCAGCCGCAACAACTTTGAAAGCTAACCAACCAACAAACAACCAAGGAGATATGGACCGAGATTCCATGGATCGGAGAGTTAAAGTTCACCTTGCAGGTCAAAGAGCGAGCTCGCGTCCGTGGCCTTCTCGGAGGGCGCCTGCGTGATGGGGCGCAGGTAAGAGCGGTAGCCCTTGAGGATGGAGGCCATGAAGCGCAGGAACGCCTCCTGGATCTCCACCTCCAGGGTGTGTGCACTCCGGCAGCGCACGCCCGCCACGTCCGTCAGCGAGTCATCCTTCCGCTGTTGCTGCACTGCAAACGTCAGGGGTGAGTAGGATTACATTCACGGAACAGCAGAGCAAATGTTGACTGTAAAGCCTTGGCACTGATTAGCAAACATTGTAGGTCTTTAAAATATGGAAAGTCCTCGCAACCGCGTTTGCATAGAATTTGTTTTATCTACAACGCGATTCTTCTAGACAGGAAAACTTTTCACACAACGTGGAACACGCACCATTACAACGCAGTTTCTGAGCGGTCGACGACGAGATGCACCGGCTAAGTAGTCGAATACAGTACACAGAATGATACAGTACGTGGTGTATCCTCACCTCATTTCTTTGTCCTGCCAATAAAATGGAATTTCACCACCAGCAGCCATAGTCAATCCACTGCTGGATGACATCCTTGCCACCGCCACCGCTCACAATCCCGCAATGCAGTACTCCACTATGTAAATAGCATTTACAAAAATATAACTTCCAAATGGATGTATTGTATTCTTGGTCAACTTGGCATATCTTCCCTGTGGGGCTAGGAAAAATGAGGCCCAAGACCTATCGCTCTACAGAGGTACTCGTTCCCCCGCTAGGAATGGGGAACTTCCACCGCCAGCTTAGGACTGCCAACAGATGCACGTCTACGTTGCTGTGCCGCGCCGCGCTCACCTAACCACGGTGACGCTTAAAGGACTTTCAGCACATAATCCTGCGACCAAATTCACAACCCCGCAAATAAATAATTGGTTTGAGCTGAAATGCGAGGCAGGGTGAGAACGTGTGCGACCGATTCATTGCGCTGGGAAGCCACAGTTCACGGGCTCGCCGAGCCGCTCAGATGGAGCTCATCCAGTGGAAGCGCAAGGGGGGGGAGTGGGGGGGGGGGGCTTAGACGGCGCGGCAGCTCGGCCCAGCGGAGCGCACGCCGGGTTAACGCGTGCAACGAGCACATCAGGCGTGCACCACTTGTCGTGCCAGCAGCTCTCCCCTGAAGGTCGTCCGTGTCTCGAGACCACGGGCACGCGCCGAGCACTCGTTTCACTGGCGGCGGCGGCGGCGGCGGCGGCAGCGGAGAAAGCGCAAAACGCAGAGGCACTGTGATGCCGAGCCACGACGTTGTCGCCGGAATAGCCAAGTATTCTTCGTGTTGTGGGGCGTTGGTTGGATTCACGACACATTTATATTTTAACAACACATTTCCATTCATATTTACGTGATCCAACTCAAAAAAAGTTTTTCTTAAGATTTTTCCTGAAAACCTACGTGTTAAAATGGCATTTTTACAGCGGGATAAAATAGCCGAAAACCACCTTCAATCACCGCATATTGAATGATTAATCATTCCTCGGAAAATGTTTTACCTCTGGTGTTTCATATTCTTGGTTCTTTCGGTAAAGTCACGATGATGATTGCTTGTGTTGCAGTCGAAACGTCGTGGGAATTTTATTGTTTTATATTTGTATAATTTTATTGTTTCCCTTCTACGTGACTTTACCGAAAGAACCAAGAATATGAATCCCTGCAGTCACGAAATCTTTAAATCAAAACTCTGGTGTTTCATTATAATTTCCAAATAAATATTTAAAATCAGAGATACAAGCATTTGACATTCATGAGAATAATTTAACATGACGGAAAACGGCACTGCCTTACCAACATTTACTTTATCTGGAATGGTACATTCTACAAATAAACTGAAGGTACCCCTATGCATTCTCCCTTATCACCAGTGGTAGCGAACGTTTTCATGGAGAAATTTGAAACAGATGCCATCCTGACTTCCACCCTACGTCCTTCCCAGTGCAAGAGATACGTAGATGACACTTTCGTCATCTGGCCACATGGCCAGCCAGCACTGAACCAGTTTTTCAACCACATCAATTCCATACACCCATTCATCAAATTCACCATGGAAGTGGAAAATGATGGAAAGCTACCATTCGTGAATATTTTAATCGAGAAGAGGCCTGATGGCTCGTTGGGACATTCCGTCTACAGGAAAGCCACCCACACGGATTCCTAAAGCCTGACTCCCACCACCATCCGGCCCCGAAGAACTCCCTCATCAAAACACTACACCATAGGGCCCCTGCTGCATCTCTGACCAGCACCACCTAGCCAGTGAACTGGAGCACGTACACCAAGCCCTCAAGATGAATGGATACTCGGACCGCACAATCCACAAAGCTGTCACCCACAACCATCTGAGGACCCAATCAAAACCCTTACCTTGCCATACATAGCAGGTGTTACCAAAAAGATTTCCAAAATCTTAAACAAACACAAGATGCAGGTCCGATTCAATACAGTACACAAAATCCGTGATTTGATCCCATCTGTGAAGGATGTCATTCCTGACATGAAATACCCTGGTGTTTACAAACTAAGTTGTGTCTGCAGCAGCAGTTACATTGGGGAAACGAAACGACATGTCTCGGACCGTGTTCGCAAACACAAGGCAGATTTGAAACACGGCAGAACCAATACCTCTGCAGTGGCTGATCATTGTTATAACGCAGTGGGCTCGCACAATATTGATTTTTCCGAGACCAAGGTACTCTGCAAACCTTTGGGCTACTATCAAAGATTTGTCCATGAAGCCATCCAAATATATAAACACAGAAACAATTTCAACCGAGAAGATGGGTATAAGCTGAGCAATCATCGGAAGGACGTTATTATCCAAGCAAAGTCATAACTTGCTGTGGTGCTTCCATTCATCCCTGCCGTTTGGCTGTTATCTCCGACTCTCTGGGTTGCATTGCCCTGTTAGGTGCCTCTGCATTAACGGGCTGGGGTTTCACTAACATGGCCACCTCTGCTCCCTTAGCCTCGATGTATCGATGGTTCTGGCTGTGTGATGGGCTTTGTGTCTCACTGGCGCGACCACCGTTGTGGTGGTTCTCTTGCGTGGACACGCTTGCCTCTTACAGCGCAGTTGGCAGCGCCGCAGCTTGTGTTACACATAGACATCTCCCTGCCTAATCTCTCCCATCAACATAGTGCTAATCTCCCATTAACACTGCTGTTGTGCGCATATGCGGGGATGATACTCTTATGCGGCGACGGAAGCTCATTTCATGCTAATCTCTCTCCCTAATCTCCCCCATTAACACAACTGAGGTGCTTACGTCCGGGGATGGAATTCCTTTCCAGCTCAGACCCCGCTTGCTTGCCCATCGCCACAAAAATAACCTCTTGTTGTAACAGCTTTCTCGCTGGTTCAGCAGTTCTACTGCTGGATAATTTTTTACGCCCGAGGACGACCGCTTATGTTGCGATCGAAACGTCGTGATATATTATTTTTCATTTTTCTACCTACGTGACTTCACCAAAATTACCAAAGAGTACAAATGTGTCTTTAAACCTGCCACCACCCGACAGCCTATTAATAAGGTTTGTCACGTAAACAAAACAAGCCAATTCGTTCCTAGTTGTACGGACTCATAATCAGTGTGTGGCCTGTCCTGTAGATGAGTGCTCTTGGGTTGCTTCGGATTATAGTTAAGAGCTTTCCACGAACACCATGAGGCCCATGAACCTCAGTTAGGAAAATTGTACCAGAGCTGTTACTTTTCCGGTACCATCATAGAAAACTAGTTTTCATCTAAGTAGGTACACTTAACTTTATAATTAAATACATATCTGAAAGGGCTTGCTTATGGCACCCAAGGATTAAATAAATACCATTATACAGTTCTTAGATACCTTCCATCTTGCTTAGTTGTTCTCTAAATTAATCCTCCTTACAATATTGAAGGCCTGAAATCTGTAATGCATTCCTTATATAAGCTACCAAATGTAAATATAGGTCATCTGCAAAAGTTGCACAATGTAAATGCAGTTTACCTGAATAAATCTCCCTGCTGAGTTTTTTTTTTAGACTGACCATATACATGGCAACAAGTGCCTCCTCACACAGTTTAATGCCAAACAGTACTCACGTACGCAAATAAAACTAAGCCAATCATTTGTATTCTGATAGTGTTGGGTGGAATGGTGGTGCAATGGTTTGTGCACTAAGCGATGAAGCCAGTGACCTCCTCTTTGTTTTAACGCCAAAGTTGACGTCAGTGGCGAGACGAGCAAAGTTAAACAACTCCCATGACCAACACAGCAAAGGGTTGCACCCGACTTAAGAGCCACATTGCACACAGGGCTATACCTAATAAATGAAACTTCATCCTGCAGTGGATTGACAAAGGGCCATTTATCAACATTATTAACATTCGTCTGTTCATAAAAAAAATTACTTAAGATTTGCTCCAAGCTGTACTGGCCGAGCATGCAACCAAATTATTTCATTAGGCAATTAAAATAATAATGAGTTTTTGATTACCGGGACTAGAGAAGGCGATTAAAAGCTATAAGCAAATATGTAAAAGCAATTAATGGGACTGCTCTTTCCACATATGGTTGCAAATATTTAGAAATGGTTTCCTGCAAGTAGTAGAACATTTCATAATTTTGTGACAATAATTTTATGGACAAAGCGGAAAAAAAAAGAGATATCTGTGGGATTTTTGGCAGCATTGTGTCGCGACAGCATATTGAACAAGGAAAAGTCAGGCACAGTAATACCCTGGTTTGCGTTGGGGTTGTGGTGCTGAAAGGTGCGACAAATATCTAAACAACGTAAATCAAAGCAATTTACAGGGTGGGTAGAGGCAAAGAATCAGGCGATGGACATGAGAAAGGATGGATGATGCTGTCAGCGACGTAAGTGTGGGTTTGGGGCGAGCGTATGTCAAGTCGTGGCATTAATAAAGTGACGACGTATTTGCGAAACGACATGTAAATTGGAGTATTGTATATTAATGAGAAATTTAATTTATGAACTACAGTTCAACTTTTAATGAAAAGCATGTCGTAAACTGATACAGTGGTTGGTTGGGACTCACTCTGTAGCTCCTGGTAGAGACGAGTCAGCCCGGCCTGCAGGATCTTACAGGGCTTCTTTGGCAAGGCCTTCCAGCTTGTGCCCTTCTTCTCCTCATTCCTGTATGAAAGAGTAATAGCCACACATCCCCCATCATCGTCAGCCAACATCTACCCACTACTGGATGGACGCCTCTTCATGGCGACACCATCCCTCGCAGTCAAACGAAGAAGCCACAATCCGTCTCATTCCTGTACATGAGCAGATTCCGATACTTCACCTGTGTATGTATGTTGAACTTCTTTCACACCGTACGTAGCCAACCGTACTCATCTCTACAGACGTCTTCTTCTTCGGCATGTTCTCCCCTTTGGCTAATATTTCTATCACCAGTCTTATCCATCGGGCGTGTGTCTTGCCCAAGCACACTTACTTTTTTTAGCAGCCAGTACGATGGCTGAGTTTGACGTTTTTTTCTGATCCACATGCTTTTTTTATTCTGTCTCTTCGAGTATGTTTATTGTTGAACTTATTTTGCATCGTACGTAGCCAACCATGCTAATCGGAGTAATTCCCAAAGTGCATCTCCCCATGCTTTGTTGCAAACTTTCCAACTCTTGTTCTAGTCTCCTTCTCAAAGTCAATGCTTCTGATCCATATGTTATAGCAGATGATATACACGTTGGCATGTTGCTCCAATGGAAATGAGTTACAGGATATGATAAAATAAAAAACGTATGAAGGCTAAAAAATCAGGTTCAATATAAGTACGAGCAATAAACCAAAACAATTTTGAAAGAATGCTACTGGAACACACATCAGAATCTGCATCACTAGGGAAGGGGAGAGAAACTCATGGTTGGTGGAAACACAAAAAGCAATTCAAAACAAATTATTTTCATACTAGATATAAAAGTACACAGTTCCAGTGGTTTCCTAATATCGGAAGAGCTTTGCAGACAGCCGCAGAAGCAATCTCAAAGCGCGCCACTTAACTTCATGCAGCTCGCTGCTACACAGGAGCTACCACTTAAAAATGGTCCGCAAACTGGAAGTATCTCAGCGACACTAATCGGATGCTCCAGGGGAATACAACAGACCTAAGAACACTGTCTGGAATGCTTTGCGGCCGGCTGAAACGCTCTTCCTTCCGATATTAGGAAGCCACTGGAGCTTCCTAAGTTGAAAACGAATTTTCTTTAGAACTGCTTTTTTTGTTTAGTTTGTCGTCCTTCCCCCACACATCCGATTTGCACGGTTGTCTACGCACGATGCGAATGAAGTTCAACGTACATATTGCGTTTATAATTACAGAACCTGTTGTCTTTCAAGTATTTTGAGCAGTGAGTGTATACAGTCGAGGTGTGGTCAAAGTTCAGCATCAATGTGTGGCCAACCAAAGGTGTTTGAAAATTATATTTGGGCCATCGGTAAGGAATAGGTTCCCCACCCCCAACTTAGAGCAACTAATGAAGGCAGATCAGGAACAACATTCATTCAATAATTGGCATATCCTAATGCTGGGGTGCCACGGTGGGCGAGATCTTATTTCCCTCGCCTGGTACATAGGTAGTGTGGTTTCGATCCCAACCCTGACTCCGGTATATATGAAGATTACATGTTCTCCCCATAGTCGAGTGGAGTTTGCTCTGGGTCCCTCGGTTTTGGCCTCCACAATTAAAAACATGCAGCTAGGCTATTTGGCTCCTCTTGTAGATTTCCATACATTTTAAATCCACTTTTATGAGCCGATCATGTGTGGCCAGGTCACCTGTGATGACGAGATAATAGCTCAGTGGGCTTTATCGGGTAAATAAAATAGGTTTAGTTTAAAGCTAAACAATATTGGTTTGCATTATTCTGATGTTTATTTTTAACTGGTCTTTGCTAATTGGTCAACCATTTTCAATCTACTGTTGGATAAACATTTCTTCATGTTGTTGCCACGATGATCGAGCGCAGTTACAAGCCATCCTTTCCTACATAGTACCAGCAATTTATTATTTCATGTCCACATTAGTCATCCTTTCCTTTATATTACTTATCTTGGCTGCAATTCTACTGCTAGTCCTACCCATCAAATGTAATTCCTTCTGGTTGTTATGCACTCAAGACAACCACGAGCTTTACTTAACAACGGATATGACTGATTTTGTGAACTATTGTTTGTCCTCTAATCCATGTACTTCTCGTTTCGTCTCTCATGAGTTATTTTAAGCAAATATCTTTCCATGCTACTTTGTGTTGCTAGGCTTTAAATCTTATATAATAAATTCCAAGTACAAATGCTACGATTCCACGTCTTTCCTGTAAGAAAGATTATTGACACTATAGTCTAGGCTAGTGTGCTAATTTGTTACAATTAAAATATATTTAAGTGAATTAAAACCACAATAAAGTTATTTACCCACGCGGGTTTAAGTTGACGAAAATGAAAGCACAGGTACGGAAAAATGAACACTTTCTATTCCTGTAGTAAGACAATAAAATTGAAACCCACCACAGTGGAACACCCTCGTATTCATCATGCTCTTTTCCATTCGTAAAATTATCTGTAGATGCGAAATGGTAATAGATAATGGATGACAAATGTGAAAAACTTGCAACCATGAACATCCTCCCCATGGATGAAGCCGTGACATTGTAAAGTGACTCCAACACTGTACAACACTCTACGGTCCAAGGCAGTGCACTCTGCTATGAATTTTAAGTGCAGCAATCATTGAGAAAAAAAGCAAAGAGGCGAGCAAGGTGCGTATCCTAATTGTAAATGTTCCCTTACGATCCCCATATCGCCCAAGAGCAAAAAACAACACGTGGAATAAATAAAAGCTATAAATGTGTCACATGACAGAGTGGATGCATGTGCCGCTGGCGCTGGAGTAATACATTTACCATTTCCACTGCTCGTGTCGAACAAACTCATGACGAGAGACGAACACACTAATGACGAGAGACGAACACACTAATGACGAGAGACGAACATACTAATGACGAGAGACGAACATACTAATGACGAGAGACGAACACACTAATGACGAGAGACAAACACACTAATGACGAGAGACGAACACACTAATGACGAGAGACGAACATACTAATGACGAGAGACGAACACACTAATGACGAGAGACGAACATACTAATGACGAGAGACGAACACACTCATGACGAGAGACGAACATACTAATGACGAGAGACGAACATACTCATGACGAGAGACGAACACACTCATGACGAGAGACGAACACACTCATGACGAGAGACAAACACACTAATGACGAGAGACGAACACACTAATGACGAGAGACGAACACAATAATGACGAGAGTCGAACACACTAATGACGAGAGACGAACACACTAATGACGAGAGACGAACACACTAATGACGAGAGACAAACACACTCATGACGAGAGACGAACACACTCATGACGAGAGACGAACACACTAATGACGAGAGACGAACACACTAATGACGAGAGACGAACACACTCATGACGAGAGACGAACATACTAATGACGAGAGACGAACACACTCATGACGAGAGACGAACACACTAATGACGAGAGACGAACACACTCATGACGAGAGACGAACATACTAATGACGAGAGACGAACATACTAATGACGAGAGACGAACACACTCATGACGAGAGACGAACACACTAATGACGAGAGACGAACATACTAATGACGAGAGATTAACACACTCATGACGAGAGACGAACATACTAATGACGAGAGACGAACATACTAATGACGAGAGATTAACACACTCATGACGAGAGACGAACATACTAATGACGAGAGTCGAACATACTAATGACGAGAGTCTCCTGGCCATGGCACCCAGACGCAGCAGCGCTTAAATTCCGAGCCGATGCATGGGGCACATGGCCTTTTTAAAAAAAACTGTCTTTAAGAAATGCTCTTCCCAAGCCATTGCAACCAATATCAGCAAATTACTAGGACAAATCTCATTACAGATAACCAAATTTTTTTCATAGAAAATATTATGATGCACCTGAAAATAAATTGCGTAATTTGCATGGATTGATTGCAGACATCAAAATGACCTGTTCGCAAGGAAATATTCTAACCAGCATAGATCACAAAGTGTTGCAACAGAGTCCGTTGTCATGCCTGAACACCTCGCTTCACAACCACGAATATGGTGAAAAGCTTAAAAAAACCCGTTTTGGTCATTTTTGCGTTTTAACAAGAGCCCGGTAAATAGCAGTACGAGCAATGAAAAGGGGGCACAGATATTCCCCGGACAAAAAGTCGGAGGTCCGTTACGCGCGCCGAGTGAACTTATCGTCAATATGAATCCCACGGGGCAGCGACTACCTGATGATGATTGTCCATGGAGTGATGCATTGAGAGTCCGTCCCCCCCACCACGCGCATTCTTCAAGCCGGGTTCAATAGAAACGGGGACGATCTGGCCTCAAACTCCGCTCCCTGCCCTCGACTTCATGGCTAAGATGTTCTGTTGCTGCAAGGGCTGGGAGGGTGTTGCGCGCCACAGCTTCCAGGAGGGAGGTTCGTGATTTTTCCGATTTTCTCGAATGGTTTTCCTCGCGGAATGATTTTAGTCCTTAATAAACTAGAGCAGACCTATAGGCCATGTGCATCAGAAGCATTTTTGTTGTTCAGTGTGCTAACCAAGCCAACACCCTCCATTAACACACACACACATGTCACAAAAAGCAAGGCACCATCACAAGCTTCATTTCTCCTTCTTCAAACGTACTGCATTAGCATGGGCTTACTAATAAGTAACATTTAACCAAAAATAACGTGTGCCGGCAACATTTAATCATTTTACTTTGAACACAAATTAGTTCATTTAGTTTAGCATTTTTGATTACTGAAGGGTGTGTCTGTTACTCAATAGCTACTAATAGGTAACTAATCATATGCCAATTTAAAAACAATGTTCATTTGCAAACACGTTCTAAATATAATGTTCATCAGGCCCCATGGTGTCAAGTGCAGTCTAACTCCGAGCCACTTTATCTGTCTGGCGTCTCTATTTATGTGCTATAAAGGGTCATTGCCTGAATCATCACCTATTACAGGATTCCCTCTCTTTATGCGGGTTCAGCTCCATGCGATTTGACGTATATGTGGCAAACCTATTTTGAATTCACTCACATGCGGCGACGCAGTTGCACGTGGGAAAACATTGCTGTGTGCACCGTACGCGCTACTCGGCTGTTACAAGCGCTTTCGCTTTGCGCGCCATTTTTTCTGGAAAACATCTACTACCGCGTAAAGCGAGGGAAACCCGTACATACTTTTCCTTCGAAGGCCACAGTGTTATGATGTTGAACTTCTTTCACACCGTACGTAGCCAACCGTGCAAATCGGAGGTGTGGGGGAAGGACAACAAACTAAACAAAAAAGCAGTTCAATCTTGATTTGAAGCATTCGTGACTGCAGGAATCCATGATCTTTGGTTCTTTCGGTAAAGTCACGTGGGCAGAAAATTAATATATCACGACGTTTCGATCGCAACACAAGCGACCGTCAATACAAAGACATCCAACCGAATAATGCAACTCAGAGAGACAGCTAAAATCGCAGGAAAGATGGAAACATCACAGCAGACCTTGTTTCAGAAGCTTTCTCTCACCTGAAAACGGTCGCTTGTGTTGCGATCGAAACGTCGTCATCTATTAATTTTCTACCTACGTGACTTTACCGAAAGAACCAAAGATCAAAAAAGCAGTTCTAAATAAATTAGTTTTCAACTTAGGAAGCTCCAGTGGCTTCCTAATATCGGAAGGAAGAGCGTTTCAGACGGCCGAAAAGCATTCCAGACAGTGTTCTTAGGTCTGTTGTATTCCCCTGGAGTATCCAATTAGTGTTGCTGAGATACTTCCAGTTTGCGGACCATTTTTAAGTGCGGCGGCAAGGACAACAAACTAATCACAAATAAAATGTGTGTTGCGTTTTTATGTTTGTTATTATTTTAAGGTGTAGAGAAAGTGTGTCGCGCACTGGAATATGGTGTTGGTGTCGAGGTCAACGCTGACGATGTCCAGCGGGGGGTCGTACAGCTCGAAGTAGCGCGAGTCGACCCCCACGATGAAGGGGAACGGCGCGTTCAGCACGGTGGCCAGCGCGAGCGGGCACAGTGGGACGTACGGGCACTGCCAGTGGAACGGGAAGATAACCTGAAAGACAAAGACAAAGATCCCCCCCGTATAGCCTTAACAGACTGTTGGGGCAAGTGCTGTTAGCGAGCACCTACTCACTTGACGCCGAGTCGACCTAGGGGAGGCCCAGGACCGGTTCAGATAATCGTCGCTGGTGATGGCCACGAGCAGGAAATTAATTCGGGTCACCAGGTTCGTAGCGCAGCACGCTAACGGCTACACTACCGCTGCCATCGCGCCTTCAACACACAGACACGCACTGCTATTTACTCATCAGGTTCACGCAGATGGACCGACTGACAACGTAACGGAAGAACACAAACACACACCTGTGCGCAAATACTTAGAACTTCAGAAAATCAGGCGACATTTGCATCTCGAGGAATGTTTCTCTATTTCACATCCTTTTTTTCTCTCGTTTTCTGCTTAGTCAAACCAAATATCAATGTAATGTTTGTATAACTGGTATTGTTGCATCGGTTAACTGGCAACATTAAGTAGCCTGCTTTCAATCACAAGGTGATTAAAGCTGATAAGCTAACATGTACGTTTACATGCACGCAATTTCAGTGCTAGCATAGCGAACAAAACACGTGACCAGGTTGTAAAATGCACCCGTCACTTTTTGTTGTTGACTCTGTAATGTAATTAAAATACAGTATCCTTCGTTATTCACGAGACGCTCGCGAATTTGAAATTTCGCGAATAATGATATTGGCCTACGGAAACGTATCTTTTAAATGAATGACCTTAAAAAAATACGTAAATAAGCTATTAAATACATGAAAATTATCATTCAAACTAAAATAAAATTGGTCAATAAAATTGAATATTAAAGTGTACCATCACTTTCTCGCATCACATGCTCTGTCATCACTTTGTCTCATCACTTTCTTTCTCTCTCTCGAAGCAGTCGTGCAGAGTTCCAGATGCGATTCGCGAACAGCCAAAATCGCAGAAAGCAAGTTCGTGAATGAGGGAATACTGTATTTATGTTGTCCGAAAACCCATTCCTGAATTTAAATGCACAATACTTCATGCTAAATGGCTTGGAAATTGTAATTATTTTAAAACATGTTTAATCCACATGCTAAAAACCAGCAATTTACCAGGACAGCCAGGCAAGGAATATACAAAGAATATGAATAGATAGTGTAATTCCCACACAGCTCATGACAGCATGAAACCTTAATATCAAACACATAAGCCAGAGCAAGCTAAATTGCAAGTAACAACAAAAAACTATATTTAATCTAAGCTTGTTTTAAAGGTGGAATTATTTTATATCGTTAACCCTGTATTTTAGAGCAATTTTTGTTGAGAAATCTGGAGCAAATTAAGGTGATAGTAGTAACACTTGTGCCCCACAGCAAGAAGGGCCTAGGTTTGATTCCTGACTCGGGTATGTTGCCGTTGGTTTTTCACACCTGATGACGACCGTTTGTGTTATGGTCCAAACGTCGTGAGAATTTTTTTATTGTTTTATATATATTTTATTGTTTTATTGTTTCCCTTCAACGTGACTTTACCGAAAGAGCTAAGAATATGAATTACTGCAGTCACGAAAGCTTTAAATCAAAATTTAAACACAATCTTGATTTGAAGCTTTCGCGACTGCAGGAATCCATACTCTTTGGTTCTTTCGGTAAAGTCACGTGGGTAGAAAATAATAGATTGCGACGTTTCAATCGCAACACAAGCAACCGTGAAACAAACACAGCAGGAGAACTTGCTCCTACGTCAGCAGATGCTCTTGCTGTGTTTGTCTCACCTGATGACGGTTGCTCGTGTTGCGATCGAAGCGTCACGTGATCTATTAATTTTCTATCTACGTGACTTGACCGAAAGAACCAAAGAGTACAAGTAGATATGTCAACACAAGCTCGAACGTTCGCAAATAGACTTAGCGCTTTGGCAAAAAACATTTGTCACATGGTTCGGTTGTATATACAACGTACAGTTAAGTTTCAAACAATAAAATAAAATGCGTCGTGCTCTCTGCGTTCTACAAACACCAGGTGCACTTTCTGAAGAGGTGCATTGTGGTCCTCTTGTATTAGGTCACCATCAACGTACATTTGAGGAAATGTGTCCAACTGGCATGCAGCAGTTATACAGAGATGGACCACTGTGGATGGGTTTCATCCTAGGACTCAGTAACTGTTACCAATGTTCACTGCTGCAATGTCGGCCCTCTCCAAACCAAATATGAAGTCTCCACTGCAACACTATGGAGGGCCCATAATTTTGGCAAATGCTAATCATAACCAAAGTGTCCAAGTTTTAGTTTCAACTGTTTACAACAGCTGCGACTCCACCATTGGCACAAACAGCCCCACTCGTGTGAATGTTTTTTGTCATATTGCCAGCCATTTTGCACCATTCTGGCTCGAGATTTTAAAGAATATTACAATCGGGGTGCGAACCATTCACCCCCCCAAAAACCCCGAAAACATTCAATCAAGTTACAACAGTTGGTAAATCTGCACAAAATGCAACAAGAGATACGCACCAACCTATAATCACCACCAGATTAAAGGCTTTTTCACGTTGCCAATGTGCAACAAAACCCAGAATTTGCCCTTGGCAAATTCATCTAAATTTGCTTACTGCAAGTACGTGCCATTGTGGTATTAGAAATCAAGTATTCATGTTCTCACAAATGCTACAAACAACAATGCCTTTTTGATTAACATACACAAGATAATTTATTGGACAATGGTCTTGATATGTTTCTTATTTATCTGCTCGCAGGGCAAGTGTCCAAAATGATAACAACAGCTGTTCAGATATGTAAGACAGTGTTTGCTTTTTTTAACCATGAAGGAAGTTGTATTTATATTTTGTATCATTACTAATTATATTTCAAACACTCCGGCCAATGGTGGTCCAGGAAACATAATTTGCAGTCTAAAATATTGATTTCACATAGTTTATGTATTACATGCCTTTGATTTTTCTTAGAAAGCATACTGAATGTTCTGCTTGAATGACATTTCTGCTTAATTAGCATACTTTCATGGAGTTCATCAGTCATAGCCACACGTCAATATCTGTGGTAAAGTTGACATTATAGCCCCTGTGACTACATTTATAGAAACAGGCGATTGCATAACCACGTGTTGATCCAAATTCATAAGCAGTAAAAACACAGAATGAACTCCATACATATCTGGCCAAATGATGCTGTTTTGAGGCTTTCGTGACTGCGGGAATCCATACTCTTTGGTTCTTTCGGTAAAGTCACGTAGGTAGGAAAATAATAGATCGAAACGTCGTGATCTATTATTTTTCTACCTACGTGACTTTACCGAAAGAACCAAAGAGCAAGTGGTGCTGTGGCTAGATTGCTCAACTCACAGTCGAAAAGTTGCGAGTGGAATCTTGGACGGGGGTTTTTACTAAGCTATTTATCATTATGGGATCGTTAGATTTAGTACCACTTTGTGGAAAATCAACAGTGCTCACCCAATGGAGAGTTTGACCCCCACCATGCCTTAAAGGTGTTGCCCCAATGGAGATTAGCAGCTCGATTTAAAGCTTTCGTGACTGCAATGATTCATCTTCTTTGGTTCTTTCGGTAAAGTCACGTAGAATGAGAATAAAATAATAAATTGATAAAATACAATAACACAATAACATTCTCACGACGTGACTTTACCGAAAGAACCAAAGAAGACTCCAATGCTCGTTGGAGCAGAATGACACGTCCACTTTCACTGATATTAACCACGGTTACTCAGGGTTCCTGTTGGGAATATGAACATCATAGGCTGCTCATCTGAGATACATGGCATAATTCAGGAAAGATGCTTGAGTTGACCATCCACTGCCAACGTAAAACCTGTTTCTCCCACAATTTAAATGCTGTGTCGAATTGGCCCAGCCCCTTTTTTCCACATCGTAGAACACAGGTCAGCGGTGACTACGGCTGTGTCAAGTTTCATTGTGAGCTCTGTCATGTCAAAACCTAACCTTTAGTGAAAAATCCCAATCACAGCGGCACTGGTTGCATTGATTTTGCATGTCAGCTTAACAGCATTAATCGAATCACCACCAAAACTAACGTCAGATGTGCAAACACACATCTGAGGCTAAATATTAAAACTATGCCCCCCCCCCCTTCTCTCTTTGTTTTTTCCCCCTGCCTTCCCTTCCCCTTAAAAAAAAAATCAATGCCCCCGTACGTAGTGGCTATGTTAGTAGGGTAGCGAGCCCATCTCCCTCCCTTTCCCCTGCCCCGCGAGCAACGAGGCCTTGGGCTTTCGTCTGCGCAATTTCTATTCCCCATTCCCTTTCTCATCGCTCGTGCTCTCTTGTTAAAATAAATAACATACATCAATAAAAACAAAAATAAAAACATTTATTGTATTCATTATTTTTTTTCTCCCCAACAATGCCGCTGCTTGTGTACTGTGTTTCATTTCGTAATTAAAGTGCGGATGAGCTCATAGGTGGGCGGGTTGTTCCAGCGTTGACAATGGAAACGAGCGGATGTAAATGGAAAAAACGCAGAAACATAAAAATGACTGGAAACATTGGGGCCGGGCCAGCATATTTTAAACTGACTGTCAAGAAACCGTTGATAGGCAAGCTATAGACACACGAGGAAATTTTATTTTGGGGTGTACGCTGGATTATTCCATTCAATCATCGAGGTGTTCTGCTACACATCTGAGAAATGTCAGTGCATTTGCATGGCGTTTACTACTAAATTATGGGAAACTGCATTTGCAAACATATCAATTGTTAATTTTTGTATGTGCAATTTTATTGTTGTCTTGGTGTGGTCTGGGACTGTTCGTGATGCTGTTCTGCTGCCTTGCCAAAGATTGGGAATTGGTGTAATTATTCAATTTGAACTTACATACTTTATCTATTTTACGTATTCATTTATAGTGATTTATTTCCTTTCCTATACATTGCACTCCTATCGTTTTATGTATTGTTGCTTGATGTAACTTTCTGACCAGCACTTGTTGGAGTTCTGTGAAAAATGGATTCATAGCTCATCAGATTTCTCCAGCATGATTCTGATTCAGACGAGGTCTACAACAAGCGTTTCTCGTACCTCGGATTAGCACGGTTGCTTATGTACAGCGCAAAATAAGTTCAAAATACATACAACCGTACCTTTTAACACTTCAACGAAGCTCAAAAGCATTAATGTATGAGGGGGTCGTAATAACTATCACGAAGATGACCAATATAAAAGGTTTCAGTTTGATGTTTTAACATCTTAACACCTGTTTTGTTGCCAGAAAAAAAGGGGAAAATCCAATTATCATATTTTGGTACTGGCAAAGGAGGCCCCATGATGTAGATGCTCACCCCGAGCTCCCATTACTCTGATAGTGCATTGTCTTTGAGCTGTACGCCTTTTGGCGTCCTCTGGTCGAACATCGTGTGGACCAATCAGTTTCAAGGACAATGCATATATTATCAGAGTACGTTTTTTCTTTGCATTCTGACCACAAGCATTGTGGTTAATGCAGACATGATTCCTTGTAAAAGGTTTCAGTTTGGTGTTTTAACATCTTAACACCTGTTTCGTTGCCAGAAAAAAAATGGGAAAACCCTATTATTATAAACATAATTTTCGTACAAAAGTTGTGACGCCATTATTGACGTATCATTTAGAAAACCAGTGATACTGGTTTTCTAAATGATTTAGAAAACCAGTGATACTGGTTTTCTAAACAATACGTCAACCAACCTGGACGTTATTACATTTCGCAGTCAGGGCAATGACGTCACGGTGTGCGACATGACGAGATGAGGTCACTACACGAGCATGATGTCATGACGTGCTGTGTCATGTCACGACATCACTCACCATGCACCGCGAGTCTTCGTCACGTTGCGCGGTTTGGAATTATCGCAAAGTAAAAACTTCCGAGGTCAACTGTAAGTTAGAAAGCGTGACAGAATCCGTGCGTGTCCATGTTTTTTTCTTCCTTTTTTTTTGCAAGGTCAGGACGCTATACTCAGCTTTCCCCTATTTAGATTTTGTCACCAAACAGTATTTTTATTCTAGATTAAAATGTTCAAACTACTATTATCAACTAAACGAATTCTACTACAGGAAACGTAGAGTAAACCGAGCCAACCCCTGTATCACATGAAGATGAGCCGCACACCGTGCTCTGAATGCATCTACAGCAAAAGCTCTATTTTCAGCACTTAACCATCCAGAATGCTCTATTAACCGGCATCTTGCCGTGCACTTCTGGACGCTGTCGAGTAGTCGTGCCCACGGCAGCCTGTACATACACTACTGTATACTGTACTCTAAAAGGCCCCACTGCTTTTCTACAATCAACTTAGAATGCTCTAAAACTGACCGGTGAGAACCTCTAAAAGATTATATTATTTCTAATATCGATGTAAAAATGTAGACTTAAGTTTCTGTCTCGAAAAGTTTTACCTACTTGGAAAAAAATGGTGAACCAACCACAAGTATCACTCTCAGATAAACCGGCACACACTTGATTAACCGTCACCCCTCCATTCCACCCTCACCGACACGAGGGCCTCGGCCACGCTGGTCTGGATGGCTGGGCGCAACGAGTGGATGAGGATCTTGTTCTCCATGAGCGCTGCGTGCAGGAGGGCGAGCAGGTGCTCGGGACCCAGGTTCACGAGCAGCATGGAGAAGCTGGCTCCACTGTGGAACAAACGCACGGAGCACGGCGGCGTCAAGCGAGACGTGCAAGGCCCCTTTTTTATACTTACGGTAAACGTGAAACGTCACGAGTCCATTCTAACCTTTCAACGTTTCCGAGACATCAGCAGGTTGCAGGGTTGGGTCCAGTTCACCGTTTAATCTCGTAATGCACGAGGGGGTTAGCGTTAATTTTTATTTAGAGAGGCATAGCACGCCGCTGTTTTTTATAGACATTGTATTCACCACGGAGAACTGTAGCAACACGACCTCATTTTTAACATAGCTGGCGCCAAGCTATGCCACACCCTCCCTTAATGGCCTTGTATGAGCCTCGGTAACAATACATTTATTTTATGTTTTCTTCCGGTTCCGTTCCGATGACGTACACGTACGTATATTCACGTCATCGAAACAGAATTGGAAGGAATGGAATCGGAAGAAATCAATGCCTGCTAATATTCTTGGTTCTTTCGGTAAAGTCACGTAGAAGGGAAAGAACCAAGAATATGAATCCCTGCAGTCACGAAAGCTTTAAATCAAAATTCAATGCCTGCTTGTTAACCCTGTTTTCGGTCACACTAGGGTAGGCGTATGGGACAGCGGACACGTGTCTTGTGTCCCCTCGCCTCTGTCAAGCGAGCAGTATAAATGGTTGCACCACACACAATTAGTCAAACGGCTGTGTGGTGGGTAAACGTGTGGTTATTCCAACCTCTTACAAAATGTCTGGCAGAAGAGTGGGCAGAACACCTTCTGAAGGGGCTCTCTCGAGGTACCTCGAGAGGAGGCCCTTCAGGTAGCAGTGGCGTGAGAAAGAAATTGCAGGGCTGCACCTTTACCTTTAGTTGGTTGTTAGATTTTCCTTTCACCATAACTTGATTGTTAACATTTATTTTAACTTACCGTATATTCCCGCATATAACCCGCAGACGCATATTCCCCGCAAAAATAGCGTTTTGTGTAAAACAAATTTCAGATAGCCCGCGCCTCCATATACCCCGCATGCATTAATATATTTACCGTCGTTACCGCAGCTTAATTCCATCATATTAATACGAAGTTTACATTTGTAATACATTCCACTATCAATTGTTAACATTAAAATCATAACGTGCACAAAGAACAAACGAACCGGAAACGAGTGAACGTAAAACAGTAAACAAGTAACAAAAGTAAATATCCAGGAAATAAGTAACACATAACTGGTAAATAAGTAAGTACAGTTTTAGCACTGGTAGATTGCGCACTGCGCAGATAATAGCGGCACTACGGTGACGCCGTTGCCTCGCCCCAACCCCCCCACCTCTCCCCCCAGCTGCCCCAACCCCCCACCTCTCTCTCCCCCCAGCTGCCCCACCCCCCAACTCCCACCTCTCTCTCCCACAGCTCTCTCGTCGCAGGTAAACAGTGCACGCACTTCAAACACCGTCGTTTAATTGTACAAACAATTAATTTAAAACGTGATAACATGTGCAATTTTAGTGTGAGTGGTTTATTCAGCAGTGCTTTAGTCAAAGGTAAGTGTTGCATAGTGGATAGTCCTACCATGAATTTTTTTTACGAGTTATGACATGTCACACGTGTAAAATATTGTTGGGATATCCCGCACCTCCAAATACCCCGCAGGGTCTTGTTTTGTTTGTAAATAGTGGTATACCCCGCGGGTTATATGCAGAAAAATATGGTTAATTGTGAAATATTTTCTAACCGATGTCTTGTTTAAATGAGAACTGACGTGGTGCTCATCATCTATCTACAGCCTTGAGCCAGCAGTGAAAATTCCATATTCCTTTGGCAGGGGAAAGTTTAAGATAACTACTGTTGACTTCTCCACAGTGGTACTCATTTTATCAATGCATGAGATGATGGGCTGATTCATCCTCCCATCCAGGACGTGAACTCAAAACTATTGTAAGCCACTTGGCTCTACCGCTGAGCCACCTGGCCGGATATCGCCTCCCGTTTCATAAAAACCCGCTATGTATTTCCGTGACGTAAGAGACTTGTACACTGGCCTTAGGGGACTGACTTAGGCTATTTCAGAATATAACACAAGTTTCTCTTGTATGTATGTTGAACTTCTTTCGCACCG
The DNA here is from genome assembly GCF_048934315.1 of Petromyzon marinus. Classification (NCBI taxonomy): domain Eukaryota; kingdom Metazoa; phylum Chordata; class Hyperoartia; order Petromyzontiformes; family Petromyzontidae; genus Petromyzon; species Petromyzon marinus. The sequence goes on along the minus strand of NC_133667.1, from coordinate 22,309,699 downwards.
TATGAAGCCAACCGTGTTGATCGGTGGCGCGGGGGAAGGACAACAAACTAAACACAAAAAGCAATTCACGTTCAAAAATGGACGAGTAACCTAACGCAAAACACGCAATTTATGTGAACCCATTAGGGGACAACTGTACAAAGATGCACAAAGACAAACATCCCCCGAATAGCCTTAACAGACTGTTGGGGCAAGTGCTCTTTGCGAGCACACACATACAAAACACACGCACACAAAGAGTCGGAAAATTACGCGTGCCCTCGATCTGTAGCTGGCGAGTCACCCACCCCTTCCTTCCCCTCCCTTCTTCCCCGGCCTTTCCTCACCGCACGGGACTCCCACGCAGGCCCCTCTCTTCCACCACGCTCGCCCCGCAGCGTGTAACCATTCATGTGTTGGTGTGCACGGAATTGGGAAAACTCGCCAGTGCGAGAAAAATCAGAGCAGCCTGTTCTCTCGTAACATTTCATACGTCTACATGTAATTTGATACACATCAATTTGTATTATTTTATTGTTTCCCTTCTAAGTGACTTTACCGAAACCAACACATTCCTGCGGAGGGAGCTGGTAGGAAGGTTGGGTTGCTCGGTCAATGGCCAGGGTCAACGGCAGCACCACGTGGTGTATTCCGCAAATATGCCCGACTGTGAGGGCAGGCACAAGCCGGCGTGAGTAGGTTAAACGTTGAGTTTTATAAGGGCACCACGGGGTAACCAGCCCCTCCCCACCCAGCCCCACCCCACCCAGCCCCACCTCCCCCAACCCCCACCCCTCCCACCCCCCACCCAGCCCCACCCTCCCCACGCCCCACCCTCCCCACCCAGTCCCTCCCCACCCTCCCCAGCCCCTCCCCACCCCACCCCACCCAGCCCCTCCCCACCCTCCCCTCTCCACCCAGCCCCACCCCTCCCATTTTATCCGGGTGTCCGGATACACGTGGACAGACATCCACAGACACACAATTAATCCCCTGCCTCCTGTGAATTAATCCCGGTTGTGCTTCCATTCCACTACGTTTCCTACCAGTAATGCCCACTAGGAGCGCATTTGTTATATATCCGGGTGTCCAGATATACGTGGACAGACATCCACAGACATACACAATTAATCCCCTGCCTCCTGTGAATTCATCCCGGTTGGGTTTCCAGTCCACTACATTTCCTATCAGTATAATTTGATACACATAGTGAGGACACCTCTAAAAATGAAAAAAGCCAGATATCAATTCTACGTATATAAATTATAAATAAAAATATATAAACTTGTATATTATATATGAATAAAATTTATATGAAAAATTTATAATGTCTAAGTTTGAAACTTTCGTGACTGCAAGGATTAATATGCTTTGGTTTTTTCGGTAAAGTCACGTAGGTAAAATAAAAAAAAAGAACTAAATTAAATCACGACGTTTCAGAGGCAACACAAGCTTCCGTCTTCAGGTGGGACAGACACAGCAAAGATCGCTGTATCATTTTACCTACCCGACTTTACCGAAAAAACCTAAGAGAATGTATAATGTATTTATATAAATATATAATTCCCCTTGTATGAATTGTATGCAAATTATATACAATTTATATATAAATTACATTCATGATATATAAATATAAGTATACATAATACATTCATATTACATCTAATTATTAAATTTATATATAAAATAAATATCTAATTTATATTAAAGCAGGTGATGTCATCGGAATCGTCAATCATCGTTGGCTGCCCCCCAGTTTCCATCAGTAGCACCGTCGTCTTGGCAACAACTAAATTAACACATTTTCACGTCTTCCCCTCTTCTCTCCCCTCTTCCCAGGATGTTAAGTCTCTTCTTCTCAGTCCCTTTTCATGGGAGGTGTAACAATGCATCAATTAACTTCGGCCCATGAGACTTGCATGCATCAAACAGCGTGCACAAGAATCGATGTCTTTTCATCTGTAGATGTTGCGCATATTTGTGGCTGTTATATTCTACACAAAGTAAAAAAAAACATTAATCAATTCTTAAACAGAATTCTAACAGATTCACAACGTTCCATTGAATTGCTCGGTGGAAGGGAACATTGATATATCCACAGTTTTTCAAATGTATTTACACATTTGACTTAACTATCCTCTGCATGTCCAATTTAACATCAGTTTTCTTTCCAGCTTCTTATAAGGCGACTCAATTGTATATTTACGACTTCAAATGTTTCCCAATTTCTCAACAACCTATCCGATCGCCGGATATTTAGTTCTTTCTCTCCTCGTCTCCTCTACAATATTCCTGCAAACTCCATTTACTTTTTTTATTCTTACTTAGTCACTGTACTTGAGTATAAGCTCATGGAAAAAGTATGAAGAAGTATCAAATACAAAGCAAAAAGTGCATCTCCATGTAAAGAAAATTTGCCAATTGTTTTTGATGTTTTTCCAGCAGCAACTTTAAGTAGGTAAACACTAGATTAGTTTTCCAATCGAGTCCCCATCAAAAAAGTAATATCTGTTAACACCATCACAATGGGTCCATTCAGCACAAAGTACATTTTGTAAAGAATTGGCTTGCGACTTTTTGCAATCGTTTTCCCAGGTCATTTTCTAATTACTTGAATATCCGTATTTTTTGGTGTTCTACTAATAATTTTTATTTCCCAGTCCTCCGTTTTCACTTCTAAAAACATTCCACATCTTAAAAAAGCAAATATATTATGAGCTATACTATTTTAATGCAAAAGTTCAAATGGACCCTTTGGACCTTCGAACGTCATTCCAAATGTCTCAGAGTTTACTTTCCATATATCCACCTGCTTCTTATATCATTACCTTCTCCAGCTAAAACGTCGACATTATCTGTGAATGGCCAAGCTTGCCTTACTTTAAGCATGTTATTTCACTCAGTTCTTATAACTCTGCGATAATTTGTCCACTGCAGTGGTGACCACCAATGTTTTTTTTTACCTTAGCCCTCATATATGGGACCTACGAATAGGCGAAGGATATGCAAACATACCTTTAACGTGTGACACACGTTCGCGAACTATCCTGAAAGTCTAAAAGACTCAATAAAACTTTCCGAAGTAAACATTTGGAATTAATATTTAGATTTTTTTTCTCCCATAAGTGTCCACTGTCATGTGAGTCATTATCATGATGTTACATTTTACCTTGTTACCTACAGCAAACCATTCTTTGCATTCATTATATTTTTACGAATAAATTCACCCTCAAATTAGCATTTTTGAATGCCCTGTAACATATACACGGTAATTCCCCACTTAACACGTTTTCACCTAACGCGGCACTTTTCAGGAACGCATATACTGGGTTAAACGAGGAATTTCTGTACAACAATATATGCATACCAGCGCATTTTTTTCTTGGAATAAAAGCTTTGTTTTTGTTCTGAAATATTTCCACGAATTCTCACTGTTCTGTTCTTCCTTGCACGTACCCCCCCCCCCCTCTTATTCTTACACCCACTGGCTTCCCAGTATTTTTCCTCGACCACTTCTGCTTTTGCGCCTCCTCTGTCGCAGCAACTGAGTGATGTTTAACACCGTCGGTTTTAAAACTTTGTTTAACCCCCCCCCCCGACCTCTCAATCAAAGCGTGATTATACTTTTTTGCATGCTGCTATCTGCAGATCGCTGAAGATGGGAAGACTCGTTTATCGGTTTACTCCACAGAGTATAGGATTCATGTATATAACATGATATTAGATTAGAGTAGTTTACAAAGATGTGTTCGCACAATACCTATGTGTTAAGCTAATGCATGAATAGTAGCTATATTTGTGTTCAGAGTATTCTACGCATGCATTATCTGTGTATATATTTTTGTTACAGAGATGAACAAAGTATACTTTAAGTGTATGTGGCTTACATATTCAATGTTTTTTTGTGTTTAGTTTGCTGTCCATTCCCCACAACTCCGATTAGCATGGTTGGCTACGTACATTGCGAAAAATGTTCAACATACAAACATCCTTCAAAATAGAAAATTCTGCGAAAATGTTCAGTTTGCTTATTATTTTTGGAGCAAATGTACTCATTGGCGGAAATTAAGTTGTGCACGGCCTGCACATTAAGTTGAGGGTCTGCAACTGTCAATACACAGCTGAGTTATATAAAACAACAATAATGCCAATAATAATACTTAACAGCCTTGTGTGAATATAATGCTGCATGAAGACTTTACAGTGAAATACGCTTTGGTATTTCCCTAAACAAATGTCTAACAATAATATGGCCCATGCATATAAAAGCACACAATACATTGCCAGTGATACAGTAACTCACGCCAACATCTGTTTTGTTGGTCAAATTGTAAACTGAAAAATGCCAACTATTGTGGTCGGGTTTCACACACTGGTTGCATTACTAAACATTCCAGATTTCTTTGTTTTTTTTTAAATGGTCAAGAAGTGCAGGAACCGCAGAATGTGAGGATTTCCGAAATGCCCACTAAGGGTGTGAAGAATTCATGGAGAACACTCAACTGCTGCACTGTAATCTCTGAATCATTTCAATAAGCTGAAGCAGCTGTTGATAAATTAAACCAGACACCACACAGCAAAGATTAAGATGATGCTTCGACGCTACTCTGCATTTGATAGCTTGCCTTCGTTTGGCAATTTGACAATCGTATGTTTCCGTTGACTCCTCATGATCTTAAAACCATCTTTGTTGGCTTCACTTTGCATTAATAATACTGTAATGTCATTTTAAAAAAGTATCATTGTACTATATTATTCCTACTAACGACAATGAATAAAACTAGGGATTTTAACGGGAGATCCTCCGCCGTACCATCCTCTTTTCTTGGATCCTATTAATCACGAGGACACAGGGATCGTCCCTAGATTCCGATGAGTCATTGCACAGCTGCACGACAGTTTACGAATGGGGTTTCCATGCTGCTGTTAAGCCTTTAAGGGGCCACGGCAAACTGCCCTTTTTAAAGGATTCTGCAACATCGGTTGAACCCAGGGGGCAATACATTAAGTAGAGGACAATGTCGCATATCCGACCATCACATATCTTCCAATTTCCAATTAGCCACCCACAATCAGCGCAGAATCCGCGCAGAGTGTAACTGTCATTCCTTATAGACGTTCATAAATATGACGTTTTCACACCCAGTAATGTATTCTTAATATTGCGTACATTTACTTACATACGTATATATAAAAAGAGTTTGCAGTTCATTGTCTGCTCAGTTACCTATTCGTGTATGATGGTGTAGCTGTAATTTTCTGCGTGTGTTCGCATATCCGACCTTTCTCACATATCCGCCTACACCTCATTCCCCAGCGCGTCGCATATGCAATGTTGTGCTGTGGCACAGAAGTCAGACAATGTGGCTTACTTTTAAAGAATCAACTGCACTCAGTGGATAGTATTCACTGAAGGGTTTACTTATGAAGTGCTGCATATAAGAAAAGTCCTAATTTACAAACCATTTTCATGTAGATAATGTTACATAGAAATTCAGTGAATGCCACATGGTATACAGGATGGAATGTGCAATCAATTTTCATTAGGCAGCACTGCTGAAATTAATAAAAAGTTAGTTAATATTCAGAAGGTTGAGAGTGTCCAAGTGATTTTAACATGATGATAATTTCACACTGCGTCAGATGTTGGTCAAGGGCAGGTAGAGGTTCAGATCACACTTGCAGCTCATGTTACCCATGGCTGGGAGCCAAACACAGGTCACCGAGTTTGCGGCAGTACCATCGCTATACATATATATAGCATATAAATTAATAAACATTCATCCATACCGCCTACACACGTCCATAAAGCGGGTGTTATTCCCCTGCAGGTAATTAGTCGATGCATTACTGTGGTTGCTATGACTTGTGGGAATAGGGCACCAGGAGCAGCACAACTAAGTGTAGCAACGTCTTTTTCTTCTTCATGTGACTGGGGGAAGAAGTTTTAGTTTGATGTTGAGGTTAGCAATCCATTCAACAGCTTCAGGTGAGGCAGAGCCATTGGCCACGATGCCACCGGGAATGGATCTCTCCGGGCCAAGTGTTCATTCAGTACGTGGGCGATCGTCTGACTTGGGTGGCGGCCACGTTAACAATTTAGGCTACTCCGCACATTCCGCTTGTGGACTAAGTGGCCGCATCATTTTCCCTGGCCCTGTCCTCGAGCGGTCGAGGGTTGTCCAAGTTTTCCGTCGAAAGTTGAACCATGGGACTTCACTACTCTCGGGTCAGTTACCAGGTTGCGATTGGTGATGTTTGTAGTGAACCAGGAGCTGCAAGCAACAACGTGCTTTTACGCACTTAATGGCCAGGGTTATTCTCCAGGGTTTAATGCAGAATGTACTCAGTTTGCCATCGGCACGGGAACCATCCAGGACCAAGTAGAGGACTGTATGGCAGTGACAGTGAAATTGTTTCCAAGCTGTTGCAAATTTATTCTCAAACGGATGTAATTGTAAATAAGAAAACCAACTGTGAATGAAGCGTATGTATTTATTTAAAATTGATTTGCATCTAGTGGTGAAGTATGGCCAAACAAACTTCCATGACTTGGACGGCATAGGGAGGCCATTAAAATGTGGATGTATATAACGTCTAGACATGACTGAACCTCCAATTAGCACGGTTGGCTATGTATGGTACGAAAGCCGTTCAACATACGTGCGTGGTGTAGCAACAATGGAAATATTTATATTATACGGAGGCAGTCATGGTAAAAATAGGATGAGCAAAAAGCATTCAAACGGTTGCCAAGGTTGTCTTAAATGTGGTGGCATGGAATAAATATCTCCATTACGCAAAACATTTACACAGAGCAATGGCACTGCATTTGTGCAAAATACATCACGTATTAATATAACAATAGTGGAACAATTCACCTCCCCTGCTCCCACAAATTGACCCTCGATGAATTGTCACGATTCATGGTTGCAGTTCAATCCAAAGAGTACATTCAGTTTGCAGGGGTGACGTGAATCCATCAACATACAACACAAACGAATCGAAAAATATATTCTTAGCTCTTTCGGTAAAGTCACGTTGAAGGGAAACAATAAAATAATAAAATATATATCAAACAATAAAAATTCTCACGACGTTTCGACCATAACACAAACGGTCGTCATCAGATGTGATTGAGAGGGGGTCAAATACTTATTTCCCTCATTAAAATGCAAATCCATTTATAACATTTTTGACATGCGTTTTTCTGGATTGTGTTATGGTCGAAACGTCGTGAGAATTTTTATTGTTTTATATATTTTATTATTTTATTGTTTCCCTTCAACGTGACTTTACCGAAAGAGCTAAGAATATGAATTACTGCAGTCACGAAAGCTTTAAATCAAAATTTATACGAAAAATATTAATTATTACACCCCAATTAAACACATGTTTTGCACGCTTCCAAATACATTCCCTTTACACAATTGAAGATTATTTTTACGTGACTTTTCCAAACCATATTTTAATTAGAACTCTTATTTTAATATTTTTTGGCAAAATAATTAACATCTCGGTGTGTATAAAGCCTGTTTTTGCTAATCCTTTTCCAAAAGAGACATCATGTGAGATTAGCTGCCTGGATCTGTGCACTGGATGCTTACAGTAATCACTTCACAGTAAGAGGGCAAACGGACTTTGCTTCATTAATTTCTGGCTGTGGAGGAACTTTCCCTTTCTCACCCAAATTGCAATCCCAAGCAGGAAAACAAAATTCAGAAGATTCCCACTCAATCGTTCCTCTACGACCATAAGGAACACCTGCTTGAACCAATGTAAATGTTAATGCTCATCATCATTACATTATACCCAACTAAACCGTAAAAGGTAAAGTTGCAGCACTGCAATTACAGTGAGGGAAAAAAAGTATTTGATCCCCTGCTGATTTTGTACATTTGCCCACTGACAAAGAAATGATCAGTCTATAATTTTAATGGTAGGTTTATTTGAACGGTGAGAGCCAGAATAACAACAACAAAATCCAGAAAAACGCATGTCAAAAATTTTATAAATTGATTTGCATTTTAATGAGGGAAATCAGTATTTGACCCCCTCTCAATCAGAAAGATTTCTGGCTCTTAAAGGGAGCGCTCCTAATCTCAGCTTGTTACCTGTATAAGACACCTGTCCACAGAAGCAATCAATCAATCAGATTCCAAACTCTCCACTATGGCCAAGACCAAAGAGCTCTCCAAGGATGTCAGGGACAAGATTGTAGACCTACACAAGGCTGGAATGGGCTACAAGACCATTGCCAAGCAGCTTGGTGAGAAGGTGACAACAGTTGGTGCGATTATTCGCAAATGGAAGAAACACAAAATAACTGTCAATCTCCCTTGGCCTGGGGCTTCATGCAAGATCTCACCTCGTGGAGTTGCAATGAGCATGAGAACGGTGAGGAATCAGCCCAGAATTACACGGGAGGATCTTGTCAATGATCTCAAGGCAGCTGGGACCATAGTCACCAAGAAAACAATTGGTAACACACTACGCCGTGAAGGAATGCTGCAGCGCCCGCAAGAAAGCACATATATACATGCCCGTCTGAAGTTTGCCAATGAACATCTGAATGATTCAGAGGACAACTGGGTGAAAGTGTTTGGTCAGATGAGACCAAAATTGAGCTCTTTGACATCAACTCAACTCGCCGTGCTTGGAGGAGGAGGAATGCTGCCTATGACCCCAAGAACACCATCCCCACCTTCAAACATGGAGGTGGAAACATTATGCTTTGGGGGTGTTTTTCTGCTAAGGGGACAGGACAACTTCACCGCATCAAAGGGACGATGGACGGGGCCATGTACCATCAAATATTGGGTGAGAACCTCTTCCCTCAGCCAGGGCATTGAAAATGGGTTGTGGATGGGTATTCCAGCATGACAATGACCCAAAACACACAGCCAAGGCAACAAAGGATTGGCTCAAGAAGAAGCACATTAAGGTCCTTGAGTGGCCTAGCCAGTCTCCAGACCTTAATCCCATAGAAAATCTGAGGGAGCTGAAGGTTCGAGTTGCCAAACATCAGCCTCGAAACCTTAATGACTTGGAGAAGGTCTGCAAAGAGGAGTGGGACAAAATCCCTCCTGAGATGTGTGCAAACCTGGTGGCCAACTACAAGAAACGTCTGACCTCTGTGATTGCCAACAAGGGTTTTGCCACCAAGTTCTAAGTCATGTTTTGCAGAGGGGTCAAATACTTATTTCCCTCATTAAAATGCAAATCAATTTAGAACATTTTTGACATGCGTTTTTCTGGATTTTTTTGTTGTTATTCTGTCTCTCACTGTTCAAAAAACCTACCATTAAAATTATAGACTGATCATTTCTTTGTCAGTGGGCAAACGTACAAAATCAGCAGGGGATCAAATACTTTTTTCCCTTACTGTACTTGCTCATGCTGATAACCTTTCAATAAGGTATTTTGGTCTATTCTTCCACACTGGTGAGACGTCTTGAGAGAGGTGGGAGTACCCACACTTATCCTTGCCAAATGAAACCTCCCAATCGACTAATTGTGGTATACCCATTTATAATGCTCGGAGGACAGAGGTGATTGAATTTAAGAAAAATTGTTTCAACTGCTGTGTCGGAAGATGTAACTGGCAACTTCTAGATTGCAAGTCAAGTGTGCTAACCATCATAATATGTACTCTTTTGATCTTTCGGTAAAGTCACGTAGGTAGAAAAAAAAAATCTTGATTTGAAGCTTTCGTGACTGCAGAAATCCATACTCTTTGGTTCTTTCAGTGACTTTACCGAAAGAACCAAAGAGTATAAATCAACATCATAATATGGCACCAACTCGACTAATCTGTCTCTTATATTATAGATCCGTGCTGCAACTATCTACTGTGAAATACTGAACTGATATTTTAAAAAATAAGGGCTTATTTCTGGAACTTCATATTTATTTTGTAATATTGTACTGTTGTGTTTATTTTTGCTGAACATAATTATGTATTTGCTTTTATAACCCAGATATTTGCTCTTAAAATGGATTTGTAGTCTCAATGTCAGAACCTCCGATGAGCAATGTCGTCTACATATGGTGCGAAAAAGTTAAACGTACACACGTGCACACGTACACATGTACACACATACATACGTGTGCAATCAGCGCAGACACAATATACACACGGAAACCTCACTAAAGTGAACAAAGATTATTATATGGAATGGCTACAAGAAAATTAATTATCCCCAGAATGAGCAGACTTGTTTCGTATGAAATGCAGTGATAATGAAACAATTGTGAAAATCAGGATCATGACCATAAATCTCCATCGTAAACATAAGTATCCATTTTACATTTCAGTCAGACGATTAAATTAACCATAACCTTTTTTTTTATTACCTGAGAGGCAGAGGAGAGGATGCAGGCTGAGAGAGAGTGAGAGAATCGTGTGGAGAGAGCTGAAAGCAAAAGCACCACAATGCATAATTAATCACAGCAAATGACCCATTAACACGGACACTCGGAGTGTTAGCAAATTATCGCAGTGTTCGTCATACGAGAACGCCGGTCAATTATAAAGCCGACTGCATCATGGAACCTCCCTTGCCAGTATCAAAATATAAGAATAGGTCTTACCCTTTCTGGCAATACAACAGTTGTGTTAAGATGTTAAAACACCAAACAGAAACCTTTTGCAAGAAATTATGTCTGCATTAACCACATATACTTGTGGTGAACATGCAACAAAACATGCTCTATTTTGTGTTTGCATGTTCACCAGAAAGGGACAAACCTATTCTTACAAGCCGACTGTAATTACAAAAAGATAACAAAAACTATTCCAAAATTGGCGTCATCAATATGCTTAAGTATATAAAAGTTATTAGCAAAGTACATATATGCATTACTGTATTCTCACATCTCCATTCAATTGGTTAAAACATGTGTAATGCAGACATGACAGTTCTAAAAATATATATTGGGCAAAGGCAGAACATAAAAACACAATGACATCTGGAAAGATAATCTGTTAACTTGCAAAAAAGTTTCCAAGGTAAATGATAATGTGTGCCAAGATGTTAAGAATATGCAAATTATTTTTTTGAAGGAGCACACTATGGATGCTGGCAGTGACGACTAAAGATAATGCCTGCTTAGTGTTGCATCAAAATTCACATAAATATATACGCATACTAAATGCACAATGTCACCTCATTACTTTGATAGTGCATTGTCTTTGAGCTGTACGCCTTTTGGCGTCATCTGGTCGAGCACCAATTGGGTCGAGGCTCAAAAGAAAGCCGTCCCTTGGTGTGGACCAATCAGTTTCAAGGACAATGCATATATTATCATAGTATGTTTTTTGTTTGCATTTTGACTGCAGGTATTGTGGTTAATGCAGACTATGAATCCTTGTAAAAAGGTTTCAGTTTTGTTGCCAGAAAAAAAGGGGAAAAACCCTATTATTAATGTCACCATTGTGGTGATTTTATCTAACTCTACACAACATTATGAGGAAATAAAACCTGGAGCAAATATTTGTTTTACCAGTTAAGGCACAATGAGCTCTATAGCTTTTTCAGAAGCAACCTGGTCACAAATTACATAATGTACACATTTATAGCAGTTAAATACTCTCAATGCATATTGATTCTAAATGTGGAGGGAAAAACCGGAGGACCCGGAGGAAAAATCCACGCGACTACGGGGAGAACATGCAAACTCCAAATTTGCAGGCATCAGGGTCAGAATTAAGCCCACGACCTCTTGTATGCCAAGTGAAGTACCTGGAGCAATGCAGCAACAACTAAGTATGTAACGATGCATGGAAAAAGAAACAATAAATACATTGTTTTTGTTATTTTCTTTGAACCTATCTAAGTTAACTTTACCGATAGACCAAATAATATGAATTCCAGCAGCCACAAAAGCTTTACGTCAAGAAGAAACAATAAACTTAATTGTTACACTGTCCACCCAGCAATATAAATAGGTATAACACCGTTCGTCAATCGGCAGGCCTTGTGTCGTGGGGTAAAGTGTGGGTACTTCCACCTTTTTCCACGATATCGTGTCGTGGGGTAAAGTGTGGGTACTTCCACCTTTTTCCACGATATCGTGTCGTGGGGTAAAGTGTGGGTAATTCCACCTTTTTCCACGATATCGTGTCGTGGGGTAAAGTGTGGGTACTTCCACCTTTTTCCACGATATCGTGTCGTGGGGTAAAGTGTGGGTACTTCCATCTTTTTCCACGATATCTGGTGAATTGCACGCCAAGTAAAAAAAATACACATTTTATCTTAAGGGTTACATTAAATTTGCGGTTCTGAATATGCTTTTAGATTTTCTAGGAGCTAATGATGCTGCTCTCACCTGCACTAAGATGCGAGGTCTCTGGGGCGACGGAAACGGCGTGTTATGCATGAAGTGGGAAATGTGTCTGGAAGAGACAACAAGCCACAACGCACAGTTCATTTTGCAGCAGAACATCAAGTTACCGCACTGAAAGCGGTGATCAAGAATGGGAAATATACAAACAACTAAATACAAATAAACACTTCTCATAGACACCGCCCGAACAGTAACTGTGGGGCTGGCCGGGCCTGGTCACAGCTTACTACGCTCGATCGAGATGGATCATTTGGGAAGGAGGGCAATAAGACCCTTTCCCGGTCCAGCACAATAGTAGCAGCAATTTCAAAAAGCTGGACGTCACCGTGGCCAAAGGCGCCGAATGCCACCACAGCTCGCTTCCAACGCTTTCCACCCCCTTCTAGGTCCGCCAGCTGCTGCCGCTGCTGCCGCCGCTGCTGCACAGTAAACACGTGGCCAACGAGAGGCGCCCAAAACAGTATCCCGCCATGTGGTCCTATGTCTACCCCTTGTTCGCCAGATTCATATACACCGCTCCAACTAATGTGGTAGCAACTCTCCAATGCCTGTAACTCCAACAGGCATTGGAGTAAACAGTACAAATTAGAAAAAATATGCTACAGTGAGTTGACATTTCTGCTAATGGTCCTTCATTCCTTCATTATCATCACGATCCATGGGCAGATAGGTCGTAGGTGTCCACTGCACTTCCGTCATTTGTTTCCACCTCCGTCTATCTTGTGCTAATATGCTCAAGTAGTGCACATCTTCCCGGCACCCATCTCTTATGTCCTTCCTGAGGGCATTCTTTTTTATCAACACTAGTTACTTTTACTTTGAATCATTTTTTTTACCCGTGATTTTACTTTCTAAGGGTTTGTTTGATGCTCAGGGTTTGCGAATAGAGAACTGTTTATATTTATCTGGGGAAAAATCTCCTTCCATAAAGTCAGTAACACTGCTCTGCCATCTCAATGCTATGAAGGAGGGCCAAAAGCTAACACTACAGTCTAATACATATTTTCTAAGGCAGTGTTGTTTTTTTTCTTAATTTTATGATGGAAATATATATTAAGTCAATAAAATCCTGCATATACTCAATTACACCTTTATATGTTAAACATAACAGGAAGCACATTTTTATTTTCCACTGTGGCATTAAATGTGGAAATATGAGAATAATATTAATGTTAGTTCATAAAAAGGCAATGATTCACAAATTTGTAATCAAAATACAGTAAACGGGAATCATTCAACTAACGGCATATGCAAAGTACAATTCTGAGTACACCTCTTACCAACAGTGCATTTACTATGTTTGTTTAAAAAAGCATGCAATACTTCACGCCTCAAACTGCTTTCCATCACGGTGCAAAACCTCTCTGCTCAAGCAATTATTCTGCGAGAAAGCATGCGTCCATTCGCGTCGTGCAATTAAACTAGCCGAGAATTTGCGGTTCATGTGAATCGAACCGATAAGCTTGCACATCATACGACACACATATGAAAGCTTAACATCTCATTACACAACTACAAACGATATACTCTTCTTCCGGCCGTAAACACGAGGCCTGAGCAAAGACAAAACGCGTCGCTGGGCGACCTCACTTCTCAATGGGGATGAGGTTGGGTCCAGACACGGAGAGGCGATACAGGAAGAGCAGGAACTTGTGAAACGCTTCAAAGAAGGGCCAGTGCGATAGCAGGCAGATGCTCTTGCTGGCGTGTGCCACCTTGCCAGCAATGGGCTTGTGGTCCACGGCGCTCAGCATCCCGAGCTGCGTTTTCTGGCGATCTGTCAGGCGCTCGCCTGGGTACGCTTCGAAGAACTGGATGGCGGCGCCGTAGACCTGTCAATTGAACCAAGTGGAGAGGACACGCGTGCGCGTGTGTGTGTGTGAGAGAGCAATCAGGGAACACGTGCGCTATTCAAAAACACTAGGACCTCATTTTGCAGCTGCCTCCTCTCTCGTGATTAAAATTAGACTGGGTGCAAAAATAAAGAACACGTGGCAACATGGAGTCCCAAGAAAATTTCCACGGCGTACTTCAGGTTATTTGAGTCCAATTTATACATTTTTTAAAAAAATAGCAAAAACGTAATCTCCATGAAATGTGCATTTTCCAATTTTCTCAGAATATCTCGCGGTTTATAGTTGTGACTGTCATTTTGCACACTTGTATCTGCAAACCACTTGGGCTTTCTTCACAGTAGGTGCAGCATTAACTGAAAGTGTGCAAAGCACATGGCCATGGAAAGTAATGCATGACTTGTGAGGCGATTACAGAACATTATTAACCTTTCATGCTTGAATAAAAAGGAAACCAAAGTGCAGTCACGATAAAATGTTGACGCTAATGCTCTCTACAGAATCAAGACTCTTTATTTATACTGGAGGAATCCAAGAAGCTATAAAGCTCTTTTTTCACAGATGTCCAGTTAGGGTGGGTCAGAAAGTTACAACAACTAACAATATGAAAACACAATAGGAGTGAAAAGTATAGGAAAGGTAAGTAAATCACTAAAAACGATACATCTATATTTTACCAGGTAAACCAGACTGAGCTGTTAGTTAATTTTTCAAGTGACCTGGCCACGAACGGTAGCTCCCCAAAGTGGCATATCATGTCGAAATGTATATAGCAGCTAAATAATCGAAATAATCCTAATGCATGCTTACAAATGTGGAGGGAAAACCAGAGGACCCAGAAACAAATATCTTTGCTCATGATTATGGTCAGAGAAAGCATATATCTCCCCCAAAATTTCATAGCCATAAATAAACAAATAAATTAAATATGTATGGAAGAAAAATCTTTATATCAAAACTTAAAACACTCTAGTTTTCTAGGTATAATTCATTTGGATATAAAATAATACTGTGTATTGCACTGCAATTACTATTAAAAAAATATCCTCTAGTATTCACTACAAATATAGGTAATTACATGTCAAGATTCAGGTAAACACTGTCACAAAAAAACCTTTACATGCACCTGCAAAGAGCATTTTCTTTTTTAATGGCGCAAAGCCAACACTGTCAAAAATGAAAAACACTGTTAAAACTATGATATTAATACTCTTTCAGAAACATTTCTACTATTTGCCGAGTTTGTTTAATGTTGGAATATAATGTTTTAAAAGATGTGGGGAGGATAGTGACACAGTGGAATGAACCCAAGCTTTGGCTAACAGATGCAACAGGCTGCGCACAAGTGCATTCCTGTGAGTCGAATGACCCAGTGGAAGAGGCTGCAGCCAAGAAAATCAAACTCAATTCCCATAATGGAAAATAATGATCAGACCAATGAACAATGGGCAAGACAGGACAGTGTAAAAATGTACAATAAACTACAATGGTTAAAGATTACTAAAGATTTACGAATTCAATGTAACGTTTAGAACTTGGACACCTTTCACCTGTACGTTAACCGAGGTATTGTTTTATTTGGGGGTTTTTAGAAGATTCACGTGAATAAATACGCAAAAATGTGTCGTTCGTGGTGTACATATGCATCGGGACACCCATAAAATAGAGCCTAACAGCTAATTGGAGTCTTTCCGCTGAATTAACTAAAATCTAAAATCCATTATACAGGTTTTTGCGTTACATCGCGTAAATCCGCCACCACCCGACACAGCCAAATAGTAAGATTGTTCATGTAAACAGAACATGCCAATTCGTTACTAGTAAAGCAACAACAAATGTGTTGGAGATCAAAGCGACAACATTTACAATCTCCAACACACTGGTGCGCTGTACTAGAGGGTAAAAAAAAAACAGAGGACCTGAAAAAAATCCACAGGAACCACGGGGAGAGAGAACATGCAAACTCCAAATATACAGGTGTCAGGGTCGGGATCGAACCCCTGACATCCTGCATAGCAGGCATTGGACATTTTTGCGTATTTATTCATGTGAATCTTCTAAAACCCCCGAATAAAACAATACCTCGGTACAGGTGAAAAGTGTCCGAGTTTTAAACGTTACATTGAATTCGTAAATCTTTAGTAATCTTTAAACATTGTAGTTCATTGTACATTTTTACACCGTCCTGTCTCATCGATGACTGCTCAAAAATCCCATTGTATTCCATTAGATTTTTCACATAATTTGCCTTGTACGGCTGTGAGAATTAAACAGATATTTGGGCCAACTGAAATGCAAAGAAGACGATTTAAAGATCATACAAATAGTGTGTTCCTGCTGTGGCTGAAGAGATCTAATAAAGAAACATGAATGAGGGAACGTGACATCATCTTCTGGGCCATTCCACTTACACAGGGAAGTGCACAGTTAGCGAGCAGAGGTTCAATAAGAAAGCTTGTTGTCGAATGTATGTTGAACTTCTTTCACACCGTACTAATTGGAGGTGAGGGGATGGCATTACTCCAGAAACCTTTGGAAGACCATGTAGAGGACAAAAGAGAAGAATTGGGATTCCACACACGATGCTCACCTTCTCAGCAGAGGAGCCAGTGAGCACAAACGTGGAGAAGATGGGCATGGGGTACTTGGTGTTGGCCTGCCAGCATTCAATGGTGGCACCAAGGGGAAGGCAGAAGAGCGGAACAGACTCTGGCAGCTGGAACGACTCATAATCTCCGACGGGGTACCTGCTGATGAGCCCTGGAACAAAAACCCAAGTGAGGAATCAATATTTCCATCCTGTCGGGGTTTTCATCGCCACACTGCACAACCTGAAGTTGGTACATGTTCATACAACGCGTGTTTTCATGACGCAAATTGGATATAGCGCAATTAATGCATTAGGGAACGCATTTTTATAACGCTGATGCGAATTGGATACGTGATTGTGTGAACAGCACTACTTTGCGCGAGTAGGAATAAGCAGTTGTACGGCTGCCTCGGCGTAGCGTCACACAAGGTGGGCGAGATGCTGTTGGATGCTACCCACGCACCTCAGTCTGTGTTCACTCTGCATACGCACCACGTGTGTTATCGCCGACTATGCTTTACCCAATATTATTAACTATAACGCGATTTTACCATAACGCAGTCTTCTTCAGGAACGCAACTACCACGTTATAGGAGGATGGACTGTACATGAATGGCATTAAGGCGCTGTACGAGTGATATGGAAAACCAGTCGGCCAAGACAATCCAAGATCTGGCCAGAACCACCACTATACTCAATATTATGTGGATACTGAGCATTTACAATGTTTGCATTATGAAATTTAATAGACAACTACAAACGAGGCAGTAAAGGAGTAAATAATAAAATGTACTTTAACCATGTATGCGTTGATATTATTGTTTCGCATGATAATTTCACACCACAAAATTTGAAAGGCATTAATTTATAACTCAAATAACAGCTTAAAAGGCATTGGTATGGATTCCTGGATGCCATAGGCATCCTACAGCTTCAACTTGTCTTGCAACTATGCTTATAATAACGTTTATAATAACTGGTCATCGAGGTTGGATTAATCCCCGCTTTGTTTAAAACCAAGTCACCCTGAATGTGCCCCATCTCATTAGACCTCCGCAGCTGAGCAGGTAACTTATGCAGTCAACCAGGCAGCATGTCTTGACATTACACAACGACGGATTTCTGGGAAGTTCTGATGCAAGCTACACTGGCCTTGATTGAAAGTTATTTAAATACACCCACCACGACAACACACGCGACGCCATACCGGCCTCGTACATCTTCATACTATATTTTCCTCATTTAGATATTTTCCTTTCATTTCTCGTTAAAATCCACCGGAAATGGCAAAGAGTTATCATGTGTGGGCGTGGTCGCTTCTGAAAAAGAAGCTCATAGCTCATTGGGCTTTCCCTGGTAAGATTAAAAAAAATATACTTTTTTATTTGTTATTTTTTTCAAAGAGATTTGCTCACCTTTCCTATACTTTGCACTCCTATTGTGTTGTTGTATTGTCTGTTTGTTTAACTTTCTGACCTGCCCTACTGGACATCAATACAAATAAATATTCGAATATAATAAGTAATGGTGTGTAAATTATGCGTACACAATGATGTGAACATAAACACATTTGTATTCGTGTGGGATGTCAGTTGCATAATTAGCATGGTTAGCAGCGAAAAAAGTTCAACGTACATAATTCTCCCAATTAACAAAGGTGCACAATGGCAGTTTTCACTCTGATGTTTAAAGCAAGGGAATATCCCCAAAGAAATGGTCGATTGTAAATGCCTAAGGCCACCTGCTAGGGGATTTCACAATGCATCAAGCCACATGGATTCTCAAGGTTCATGCTGCATGCACAGATTCGTGTGCGTATAATTAACGAGTAACATTTCAGTCAAAATAAAATTACGTGAAACGATACGAGCACTGTTGCGTTTAGGCTCACATTCGTAATAATGACAATTTTAAATCACAATCAGGGTGACGGTGAGGGAGGAAGGGGGGAGGAATGTTACACTCCTCCCACTTACATTCTTACGTTTAAAAGCCTAAGAAAATTGTATCAAATTACTAATATAATAAGCCAAGAACGTGTGTGTGTCTCCTGCGCGTGACGTCACTCCACATGAGCCCTCATTAATAATCATGAGCAGGTGACGTCACTCCACATCGAACATCCCCCCCCCTCTTCATTAATAATCATGAATAGGTGCCGTCCACTACATGGACCCCCCCCTCATTAATAATCATGAATGGGTGACGTCACTCCACA
Organism: Petromyzon marinus; assembly: GCF_048934315.1. Taxonomy (NCBI): domain Eukaryota; kingdom Metazoa; phylum Chordata; class Hyperoartia; order Petromyzontiformes; family Petromyzontidae; genus Petromyzon; species Petromyzon marinus. The sequence goes on along the minus strand of NC_133667.1, from coordinate 22,290,711 downwards.
TCGACCTGCCCCTCCCCCCACTCATTAATAAGCATGAGCAGGTGCTGTCAACTACATGGACCCCCCTCCCCCTCATTAATAATCATGAGCGGGTGACGTCACTCCACATTGGGGGGGGGGGGCGAGGCGCCTCCTCTCTCCTCAGCGTCAACTTACAACCGTCACTAAAAAGGCAGAACCCTCACGTCACGTGATCTCCGTAACGTCATTGAGACATCGATGTAAAAAACGACGTCATGATGAACAAGGGATTATAACCTTTAAATGGAATAAGTCTGACAATAGGTTTCTCCCCTTTTTTCTGGCAACAAAACTGAAACCTTTTTACAAGGAATCATGTGTGCATTAACCACAATACCTGCAGTCAAAACGCAAACAAAAAACATACTCTGATAATATATGCACTGTCCTTGAAACTGATTGGGACAAAGTTCAAAAGATAGCACACGAATGGATGCAATGAATATGACGTCGCGGTCTGCTTTTCGCTTCAATGTTTCAGATTGACTGCAATACACCCGTCCTTGGACGGGCTATGTGAGTTATAAATAGTCTTATGTCACCACAATATTAAAACGTTGTAAATGTTTGATGTTTACGAAAAGGTACGCTGGGATAGACAGTAGTTTTTTGTTGTAAGAAAATAGCAAAAAAACAGTAGACCCAAAGAATGAGAAGCTGCATACATCGAAATATCCTTGGAAAATCACTTGTACAATTCAATATCCTTTACTCAACATGCCAAAGTCTAAACACTGGAGTGAGTAATCAGTCTTATATTAAGACACCAAATGTGTGTTCAAAGTAGCTGGTAGTCACAAAAAATCAAATTTACTTGGGGGCATGGTAAATAATATCTTACCATCAACGATGAGATTGCAAAGGTCTCGAACAACCACTTTAAAAAAAGCATATGATGCACTTGTTATTTTCCCAAATACATGTTCTGGTTTGTAGCAGCAATGCAACTGCTGACACATTCAAACTGGGTCAGTGGTAAACAAGAAAACAATCTGTGCTCAAAATTGTCACCAGATTTCGTGTCAGCCAAGAGTATTTGAGCACAGAGAGTGAATAATTCAATTTTCTAATGAGCACTGTGTTTAAACTTCTTCCAAAAGGGTGGCCCGTGGCCCCCAGTTGAGGTATACTTTTATTTTTCTGACGTATGCGAGGACAGGTTCAAGAAACACTTGAGTTAAGAGCACACACGGCATGTGCATTTGGCACACCAAAACCTTTACGGGGCCACTCAATACAAGGCCATGTATGTGTGACAAATGTTCCACTATCGTGCCGCATGTGCTCTTTGACCAACCAAAATTAAAGTAATTGGCATTGGACTGAAATGTTTTGAGTATGTCTGGCTACATATGACCAACATTTCTGGCTCCACAAGCATTCATTCTTGTAAACGTGCGTAATAATCCCCCAGTGATAATTCAACAATAACAGCCAGGGTAGAAAGTTTGCCAGGCTCAGCCATGCTCCGACTGAAAACAGATTTTCGTCAACGCTGTACTTATGAAAATATTTGATGGTTTGGACTTTTTTACAGTGTTTTGGCATGACACATACTTCACAAAAATTCTAAAACACACGTATTTTCATTATCATGATGCTGGGTTATCCAATCTCAAGACTTTTAAAGCACAGCTCCGCCAATTTTTTTTACAGCAGAGGGCAATGTTACTACGTGTAATCCAAATTTAATCATTAAGGTAATGGTTTAGCATTGGAATATTTAAACAATACCAATCACATTGCATTTTCAAAAAAAATAGCTATAAAAAAACCTGGAAAACCTGGAATAAATCCATGCAGAATAGGAGAGCGTACACACTCCACATAAAAATGCACTCGAGAGGAATCACACCCAGGTTATTCTTGCTGTGAAGCACAAGTGTTAACAACTATGCAACCCTGCCAACTACTTCCAGATCTTAGGTTTACTTAAACCATATTTGAAATTTACTGACAATATTGATGGTAATACGTTTTTTTTCTTAGAAATAGATGCGTTTCTCTACTTCCATGCCAGGATTCCTAAACATAACCTCAGCTACAAAACACAAGATAGACGGTATAATGCATGTCGTGTTACAGACATAACTCAAATATTAATAAGTTTGGCTGAAACAACAAGACACAGGATTTGCATGTGCCACTACACCCACGGGAAGAAAAGGCAGTTAAATAGATTAATCTTCCCTGAGGAATCCTTGAAGTTTCAGGTCAAATGCTTCAAAATTCAGTTTGAAAAGCACCTTTTTGCATTGTTGTTTTTATATTTATTTTTGGCTTACACTATCTCGATAACCCCATTTAATATCAGACTTTTCTTTCAATATCAATAAACATACTGTTAGTCGGGCAGCAACTTCAGAGCCATGTGCTTTAACTCATACAACGCATGATCTATTAATGTTCTATAAAATAATTTCTATAGTTTTGTTTGTTCTCCACCCGTTCTGCATAGGTTTCCTTCTGGTCCTCCTGGTTTCCCCCCTCCAAAGAGGAAAAAAAACCCATCAATCTTTGTTCAAATTAGCAAAACAAATCTCACATATCACTCACATAGGAATCATCGGACTATTGTCCATTGGCCACTGCCGACCAAAGTGCTCAGTCACCTTGTCCTGCATAGGGGTGCATGTCACTAGGGAGGATCTGCGCTTTGAGATGTTACGTGACACAGAGCAATATAAATGGAAACTCCCTCGTTGAATTGCATTTGTAACATCAATGTCAGCACATGTAATGCTTTTGTGCAAATGTCCTGTTACAGCCTATTCACATCCTAGAATATTTTGAACAAAATACGATGAGTGGGCCTCTCACCTGCTTCAAAATGAAAGACTCGTGCTTATTTAATAACCTCAAGAAAAACAAGTGGGATTTGCTTCATGTATATTTTCATGATGCAGTTTTTTAGAGGGCAGAGGTATTCCACAGCCACATTAGGAATGAACCAGCTGAGCCTGTATTCCCGTGAGATTTTGCTGTTTCATGAACCAATTCAAAGGCACCAACCCTCGTGCCATTGTTTCCATGGCCACCCAGAACCAGACTCTGCTGGCCTAGGTAATGGCCCAGGGCAAACAATCCTCGGTCCCTTCAGTTGTAACAACCCCCCACCCCGCCCCAATCGTCTTGGCGCTCCATAGGCCCAACTCTTCCATCTCCCTGTCCCTGTGGCCTTAATAGCACAGCTGAGGTGGTGGGGTAAGGTAGAAATAATCCTGTTTTAGAAATATTTTAACTTATTTTTTGTCTAGTTTAGGTCATGGTTAAGTCATCCCCTTCTAAGTCCTGCTAATTTGCTCCTTATCCCTAACCGCACGTTTTAGTAGAACCTATTCTTTTAGTAGAAATGCCTGTACTTTTTGTATAGCAGTTAAAATAAAATAAAATTTGCTGTAGATTTTTAAACTCAACACGAAGCAGGCAACCCTTCACGGTGGAAGCGACTCATCCGTCAATAACCCCCGTGATATCATGATCAACTCAAAGGTTGGCCTAACTGAAATGGGGGTAGCACTCTTCTGTACCCAGGCTCACAGAGAACCCACTGTGAACCATTCCTGCTGTGGCTGGTTCACGTAGGGACAGCCGGTTCATCGGCTATACCCATATCCAACACATTTCTGAGCGGTCATTGAGATGGAGCATACATTGCCTATCCCAGGAATGGCCCAGCTAGAGTGCAAGGTTCACTTCCCTCTCAATTGGGTTTAGAATCCCTGCGCCCAATATGTACATCTGAGTCTGTAACAACTCAGTGTGGCCTTGTTCCCAACGTTGGCCACTGGTGCTCATACACTCACTCCAACTTCGTCTCCCTGTCTACTATGGCATTGTGCAAGGTTCCCTGGGGATAGAGTCCTCCGGTCAGATGCAGACCCACTGGCTTCAAGTGTCCCTTCTGTTGTAAACGTCGACACAAAGGGTAAGTCAGCACTACCACAAGCTCCCCCCCCCCTCCCAAGCCCGATCACCTCCACCTGCTAGAAGGTGGCTGTGCCTTGTTCATGGGCATGACCTAGCAGTGACCAACCCTTTGTTAAGTCAAAGTTGGCACGTGTTCAAATTAACTTCGGATGGTGCTTATCAACTCTGAAATTTGATAAGTGAATTAAGTCTATAAAATGCACTTTAAAGTCCGTGACGTGCTTTAGGTGATCCTCATAAAATTTAACACTCGACAAAAGTGATCAAAACAACTGCACATGGAGACAGACATCGTGTGAGCTTGCACTACCCACTAGGCGATCTCACCGTTTGTTTTACATCTTGTGTACATATATATAAAAACGCAAGGACAAACAAGCTCTGGGAAGGACACTACTACCATGAAATAAAAGAAACATGATAGTAAGCCCCATTTTTTAAAAAGTAAGATATAAAAACAATGTGCGCCATCTCCAAGGCGACACGAAGTGTACAAATTACTGAAGCAGCAGAATAAGTAGGTGGATTGTTAAATTTGACTTTTGGCAAGTTTCAGCAACTGATGCAGGTTCCCCAACCCCCCCACCCAAAAACATATTGGCACCTCACCTTGTCACAGGCAATTCCCTGAGGGCCATGAAGGCCGCAGTCACACGCTTGTTATTGAAGGCCATTACTAAGCCTGCCCAGCTACGCTTGCCAAACAGTGCACACTGAGGCTGGTAAACAACAGCCAAACGCAGCTCCCATGTCAAGTGATGTTTACAGACAGGTGGTCTGGACACGCTACGTGCGGGGGTCAGTTTAGACCAGCTCACAGTTCTGGGAAGGGCCGGTCAAAATAGCCTCATTGTTATTATAAAATATATCCTTTGCTGCGCTTTGTTTGAGTGCTTTTGGTACTTAATTGCACAGCAGTAGATTACACTGTATCGACAATGTTCAAATTGTTCCACTTTAAACAAGTTACACCATTGATATTTAATTTCCTATACCATATATCGCCTATGTATAATAATGAGCATGTAAATAAGGCAATACAAACATCCAATTATTCAATGTAAAGTAACTATTGCATCATGAACCACGAGCTTTGCATGAGCCATACCCAACTCCCAAAATTGGCACTGAAGATGCAGCAGCCTGCCAAAGCTTAATGTGTCAATGAACCATTATATTGACAGCTATCTCACTTGCGTCAGTGCTGAGTGACAATCAAAGCAGTGCAGGACAACACACGTTCCTTCTAACACACTCTCGATTGGTGCCTGGTACAAATAGCTTTGGATACATTTTTCAATCTAAATCCATTTTGTGGTGTATCGGTGGCGAGATGTTAACTACCAGAGGTCGTGGATTCGATCCTGACCCTGACGCCTGTATATTTGGTGTTTGCGTGTTTTCTCCGTGGTTGCGTGGATTTTTCTCCGGGTCCTCCGGTTTTCGCCTCCACATTTCTAAACATGCGTTTTAGAGTATTTGGCTGCGATAAATTTCCACGTGATAAGCCACTTTGTTGGGCTGTCATTTGTGGCCAGGTCGCTGCTGCAAAAGAGCTAGGTAGCTCAGTGGGCCTTACCCGGTAAAAATTAAAATAAATGTTTTAAATGGTAACAGTAAATAGAGTATACACCAAGGATTAATGAGCCAATAGCTTCCGTTTCTACAAATTGCAAGAATCTCTTTTCTATGAATAGAAAGCTGTAATGTAATGTTACTCACAATACATCAATTGCATTTACAAGATTAATTGCAGATGACTGAGATTGAGATGTTATCCGCTACTTCACTGACTTTTAAGCTTAAATCAACGACCTTAGTTTCGTCAAGAATCATATTTTTTTGAAATGTAAAATCGATTCATGTTTAACGTGTAGATTTATATTTGTTTAGGGTCCAAGCTTTTAAGTATAAAATTACTGATGAACTTGCACAACTTTTAAACGGCCATCAGTTTAAGTCAAGTCAATATTGGGGGTTGAACTTTAGAAATATTAATCGATTCTTCATGATCTGCATGAGGAAAACACGCTTTTGGTGAAGACATCTTCTGTAAACCTGCAGCCATGTCAAGACACATTGTAGTTATGTTTACAAAGATCAGCTTTCCAATAAAAAGGGATGCCTTGAACTTACCAGCTTTGTAAGCAATGGCATTTGACTTCACCAGAGACTTCTTATAACAGAGGTAAACATCTGAGCCCCACTGCAAGAGAAGATAAATAAATCAATTCAAGATACCAAGCTGCACCAACAAGACAAAACCTTAAAAATGCAAAGCACTCGCCCAACACATATTAGGCTCAGTTAAGCCCCAAAATAAATCACTCCAGATGCAAACCATTCACATTTCCTGAGCAAAAAACATTTAAGCACGAATGCAGAGCAAATGTTTTAAATGCATTCACCACGTGCACCAAAAATGACACCACAGTTGTCCGTGAAATGAGCAGGAAACGAGTTATTATTCCAGATCGATTACGATTAAGCGGAGGAAGCAGTTTGTGCTTGGATAAAAAAAACAAGCAGTACTCTGGGGAAGTAAAAACAAAACGCTAGCCTTTCAACACATGCCACAATAAAGGATGATGAGAGGAGGCATGCAGTGTTCCGTGGCACTCTGGCCCTGACTTATAGTTTGCTTGAATTAGTTTTTTTTTATGACAAGCCACTTTGTTGACCTATCATTTGTGGCCAGGTCTCTTCTGAAAAAGGGGCTATAACGCTCAGTGAGTCTTACCTGGTGAAATAAAAAAAAGTTTAGTTTTTAGTTTAGTTTCTTGAGGTGGCCTTGTGTGAACTGCATCTCTGCCAGACTTACGTTTCCTTTTCCAGAAAAATAGCGAAAAACGAAAGAACGAACCCTTAAAAAAAGCTGTAGTTAAATGTTTCGTAAAAAGTGAATGCTACATATCCTTAGTTCTTTCGGTAAAGTCACGTAAAGTCAACGTGACTTTACCGAAAGAACTAAGAATATGAATTACTGCAGTCACGAAAGCTTTAAATCAAAAAGTGAATGTTACAGTTCACATCTATGCCAAAGTAAGATCAATAAAAAAAGGCTTGCACTTGGTGCGAAGTTCAGAGTCCATGGACAAACTGGCCCCTGCCATATTAATGTGGATTTTGACCACTGGCTCGGAGTCAACAATGGTGATGAGCACGATCTCACGGTGATTTTGGTAGGGAGACACTTTGACTTCTGACTGAATATGCATTGTCTAAGTATAGATTTCACACGCTTCAAAAAACAACAGTAAGAAATTATACAGTATGCGATGGCTATCATATTTATCGGTGGTCATGTGCTTTTTGTATTTGTTTTACAATATATTAACACATAACTACATACAAAAAAATATGATGAATGTCCCACTCTAAACAGGAAACACCATATTCTATTACTGAATGCTGAAGTGTTGCAGTTGATATGTACATGTTAGAGACAGCCCTTTTAGAAATCCACTGCTGCATGAAGGTCTTTCTATACTGTGTGCGGATCGTATGATTATTTTTCCCTACTTAACCACGCTGGGCAGTGCAGGTTGGTTATGGCGACAGTTGATATAATTTATATTATACTCATACGATGACTTCCTGGCCAGGTATTCCCCACAATAAGGATTTTAATTTTAACAGGTTCCCCAAAATAATTATTACCTTTAGAGCAGTGTTTCTCAAACTTTTTTGGCCCATGTACCACTCAGCCGATGAAAACATTTCCCAGACCACCCAGTTTCCCCCACCCCTGGTGACAAAACGCATTCACTTCTCTATAAATACTTGTAACAAAATGATTAATATTACCTGGAACATAAAAACATTTTCTTATGCAGCTATAAAGTTTTTCGAGGGGGGGGGGGGGGGAGCATTTAGATCTTCGGGTTCAGGTAGTTTAATCAGGGTAGTTTACCTAATTACATTTATTAATTAAATATCATGAGTATAATATTAATGAATGTCCAAACCCAAGGGTATAAACATTGTCATTATTGTCCGAATCAACCTGCGTTTGCATGGCAGCCCCGTGGACCACCTGGAGGACCGTCGTGGACCACACTCTCAGAACAACTGCTTTAGACCAACGGAAAATTACAGATGAGACTGAACAAACAACAAAATAGGATTGTAAACCCGAATAATGCTAATTTACCAAATTGCATAGGGGTTGAGCCTTAACGGGCACAGATTATATATTCTTGGTTCTTTCGGTAAAGTCACGTTGAAGGGAAACAATAAAATAACGTGACTTTACCGAAAGAACCAAGAATATGAATCACTGCAGTCACGAAAGCTTTAAATCAAAATTTGACCACAGATTACTTCCCTTGCTATCTACAGAGAAGAAACAAAGATAATAAAATCTATGCTTTTTTTGTAACGTGAGGCCAACACATGTTCGCGTGACAAAGAATCATACTTCCCAAATAAGGTCACGCACATACCACATACTATACAGTAGATATGTTAATTCCTGAAATAATAATACAAATTTATACTGCCACTGAAATGTTAAATGCTTTAATAAATCCACACAGGATTAACTAACGGTTAGATTTAACCACAGTGGAAATAAATATATACAAGGATTTTGCAGATCAGTAGGTCAAAGGCTTTGGCATCAAGCTGCCAAGGAAGGAAATGCTTGACCCTGCTAAATGGGAAGCACCCAAGCTGCTTTTGATCTCAGGAGTTGACCGCAAAACAGCTGTGGCTGCTGCCTCGGAATTCCCAAACATGAGCGCAACATGAAACACATTCCATGTTTCGAAACCGACAGGGCAAACCCAACACGACCCGAAAGCTTATTTCCACCGATAAAATCGAAGCAAGATCTGAATTTTGTAAATTTGCAACACATGCAGCATCAAGTGTTTTAAAAGTCACCATATTTTCTTTTCCTTCATTGAAATTAATTACGTATTTTTTGCATTATTCCAGCGCAATACGGAGTGATATCAGGCCCATTATTTCCGCGAATAGATTTTGGATTCGTTTGAAAGGTTTCTGTGTTCACTTTCACGGTCTCTATCGTCAAGGGAAGATGCATTTACATTTTCTAATCGCCAGATGTGAATCTTGCTGAGACACATGTTAGACTTAATGACTTCCCATAGTCCAAGGCCACCTATATTCTCAAGGTAATCGTCTCTTTGTAGCATTCTGCATACAACATTGATGTAAGTCAGTGTTACATTCACTCCTCTGTGATGCTTTATATCAGAGGATAATGGTGGTTGTGTAACTTGGACGCAGTGCAATCAACTCCACGTTTAAAGTGTGCAGTTTCAATCAGCATGATTCTAGGGCTATATTTTGGGCTCACATCCAATTATAAAGGGGAATGGTAAGAAAACTAAAAACTGCACAGCAGAGATAATGCAGTGCTGTTTTGTTTACATTTCATGTTAATTAATGATCTCAGGTTACGTTATTGTAGACACACACATTGTAAAAACACAAGGCTGAAGATAAATATTATATGTTGAGATGGGTGAACTTCGATGGAATCACTGGGCGAAACTACCACACGATAATAGCTACTTGTGACGGGGGTGGTCATTACAGTAGAACATTGCATATTTTGACCGACCGTCACTCACATATCCGCCCTGACCAATTAACTGCCAATACCCAGTGCAGCATTTATGCATGGCATAACCGTCACCTTCATGATGTATTCACAAATCAAAAACTTTTTCCCATGCAGCAATGTATTTTCAATGGATGAATGGACGTTGAACTTCTTTCACACCACACGTAGCCAACTGTGCTAATCGGAGGGGTGGGAAATCATTGTGTACAAGTGCTCGCTTCAAAATTACAGTCAAGCATCTTCCCAATTTTCAAGCAGTTTGCACATCATTTGTGTCCAGTGGCCTCATTGTAAATGGCGTGGCCGTCATTTTCTAGAAAGCTTCAAAAATGTGACCCTGTCGCAACCGCCTGTTCCTCAACGTTGAGAACGGTGTCGGTAAAAGTGCTGCTAAAAATGACGGATTAAAAGGCGGGCGTGCAACAGCATATATTTACCATGCCGGAGTTCAGGTTGCGGTCAACCTTGCAGAAGGTGTGTGGTGGACTCTCCCCCTTGTTGGCCACAATGACGCATATGTCGGTGACAGCCAGCGTGTTCTGGGCGTTCTGGTCAGTGGCGCGACGGAACGTGAGCAGGATGCGCTGGGACACGGCGCTGCTGTTGTTTACGTTGGCGCAGCGTCCGTACGGGGTGGTCTCGACAAGCTCGCAGCCCGGCCTCAGTCGGTCTTTCCACTCGTACAGGACCCTGCAGGCAACAACAGCGGCGACGATGACGACGCCATTCGCTTGCGAGATGCTCTGCTTGAGTCCAGCCAAAGACGTTCGCTTGGAAACAATATATATTTTTTTAATTGTTCGAATCGCACAGAGGATACGTACACGAACGAAATATATCGGTTGAGCGTCAAAACAATGAGCGATGCCTCAAGGCAGCAGTCTGTTAGGAGTTTGACATTAAAATAATTCATTTCCGTTTTCTGTGACTGGTTGCAAAGAAGATAAAAAAATATATAAAAAGAAATGTTTAAAATTTCACTATTTTAAGGAAGACTTTTGAAGGAATATTTTTAATTACCGTTTTTTTCTGTTGAAAGAAATTTCATACATTTCAATTATTTTTATGAAAAGAAAAAGGAATTATTTTCGAACCATAATCCACAGTAGAATGCGTTCCAGTGAAGTACATTTTTGTGGCGGTGGAAACTACGTTTTATGGTGACCAGCTTCATAATCGCCGCAACCATTGGGTCAACGCATGCCAGAAGACTTGGGTTACCAATCAGACAGGATAATTAAAACCTCAAGCTTTGCCTCCCTATAAAAATGCCTTCCTGAACCATATATGTTATACACTGGAAGGCCTCTAAGACTGCACGTCAGGATTTCCTGTATCCTGCTTCAAACTCCTACAAACATTCCACATGTGCCTATAAAAGTTAAATATGAACATTTGTTTGAAAGCTGTTTTTTATGCTGAAATAAAATAAATCACATGTCTACTTGGCTCTTAGCTACAGAATAATAATTGTGCGCATGCCATCAGTCTGGATGACGTGCATTTAATTACAGTGCATGAACAATCAAATATAAAGGTTCTAAAAATCACTATACAGTACTTATTATAATGAGATACAGTACTGTATATTCAACATTTTTGTTACCTAATATACTACTTATATAAAACGCTCACATCTTTCAAAATTAAAAGTTTTAAATTATTATCTGAAATCAACACTTCATTCAATTGAAACCTCTCAAAGATGTATTATTTTGTTAGTTCCTTCCACATACTCTTTCCCAGAGTCCTGCAATAAAACGTAGCTTTTAATTCACCCCTCCTCCCCCCCCCATGTATTGACTTAATGTTTTAGTGCGAGTAGTACTAGATCATAAAAGAGCCTTCCATTCTCAGAGGCGGACCTTACTACTCAAAGGGACATCAAAGAAGAAGTCTGCCCCACGAGAACAAGCTAGGGCAGCACAGAAAGCTAAACAAACTGGGAGGTGTGGCACTGCATGTAAAGCTTAGGAAGCACAGCAAGAGGTGGGGGAGTGAGGCTCCGCGAATGTTGTTAGTGTTCCTCCTTGTCTGTCTTGTGCCCTTTCACAAGTGAATGACAACGATAGGACACTGAGACGAAGTCCACTACTCATGAAATAACAAATCCCATGAACTGAAGAAGCGGGAGGACAGTAAGCGGGATCAGCTACAAAATATATCCACACATTGCGTAAAAGCCTTTCAATGCAAGAAATGTATAAATAATGAAGACTGCTAAGTCGGCCAATCAAATGCTAATTTTTATGCTAATTCCTTTGTCAAGGCACCTTGTTTCCTCGCACACAGCTTAAAGGTCGCGGTCTGAGCGTGGCTGTGTTTCACTCCGGCGCTGTCCTCGAGACAGCCTGGTCCCTTCACCTGATGAAGGCCGCTTGTGTTGTGGCCGAAACGTCGTGATTTTTGTTGTTTTATTTTTTACCTACGTGACTTTACCGAATAGAACCAAAGAGTATAGGTGTGGGATGGCCTAACTGTATGTGCTTGAACCCAGCTAGTTTCTATAGAGGCAACAGTTTAGTAATGTGGTGAATCACTGCTGTCTATCCTGCTGAAGCACGGTTTAAGCACGAAAGAAGTTCAGCATACAGTGAGGGAAAAAAGTATTTGATCCCCTGCTGATTTTGTACGTTTGCCCACTGACAAAGAAATGATCAGTCTATAATTTTAATGGTAGGTTTATTTGAACAGTGACAGACAGAATAACAACAACAAAATCCAGAAAAACGCATGTCAAATATGTTATGAATTGATTTGCATTTTAATAAGGGAAATAAGTATTTGACCCCTCTGCAAAACATGACTTAGTACTTGGTGGCAAAACCCTTGTTGGCAATCACAGAGGTCAGACTTTTCTTGTAGTTGGCCACCAGGTTTGCACACATCTCAGGAGGGATTTTGTCCCACTCCTCTTTGCAGATCTTCTCCAAGTCATTAAGGTTTTGAGGCTGACGTTTGGCAACTCGAACCTTTAGCTCCCTCCACAGATTTTCTATGGGATTAAGGTCTGGAGACTGGCTAGGCCACTCCAGGACCTGAATGTGCTTCTTCTTGAGCCACTCCTTTGTTGCCTTGGCCGTGTGTTTTGGGTCAATGTCATGCTGGAATACCCATCCACGACCCATTTTCAATGCCCTGACTGAGGGAAGGAGGTTCTCACCCAAGATTTGACGGTACATGGCCCCGTCCATCGTCCCTTTGATGCGGTGAATTGTCCTGTCCCCTTAGCAGAAAAACACCCCTAAAGCACGTTTCCACCTCTATGTTTGACGGTGGGGATGGTGTTCTTGGGGTCATAAGCAGCATTCCTCCTCCTCCAAACAAGGTGAGTTGAGTTGATGCCAAAGAGCTCCATTTTGGTCTCATCTGACCACAACACTTTCACTCAGTTGTCCTCTGAATCATTCAGATGTTCATTGGCAAACTTCAGACGGGCATGTATATGCTTTCTTGAGCCGGGGGACCTTGCGGGCACTGCAGGATTTCAGTCCTTCACGGCGTAGTGTGTTACCAATTGTTTACTTGGTGACTATGGTCTCAGCTGCCTTGAGATCATTGACAAGATCTTCCCGTGTAGTTCTGGGCTGATTCCTCACCGTTCTCATGATCATTGGAATGCCACGAGGTTAGATCTTGCATGGAGCCCCAGGCCGAGGGAGATTGACAGTTATTTTGTGTTTCTTCCATTTGCGAATAATCGCACCAACTGTTGTCACCTTCTCACCAAGCTGCTTGGCAATGGTCTTGTAGCCCATTCCAGCCTTGTGTAGGTCTACAATCCTGTCCCTGACATCCTTGGAGAGCTCTTTGGTCTTGGCCATGATGGAGAGTTTGGAATTTGATTGATTGATTGCTTCTGTGGACAGGTGTCTTTTATACAGGTAACAAGCTGAGATTGGAGCACTCCCTTTAAGAGTGTGCTCCTAATCTCAGCTCGTTACCTGTATAAAAGACACCTTGGAGCCAGAAATATTTCTGATTGAGAAGGGGTCAAATACTTATTTCCCTCATTAAAATGCAAATCAATTTATAATATTTTTGACATGCGTTTTTCTGGATTTTGTTGTTGTTATTCTGTCTCTCACTGTTCAAATAAACCTACCATTAAAATTATAGACTGATCATTTCTTTGTCAGTGGGCAAACGTACAAAATCAGCAGGGGATCAAATACTTTTTTCCCTCACTGTACATGGTTATTGTCGACCTCATCTCATGAGCAAGTGTTGGTCATTGTGTACCATGTAAGACCAATCCTATGTTTGAAATGACCTGAAACTAAGCTATAAAAAAAGTTATGACTGGCCAAAAGTGTGTTGTTAAAAACGTTCTACTTTACCGAAAGAACCAAGAAGATGAATCCCTGCAGTCACGAAAGCTTTAAATCGAAAGTTAAGAACATAGTTTGAATCATTAAAGGAATATTCATTAACTAATCCTGCATATAAGTAAATATCAAATCTTATTGAATTTAATTTAAAAACGGCACAGGTCCGTGTAAATGTGGTAGATGTGCTCGATATTCAGCAAAGCTCAGACTACCACGACAACTATTTAAATTGATTACAATTGCTTATGCTCATAAATTGACATTTGATTTGGTTTAAAGTGACATTTCATACCTCGTCTATCTCCTTTCACCAATGCAGAAATAACAGTTAATTTTATTGATCACATACATTATGCATCATTGTTAGACATTCACATTGGGAAATGGATTACTCTTTAAAACAGAAATGTGATCTACCAAATGATTATAATCTAAAATATAAACAAGTGTAAAATATTTTTTTTTCCAAATTGGTTACTAATTCAAGATTGCAAATTAAAGGGCAAGCAATGAATAACTTCATCTGAAGTGATGTGCATCCAGGATATATGCTTGACATAATGGTACATCATCTTTTCAAATTATGATTAACTTAAATTTAGTGGAAAACAATGCTTTGTAAATGTGCATTATTCAGCAAGTACAACATTTGTAATAATCGCTCATTTGTTTTATTTCATGCTTAAACATTTACTTAAAATAATGCATTTCACAACTTGTTATTTTGTAGTGCTGTTTATTTTTCCCATGGGTGATTTATTAATACGTACATATTTACTCCAGTTGTTAAGTATGGTTGATAGTAAAATCATGTTGACGGATAATTTGAGTGGGTGCCAGTAAAAGTTCGTTTACATGACCAACATAACATGTTAGCGGTGATGCACATTCCAAAGACTGTGGACACTCTGTGACCGTATCAAGAGCCTAAATCCCAAACTATAGAATTAAACAGAACTAAATTGTAAACAAAATCCAGCCGAGAGGCATTGTGACCGAACACTTGACTCCCAATCGGAAAATGATGAGTTCAAATCTCATTCAGAAAGTGACTCAGCCGATCATCTCTCTGGGGTTCAAAAATAACTACCATAATAAAGGTTTTTGAGTTAGATCGCGTTATTTATAAATGTGTCGTAACCCTCCACCACCCGACACGGCCAAACAATAAAAATGTGTCACGTTTACAAAGGACAAATAGTTCACTACTTTAGCCCACCGGTGTGTTAAAGAGTGAATCAACATCATTTAAAATATGAGTACGACGTTTCGCTGGTAATTACATCCAGCATCATCGGGCAATTCGCCAGAATGGTAAAGCCCTCACTTGCTCCCGGTCTTAAATAGAGCAGCAGGGTGACGTCATCATTTAACTCATTCAGGTGCAGTGATTTGAGGCGGAGGGGGGGTATTGTAATTATATAATCGATTGGTAATCAATCAACGGTTCTGATTAGTAATGAGTTGTAGATTAGTAATTTGTTGTAATGTGTGTTATTGTGATTATATGCTACGTTAGTAGTCCGTTAATTAGTATGTGTTTCCCCTATAAGGAATTGTAGCATGTATTATTTAATAATACGCTTCCAAGCCGCACTAAGCCTGTAGCTGTCAGAGAGATTAAAGTTATTTCTATTTCTCTCAATTTCAATTGATTCTCTAATTAGTTTTTGCTAGTAATAATGAGTTTTACACAACACTTCAACGTTATCAAAATCAATTGAGTGTCCTTGTTGACAAGCATGTTCTGCCACTGCCGACAATTGTGTTTGAGATCATTTAATATTTCTTTGGTGTTCTTTTAGTCTTATGCTGATGTTACGTCCCGTCTGTCCAATATAGCATCTGCCACATAAACAGTTAATCCGATATACACCTTCTGTTGAAATTAGGTAATTCGTCTTTAGTGCAAGATACTAGGTTTTTTAATTTTGTGTACTGTACCAAATCTTACTGTAATGTTTTGCTTTTGCAAAACACGGGCTAATTTGTCAGTTACTCCTGAGATATATGGAATTTTTATTCTTTTAACAATCTGATCGCTTTCAGCAGTGTTGCTTTGCGATCGTGATTTGGCATTCAGTGCTCTGTTAATTTGAGTATTATTGTAGCCATTCTGTCGTAATGCTTCTTTAACGTGTTTGATCTCCCTCACTAGACTTTCACCATCTGACACTGTTTTAGCCCGATGTATGAGCGTCTTGATAAGAGATGATTTCTAAGCTAGATGATGATGCGAATCTGCCTTCAGATAGGCATCAGTGTGCTTTTGCTTTCTGTTAACGCTGTATGTTATTTTACCGTTTAGGCCATGTCCAAGCAAAATATCTAGGAACGGGAGTGTGTTATTCACCTCCATTTCCATGGTGAACTGGATGACCGGGTTTTGTGCATTGAGATGATTTAGAAAATCATTAAGTGTATCTTTACCATGTGGCCAGACAACCAAAGTGTCATCCACATATCTAAACCAAAAATTATGTTTTTAATGTGCTCGAGGCAAGTGCTCTTATTTCAAAGTTTTCCACGTACAGATTTGCTATAGCAGGAGATAAAGGAGAGCCCATTGCTGCTCCTTCCTTTTGTTTAAAGAAATCCCCTCTCCATAAGAAGTAAGTATTATTTAAACAATGGTCAGCAAGTTTCGGAATATATTTTGGTAAACCTGTATTCTTTACTAGTGTATCAAGTAATTTAAAGGATTCGTTCACTGGAACCTTAGTGAATAGAGAAATCACGTCAAAATTTACCTTAGTGAATAGAGAAATCACATCAAAATATATAACTAAACAAATACAGCCCTACATCGGTAGGACATCTTCATTCATAAGAAATTCAGAACATCTTGTGAATGTGATTAAAGATATTAAACTTAATCCTAATGATATTCTGGTAAGTTAAAGAAGCATTACGACAGAATAGCTACAATAATACTCAAATTAACAGAGCACTGAATGCCAAATCACGATCGCAAAGCAACACTGCTGAAAGCGATAAGATTGTTAAAACAATTAAAATTCCATATATCTCAGGAGTAACTGACAAATAAGCCCGTGTTTTGCAAAAGCAAAACATTACAGTAAGATTTGGTACAGTACACAAAATTCAAAACCTAGTATCTTGCACTAAAGACAAATTACCTAAATTATCAACAGAAGGTGTATATCGGATTAACTGTTTATGTGGCAGATGCTATATTGGACAGACGGGACGTAACATCAGCATAAGACTAAAAGAACACCAAAGAAATATTAAATTATCTCAAACACAACTGTCGGCAGTGGTAGAACATGCTTGTCAACAAGGACACTCAATTGATTTTGATAACGTTGAAGTGTTGTGTAAAACTCATTATTACTGGCGAAGACTAATTAGAGAATCAATTGATAGAAATAACTTTAATCGCTCTGACAGCTACAGGCTTAGTGCGGCTTGGAAGCGTATTATTAAATAATACATACTACAATTCCTTATAGGGGAAACACATACTAATTAACGGACTACTAACGTAGCATATAATCACAATAACACACATTACAACTAATTACTAATCTACAACTCATTACTAATCAGAACCATTGACTGATTACCAATCAATTATATAATTACAATACCCCCCCTCCGCCTCAAATCACTGCACCTGAATGAGTTAAATGATGACGTCACCCTGCTGCTCTATTTAAGACCGGGAGTAAGTGAGGGCTTTACCATTCTGGCGAATTGCCCGATGATGCTGGATGTAATTACCAGCGAAACGTCGTACTCAAATTTTAAATGATGTTGATTCACTCTTTAACACACCGGTGGGCTAAAGTAGTGAACTATTTGTCCTTTGTAAACGTGACACATTATTACTGTTTGGCCGTGTCGGGTGGTGGAGGGTTACGACACATTTATAAATAACGCGATCTAACCCAAAAACCTTTATTATGAATAATATTGGTCGCGAAAGCCTACGTGTTAAATTAAATAACTACCACTTTGTGGGAAATTAATATATAAGTTTCACCCAATGTCCATTGGACACAATGTGTAAATTTTTTGCCATTTTTAAATATTAAATAACTGCTTAAATAAAATATAATTATTTCATAATTTTAATTTGTAACAGGGCATAGTTTTTACTCGGCATTGGTCAGTGAGAATAACTCGGAGGACGTTGAACTACAGAAAATATCTGAGGCAGCCAGGCGGTGAGGTGCCAACAATTGCCCATGTATTAGTAGGTATAAATATTAATACACTTTCAAGATGTTTTCAGCCAATTAATGAGTGTGCATGCACGTGAGATGAAACCCGAGCACCTGGAGAAACCCTACGCATAAGAGGGGGCAACACTATCCCATATTGATGTAACAGCTGGAGTCCACATTTGCTGTACTGCCTTCTCCTGGCAAGCCAGAGTGGCACCTCAATGCCCATGGGAAAGGAGTTTCACAACATTTGTACTATCCACCAACCCACAAGAGTAATAATTGTTCGTAACTAAAAAAAAACATAAGGTGTCGCATGCAAAATACGAAACAAAACAATCCTTACGCATGTAATTCCCCTGCTGGATGAGGGCATCCCCACACTGCGGATCGTGGCAGTTAATGACCATACTTCACCACGTTGATCAGTGCATGTTGGTGTTGGGCTGTACATATGACCATAGTTTTACCATGCTTCAAAACTGGATGCCTTCCGAAGTATTATGAATTCAGGTCATGGTGTTTTGGTCTCCGATGCATTTTCGAAGTTGCAGAACAAGCTCCCGAATGTGAATCAAAACGTCACACGCACATCATGTTCAGCAAAACGTGGTACACCCCAAGTACGCATGGGAGAACTGCACAGCGTAAACATACGCAACATGTTATCCCCCCCCACACCCCGATGTTGACTTGATGGAGAAAACTCACCCAAGGTCGGTGAGCGGAGGTTTGTCCCTGCCCCTCCGGTAGCACAAGTAGATCTGTGGACTCTTGAGGCTGCCGTGGTTGAGGTCGGCGGGCAGGCCCAGCGGCGTGCTCTCGATGCACGTGAAGCCCTGCGGCACCTCCTCGCCGTGTGACTTCACGATGACGGCCACATCTGTGATGGGAGCCTTCGGCCGGGCGGTGCGCGGTCCCCCGTCCGATTGGCTCATCTCCTCCTCCAGGGGCCGCGACGTGTCCGTCAGGCCGGCCAGCACAAAGTAGTCCGCCACACGGGGGCCCTTTTCTTCCAGCATGCTGGAACAAAGGCTGGCGATGAAAAGGGTTTCACTTGTTAAAACAGGCGTGAACGTATCCTTAGTACATACACGAGCGACCCTGCTGTGTGTGGTGTAATGGTTAACACACTAGGCCTCAAGTGGTGTTATGTTGAGAGCTGAAACAATGGAGCAAGTTTTTTTAACCCCCCCCCCTCGCCCACCTATGTCCACCCAGCAGTTAATAGATTAGTAGGTTGTGTGTGATGGATTAAGAGAGCAGGCCAAATACACTTTAAAGGGGCTCTCTAGAGCTCCCGCTAGTGGAGATGCTTCTACCAGCAGTGGCGTGAGCAAGAACATTCAGGGGGGCACCTTTATTTTTTTCCTTTTGCGTGAAAAAATTAGGCAGCTGTGCAGTGTTTTTGTTTAGCATGCATAATGCACAAGCGCTATCTTGACAAATTAATGCCATGGTCCATTTGGCAACAATAAAGCAGTTAATTTGCAAATTTACTCGTAACAACATTTACAGAATGTGCTACCTTAACCACGGTGTCTCGAGGTCACGCCAGACCACATTACACACTCGTGATCTGAGTTTTATTATAAAGCCAATTATATTCTTGGTTCTTTTGGTAAAGTCACGTAGAAGGGAAACAATAAAATAATAAAAATATAAAACAATAAAATTCTCACGACGTTTCGACTGCAACACAAGCAATCATCATCAGGTGTGAAAACCACAACAAGAACGTTTTCTTGTTTGTGTTGCGGTCGAAACGTCGTGAGAATTTTATTGTTTTATATTTTTATTATTTACCGAAATAACCAAGAATATGAATCCCTGCAGTCACGAAAGCTTTAAATCAAAATAAAAAGCCAATTATTAAAACCATTATTAAACATAACTGGTAACAATCAGCCTGGCGTTCATCTCGTATCTGTCCTGACACTGAAGTTAGCGTCACGATAACGGTCCTAATACTCTTACGATCCCCCAGGGCCTGTGGTCTTGAGACTCTCTTGAGACCGTGGCGTCACACCAGGAAGTGCCCCGTTTGCATCCGGCCACTTGAAGCCACAGTCTGATGCAATTATCCGAATTTCACCCTCATTTTGTTCATGGGAAAAAAAAAAACATGCGGGAGATGAAGCGAAGGGTTCCTCTCCTGCTCTCGCTTGTCCAGAAGCCATGGCTCAGGCAAAAAGAGTAGTCCGTTTGCGGTCACGTTCAACATAACACCACTTGAGGCACCATGGCAATATGCACGTTCCCACTGTTTTTCGGAGCAGACAGGAATTGCACCACCGAACCTTTCTCACTGGAGAGATGAGGAATATGAGTCATGCTCATTAACAATTAATATAAAAGTGGGTGATGCAACCTTGTTTTTGTTTTACACAGACATAGCTCCATGTTTTTGGCCCATGGCCAGCCACAATTCGCAAGAGACCTTTGTCTCCCTCTTGTACACAACAGAGATAAATTATGTTGTGTTGGCTGCTCTATTGTAAGTGCCCCCCCCCCTCCCCCGGCTCTAAATGAACGTTTTTCTTATCCGTCACTCTTTTTATCTTGGAATCTTTAGGGGAA
This sequence comes from Petromyzon marinus, assembly GCF_048934315.1. Lineage (NCBI taxonomy): Eukaryota > Metazoa > Chordata > Hyperoartia > Petromyzontiformes > Petromyzontidae > Petromyzon > Petromyzon marinus. The sequence continues at coordinate 22,270,060 of NC_133667.1, read as the reverse complement.
ATTAGCATATAGGAATAATTACAGTTTGCGGCCGCGGCCGCTGCCTGCTGCAGACAAAAACGTTTTAATATAAAAGGTGAGGAAAATACTGCCGATTATCTTTGCATCCTCTTTATATCATAATCGAAGAGCTATTAGGCAGGTAATACCCCATCAATTATTTACTGATTGGATGTAAATGCATATTTTCTTAAAACTGTAAGAAAGCTTTTTCTCAAATCCATATGACAGTAAATCTTCAGGCAGGTTTTAGAGGACATCATCTAGCCACATGTTCCTCCTTACAAACCTAAACTGTGCAACGCATTGGCTTTTATGTGAGCATGATGCAGACTACGTGATGAGTGCAGCTCAGTCATTCAAAGGCCTCATTTACACCTGGAGAAAACACTGGGTCAGCAACTGGACAGGCGGTGAACCCACCCGTGATGTCATGTCGGCCCCCTGGCACGAATACTAACGCTGAATGAGCTCACAATCACACTGCTCTTCTTTACTGCTTTTGTTTTACAGCTGGACAGAAAGGGAGTAATGATACTGACAACGCATGCATCCACACGTAAGGATTCCCATAAATACGCACAAGTTTACCTGCATAATTGCCCAGTGGTACGAATTTCACCCTCATAATGGAGACCCCTTTATATGGAAATAAGTGGCAAAAATTGATAAATTAATACATTAAGATAACAATACTATGTTTTCTTCTCTCTACCATTACAGCAGACGAGCACAATAGAACCGGTGATGGGGGCGCTGTGGGCTCCATCAATGAGCAGAAAAGATCATGAGTAAGGTGGCGGCAGCAGCAGCAGCAGCCACTCACTGACACGCTTTAGCATCTTTGAAGGCATGGGCTGCGTGTGCGGAATGTCATGATCTATCACTGTGGAATGTCTTGTATCCCAGTTACCAGGCCAACACGGACTAAGAGGAACTGCACAAATAAGCTGAAAATGTTGGAAAAAATGTTTTTCGATAAATGAATAAGCGTGTTGAAATCATCTAATGTTGACAGGTCAGCATTGGCAAAGTGAGCTGTCAATGTTTAGACCACATAGTTCGCACGCCATTGAATTGTGATGACTAACAGGAAAGCCCCACTGCAGGGCTACACAACATTTTTTAGAAAGTGCAGTTAGCTGTTTCTATGGGACTGATTTTTTCCAAAAACATTGGTATGTGAACCAGCAATGAGCACAATGCTTAATCATATATGCACCTCCGATTAGCACAACTGGCTACGTACTGTGCGAAAGAAGTTCAACATATACATGCATGTCATTAAAACAAGTTAAGTTATTATTGTACAATCCAATACAATTTGGATTTAGCGAGTATCTTAATAAAGCCGCAGTTCAAACTGTTGTACAGAAACGGTGAGCATATTTTACTTGTGGAAGCAGTCAGGCATAGGCTGAAGTAAAAACCAAGCTCTTAAACCAGGACTTGAGAAGGGCCAAGGGAGTCAACAGCTCAGATGGGTCGGGGAAAACAAATTCCAGACCATGGGACAGTGGAGTTTTTACAGCAGGGCTTTGAAACCCTTTCCGAGTGAGGTGCCACAATGAGAATATCCCAGCTCCCAGTGGGATTAAAGGGGGCCATGTGAAAACTTAACAAACGTGACGTAGTGTTGGTGAACAATGTGGGTGTGGTAGCCAGTTCATGGTGAACAGCCCATCGAGTGTTTGATTACCACTCTTTGGTTCTTTCGGTAAAGTCACGTAGATATAAAAACAAATAGCTAATAGATCACGACGTTTCGATAGCAACACAAGCCATCGTCTTCAGGTGAAACAATACAGCAGGCGGACTGCTGAGGCAGGAGGAATAGTAGCGAGAGAGCTACTGCAACGAGAGGTTATATATGTTTGTGGTGGGTACAACCCAAGTGTACGTCGGCGGGGCTAGGGATGAAATTTGCAAGTAAATGTAAGGCTCGCAAACGTCGGCTAATCCGAGGGGGGGAGGGGCTGCCGTAACGGGCGAGAGGGTGGGGATGAAATTTACAGAGGGAACAAGGTGATAGAGAGAAAAAAAAGATATCAAACTTAGCAAACTTAGAAATGTAATGCAACTCAGAGAGTCGGCCAACACAACAGTTGACACTTTACCTGGTTGATCAACGTCCTTCCAAAGATTGCTACATTTTGCATCCACCCTCTCGGTTCAAGTAATGTCTGAGTTGTGTGGAAATCCTCCCCGTAGAGGCGGTTCAATCTTGATTTGAAGCTTTTGTGACAGCAGGAATTTATACTCTGGTTACTTCGGTAAAGTCACGTACCCTTGGGTTGTACCCACCACAAACATATATAACCTCTGGTTGCTGTCGCTCTCCCGCCACATTTCCTCCTGCCTCAGCAGTCCGCCTGCTGTGTTGTTTCACCTGAAGACGATGGCTTATGTTGCTATCGAAACGTCGTGATCTATTAGCTACTTTTTTTCTATCTACGTGACTTTACCGAAAGAACTAACCAGTATTAATTCCTGCAGTCAAGAAAGCTCCAAATCAAGATTGTTTGATTACCCTTGATGTGCTTTGGCTGTCCCAGGAATGCCCCAAGTATAGGGCATCACGATGGCAAGATGTTAACTACCTTGCCTGGTATACAAGTCGTGGGTTCGATCCCGACCCTGACGCCTGCTGTATATTTCGAGTGTGTCTCTCATCTCGTGGTCGTGTGGATTTTTCTCTGGGTCCTCCAGTATTTGGCTGCTATACATTTCCACATGATAAGCCGTTTGTGTGCCAGGTCGCTTCTGAAAAATAACTATATAGAATCCATAAGTTTTTTTGGGTTAGATCGCGTAAATATATAAATGTGTCGTTAAGCCACCACCCGACAAAGCCAACTAGTAAGGTTTGTCACGTGAACAGAACGTGGCCAATTCGCCACTAGTACAGCACACCGGTGTGTTGGAGAGCCAAGCCACAACATTTACAATCCGAGTACGACGTTTCGCCAGTAATTACAACTAGCTTCATCAGGCGAAATGTTTTTAGATAAATGAATAAGCAACTAGCTTCATCAGGCGACAGCCTGATGAAGCTAGTTGTAATTACTGGCGAAACGTCGTACTCAGATTGTAAATGTTGTGGTTTGGCTCTCCAACACACCGGTGTGCTGTACTAGTGACGAATTGGCACGTTCCGTTTACGTGACAACCCTTACTAGTTGGCTGTGTCGGGTGGTGGCGGGTTTTAACGACGCATTTATATATGTATGCGATATAACCTAAAAAAAACCTCGATGGATATTGTTCGCGAAAGCCTACGTGTTAAACAGAGCCATGTAGCTCAGTGGGGTTACCTAGTATAATAAAGAGTTTAGTTTCCTTCAGTCATCGGTCTGTCAAAATCACAAGGTCGGTCGTATTAGGCACACAGGCCACACCCATCGGTATATAAAGTAATATTAATACTTTTACAAGACTAATCAATGGAGAACTTGGATAGGTGGCCGTCTGGACAGGTTATTCAAAAAGACACTTTACATTTACAAAAAAAAGTCCCTTATTTTACATACAATTTGATGAGGATGTGTGGGAAATGTTATGTAATCATGAGCAATCATAACCAGTTAAAAGGCGCTGTTGTAAGCAGGCACACAAGAGCTTCTGCTCGAGCTACCACTGCCTTAATGTTGAGCTGTCTCACCCCATCTGGATTAAAATCATAGAAGCAAACATGAGCAATACAGTAGAGCCCACGGCTTTCCATATGCATTCCTTCAGCTGTGTATCTAAATATTGAGGCTGCCCCAGGAATGCCCCACATGTAGGTATATATTAGCCATGCAATGATTCAACCCCTTGCAATCCCATGCATTTTCGAGACATGACCCCATAATTATACGCAAAATTTACGAATGTAAAACAATCGCTTCTTTAGCATACATCGTGAGTGGAAGAACATGTTTTAACCGATTACTCGATATTTTGTTACATGCTTATTATTTATACTGCAGCATACAGCCTATATTGGGGGGGGGGGAGTAGCACAGCAGTTAAATGCCCTGCACGATGAACCATACAGCCCGAGTTTGATTCCCAGTGACGGCTAATATCAGTGGCGAATGATATCCGAATCAGTCCAGGGTCCCCCTTTCACCAACCTACCCTGACCAGCATGGCGAATTATGATCAATCCCCATGACCGAAATGCATGGGGCCTGGGACTTCACCACATATATTAATTCGAGTTATAGTGGATCCAACAGCACCATTCGCTCCTAAGTGACGGCCACGTCACGACAGTGATTGTGACAAGCTAGGTGCGATTTCAAGTCACGTGAAGTGTCAAAGACTTTCTGGCAGGAGGACACTGAACAAACCCCCAGGTGTTATGAGTTCATGAAGATGCCTGCACTTACTAGAAAAAGCTGGATTTGAGCATGACCTCGGACAACACACAAGCGCTGCTCACAAAAGAAAGCAGGAGCCTTTTGAGCAAGAATAATAATAAACAGGAAACAAATGCTTGTGGGTGGTGCCTGCGCTGGCTACCCATTGTTGTGACCACTGCTATTGATAACCGACGGCAATCCAATAATAAACAGTACTGCCACGGCCAGCAGCAGGCAACATCAAGACAGCAGAAAAGTGTTTGTAATGAATTGGACAGTAGCAGGCAGCTGCTGCACTGTACTCTGACATGTAAAGACGTATCCCTGTTTTTGTTTTAAATAAAGATTGTTTAAATCCATTCCACAAACGTTCCGATTACAAAGCAATTGTACGTACAATTGTTTGCATATGTACTGTTGTAAGCTGGACCATTAAAAAAATATTTCGTTATCAATGGAAAAAAAACAAGATTTACAATGTAAAGAAATAATAATACACAATACTACAGTGGAAGGGGATGCTGACGTGGTGTAATTGTTAGTACACTGGACTGGCAATCAAGAGAACGCTTGTTCCACCTCCCAGCGCTGCAGTTGAAACAATCGGCAAGTTCTTAAATCTCCCGACTCTATCCACGTGCCAGTTTAAACAGGGACATCTCACATTCTTAGCTCTTTCGGTAAAGTCACGTTGAAGGGAAACAATAAAATAATAAAACATATATAAAACAATAAAAATTCTCACGACGTTTCGACCATAACACAAACGGTCGTCATCAGGTGTGTCGTGACTTTACCGAAAGAGCTAAGAATATGAATTACTGCAGTCACTAAGCTTTAAATCAAAAGGGACATCACAGTTTGTCGATCGGCCGGTCGTGTGTCGTGGGGTGAAGTTTGGGTGCTCCCATCTCTTCCAAGACGTCTTGCCAGCGTGGAAGAGTAGGCCAAAGTACCCTCTAAAGGGGCTCTTCTAGAGTTCCCTCTATTGCAGGGGTTGGCCAACCAAAAGAACAAACATTTTTTTTATATAATTCGGTATAAAAAAACACTCAATATTTCAAGAGCCACAATACACGTGAATGCGAGAATAGTTCCTTAACAAATAACATCACGAAGCAGTCCTTCAAGAGCCGCATACGGCTCTTGGGCCGCAGGTTGCTGACCCCCTGTTCTATTGGAAACCCTTCGATCAGCAATGGAATTAGCAAGCGATTGTAAGGGCTGCCTTCTTCCGTTATCTGTTACTGCAGGGCAAGCACACACACACACTTGGGTTAAAACTGTTTCTGCTAAAAAAAAATCTTGTGTCATATAAAGTTTTCTAAATATTTGAGTGCTGCACGTTTGATATATATGGTGGTATATTTCAATACTTTGCATTGTTATGAATTATTTGACATTCCGGCCTGTGACCAACCTGGTCATGTCCAGAAATATGTACAGGCGCGTATGTGCTCATCTCGCTTTAAATAGGGAAATGTAATATGGGATCACTGTAAGGTTTTAATTTTGAAACTTGGCTGCCTAGCCATCTTGTTGCAGTAACGTCAAGCTGGGCGAGACCTTCTTCCTGCGTCGTCCTGGCCAGGGCCAGGGCGGTGAAACATCTGTTTGTGGTTTGCGTCTTAACTGTCAGATATTGCGCGCGAGTTCAACTGCTGAAGGGTGTTTTGTCGTGGAAACAAAAACAGTGTTCTGTTGTGCGGTCAATTCTGCTTACAACATCGGTTCTCGGTGCCAGTTCATGTGTTCGGCCCCATGCCTCACAGTCCGGCTTTGTATGTTTTAACTGTCTTCTCTAGTTACAGGCTTTTTTTGGAAACGCGAACTATACATAGCAAACCATTTGCTTAGCAGGAAAACGAGTGGATATTAAGGGATCACATGAGCAAAGGTGTAGAGCCATAAAGCAGACTACTTTATAATGGCGTACTAACATATTCAAATTAGCCATCTATGTAGCAAAAGACTAATCTGTTTGCATGTTTGTCCAGAGACCTCGTCCTAGACAACTCCACCAATTTCAATGAATGAGGTGTCATTTGAAAGCTCATGATACGCATCTTTTGCAAATGAGGTCAAAATTAAGACGTGGCACTTTGGCCCGATAATTTGGTTAATTCAGATAATTTGGTTAATTCAGATAACAGGCAGACCTTGCTTAGCACCGTGCAGTAAAACTCTTGATTGGTTATAGCACTCTTTGTTCGGGAGAAAACGTGTGGCGAATAAAAATGAAATCAAAGTATCTATAAAGCGCTTTCGAGTGAGAACACGCAGCAGCGCAAGCCAGGGGCAACGGACCCGCCCCCATCACTCGCTCAGCCAATGAGAGCAAAGTACGCTGAGCCAATAAGAACCCACCCCCTGGCGATTCGATTATCACGAATTCGTGGTCACGATTACATGAGAGAGAGAGAAAAAATCGATTTATTGAGACCAGCATCGAGTCTCAGGCTCCATCCAAAAAGAAACCTCACCACAGACATTTAGACTGAGCTCATCACTAAGGTCACGAAGGTCACGGAGGTCACGGAGGTCACGGAGCTCTCTTCTCTGAGAACGACCCGGATTGGGAGCACAGCAGCTTCCCCACCGCTGCCTTGTACGAGTACAGTACATAATACCTGCTCAAGTTCATTATTAAATCGTGTTTACCATACTCTTTGGTTCTTTCGGTAAAGTCACGTAGGTATAAAATAAAATGAATCACGACGTTTCGGGCACAACACAAGCGTCCCGTCATCAGGTGGGAAAGCGATGGTCTGCTGCTGAGGCGGACTGTTTTAAAATGTTTGAAATGGATGTGGCCTAAGGATCATAAAGAAGTGGCCGGGGCGAGTGATGTTAATGTGAGACAGCATGATGTTAATGTGAGACATTAGCATGTAACTGTAAAATAGGAGAGCGGCCTCCTTGACGAGGACACAGAAGTGGCTATGTTAATGTGAGGGATTAGCATGATGTTAATGTGAGAAATTAGAGGGCATGGAAGTGGATATGTTAATGTGAGGGATTAGCATGATGTTAATGTGATAAATTAGAGGGCACGGAAGTGGCTATGTTAATGTGAGGGATTAGCGTGATGTTAATGTGAGAAATTAGCGGGCACGGAAGTGGATATGTTAATGTGAGGGATTAGTATGATGTTAATGTGAGAAATTAGAGGGCACGGAAGTGGCTATGTTAATGTGAGGGATTAGCATGATGTTAATGTGAGAAATTAGAGGGCACGGAAGTGGCTATGTTAATGTGAGGGATTAGCATGATGTTAATGTGATAAATTAGAGGGCACGGAAGTGGATATGTTAATCTGAGGGATTAGCATGATGTTAATGTGATAAATTAGAGGGCACGGAAGTGGATATGTTAATGTGAGGGATTAGCATGATGTTAATGTGAGAAATTAGCGGGCACGGAAGTGGATATGTTAATGTGAGGGATTAGTATGATGTTAATGTGAGAAATTAGAGGGCACGGAAGTGGCTATGTTAATGTGAGGGATTAGCATGATGTTAATGTGAAATATTAGAGGGCACGGAAGTGGCTATGTTAATGTGAGGGATTAGCATGATGTTAATGTGAGAAATTAGAGGGCACGGAAGTGGCTATGTTAATGTGAGGGATCAGCATGATGTTAATGTGAGAAATTAGAGGGCACGGAAGTGGATATGTTAATGTGAGGGATTAGCATGATGTTAATCTGATAAATTAGAGGGCACGGAAGTGGATATGTTAATGTGAGGGATTAGCATTATGTTAATGTGAGAATTTAGAGGGCACGGAAGTGGATATGTTAATGTGAGAGATTAGCATGATGTTAATGTGAGAAATTAGCATGTAACTGTAGAAAAGAAGGGTGAGCCGGTGGGTTTGCAGAGTACCTCCGTCTTGGAAAAAGCAATTTCGTGTGAACACAAGGCAGATCTGAAACACGGTAGGACTAATACGGCAGAGGCCGTTGCTGATCATTGTTTTAACGGTGTGGGCTCACACAAAATTGATTTTTCCATGACGGAGGTACTCTGCAAACCTACCGGCTACCTTCAGAGATTTGTTCATGAAGCCATCCAGATATATAAACACAGACACAACTTCAGCCAAGAAGATGGGTACAAACTGAGCAATCATTAGAAGGACGTTATTAACCAGGTAAAGTCTTAACTGTGTTTCCATCCTACCTGCCTATGTCAGCTGTTATTTCCAACTCTCTGTGCGTCTCTCTCTATGCCTCTCTCTTAGATCTCTTCATGCCCACATGTCCGTTGCATTGCACTCATGCCTTTAGATTGCACTCTCATGCCCTTTGGATTGCACTCTCATGCCCTTTGGATTGCACTCTCATGCTCACATGTCCTTTGGATTGCACTCTCATATTCACATGCCCTTTGGATTGCACCCTTTGGGTTGCACTCCCTCGTCGAGGAGGCCGCTCTCCTCCAATCTTACAGTTACATGCTAATCTCTCACATTAACATCATGCTAATATCTCACATTAACATAGCCACTTCCGTACCCAGTTACATGCTAATTTCTCACACTAACATCATGCTAATATCTCACATTAACATAGCCACTTCCGTACCCAGTTACATGCTAATTTCTCACACTAACATCACTAGCCCCGGCCACTTCTTTGACCCCTGAGCTACACCCATTTCAAACCTTTTAAAACAGTCTGCCTCAGCAGCAGATCATGCTTTCCCACCTGATGACGGACGCTTGTGTTGCGCCCAAAACGTCGTGATTTATTTTATTTTCCACCTACGTGACTTTACCGAAAGAACCAAAGAGTATGGTTTCCTGCAGTCACGAAAGCTTCAAATCATGTTTACCATCTCTCTTATTATAATTAGCGCTGTTACCAATACACCAAGGAAGCCCTCATATATTCCTCATACGGAAAATGGATGAATCATTGAATAAATAAGTGTGTTCCAGACATGAATACACGAGTTTAAACACAAGGCAAGGTCACGTGGTATCTCTGGCGTCAATAACAATTGTGGTCCCCGCCTCAATGCGGCTTTGAAATAACCTGCCCTGGCTCAGGATCAACACTGTCCGAGCACTTCTTACAGTCAGGAGACACTGACATTAAATTCAATAAAGTTCTAAAGTTGCTTCAACGAGCTGAGGGTTAACATTAAAAACACACAGGGAAAGACAAAACCACACAAGCAAGAAACAACACTAACAAGCAACTGCAAGTAAAATCTTGGCACCACGATTAAAACAATTCCGGAAGGCTGCTATTTTATTCTAATCAGAGAAGGCACGCTGGGTGCTTAAATGAGACTTGTAAAACTGCTAGACAGTAGACATGAATCCATCTGCCACTTTACATGCAACATATATACCACCACACAACTTACATCACTTGTAACGATCACTTATTTTCTACATTGTTTTCAAATTATAAACGGTGACTTTATCAGGCAAATCCCGAAACAGATGTTCAAGATTATGAATAAGCGTCCCGTTAAAGTTAGTTTCCATCCAACGATAAATTCACGAAGAATAATGTAATTTCATGTTACATTATTAACAGTATGTAAGAAACCCTCTTCAGAAGTAACAAAACTGTTGAGAAAAGCAAGCGGGCTTGGGCAGATGTCAAGAGAAGGGATGATGGCCAATGGTCAAGAATAATGACGGAGACGACAGCCGAGGAATCCAACGAATCTGAGACGAACGTCAAGGGAAGATCAACTCGTGTGCAGGTGGCTAGGTGGATTATTACAGCAGAAAATTGCGAGAGATGGCGACGGCTTGAGAAGGCGTTCGTCCAGCAGTCGATTGATTGTGGCTCATGACGATGACGAGGATGATGAAGAATAACTCGGAAGCGCTAGGTTACCGCGTTTTGTGCACATGAGTCTGCACACACACACAAGGGATCCACTGAATATTACTTCTTGTGAGACGCTGGACGCTGAGTACCTTATTAGGTGTCTGGCCAGAGCTGAAGCTGAATAGCACAGTATATTTTTGGAGGAGAGTGTAGCGGCTTCATGGAGGGTAATGAGGCCTAATGTGGGGCGAGGGGGGCGTGGGCATTTTAGGAAGCTTAAAAGGAGGGGTGTGCGTCAAGCGGCCTGATTGGAAGAGTGGGTCAGTGGGTCATCCTACGACCAAATCCGTCAAAATGTGCCCCACCTCGTTCGATCTCAGAAACTGAGGACCAAATCCTGGCTAGTAATAGGGATGGGTAACCACAAAGGCTTGTCAGGTGTTGTAGATAGGGCTGTGAGGTAATCAGGAGATGGCGGTGTTGAATGTTGCTCCGTCATGTGTGGCTTTTCTCTGCATACTATAGTTTCCGCTCACAAGCCAAACACTAATTAATGGTATTGGCCAAATGTCGAAATGCAGGATCCTGGAAAAAAAAGTACTGAGACTCAGCGAGGCTTTCCTAGTTAAATAACTGCCATCTTTACCAGGTAGACACATAGATACATACATGAACGTGGGGAGAGCTATCTAGGCAAACAGGAACAGAGTTCTGCAGAGAAATGTGTGGGAAACATGGGACATAGGGAAATGGGAGTCACAAAGGAACACATGGGGACATGTGGAGATGTGGGTGGACGCAGATGAATACAGGAAACAGTGAGACGCAGGTGGCTACCACCCACTTGGCAGTTTGGGCCACTTTTCAAATAAAAAAGCACATCCTCCTTAGCAATATTATCACGACATAGACAACTTTGATTCAAAGTTTTCGTGACTGCAGGGATTCACATTCTTGGTTCTTTCGGTAAATTCCAGATTTGAAGCTTTCGTGACTGCAAGGATCCATACTCTTTGGTTCTAATCGGTAAAGTCACGTCGGTAAACTCACGTAGAAGGGAAACAATAAAATAATAATAAAATAAACATATAAACCATTTATATTTGTATTACTTTATTGTTTTCCTTCTACGTGACTTTACCGAAAGAACCAAGAATACATAGACAACATTAAAAAGATTAAGGACAGCACTCTTTTAAATAAAATACAAAATCTAAAATGTATTTAAATAAGACCTTTCCCAAAAGCATAATTGTTAAAATCCCCAGTTTCATATAAACCCAGAGCTTGAGGGCAAATTTACAGTGGTAATCAGCAACAGCTGAATTTCAAAGCAGTCAAAAGTTATGACCTGTGAGTTTATGGTTGCTTGGTTGGTTGGTTATTTGACAAGACAAATTAAAGATATGATTTCGGTTTGAATATGAGCTTTCAGATGTGCCGCAAGCCATACATTTATAAAAACAAAGGCTTGAAACTCAGTTTAAAAGAAAACCAGATGTCAAGTTTCAGTCTATATTTCTGACTACAATGAGATGTTAGTGAAATCAGATGCAGACATTTTATATTTTACTTAAACTAAGCTATATAGCTCTTTTCAGAAGAGACCTGGCCACATATGATAGCTCAACAAAGTGGCTTATGATGTAGAAATGTATAGCAGCCAAATACTCCATACCCATGTTTTCAAATACAGAGGGAAAAACCAGAGGACCCAGAGAAAAATCCACACGATCACGGGGTGAACATGCAAACTCCAAATACAGTATACAGGCATCAGGGTCGGGATCGAATTCACGACCTCCTGCATACCCGGCAAGGTAGTTAACATGTTACCACAGCGGCACAATTTCATTGCATTCCAGGATTTAACAATATAATTTCAAATTATTAACAAAATGTAACTTTAAGCAATTAAGGAACTGTAAGTAATGGAGCCTCCAATTTTTTTAAGGTTTGCTAAAATAATCTGATCAGTAGATAAAACAGGAAAACATCTTGGCTTCTATTTTGTGGTTAAAGTCTAAACATAGAAAATATATTTCTGGAAGGACCATTCATGATTGCAAGCTTATATTGACTTCATAAGAACTATAAGAGAACACATTATAATATAAAATGCCTCATTTCCAAATGGTACCACAATTTTTCCATGATGTGCTTGCAAGGCGGCCAGAGCACTGGTGCAGAAAAAATTAGATGACAAAATGTATTGGCCCTATAGCTCAAGACTGGCATCATCCATTAGGAACAAAGCATATATTGTAGTAGATGGATATAAGCACATGCTTTGGGAGCAAGTCCCTCTGTGCTTATATCAAAAGTAGTGTGCTTGGGTGAAATGTTGCCCTTTACATTCTCCCCATCAATATAATGTAGGATGTGTTTCTTATATCAGAACTGGGCTTATCCAAGGTGCGGTTATGTCTAACATCTCCCGTACAATTTTTGGTTCCATACAATGGTTGGTGCCCTGGATTTTCAAACCATAGTTCACTGGCTCGCCAGCTGCCTGGCCAGTAAAAGAGTAGGCCAAATAACCTATGGGAGAGGCTCTTTAGTGTTCCCTCTAGTGTTTGCTAGCCATCAAACAAAGAGTCACTGCATTGCACGCATTCAGATGCGCTTCTACAACCATCTGTAACTTTCTTCCTTCTGATATTAGGAACCCATTGGAGCTAGGAACTTTTAAATCTAGATTAAAACTAATTTCTTTCTAAATGCTTTTTTGTGTTTAGTTTGTTGTCCTTCCCCCGCACCTCTGATTAGCATGGTTGGCTACATATGGTGAGAAAGAAGTTCAACATACAGGCCCTTCTGCTAGCAGTGGCTTGAGCAAGCAATTGCAGAGTTACACCTTTGCCTCCCACATAGGCATCCTTTGGATGTACACTTTCAAGAGGGCCCTTGCATTTGTATGTTTGGCCAGATCCTTTGTGAGTATTCTCCAAAATTAATGAAAGCACACGCTGCCAAACAGTTTCACATTTGCTCATTTAGAAACCAAGGTGACAGTAAACACGTGAATGCGATTCCGATGTTTCATCACGGTAGGATGAGGCCTTTGCTCAAAATCTGCAGACCAGCTGGGGTCACATGCAATGCTGTTAATGCGGAATAACCACAGCTCTTTGCTTTTGCAGACTTCCTGGCCAGTCTGCTTTCCTCACCAAGGTCTACAGCAAACATTCAGAGTCTGCAACCATTTGCACACAATAGAAAATTCGGTTTGCAACAAGTGGGTAACGTGTACGCAAAAGTTTTAGCTTGCTATACAAAGGACACTGATATTGTTTCTTTGCATTGGTTGTGGTGGAGAGCAGAAATGTTTAGCCATTTTTATTTTCTGCAGTTTTTGAATAAGTTCCACACAAAGGCTTTCCACTTCCCTCTTAAAAAGAGTTGTGCCCCTAAACACGCAATGGTGGACGCATCCAAGACATTTTGTGCAGCGCTTTTTGAAAGCACTATTGTTGCCCCTTCTATTTAAAGCGGGAGAAAAATGTTAGGGGACAAGTTAAACACAGTTTCTGCAACGTGGCATACTATGGCTTGAACATTTTTAAATCTGAGCAAATTTTTTTTTTACAATTAGTGTTTCACCATGGAGTATCAATGAGGCCCCTGTTTGTGTTTGTGTGAACATTGCAAATCATGAGCCACTGCACATGTATAGGACATTGTTTGCTGATAGTTCTTTACCGCGGATGTGATAAAATATTTCTTGGCAAATAGCGGTTTATTTTGGAAGGGGGAAAATATCACGGCCTGCTAACGCATGTGGCCAACTGATGCATTTGACCTTGTGCATTATTGCACGCTAAGCAATGTACAGAAGCTGTTTTTAAAACGTGTGCATGCATCGCATCATAACAGATGCAAGTATTTTGTATTTCAACTTTATTGCGAAATATTTCATGTAAACACAAACAAATAGCCTGGTAAATTAACTGCAATAACATATCATATCAAGAGGAGAAGAAAAGGTTGCCAGGTAATGATATATTTTCTCTGCCATTAAAAATGTAAAAAAAAAGCGTTAATATGATCCGAACATGTACAGCCCTTCGGTCAAGCCACTGCTGGATGAGTGGCTCGTCGAGGTTATTTGATCACACTTCACCACTCTGGCCAGTGCAGGTTGGCCAAAGGCTTGGAGGAGCATAGACGTGAGCTATAAAAGTCGAGTACAACAACGTATTTTGTGTCACTGCTCTATGCTGCCAACAACTTAGCCCTGCAACCGCCTATAACACCTGGCGTGCATGGTGATCACTCATCCAAGCACTATCCAGGCTCAGCTCTGCTTAGTTTCCAAGATCTGATGAGATCGGACGCATTCTGGGTGTTTTGGTTATTGGCTTCATGACAATAAACGGCCCTTCAATATACATATACTGCAAGCAAACAGCTGTCAGCAATGTACCCTGTGACTTTGTAATGATGTAACTACATATACAGCACATGTAGCACTCACCATCAAAGGATTGTTTTACATAAACCCTGATTTAAAAAAAATCAATAGCTCAGAGACAAGTATTTTTGTATTAATGTTAGGTAACAACCATATTATATAACAATGACAGTATCTTATTCCACGCAAATCATTTTGGTGGCTTGTAGAAACACCCATCCCCCTATCTTTATTTGGAAACACTGACAAAATAACCTCGGGGAAAATCGAAGTCAATTCCTGGCAGTAAAGAAATGCACTGTTACCCTTTGATAGTAAACAGCAGGAGATCAAGAGGAATATGCAGGCATTTGTAAACACGCTTTAAAATGCAGCATCAAAACATAAAATTACGTCAATAATGGAAGTGATTATGAAGATAATACTGTAGTGACAATAAACTCGAATTGTGGTGAATTAATTAAATTAGCAATTATTACATTCATATATAAAGATTACGGTCGTATTTAGAGTTATTGGAATTCTAGTTAAACAATGTTATAGCGATTGGAGTTTTTTTCCACTTTCATAAAGTGTGGAGAATTTCACTGATAAATGAATACTTGTGCCCGACACAGACCTTGTAGAACATAAGGCAGGTTTTTTTTATAATGCTCACGTTCTCCCAATGACAATAGAAATAACCAGCAGTGTACTAACAATGAGATACAAAGCCTCAATTGCTGAGTGAAAGTGACTACCTGTACAAATTAATGTACGGTGGGGCCCCTCTAGATTGGCAGCCCCAAGTCAGTGGATAGAAATTATAAATTGGTTTTCACAACGCATTTACAAACCCAGTGACCTGATTACACTCCCAGCCACAGCTATTTGCCATCAATGGCGATGCATTAACAAAGCCAGTGACCTGATTCCATTTCCCAGCCACGGCTACTGCCATCAATGGCAAGTGATATCTGAACCGCACCTTTTGCTCCCTGCTTCAACCTGCACCGACCAGCGTGATAAAACATAACAATGAGGCAACTCCCGTGACTGACACGGCGTGGATAGACCTTCATCCAGCAGTGGATTGCCCAAGAGTTGTATGTTCTCATTAAAACACCGAGGTGATGATTATATACTGAAATATTGTTCCATTTCTAAAAGGATGTTTCTCAAATGTCCCTTCACCGATCAATATTCAATTACAAAATCATGTCCGTAAATTATTGGTTCTTTCGGTAAAGTCACGTAGAAGGGAAACAATAAAATTATAAAAATAAAAATATTTTTTTATTTTAAAATATTTTTTTATAATTGTATTGTTTCCCTTCTACGTGACTTTACCGAAAGAACCAAGAATATGAATCCCTGCAGTCACGAAAGCTTTAAATCAAACATGTTCGTATAGTTTAGTGTATGCTATTCCAGTAGCACCTTCTGTACATATCTTTATACTGCACATGTACTCAAGTTAATTCAATATTTTCACTTTGTTTCTCATTTAGACAAAAAAACAGGTTCACTACTGGATAATGTATGCGTCGCTATCCCTGCACACGTATGTATTTCTTTCAGGGCTCCCTATCCCAACTAATATTGTCACCGAGTTCTCCCCCTGGATTAAATTAAGGAAGTAATCTTGTAACAAAAGAAAAGCTTGCATGTGGCTCATTTGTGAGAGGCCGTCTGTTCTCCGCTATCAAGACACATTTTTAGTCATCATTAATAATGTTCCAAAAAAAGTGTTTGGCACTTGCATACAATGGCCTACTATTTCGAATAATAGACCTTTTACATCCACGGTAATAAGGCGGGGTATGTCCTCTCCCAAGAACGGCATGCTTATCTGATAACATTCCAGTAACATATTATCATGGAGGACAGTCGAGATAAGGATGAATGTTTAATCACTTTCAGACTTTATGTCAGCACCCTATATATGCGTCCACGTGAAGCCAACCACTAGGAGAAAGCAATCACATTTGACAGTCCCAGTCTCATCTTAAGGCCACTTCACTGGGCAAGTAATTCCATGTGGCATGCAGACGGCATCATGAATGGCCACGATTATAATTAAGTCCATTCACGGCGGTAAACTGTTGAATATTATTGTTGTGCGTTTTACTACTGGAAAGTATGCACACAATTGGGACTTAAATAATGTTCACCAAATAAAATTACAAAGTCAAACGATAAATTTATTTCAATCATGCGCAGTGGATGAAATTCAAACTGTCGTTTTTCAAAAACATCTATTGCACAGCTGAGCCAATGATTTTCTTCCGTAACACACGGATAATTTTCATAATAACGTCATAAATGTTTTACACTCTATTGGGCTTCACGTACTAACAATATCCAGCATGCACATTAAATAAGGGAACATAGTTTTCTTGTGAAAAGCTCAGTGATGCAGCAGCACGTAAAAATTGATTAGCAAAGCTTCAAGGGCAGGAAGCAGTGGCAACCCTTTCACAACATCTGGAAGCGTAAATCAGCATGTGTCATGCAAGCACTTCCTGTTAAAGGCAAGATTGAAAAATGGGCCTGATACATTGTGTAGGTTTACCATCTACCCTGACAAGCTTCAAATCTCCGGACCGAGAATATCTTGCATAAAAATGTGCACGATAGAACGAATTATTACGAACTGAAACTACATTATGAACTGAACACACCTTAGCAAGAATAAAGACCCGTAAAAGTGATCCATTATGCACTTTATATTCTTTGGGCCTTTCGTTAAAGTCACGTAGATAGGTTAAAATTAAATAACAAAAAAAACTACGACGGTTTTTTTTTTATCCTGGACGACTTGTGTCGCGATCGAAACGTCGTAGTTTATTTTTGTTATTTTATTTTAATCTATCTACGTGACTTTACCGAAAGACCCAAAGAATATGAATTCCTGCAGTCACGAAAGCTTTAAGTCAAAACGTATGCACTTTATGAAGTTTCGCTGCACATTTATCAGTGAGGAAACTCGTTTGACCAACACTACCGTATCCTGTACTCCAGTGTGATATTCTACATGCCTCCACGAAAACCCACGATTGCTTGACAGGATGCCTATTAAATTTTTAATTTCTTGCTTCACGACAAAAATACAAAATGCTGGTTATGCGTTTTGTTGTTCTATTTTTAGTTGCGTCCAAATAATTATTTAGATTTAACACGGGTTACCACCACGTAGAAACTGATGGCATGCATGCCTTGGGAAATTAAGGCCCGCAACTATTTTGAACTGTGACTCAAAATCTGTCACAGATTAAAACAACTTCATACGGCATAGCATTGTTTTTCATTTTGCGGCTGCACCTGGATGACGGCATGCTGTGTGCTGGTGTGAAGTGGTATGAGAATGTGTGTTCATATGAGCAAGGCGAATTAAGAAAATCAAACATTTAAACTAGACAGCCAAATACCACGGAACGGCATGTTTCTAAATGTGGAGGGGAAACACCGGAGAATCCAGAGGAAAATCTATGCGACCACAGGGAGAACATACAAACTCAAAATATACAGGCGTCAGTGATCGAACCCACTAACTCCTGCATACCAGACGAGGTGTCAGGTCCGAACCCACTAACTCCTGCATACCAGACGAGGTGTCGGGATCGAACCCACTAACTCCTGCATACCAGACGAGGTGTCGGGATCGAACCAACTAACTCCTGCATACCAGACGAGGTGTCGGGATCGAACCAACTAACTCCTGCATACCAGACGAGGTGTCGGGATCGAACCAACTAACTCCTGCATACCAGACGAGGTGTCGGGATCGAACCAACTAACTCCTGCATACCAGACGAGGTGTCGGGATCGAACCCACTAACTCCTGCATACCAGACGAGGTGTCGGGATCGAACCCACTAACTCCTGCATACCAGACGAGGTGTCGGGATCGAACCCACTAACTCCTGCATACCAGACGAGGTGTCGGGATCGAACCAACTAACTCCTGCATACCAGACGAGGTGTCGGGATCGAACCCACTAACTCCTGCATACCAAACGAGATGGTTAACATCTCGCCACCGCGGTGCCATTTGATTACTCCAAATCCAATCACAATCTGCTTGCAATAAACCTGCTCCGGGTGTCGTTTTAAATTAATGCACCGAGTAAATAGCAACCAGGTGCACAGGAGAAAAAAAAACAGGTTTGTGCTTCCAGAGGCATTTCCATAACATAAATGCTGAATAACAATATTGTCTTCAACCCAATTATATGTCGAATGAGCCGATTATTGGGATGGCGTGCGATTTCCAGATAGTCAAGTAACACATTACTTTTATTTAAAAAAAACAGACTTATCAGCTACCCAAGGAGGCGCTTCATATGATGAACATCCAATTCAATGTATACAGATACAGTAACGGGAGATCTACGAGAAAGCCAATTGTTTATTTTCTGGGCCAAGTGGTTCACAAAAGAAGTGATGTAACTTGTACACTTACAAATACCGTATCAGCTATAATTAATATACCCTGAAACGGTTTTATTTAACGTACCCATACATTTATAGGCTTGCTTTAATGTTTTCATCTTACTACAGTCTAATTTATAGCATTATATCCAACTAAAACTTTACATAGCCTCCTCTTTACGTATGTATGCTTTTTTGCCGGTCTCTTCCCTTACCGCTGACGAGATATCCACGCTGCAATGCTGTGTAGTAAGCAGTCTTAACACACTGTATGATTCACAGACAGTGTATCTTCCGCTTTAGCTAATCTGCATTACCAGAAGTCACCTCGGCAACGCAGTGGGGGGTTCACAATTGACGGTCGAATTCAACAATCAAGGAATACACAAATTGTATACCAATTGTAACGATGGACCGATTAATAGAGTCTTAAGCTCACGATATATGCCATTGCATTGCGTGTGTCGTGACTTTTCCCCCCATTATTGTTGCGTGGGATTCATGTGAACCCTCCAACCAATAGCGACCACAACATTCACCACAATGTTAAAAAAAAACATTATTGTGACAACGCATTGGATCGCAGGGGAGGTGAATCACTGAACCCTTCATTCTTACGGAGTGAAACTATAAAATACTGGAAATTAATTAACATAATTTTAAAGGCAGAATTTGTGAATATCACAAATGTTTGATGCAACAATTTGCATTTCAGAATTATCCGGAAATAACTATCCAGAGGCCACTATAGGCTTACTTACAAAAAAAATGCACGCAAGAAAGTAAATGCGCATTACACCGTGAAATAGAAACATATAAATTTGAGAACAAACGCATGTTTGAGACTGTTGAGAAAATTAAGTGGCATGGGTAGACCGTGTTGGAAAGAAGGGTTCGGTGGGCAGTGGTTGAGACCACCGACAGTGGCAGCCAAAGGAAGGGGAACAACACAGCCGGAAGTCGATGCACGGCGGTGATGGGACGACGGAATCAGGTTGTGTGAATGTGTGGACGGACTGTTGTGTTTGCAAGGCCAATAAGAGATTATGACGGCTTGGATAGACCTTCGTCCAGAAGTGGACTACATCATGGCCGATGATGCTGCTGCTGATGCTGATGAACGCAAGATGACGCGTAAACACGAACCCGTGCTGTTTAACTTGACGATCAAAACAAACAATTGTTTTACAGCAATGGGCGTCTATGGTTCCACCCTGCAATGATGCCTGCAAAGGCCAAAACACAGAATAGTACACAGCGCACGTATACATGTTTGTATGCACTTTCTTGCATAACGACGGTGCCTCGTCGTCAAATACTGTATATTCACGTGCACTCCAATCCACTAAGCCTTTGCAGCATTCAGGGGTAATTAAATGACCTTCTGCAACACAGCACACGTACAGTACGGTGGGCATTGTTCTCATCACGGCGCTATTTAAATAATGCTCAAAGGTCAGCCTGCAGCAAAACGCAGTTGATAATGCCAAATGAATCTCCCACGTCCGCAATTACATTGAGGAAATGCAAATGAAGAGACCTGCATCTTTTGCTTTTGCGTTGGTGGCGCTCCGTTCAAGTTTAGAGGGAATAATGCACGCAGGACGCGTTTGTGTGAGCACACGCACGATTGTTTTGAACGTCGATCGCGCCCAAGACAAACGCGGCGTAAACGCAACTAATGTATTTCGCTGATTGTGCAAATCAACCGTTCCAACACTGACCTCAGCAGCACCGCGCCTGACACTCGTTTCAAATGACGTGATAAAACCACAGCTGGAACGGAATCAAAACGTTGTGATGAACACTATGAAGAAAGAATATCCTCGATGCATTTTAATATTCTCGTATGGGAGGAGCTTCTGGCATGCATTTCCAGAAGTCGGCGTGTGATTATAAATAGAAGCGTCACCCATCGTATCCCCATATATATTGCCTATATAATTAGCCTAGAACGTAATGTTAAACAAGTGTACGGTAGCGTTCATCTCTGTTGGAGATCCCAAGTCACTGGTTTAGAGTCTATATTGCAATGGTAAAGACCTATATCTGCACATACAACTATTGTTGTATTCATTTTAATAGACATAGCACATCAATATGAACAATTGGATATACCGTACTTTGACCTATAATTATTCAGTGATGTGACACAGTACAATCTAGGGTTGCTCAAATTATTGCTGACAAATATTTGGGTATCTTTACTGCAACTTAGGCAGCTGCTTTCAGTCAAAAATTGCTAACATGGAACCAAGCTTCCATCTAAATCAAGTGTTATCTACCGGTGCAAAGGTCAACTGGGGACTATAAGTACGGTAGATACATCCATGGACTACAATACTACAAGCATGCAGTTAACCTTATGAACATTCTGCTGCAATTGACTGAATTGTCCCAGAGTTGTACCCGGCCGACATCAAAAGGCAAATTGCAGCACATTGCTACGGTCGACAAGAGACTCATTCCTAACCCACGAACCTTACGCCGTTTATCAGGTAGGCTTTCGCGACCAATATTGTTGCATGTATTTTGAACTTCTTTCGCACCGTACGTCGCAGCCAACCGTGCTCATCGAAGGTGCGGAGGAAGGACAACAAGCTAAACACAACAAATATTCATAAGAGATGTTTGGGTTAGATGGCGTAAATAAAAAAAGTGTCGTTAACCCACCACCACCACCACCCGACAATAAACTAGTAAGATTTGTCACGTGAACAAAACGTGTGCTGAAATAGTAACTAATTGGCACGTTTTATTCACGTGACAAATCTTACTAATTGACTATTTCGGGTGATGGTGGGTTAACGACACATTGACATTTACGCGATCTAACCCAAACAAAAACACACATTATTATGAATAACCTTAAGAAGCTTCTTCCAGCAGGCAACTTTTCCGAATGCTATATTCTACCGGCAGTAAATGGAAACCCTTGCACAGCAGCTGTCTCGTTATTTTCAACGTCACCGAATAGACCAGGGCTCTTTATATCCCAGATGTAGCATTTTACACTCAAAACCATCACGGACACTGGGTGATGTTGACGCCACAGGCGAGTCAAATGGCGAGCACATCACCAAAACAATTTTGACCATGACATTGCACATCAACATAATCTGCCGGTCAGCAAGCTTGCCAATTTTGCCAGTTTGTTATTTGTCGGAGGTTCACTTTTTGGCGTTGTAATGAAAATGCTGAGATTTACCAAAGTGCTCCAATTATGATTTTGACTATTAACCATAATTTGACATTACAGTATTCACGTGAGTAGGCTTTTGTAAGTCAGTCACTGTCCAAACCCCAAATTAGACAATTACTCCCAACGGCGGCCGGTTATTTAAAACGTCAAAACTTTATATCTGGTTATACTTGTCTCCAATGAACAGAAATAATATGGACCTCCTTCGTATGTTTATTACAATTATGACAAAGACAAGGATTAGTGTGGCATTGACATTGCTGCCGATGGCAGAGCTTGAAGTCACGAATGATAGTGGTGGCGTTATTGACGATGTTAATGGTGATGACGGCATATTTTTCAAGAGTGACCAGGTATTGGTGTTGCTAGTGATGTTGGTAATCGTGGGTCTGGTGCTGGACTAATCATTGTGACAGCGATGGTTGGTTATAGTGGTGCTGTTGGTGGCGCTCGTGACGGCAGTGATAATGTTGTTGCCATTTGCGCTTAGGAGCCGAAGGTGATCGATCGTTGGCGGTGATTGGTAATGAAAAATCATGACGGTGATATGATAGCTGTTGTTGCGGTTCAAACGGCGTTGGGTAATTCTGGCAGAGTTGTGTCCGTGGGGGCGCCGGTTGTTGTTGATGGTTGACGCTGGCGATGACGACGTTACTGCTGATGTTACTGGATGACCGTGGCGACTGGGTTTTTTGACAACGTTGTGTGTGGTCGGTTTGTTGTCAAGATCACCACCAACAACCAAACAGCACGACCGTCACCAATCTCCAGATTGACCTCATTAATCGGCCCGGGGCCTCCCCTCCTCACCTGCGACTCGGGGAATCTTCAACTCGGGGAATCTTCAACAGCAGCAGCAACCACCGTAGGTAGCTCGCATCTCCCGCCCGAACAACCACCACCACCACCACCAACCAATCCTCGGCCTCTCACTTATTTTTTTTTACAAAATAATATGCTATTTTTTTTTAAACCAACAGTAATAACCCGTCAGGTAGGAGGAGGCTATACGCTCAGTGGCAGAGCATAGCAAATGAATAAAATGTGGAAAGGAACGGTTCTGCGGCGCGCTTAACGAGGCTCGAGTCGCGGTCCGTCAGGAGACAACCACCTCGTCGGTCCTCCTCCTCCCGGGGTGTTGACGCGAAATGTCAACGAATCCACCGCGGAGGCCCAACGCCGCGTGGCGCGCGACGCGTGGTAACGACGACGACGACGAGTCGCTTCACTCTGGAGGAGCGTGGCGGAGCAACAAGCGCGGCCCGAATCCGCGCCGGGACGCGGCCATCTCTCCCCGCGGTGCAACAGGGGGATGGTGGTGGGCAGGGGGGTGGCGGGGGCGAGGGGCACGGGGGGAGGGGCGAGAAGCGGGGCGGGGCGAGAAGCAGAGCGGGGAGGGGCGAGGGGCAGGGCGAGGGGCAGGGCGGGGAGGGGCGAGGGGCAGTGCGGGGAGGGGCGAGGAGCAAGGTGGGGAGGGGCGAGGGTACGGCGGGGAGGGGCGAGAAGCGGGGCGGGGAGGGGCAAGAAGCAGAGCGGGGAGGGGCGAGGGGCAGGGTGGGGAGGGGCGAGGGGCAGGGTGGGAAGGGGCGAGGGGCAGGGTGGGGAGGGGCGAGGGTACGGCGGGGAGGGGCGAGGGTACGGCGGGGAGGGGCGAGGGGCAGGGTGGGGAGGGGCGAGAAGCGGGGCGGGGAGGGGCGAGGGGCAGAGTAGGGGGTGGCGAGGGGCAGGACGGGGAGGGGCGAGGGGCAGGGTGAGGAGGGGCGGGGAGGGGCGTGAGACGGGAGGAGCTAAGAGGGGCGTGGGGGGGGGCGTGTGGGGGAGTGGCGGCAGGAGGGGCGTGGGATAGGAGCAGGGGGAGGGGCGTGGAAGGGGAGGGAGGGGCGTGGAGGGGGCGTGGTAGGGAGCGGTGGCGTTGCAGTTAGCGCAAGGGTCGCCAAACCTGCGGCCTGCTTCGTGACGTCGCTCTTGTAAGGGACCGTCCATAAATGACGTCACGCGATTTTGGACGATTTTTGACTCCCCCCCCCTCGTCACACGTCGTCACAAAAATACAGACCCCCCCCCTCAAATATGACGTCACAAAGCTCTGCCCCCCCCCCCAAAACCATATTTCCATTTTGAAAATAAAACATGCTTCATATCGCTTTAAACTATTATCTTTGTAGTGCGTATTTAATGTGGCGATGCACTCTGATGTAGGATAAAACATGTATTAAAAAGTATATTTAATTAACTAGAACGTGTTGTCTATATGTATTTAAAGTTGCGCATTTTGATGTGACGTCACATTTCTCAAACTCCCCCCCTCGTCACTTATCGTCACAAATGTCTGACCCCCCCTAGGTGCGTGACGTCATTTATGGACGGCCCCCGTGGCGTCAGGGCCTCCCCCCCCCCCCAAACCGTTGGAAGGGGACGGTGTAGAGGTCACTCCACGTGTCACGTTTGACTCCAAGAATTGAATTGCCACACTGATCACGATTCCATTCAAGGTTATATTATCTGGGGTGGGGGGGGGTGCTGCAGTTTATACGGTAATCGCGTGATGATTTCCATTGAGCAATCACGCGACGTATGAAGATGTATGCGTATGCACATGTACGGAATTGCTGGTTGAGAGAGACCACCCAATGCTGCATGTGTGGGTCGTGGGGACTATATGACCATACTTCACCGCGCCGGTCAGTGCGGGGTGGTGAACGCGAGGAGCATGAACTTGGAAGCACAGACGTACAGAGGGAGACATGGAGTTTGCTGCACTGCCCTTTGCTGCCATCACCACATCCACGCAGCAGCTTCGCATAACTTGCATGAAACGAAAATGATTGATTGCTCAAGCACAAGACTTGGGGTTAATAAAAAAACACGTGGTCAATCGCAGAGGAACTGAAAATGAAAAGGAAAGAGAGATTAACTCTTGGAATTACATCGAAACAAAGAGAAACACTCGAATTACAGATGTATAGTATATTTAAATAGTCAAACTGAACAGGGTAACAATCTTTGGCAGGGCACGTCGCTGGAAGGGATCGTAGACAATGGTTCAAACTATAACTGGGAACGCAATGGCAGCCAAGGAATATAAGGCATCCAAGAGGACGTCCACTGAGGAGATGGAGCGATCCTTCAACCAGAACGTTACTCAGAATCTGGCAGGCGATGTATTGCGTGCTGTCAGAGTCAATCCACTGCTCCGACCAATTCCTTCCAAAACCACACCAAGTACGTTTCACTTAAACAATTATGCAGCAGATGCCACCCTTGATGTGTCCTTCTGTGGTCGCCAAGTGTGCTTATTACCCCACTCCAAGATATCTAGGGGTCATCATGGACAGAGGCCTGACCTTCAAGCCCCACAGATCTCTGAAAATACCAATCAAGAATCGCCCTGCGAGAGTAATTTGCAGGAACGACCGAGAGCACCTCAGCTGATACGCTACCAACTTGCCACATTATCACTGATCTAAGTCAGTGGCAGAGGACTGCGTGCCAGCCTAGTCCGGGAGTTCATACACAAAACTGCTCAAAGCACCAACAATGTCTGAAACTGATACCAACCCCTTGGCTTCTGCCGCAGAAGTGCAAACTTGCAAAAGGAGTTTGCATGGCTTCTATGCGACGATAACCACCCGACCTTTAAATAAGACCTCAACAATGTTCCTCGCCCGTCGACTCAAGTCTCGATCCTTCTCCTCGGATCGCACATGCTGCTATCAACTTTCTAGAAATCACCCAGATCCGGAAGAACGCTGGTGAACAGAGCTGAACAACAACAATTAGCGCATCTCCTGGCTTTGACATTACTCGAAGACACCGGCGTAACCATCAACCGCATCAGGACATCAACAGACCGATGTGCAACATCTCCTTCATGAATGGAAAGTTAGAGACGAGCCACAGTGCGACTGTGGCCGTGCAACCCAAACTGTGGACCATATGGTAAGGGGCCGTCCATAAATGACGTCACTCACCTTGGGGGGGGGGGGGGTCAGACATTTGTGACGATGTGTGACGAGGAGGGGAGGGGGGTTGAGAAATGTGACATCACATTAAAATGTGCAACTTTAAATAAATATAGACAACACGTTCTACTTAATTAAATAGACTTTTTAAATAAATGTTTTCTCCTACAATATCAGAGTGCAGCGGCACATTAAATACGCACTACAATGACAATAGTTTAAAGCCATTTGAAGCATGTTTTATATATTTGGGGGGGGGGGGGCAGAGCTTTGTGACGTCATTTGAGGGGGGTCTGACTTTTTGTGACGCCGTGTGACGATGGGGTGGGGGGGGGTCAAAAATCGTCCAAAATCGCGTGACGTCATTTATGGACGGCCCCTAAACCACTGTGCCCTCAACTTCAATGGAAGTGGAATCGCAAAACGACGCGAACTCACTCCTGGAAGCCCTCTCGTGGCCAGCAAAACTTCGCGTTGGCATTTAGCTCCTGAATATATTGCCATCATACGAAAGAATATAATCCACTGCTGGATGAAGGGCTCCGCCAAGCTGCCGCCATCTCTCACGGTCCTGTTGTGTAATAACTCACCCATCGTACCTGCACGTGCGCTGATCTAATCGTTCCATCTCCGCCGCGGACGTACTCTTGAGGACACGTTGTGCTCTTATTGCGGAACGGGATGACGTCATGTGCTGCGGAACGGGATGACGTCATGGAACAGCGGCGACGGCTCACTGTGGGTTGCAGTTCTGCATGCCAGATCAAAGGTTTCACCTCCACGTGCATAAAACCTTTTCTCTGCAATGTTTCCAAATTTGACGATTTAACTCTTCGGACTCGCCAATAACGCTGCCTCGAAAGGGAAAGTACATAATATACGACGTTTCGGCCAATGCGACCTTTTTCAAAGCACAAATAGGGATGTTATTTAAGGTTGCCAGAAGCAGAGGTTTTCCTTCGATAAGCAGGGATATGTTTGGCAATGAATGTCTAACCAGTCGCCGGTTGCATAAAATGCCCTTAAGTGGAAATTTCCACTGGTTTGTACAGTGATTTACAAGTTAAATGTTAACAGTCCTAATAAAATATTACGGTTAATAATAGACAGCCAGGCGTTCGTCAACATGCTGCTACAGTGAGGGAAAAAAGTATGTGATCCCCTGCTGATTTTGTACGTTTGCCCACTGACAAAGAAATGATCAGTCTATAATTTTAATGGTAGGTTTATTTGAACAGTGAGAGACAGAATAACGACAAAAAATCCAGTAAAACGCATGTCAAAAATGTTATAAATTGATTTGCATATTAATTTGACCCCCTCTCAATCAGAAAGATTTCTGGCTCCCAGGTGTCTTTTATACAGGTAACGAGCTGAGATTAGGAGCACACTCTTAAAGGGAGTGCTCCTAATCTCAGCTTGTTACCTGTATAAAAGACACCTGTCCACAGAAGCAATCAATCAATCAGATTCCAAACTCTCCACCATGGCCAAGACCAAAGAGCTCTTCAAGGATGTCAGGGACAGGATTCTAGACCTACACAAGGCTGGAATGGGCTACAAGACCATTGCCAAGCAGCTTGGTGAGAAGGTGACAAGAGTTGGTGCGATTATTCGCAAATGGAAGAAACACAAAAGAACTGTCATTCTCCCTCGGCCTGGGGCTCCATGCAAGATCTCACTTCGTGGCGTTGCAATGATCATGAGAACGGTGAGGAATCAGCCCAGAACTACACGGGAGGATCTTGTCAATGATCTCAAGGCAGCTGGGACCATAGTCACCAATAAAACAATAGGTAACACACTACGCCGTGAAGGACTGAAATCCTGCAGCGCCCGCAAGGTTCCCCTGCTCAAGAAAGCACATATACATGCCCGTCTGAAGTTTGCCAATGAGCATCTGAATGATTCAGAGGACAACTGGGTGAAAGTGTTGTGGTTAGATGAGACCAAAATGGAGCTCTTTAGCATCAACTCAACTCGCCTTGTTTGGAGGAGGAGGAATGCTGCTTATGACCCCAAGAACACCATCCCCACCGTCAAACATAGAGGTGGAAACATGCTTTGGGGGTGTTTTTCTGATAAGGGGACAGGACAATTCACCGCATCAAAGGGACGATGGACGGGGCCATGTACCGTCAAATCTTGGGTGAGAACCTCCTTCCCTCAGTCAGGTTATTGAAAATGGGTCGTGGATGGGTATTCCAGCATGACAATGATCCAAAACACACGGGCAAGGCAACAAAGGAGTGGCTCAAGAAGAAGCACATTAAGGTCCTGGAGTGGCCTAGCCAGTCTCCAGACCTTAATCCCATAGAAAATCTGTGGAGGGAGCTGAAGGTTCGAGTTGCCAAACGTCAGCCTCGAAACCTTAATGACTTGGAGAAGATCTGCAAAGAGGAGTGGGACAAATCCCTCCTGAGATGTGTGCAAACCTGGTGGCCAACTACAAGAAACGTCTGACCTCTGTGATTGACAACAAGGGTTTTGCCACCAAGTACTAAGTCATGTTTTGCAGAGGGGTCAAATACTTATTTCCCTCATTAAAATGCAAATCAAGTTATAACATTTTTGACATGCGTCTTTCTGGATTTTTTTGTTGTTATTCTGTCTCTCACTGTTCAAATAAACCTACCATTACAATTATAGACTGATCATTTCTTTGTCAGTGGGCAAACGTACAAAATCAGCAGGGGATCAAATACTTTTTTCCCTCACTGTAGATAAATGCTCACGGTCAGGGTGAGTGAGTTGGTGAATTTTGAGGGAGTTGTGCTGGACTAGTTCAGGTAGATATTACCTGCAACTGTTGTTGGTTATAGCCGGGCATTGAAATCAGGACACAGGGCTCAATGTGAAGTGCACTAATCACCCCAGCAATTCCAGATCACTATAAATATATAACTATTAATTTAAAGTAAAAGTGGGCGTTACTTTTTGACAACATGCCCCAATATTCAGGCCAACAGTGCTTCCATAAAGTGAAGTAGGCAGCCTGCATGATAGGACAGTCGTGTTTCACTCATTTAAGGGCTCATCAGCTTCCCATACTCAGCATGGGTGCCACGCAGCACCCACAGTAAAATATCTCACAACACAGCTAAGCTATTGACTCATGAAAACTGCAGCTACGTGCATGACGGAATGTACGCAACTCTAAAATTAAACATTCATAAACAAGACTAATGCCAAAAGATAATGCTGTAGCGGGAACTCCACTTCAATTCTCTCAGTTTCGGCTCGGTTGCTACGTAGGTCAACTGTTGTAGCTTCGCATGAAGTGATGCTTATTTGATACTTGCCAACCCTACTCATTTAAGTGGTTGGCTGCCAACTGTTGTATCATTTCTTTATGACCCTTAGGCTACACCCCTTTGAAACCTTTTAAAAAGTCTGCCTCAGCAGCAGACCAAGCTTTCCCACCTGATGACGGACGCTTGTGTTGCGCCCGAAACGTCGTGATTTATTTTATTTTATACCTGCGTGACTTTACTGAAAGAACCAAAGAATATGGATTCCTGCAGTCACGAAAGCTTCAAATCAAGATTGTTGTATAATTTCATTATATTACAAATTTCAAACGAAAACACGTTTTTTCCAAAAATTATAAACACAGTTTTATAAACTTTGAAAATCGTTATATGTTAAAAGGATTTTAATATCGGTAGCCTACTGTAGCGTTGAGAAGTCTGCTTATTTTACCCGTCCAAAAAGTACTTATTTATTTCTACCAACTCTCAATAGGGAATTGAACCTACAACCCTCCGATTTGGGCAAAAAAATATCTACAACACAACCTGGCTGCATATATTAATAAAGTAAAAATTCTGGCAGAACATAAGGGGAAAGAGATGTACACAGTATTGCATATTCGTTACTACAGTGTATTAACAATAGTTAACTGTATTCAGTATGACACGCATTAAAATTTAAAACTTATGATGATATCATTTGGTTCTTTCGGTAAAGTCACGTAGATAGAAGAATAATAATAAGGAGCTAATGTTAATGTAGGCCAGCAGTGGGTCTTCACCAAAAGGGCCTACCTGGCAATCACCTCACTCCACACATCCACACTGCTGACGGTGGAGGTTGACAAGAAAACACAAATCAAGTCATGACCCAAAGTAGTTGATGACATTTTTCCAATGATTTCTGAGTTTATAACCATCTTTTCGGTTCAAATTGTGTCTATATATATGGATGGCTTCATGAACGAATCTTTATTGATAGCCAGTAGGCTTGCAAAGTACCTTCGTCTTAGAAAAATCAATTTCGTGTGAACCAGCCACATTAAAATAATGATCAGCCACGGCAGAAGTATTGGTCCTACTATGCTTCAAATCTGCCTTATGTTCACGAACACGGTCCGAGACATGCCGCTTAGTTTCCCCAATGTAACTGCGGCCGCAGATACAGCTTAGTTTGTAGATTCCGGGATATTGCATGTCAGGAATCTTCACAGATGAGATCAAATCACGAATTTCATGTACTGTGTTAAATCGGACCTGGATCTTGTGTTTGTTCATGATTTTGGAAATATTTTTGGTTACCCCTGCTATGCATGGCAAGGTGATGGTTTTGATTGGTTCTCCGGTTTTTCCCTCCAAATTTAAAAACACGCGCTTCCAGTTTGTGGCTCATACATTTTCCCATGATAAGCCACTTCGTTGTTAGTTGAGCTATCAGTCTGAAAAAAACAGCTATATATCTCAGTGGGCCTTACCTGATGAAATAAAAATATATAGCAAAGCAACAAGAGGCCCGGCACCAGGCATTAACCGCAACAAAGGGAGAGAGGGTACACAAACTCCACCGACTAAAGCTGGAACTCAGCTCTCCTGGGTCCAAAATGGGGGAGTATATAAAAACAATATTTAACAGTGGCGTTTAATATTGTGGTATTTGTGTTCCCCCTTTCCTAGCAGAGGAAGTGGTGGAATTTTCCAGAGTTCCGCGGCTAGAATCGAAAAGTCTGCCCACATGAAGACTATGAGCGATAACATTTTAAATGATGAAGTCTTGGGCAGTGCAATGTTAAAAGGACGCGAACTATTGTACTATGTGCTAACGTCTGCGACGTCATTTGTGCATTTATAATTCAGCATCGTGAACCATGGTCAAATGGGCCACACGACTCGTATGGTGTGGGGAGGGTCTTATCTCTAGCAGCGCGTTCACAAGAGGTCTGTACGTGGGGCACATTCACGACCATCAGTGTGTCAGCATGGTCGTCACGCCCTCTTGTGCTGAAGGACGGTAACACAATAGGAACGAGCTCAAACCCGGAGAGAAATGGAAATACTGCATGCTGCTGTATGGCGCTGATTTTAAATACATAGACTGATTTTCGTCTTTATTTAGCACTCACCACTCCTGCCAAGTTTGCTTCTGGGAGCCATAGATGTGAGATCCCTACTTGCAAGTCAAATCTGTTCATTGGTGACTATACTGCACTGGTGAGTCCTAATAATAATACAAAACTATGTATGTTGAACTTCTTTCGTATCGTACGTATTTTGATGGTGAGCTCAGACAATAGGACCACAGTATATTTATTTACAAACATCTAGCCACCCCCCCCCCCAAATTAAATAAATAACGTTATTTTATAGTGTGGACTGTATCTTCAACTCATAACCTTCATAGTTTCTGGCAGAACGTTCAGGGATACAGGTCTAGTCGGTATTGCTTGAATACTTTTACCTACACCACTTCATAACGACCCTCAACGTTATCATCTCCGCAATATATATTTTAGCCTCACGATTCAGGTACGTGAGTGGTATTTCAAACTACCAACACTTTCACATTTGAGCTTGCTCATTCACTTCTCGAGTTGCAGTTATGTAATTGACTGGAGTGTTGTGTGTGTTTATGCGCGGCTTGCCAAGGGCATTTGTGCTGAAAGTGCTGTTTTACCCTAAGGATAACGTCCACCCACCCCACTTTTATAGCATGAGAGTAGGATTATCGGGGAGCGTTGGCAGAATTGTGTGACTTTTGATCCAAATGTTCCAGCTATAATTTTGACTCGAGCATGATCCAGGTAGACTTACTTACGTGGGGTTTGATAGATTAACATTGCAGGAATAAAATCGCATGCAGTTTTGACATTCCTGAAATAAACATTTCAAAAGCTGTTATTTGCATACACTTAAAAAGTCAAAATGTGCTTATAAATTCAGCATGAACTTGGCCTCATGTGTATTATAGTACTGTACGTGCGGTGTTTTGCTGTTTAAACACGTGTGTATGCATGTCTGTTGAACTTATTTCGCACAGGTGCGATTGTATAGGCCTTTGTCAATCCACTGCTGGATGATGAGGGCATCCCCATACAGTGCAGATAATTGCGAGGGTTATTTGACCACATTTCACTTCACTGGTCAGTATTTGTTGGCGGGGGAGCATAGAAAATATTTAAAATAAACTATTTTTTTTTATTTTACCAGGTAAGGCCCACTGATCTCTTTTTCAGAAGCGAGCTGGCACATTTGATAGCTCAACGAAGTCGCTTACATGTGGAGATTTACAGCAAACAAATCCTCTAAACGCATGTTTCTAAATGTGGAGGGGAAAAAAAAAAGCAGACGACCCGGACAAAATTCCACCCTACCACGGGGAGAACATGCAAACTCCAAATAATAATAATAATAACAACAATTTCAATTTTTTAAATTTACAGGCGCCAGGGTCGGAATCGAACACACGACCTCCTGCATACCTGGCGAGGGAGTTAACATGTTGCCACCGCAGTGCCCTGATACGGCCACAGACATGGGAGTATAGAGGCACACTACAGTAATGGATATTTGCGAGCTGCTCTCTTCTATCTACCCCATGGCTCTGCAGCGTGTAACAGCAACCTCTGCTTATCTTATATAGATTAATATAGCCCCCCATTCCAAGGTGCTTCACAGCAATTAGTAAATTGTATATAAGATGACAGTGGTTGAGGATAAAGAGTGGGATTATTAAAAGTGGTGGTGTAAATATGGTGACGGTTAGGAGAACAGCCCATAAGGAGGGGCGCCACGGTGGTGAGATGTTAACTACCTCGCCTGGTATACAGGAGGTCGTGAGTGCAATCCGAACCTGAAGCCCGTATATTTGGAGTTTACATATTCTTCCCATGATCGCGTTGAATTTTCTCGGGGTCGTCCGGTTTTTCCCTCCACATTTAGAAACATGCGTTTAGAGTATTTGGCTGCTGTACATTTTCACATGATGATAATCCTCCTAGTTGGCCTTTCATTTGTGGCCAGGTCGCTTGTGAAAATGAGCTATATAACTCAGTGGGCCTTACCTGGTAAAATACAAATAGTTTACTTTGGAGATCAGGTGCAATTTGGATGATTTGGTCAACGACATTGTAATTACACGCACATCTAGTATATATAATTATGTGTTCATGTATGTCGGGCATATTTCAATTAAAATTTCGGCATGCTAAAACTGGACATAGATGAAGCAAATCTGAAAGGTCATGTTCCTTACCTATGAGTAAATAAGTCAAGTGGCTGGGTAAATGAGAAGCTTGATTCTCATTACCTGGTAAAAAAAATCCCAAGTGACTAAAGTACTTAGATATCAGCTTTCACCACATCATTAATCATTACACTGATTGTTAATTTGCATGTGCACCCAGGGCTGTGAACTTTGGTACACATGTTATGTCTTGTTTGAATCCTCGAGGCATGTTGTGTATACTATTGAAAATATTGTTGCACTGTACCTCTTAATATTTGCAATGCTTTTAAGTGAAATAAGTCACTTATCGGAGCTCTAACGTTTGTTGTCATCCGACTGACTTGAAACCTATCTTTAAATCCAATAAACGATTATTCAAGCAAAAAAGCTCGTTGGAAACCCACTGACTGGATGCGGTTGTATAAATATTATTGTGCTCAGTGGGGTGCTTTTTAAAGTAGCTATATATTATATTTATACTTTAATTCATCTTCCGAATCTTTTTTTTCTAACTGAACAACAGTAATTTCTAAAGGCATCTTGAAATGCAGCTGTATATTAGTTTAATCATGTATAAAATAAAACTAAATTGAATTGTAAAGCGTCACCTGGTCGAGCACCAATTGGGTCGAGGCTCAAAAGAAAGCCGTCCCTTGGTGTGTACCAATCAGTTTCAAAGACAATGCACATATTATCATAGTATGTTTTTTGTTTGCATTTTGACTGCCGGTATTGTGGTTAATGCAAACATGAATCCTTGTAAAAATGTTTCAGTTTTGTTGCTATAAAAAAGGGGAAAAACCCTATTATTACATTTTGGTACTGGCAAAGGAGGTCTAATGATGTAGATGCTCACCCCGAGCCCTCATTACTTTGATAGTGCAATGTCTTTGAGCTGTACGCCTTTTGGCGTCATGTGGTCGAGCACCAATTGGGTCGAGGCTCAAAAGAAAGCTGTCCCTTGGTGTGGAACAATCGGTTTCAAGGACAATGCATATATTATCATAGTATGTTTTTTGTTTGCATTTTGACTGCAGGTATTGTGGTTAATGCAGACATGAATCCTTGTAAAAAGGTGAATCCTTGTAAAAAGGTTTCAGTTTTGTTGCCAGAAAAAAGGGGAAAACCCCTATTATTATATTTTGGTACTGGCAAAGGAGGTCTAATGATACAAATGACTCTTATTTCCATGTGTTGTATTCACGATGGCCTTTTTAAAAAGAATTGCTGTGGACAGGCCTAAAGACCCGAAACCGCAAGCGGCCAGGAACAAACAGCACTGTCAGAGTTGTAATATAATTAGCGTTACTGTAACACATTTTATGAATTGAACAAGCTTGTAAGAAATTGGGAAGAGACGTTGGGAGGAATTTCAAGCTCATGCAGTACGAGAGAAGAATCAGATATGTGGTTTGACCTGCAGACAACCAGAACTATTGTACGTATAATCTTGATTTGAAGCTTTTGTACGTAATTGTACGTATGGCTGTTGAACTTCTTTCGCACCGTATGTAGCCAACTATGCTGATCGAAAGTACGGGAAAAGACAACAAATTAAACACAAAAAGCAGTTCTAAAGAAATTAGTTTTCAATCTAGATTTAAAAGCGCACAGTTCCAGTGGCTTCCTAAAAATTACTGCCTCATCTCAATCCTCTCCCCTCTCATCAAGATGTTTGGGAACAGTCTGAGTCACAAATCACTAATTTCATCTGAAAATATGCCATATTCCGTCCTAAGCAATCTGTTTTTTTTCCCCAAAAATAAATAAATATACCACAGCCTCGACGGTACTCGATGTTCTTGACTTCATCTTCAACAGTCTTGAATCTCGTCGTTATTGTGCTATCCTATTCCTCGACTTCTCTAAAGCATTTGACACTGTGGATCACGATGTTCTTGACTTTATCTTCAACAGTCTTGAATCTCGTCGTCATTGTGCTATCCTATTCCTCGACTTCTCTAAAGCATTTGACACTGTGGATCACGCTGTAATGTTGTAAAGGCTAAAATGCATTTTATTTTCGGATTGTACAGTTAGCTGAATTTACAACTATTCTGACCATTTTTATGGTGTCTCCATCAATAAAATATCATCTGAAAGTACCCCCATTACTAAGGGAGTTCCCAAGGGCTCTGTGCTTGACCCGATCCTGTTTACTCTGTACGTCAACAATATTGGCATCTCTAATCTGCACTCTGACATTATTCATCTTTATGCTTATGATAGAGCCCTGATGGTGTGCGAAAATTTCATGGCTGAGTTACAACAGCGTCGAAAACATGACTTTGATCATCTTCAACGGAATGCCCTAAACCTGGTCCTCAATGCTAAAAGGCCAAAGCAATGTTATTCTCAGACTGCTCCAAACCTGTCTCGCCACCTATGCACAAAGCTGCTCTGAACTCACACCTTATTGAGCAGATCGACAATTAAAAATATCTATGCCTTAACCTGGACTAAACATTTTCTTTCAAGACCCATATTAATCCCATGGCCATTAAGATAAAAAAACACTAAATTGGATTTCTGTACAGAAACATTTCTACCATCCTGCCCTTATTTGATTATTGTGACACCATCTACCACCTAGCTCTTCCAAATATATCATGGAATGTCTTATTCCATGATTCCATTCTGATCTCCGTTTTCCCTTGACACCTCTATAGAACTAATCATGGCAACCTGGAAATAAACTAAATCTGCCCCCCCCCTGTATATCCAGAGAGATGATCACTGGGCTGTCTTCACCGTAGAAGTCCCCTTGAACAAATCTGCCAATGACTTTTAAGGACACTTAGTTCCTCTCGAACTCCTTCCTGTAGCAAGATTAAATTCGTAGAAGGTTCGGGAATAAGTTGTTTCCACTTTGCAGCCTATGTTTCTTGATGACTCCTCCTCCCCCCTCCTCGGCCCCCCATGTGGAGTGACGTCAGCCGCTAATTGTTATGAATGGGGGGGGCTGTCCATTTGGATGACGTCACCTTATAATGATTATTAATGAGGGGGGCTGTTCGATGTGGAGTGACGTTCCCTCCCATCACGCCTTGCCCGGCGCCCCCACTGATGTTCTCTTCACCCCCCCCCCAAATGTGTGCAGATACTACTGACTCTATTGTATGTAGGGTGTGTAGACAAATATGCTTATAAGAGTAATTTCTTTTTTCGGGGGGGGGGGGTGGGGGAGAGTGAATTTTTTGGGGGTGTGGACAATTGTAAACCTGTTGGATAAACTTGTTACCCCCACATCTGGGGGTGTGGGGGGGTGTCCACTTTATATAACTTTTTGATTCAGGCCTTCTGAAAGGCTTTTATAATTTAGATGACGGACAAATGGAACGGAGGGCTTTTAAAGATGAGACCAAAATACAGAATTAACTTGCACATGGCACCTAACTTTTTTACGGCTCCCCTTACGCTCATATTTGTTGTGTTTTTTTCGAATTGCCTGTCTTTTGTTTACGATTGTTAAATACCGTCTGTAAGTTGTGCAATACTCCTTCAGGACCGTGTACTTGCTCTCTGCAATATTAATGTTCGTATTTTGTATTTGTTGATGTGCTGTGCTCACACACCACTGGATCTCCCTTGTAAAATAGCTGGGAAACTGGCTAAACGGGATCATCCGTGTAACAAGTCAAACAAACGCAAATATTGACGTCGTCTCATTTATTCGTCTATACATTTAAACGTAAATGCAGTTAAAACCGAAGTGCCCCAGGCCTGATGCAGACCTGGTTTTCCTGTCTGGTTCCCTGCACCATCCCAGGCAAGGTTATTTGGGCGAGATCAGAGTAAACCCAATTGACTCACAATCAGCCATGTGCTATCCACTGCTGGATGAAGACCAATAACGTCTTCCATTTGTGTTTGTTGCCTGACCTAAGCATCCCCCTTTCTGCTTCAAAGTGTAACTTCAAGCATCCACCTCACCTTGCTTATGTTTTGTTCCGATGACTTGTTAAATACCATGTTTGTACTTAAATATTACAGTAAATGTAGTCGGTGCGAGCTCACGCGTGATTAATCACACGTATAATTGTGCACTCTGCAGCATATGAGAACCGAATAAACCATTTTGCGCAGCTATGGAGAGCCAGGTGCGTTCTGTTCTTATTTAAGATCAGGCAACGGTGATCAAAGGTTGCCCCCGACATGCACAGTAGAGTAAGAGGCACGCCACACATTTATATTTGGGATTTTTTTCAGGACCGAGGAATTCCCCAAATTTACATTTGGGCTATTTTCGGGACCGAGTAATTCAGCCGCGGTGTTGTGACGTGGGGGGTATCTCTGATCGCTATTGCAGACACGCAATTGCCCTTTTGAAGAGGACTTTTGAAATAAAGTTTTGCAGTTTCAGCTGTTGTCGAGTCGCCCACTTCTCCAGAGGACAGAACACAACGCAGAAAATCTTTTGTTATCCCCACGACGGGAGGAGACGTGACAGGGCGGACCGGCTGCATGAGAATAACGTAAACACGTGAATAATTAACTTTGCCACTTCCTGATAAGAATCTTATTTACCCTGGAGGAATCATATGGGCTTTGCAGCTCTCTTTAACAGACGTGCAATAGGGGCGGGTCAGCAAGTTACAATACAAACTAAATAAAGGATACATTTCTAAAAATACTTCTGAGGACAAATGAATGTTGGAAAGTATTACAGAAACCATGCATATGCATTTTTATTAGTAAAAAAGAAAACCTCACTTAATTTAAAAAATGGTAATGTAACAATGACATTGGCATTTTTATTAACGTTAGCACTTTCTTGCTCAAATGATCATTGAAGGATCTCCTGTTTAGAGCCCTGAGCCAAATGTGGGAATTCTGTATGACTATGGCTGGGAGCGAGCCTATTCATAGGAATACAGTACTGGTGTAAATCCTTGTCAAGCTGTATTTTCCCTGTCAACTAGATGTTTAAAGCCCTATTTTCGCTCTCACTTGTTCAAGCAAACACTTAAGACCGGTATCCCAAGATTAACAAAAATGCGGTTTACGAAATTTCACGTTAAAGCACTTTAAACGTTACTAGTTCGTAAAGCCTGTCTTTGCCAGGCAAAAGTTTTCAATAAATATAATTATGAACCTGATATGATTTTTTACAATCTGTATCTACGATCAGACACGCCCAACTACTCCAAAAAGTGTGTATTTTTCTACAAAACTAAAATTGTTGACGACTTGATTCAACTTCTTATATTTAAAGACATATCCATTGGAAACTGATACATTTAAAGATTCCATTCTTTTTTTAATTAGAAATAATAAACATTTATGAACTTAATAATCTTCAGGGGAAACTCCTATCTTTTACCCTTTTCTAATTGTTCAGATTTTAACGTAATAAAATGCGTAATTTTCGTTCAAACCCGCTTTAATCCGAAATATATTTAAAACAATAAAATATAGAACAATGGTTGTCACTTTTAACATAAAATCGAGATTTGGGGGTCTTAAAACGAAATATCTCGGATTTTTCAGATTGTTTCTGCTGTGTCCTAAAACTAACAATGTAAAACATTTAAACTTTCTACCTTGTTGGGAAGTACGCTAGAGGTTTGTGAGACGTACAGATTTAAGATTTTATTTATATCGATGGACACTTGTCGACTAGCAATATCGAATTTCCGCAATAACGAAATTTCTCACGACACACATTCACGTCAAACAAGGAGCAGTTCGTTTGGCGAGTTCCCTGAGAATATTATTTTCGTTTTAAATAGATGTTTATTCAATCGTTTCCATGTTTATGTTCGTTATTAATTTTATATTGTGAAAAGTGATATGGATGTTTATAGAGTTGAAATCGCTGTCCGAAATACATCCCTCAGTTTTTGTATTAGGGGCCGTCCATAAATGACGTCACGCGATTTTGGACGATTCTTGACCCCCCCCCGTCGTCACACGGCGTCACAAAAAGTCAGACCCCCCCTCAAATATGACGCCACAAAGCTCTGCCCCCCCCCAATTTTTTTTTTATAAAACATGCTTCAAATCGCTTTAAACTATTGTCATTGTAGTGCGTATTTAATGTGGCGCTGCACTCTGTTGTAGGAGAATACATTTATTAAAAAGTCTATTTAATTAAGTAGAACGTGTTGTCTATATTTATTTAAAGTTGCGCATTGTGATGTGACGTCACATTTCTCAACCCCCCCTCCTCGTCACACAGTCACAAATGTCTGACCCCCCCACCCCCCCCCCCCCCCCCAGGTGCTTGACGTCATTTATGGACGGCCCCTTACATTCATGGGAAAAGCCATTCCGATTTACGATATTTCGTTTAACGCGTGTTTTTGAAACTCAACTTGTCCATTGTGTTTTATTTTTATTCTTTGGTTCTTTCGGTAAAGTCACGTAGAATGAGAACCAATATCGCGGAAGCAATTATACACGGGGCTATCGACCATTTGACTTCACTTATCCATGGGAAAGACGACGGTTTACAGAAACTGGGAGCTTTGCCCTTGTTCAGCGTTGGGAGCTCTCAGAAAATTAGTTTGCACGGACCCTTCAGCTCCTGCGGATAAGAGGAGTCACAGACAATTGGGTGGTTAACAATTGATCACTTTGATAATAAGAGTTGCGGGTAATAGGAGTCGCAGATAAGAGTTATCTCGCAGATAAGATGAGTCGCGGATTTAGAGGCGTTATTTCATGGCTAAAGGGGTCGCAGCTGAATGGAGTTATCCAGCGGACACATTATCCCGTGAATAACAAGAGTCGCAGGTAAGAGGAATTGCGGATAAGAGGCGTTATCCCGCAGATGAGCGGAGGCACGGGTGAGAGGATTCGCGGATAAGCGAAGTTACCACCGCGGATAACAGGAGTAACGTGTGTCCTGCCAACCACGCGTTACTCATAGGCACGTTGCGCCTCTTCGTGACGTCATCGCGGGGTGAGTGGGGGGGTGGGGCGAATGGGGGAAGGGGCGGGGCGTTTTCACGCATGCGCAGTGCGCGCCGGGGGCAGTGTCCGTCGTGTCTCCGAGTCGCTGTAAAGAACGCCGCCGAATCACGCAGCCGCCTTTTCAGCCTTCCCGCGCCTCCCACCGTCGCCTTCTTCTCGTCTTCTTCTGTCCCTGCCGCAACCTCGCCGGCTCGAACCATGGCGAGCTGCGGAATCTTGTCGTCCAAGACCGTGCTGGTCTTCCTGAGCTTCGTATTCTGGGTGAGTGGAGAGACTCGAAACCCGCCCGCGACACCCCGCGTCCCCCCCCTCGGGGCACCCCACCCGCTAGTGGCGCTCAAGGGCGATTGCGCAGCAGCATTTCGCTGCGCCACGCATTGAGAGCGCAGGAGGATGGGGGAGGGGGGGGACCCGGGGAGTGGGGGGGGGACTCGCGACGTACGACGAGCGACGAAACAAAAACGACGGCCCCCCCGCCGCTCAGCGCTATACATTACCGCAAACTCAACGCACATTGCTCAATAATACTGCATTGAAAGGGGGGGGGGGGCCGGGGTTTGGGAAACAATACAACTTAAAAAATGGGCGGCGATGTGAAGTCGAAAAGAAAATAGATTTTGAGCGACGTTACGTGGAAGGGTTGCCCCCCCCCCCTCCACGCCTTGTCCGTGGCGATGAGAGAAATGTTACGTCTGGGACAGCTGTTGTGTATTGACAACGAGCTGCAAAGCCTAATTGTATTATTGTTTTGTGTTTGGCTATTGTAATTCTTAGCCTTTTTACTGTGGATACAGAGTAGTGAGTGTGCAAGCAGACGTCTGCGTTGGCTCTCGACGCGTTGTGTGTGTTTGTTTTTTTAAAGACTTCCGTTCGCTGTTAAACCTCCTTGGATGGTTACTCGTCGCGAGCCCTTTTAGAGGGATTATATTTCATTACAATTTAAGTCGAATTCGTTCAATCGGTCCCAGTAAACTTTTACAGATTTGTTTAATGCAAACGGGGGCTGTGATGTTGTCGAGCCGAAGCTCGAAAGACAGGTTTTTGTTCTTCCATCGAACAATGTAAATAATGTTTAAACCAGTTTTTTTTTATACCAAAATCTTGCCAAGTAAAGCCGTAGAATTGAAACTGTTTACAAATTGCAGCGGTTTAAACAAACGCACCCCTTATTTTATTAGCAAATATGGTTTTAGCTGTTGTGAAGCTGGTTTATTGACTTAATTTAAAAGGTATTTGTTGTACTTTCCCTAGGATGTGAACATTGCTGACCTTAACGTTTATTTGGTATCGTACGATAATTATAAAATCCACAGTTTAGCGGCAGTCACGGCGAGGTAAAACCAAGGAAAGCCGGGCCCGACTTATTTTTTCAAAGTCGTTTGCACCATTCACGAAACGCCAAACACGCAACCCACGGTTAGCCCCGGATTTCTCTCGTACCTTCGAGTTGATGAGGAATTTAAGATGTTTGCCGAATGAAGACTGAAAGTTTAAAC
Source organism: Petromyzon marinus (assembly GCF_048934315.1). NCBI lineage: Eukaryota > Metazoa > Chordata > Hyperoartia > Petromyzontiformes > Petromyzontidae > Petromyzon > Petromyzon marinus. The sequence continues at coordinate 22,228,036 of NC_133667.1, read as the reverse complement.
CCAAAACAAACGGCAGTGCCACACAGGTGCTCAATTCAATGAGGAATTTGCTGTTCATTTGCTCACAAATGTTGGCGCGCAGCAAAAGTTTTCAATTGCACTCCCCACGGTGACGCCTAAGTTTATTTTAATGTCGTTTCGCTTTGTTTTCCCTCTAATACAGTACAGGGTGAGTTGAACGTGCACGCTGTGCAGCGGGTTCAACCTTTAATCGCCAAACGAAGGTTAAACGTGGGCTATAAGCCCCATAATCACGCCGACCAACTTGTATAAGAAAATAAGAGACTGCAGATTGTTTTTTTTTATTTCAACGAGACCGTTGCCGATTTGGCCCCAGCCACCACCGACCACCGCAGCGGCAGTCGAGGCGTTTCAATGACCTTTAACCCACTTCTCGGGATTTGTGAGAAGCCAGTCGCTGCTGCTATTGTGTGAACAGAGAGGAAACCCAGCAAGCATCAGCTTTGTCAGCCTTGTGTGGAATGAGTTTGAGGGGGGGGGGGGGTTCGAACACCGATGTTCTGTTGTTGCTACCGTTAAGATCATGATTCTTGTGCCTTTACGTTTTCACAGCTTGTATCCGTAACCCCCCCCCCCATCACCACCACCACACACGCAGCACCCCATGATTTAGAAAGCCAGCAAATCAGCCTTGTTTGTGTGGACTTGCCTTGTGGCGTGGGTAGTAGGGGACATTTTTTATATGTCCACAGGACATCACCCACGTGAATAGGAAGGTAGCAGCTTTGGCCATGCGTAATCAGGGCAAGTGTGGTGATTTAGAACGGATGCAGTGTGTCCTGTTGTTGCCGCTTAAGATGATCGGCGTTGCCTTTACGTTTCTGTAACCCGAGGGGTCTCCCACTCTCCTTACCTACGGATTGGCGATGCCATTTTGCAATATCCGACGTTCTTCATTTCGATTTCACCCCCCTGTTGTTGGAGCTTCCTCCTCTCCATTTACATCTTAAACGTGCTTTCATTATAGAGGGCCTTTGCATATGGATGGCGTTGAAGACCCCTGTCTGCATGTCAATGCGAAATCCATAAAAATGCTTTGGCAAACCTATCCGTAGTGTTTTGCAATTCATTTTGGAAACAAAATTCTACGAATGCACATAATTGGCAAATATTTTAAGCGTGTATAGTACAGTGTACCCTACAGATGCTGATTTTTATTGAATGCTGCTGAATGTAATTTATCAACCGTGACCTTGAAGGCTTGTCAATAGACGGCTTTGGCTTTTCAGAGTACAATACAATTTTTATATAATGTATATAGCTTCTCGATGCAGTATACTGTGTAATGCTTGCAGTTATTGTCATCACATTTACGATTACTGTACATATTCCGTGAGCTTACAATGACCAAATCGCTTGGAATGTGCCCAATTTTGTCAGAACTCTGAAGATAAACTAAATAGTTGTTATATAGTCTGCTTCGGATTACGTTGTGGGCAGCAGAGCACAGTGCACCAAAATCCATTGTACTGTACTTACTCCCACCTCTATGCTGCCCTCTTTCAACACATCCGTATATATTTTTTAAGTGTATTTACCTTTCGTATACTTTAAACTCCTATCAAGTTTCTGTATTGTTGTAACGTTTCTGACCTGCCACTACTGGACATCTGTGAGATAAAAAAAAGCTTTATGGCTCATCGGTTTCCTAGAGTATAAAGAAATATTCTGAGGGGTATGGTGAAGTATGGTCAAATGCATTGTGTGGGGAGGCCCTCATCCAGATTGCAAGTGTAGTTGACAAGTGGTGGTCTTTAGCGGAGGGAGGGATAGAGGCTGTGGGGTTAAATATACTGCACTGCGCGAGGGTGGGAATGGGCTTCCCGGTGGTGTCCCTGACGATGGAGCCCGCACAACAAGCAAGGATATCGGGTAAAAATTTCTGCACCATTGTTTTCCTTTTAGTCGATGAGCTCGCCCCGCATAGCATAAACATTTATGGCAAACAGGTTGTTATATCAACTATTTTTTTTTACCAGGTAAGGTCCACTCGGCTACAAATACATCTCTTTTTCAGAAGTGGCCTTGCCACAAATGATAGCGCAACGAAGTGGCTTATCGCGTGAAGATTTATGGCAGCCGAATACTCGAAACGCACGTTTCTAAATGTGGAGGGGAAACCCGGAGAAAATCCACAAGGAGCGCGAGAGAGACACCGCAAACTATAAAATATCCAGGCGTCAGGGTCGGGATTGAAAGCACAACCTCCTGCATACCAGGCGAGGGAGTTCACATGTCACCACCGCTGCTTTTGGGGGCTGCAAAGTAAGCAGCAGAGTGCGGTGCATCAACCTTCATTGCTGTACTGCACTTTTATGCTCCCCACATCTGTTGCCCACTTTAACCAACTACACTAACCAGCTTGGTGAAGTATGGTCAAAGAATCCACTACATGGCATGCGGGAGTCCCTTATCCCGCAGTGGATTGTAAAGGGCTGTACGCGTACGTATTTTCAATTACAACCCAAAGTGTGTGTAGAGGTGAGCTTTGATCATTTGCCTATTAGTATTCCTTTAGGTACTAGAATTGTTAAGTTCAAACCCTGCACCGCCCTCCCCCCTCCCTTTTATCAATTCAATGCGTGTCTACCCCTTCATTGTCTGCTTCACATATCATTTGATGATACATGGCCTGTGTGTGAATGGAAACATCTCATTTATATGGAAAGCAGGGGGGCAGCAAGGTAACACAAGCACTTCGGTTTAGACCTGCTCTATCAGGACATCTTTGCTGAATAGAAGAAACCCCTATACATTTCTACATAAACATTTATGACTTTAAAGCAAACACTGTTGTGCAACGTTTTGTGATATGTTGATTTAACGTGCACTTTGCTGTGAGGTTCACACTGATATCGCAATATAACCATATAGTAAAATAACTAATCCCAAGTTAATATGTATGTCTGTAAAGCTGGTATACTTAAACCAGTTTTTCCCATCATCACTGGGCAGGAAAGCTTCAGGTAATGAGGCTTGGTTACAATGAAACTGGATCGAGGTGGTCTGTAATTCCATGCATTACTCGAATTAATTATACAGTAGCTGGGGAAGGTATTTATCTACTTCACTGCTTGTCAGCGAATACCTCGCTATTTCATTACGTGGGATTAGTGTATACCCTGGTGGTCACTGCCCTCAAACAACAGTTTGGAGAATACAGTTCCATAAATGACTGTATTAAAAAATATATAAGCGGTGTTTGTTCATATGTGTAATTAATTATTTACATTTAAATGTTTTTTAAACACTTGGTGAAATTTAAATGTGGACCTTTGAAAAGATTACGTGTTCAATACGTTATTAATTTAGCTTTTTTGTCTCTAGTAAAACAGTTGTTATTCATTTCTTTCATTCTTAACTCACATTTACAAGCTAATGTGAGATTATGAGTTTGAAACTGTGGCATAGCATGGTATGCTCGGGTACCGAACCTGCCAATTAAAATTTCGGAATATTACTCATGGTCCCCGTGGCCATGTACAGCAGGAGCAGCTTTAACAATTTGAGCATATTTCCTCAGAGCATTGAGAAACAATCATGTGTTTTGCAAGCCTGGTCTTTTAAATATCAGTGTTCAGGGAAGATTGGGCACATGTTATTTTTAAAACACAAGGCGATTTTTTTCATGATATAGATGCTGACCCCGAGCTCTCATTACTCTGATAGTGCATTGTCTTTGTGCTGTACGCCTTTTGGCGTCCTCTGGTCTCGCACCGCTTGAGACGAGGCTCTCTGGTGTGGACCAATCGGTTTCAAGGACAATGCATATATTATCAGTGTTTTTTGTTTGCATTCTGACCACAAGCATTGTCGTTAATGCAGACATGAGTCCTTGTAAAAGGTTTCAGTTTGGTGTTTTAACAACTTAACACCTGTTTTGTTGCCAGAAAAAAGGGGGAAAACCTGTTAACAGGTTACTGTAATGTGTATTACATATCGCGGAGGATCGCGCCACTGAACAAAATAGTTCCGCGGTTCGGTTCACAAGTGCGAGTTTGCATTTGGAAGTCAATGTTAAAAATATTTCGTGGAAGCGGGGTTCGTAAGTGCGTGTGTTCGTAAGCCGAGGACTACATGTATAACATTTCACCTCCCTTGTGATTCAGTCGTTTCTGTTCACGATTGTGGTTCTATTCAAGAACAATTATTTTTTAACAGCGGTGAACGTAGCGGCCTCCGAAGTCGCTTAAGGGTTTGTAAGAACATTACATACAACGTAGAGTAAAGCTGCTGTGAAGTAATGGTTAGCACGCTGGACTTGCAAGGCAGAGGTCGCCTCTGAATCGGAAAAACATCAATTCGTACGCAAGCAATTAGATGCATGTGTTGTGAGCTTACAAATCTACATGAGACCATGCGTCATCTTATCGTTATCAGTTTAACACGTAGGCGTTCGCGACCAATATTGTTATCACCTATCCATTATGCGACACCGTCAGTGCTACTCCACCGTGACTCCCAAATAAGCAAAAAAATATTTTTCCCCAAACGTTTTGCTGCTGCGTGTGCGATGCAGGCGGCGGCAGCTGTGTTCTGCTACGCTGGCGCCTACGTGTTCATCACCTATGACCGCTACGACCACTTCTTCGAGGATCGCTACACCATCCTGCCGGCGCTCGCCATTATCGTGGCCGGAGCTGTGCTGCTCCTTATCGGCGTCATCGGCTGCTGGGCTGCTGTCAGGGAGAGTCGCTGCGCCCTCGCTTCCGTAAGCTGCGCAACGCCGGCAGGCGAGATGATGCCCCCCCCCCCTGTACACGAGCTGTGTAACGTGATGCTGTATATACTGTCACCTAAGCTAGCGTAGCAGTGGTTTGGAGCGACAGCCCAGCATGTGATCTGTTGCTTACAGGTTGCTAATGTAAGGCAGGGTTTCCCAAACTCCATTCCTTGCCAGCACCAACCATGCTATGGTATTTATGAGTTCAACAATGGTACCTCCATTTGAATTATGTCGCTGCACATGCATGATGATTGCTCAATACTGCTTAAGTGGTGAGCATTGATTAAATTTAAGATGGAGATCTTGTGTGTTTGTCACCCACATGACGTTGTAGAGAATGCTAAATATAATTTGCATGCTCTATGGCACGTGGGACGTGTTAAGCAAGCATCGGGTGCGTTGAGCGTTTAATCACAATTTTTATTTTAGAGATAATTTAAAAAGCTTGAAAAGACCTTGCGGGTCACGAGGAAATAGAGTTTGGGAAATCCTGTGCTAAGACGTTGTGAAATAAATTGGTATGAGTGGTGGCAAAAGATAACTTGGCGATGAGGCTGCTGAGACCATTTGTGTACTGCATCTTATTTTCACTCGAGTTAACTCTTGCCAAGGCTTTTACCATCCTACCTCTTTTCACACAAGTAATGTAATTCATGTGTTACATCTAAACAAATTTAAAAGCTGAAAATATCCTTTTCTGTGGGGATTTGTTTTTATTCTTCCTATAAGACGTGCAATAATACTGTTGCTACACTGACACGTTGAAAATGCTCACGTGGGTTGACGTTTCTCCCCTCCCCATGGTCCGCTGCTGTCAACAGTTCGCCCTGCTGCTCCTCATCATCTTCTCTCTGGAAGTGGCTGCAGTGGCGCTTGGCTATATTTACCATGGCAAAGTGAGAACTGCACCACCACCTTACCACAACGCCGAACAGCACATGCACTCCCTGTGACCTATTTTCAGATCATTTACATGCACTGATTAATTTGGTTCTATTTATACATCACATTTGTATCCTTGCGACATGTCACATTTCATTGTGGCTTCAAATGTGAAAGAATTGCATTGTGTAAATGCTGGTTTTGACCGTAATATAGTCGACTTTGTAACTGGTAATTTGTTAATTGGACTTTTTTTGTGGTTCATTGCACGGTTGGCTACGTACGGTGTCAACGAAGTTCGTTTAAGAAATGTTAATTTATATCAGGAGAAAGTGAGGTTTTTGGAATGCTATAGCAAATACATGCTTTGACATGTTCTTTTTTTCAATATACAGTCATTCATAACTTCAGTGAGATTTAATCAATTAACTGTCAAAAATCAGTGGAACTTAACACGTACAGTTGGTGGGATGGTCCCATTCTAAAGCGGTTTGATCGGCTGTCACATGTTACGTGATTATATTAAAATCAGTCATTTGGCAAGTATTTCCCAGATAAATGTTCTTGTATGCTGTCAATTGTACCATCGTCCTTATTTGTTATATATATGCCGACTAAAATTTAGTTCGTCTTCGTTATAAAGTTTGTCATTGAATACAAAGAGGAATACAACCTTATTTAAATGTATGCGTGTGTTTGGTAGTTGCTTTAATACACATACTCCCATCTATGCATTTGACTTTTAGGTTGAGGTTGAGGTGCAACAGAAGATGCACAAAGCTTTCCAAAACTACATGGGGCCAGATTATGACCCTGAAAGCCGTGCTGTGGACTACATGCAGAAAGAGGTAAACGTTGCTCAAAATTTCTTGCACCAGCTGTAGCTCGTGTGATGTGTATTTTCAAGGCTTCACGTGCACTGAAATTTATTTTTTACGTGAAAATGTGGGGTGTGCTATCCTTGAAAATTACTCTATCAGTGTTTTTAATCTGAGGATAACAGCAGATGATGAATTTGCTATAACTTCTGCGTGTCGACTTAAATGTGGAAAAACTCAAATATATGAAAAGGCAGTGCATAGAAATCTTAATTTTTGCTCCTGTTGATTAGTGCTTATGTATCTAAAAAGTGTTTTATATAAGTGATGCATATATTTGTGGGTCAAAACGTCATCAGCACGCCGTAGAAAGATGGAAAGAAAAGTCCTTAAGTAAAACTTATTTAAAATGTTTCACTGTTTGCTTAGATCATCTCTGTTATACCTAAAATAGGAAGGATCGTTTCATCTGTTTGTCTCTTAATGGGTTAAACGCTCTTCGTGCGACACGCTGAAAACCGTCCTGTTGATTTTATCTGTGCAGCTGCAGTGCTGCGGATTTGCGAACTACTCTGACTGGAACACCACTGAGTGGGCACGCCGCCACAAGTACAACAGTGTTCCTTTAAGCTGCTGTAAGCGCTCTGCCAAGAACTGCACCGGATTACTGAGCCTGCCCGCCAAGCTGTACCAACAGGTATTTCTGGTTGAGCCAACAGTGGCAAAGACTTTAAACAACACGAGGTTTTTACGCCATTGAATACAAATATGACGGCGTGGGCGAATGTAACAAGTTATTTTTGCTTGTGCCTACTCTGCAACTAGACAGTAATGGAATGTATTAGTGCCCTTAAGGGTACACGGGAATCGATATTGAAATTAACCCCTTTTTAATTGAATTGCTCGAATCAACATATTGATATGATAGTACTCTTTGGTTCTTTCGGTAAAGTCACGTAGGTATAAAATAAATCGCGACGTTTCGGGCGCAACACAAACGGGACCTTTACCGAAAGAACCAAAGAGTATGGATCCCTGCAATCACGAAAACTTCAAATCTAGATTGATATGATAGTGTTGGTTTAGGACTCGGTTAAGTGCACTATGCCTGGTGACTTGAGTTTGATTTTCAGCCACTGTAAACGTCAGTGGTATTTGAACACTTCCTCAATCCTCCATGCAATCCCACTCCACGACCCCCAACATCCTGCACAGACCAGTTGGGTGAAGTACAATAATTTAAATACCCATGACCAACAGCAGTTGATTAACTGAGATCGTTACTAGCTACAAGACAACCATTCTCGGTATCTGTTAATCCTTTTGTCAATCCACTTTATTGTGTCCCCATTTATATTTTAATTTTAGTGTGTTTTTATCATTGCTATTGAACATGATGCGCATGATTACGGGAGTAAGACAATTCATTGCCGGAGTCATTTTAATCTTAAAATAGACTAGCAAAGGGTTAATATTTTCACGCCTGAAAAGTGAAATATTTTGGGTTTGAAACAATAATAGAATTTGTACATATTTTTGGGATTAAACATAAGCAGGATGTGACATGCATCAATTCTGCAAAGCCAGCAGGGAATGTTGCATCAATTCTGCAAAGCCAGCAGGGAATGTTGCATCATCCTCATCTTATGGATTCCAACATATACCATTTTCTTCCCCCTAAGGGTTGTCTGCTAAAGCTGGGAGACGAAGTACAACAGATTCTCACGTACTTGATTGGAGTGGCTGTTGGATTTGCATTCTTGCAGGTACAGTGAACCCTTTTTAAAATTGCATAACTGCATTTCTGTGTTATGCTTATAAAAATGACACGGTCGTGCTCATTACACACAAAGTGCTTGCCACAAATTTACCAAAATACCTTGCTGATCATGTGGCATATAAGTGGAAACGTGGTTCATTCGTAATGTGCTTATTTCATTAGCTGTATGATCTCATTACGTCAGCATTAGAATGCACAAAACATTGGGTGCCAGCACTTTTACACAAGGCAACGATTGAAACTTTCCCAGTCATTTTATTGTCCTACATAATTGGTAACTGCATATATTGGCAGTTGTATTTCTGTTGCTGTGTACTGAAGCCTGGCAATAATATTCTTGCGCTTGGCAATGTTGCAGGTGATGGGACTGGTGGCGGCGTGTGTGATCGCCTGCCGAAGAAAGCACGATGAGAATGAGCGTGCCTACGAGCCCCTGCTGTCGGATGGAACCTACGCATAGTCTTCCATTGCATTCCAGAGCCCACGTGACGCCGTGGGAAGGGATGTTTAAGGTGTTGCACCTTCGTTTAAAAGTTATTTTAAACAATAGCTTATTAACCACATGCAGGATTTATACTCGGTATAAAACTTTGATAGTTTCAACACCGATGGTCTGAAAATTGTAAGTTTAAGGTTTGGGCAATGTTAAAACGTACGATCGATTCGAAATCAGAACTTTGAGAGTACTCATGCAAAGTGGTAGAGCACTGCCTGACAACCATATTCTCACTATTCGGTATAGATTTCTTCATGTGTCCAGAGTGTTTAGGAATGTTTAGGAATGTTTTACAGGAAGCGAAAAAGCATAACTCTTACTGGTCCGACACTGAATGTCGGTACGTCCTACTTCACAAATATCTTTGTTTTGTTTCTGATCAGTTGCAATGCCCAATCCCAAATGTTCTGAATTTCATAGGCACAATATGCTGATTCAACATTGAGTCATGCTATGCTTAGTCTGTGAACACTGCATCATCGACATCTCTGGTGCAAACAAATCGCTAATCCGAGCTGCTTGGTCCCCGGCTGCTCTAGATTATCAGCGTCCTACTCTGCTTTTATCTTCAATGTTTTCATCGTGTTTTCATTAATGTGGGAATGTGAGCTATACGAAACACCTTCATTTAGGAGTTTTGTAAGTATCGCTTCTGTTTATAAAAAAACATGTTCCCTCATTTGTGCTAAGAAATTAAGATAATTGGGATTATTGGTCATTTATTTAAAGTAAATTTCCTTCACTTTAGGTCATTACTAATTAAAATCATAATTTGTTCGCTATTCAATAAGAGCTTAGATTTCTTATTTGTACACTGGGTGGTTAGATGTCTGATATCCTAAATCTCATTTGCCTGTAAATATAGTAGTAACCATTTAATGAAGATTCACTGAAGGTGGCAGTCGCATCGAATAAATGTGCGGCGGTGGCCTGGTCGTGATAGACCATGGCAGTAACGAATGGGAGCGGCACCATTGACATACTTGGCCTTAGACTTGTGGAGCGCATACTGCCCAAGCACAGTCGTCTCCACGCCAGCATAATCATGACATCACCCGTTGTCCCGCGAAAATCATCTGTCATTACTTCTTCTAAATCGCAAGTCCCATTTGAATGCATGAGATCGACTGCTCTGATTTTATCTTTTCCTGTATCGTTATTGAGTGTTTCCCTTTGTCACATCCCCACTGTCCTTAGGCCTCGTTCCATCGCATCCTTCCATCTCACCGTTGGTCTCCCTTTACTCTTGCCCTTACCTCCCAACTAACACATTTCCTCATTACTGTACCTAAATACCTAAAAACTACCGACCTGCTGGCTGACCATCCCTCTCCTATCCACAACGTGTGCTCAGGGCATTGGCTTTTTAATCTCCTCGGCATACTTTCCTGCGATCTCACCAAACCTGGCTTGCACCTCCCATTTTAAAATCTGTCATTGCCAAAAAGCAGCAAACAAAAGCTGCCACACATGCAATGAATTGAATATGCTGATCAATGATGTAACCCCCAACTCTTAAACGTCCAATGGTTCCACCCTGTGTCCCCCAGCAATTGTCTTGATCTCATTGTACATTTCCCTAACTATTCTCGCCTATTTCTCCTGCACTCACTTCTTCCACAGACGTCAATAAGCAATCACCTCTTGGCAGTCTGTCATAGGTTTTCTATCATTACGGGGGGCTCTCAGTTATCAGGTGACTGTCTGCTCCCCGTTTCACCGCAACGCGTTTGCAGCCAGCTCCCAACTCCAGTCTGTCGTTAAAGTTGCACGGTGGCCAGCGTGCTGGTGCCTCATTAAAAGGCAGCCCAGTAAAACATTGCGACTACATTGGGCACCTTGTGATGCTGCCAATATGGGCACGTTATTTATGTAGCCACACACTCCTTAATGCAATGTTAGTAATATTTTCTGCACTTTGGTTTATAAATAGTCGACTTATAACAAGGTATTTTGTGCAATGTCCTTTACTCCCACTATACCATGACACCAGTTTATTTGCGTTTGAGCAGAAGTCAAACTAAAACCCATTATGTTCATGATTGCGAGTTCATGTACTTTCATTTCTCTCAACACCATATATAATAGGTTATCATGAAAATCATACCTTATTAATTCCACAAAACAACGGATTTTTACTTTAGTCATGCTTATTATTGAATTGTTTAGAATTGTATGCATTTGAATAAAATTGTGCGTGCTAAATTTTTACTTTTGAATCAAGTGAAAATGGATTTGGCATTTTATTTCAACGTTCATTTGAGAGAAATATTGGTTTAGGATTTGGTATGGTATGCATGCAGGGTCTAGTAACGTTAGCTTTTGATGTTTCCCTGTGTCTTACAGGACTAAGCTACAGTACTTGCTGAGCATGACTCGATACCAACAGCAGACATTCCTGAGAGAAAGGAAATAAATACTGGGCTGGCTGAATGCAGTGCAGATTACATGTTTTGCTTTTCCTTTTAATACTGCTCCATTAGGTATTCAGACTGATGCTCATGGTCACACTGGGCAGTACTTTTATGATAGTTGATTATTTAAACTCTTGTTTCTGGGGGTTTTTTTTTTCAAAATATATACTGGTGTTGTTTGTAGGTTAATAGTTTCATGATGTTTGTGTTTATACCTCTTGCAGTAGCTAAAATAAATATCAAACACCCACCCCGTGTGTGTTCTTTATTTGTTTTAAATAAGTCTGAATACATTACAGTACTCTGCAGACGCAATACATTGGAAATAAAATTAAGTTGCAATTTTACGGGATTAATCGTGCATGGTTAAAATGTGTTGGACCTACCTTGTTAGGCGTTGTAGGTAGGGTTAACCTTTAATTTATATATAAATGGCAGGTTTTTTGCCCTTATTTTATGGGTCATGGGGATATTTAACCATACTTCATGCTGGTCAATGCGACGGTGAAAACGGAGAGCATAGACTGAGAAGCGCGTTACAATACCGGAGTGGATTTTGCTGCTGTCCTGCCCACCCACCATAGTGAGGGAAAAAAGGTATTTGATCCCCTGCTGATTTTGTATGTTTGCCCACTGACAAAGAAATGATCAGTCTATAATTTTAATGGTAGGTTTATTTGAACAGTGAGAGACAGAAAAACAAAAAAATCCAGAAAAACGCATGTCAAAAATGTTATAAATTGATTTGCATTTTAATGAGGGAAATAAGTATTTTACCCCCTCTCAATCAGAGATTTCTGGCTCCCAGGTGTCTTTTATACAGGTAACGAGCTGAGATTAGGAGCACACTCTTAAAGGGAGTGCTCCTCTCAGCTTGTTACCTGTATAAAAGGCATCTGTCCACAGAAGCAATCAATCAGATTCCAAACTCTCCACCATGGCCAAGACCAAAGAGCTCTCCAAGGATGTCAGGGACAAGATTGTAGACCTATACAAGGCTGGAATGGGCTACACGACCATTGACAAGCAGCTTGGTGAGAAGGCGACAACAGTTGGTGCGATTATTCGCAAATGGAAGAAACAGAAAATAACTGTCAGTCTCCCTCGGCCTGGGGCTCCATGCAAGATCTCACCTCGTGGAGTTGCAATGATCATGAGAACGGTGAGGAATCAGCCCAGAACTACACGGGAGGATCTTCTCAATGATCTCAAGGCAGCTGGGACCATAGTCACCAAGAAAACAATTGGTAACACTACGCCGTGAAGGACTGAAATCCTGCAGCGCCCGCAAGGTCCCCCTGCTCAAGAAAGCACATATACATGCCCGTCTGAAGTTTGCCAATGAACATCTGAATGATTCGGAGGACAACTGGGTGAAAGTGTTGTGGTCAGATGAGACCAAAATGTAGCTCTTTGGCATCAACTCAACTCGCCGTGTTTGGAGGAGGAGGAATGCTGCCTATGACCCCAAGAACACCATCCCCACTGTCAAACATGGAGGTGGAAACATGCTTTGGGGGTGTTTTTCTGCTAAGGAGACAGGACAACTTCACCGCATCAAAGGGACGATGGACGGGGCCATGTACCGTCAGATCTTGGGTGAGAACCTCCTTCCCTCAACCAGGGCATTGAAAATGGCTCGTGGATTGGTATTCCAGCATGACAATGACCCAAAACACGGCCAAGGCAACAAAGGAGTGGCTCAAGAAGAAGCACACTTTGTGTTCTCTGCTGTTGTATCTGCCTTTGTGTCTTGAATTGGGTTTATGTCGCTGTGTTGTCTCCACCTATAGTTTTGTACCTGGGTGCCTCTAAGTGTGCGCTACGGTGCCCTCTCGGTGCGCCTGACAACTTATATCATGCTAATTTGTGTACAATTGTCTCTGATTCCCAGCCCCCCCATCTCTAGCTATTTAAAGCCTCGGCACAGAGCTGCTGCACCTCTTAACTGTGTGCGTGTCTCCCCCCATAGGTCTCTCTACGGTATGTATTCCACCACTATCTTAAATTTCACACTTAACTTACAATTTAACAATCTTTGAAATAGCGTATTCAACAAGACCATGTGTTAATTGTGTTTTAACCGACCGTCTGTGTTGCTTTATACAGTTTCCAAATTTTGCTAAACCCTGTTTGATTTAGTGTGCTCCGTTTCTCTCTATCCCCTGGTATATCTGTGTTAATTCTCTCTACTTAAGGTCTATATATATCTGCGGTTATGTGTTTCCTCTACCTGATGATGATTGCTTGTGTTGCAATCGAAACGTCGTATATTATGTAATTTTATTGTTTCTTATTTCTACGTGACTTTACCGAAAAAAAAACAAAGATTAATTCCTGCAGTCACGAAAGCACCAAATCTAGTTTAAGCACATTAAGGTCCTGGAGTGGCCGAGCCAGCCTCCAGACCTTAATCCTATAGAAAATCTGTGGAGGGAGCTGAAGGTTCGAGTTGCCAAATGTCAGCCTCGAAACCTTAATGACTTGGAGAAGATCTGCAGAGGAGTGGGACAAAATCCCTCCTGAGATATGTGCAAACCTGGTGGCCAACTACAAGAAACGTCTGACCTCTGATTGCCCATAAGGGTTTTGCCACCAAGTACTAAGTCATGTTTTGCAGAGGGGTCAAATAAATAATTCCCTCATTAAAATGCCAATCAATTTCTAACATTTTTGAGATGCGTTTTTCTGGATTTTTTGTTGTTATTCTGTCTCTCACTGTTCAAATAAACCTACCATTAAAATTATAGACTGATCATTTCTTTTGTCAGTGGGCAAACGTACAAAATCAGCAGGGGATCAAATACTTTTTTCCCTCACTGAAGCATCAGCCCTGTGGCCAACAGTGTTGAGTGGTGGTCACTCATCCAAGTACTGCACTATCCAGGCTCAATCATGCTCAGCTTCCAAGATATGATTGGATGCGGAATAGTCTGGGTGATTTGGTTAATTATTTTAAAGCTGCTATGACCGGAATGTTTTTTTGTCTTGCAATGTGGCAACGATGAAATGTTGGTAGATACAGCATTTTCACACGCATGACCTGGGGTATTGTAACTGTTGCATTGCCAAGTAGTTTAATAAAGTCGATTAATAATTGTCTTTAAATGGTGCAGATGATTTCTATAGATGTCAATGCACTCACATTTACACTTGTATGTTGAATTTCGTTCACACCTTACATAGCCAACCGCGCTAATTTGGCAGATTATATATGCTTTTGACAATCACCATAGATGTACCGGATATCCTTGGATCTTTGTAGAAGTTAGCAGAGTTGAGCTTGGTTCATACTTGGATCGGTGACCATCGGAGCTTTTCAGGTGTTGTAGGTATAGGGAGATTGCAGTGTTGATGGGCACATGGATACTTGAGTCGCCTCCGGGTACGCCCTCTGTCTCCCACATGTCAAACAATCGTATTTACCCAACTTCTTGAAGCTGAACCATGCTGATAGAGTTAAGATAGGTTGAAGCTTTCCTCCGCTATCTTATTTGGATTAGAAACATGACCACAGAGTATATCTGATGAACCGAGGTAGGTAGTGATGGAGATGACATTCCTGTAGAAACGACTTGGCAGGAATAGATCGGAAACGATTATATCAACACTTGTAAAGAACATTGCAGAAAAATTTAAGAGACGAATATATAATCGACTTCCAGCACAAGCTCTGGACCACTATAATTGAGGGTAATTATTGAAAAGGAAGGCCAAGAAAATAAAGAATCAAGGGTTTGAGCGGCAGAGGCATTGGAAAGAAGTGAAACTTCATGGACAGCAAGCCAGGAGCACGTTTATGACCGAAATAATCGGCAGACCCAGTGCCAACAACAAGCCATGTATTCAGTGGCCTCCATAGGCTGGGTACAAATTTAATTGCAGTAAAACCTCTAAGCTAGACTCAAGTAATATGGATTCTGGTGTAAGCTGGAAAGACTACCTTAAATATATAATGAAAAAACAATAACAAAAACCCTCCGACTCCAACACTGCACACGAGCCTACATCAGAATATTTATTTAGCCAAGAGACGTCCGATGAGCTATGAAGCTCTTTTTCACAGATGTCCAGTAGGGGGGGGGGTCAGAAAGTTACAACAAACAATACAAAACAACGATAGGAGTGCAAAGTATAGGAAAGGTAAGCAAATAACTATACATAAACAACACTTTTTATTTTACCAGGCGAAGCCCACTTAGCTATTAATTCTTTTTCAGAAGCGACCTGGCAACATCGCTCAACAAAGTGGCTTACGTGGAAATGTATATGAGCCAAATAATGAATCTAAACGCATGTTTCTAATTATACGTGCAGTAGGATATGGCGTATAGCTATTTTGCTCACTATGTTAAAAGTAATTCGAGATGTCCTTGTCAACACCGATAAATGCAAGAAGCTCTTCCTAGCCAGTGAAAACACTGAACAATTTGATGTCAGTTTGTTCAAAAGCAACTCTAATGACAAGTTGTTTGGAATTAGGTGAAACGATTGCCTTGGACACCCCATATTATGTTAGTATTCCATTTGTTCTTACTTAACATTAATTTTGCAAATAATTACGCCATGTCGAATCGTCAGAAACACTCCTCAACTTTGCACTTCGGATTCATGGCGATGGTGACTCAGATTAAACTACAGAATTGAGTATAATTAAATAGCAAATATTTAACCGGTAAAGTCACGTAGATAGAAAATTAATAGCTCACGGCGTGACTAACGAAAGAACCAAAGAGTATGGATTCCTGCAGTCACGAAAACTTCAAATCAAGATTGAAATATTTAACCGTTAAGTGATTACGTATTCGGTGGTAATTGCATTTCCATTAAACATAAATGTAGTTGTGTATATATCCAGGGGTTCACGTCACCGCTTTGCAGGTACGCATGCATGCTGAAAAAAATAAATGAGTGTACTGAAGTGTTGTTTAATAGACGTGGATGCATTCCACAATGAGGTGTCCTTTACATGTTTTGGTAGCAGGATCTTCACTTACTGTAGTTATGTATCCTTCCCTATCAATACGTCTGAATTATTTGCTTTGATGTCAAAATCGTAACACGTACAAATCTTTCAATTTTAGACTGAACCATACTAATCGTGATTGTGAAAAATTGCATGCCTAATTAATTAAATACGCACCTGTATTTGTCATCTCTTTAAAACAAGTTGTCCCGTTATATAAATTATCATAGCAGCTGCCCTGTTTTTCTTATGATTTTCGGTTTGTGGCTCGAATCAAAATTTCAACAAAGCAACGGAAATTTAGTGATTCATTTGGTCCTCCAAAGAAAATGCAAGAAACGGGCATTTTCAGGAAAAATATCTTGGAGTCCATATACTAGATATACGAATCCTGAGCGGACAGAAATGTGTAAATGTTATCGTGCTCGCCCAATTCTTGCAAACACAACAAGCGTTTAATGCAAAGGCGCAAGGAACTTCAGCCATCCAGCGTTTTAAAAACACGAAAAGAGTGCCGAGCGTGTCAACGCTGTTGATGCTCCGTCGGCCGCAAATCTCATTCAAAAGATCGCCGTCCGCTCGGCCGATGAAGCACCTCCGATGAGCACGGTTGGCTGCGTACGGTGCGAAAGAAGTTCAACGTACGGCGCAAACTGTCCATAGAACAAAACAGGCAGTGAAGAACAGGACCACGCTAGTACCACGCTCTATTAGAATATGTTTTTACTGGTATTTCATGACGCCAAACATGCACGTCCTATGCGCAACTCCGAATGAGTTTGTCATTTTAAAGCTGCTCGGTGGAAACGTTTGAAATGATCGTCACTGATGCCCAAGGGGGTGCATGGAATTATTAATTCCAGCCTCGCAATAAAAAAATTTTAATCGGCCACATTCTGGGGTCTGATTTTGGATTAATCCAGCGGACGTAACTCGAACAGAGCAGGAAATGGCGTTCATATACATTGCGAATGTTTCGCAACAAAGTTGAAATTCTTCCTTGGGTTTGATTCAGCTCGGATGCAAAACGCTGGGCTCAGGATATTGTGAATGGAATTGTGAACCTGTTTGACGTTTCGGGATTAGGCAGTGAATGGAATAAAAGCAAACTGGTTTCTGTGTGCCCAGATAGGGCCTGAGTGAATGTTGGCATTTACAACGCATCATGGTTACCATAGGGCAAGGGTCAGCAATCTGTAACGGACAAAGAGGCAAAACGTACTCGTGAGTTCTGCAAAGAGCCAAGTGTATATATGTGTGGGTATATATTGACAGTTTTTGGCACAACACGGGAGACATTCATTATTCTCTGCTACTGTGATCGGAAATGTGGTGGCTTAAAGAGCCGCATGCGGCTCGGGAGACGTCAGCTGGCCGCCACTGCCATAGGGGATGATTCCCTTGTGCATATTTTGTGCGCTCGAAAATTGCTCAAAATCAGCTGATTGCGCTGAGATATTAAATCGCTGTGTTGTTGTCAGGGTACTTAGTTTCTATTCGCTTAAAGGCCATGCAAAAAATGAAACGTAAAAAATATACGTGAACAAAGGGGCATTTATTTTGTACATCTGGGAAAGTTTCACAATGTCAGGTGGTCTGCATGGAGGCATAAAACACTGCTAAACATTTGGAGGTTTTTTTTTTACCAGCTATTCACGTACAGGTTTTCACAACTGATGCTATGGATTTGCAATAAAATGGTTCAGTGCATTGTCATTGTCCAACTACTCATGGGAATAATTGGACAATTTATAGTTTACTGGAAAGTGACAGCAAGTACAGGAAAAGAAACAGCTGCACATGCTGGCAGGGGTAGTACAGTCGATATTTCGAGAGCTATAACTGCTGACTTTGAAACACGATTTCAATCTGTAGATTAATGCAATAAGTTCTGGCGTTTGATCTTTAAACCGAGCCTAAAGACGAACGAGAGACATCCACACTTTTGGCGAGCAAGCGCTTCGTGATATTATTCGGAAATATGAAGTCAGTGTCAGTTGATACAGATAGCCTGTTTTGAGAGAATGGGTGCGTTTATAGGATGCAGGAACATGTCTAGTCAATATTGTGATTAAACAGCAATCCTGACTTTGACTTAAACATTCATACACTAGCGATAGGTTTTTACCCTTTTATCTGGCACAAAAACTGACAACCTTTATCCAAGGGATCATGTTTGCAAAAACCACAACACAAGTAGTCAAAATGCAAACATTGCATTTTGACTAACTTGTGTAGTCAAAAAAACCTATTACTATATCTTGTTACTGGCAAAGGAGGTCTCATAACATCATACACTATTGCTGTTGTCTCTTACACTGCTATTAAGCAATACTTCTTGTAAGTGAGATTTTCCACGTCAATATTAATATAAATACAAAAGACAAATCCTGCCTATCAGCCTCGTGCCTTTCTGCCCTTAGGGGCCGTCCATAAATGACGTCACGCACCTAGGGGGAGGGTCAGAAATTTGTGACGATGTGTGACGAGGGGGGGGGGGAGTTTGAGAAATGTGACGTCACATCAAAATGCGCAACTTTAAATAAATATAGACATGTTCTACTTAGTTAAATAGACTTTTAAATAAATGTTTTCTCCTACAACATCAGAGTGCAGCGCCACATTAAATACGCACTACAATGACAATAGTTTAAAGCGATTTGAAGCATATTTTATTTTTGGGGGGGGGCAGAGCTTTGTGACGTCATATTTGAGGGGGGGTCTGACTTTTTGTAACGCCGTGTGACGACGGGGGGGGGGGATCAAAGATCGTCAAAAATCGCGTGACGTCATTTATGGACGGCCCCTTATGCATATTCACACGTGCAAGATGACCACTGACACCTTTTGAACCCAATACCGCAATTGAACCATGGATGCAGTCAGCACACGGCAGGCTCAATCAGAGCTCCAAGCAGGAATACCAGAGCACATCAAAGCACGTCATCTCAATTGTTTGAACTGACAGAGGAGGAGGAGGTGGAGCGAGACAGCGAATGTATGAAGATGTCTTTTGGTACCAACCCACTTCTTCTGGCACTCATGTGAGAACCTCATGAAAAATAAACCCCTGTATACAATATATCGAGGAAGGCCGCTTTCCTATCTTACAGTTACATGCTAATTTCTCACATTTGCATCACTAGCCACGGCCATTTCTTTATGACTCTTGGGCTACACCCATTTCAAACATTTTTAAACAGTCTGCCTCAGCAGCAGACCATCACTTTCCCACCTGGTGACGGGACGCTTGTGTTGCGCCTGAAACGTCGTGATTTATTTGATTTATACCTACGTGGCTTTACCGAAATAACCAAAGAGCATAATGTATCAATGGTTTAATTATTTGAATTATGCCGGAATGTCCTCCCACAATCGGGAATGCTCTTCTCCTGATTGCCTTTGAGAGGCTTTACTGTGTTATGAATGCTTCTGTCAAACAGCAGCTATTGGGCTTTGCCTCCACAACTTCGCTCCTGTGCATATTGATGGTGACATTGCTTATACGGCATGGATTGATTCAGTTTCGTGAGGTAAGAGGCCTGACGGTTGAGGCTATGCACGCCTGTAATTCACCACTGCAGAGGGGGGTGGTGGATCACGTCCGTGTTGTGCAACTCCCTGCCCGTGGGAGTCGAGTTATACCTGTCCCATTTGCCGCCTCTGTGTCCTCCGGTTTCCCCCCATAATGTGCACACTCATGAATTGGCCGATACCACCTTCATATGTAGACGACCGCAAAGCTTGGGCAATTGTTGGTAGCGCTGGCTCGCGGAGCGGCTGCTACCACTCCCTCTTGTATGTATGTATGACGAACTTATTTCGCACCGTAAGTAGCCAACCGCACTAATCGGAGGTGCGGGGGAAGGACGGCAAAATAAACACAAAAATAATTTCTCAAGAAGATAATTTCTCAAGAAATTAGCTTTCAATCTAGGTTATTTAAAAGCGCATTGCTCCAGTGGCTTCCGCACATCGGAAGGAAGAGCGTTCTAGAGGGCCGCAGAAGCGCATGTGATGATAATTATTGACAAGCACGTAACGCATGATTCCAATGAAGTATCCTGTCAGTTTAACACGCAGGCTTTCGCGATCAACATTTTCCATAGATCGCGTAAATAGAAATGCGTCGTTTAGTCCGCCACAGCCAATTAGTAAGGTTTGTCACGTAAACAAAACGTGCCAATTCGTTACTAGTTACTACTTCAGCACACCGGTGCGTTGGAGGGTAAACTCACAACAATTTAGAATTGGCGTACGGCGTATCGCTGGCGATTACAACCCAGCTTCATCAGGCGACGTATCGAGAAGTGTATCAACTGCGACCTCAGGGGGCATCCATTGAGTAGGTCCGCAAAAATCTGTCAAAACTTGACCCCTACCCTATACGCGCGCGGACTTTTTACACTCCCCCCCCCACCTGAGTACGGGCTATCTAACTCATTTGAAGGCCAATGTAGAAAAAATATTATCGAGGCTTCACCCCCCCCCCCCCCCATTTCATATCCGTACGCACATTGTAGTAGACCCCCCCATACGCAAGTGTACGCGTTTGGGTTAAGGGGCCGTCCATAAATGACGTCACGCGATTTTGGAAGATTTTTTACACCCCCCCCCCTTCGTCACACGGCGTCACAAAAAGTCAGACCCCCCCCTCAAATATGACGTCACAAAGCTCTGCCCCCCCCAAAAAAAATATATATAAAACATGCTTCAAATCTCGATTTAAAGCTTTGACAAGGCGCTCTGTTCCTCCCACACAGCTTAAAGACGCTGTCCATGCTTGGCAGTGTTCACTCAAGCACTGTCTTCCGGACAGTCCTGTTTCTTCACCTGAGGAAGGCTACTTGTGTTGTGGCCGAAACGTGGCGATAATTGTATTCTGTTATTATTATTTTTATTATTTTATTCCCATTCTACGTGACTTTACCGAAAGAACACAGAAGATGGTTCAAATCGCTTTAAACTATTGCCATTGTAGCGCGTGTTTAATGTGGCGCTGCACTCTGATGTTGTAGGACAAAACATTGATTAAAAAGTATATTTAATTAAGTAGAACGTGTTGTCTATATTTATTTAAAGTTTCCCATGTTGATGTGACGTCACATTTCTCACCCCCCCCCCCTCGTCACACATCGTCACAAATTCTAGATTTGAAGCTTTCGTGACTGCAAGGATCCATACTCTTTGGTTCTATTCGGTAAAGTCACGTAGGTAAAAAATAAAATAACACAAAATCACGACGTTTCGGCCACAACACAAGTGGCCTTCATCAGGTGAAGGGACTGGACTGTCCAGAGAAGGGACTGGACTGTCCAGAGGACAGTCCAGCCCCTTCTCCTGATGAAGGCCACTTGTGTTGTGGCCGAAACGTCGTGATTTTTTGTTATTTTATTTTTTACCTACGTGACTTTACCGAATAGAACCAAAGAGTATCGTCACAAATGTCTGACCCCACCCCACCCCCCCAGGTGCGTGACGTCATTAATGGACGGCCCCTAACCCCTCCCCCTCTAACCCCTCAATGCGTAGGTACTGAGTGGATGTCCGCTCACCAACATCACCAAACAAACAGCTCCCCACCACCACGGCCCGTCACCGCCGTTGGCGAGCAGTCGGTCCCATTTAGTTCCATTTATTTATTTTGGTATAGCCCCGTGAGCCATTCGGCTCTTGAATCGGGTGCAACCGCAACAAACAAACACACAATAAAAAACTCGAACAAGAAAAAAAACATCTTAAAGTGACTTTGTGTTGACTGTGCAAAACAGAAAATCCATTGGGGGGAAAAAAAACCCAGCAAAAATATTCCTGAAACAAAACACCGTACACCAACAACCGCTGTGTGCAAAACAAAATCCCAGTGGGATGCAAGTCAAACAACAACAACAACAAGACAACTAAGATTAAGGCCATCAGTCTAACTCCGTACTACAATAAACAAAAACATGTCCAAACCCAAAAACGTTTTGAAAAGTCACAAAAATAAAAGCCATCAATGCAATGTAACAGTGACCATAGTCAGAATCATCGCCCCCTACCGGCAGGCCGACAACGATGGCCCGACCGAGGGGTCAAGTAAAACAACAACAACAACAACAAAAACAACAACCTCTGATAATTGTGTTTTTTTTCACTCTTTTATCTGGCAACAAAACTGACACCTTTTTTGGTTTACAAGTAGTACATGTTTGTAGGAGAAAACATTCTTTTTTTTTAAAACGTAACTCTATTAATGCGCGCATACATTCATCAGAGTTACGTTTGTTTTTTTTTAGTTTGCATTCCGACCGCAGATATTGTGGTCAATGCAAACCACCAAAGTGCCGGTTTTGTTGCCAGATAAAAAGAGTATTAAAAAAAAACTATTATCATCTACTGGCAAAGGAGGTTCCAATGGTGGCGTCGTCAACAAAATAACAAAACCTCTCTCTCTGCTGGACGCGTGGCGGCGCAGTTGCGACGAACTTCTTCACGCGAGCCTCTGGCAGCAGCAACAGCGGCGGTGACGACGACGACGATGATGATGGAGGAGGAGGAGGAAGGAGCCATGGAGACGAAGGGGATCTGCGTGAAGGTGGCGGAGCGGCTGAGTGACGGCAGGATCGCGTTCCCAGACATCAGCGTCCAGCACTCGGCACTCGCCGCCAAGGAGATCATCGCGCGCAAGATCCACGTGGCCCCCGTGCTCATCGGTACGCGCTGAGGCCCCGTGGCCGCTGGGCCGTCACCGCGGCCCTTCACTGTGAAACCCTTCACTGTAAACCCTTCATTGTGAAACCCTTCGCTGTAAACCCTTCATTGTGAACCCTTCACTGCGGCCCCGTCACCGCGGCCTTTCATTGTGAAACCCTGCACTGTACCCTTCATTCTGAAACCCTTCACTGTAAACCCTTCACTGCGGCCCTGTCACCACGGCCCTTCATTGTTAACCCTTCATTGTGAAACCATTCACTGTAAACCCTTCATTGTGAACCCTTCACTGCGGCCCCGTCACCGCGACCCTTCACTGTAACCCTTCATTGTGAACCCTTCACTGCGGCCCCGTCACCGCGGCCTTTCATTGTGAACCCTTCACTGTGGCCCTTCACTGCGGTCCTCGACTGTGGCTGGCCCTTCATGGCGGCCCTTCACTGGGGCCTCTCGTTGCGGCCCTTCACTGCTGCCCTTCACCGCGGCCCGTCATTGCGGCCCGTCACTGCGATCATTTACTACGGCCTTTAACTGTGACCACTCATTGCGGCCCTCCACTGTGTTGGGCCCTTCACCGCGGCCCGTCATTGCGGCCTGTCATTGCGGCCCGTCACTGCGGCCCGTCATTGCGGCCTTTCACTCTGGCCCGTCATTGCGGCCTGTCACTGCGGCCTGTCATTGCGGCCCGTCACTGCGGCCCGTCATTGCGGCCTTTCACTCTGGCCCGTCATTGCGGCCTGTCACTGCGGCCTGTCATTGCGATCATTTACTACGGCCTTTAACTGTGACCACTCATTGCGGCCCTCCACTGTGTTGGGCCCTTCACCGCGGCCCTTCACCGCGGCCTTGCATTCGTGCCGTCGTGTGCCGCTGGTACGGTAAACACCCAGTGAACATATCACGTTGGGCCAACGTTGGAATGTGGTTGGAACCGTTGGCCCAACGTTGGCCCAACGTTCCATGCTTACCGAGTAGTAAAGTGCAGTGTTTTGTTTACCAAATCACCGATCACGGACGCTAAGAGGTTGGCACGGGCTGCTTGCTGATTGCCGAACTGTGGTGAGTAGCAACAACATTGCAGTAAACTTCGTAATGTGTCTGTCATCATCATCGGCCATGGTCTATCCACTTCTGGACGGAGGCCTCCCCCCACGACGTGTCGGTCACGGGCGTTCTTTTGACCATACTTCACCACGCTGGTCAGTGCGGTTTAGTGATCGGGGCCAGCGGCTCGGGGTCAGGTTCAGGTTTTGACCGCGGGTCGGAATCAAACTCAGGTCACCAGGTACATTGCGCTGTGTTTTGCTCAACACAGTATTAGCACCGTGCCTCGTTTTGTCTCAGAAATGATGAACAGTAAGTAACCCTGTTGTGCATGCCCAGTGCCGGATTAAGCTAGTGCGGGGCCTGTAGTATATGTTATAAATGGGCCCTAATTTTTTTTTAAAAAACATTAAAACACAAATTTTTGAACTTGCATAGTAAAGTGATTGTATTTTTTCATTTGCTATACAGCCAGATATTACGACAAATCGCTAACCTTAAACACCCAGTCGTTCGTAAAAGTCGAAGGCAGTATAGTACTGTAGTAATAGAACAAGTGCAGAATCACTTAACCGGAATTGATAGCTTGAAATCATTGAGCGTGGGGCCCTTAAAAGTGCGGGGCCCATAGCTACTACACATGTAGTAGCTACTACACATGTACACGTGTAGCTACACCACAAGTAGCTACACGTGTAGCTACTTGTGGTGTAGCTACACCACAAGTAGCTACACGTGTAGCTACTTGTGGTGTAGCATGTACACGTGTAGCTACACCACAAGTAGCTACTACACATGTAGCTACTTGTGCTACTAGGGTCATCCGGCACTGAGCATGCCGTTGTTTCCCCAGCCACGTGACTCTTTCCATCGCTCGGACCATAATTTGTCTCTCGTGGCAACTCTGCTGTCCAACCGGGGTTCGTGTTGTTCCCCTCACGCGTGTTTTGATGGGATGCCCTGGCTCGCACTCTCCCCTGCCACGGCTTCGGGTCAGGGGTGAGTCAGCAGATAGGCCGTGACTACTATCTATGGTAGTGGGATCAAACGGCTCACTCGAGGCACCAGTGTGTGGCAGCGAGAGCAGTCTATGAGAATTCTGTAGCAAGAAGTCGCACGTTTGGCGCAATGGCCCTTCGATGACTATGCATAATGAATGAATGATTATTTATCTATACCCGTAGGTGCATGATAAGAGAAGCAGTCTTCAGGTACTAATGTCCCTAACCATAAATCTTAACTAACCCAAAACCTTAATCCCAAAACCCGAACCATTAACAGATAACCTCAAACCCCAATCGCTAGCCTTCAACCATAACTTAACATCCTAACCTTTAACCATAAGCTTAACCCCTCGTTTTAAACAATAACCTAACGTCCTCACCCATCATAACCCTAACTCCTAAACAATAATCCCATAACCCTATTCCCTAAACTGTAAACATAACCTAACCCTAAACTGTAAATGGTAACCCAAAGCCTAACCCTTCGCGTTAAATCATCTTACTAAATTTGTCCCCAACCCGAATCCACAAAACCCTAATCCCCAGTCTGATACCAACCTAACTGTAAACCTGAGCTGTAACTGTAACCTATAACCCTTAACCATACACACAAACTACAGAAGCAGCCTGCTTCATATTTCATCAACTCATCCCTAATGAAGCTGGGATTGGCAAGGACACCTAATGGCTCAACACAATTCAAGGAAGGCCTGTGATTAGAGAAAAAACTGGTCTATAATTTGATCAAAATCTGCAGGAACAGCAGTGCCGGAAACTTAGTATCTTCCTCCTCATAGCATCGTGTGCGATTAGCATCACTTTTACTTATTTACTGTAGTGTCAAATGTGGATTTTCAGCTTGAGCTCTGTTGTAGCTCAGAGTGTGTGTGTGTTTTGCATGAAGCAGTGTGCTGCGCCCACTTCTTTTGCAGACCTGGTGTTCTGCGGGAAACGGCTCCAAGATGGCCAGAGCCTGGAGTCGTGCGGCGTGCAGCCTGGGGCCACGGTCCACGTCCTGCGGAGAGCGTGGCCTGAGCCCACGGCCTGCCCCGGTGTGTGCTCCTCTCGATAAGTCGTTCAGTAGCAGCGGAATCATCAGAATCAGAAAGTTTATTTTTACTGGAGGAATCCGATGAGCTGTAAAAAAAAAATTGTTTGTTACGGATGTCCAGTAGGGTCAGGTCAGGACGTTACAGCAACAAACAATGCAAAAAAACAGGATTAGGAGTGCAAAGTATAGGAAAGGCAAGCAAAAACACTAAAAAAATATACAAATAAACGTTTGTTTTACCAGGTGAAGGCTACTGAGCTATTAGCTTCACTTTTCAGAAGCGACCTGGCCACAAAATGATAGGTAAACGAAGTGGCTTATAATGTGGAAATTTATAGCAGCCAAATAATCCCTTAACAATCTAAACGCACGTTTGTAACGACAAGCGAATGTGACATCAGGAGAGCCTGTGCGTGACGATGTGTGTTGCAACTCTGTCCAGAACCGGTGGACAAGGTGGAGGCACAGAGGGCATTGCGGTTCCTGCATTCTGCCATCGCTTCCAGCCTGACTCACAGGGAAGCTGTGAGTGCATTACTACCTAGCGTTGGTGTACGGTGCTTTTCCCGCAATATTTTGCTGTCTTTTCTTGGATTTTCTGTTTGCACATCGTCACATAGTCACTTTAAGATGTTTTCTTGTTCATGTTTTTTGTTTGTTGCGGTTGCACCCGATTCAAGAGCCGAATGGCTCACAGGGCTATACCAAATAAATGAAATTGAAACTGAAAAACCTTGATACTAAACGAGTCATCATTTAATTTGTTTTGCTTTGCACCTTCATAATTTAACAGATGTTTATGTTTTTCATTAAAATCATCGTTAATGTATAGGTGCTCATGCAGTTTGTGTCATTTACCCATATTTTAATAGATGCTGGTTGTTATTTCAAAGTTTTAATTGTTCATAGTCCCACAGGAAGTCACATCAAACATGTCTTAGAGTGTACTCTTCATAAAAAAGTGACAAATTCCAAAAACCATGTGAAGACGTTACAAGATTGAATTTAAACTGAAATGTGTTGTTATTTTATTCAGTGCAGTCACTTTAAAATGACTTGCACATGTCTTGTACTCGAGCATAAATAACTTTTGCTTGTTTGTCATCAATCATCTTCATAGAACATGTATAATTGTGTTGGTGGCCATCTGTTATTGAGCATATGGTAAAGTGAATGCATGATGTAACACGTTGCACATCTGTTTGTGTTCTGTATAATACCATAGTAAACCTTTGCCTCTGTGACAGATATTCAAAACTCTGAATAGCAAAGAATCATTGGATCAGCTGGTCGTTGCAACACCTGGACTCAGCAATGATCCAATCGCCCTGGGTGAGGAGCGTGGTTATTCCGTTTACATCCACTTCACTTCATCATGAATGGAAAATTAAAAGACAAGCCGCGGCGTGACTGTGGCCATGCAACCCATTGTATGGACCATGTAGTAAACCACTAGTCTGCGTTCCTTCAGTGGAGGAGGAGGAGGACCAGCAACACAACACAAACTCTATCCTGAAGCCCTCCTCGCCATCAAACCTAAATCAACATTGACATTTGTATGTATGCATGCATGTATGTTGAACGTCTTTCTCACCATACGTAGCCAACCGTGCTAATCGGAGAAGCTCCTGAATATTTTGGCATACACAAGAATACAATTTACATTCACCTCAAATAGTACACTGGCTTGTCGATCCACTTCTGGATCTGGGCTTCCCCATGCCTTGCGGGTCATATGGGTTATTAACCATACTTCACCACTCTGGTCAGTGAGGTTTGTAGAAGGTAGGGAGCATATATGTGAGAACATGTAAATACAGCTGCCCTCTGATGAGCCAACAGAGCAACACTGCAGCCTATAAAACATGTGCATGGTGGTTCCCTATCTAATCACTATCCAGACTGAATTTTGCTTAGCTTTTGAGATCTCACACGTTTGAATGTATTTTGGGTGATTTGGTCAGAGGCAGGCTTTTTTTTAGGCCTGTTAAATCTTCCACATTGGACAGTTAGTCACACGCTGCATTTCTTTAAATAGTTACACATTTTCACGAGAAATAAGAAGTGTAACTATTTTTACATATCCTTGCTCTCGCGACTTTCCTGGCCCAAGCTCCCGTGGCCTGACCACCCAATCCAGTAGGGCGCAACTTTTATGGGCAGGAATTCAAGCAAGGAGGGGTTGGTAGTCAGAAATTGGGTAGGAGCAATATATAGTAAAAAATAAGTTCTCAGTTCATGAGGTGAAAATGTGGCTTAAAAAGTAATTATATGCTAGGTAGGGCTTTTGAAAGATGATTACAGTTTGTTTATGTTTGGTTTGCCATAGACCAGGGACGGCAACCACAATAATAAGAAGGGGCATTTTTTTCCAATTCGGTAAAAAAGACCTCTATTTCGAGAGCCGTACAATGCACGCAAATGTGAGACGGTGATTCCTTAATACATAACTTCAGGAAGCGGTCCTTATAAAGAGCCGCATGCAGCTCCAGAGCCGCAGGTTGCTGACCCCTGTAGTAGACCAATATGGCGATGTGGTCAAGTGAGGCAAGAGACGTCACGGCACACGAATAACTTGTCATCGTGAGTCCCTTGATGCCACTGTTTTCTGATGGCACTCCGGGTGTTGAGAACCTGGCGTCCTCGTGAACGAGCGCTCTCCTGCCACACACTGGCAACACACATGACGACGACAGGCCATTCCTCCAGCTCGCTTCTGGTTAACCATGGCCAGAGTGCGTATCATGGGGAATCATTGTGCACCTTATAAAGTGAAATTGTTTTATGAAAATACTAAAAAAAACTCGATACAATTTTGATTTGAAGCTTTCGTGACTGCAGGAATCCATACTCTTTGGTTCTTTCGGTAAAGTCACGTAGGTATAAAAATACAATGATAAACACTGCCTTAAAAGGAAAAAAAAATATGATTCTTTATGTTTTGGGTATTGGCGCTTCTTCATAATGCATAACTGATGCCAATGAATACACAGTCAGTGATTGCATAATAATCTGTTCAGTAATTGTGGGCATTGATCTAAAGGCCTGTAACTGTTGACGTTAGTTTTCAAGCAAGTATAACTTTTTCAAAATAGATAATCGGACAATATGTATCCTTTGTATAGCTGTTTTTTTTTACATTATTTTTTATTATACAGTGATGTTGTGTTTGAATTTTACAGCAGAGTTAATGTTTGGTATGTCTGGGATAACTTATACTTTGATTGAGCCTACTCGGCCCATATCATCGATCTGGAGTCGGTGAAATGAGTACAAGGTGGTGGGCACCAATTATGGAATGTCTTATGGAGATGCTGGTTGCCCCACAGGAATGTGTATTTTCATCGGTCATAGGATTGCCAAAAGTGATGAGCAATGCTATTTATTTTTTCATAGGAACTATTAATAAATTATTTACCAATAGAAATTATTAATTAATAATATAATCTCAGTTCTATAACAACCGGATGATGTGTGTGACATTTTCAGGAGTACTGCAAGACAAGGATTTGTTCATGCTGTTTGCTGACCCCAGCTTGTTGGATAAGTACGATGGTCGTTTTTTTATTTACCAATTACATGTACATGTTTGTTTTTGTAATACAAACTGACATCTATTTTTTTCGTACCCAATTAAGCTAGATGGTATTGTATTTAGAGATAGCCATGCTGTGCTCGTGAACTTTTATCCCCTCCACACTCGTGCACACAATATACAAAATTACACTGGATCCAAATTAAAACTGGCACCTAGAATCGGATATTAGCTCCAGAAGGCTGCCAATTTAAACTGTTCACATGATGGACACGGTAATTTTAATGTTTCTCAGCACATTTTCTCTGGGGTGCTGCTGCCATGGTTCAATGCTTAACTCACTGGACTTGGAATCCATACGTTGCCTGTTCGATCTCCCGGCACAGCAGTTGAAACAATGGGTAAGTTTATTAATTCCCCCCCAAACGTCTGTTGACCCAGCAGTATAAATGGGTGCACCGGTGTGGTGGGGTAACATGTGGGTACTCCCATCTTTTCCTAGATTTCTGTCCAGCATGGAAAAGTAGAACCAAAATACCCTTCCGAGATGCCCCCTCTGGTGGAGGCCCTTCCCATCAGCAGCGCCCTGAGCAAGCAGTTGCAGGGCTGCGCCTTTAGCTTCTGACATTCTCTCTCGCTCGCCGGTGGCCCGTGTGCAGGCTGATTGCGTCGCACCCAGCCTTGGTGAACGCCATGGTCCTGTTGCTTCACTCAATCGTTGGCAGCACGCCGCTAACTGGCAGCGGGGCCTCCGCTCGCCAGCGTACTACGTCGGCCAGTTACGACATTCCAGGCAAGTGTCGTGGACACGATTTTTTAAAGTCTGTTGTTTCGTGTGTCTGTGTATATACTTGTGATTGCGTGGAGCAGTGGCGAGATGTTAGCTACCTAACCTGGTATACAGGAGTTCGTGGGTACGACCATGACCCTGACACCTGTGTATTTGGATGGAGTTTGCATGTTCACCCCGTGGTTGCATGGCTTTTTCTCCAGGTCCTCCGGTTTTTCCCTCCACATTTAGAAGCATACGTTTACGAGTATTTGGCTCCTATACATTTCCACATGATAAGCCACTTCGTTGAGCCATCCTTTGTGGCCGGGTCACTTCTGCAAAAGAACTACGTAGCTCAGTGTGCATTACCTGGTAAAATAAAAACAATTGTTTAGTTTTTTCCGTCTGTATGGAATAGTCGCCTGACTTTTCTCCGGGTCCTCTCGTTTCCTCCCACAAGTGAACACTCGCTAATTGACCGCAGAGCTTGTGTAATTAAAGCAATTGGCGGGACCCCGGGGTCCCATCACTGCCCCGGGGTGGGAAAAACCGCGTAGCGACACGAGTCTTGTTGCCTTACCGACAACAAAACTAGTGGTCAATCGATTGGCCTCGTCGAGAGCTACTCGGGGCACTAAGTTTCGTAAAAAGATGAAAAATTACATAAACACGTTAAATTCACTGCGGGGGCAGGCTCGCCTTGGCAAAGAAGCTGAGGATCGACGGCTGACCGGAGGGCGTTGTCGCCGCGCGCGACCGCGGCGGACGCCCCCCGGGGCTCGCGTTTGGCCGGTGGGGTGGCGCCCATCGTGTCGATCGCCGCCTGCTGCTGGCGCTTGTTGGCGCGAGTCTGGGCGGGCGGCGCGTTGCTGTCGGGGTCACGAGTGGGCGCACTGAAAAATAATAATAATTATTGTTGACCTGATTTTTGCGGGACCCCGGGGTCCCGCCAAATTATTAATTTGTTGGCGCCAGCTCACCACGTGGCTGCTTTCCTGCTTGTGTGTGGTCCATTGCATCTCTTTTTCTCTCTCTTCGAGAGTTGAGTGAATGCTCTGCGCTGTTACAAGTTGGAATAATTGTTCATCCTCCCTGGCCACCTTGTTTAATGTCTTTCAACCACGGAGCCATGTAGCTTCAGTCTGCTATCCTTGATATTAATCTGTTGTGTTGATATTAATCTGTTGTGTTGATATTAATCTGTTGTGTTCAAGTAATAACGACATCAGTTTCTTTTTGCAGGTGGCTTTGCATTTGATGGTCTTTCTGACGATGAGGAGGGTGAGCAATCGCAGGTAAAAATATTGCTCTCGGTATAATTTTATTTTAATTGCTATAAAGTGCAGTTTTTTTTAAGTGTATTTATGTATTTCGGCACTAAAACCTGTGTTCCGTGAACATGGATTTAAATGTTTTACCATTCGTAAGTCGCATCAATTTAATTTTAAAATTTCAAGAATATTACGAGGCTTAAATATTGAGTGGTAAACCTCACCGTTGACCGTTTGAGTTGGTCAAGTTGATATTTTTACTTAGAGCAAGATAAAGTAAGCAACTTTACCTCCAAGTTATCATTCTGAAAAAAATAAAGTTTAAATGCCTTCAACATAAGTATGTCAAGGTATGTTATTATTGTATTCCTGTTTTCCCAAACAAATGTCACATACTCTCACAGCATTGATCACAATAAAGGCCCACCACACTTGAGTGAGATCTGGTTTTCCCTTTAAATTATGTTTCATTAAAGTACTGTACAATAAAGGGCGTTTGTCCAATTTTTTTGGTTTGCAAATATGACTAGCGGGAAAGTACCTGGCATTGCCCGGGGGAAAAATAAATTTAAAAACAGTCTCAAAACCTAAAAACATAACATATACAAATGAAAATAAAACTTTGATCATTACCTCATGAAAATTTAAATAAAACCCAATGCGCGGTGGAAAAAAAAACTGACGCTCGCGCGCCAAGATTCCATTCTTGAAATCGCGCAAAGGAATCGAAGCTTGTAGATTTATTTAGAATCGGCCTATTCCCGTTAAATCGATGTCACAAACGCCCAGCAGATATCGATTCTTGCCAGTCCTGTATGCAGGTTGACGCCACACACTTCATGGCCATTCCCCCCCCCCCCAAAATATAAAAGTCAGTTTTTATCTTTTTTGCATTTTGTACAGTCTGGAAACTACCCACATGCCAAATTTCAAGTTTGTTGTATGTCGGGAATTATGCTAAACATTTTGAAAAGACAAATATTCACAAATTTCTCTTTTATATATATAGATATATACATTAAGATGTTCCTGTAATCATGCACAGGAGAGCCCCTATTGTCCATCACCCTCTTACCCACGTAAATTCGCGGGTTACCCCGCTCATGATAGGATCAGCGAAACTGGTCTCCAACATCAGAATGGATAAAGTGGATTATCCTCCATGCCATGAATTACATTAAATCACACATACACAGTGCTGTCGCGCAGTGCGATCTGCCCATTAGTTTAAAAGTCACGGCCAGTCTTAATCGGTTACGTTAAGATGTATTTCGTTGTCCGGTTTTCCTTCGCACGCTGTAATCGTATACCGGCACCCTCAATGCTCGCTCATTCCCGTGTTCGGTGTCCCTGTGGCACTCCGATTCGTACCACATCGTCGGCTGCAGTCTGGGGCACTGGACCAGCAAATGATGGGAACGTCGCGGCCGAGCAGCTTGCGCTACGCAGGCTCCTCCGGTCCTCGACCCATCACCCAGACGGAGTTGGCCACAGCCCTGGCGCTTGCCAGCACGCCGGGAAGCAGCGCTAACACCCCCACGTCCGGCCTGCAGGTGACGATATAAACCCTCTCGTACGTGAATGAGTAAGAAGCAAAGACCAAACGTATCTTTGATTTCTTTTAATGTGAGCTTAGTCAAAGGAACACCCCAGATTAAATTTTTTTTTTAAAATATTAGTTATTCACAAAGTAGTAGCATCTCCATTGCAGTGGACCAGTGAGCTGCCATTGCCACCATCACCTTGAATACCCAGCTCTGCTTTACCCAATATGACCCAATATGACCCAATATTTATGTCAGTCATTTTCCACCACTAGGACATCACACTGATTAGATGAGGTCCGGTGGAGAGGACTGCATGCACCAAGTGTGTTGAGGCAAGTGTACATTGGCTGAAATGCCAAATAAATAAATATAATATATAATATTCTTGGTTCTTTTGGTAAAGTCACGTTGAAGGGAAACAATAAAATAATACAATATATATAAAAAATAAAATTCTCACGACGTTTCGACTGCAACACAAGCAGTCATCATCAGGTGTGAAAACCAACGGCAAGAACATTTGAAAGAAGTGGCGGTATTTATTTATTTATTAACGTTTGCACCACGGATAGCGATTTGACAGTTTGTTTAGATGGACGAGTCCATCTATGTTCGGAAAAGAGGAGGGGGGAGACGAAAAATTAATGTATGCTGTCTGAAAGCCACCGTAAGCGTGAACAATATATTTAGACCCGAAATGGTTTATGAAATCCTTCCAATGATTGCTAAGCCAGAATCCATCTTCTCGGTTAAAATTGTCTCTGTGTTTGTACATGTGGATAGCCTCATGAACGAATCTCCAATGGTAGCCAGATGGCTTGCAAAGAACCTCTGTCTTGGAGAAGTCAATGTCATGTGAGCCTACTGAATTATAACAGTGATCTGCCACGGCCGAGGTGTTGGTCCTACCGTGTTTAAGGTCTGCTTTGTGTTCACGAATGCGGTCCGAGACATGTCGTTTGGTTTCTCCAATGTAACTACTACCACAGAGGCAACTTAGTTTGTAGACACCAGGGTACTGTATGTCCGGAATCACATCTTTTACAGACGGAACCAGATCACGGATTTTATGTAATGTGTTGAAACGGACCTGGATCTTGTGTTTATTCAAGATTCTGGAGATCTTTTTTTGTGATTCCCGCAATGTAGGGTAAAGTGATGGATTTGAAAGGCTCCTCAAGAGGGTCCTTCTTCATGGTTTGAGTGATAGCTTTGCGGATTGTATAGTCGGAGTAACCATTAGCCTTAAGAGCTTGGTGTACGTGCTTGAGTTCACCGCCACTTCTTTCAAATGTTCTTGCCGTTGGTTTTCACACCTGATGATGACTGCTTGTGTTGCAGTCAAAACGTCGTGAGAATTGTATTTTTTATATATATTTTATTGTTTCCCTTCAACGTGACTTTACCGAAAGAACCAAGAATATGAATCAGTGCAGTCATGAAAGCTTTAAATCAAATATAATGTATAATATAAAATGTTAATAAAATAAGATGGCAAATTAAAAAAATGGCAATAAAATTATAACAGTCCACCCCCAGTGGACATGATGTATGGGAGAGGAGTTTCAGGAACTTGTGCTGATTGATTTCCTTGATCCCTAGCCTGAATCACAAATATTGGAATTAAATGTGTTTTATTTTGAAGAATTGCCAAAGCATGACGTCCAGTGATGATTGCAATTGCCGCCATTAATTTTCATTGAGATCCAGGAATCGACATTGAAATAAATTAGCATTCTATGGACAAGTCCTAGGCTGCAATTCTCCATAGCAGATTCTGGTTATGCTGACGGTCCCATGAGAAATTTCCATGAGATGACATCTTGACCCTGTTAGAATACCATTTAAGTGCATTAAAATGTTAACACCATTGGAATCGCCCGTGGACAAATTTCAATTCCTGCTGCATTCTTGCAACCACAGTGGGATCATAGAATTGTGGCCAGTGCTGCACACTCCTTGTGCCCCATACAGATGGTTGCCACTGGGGGGCAAGACTGCCCAAGGCAAATGGAATAGTTGAGATGAGGCACTTTGAGATGTCGAGGCATTTAAGCGCCCTATAAATGCAAATCCTTAAATCATTTACGATTCCTGAAACCATTACCTAAGGCTAACAGGGAAATACAACTTGGTGTCCTAAAAATTACAATGCGGTCACCATGGCCAAATCCATTGATGCCACCGCACCTCGCCAATGCTTTATACCCTCTGCCAGATCACGAAGCTGCTGCTGCACAGTCGGCATACGACCTACAAGAGGTCATCATTTTAAACCCATGGCCTATTTATTTAATTCACTGGCCCATTAAAGGCGAGGCAAAGTATCCTTTAAGCGTAAACTGTAGCCAGTGTAGCTCCTGGATGTGTTTTAAGGTTGCGCCACGTGTCATTCCGTACATTTCCCTCCATTTGCCCGGAGCTACTTCGGCTCGGTTCCTGAAGAAGCTGGCAACACGTGGAGCAAAACGTCGGAGCGCATGTCAAACAACACGCTGTACAACTCGAAAACAAGTCGTAGAGCTGTGATAACACAACCGCACAAACCTACTCGGTAGCAACATGTGTCATGGCATGATTTTTTTGGTTTTGTTATTTCCTATGGTTGATGCTAGGCCTCCACAGCAACCTCACCAGGATTTGGAGCTGCTCAGCCTTCCACGTCTGCCGGTGCCATTCGTCCAGAAATCTTTACCCATGCTCTGCAGCATGCTCTTAGAGCAAACAATCTTCCCTCTGCACAGGTAGGTCGTCGGATGTACATCCAGCTTTTATTAATTGCCTATGCATGTGCATCCATGCGTGGGGAAAACACAAAGTCATTGTGCATATTCCCATTGTTGTTATTGGGGGATCCCACTAGCTTAGGAGTGGTTGTACCTCTAACAGTCCAAGAGCCATAACAGTACCCATGCGTTCTGCAAAGCGCCAAGTAGATATATATCTGTATGTGTATTGACAGTATTTCGGCACAGCATGGGAGACATTTGCTCCTGTGATTGCATGTTCTACGTTCTGCCCCGTTGATAGAGCCGCATGTGGTGGATTAAAGAGCTGCATGCGGCTCGGGAGACGCCAGTTGGCTATCGCTGCGTTAGCTTATGAATGGAAATGATGGATAATTACTGTAGAACCAGAGAAGGACACGTCGCGCTGCATCTTGATATTCGTTTAAGGTATTTTTTACAGCTTGCTCTACGGCTTAAAGTAAGCATGTGCTTGCTTTGACAATAGACGTAGCATACAAACCCTGTCATGAGTGTTATGGCGGGACTACTTGAGTTGAGTTTAAACATAATGTGGTTACTTGTCATTCAACAATAAACAAAATAAGAAAGACGATACTCATAACCGTTTTCACAAGGGACGGGTCGACACGGGTATTTTGACTTGCGTTACGTGAAATGTGTTCACACCACCAGTGTAACTGAATTTTCGGGCCGCGTGGTGTGCCGCGTGGTGTGCCGCGTGGTGTGCCGCGTGGTGTGCCACGTGGTGTGCCGCGTGGTGTGTGGCGTTCGCAATAGAACCCTTTTTCGACCCCCTTTTTTGTCACTCCAAACCTGCTTGCCTGCCACGTCACACTTTAAACCATAAAAAACCTTTTATTTTACCAGGTAAGGCCTACTGAGCTATGTAGCTCTTTTCCAGAAGTGACTTGGCCACAAATGATAGCTCAACCAAGTGGATTATCACGTGGAAATATATAGCAGCCAATTACTAAATGTGGAGGGAAAAACCGGAGGACCTGGAGAAAAGTTCACGTGACCACGGGGAGAACATCCAAACTCCAAATATACAGGTGTCAGTGTCGGGATTGTACCCACGACCTCTTGTATACCAGGCGAGGGAGATAACATTTCGCCACGGTGGCACCACTTCACATTTCAATAAGTTGAACATACTCAAGATAGCACACACGTAAACTTAAGTGAGCTTTAAGTGGCCGTTTTATGACGTGACATGATTGATATGATCCTGTGTGAACCCAAATTAATTATGTTGTTGGAATGAACAGCAAATTTTATCCGATTTGTTTGATGCTGCGATTGTGTAATATTTAGTATGCTGAACTAGCAATCCAGAGGTCGCCAGTTCACTCTCATGGCTCCCCAGTTGAACACATGCCAAGTTTATTAAACCCTCTCGCATCTCTCCACCCAGCAGTATTATTGGGTACCTCAGTTAATCGATCGGCAGGTCACGTGGGACGACATGGAACGTGCGCACTCCCAACTCTTCCACGGTGTCTTTTTATTCTTGTAATTTGTGCGGTGTGGAAGAGTAGGCCACATACCCTCCAGGGGGGGACTGTAGGGCTTTCCCCTGGTAGAGGCCCTTCTTCCAGTGGTGGCAGGAGAAAGCAATTGTAGGGCCGCGGAAGTACGTATGTACGTTGATCTTCTTTTTCACCGTACCTAGCCATCGGAGTTGCAGTACATACCTTGTGCGGATGTTCAGTGTGTACGTAATTGAATCTGTTTGCGCTGTCTCTGACCGCATGCCATGCCTTGCCTTGGCGTTCCATGTTTTAGCCAACCCAGTGGAGGGCGCAGCTGCAGCAGCTCCGCGCCATGGGCATCCACGACGATGGGCTGAGCCTGCGCGCGCTGCAAGCCACGGGAGGGGACATCCAGGCCGCACTGGAGCTCATCTTTGCCGGAATGGCTCCGTAGATTGTAGAAGCTTGTACGCAGCATCTGAGGCTGTCCTCCAAATGCACATAGACTCGCAGTATCCTGTTACTGTTTAGATCACTTGTCGGTCGCATGTGCTTATCAGCTTGTGTTATCTACTTATATGTATAGCTTTTAAGATGCCGTGGACTGGTAACAGGTTAAAATTGGCAGGCAAGTAGCAGTGGTTTTGAAAAAGTAAGTAATTGCTAGCAACCGTCACTTCTCATGTATATAATTTAATAAAACGCTGTCAAGATAATTTGTGTTTTTATGAGCATTGATCTATCCACTGCTGGGAGTAGACCCCCCCCCCCCCCACCATGCTGACACCGTTTCTCACAGTCCTGCGATGCTACAAACTCCCTCCAGGACGTGATTGCTTGATCTTCTCATTGATCGTCCTCTCGGCCGGGTTCTCTCCTTTGGCTACCGTTCCATCACCAGTCTCGTCCGTTGGTCATCCCTCCTCGTATGTGTTCAGTGTTGGTCATTTGTCCCTTGGCAGATTCTTTTGGAGGGATGTAAATTTCGAGGCACTATTTGTCACCTCCCTGCACTTTAAGTGGTGTTTAGTAGCTTGGAAAAGCTCTTCCTGTGGTTTCCCAGTTAAACTAAACTATTTTTTTTACTTTACCAGGTAAGGCCAACTGAGCTATACAGCTCTTTCAGAAGTGACCTGGCCACGAGTGGCTTATCAGAATTGACTGATGTGGAAATTTATAGCAGCCAAATACTCTAAAACGCGTGTTTCTAAGTGTGGAGAGAAATACTTGACGTGGAGAAAAATCTACTCGACCACGGGGAGAGAACATGCGAACTCCAAATATTCAGGCATCGGGGTTGGGATGGAACCCACTACCTTCAGGCGAAGCAGTTCACATCTCATCGCTGTTGCGCTGGTTACAATGTCTCTGGCTCGAGTTGGCTCTGGGCATCCCCACTTCTCATCTCCTTCAGTTGCCCTTGCAGACATGTATCCACTAAGCACTCCTCCTGCTACTGTGTTCACATGGGCCAACCACCTCAGCTAGCTTTCAACTCTTTACCGCTGCTAAAAGAGGCTCATATGTTCCGGTTTTGCGCAGTTGTTGAGCAGAGTGGTTAGTCTTGAGTTTATAGCATAAGATTCAAAATCCATTGTTGTGCACTCACCCCCCCCCCCCCCCAAAACCCACATTCACCAACCTGCACTAACAAGTGTGGTGAAGTATGGTAAAATGTCCTTAATTTGCTGAGGCCCTCATCTCGCAGTGGATTGACAAAATGGACTGTACATGTCCTTTCGGGTTGAAGGTCCGTTCTGTTTTTGTGCTTTGTCCAGCCCTGATGCCTCCCTGATCCTCTGCAGGCAACGTGTTCGCTTGACACTTCAGCCTCATCTGAAGTCGGTTTATTTCGGGTAAGACCCATTCAGCGAATAACTTCTTTTCAGTGGCGACCCTGCCAAGGCGGCAAGCACGTGAAATGGGAAGAGGGGAAGGGCTCGCAGATGTTACATAGAACAAAAGCAGGGGCAGTTTATAAACGTCACACGTGTAATAATACACTCCCAGAACGATGCACAATGGAAATCTAGTAGGCAATTTCAAATAACAGGCATGACATTTGGTGAGAGGAACTCATTGCATTTAAAATAGCATTTATAACGGCAAGAATTACGGGAGCATGTGCAGCCAAGCTTGCATTGGGTGACTTGATTAGGCTGATGGTGGAGTCGTTCTTTCACCGTCGGAGGTTCCCTTGAGTATGGGGGTCACAATCGGCCTTGTCAGTAACATTGGCCATCTTATTCTTTGGGTCTTTCGGTAAAGTCACATCGATGGTTCAAAGAAAATAACAATACGACGTTTCGATCACAACATAAGCGATCGAAACGTAGTTCTTTGTTATTTTCTTTGAACCATCTACGTGACTTTACCGAAAGACCCAAACAATATGATTTCCTTGCTGTCACGAAAGCTTTAAGTCAAGAATTGGCCATCTTCCTTTCAGGTCAGGTTTCATATCTTGTGACGTGTGTCAATGGTGGCACCTCCATTGTTCAGCAGTTCAGAACGAATGTCAATTCCTGCTGTTTTTCCATGTTTTATTGTATTTATATCGATCAATCTGTAGAATGACAACATCCGTCAAATAAAACATTTTGAATGAGAATGAAGACGTGCATAGTTATGCGCGAGTTATGGGTGGCGGCGTACGCCTGTTATCCAGCACTGTGGAGGCGGCGACGGGGTTGGTGAATAGTAACAAATATACTGGAACCGTCTTCCCGTGGGTGTCGAAATGCCTAAACCCGGGCTCGCCAGAAGGCAGTCAGTCGATCAAGTTAACTCATCGCCATCTGTTTTCGTCTGTACGTGGGCTTGCTCCAGATGCTCCGGGTTTGCTCACACTTGGAAATAAACTCGGCATCAATTGGCCGAATACATCTTTTAAAAGGGAATTTAAAAAAAAAAAATCTACCCGGGGCCCTGTGGGCAGCTTGCCTCGGGCTTCTCAATATTTGAACCCCCCTCTCCCCATCGCTTGTGCTTTGTACCGGGGTCTTGTTTCATGAAAACATAAAAAACACCCAATGCAGGGAACGGATGATGGTCGTTAAACCCGCCAACACCCGACACTTCATGGGTTGTGTCGGGTGGTGGCGGGTTTAACGACACATTTATATTTACACGATCTAACCCCCCAAAAAAACCTTTATTTTGGATATTGGACGCGAAACACTACGTGTCAAAGTGATGATGGCGGTGCTGAGGATTGAAGACGGCGTGGCGGCCAAGGAATGGAAGAGCCAGTAGGCCGTAGTGGAGATTTAGCAAACAGCTTGTTTGCGGGCGCAATGTGGATCGTTTTGCATTGCAAGTCCGCTCGAGATGGACGTTACTGCGAGGCATTCAACAGGGGGTAGGTCCATGGCTGATTGCCAATGAATATAATAAAGCCGGAGTTAAATTGTCATTTCGTTGAATGAACCTCAAAAATAATAGGGCATTTTCCTGTTTCAGCCCGTAAAAATAAGTTATTTTCTACAAACTTTAAACCGAAAGTTCCCGTTGCATGATTGCCCAGAATTACCACCAGGAGGCAGCTGTACGTTGTGGTGCAGTATCATTCATCCATGTTCTACGAAGGGCCATTGCACGAAACGTCGCCTGTTACATATATTTCCCATTTAAAGCAGTGTAATTGACGAACGTTTTATTTGTTACTCATGATGGGGGAGCGGTGGCGCAATAATTAGTGTGCTGCATCATAAGCCCCCTCTGCCCGTTGAGCTTAAACGAAATGGGGAATATTTTTCAGATCCCAAAAAAATAGTTGACAATTTTAACCTTAATTTTTCTAAAGCTGGTAATCTTTTTGATAATGTATTGGGAGTCACCCCTGCTCATGCAAATTCCTACACCCCTGTCCAAACATTAAATTTAGTTTCCAGCCAATCCACGAAAGTAATGTTCTGAAACAACTGTCCTACCTCAAAGGGTCCTCCTCTACTGGAGCAGATAGTATTCCCGTCTTTGCTCTACTAACTGTTGGTCACCTAATATACAAAGTTATAGCCCATATTTTCAACCTGTCCATCAAAGAAGCATCAGTTCCTCTAGAATGGAAACATTCCCATGTCCGTCCACTTCACAAAGGGGGCCCTAAAGATGATCCAAATAACTACCGACCTATCTCAATTTTGTCCCCGTTGATTAATTTTTTTGAAAAATTATTGAACTACCAAATTAGCAGTTCCTGTCAACAAACAATCTACTACATCTTCTTTGGTTCTTTCGGTAAAGTCACATAGAATGAGAATAAAATAATAAATTGATAAAAATAAAATAACACAATAAAATTCTCACGACGTTTCGGCCACAACACAAGCGGCCTTCATCAGGTGAAGGGACGAGATGATATTGTCGTCCTCTCAGCCGACAAGGGCAATGCCACTGTCATCATGGACAAAACAGAATATAATAACAAAATTCAAGAACTACTCAACGATGGCAGCTATACAAAAACAAAACGAGATCCCACCAACAGCCTGGTTACCAAAACGAACAAAATCATCTCTGATTCAACAGCATTAATTGATCAGACCAACCAGTTCTCGTTGAAACCCTCTGCTGCCAGACCACCAAGATTATATGGCCTTCCAAAGATACACAAAGAAGATACACCCCTTCGTCCCATCGTCTCTACTATCAACTCCCCCACCTATAAACTGGCACGTTTTCTTGCTGATATACTGCGACCTTTCACTGGAAAAACCACCTCTGCGGTACTAAATTCTACTCACCTGGTATCGACAATCAAAGGCATTTCCCTGTCCCCAGACGACCTGCTTGTCAGTTTTGATGTGGTGTCCTTGTTCACCAAAGTCCCGGTACCTGACACCATCGCTATCATTGAAGACCTGGTTCATCAAGGACTGCATACTGATGTACCCCCCCCTGGTGAGACATTGCTTAACCGATACATACTTCACCTGGAATGGAACTTTCTACAAACAAACTGAGGGCACCCCAATGGGCTCCCCCCTGTCTCCGGTTGTAGCCAACGTATTCATGGAAAAATTTGAAACTGACGCCATCCAGACTGCCACTCTACGCCCGACCTTATGGAAGAGGTACGTGGATGACACTTTTGTCATCTGGCCACATGGCCAGCCTGCTCTAGACCAATTCCGCGACCACATCAATTCCATACACCCAGCCATCAGATTTACCATGGAGGTCGAAAAAGATGGCAAACTACCCTTTTTGGATGTCTTAATTTAAAGGAGACATGATGGTTCAATGAGCCACTCTGTCTACAGGAAAGCTACCCATACAGATGCTTACTTGAAACCGGATTCCCACCACCATCCATCCCAGAAGAACTCCCTCATCAAGACTTTATACCATAGAGCCCAATGCATTTCCGACCAGGAACACATTACCAGTGAACTCAAGCACGTACACCAGGCTCTCAGGGCTAATGGTTACTCCGACTACACAATCCGCAAAGCCATCACTCCAGTCATGAAGAAGGATCCTCTTGTGGAGCCACTCAAAACCATCACCTACCCTACATTGCAGGGGTCACTTAAAAGATCTCCAAAATCCTGAATAAACACAAGATCCAGGTCCGATTCAACACAGTACATAAAATCCGTGATCTGGTTCCATCTGTAAAAGATGCTGTTCCAGACATACAGTACCCGGGCGTTTACAAACTAAAGTGCCTCTGCGGTAGTAGCTACATTGGAGAAACCAAACGACATATCTCGGACCGCATCCGCGAACATAAAGCAGACTTGAAACACGGTAGAACGAACTCCTCTGCCGTGGCAGATCACTGTTATAATTCAGTGGGCTCACATGACATTGACTTCTCCAAGACGGAGGTTCTTTGCAAACCAACCGGCTACCATGAGAGATACGTTCATGAGGCCATTCACATATACAAGCACAGAGACAATTTCAACCGAGAAGATGGATTCTGGCTTAGTAACCATTGGAAAGATGTTTTAAACCATTTCCGTTCTTAATTAATTGTATTTTACGATGACCTTCAGACCGCAGCTCTTTCGCTGGCATTGACTCTTAATACCTCTCACACCATGGTTAATGGTATGGTTTACAACATGGAGTATAACAGCGCCTCGCAGCTGTCTTTCTCCCCCTCCTCCGTTCCGACCATGGATGAACTCGTCCGTCTGAACGGGGCTCGTAGCTATCCGTGGTACTAAAGTTGAGGATAAGAATCCACCCATTTTTTCGCCATATAGCATTGTGATATATAACGACTTATTGTTGGTAGCTTAGCTGATTGGAGAATATATAGAGTGTATTGATAACATTGAGGTAATTTATATTTTAGTTTTTTATTGGTTTACTATATAGTATTCATTATATAGTGTAGTGTATATCCAGTTACTCTTAATAGCTCAGATGTGTAGGCTTTGACTTTAACATAGCCATTTCTGTGACCAGTCACAAGCTAATCACTCAGCTATTTCAATGCTAAATTCTATGCTAATTCCTTTGTCAAGGCGCTCTGTTTCTTCTCACACAGCTTAAAGGTCGCGATCTGAGCTTGGCTTTGTTCGCTCCAGCGCTGTCCTCCAGACAGTCTCGTCCCTTCACCTGATGAAGGCCGCTTGTGTTGTGGTCGAAACGTCGTGAGAATTTTGTTGTGTTATTTTATTTGATCAATTTATTATTTTATTCTCATTCTACGTGACTTTACCGAAAGAACCAAAGAAGATGAATCCTTGCAGTCACGAAAGCTTTAAATCGAAATCTACTACATCAAAAAATCTGGGTTCCGAAAAAAATACAACACCACATCTGCTGCATTAAACTCTCTGAATCACATTTATATTAGCCTTGATAATAAGCAGTACTGTGCCTGTCTTTTTCTAGATCTGTCCAAAGCTTTAGATACAATAGATCACATCACCCTGCTTAGTAAACAAAGTTGCCTCGGTTTTTCCGAAAATGCAGTAAAATGGTTACAAAATTACCTCTTTTCTCGCACCCAAACTGTATTCACAGATGGTTGGAGGTCAAACAGTGCTAAGATAACAAAAGGGGTTCCACAGGGTTCCATCCTCGTCCCCTTTTTGTTCTCTGTTTATTTAAATGACTTGGGCACTGACCTGGATCATTCCAGGGCAAATCTTTTTTGCAGATGACACGATACTGATTACTGCTGGCTGCTCTCCGGATGACGTGATTGCTAAGCTACAGGGTGATTTCAACAAACTACAACATCAG
Source organism: Petromyzon marinus (assembly GCF_048934315.1). Classification (NCBI taxonomy): domain Eukaryota; kingdom Metazoa; phylum Chordata; class Hyperoartia; order Petromyzontiformes; family Petromyzontidae; genus Petromyzon; species Petromyzon marinus. The sequence continues at coordinate 22,183,585 of NC_133667.1, read as the reverse complement.
CTAGTTGCTCTTAAACTAGTCCTGAATACCTCCAAAACCAAGGTGCTATGCTTCTCACCAGGACTAAATTAGGAAGTTATTTTTCCCCAATTACATTCCTTAAATAATGATCAAATAGAGCAAGTCAAGATCTATAAGTATCTTGGGGTCATCCTGGATTCAAAACTGAATTTTGAAGATCACATTGATTATATTGGTAAAAAGACAAAAAAAATGTTTTTCTGTATCGACACAAGCACTGCTTCCCCCCCAATGTTACGTTTGGAATTGATAAAAGCTACCATACTGCCTCTACTTGACTACTTTGACATCGCGTATAAATCAGCCCCAGGTACTGTACTGAAGAAGCTTGAATCCATCTATCACTTGGCCTTAAGATTTACATTGAACTGCCCATATAGGACTCACCACTGTGATCTCTACATTGGGTCAAACTTAACATCTCTTAATGTTCGACGGCTTGTGCACCAGATCTTATTTATTCACGATGTACTTACAAAAAAATCCGCAGACTACCTGCTGGATCTCCTCTCTGTTTCAAAGAACAAATTTGACCTCAGGTCTTCGCTCATTTGCCAGCTTCACATTCCCTATTGCCGTACAAAAACTGGAGGAAGGGCCTTTGTTATTGATGCCCCCAGGGTCTGGAATGCTATTGCCAATAAACTGCAACTTTAATCGCTACCAATGAGATATTCTCTCAAAACTGCTCTAGAGAAGTTGTACACCCCTAGCTGCCACTGTTATTCATTGATGTAAAATAAAATAAAATGTTTTCGCTCCGGATGACGCTGCAATGTATTTTCTGTATTTTGATTTAGCGTGCTGATCTTAAAGGTGCATTGAAACATTTTATACTCCGACTGATGCTTCTGTTGTTGTGGAGTAACTCATGTAGTCAGCTATGGCTCTAGGATTTGGTGTTACATGTTATTTATGTAGTTTATTGTAAAATTCGGTCACAGTCCCTATGATCACTGTTACTTTGAAATTATGGCTTTATTTGTTTGTGATTTCGAAAACGTTTTTTAGTTTGGACATGTTTGATTTGTTGTAGTACGGAGTTAGACTGATGGCCTTAATATAAGTTTTCTTGTGGTTGTTGTTGTTTGACTTGCATCCCACTGGGATTTTTTGCACACAGCGTTGGTGTACGGTGCTTTTTTTTCCAGGAATATTGTTGCTGTTTTTTCATGGATTTTCTGTTTTCACAGTCACACAGTCACTTTAAGATGTTTTCTTGTTCGTGTTTTTGTTTTTTTGTTTGTTGTGGTTGCACCCGATTCAAGAGCCGAATGGCTCACAGGGCTATACCAAAATAAAGAAACTGAACTGAAACTGGTGAGTGGTATCTGTGGGTGTCCCGCGCACCCCCTCCCCTTCAGGATGGTTACTGGGTGGTTGCTCCCCAGCTGATACTTGTACTTTCCAACTCCAGAATGCTGACGGGGTGAGAATCGTGGATTCTGAACCAGCATTTTTTTCTCTCTCTCTCTCCCTTAATGTTGACTTACCTTATTCTCCAGATTACACAACACTGGAAAGTAAGGTGCACAAAACACTTGTTCCCGGTATCAATTAAGTTATTTTGGTAAAAGTCAAGTAGAAGGGAAATAATAAAATAATACAAATAAAACAATAATATTCTCACGATGTTTCGATTGCAACACAAGCAATCATCATCAGGTGTGAAAACCAGACTTGCTGTGATAATGATTTTGATAGATTTTTATTATAATTTTATTATTTCCCTTCTACGTGACTTTACCGAAAGAACCAAGAATATGAATCCCTGCAGTCACGAAAGCTTTAAATCGAAATTAAAATCAATTATATAAATCTGGTTACGCAAAAAAACACACCCCTGTCGGATTATAAGACACTTCCAGCCTTTTGATTTAAATACGGGGTGGGTCTTATAATCCAGAGAATCCGGTATTTTGCAGGGTCTTATCATCCAGAGCATCCGGTAATTATAGAATTACGAGATAATAACCGTCGGAACTGCGAAAGATGTTTAAAGTTTTTTATTGTGGTCTTGGATTTTACCCTGTTACATTCTACTTCTCAGCGTCATAGTCTCCGTAGTCTGGGGTGTCATGGTGGGGAGACGTGAACTACCTCGTCTGGTGTGTAGGAGGTCGTGGGTTGAATCCCGACCCTGACGCCTGTATATTTGGAGTTTGCACGTTCTGCTCATGGTCGCTTCCGAAAAATACCTATACAATTTAAACATTTTAATAGTTTAGTTTTAATAGTCATATCCAACTCTGAAAATCCGTGGCCTAAATCTTTGCCCAGGGTTTACGAGGTTAGGCTGGCACAGGATGCGAATTGAAGATCCCTGCGTCAAATGACTTGGCTTTCTGGAGAAGATAAACTGAATAATTTATTGACTGATTTTCCAGCTGGAATATTACCTTTGCCCAGTTTGATTCATTTTAAATCCAATTTGATGTAGCCAGTTTATTACAGTGCAGTACATCAAGTATGTTGCTGACCTATCTGTACAAATTGTTTAATATAATCCTTTCATTATTTTTTCATTCAATACCCAATGTCTTGAAACCCAGGCTTTATTCGCTAAATAAGGAATTGTGTAATTTAATACAGCAATGATTATGATTGTAATGTATGAGAGCATTGGAATAATAGGGTTTTTCCCCTTTTTTCTGGCAACAAAACTGAAACCTTTTTACAAGGATTCATGTCTGCATTAACCACAATACCTGCAGTCAAAATGCAAACAAAAAACATACTATGATAATATATGCATTGTCCTTGAAACTGATTGGTCCACACCAAGGGATGGCTTTCTTTTGAGCCTCGACCCAATTGGTGCTCGACCAGGTGACGCCAAAAGGCATATATTATCATAGTATGGTTTTGTTTGCATTTTGACTGCAGGTATTGTGGTTAATGCAGACATGAATCCTTGTAAAAAGGTTTCAGTTTTGTTGGCAGAAAAAAGGGGAAAACCCTATTATTATATTTTGGTACTGGCAAAGGAGGTCTAATGATGAAGCATTGAAATAGATGAACATTTGATGCAAGACTATGTGCTGTGAAGAAGGGCTATTGCAAAAACATGTCACCCATGATATATATTGCTCCGTTTAAGACCGCAATCCCATGCTGGTGTACTATGCTATCATAAGCCACCAATTCCAAATTCATCTGTGGATGTCAAAGTAATTTAGATACAAGGCTATTGTAAATTATAAGGGGTAGATTACTTTCCAACAATATATAAGTTATGCCTTGCATAAGTTACGCATTTGATAAGTTATGACATTTGAAAACGATGCAATAGTGTTTACCCAGAGAAAAAATACAACAATTGGAGCTAAGTGAGAACCCAGAGGAAACCCATTCACAACAGGGAGAACATACAAACTTCACACAGAAAGGCGCCCGAGTCGTGAGTCGAACCCAGGCGCGTATTACTGTGAGGCACAAGTGTTTCGACTGCGCCACGCTGCCGCCCAAAGTATAAAGTGATTCGCTCCTTCAGCTTATCAGAATCAACCACGGCCCTGTCGCCAGAACCACGAACCCTCTCAACTACCGCCTGCATCACGGCCTGACCTAAATAGTACATTCATGCGTCTTAGTATTTTATCCCAGCTGGGCCGTCAGTGTCATGTTACGAAACAACATTTTTTTTTCCAGACACGCTTTCTGTCCTGAACATGCTTGGCTCAATGGCAGTTGTCGGCACTAAAAAAAAACAATACAAAAACAATACAATACAAAAAAACAACAATACAAAAAAATAAAAACAATACAAAAACACCCCACGATACATATAGAGCCCGTGTTGCTTTTGTGGCAACCTATCTATTAAAAACAACCCGGCGGCTTTCCATGAGCGTCGATGTCAACTGTGATTGATTCACTTCGCAACGTTTGCGCGCCTCGAAAATAAGGTGCGCACTGATTGCAACACACACACACACAGCCCGTCACGTCACGCAAAGCAGCGAGCCACAAACAACAGTCGCCCTGTGCCTTTGGGGCAACACGAGGCTGGAGTTCATCCATTCACGCTTACAATTCACACGCACCCGTCCTTGTGTTCCAATGAACAAATTCGCAAGCGCTGTGATGTGTTTTTGTTGTTGTTGTTGTGGTATTCCTTACATCGTTATTGCCTCCGTTATTATTACAGTGACGTGTACCTTGATGTTTCAAAATACTGTTGAGCTATTTTTTTTTATGAAATCGAAAATGTTTTGTTGTTATTACAATCTGGCAATGACTGTTGAGGGTTATCCATACTGTCGTGGACTCCAACACCGCAGTGCTGGTCACAATCACCTCTCTTTCTGCCTCTGCCCTCGCCCTGCTCAACTTGTTCCCCCAATCTCCTTTAGGATAACCTTGCTCACTTCAGGAAACGTGCTAACTCCGATATATCACATCTTTTAGACAGTGCTGCTTGTTTCTGGCCGTGTCATGTCGTTAGGCCTTTGGGCCCTGTGCTCAGCAACTGTGTTTTAAAAAAAAAAACTGAAATTTATTCAGTACTGGCAGATTTAAATATAGGCACGATTTAATTAAATGCTCGTCTGAAATACAACTGAAGGTGTTTGTTCCTGAAATACGTGCGGCGGAGGTGGGTTGTAGGTAGTTGTTCTTAGACTTCAAACAAATGTCACCGGAGCTGCTCTTCAGGGATTCCTTGCACTAAGCTCACGGATGAGTTCCCGCACTGTCACGGCTACATCTTTAAAGAGACACGAAGCCAAGGCCGGATTATGAGTATCTTTCATTCTCGTCTAAACACTTTTTTTTATGTTTTGCCACTTCGACAGAGACCCGTAATGTGCTTGCCTAGGCACCCGTCTTCACGGAGCTTAATGATGAACTCACGAATGAAACACGAGAGACAAGAGACGTTGCCTTGAACGTGCACAGCCTTTGAAGAGAGGTCGCTCCTCTTTTGTTGACATCTACACGCCGCTACCGTGGGTGTAATAACCAGCTATCAGCGCATGGGACTTGCAATCCAAAGGTCGCTGTTTTCTATTCCATCTCCCGGCGGCCCTGCCGTTGAAACAACCGTGCAATTTTCTTAAATACCCCCCCCCCCCCATCTCTGTCCACCTAGAAGTATAAATGGTTACACCACAGTTAGTCCATCTGGCATACCACCTTTGGTGGGGTAAAGTATGGGTACGCCCACCCATTGCTGGACGTCTGGCGAGAATGGAAGAGGAGGCCAAATACCATGTTTGGGGGGGGGGGCTCTCATAGCTCATCGGATTTCTTCAGGATAAAATACAGATTCTGTTTCTGCCAGCAGTGGCGTGAGCCAGGAATTGTCAGGGCTGCGTCCGCGACATTGGGCTGCAGCCTCACACTTTCTCGCAAGCCGAACAAAAGCCTTGTCCGTGAAGATGTAAAACGTGGAGGCGCCTTTAGGGCCAGCGCTGTGTTACTGTTTGAATGGGGACAAATGCGCTCCCTAATTGTGTAGGGTAGATTATATGGAGCCGGAGGGCATCGACTAAAATCTTTATTTGGAGAAGAAAAATCTGTTTTTCCACTCCCTGAATGAAGCTTTGACTTTAGCCTGTCCTTCCAGTTTCTCGGAAATCTGTGTTTTTTTCTTTTCAGATGCTCGCAGCTTTCAGTTCCACTGCCCAACGTTCCCCCCGGCTGTCGATGTACGCGGCACCCAATGCGTAGTGGGCCCGCGCGGCCCCACGCATTTAAAGAAAGTGCGCGCACATCATTTTGGCAGCGGCAAACCCGTGGCGCTTTAATTAGTCACAGCTGACATCAGCACTTATGAAAACGGTGCTTTGCTATGAGAACGGTGCTTTGCTATGAAAACGGTGCTTTGCTTTTAATCGTCAAGTGACCCCGAAAGCTATGCCGGCTCTTTATTTATCATTGTTAAATCATTTATTTGGACAGCTGTGCCTAAAACCTCCCTGGAGCCCAAGCGGCGCAGGTTTTAACCAGAACGGATCAGGTTTTGACCAGCGCCGAACAGGCTTTACTGAACTGCCACTGAGCCTCACCAACCATTCACAGCCAAGTTTGCGCGCTTCGAGGGACAATCTATCACCCTTGTTGATGTGTACTCTTACCATCGTGAGATTACATCGGTATTTTTCATAAAATGCTATATAAAACGCATTGTTTTAATACAGCACATCGCGTAAACATTACCACGAATCCTGTTTTCAAATAACTGTGTGGCTTTTTGGGCCGGTCAGCACATGGGACATTGCATGGAGTTATGGCGTGACAATTAAATCTGCTAAACGAGTGAATGATGCACTTGGCAGATAGAGTGCAATGGTAACAAGTGTGCGAAAAGAAAACAATTGTGAGTGCAGGAAAAGTCATTGGGTTCATAAACCCGAGTTGCAATTTCCTTTCCTGGAATGTGTGTGTCCAGGTGCCACTTAATGTGCAAATGGGAAAAAAAGTTCCAGTTTCCATGGGTGACACCCTCCTCTCAATTCGTTACTTTTTGCTGTGAAAGTCAACTGCGGAGAATGTCATTCTAATCTGTCTATATTTAGCAGTTGATAAGGATTCCTCTCTACCCTCCCCTTCTGCCTCTCTCCATGTATGCCTTTACTATGTATCTATGTATTGACCGTAATTAATTTTTCAAGTCTGTTTAGCGACCAGTGAATATTGAGGGATCGTATTTAAACTCGCAGTGACTGCGGTTTAATGGGCAAATTAATAAAACAAGGAGGCGTGACCTTAAAAATAAAACAAACTTGAATTTGGAGTGGCACTGTAATGTGAGTGTTCCTTATTAATGTCCCAAACGCTGTGCTGGCCCAGCAGTGGAGTGACAAAGGGTTGTACATAATTTGTTTGAATCATTTTACTTCTATAGGAAGTTGTCAGTTAATAGTTGTCAATCTCCGATCGGTTTGGGCAGGGCAGGGCAGAATGATGGCCAGTGGACAAGACTGATGACAGAATGGCAGCTAAGAGAGGGAACGTGTCCAAGTTTCCAACCACTGCAGGTGTGGAGTGATGATGAGATCAGCTCACTTACAGGTGCAGCAGTGAGGTGGATGCTAGAAGCATGCTAGAAGCATCCACCTCGGGATGGCAACGGTGTGGATAGACCTTCCTTCGGCTATGGACAACGGCTGGTGATGGTGACCTTGGAGATTGGTGTGGAAACGCAGTATTACGATGCTTGTTTATCCAGTAACGCTTCACTGTGTTTTGTAGTAGGGGCAATTCTGCTATGCTTAAATCCCAAATTAGTTATTTTCAGGTATAATTTTTTTTTATATTGGGATGTTTGGCCAATACCAGATACATTGAATATGTTTTGTTACAGGGAACCAGAAGACTGAGGAAACATTTGTGACAGGGGGAGAGAATACACACTCCACACAGAAAGGCGCCCGAGTTGGGAATCGAAAGCAGGACCTTCTTGCTGTAAGGCGGACGTTTTATTACCCGAGTAAATAACCCATGGAGCTATACATCTCTTTTTCAAGAGCGACTCGGCCATTGGACAGGCTTAGCAGCAAGAGTTAACAAACAAGATATAAAATATGAAAACTATAAAGTAAATAAAGCCAAATGATCTTACGAAACAATTCCGTGAATTTGCATTGTGTCAGCGCTGTGCCACCCTGGTGTCTGCTATAAATGTTTAATTGATTATGATCCGTATAGGCAATATTTGGCGCGTGGTCACTTGAGTGTATACAATTGGCGACAGGCTTAACTCAGTCAACACTGTATGCCTAATGACTGACAAACCATGGCATGTTTGCAGAGTGCTCTTCTCTCTAAATTCATCAGGTCATTAAGCGGCTATTTCAAGACTCAAGCCTTTATTTCAGCTGCTAAGGCCCATTGAGCTAAGCGGCTCTGTTCAAGGACGACCACAGCCCTAAGAGCGTCGTCCGGCGGTGGAAGTTAACAGGACATTACGGGGCAGGGGAGTGCAAACTAACGACAGCAAAAAACAACATCATCTACGCATAATGATTCACACACGGTTTACTTACACTGTATTACTTTACATGCTCTTTCATGTTGAACGCTGTTTACTGCATGAACACAACACATTACAGTACTGTACATTATACCCCCCAGCAGCCACTGTGTGAACCCGACGCGTGCATTTTTTTGTGGGTACATACATTGCGTTTGTCCATTGGTTCCAACCAGAGGGCACTGCGAGGCTAAATTGGCGCGACACCAACACACTCATTGCGCTTTGTAAGTTCAACAAAGGACCATTGACCTGATTTTTTTTTCACATAGTGGAACGCCACGTTTGTACATTCAAGTATACATGTGACCAAATTACATGGAATGCCTCGGATCTCGTCAGATCTCAAAGCCTGGGAAGTGATTCGGTGGGTTGACCACCATGCACAACACAGATGCGGTAGACTGCTGATGCGGAACAACGTTGCCAACAGAGGGCAAGTGCAGCAAGATCCAATGTTGTACTATTTAAACTATTACAAACGCATTTTTATTTTACCAGGTAAGGCCCACTGAACTACACAGCTCTTTTTCAGAAGCGACCTGGCCACAAACGACAGCTCAACGAAGTGGCTAATCACGTGGACATTTATAGCAGCCAAATAAATCTAAATAGCGTGTTAATTCTAAATGTGGAGGGAAAAACCGGGTGATCCGGAGGAAAATCCACGCGACCATGGGAAGAGAGAGACACCGCAAACTCCAAATATACAGCAGCAGGCGTCAGGGTCGGGATCGAACCCATTACCTCCTGCATACCAGGCGAGGTAGTTAACATCTCACAGCCACCGTGGCACTCACAGCTAACGTCGGTGGGCAGTAATATCTGGATCGATCCTCGGCATTTCCTTCAACAACCCGCACAGACCAGCGTTATTCATGGCTGACATGGCACGGCGACGCCTTTAACCAGCAGGGATGGGCATTATTATATGAATGCTATTGTAATGGCATAGAATAAAATAACAAGCAAAGGGAGGGAGTACTGTACTATGCCCCCGCATTCATCAAACTGCACTGACCAGCATGGTGAAGTATAAGTATTGCTGGACATGTAAAAAAAGATCTTCATAGCTCATCAGATTTCTTCCTGATAATTAACGATTCTAAATCAGAAATAATAAGAAGGAAAAAAACCCACCCATAACCGGCATGGCGTGAGGAGATCTCCATCAAACAAAGTTGGCTGCAAATGATTGATTTTATTAACGGGGTAGAGGGGGGCCCTGACCCAGTCCGTACGGAGAGAGATTAAGTGGAGAGGTCCTCCCACTGCAACGAGGGCCGTCGTGGTGCGGCCAGGCGAGGAAACCCAACAACTCTTTGAATTTAATTTGTTGTGTTTATTTTATTGTTTGGCGGCAGAGGCAGCACTGAATACAACAACACGCTTAGCGGTGTACCAGGAATCTCCCAATGTACACGCCACGCACCGAGGGTGCGCCGAAGCGGCGACCCGACCCGGTCCCCGGCGACATCAACGCCGAGTGGTTTTGCACCCCCCCCCCCCCCACCGCTCAATGTCGGCATCGCTCCCCTTTAGATATCAAAAAGGAATAATTTCCTTTCTACCGATCGCTTCCCTCCCTTCCTCTCATCCCTCCTCCTCCATCACGAAGAGAGAGGAGGCCGCGATGGCATGGAGGAGGCCGTGATACACTCACTCATCATACTCTGACTCACTCACACATCATACACTGACTCACTCACACATCATACACCGACTCACTCATCATACACTCACTCATAATACGCTGACTCACTCACACATCATACACTCACTCACACGACCACTGACTCACACATCATACACGGGGAGTGTCATGCTGACAGATATGGCTGCAAGTTTGTTCGAACATGTTATGTATATCGTTTATTGTTAAATTTGAATCAAAGTTCCTATGATTACTGCTGTTACATTTTATTTTATAGCTTTATTTTGGTGATTTCTTAAACATATGGTTAAGCCAGGTTTCTTGCGGAAGTGCGGAGTTGGCCTGATAACTTTAATCTAAATTGTCTTATGGTTGTTATTGTTTGACTTGCATCACACTGGGATTTTTGCACACAGCGTTGTAATACGGTGGGGTTTTTTTCTGGAAGATTTGCCGGTTTATCCAGGATGTTTCTGTTGCGCGTCGTCACTTTAAGATGTTTCTCTGTTCAAATTTTGTTTGTTGCGGTTGCACCCGTCTCAAGGGCCGCATGGCTCACAGGGCTATACCTAAATAAATGAAACTTGAAACCACCACCACACGCTTAAACAACAACAACAAGCGCCATTCGCCACTAAGTGGGAGCGACGTCACCACGACGCTTGTGCCAGGCTAGGTGCACTTTAAGGCCACGTTAAGTTGTCGAACGCCCGCTGGCAGGAGGTCACGGGGCAGACCCAGGTGCCACGTGGTCGACTGACTGAGACGACTGGCAGATGCACCATCCTGTGCCCCCTACTGTGCCAACATCCTTAAAACGTACAGTAAGAGCACCTTGTACTTTTTCTTAGTTTTATCCGAAAATCGTTGCATTTGTGGCCTGCTATGTGGACACCGTGCTCTCCGGATGCTGCTGCTGCTGCAGTGTCGTGGTTAGCGCCCTGGTCTTGCAAACCTTGGGTTGCCAGTGAAAAACACACTGCCCCCCCCCCCCCCTGCACACCATGCCTCTGTCCACCCAGCAATGTGTCCACAACACCTTTGATGATCTCGGCAAGGATTATAAACCACAACGCTGACTCCGGACATCCTCGCAGCAGCGGCTTTTGGCTGCTGGCCATCGAACGAAGGCAGATGCGCTTCTGCGGCCGTCTGGAACGCTCTCCCGTCCAATGTTATGAAGCCACTGGAGCTATGCACTTTTAAATAATATAGATTGAAAACTTAATTTCTTTAGAACTGCTTTTTGTGTTTAGTTCGTTGTCCTCCGCACATTCTTACTCTGAGAGATCATCCGTCCATGATATCTCCTTCCTGGTGTTCGTTTATTACAAGTTTTCTCAATGAATACGACAATTGAAGCAATTGGCGGGACCCCGGGGTCCCATCACTGCCCCGGGGTGGGAAAACCGCGTAGCGACACGAGTCTTGTTGCCTTACCGACAGCAAAACTAGTGGTCAATCGATTGGCCTCGTCGAGAGATACTCGGGGCACTAAGTTTCGTAAAAAGTTGAAAAATTGCATAACCACGTTAAATTCACTGCGGGGGGGGGGGGGGGGCTCGCCTTGGCAAAGAAGCTGAGGATCGACAGCTGACCGGCCAAACGCCACCCCCCGGGGCTCGCGTTTGGCCGGTGGGGTGGCGCCCGTCGTGTCGATCGCCGCCTGCTGCTGCTGGCGCTTGTTGGCGCGAGTCTGGGCGGGCGGCGCGTTGCTGTCGGGGTCACGTAGTGGGGCGGACTGAAAAATAATTATTATTATTATTGACCTGATTTTTGCGGGACCCCGGGGTCCCGCCAAATGATTCAATTGCAGATTGGAGAACAGCGATAGTGAAAGAGCCCTGGAAGGGAACTGTTTAGCCATGAGGTGAACGAGAGATACATTTAACGATTTGAGGACAGTGTGGCAGACATGGGTAAATCAAGTACCGCTCAGTTGTGTTGCACCTCCGATTAGCACAGTTGGCTACGTACGGTGCGAAAGAAGTTCAACATACCTACACCACAGTTGACCGGTGTAACTCACATGTGGTGGGATAAAACGAGGGTACAGTACTCCGTGTCTTCCATGACGTTTGGCCTACGTGGAAGAGTAGGCCAAATACCCGCTAGAGGGGCTGTCTAGGGCTCTCCCGAGTGGAGGCTCGGTGGCGTGAACAAATTATTGCAGGGCTGCACCTTTATTAATTACCCCTTTACGTTGAGGCTATTACACAGTTTAGGGGGTGACATGATTTTGGCGCTTTTTTTTCATTTTTATTACAATTTTTAATCGACCAGTTTATCTGTGAATCCCTGTTAATGGGACAAATCTAAAATCATCAGCACCATGTGTAGTTAATATATGGGCCCAAGCCCATTCAAGCTTGCCTGAACAGTTTGAATTATGCCATTAACTTGCGTATATTATTTAACCCACGTGTTCATCTTTTTGACTCTCGATGCCATTCCAAGCATGCATCTCTCCAAGCTTCTTTTCAGTTTTTGTTCCATTTTATTCACGGATGTCCATGTGTCTGACTCAGTCATCATCGCAGGTAGTATGCATTCATTAAACTATTTTAAATACTTCCGAGTGAGGGGGGGGGGGGTCTCAATTGAATTGTGCTACAGAATCCAAGCGTATGCGTGTTTTTCTTGCTTTTTAAAAGCTAGTTTATGCTGGCATTGCAGCGGGCAGATTAAAAACGCAGTTTCAGTGACAATATAATTCAGTTATTTTTATTTATTCCCTGTTTTTGAACAGTCCAATATTATAATAGTAATAATAATCATCTTTTACAGGCCTTTGTCAATCCACTGTTGGATTAATTAAGACCTCCCCAGATCGTGTCAGTCATGGGGAATGCTTGCTCATACTGTACTTGCAAGTTGGTGAAGATGGGGGGGGAATCTAACTCAGGTTGCCGAATGCATAGTGCACCGCGTCACCACTCCACCCTGTTAATATTGTATCATATATGCAATAACTCTAGAGTGTGACGGAGGGCACGAGGAATACTTTGCAAAAAATTGCATTGAAAGTTAGTTGTATGCACCGAAAAAAGATTGCTAAATAGTTTGGTCAACTGCCTTTAAAGGACACCATTGGGTAGTTAAGCATCATGGGGTAAACGACTGTGCTTCGATATTATATCGGCTCAGCAGCCTTCTCTGCAGGGAAAGGGGCGGAAAAGTGATAGAGGCAGAACACCACAGCCATGCAACAGGGGCTCAAGTGTTGTAAAGCTGTGGCGACCGCAGACAGAATGGTAACACTGCATTGAATTGTTAATACCGATTCAGTGGTTTCGGTTTAAAAAAATCTTTACTACCTGACAAAGTGTGGCTCATTATTTTGGCTGACAGTCCTTTCAGGAGGCTTAATATAGGCGGTTCACAGCATGGAATACATGCATGCATTTTACCCTTATAGGGGCCTAAACAGTAAATTGTATTATTCTAATTCAGACGAAGTGGGAAGGCACTGCTATTCCATGATGCCATTTTTGTGGGTCACTTGGAATGCCTAGACATTACCAGATCTTTAAAACATTACATTAGGTGATATTATGCCTTGATTTTTTCTTTCAAATTTCACAGATAATGAATGCACACATCAATAATTTGTGAGGAAAAGACATGAATATTTAACGAGCAATATATGCTGGCTGAGGCAAATCCAAGGGTTCCTAAAGTAGAGGATAAACAGAAAAGACTTTGTCTCGTGAATATTTCAGAGGCCAGAAATTGACAGTTAAACATTTTTTTTTTCTCAAGGAGTTTGTATCCGCAGGTCACGAGCGCCAAAATACTGTAATCTAAAGTTTAAAGTGTCGCATTAAAATTCTATTCCGCAACAACACTTTTCAAATCGTTGCTTACTTTACATATTTGATCATGGGATTCAATATCACAAGGTGATTACAGCATTAAAATGCGGCAAACAATAGCTCACGAAGAGCCGTAACAAGAAATTTCACAGCCATCAAATGCCTCTAGCCACATTATTGCTTTGTACATGTTGACAAACGTTCTTTTGTCGACAAACGTCCCGGGAACCTCCCGCTGGAGACACCACGCACCAAGAAACAACAACAATCGCCACTAAGTGGGGGCGACGTCACCACGGCGCTTGTGCCAGGCTAGGTGCATTGTGGTAAGGAGAGGGTGCGACAATGCACCGATTAACCATTAATATTCGTTCTCAATATCACGCTCTATCGAATGTGTTCACATGACCCCTCCGTCTAGCAGAGACGGCTACATTCACCGCATCGATCTTTTTTATATCTAAAAATATTCAATAGCGACCCTGAATCCTAATAATTTATAAAATATCACAAAGGGAGAAACTCGTAATACCCACAGCGTTAAGCTGACTGAAATAAGGGAATCAGTATTATAATCAGGGCTTGGCAAGCATCACGCATACCCACATATTCAGAAAAAAATCAAATCCCAACTGTACCAAAAGCTGGGACACGGAGTCCTTAAACGCATCACAACCGAATGAATGTGCAGAAGTCAATACTTTGAACATCTGCTCGAATTGCGGTGTGCACTGTCCTCGATGATAGAGTGCTGCGTTCACATATTGTGCTTTCGACGTTGTCAGAAGCTACTGCACGGTAAAACTTGTTTTGGAAAAAATCACCTGCTGTGGATACATTTTCCCACTGGGGTTGGCCATACGGCTGCTTTATGATCCATCCACGTGCAGCTGCAGTATGACATCTTGATTAAAAACTTTATTGAACGATAGTACAGTGTTACATTTTTATTATGAAGTGTTAGGGGCCGTCCATAAATGACGTCACGCACCTGGGGGGGTGGGGGGTCAGACATTTGTGACGATGTGTGACGAGGGGGGGTGGGGGTTTGAGAAATGTGACGTCACATCAAAATGCGCAACTTTAAATTAATATAGACAACACGTTCTACTTAATTAAATAGACTTTTTAATAAATGTTTTCTCCTACAACATCAGAGTGCAGCGCCACATTAAATACGCACTACAATGACAATAGTTTAAAGCGATTTGAAGCATGTTTTATTTTTTGAGGGGGGGGGGGGCAGAGCTTTGTGACGTCATATTTGAAGGGGGGTCTGACTTTTTGTGACGCCGTGTGACGAGGGGGGGAGTCAAAAATCGTCCAAAATCGCGTGACGTCGTTTATGGACGGCCCCTAACCTTGCCTGCACCAGATGCGTCTTCTATTCTTGCGTCTGACGGCGATATGTTCAGCAGCGACATGCCGACGCCGAGGTCTGTTCGACTCGAGGGGGCTTCAGGAGAGAGTTCGTGCGGTTTTGCTATTCCTCCTCCATTGAACGAGCTCAGACGACAGTTTCACTGTATGGTTTGGGTTGGATGGTTCCACCGTTGGCTTGTGTCTCATTTTCCATCAATGAAGGAGATGTTGCACATCGGTCTGTTGACGTTCCGATGCGGTTGATGGTTTCGCCGGTGTCGTCGAGTAATGCCAAAGCAAAAGAGGTGCGTTTTGTTCGGTGTCGAATGAGGCATTTGGTCTGCACGTCCACTTTGTTCCACTCTGTTCACCAGCATTCTTCGGGAACTGCAGCAGATGTGTTTCATAGTTTTGAACCTGTAATTAAAACGACATTATTTGGCAAAGAAACCAAGTTTCCCTGCAAAGAGAAAGAGGGCCCTGCCACTATTGTCGCATGGCTGCATTTTTAAAATTGTAACGTCGGACAATTATATTTGAGTCGAGCTTATAATGATGATGCCCCTTATTTGTCCTAGGATTATTTCTCAGCAAGGCCTTGCGATTCGGTTGTTTGGACAATGCAATTAAACGAGTGCTTGTCATGCGTGAGGGAAGGGGCATGAATCGGGAAACCAATGCCTTCCGGGGAAGAATGCTCAGAGCTTCCACACCGCAAGTGTTGCTGGGCTATGATGTTTAAAAATTCTCCAAAACAATCGGTGCTTCATTGTTATTCGTTTTGCAAACTGTTCGTAAAAAGACAACAAATCAATGCACGTTATAGACATTGCACGTTTTGTTTGCATTTCCAATCAGTAAGTTTATTTCAAACGGCGTTCAACTTTTATTTGTAAATAAATGTACTGTATTTATAGTGACGCAAATTTTATGGGATTTTTTTTTTATGTTGCTGCTATGATCACGGACGACAGATCTCGCTGTGTAAAATAGTCGGACAACTGGATACACGGAATCATTTATGTCTAGTGACATAGCGCTGACTCTTGGACAGCAGCTGCAACTGCAGGTGGGGCACTTTGCTCACACGCCGCTGAGCATATACGCGGTGCGTGCGTGCCGGCAGGGCGGAGGAACTGGGGAAAGGGTCACGGTAGACCTCGTGTGCAAGCCCCTGGAACCTTCTGGAGGGTTCGAGAAGGGAGGCGCGGCTAGGGCGGAGCCAAGCCGCGCCGAGGTGAATATAAGCAGCGGAGAGCGAGAGCTCTGGGCTGCCGGTTCTGGGAGTGGTCTCGTCTCTTCGTCGCCGCCGCCTTCGCCCGATCATTGCGCGGCAGGACAGTCGTTGGCTGTCCCGGTCGACGCTGTCGGTGCAACGCGGACAGGGTCGTGTCTGGGACGGGTCGTGCGGCAGCGGGTTCGTGTGTGAGAGAGAGAGGGGGCCTGAGTGGTGGCGTGAGATCGGCAACAACAATAAAAGGGGAGGACGGTGCCTCCTGCGACCACCTCCCCCCACATTGTGCAAGAGCGCAGAAGCGTGGTCACCACATCTACGCCTCTATATGAGGAACGAAACAGGAGGACTTCTCCGCAAATCTGGCTGTCGCCTGATGAAGCTAGTTGTAATTACTGGCGAAACGTCGTACTCAGTTTGTAAATGTTGTGGCTTGGTTCTCCAACACACCGGTATGCTGTACTAGTGACGAATTGGCCACGTTCTGTTTACGTGACAACCCTTACTAGTTGGCTGTGTCGGGTGGTGGCGGGTTTAACAACACATTTATATATTTACGCGATCTAACCCCAAAAAAACCCTATTATGGATATTGGTCGTGAGAGCCTACGTGTTAAACTAAAATAAACAAGCTGCCAAGCCAATCGATTAAAGGTGCGTTCACAAATGACACTGACCGGGGTGATGAAATATGGTTAAAATAACAACTTATGTGCTATGAAAAAGGCCCATTGTTTGAAACGTCACCTCTTATACGTTTTTCTTTGAAGGCAGTGTTTTTGATGAATGTTAAATATTTATTTTGGAATTTTCTATAAGCTGTTGACTTATCCACCCTTTTCACATCAGCCGATATATCATTCTGCAGGGAGTCGGTTATGTGACGCGCAACGCAATGTGCGCAGAGACGCAGACCCACACGGAAGTGAACACATGCGGTCAGGCACGGGCGCTTACATCTTGGGATGTGAGCATTGTAACCCGTCAAGGCCGTAGCCATGGAGTCAACATTGGGGGGGGACCAAATCTTCCAGGGGGTCTGGGGGTCCCTCCCCCCAGAAAAAAATATAAATTGAAAACTAATTTCCTGCCTAAAATTTCAAAAAAATTCACTAACACATAGGATGGACTTTTTAAAATTTATTTTTTAACAATAATGTCTAAGAGTGTATTGTTTTACATTGCTCTGTTTTTCCTTTTTTACCTTTTCTTGTTTGATTGTATGTAATGGCAGAGATTAGAGATTAAGAAAGTACAACCATAAATACAATCATATAAACAGAAATATATTTTATAGCAATATATTGGGGGGACATTTTGAGCTTCTTTGAATATTGGATGTGTCCCCCCCAATATGAAAATTATAATTACGGCATGAAAATAGCATCTTGTGCTGTATGACGTTATCTTTGAACACAAACACGTAAAAAATATCTCTAAGACAAAAAAACTATCCAGATTTGGTATATTTGTACTTATAAGCTGCTTGCTCAGGTTTGCAGATGATTGGTTCAGGGATTCGATTGTTTGCGATTGGTTTAGGACCATTACCCAGAACGTCGTCCATTATATATAATTCATTCATTTTTACCGCGTGGTTTAAATTATTGTGTTGAGCTTTTTGTTATATGTGCACCATTGCGAACGTAGCATCACAGCATAAAGCAATTGTTCAGAGATTGTGCGTTTTTTGTGAAAACGTGTGCAATGCCCTTGGACGGAAGGACGGGCAGACTGACCGACATACATGTCTGGAGGCAAAGCAATGAGTAAATAAAACACCATAAACTAAACCATTTTTATTTGACCAGGCAAGGTCCACTGAGCTAGCTATATAGCTCTTTTTGAGGCGCGACCTGACCACAAATGATAGCTCAACGAAGTGGCTTATCACGTGGAACTGTATCGCAACCAATATGCTCAATGAGCAGTCATTCGGCCGACACAATAGGCCGAATGACTGCTCAAGTCAAATGCATTCAGCATGCGTCCCATCCTCTCTAGGCACAGCACTACAGATTCTCACGTGTTTCACAGGCGTGCAAATAGGTGCTTTTTAATACAACAGAGAGCTACCGTGGTGACTATGGTTAGAACACTGAACTTGCGATCCAGTCGTCACTGGTTCAATCAATCTCACAGGCACAGCGTTTCAATCCCTCCACCCCTGTCTACCCAATCGTATAAATGGGTGCACCACATTCCGCCGATCGGAAAATATTGTGGGTGGATTGAGTTGATGCTCTGGAATCCGGGAGATCATTGATCGATGTTTGGTCGCCTTTTGATTGCATTCGTCGTGGTTTCTCACCGAACAGAGCGGGCCACATGAAGCCTGGTGGGGTAAGTTGTGGGTACTCGTACCTACGCTAACATGTCTGACCAGCAGGGAAGAGTAAATCAAAATACTCCCTAGGGGGGGGATCCCTCAAGCTCCCTATAGTTGAGGCGCTTCCACTAGCAGGGCCAGGAGTAAGAACCTGCGAGGCTACTCTGCTGGTCTCACACACGCACAGTAGCTGCAGTCAACACCAGATATTGGTGGCGAGATGTTAACTACCTCGCCTGGTGTGCAGGAGATCGTGAGTTCGATCCCGATGCTGACACTTGCATGTTTGGAGTCTGCATGTCTCTGCCCGTGGTCGCGTGGTTTTATTTTCGCAAGGTCCTCTGGGTTTTCCCCTCCACATTTAGATACACGCGTATTTTGCCTATTCTAAAATTTCCACATGGCACGCCATTTCGTTGAGCTATCATTGGTGGCCAGGTCGCTTCTGAAAAAGAGCCATATAGCCCAGTGGGCCTTACCTGGTGAAATAACAAATAGTTGAGTTTAAGTGTTTTCGCTTCCTCTAAAATTTGCCCCTGCTCTCACACTGCGTCAACTCAATCTGCCAAATGTTCTCCAAAATGTCAGCTAGAGCCCCCCACTAGGCAAATTCCATTGCACTCCGCAGTACAGTATGTGACTTTCGAAAAAAAATCTCCATTTCTTATTTTTTTTTTTCAAAATGACCTGCTTCAAATTAAAACGTGCCTTTTGGCAGTTTCTTTTCTTGTTGTTTGAATTTCCCGACGCGGACATAACCCTTCGTGGCAGCGTGCCAATGCTGCCAACGGAATGTGTCAGCTTCAAGTGACGAGCGACGACACCCGCTGCTCAACCAGCACGTGGTGTGGGTCGCCGCGTGATATTTTAGCCGTCACGTACGTTGGCCGGCTTTGGATGTCACAGCCCGAAGGGTAGTGGCCACTAGTAGGTGTGTTTACTTTGAGAGAGGTCGCTTATGTTCTGTACGGCATATACACATTTCCATACAAATGGATGACGTACAAGCAGCAATATATTACATTACGATATTTGTTAGGTTTTTACTGAAGGGCAGAAGGCAAAACCTTTTTTTTTTGTTACAAAATATGTAGCAATATTTATTTCCATTTCAGATTAAGTTTTTTTTAAATTATGAAACAGGATATGACAGGATCCCCACACGTGTGTTGTGATGAAATTTCACTCCATGATTCCTGTACCTGATTACTTTCCAAGACGCAATAAATTAATGTTTAAGCTTGATTTATCCATGGATAATAACAATATATCAAGTCATGATTTTCAAGAGGCGATTACAAAACCCATGGCCAGAGACAAGAAGGCGATGACTGAACCTGAACAAACGTGCTCTATACGGTTATATAAAACTCTTGATATGCTCGCAACTTGGAACTCTGTACACTTGTCTTCTTTGGTTCTTTCGGTAAAGTCACGTAGAATGAGAATAAAACAATAAATTAATAAAATAACACAATAAAATTCTCACGACGTTTCGGCCACAACACAAGTGGCCGAAACGTCGTGAGAATTTTATTGTGTTATTGTATTTTATTAATTTATTGTTTTATTCTCATTCTACGTGACTTTACCGAAAGAACCAAAGAAGATGAATCCTTGCAGTCACGGAAGCTTTAAATCGAGATCTGTACACTTGGTTCGTCAATATTGCCAACTCAAGCCACTCATTCACATACACAGTGCTGTACATGTATGTATTAAATGCCTACGGGTGCAGCGTGTGCTCAGCACGTTTAAATGAGCGTGTAAGAGTCAACTGTGAATCTAGCACTACATTTAATGACCACGGTCCATTGAAGCCCCTGCCTGCTGTGCTTACACATTCCAGACGAACGCGTGCACCTTCGTTGGTGAGCGCTGCTGCTGTCGCCTGGCACAATATCAGTTCAGCCGAGTTTATTTGGCGTTCACAGTGGTGCACAAAGCACAATAATTGGCAACGAAAATACTCGACGCATTCGTCAATAAAACTGCCTTAACAGAAAAAAACATGTATAATCGACAACGTTTTTGTGCAATGGCCCTTCTTCATATCACAAACGTAGAGAGGCCAGAAAGAGTGGATGATAAGAGTTGGAGACTGCACATTACACTATGGCACGTGAGGAGAATTACATTGTTTTTAATTTGTTCTGATGACCAGGTTTTTTTAGGCCCATGAATCCATTGTGACGTGTGCTCACAACAACAAATATTCCCACAATGCAATGTGTCAGTAACCATTCACATGCATATTTAAAAACTGGTCATACAAAAGAATTTTCAAGGCACCATGGCGTAAAGTGCGTAGTCTCCAACTCTTATTTTCCACTCTATTTCTCTAACCGCTCTGTTTATGTGCCATTGCCTGAAACGTAGTCTATTATCAGTTTTTATTTTAATCCAGTGCTATTGACAAATGTTTTTTTGTCCCTCCAAGGACTGTATGAACCCTCCGAATGCATGCAATTTTAAAAGCAAATTTACATTTGGTTTAATGTGATTTTAGGAGTCGAAAGACCTGTGGTGAAAATGTTTTATTATTTCATAGCAGTCATAATACTCCTATGGGTCGACCACAGTAAACATGATGGATGAGACGGTTAAAGTTTAAAAAGCGTTGGCGAAATTATCACAGGACAAAAAGCAATGCATGAAACCTATTATGTACTCAAGTTCTTTGCGTAGATTATTTTTCTTCAGAATTTGACCAAATTACTCAAAATGTGCCCGAACTCGTCAAATCTCGGAAGCTGAGGGGATTTAGTTTTTGGCTGAGGGTGACCCACCATGTACAGCAGCCACATTTGTAATCGTCTGTGGGGCTTCGTGGTGTGCAGAAGAGGGAAGTGCAGTCAGAAATCCAGTGTTGTCCTGTACTTCGATATTCTATGCTTCTCGCCTTCACCAACACGCACTGACCGGCGTGGTGAAGTATGGTCGAAATATCCCTAACGACCTGCTTGGGATGAGGAGGCCCTCGTTCAACGGTGGATAGACGAGAGAGTGTACTGCAAGTGTGTGTGTGTGTGTAAAATAATCCTCCTGCACAATTGCATGCATACAGTAGAGTCTTATAGACAACATGTGGAGTAATCCTTTAAGTGGCCCTTTTTGTTTTCTCATTGAAATGCTGCACTGTAGCGCAGTACCTCTGCAACTCGGAACGATTAGGTTTATGAATGCCGGTTGAAAATGCCAACCGTATCAATAAACGACGAAAGCCTTCAAGAGAGGGATAATTTTAACATCCCAAAAATGTAACGGTGCAGCCCTGCCATTGCTCGCCCGTGCCACTGCTGGTGGATGGGGGGCCTCGACAAGTGAGGGCTTCTTGGCAGAGGTGGGAGTACCCACACTTTATCCCACCATCCGCGACTTCCCGATTGACTCGCCATGCTGAACCCATTTATTGTATACAGCCAGGTGGAGAGAGTTGAGAGGATAACAAAAATAGCAACTTGTAACATACCGTGCCAATATATTACTGGCTTGCGGGGAGGAAAAAAGATCCAGCCACCTGCAAGTGCAGTGTGCTAACCATTACACCATGGCGGGACTTTAAACGGTGGTTCAATTGAACGATTCTGCTGGTCTGAAATATTAAATTCAACCAAACGTGAGCCGATTGATGGACCTGGCAAGTCGCATGTGCCAGATGTTTCCCAAGTTAATCGTGCATGTCACTCTCTTTTGTAAATACATCTCCCCGATTTGCTATAGAGAGACGAGTGTTTTTGAACACTCCCAGTGACGGTGGCAATGCAGTAAAGTCCACTACTGTATTAAAAATTCCTCAAGAAAAATTATCCCGTGGGTGTCCCAGACTCTTCAGCATTCTATTCTTGCGTGAATGGCGCAAATATGTTAAACTAAAATTGGAAATATAAAAATAACTGTTTTTTTTTCATTTTACCAGGTAAGGCCCATTGGGCTATATAGCTCTTTTTTGGAAGCGAACTGGCCACAAATGATAGCTCAACAAAGTGGCTTATCATGTGGACATTTATAGCAGCCATATACTCTAAACGCATGTTTCTAAAAGTGGACGGAAAAACCGGAGGACCCGGAGAAAAATTCACACGACCACGGGGAAAACGCGCTAAACTCAAAATATACAGGCATAAGGGTCGGGATCGAACCCACGAACTCCTCCGTACCAGGCGAGGTAGTAAACATCTCACGACCATGTGCAGGAGCCTAATACCAACGTTGAGGTCACCACGATGAGAAAGGCTTCAGGAGAGATAATTCGTGCAGTTTTTTGCCATTCCTCGTCTATTTGAAGGAGCACAGACTACAGTGGTTTACTGTTTAGTCCACCGTTTGAGTTGCATGGCCACAATCACACTATCTTTAATGCATCTCTATGGATATCTATCTATGTGCCTCTATTAGTCTATATGCACATCTGTGTGTCTCTACGCGTCTCTACATGTTTCTCTATATTTGTGTGACTGGGTTGCATCGTCACAATCACACTACTGTGGAGAAGTGTCTTTAATATTATTTATGCGTCTTTAATGTTCCATTCACGAAGAAGATGTGCACATCGGCCTGTTGGGAACGTATAACCTCTCTTGCAGTTTGTGACTCTTCACTAAAGGGGAGGATAGGGCCTCTCATCCTCATACCGGACTACAGGCAGTCAGGCAGTATATGTACAGCAGAGTAGTATGTGAATTGGTACTTTACATTTTAATATAGCTGCTGTACTTTGAAGAATGTAAATAAATACATGAATACAGTAGACACATTATTTTCAACCACTTCCATATGGTATTTCCAGATGGCAGGTTTTTTTTACTGTTGTTAGAAATTTGGCATGGCTAACACAAAAAAATAAAGTGCAGTCTTCACAAAATTGCCACTTCATTTGGTACTGTATGATACAGTGATGCCCCGGTTTACGTCGGGGATGCGATCCTGAAATGTGCAACGACAAATATCAAAACGACGTGGATCAAAGCAATTTACAGGGTAGGTAGGTGCAGGTGAGGGCTGAGAGGTAAACATACGAGAAAGGACGGGTGATGATGCTGTCAGCGACGTGTGGGGTTGAGGCGACGCAAATCAAGTCGTGGTGTTCATAATTCAATGACGACGTATTTACAAAACGTAAAAGGAGGGAGGCGTTAATCGAGATGCGACCGTACGTTTCAAAGAAGCGATTGACACGTGTAGCAGTCGTTTTAAAACTATTCCACAAAGAGGCGGTTTTCACTTCCACGGCTTTCCTGTTGCAAAAAATAACCATGGCACAAATGGTTAACCTTTTCTGCACATACGTAGATGGATGATTGATGCCTCATGTTCCCCTCTTGAGGTGAACACGGAATAAACCCATTGGCTCCAATGGAAAAGACGATGCTCATTTGCATAATGTGGAAGAGCAAAGTGCTGTGTTTGGTGAGCAAGATTTAAGCGTATGCTAATGAATACCACACACAAGCACACACGCGTGTGTGTGTTGTGTTAACAGAAGAGAAACGTGGCTAGGTCGCTGCTCCACTGTTTAAACAACGCGCGCACACACACGAATGAAAACACACCGTCTCTGTGTGTATCTATGAAAAAACCTGCATCAGCAGTTCCTGAAGAAGTTAATTGTGGTCTCTTGTCTTAGGTCACCATCAAAATAAATGTTGCTGACTGACACAACAGCGGTACAAAGATAGACAACTTGTGGACTCGTTTTATCCCCACCTATGACCAGAATGACCACAATGTTGCGGGTTTTCCGTATTAAAAATTCACTCAGGTTGTGTGTGTTCCTTTAAATGTTTTGTGCTTTGTTTGAAACTCACGGCTTTTCCAGCCCGCACTATTATTTCCCCGTGCGATGGGGGTTTCTTATCATTTTTACAGATTCTATCCGCTGTTTACAAATACAATAAATTCCAGCCACTCTCTATCCACCAAGGGACGATGGTGGTGGCTGTGAAGGGCTCTTACTACCATACCTCACCACGTTCCCAATGTTTCATTTGGAGCCAAAACCTCACGTGGGGTCGAGAATGCCAACATTTAGTGACGGCTATCCGCACCTTACACGGAGTTCGCCATTTAAACGCCACAGTGGAAGAACACACTTTAGGCTGCGTGTCCTTGCGCGCTCTGTTGTTAGGCGAGCGGTGGTTACCAGATACTGACGCATTGGGTTTCCCCCGCCGCCGGCAGCAGCAGTAGCAGTACGGAACGAGCTGGCTTTTCCATGCAGGTCAGCACCACGTTAATCTATAATTAACAGTGGGAGCAGTGGGCCTGGTGTTTAGTAAGCAGAGCTTTTGATTTAGGCAGAAGTTGAGGGGACGCATAAGCCCCCGAATGCAGGGATTCCCAAACGTGTCCATTGCTCAGCGCGTCACGTGGGACGTGTTTAACAATCAACGGGGGCTGTGTGGAACGAGTTAATTTGTACAGCATTTTAATGGGGAGTAAATGTGGCAAATGCGGAGAGACGTGGCGTGGTGGGTCGCTCAGGCAGGAACAGGCTCGTCTAAGAACAGCGGGCACCTCTGTGCGTTATCGAATGCACGTTGGGACATGTGTTTGCTGTTTGTCATGGAAGTATGAGTCATTGCTAATGTAAGGCAAGATGTGAGTACTCAGTGGGTAGAGTGGTCAGAGGTCTGTCAGCTCTGGGTTTATTTTGCTGAAAAGGACTGCTTGGGATAACATATACTTCTGTACATTTATTACATTTTCCAAATATATGTGAAACTTTTACACAGCCAAACTTAGCTCACACATATATTTCATTTGTGACTTTTTCAGTGAGTTTTTTTTCTTTCAATTAATTGCGTCATTAGCTATTCCGGCACATGTGCCACTGCAGGCAGGGAGTGTTTCGACTGCCCGGTACATTACGCCTCCTCTTCCACGCTGGCGAGACAGCTGGCAACGAGGTCGGCGTAAACAAAAAACATCTAAATGGTTTTCCTGCTCAATTGAGTATTGAGGTGGTGCTCATCTCCCGTTAACAACGGTGAAGCCAGTCGTGCAAATCCCACATTCCTATGGTGGGGAAAGGTCTATCCACAGGACATTTGATCAAGCCTTGAGAGACACGATGGGCTGTCAGTCCCGAGCCAGGGTTTGAACTTGTAAACCTTCCAATTGCGGGCCACTCGCCCTACCCGTGGGCCGTCTCACCGGGTCACACAAATTTTCACCGCTGAAGGTTTCCGCACCCACTGGGTAAACACCGATGCATCCATTTTACGTTCCATATTGATGAGCAACTGTGGATGAATAAGCTAGCCTCAGGCTGCGTCTGCTTTAACCTGGTAATGCAAGAATGATAAATTCAGCGTACTAATCTCGACAGCACAAGGCTGCCTCAGGAGAGGGACTTGTACAGGCAGGTTTGGGATCTCCCTTTTTTGCGGTTGGAAAAATAAAAAAAGCTCGCCTTCATATTCATAGTGGCAATGCTACTTGGTCTTGTAATGTAAAATTGTTTACCTTCAGTTTTTTTTGGTTCTGGAGCAGCAGTTTGCCCCTGAATGTAACTGAAATGTGTGCCTCAATACCAAAAAAAAAATCCAGTTGTAAACAGTTTATTTAAAAAAAACTTTGAAAAAATGCAAAGTAATATCATAGAGGCATTCCATACAGATGTGCAGGTGAGCTCAATGACAACTCCCCGTGTAGCAATGTTGTCGTCCTAACATTGACAATTTCTCATAGAGTATTGCAACGTGCTATAATATCAGCTCAGTAGACGAGACGGCGTTTATTGTTGAGGCGTAGACTTCTCACTGCTAAGCGGGTCCCCAGTTGCCTCCCATCGGAGAGTTGCTTCTGGGGCTTCCAGCCTGAATGGACGGTAGCTGGCGACAACGTTGAACGTTCACGCCAACGTTTTGAATGTTTAACAATAACGGCGTAGCGACATGGTGTGCAAAAAATATATTCGTAAACTGTGAAATCCTAAAAAAAAACACTTAGAGCTGAGTCTGGAATGTTGTGCGGGGAAAAATAAAATCCCCAAGTTTATTTCTCTTTTGTAATGATTGAGGACAAAATGTCCTCAAAACATTTTCTATCTGCTTACTCAGCACGCGTCTGCAAGAATTCTCTACACAGCATCATGGGGAATTGAAGAACATATTTCTGTTAAAGGCATAACAAAGATAATAAAAACCACAATCACATTAAGTTTATAACATTAAACGAAACTCGACCTGTAAAAAAGCATTGCCACAGCATGCTGAACACATTAAACAGTAATCCTCATAAGTGGCTTTGATTTTGATCGTAAAGTGGATTCTCTGAGTGCATTACACTAAGTGAATCCTGTTTAAATGCATTGCTCTGCATTGTCAACCATTAACTACCGTTACTTGACATTACTACCGTGGTGTAACGGCGAGCACACTGAACCGACAATCCAGAGGTAACCGGTTCGATCTGCCGGCGCGGTATTTGAAACTGTGGTTCAAGTTGATTAAATTCCTATAAACTCCAAACTAATATTATTTCATGAGAATAGGTTTTCCGCTTTTCTCTGGCAACAAAACAGGTGTCAAGATGATAAAACACCAAATTGTCTGTGCATTAACCACAATACTTGTGGTTAGAATGCAAACAAAAAACATACTTTGGTAATAGATGCATTGTCCTTGAAACTGATTGGTCCACACCAGAGACAGCTTTCTTTTGAGCCTCGTCTCAAAACGGTGTTAGACCAGAGGACCCCAAAAGGCTAAAAGAAAGCTGTCTCTGGTGTGGACCAATCAGTTTCAAGGACAATGCATATATTATCAGAGTGTGTGTTTTTGGGTTTGCATTCTGACC
The DNA here is from genome assembly GCF_048934315.1 of Petromyzon marinus. Classification (NCBI taxonomy): domain Eukaryota; kingdom Metazoa; phylum Chordata; class Hyperoartia; order Petromyzontiformes; family Petromyzontidae; genus Petromyzon; species Petromyzon marinus. The sequence goes on along the minus strand of NC_133667.1, from coordinate 22,156,390 downwards.
ACAAGTATTGTGGTTAATGCAGACATGATTCCTCGTAAAAGGTTTCAGTTTGGTGTTTTAACAACTTAACACCTGTTTTGTTGATAGAAAAAAGCGGAAAACTTATTCTGCCTATTCTCATATTTTGCTACTGGCAAAGGAGGTCCCATGATAAATTTATTTTACCAGGTAATGCCCACTAAAAGCAACCTGGCCACAAATGATAGCTCAACGAGATGGCTTATTACGTGGAAATTAATAGCAGCACAATACTCCAGATGCACGTTTATAACTGTGGAGGGGAAAACCGGATGACCTGGAGAAAGATCCACGCGACCATGTGGAGAGAGACGCTGCAAACTCAAAATATACGGACGTCAGGGTCGGGATCGAACCCACGCTGTCCTGTATACCTGGCGAGGTAGTTAACATCCTGCCACCGTGGCCGCCGCCGCTGCCTCTGCTCACCCAGCAGAGTAGTATCAATGGATACACCACAGTTGATAGGTAGGCTGAGTGGTGGGGTAAAGTGTGGGTACTCCCACCCCTTCCAAGACATTTGGCCGGTGTGGAAGAATAGGCCAAAAAAACATCTTAGAGGGGCTCTCTAGAGCCCCCTCTAGTTAAGGCCCTCCCACCAGCGGTGGTGTGAATGACACATCGAAGGGCAGCTGAAAGCAAGCGACGCGAATGAATGCTTATTACGCACTTTGGCCATTCACCTTGGCACGTGGTTGCACACGCAGAAGGCGGTGAACTCTGACGGTGAGAGAACAATAGCTTGGACTTGCCACTTTTTGTTTTTTCCATTTTCTCTTTTGTTTCCATTCACAGGAACAGGAAATACACCAGTCTAACGGTTCCCACATAATTGATTTCACAATGCATCGAAACATTCCCTTTGTTAGCATTCGGGAGCGATGAATTGAAGCGAGGCAAAGACCTAACCCTAAAATTAGCCGAATCGATTGTGCAAGCCACGCTTAGGCGGTGCCTGTGTGCGTGGTGGCGGATATCTTGTACGCATGGGAGAGATTTTAAGTAAATATATATTTGTTTCACATGCACTGGAGTTTGCACAGCAGCCATTCGAACTCTATCCTGATTTGAAGCTTTCGTGACTGCAGGAATCCACACTCTTTGGTTATTTCGGCAAAGTCACGTAGGTAGAAATAAAATTTAATCAAACAAGTCACGACGTTTCGATCGCAACACAAGCAATCTTCATCAGGTGGGACAACCACAGCAAGCAAATGCTGAAGTAGGCCTAAAACCACAGCAAGTAAGTAGGCCTACTTCAGCATTTTCTTGCTGTGGTTGTTCCACCTGATGAGGATGGCTTGTGTTGCGATCGAAACGTCGTGATTTGTTTTATTTTATTTCTGCCTACGTGACTTTACCGAAAGAACCAAAGAGTATGAACTCTATCCTGTTTATACGCTAAAAATGTATGTAATCAAAATTTGTGTCATCCGACGGGAAAATTTTCCTTCCGCACTCACCCAGATCGATGGCGTTCAAGTAACTGCCTTTTAAATTTTATTTCTTGCGGCGTAGAATTGGTGCTCGTAGTTGTTTTAAGTATCAATTTGTATTATTATTTTTAGTAAAATATATATTTGGTTTGTCTCTTAACTGTGATTGTTAAATATGTTATTGTCATTTTGTTTTGTTAGGTTCGAAATACTTCGTCTGTACTGCTCACCAGTTCGTCTGGGTTGAAAGTGGGCTAAGTTTTGCCCAATCCTGGTCAGCTGCCTCAAAAAACGTAATAAACTATTTACCACTGCGTAGGTTTTCGCGGTTGTGCTCTATAACCCCGCGGGTGTGTGCTCGGGTTGTTACTGCTACGCGTTGTTGTTCCGCACGATGCCCGATGTTTCGCTCCACGTGACCGGGAGCTTCTTCAGGAACTGAATTCAGTGCTGGGAGTGAAATGTGAGAGGACATCGTGAGCCGAGTACAGCCAGACAGCATATCGGAGAGCATTTGACATTTGTACGGGTTGAGTGTTTCAGTCGTCAATCCATTCGCCAGAATTCATGCGCGCAAAAAGAAAAGCCCCCTTTTCCTTGTTATTGCCAATAGATCAATTTGGCCTAAGGGTATAACAAAAATCACCCCCCCCCCCCGAGTAGAATTTGTATTGTGTTAATGATGTCATAATGATACTTGTTAGGTTCTGTATGTGATTTCAAAACCTGTTTCCTTTGGATATTGCAAAAAATACAGACTGCTGACAAAGCCACATTTCAGTTGAACATGTTCCGTTTTTAAGATGCTATCGTGAAATGTAATTTTCTGTACGTAAAACCATATCATTACCCTCTAGGCGTACACCTCATTTAACTCTTTGTATATAATCTAGTTTTATATTCTTGTTAAATATTTTCAATGGGCCCCCAGGCCTGCTAACAGGACTTACAGTTATTGTAATTAACACAGTTATTTACTGTGATAGCCATCTCATAAAATGTAATTGAGCTCCAACTCTTGAGGGATGTGGGTTGCCAAGTTACACAGGATTCATGCCTCAGTGCACCATGAACCTTTCTGTCCAATGGGCAGCCGAGCGAAGAGGTTAGTCTTGATTACTCCCAGCAGTTCAATTCATATTTGCATACAATTCATGATTGATGATCAACGAAATACCCTGGGACGTAATGCCTCGAGGTGACACTTCTAATGATGCATAAGGATGGTTGGTTGTCATTGGTTACCGAGATGGGACAATCAACCCGCTCCAGTTAAAGAACCAGTTTCGTCACAGGTGGCTGCCCGAATTCAAACCCCAACATCTACGACTTCTGTTTTATTTTACCAGGTGAAACCCACAGAACTAAATAGCTCTAATTCAGAAGCGACCTGGCCACAAATTATAGCTCAACGAAGTGATTCACCTTGTGGAAAATATTTGCAGCAACCAAATAATCTAAACGCGTGATGTTGAATCTAAATGTGGAGGGAAAAACCGGAGGACCCGAAGAAAAATCCACGCGACCAAGGGGGGAGAGAGACACGGCAAAACTCCAAATATACAGCAGGCGTTAGGGTCAGAATCGAAGCGGCGGCCTCCTGCATACCAGGCAAGGGAAATAACCTCCTTGTTTTGATTTAAAGCTTTCGTGACTGCAGTAATTCATATTCTTAGTTTTTTCGGTAAAGTCACGTGACTTTACCAAAAAAACTAAGAATATAACCTCCTTGTTGTGACAGCTCTCTCGCTGGTTCAGCAGTTCCACCGCTGGGTTATTATTTTTTTCCGCCCGAGGACGATCGCTTGTGTTGCGATCGAAACGTCGTGATATATTATTTTTTTTTATTTTGTTTTATTTTTCTACCTACGTGACTTTACCGAAAGAACCAAAAAGCATGGGAAATAACATCGCGCCACCGTGGTTCCGGCTCACTGTCCTGACCTCTGCTCAGACGCACTTGGGCACCTCTACTCACTTTTGTTTTAGCTTACATTGCCGTTCATGCACACATTTTTGGACCATGTTTTGTCGTGTATTTCTTGTCTTTAACTCCAGACCTCATTTACAACGAAAACTGTCTCAATTCAACCTCATCTGGTTATAAAAGCCATTTACAGTATTCGGTAAAGTCACGTAGGTAAAAAATAAAACTACAAAAATCACGACGTTTCGAGACAGTCTGGTCCCTTCACCTGATGAAGGCCGCTTGTGTTGTGGCCGAAACGTCGCCGACTGTCTCGAGACAGTCTGGTCCCTTCACCTGATGAAGGCCGCTTGTGTTGTGGCCGAAACGTCGTGATTTTTGTTGTTTTATTTTTTACCTACGTGACTTTACCGAATAGAACCAAAGAGTATGATCGTTGCAGTCACGAAAGCTTCAAATCTAGAATTTACAGTATTGTTTGGAACACAGCCAGGCAGAAATATTAATTTATTGTTCTGTTCCCTTCCTGGGAATTTCCTGCACAGCTTGTGTTTTGTAATATTCCTGAATAGCTCATACATGTGGCAGGCTCTTGATATACCACTGGCTCACTGGAGAGAGACCCATCGTTCACTTTAAGTTTATAAAATTTGTGCCGCTTTGTAGGAAGCCAACAGTGGTTGTCTTATGGAGGACTGTCCTCCATCAGGGAAATGTGTAATTCCCATCGCTGAGTCAGGGCTGCCAATGAATATGAGCACTGTCCAATGTTAATTTTAATTATTTTTGTACAGGTTAACCCAATTTACAGTGCAATATCATATTTATATAGTACCGTATTTATATTTACAAAATATTTGTCTGAACGATTGCATTGTGACAAAGATTTCTGGTCTTCTATTAAATATATCTCCTTTATTGACCCAAGTGAGAGATCACTCAGATTTAGCTGTCAGGGAAAATCTGTAATCATATTAATGTAGGAGGAGCAATGAACGTCAGTTGTAATTTGGGTTAAGGGCCGTCCATAAATGACGTCACGCACCTGGGGGGGTCAGACATTTGTGACGATGTGTGACGAGGGGGGGGGGGGGGGTGAGAAATGTGACGTCACATCAAAATGCACAACTTTAAATAAATATAGACAACACGTTCTACTTTAACACGTAGGCTTTCGCCACCAATATTATTCATAATAAAGGTTTTTGGGTTAGATCGCGTTATTTATAATTGTGTTGTAACCCTCCACCACCCAACACGGCCAATCAGCAAAAAAGTGTGACGTTGACAAAAGACAAATAATTCACTACTTTAGCCCACCGGTGTGTTGAAGAGTGAATCCACAACATTTACAGTTTGAGTACGACGTTTCGCTGGTAATTACATCCAGCATCATCGGGCAATTCGCCAGAATGCTAAAGCCCTCACTTGCTCCCCGTCTTAAATAGAGCAGCAGGGTGACGTCATCATTTAATTCTTCTACTTAATAAAATAGACTTTTTAATAAATGTTTTCTCCTGCAACATCAGAGTGCAGCGCCACATTAAATACGCACTACAATGACAACAGTTTAAAGCGATTTGAAGCATGTTTTATTTTTTCTAGGAGGAGGGGGGGGGGGGCAGAGCTTTGTGACGTCATATTTGAGGGGGGGGTCTGACTTTTTGTGACGCCGTGTGACGAGGGGGGGGGGGAGGGCTCAAAAATCGTCCAAAATCTCGTGACGTCATTTATGGACGGCCCCTTATACTGTCAGTGCACACGGGCCCAAGAATACAATTTGCCTAATATTGCAATGTTCCAGGGTCATTAACATCACAGGAACCGTAATGTCCACTCGACAGCAGGCAGCTTTGATTGATAACGCCTCATAAACGAATGAGCAGCTGTGGGAAATAAACCGGTAATCCCGCGCAAACAGACCTCGGGAGGAACGCGCACGGACCACTCGGCCAAACTAGTCAACTTGGTGTAAACAGAAAAAAAGGAGACCGCTCGGCTCGCGAGCGCAAGTTTCCGAGTTCGAATCCTCTTCAGGCTTTGATGCAGCCCATCGTCCATTTTGTGCTCGATGAAAATATACGTTCCACGTGCTGGGATGTCAATACAGTAGGAGTCATTCTATGGAGAGAGAGAGAGAGGGGGGGGAAAAAAAAACTGGTCTTTCACCACAAGAATGTTGCAACTTCCATCATTGGCTCAAGGCCACCAGAGAATACGAGTGGCTGTTGTAATGCACACTTTGAGCTGGGAGATAGTGACTGCCTTTTGTTGTTGTTGTTACATAACAACATTTCATAGACCAGGGGATAAAATTCGATTGATATTGTTAAGAATACCATTTCTAGTGTCTGTTTGCCGTATGTACCGGGGATGGGAGGTGGGGGGGGGGGGTAGTTTGGAAGGTAATCGGCCTTAGAGCCAACCGGCTGCGCTTGGGCTCCCTCGCTGGTCTTGGGCTCAGCTCCACGCTCAGGTCACGTGGCAGCACGGTCACGATAGCTTTGACCTCTGTGGGATGCTCCAGGCTGCATCTTATTGTGTTTACTTACTCTTTTTGTTCTTTCGGTAAAGTCACGTAGTTAGAAATAAAATACGAGACTTTACCGAAAGAACCAAACAGTATGGATTCCTGCGGTCACGAAAGCTTCAAATCAAGTTTGTGTTTACCTATTTGTACATTTTCAATACTGTCTGATATATTAATGGATATCCCCCCCCCCCCCATTTTTTTCTGTTTTCATCATGTACTCTTTTTAAAAAAAAGAATACTGTCCACACTTTCTCACCTTTAACAAAAATGTTATTCATTTATCAGTGTTTTACAACAACCTTTGTCACTTGATACCTTTATATAAGCATACAACTCAATTTCTTTCAAGTGCGATCCTTTGACTTTTGGCCATTCATCCTCGCGCTCGATGCAGTGTGGCCGTCATCTACGGATGATAGGAAGGTAAAAGGTGCAGCCGTGCAGTTACCTGCTCATGCTACCACTGGCAGGATGCTACCACTGGCAGGATAAAGCCTCTCAAATTGCATTTTTGGTCTATTCTTCCATGCTAAAAGAAGTGGAAGTACCCACAGTTTACCCCACAACACTGGACTGTCGTACACCGCTGAGTGGACAGAGGCGGCGGGGGGGATTTGAGAAACTTGCCCGTTTCTATGAGCTGCCACGCTTGGATATGGAATCGGAATGACGAATGTGCTACTAATTATACCACGGCAGCGTCCCGGGACGACAGAAAAAAAACATAAATTCTTAACGAGGCTTCAACAAATGTATGCACGAGGGTCGGTATTTTGATCCCGACCTCGAGGCCTGTATATTTGGAGTTTCCAAGTTCTCCCTGTGGTCGTGTGCATTTTTTTCCCCTCCAGGTCCTCAGTTTTTCCCTCCACATTTAGAAACACGCATTAAGATTGTTTAGATTATTTTGCTGCTATAAATGTCCAAATGATAACCAACTTTGTTGAGCTATCATTTGTGGCCAGGTTGGTTTTGCAAAATAAGTTAAAACCTCAGTGGGCTTTGCTTGGTAGGATGGGGAGTGTTTAGTGTTGTATTTGTTTGTGTTTGAGTTATTTGTTGACCTTTCTTATACATTGCACTACAATCATGTTGTTGTATTGTTTTTGTTGTAACGTTTTTATCCGCCCCTACTGGACGTATGTGAAAAAGAGCTTCGAAGCTCATTGGATTCTTCCAGTATAAATACATATTCTGATTCTGTTTTTACCGTACACTTTCAAGTAAACTATTATAATAGTTTTGATTTAAAGCTTTCGTGACTGCAGTAATTCATATTCTTAGTTTTTTCGGTAAAGAAGAGAAACAACAAAATAATAAAAAATATATATAGTTAAAATATATATTTTATTATTTTGTTGTTTCTCTTCAACGTGACTTTACCGAAAAAACTAAGAATATTATAATAGTTGTTTTTGCATTTTTTTTGACCGGCTTTTGGACACTCCTTAACAGCCGACCCACCAACTCATCCTGGTAGACACAACCAGTCCAGCAATGAGGGTGCGTCGAATGATGCTGCAGAGCACGGCTGCATCTTAAATGATCATGTGTTTTTTTTCACAAGTGTACGTTTGAGTGAATCCACCCTTAGCATTACCTGCCAGTGTTGTGACGAACCTATGCATACCGACCCAGACCTGACTGGTATATTCTGGTGTAATGCAGTTTTCTCATTCAAAACATATATAATGTGACATTATGCATCCAACAGAGATTGGGCAATATCCAGCCATTCCAGTCTAAACCGTAACCCAAGGCAGGACCCAGGTAAAATGAAGTTTCTGCGTACAGTAGGGTTTTTTGTGTGATCTTGGCCGATCTATATCACTACTTAAATAGTATTCTTGGTTCTTTCGGTAAAGTCAAGTAGAAGGGAAACAATAAAATAATAAAAATATAAAACAATAAAATTCTCACGACGTTTCGACTGCAACACAAGCAATCATCATCAGGTGTGAAAACCACAACAAGAAAATTTGAAAAAAGTGGCTTTTTTAACGTTAGCACCACGGAGAGCGATTTGGCAGTTATTCAGATGGACGAGTCCATCTATGTTCGGAAAAGAGTTGGGGGGAGACGAAAATAATGGATGCGGTCTGAAAGCCACCGTAAGCGTGAACAATCAATAAGACCCGAAATGGTTTATCAAATCCTACCAATGATTGCTTAGCCAGAATCCATCTTCTCGGTTGAAATTGTCTCTGTGTTTGTATATGTGGATAGCCTCATGAACGAATCTCTCATGGTAGCCAGATTGCTTGCAAATAACCTCTGTCTTGGAGAAGTCAATGTCATGTGAGCCTACTGAATTATAATAGTGATCTGCCACGGCCGAGGTGTTGGTCCTACCGTGTTTAAGGTCTGCTTTGTGTTCACGAATGCGGTCCGAGACATGTCGTTTGGATTCTCCAATGTAACTACTACCACAGAGGCAACTTAGTTTGTAGACGCCAGGGTACTGTATGTCCGGAATCACATCTTTTACAGACGGAACCAGATCACGGATTTTATGTAATGTGTTGAATCGGACCTGGATCTTGTATTTATTCAAGATTTTGGAGATCTTTTTTGTGATCCCCGCAATGCAGGGTAAAGTGATGGTTTTGAAAGGCTCCTCAAGAGGGTCCTTCTTCATGGTTGGAGTGATAGCTTTGTGGATTGTGTAGTCAACTACACACACAATCCAAACATAGATGGACTCATATTCTTGGTCCTTTCGGTAAAGTCACGTTGAAGGGAAACAGATTTACCATGGAAGTCGAAAGAGATGGCAAGCTACCTTTTTTGGATGTCCTAATTAAAAAGAGACCTGATGGTTCAATGAGCCACTCTGTCTACAGGAAAGCTACCCATACGGGTGCTTATCTGAAACCGGATTCCCACCACCATCCATCACAGAAGAATTCTCTCATCAAGACTCTGCACCATAGAGCCCAATGCATATCCGACGAGGAACACATAGGCAGTGAACTCAAGCACGTACACCAAGCTCTTAAGGCTAATGGTTACTCCGACTACACAATCTGCAAAGCTATCACTCCAAACATGAAGAAGGACCCTCTTGAGGAGTCTTTCAAAACCATCACTTTACCATACATTGAGTGGATCACAAAAAAGATCTCCAAAATCTTGAATAAACACAAGATCCAGGTCCGTTTCAACACATTACATAAAATCCGTGATCTGGTTCCGTCTGTAAAAGATGTGATTCCGGACATACAGTACCCTGGTGTCTACAAACTAAGTTGCCTCTGTGGTAGTAGTTACATTGGAGAAACCAAACGGCATGTCTCGGACCGCATTCGTGAACACAAAGCAGACCTTAAACACGGTAGGACCAACACCTCGGCCGTGGTAGATCACTGTTATGATTAAGTAGGCTCACATGACATTGACTTCTCCAAGACAGAGGTTCTTTGCAAGTTGCCTCTGTGGTAGTAGTTACATTGGAGAAACCAAACGACATGTCTTGGACCGCATTCGTGAACACAAAGCAGACCTTAAACACGGAAGGACCAACACCTCGGCCGTGGCAGATCACTGTTATAATTCAGTAGGCTCACATGACATTGACTTCTCCAAGACAGAGGTTCTTTGCCAGCCATCGGGCTTCCATGAGAGATTCGTTCATGAGGCTATCCATATATACAAGCACAGAGACAATTTCAACCGAGAAGATGGATTCTGGCTTAGCAATCATTGGAAGGATTTGATAAACCATTTCGGGTCTTAATTGATTGTTCATGCTTACGGTGGCTTTCAGACAGCATACGTTAATTTTTCGTCTCCCCCCTCCTCTTTTCTGAACATAGATGGACTCGTCCTTCTAAACAAACTGTCAAATCGCTATCCGTGGTGCTAACGTTAAAAATAAATAAATACAAACCGCCACTTCTATTAAATGTTTCTTGCCGTTGGTTTTCACACCTGGTGATGACTGTTTGTGTTACAGTCGAAACGTCGTGAGAATTTTATTGTTTTATATATTTTTTATTATTTTATTGTTTCCCTTCAATGTGACTTTACCGAAAGAACCAATAATATGAATCACTGCAGTCACGAAAGCATTAATTCAAAATAGATGGACTCGTCCATCTGAATAACTGCCAAATCGCTCTCCGTGGTGCTAACGTAAAAAAAAACCGCCACTTCAAATTTTCTTGATGGTTTTCACACCTGATGATGATTGCTTGTGTTGCAGTCGAAACGTCATGAGAATTTTGTTTGATATTTTTATTACTTTGTTTCCCTTCTACGTTACTTTACCGAAAGAACCAAGAATATGAATCCCTGCAGTCACGAAAGCTTTAAATCAATACTTACATAGTATTTGGCTGATATAAATGTTCACGTGATAAGCCACTTCGTTGAGCTATCATTTGTGGTGAGGTCGCTTCTGAGAAAAGAGCCATATAGCTCAGTGGGCATTAACTAGTAATAAATATAGTTAACATATGCCGGGTCTTAGAAATGGAAATCACAAGTGTGTTTTCTTCTTCATGGAGATTCTATTGATGGATGGGCATGGGGTGGACTTAAATTTAACCCTAGACAACATAATCCCGTGGCACCTAAAAACCGTACAACATATGCAACGTGAGATTAGGCGGTAGAGTGTGGCTTTATTTACGTTATGCCTCCACGTTGGTAACGAGGTATAGAGCCCTGAAAGTACTTGCTCAGGCTGCTATTCGCAGAAGAGCCTCCACTGCAGGTAGCTCTAGAGAACCCCTCTCGGGATTATTGTTGACCAACCCTTTCACGCTGGCCAATCATTTTAGAAGGGTTCCCACAATTTACCCCACCGCAAGCGACTTGCCGAATTAACCGTGGTGTAACCCATTTATATTATTGGATGGACAGGGGGGCGTGGGGGGGGGGATTTGAGGAAACTTGCACCATTAATTCAATTCCCGTTGGTGACAGAGATCAAAATTGGACCGAAACAGACTGCTCCTAATGTAGTTGAGGGAACAGCGTGGTGGGGAGGGGGGGGGAATCGGTGTGGTTTTGCAGATGAGGGGGAACAAATTAATGCACCCGTGGCACTGCTATACGATGTTCCAGTCTCGTGCACGACAGGGTGGGAATGCGCTCGACTATTTAAAGACCTGGCCCGGCGGGCACGCGGCTCGTGTCTATTTTTTTGGAGGCAGGGGAGAGGCGAGTTCAGGGCCCCTTCTAACTTTGGCGGTGGCACGGCGACGGTCCAATTGGCCGTGGGCAGCGATGACGCTCGCAAAGTTTGTTGACCTGGCAAGCGTTCAGTTCGCATAGCGAAAGAGATCGAATATCCCCCGTTTATCACAAGCAGTAAGGGTCAAGGTGAAGGCCGTGCAGTCGCGTGCTCACGCCACCGCTGGCAGAAGGGCCCTCCACTAGAGGAAACTCTAGATAGTCTCGTATGTTGGCCTACTATTTCACACTTATCAGATGTAACATAGGGATATTGGTAAGTGCGAGTTATACAAGCAAGGCAGCCAAATAAACCAGCCAGGGTAATTTCACTAGGTACCCTCTGAATGAATAAAGTTTGCCTTGGCTATAGTCAGTCTTGGGGGCATTTCAAATATAGCCTCGGAATATGTAATGTTTCCAATGGGTTCCAGTAGTTCGTAGTGGTGCATGGTTCAAATTCAGGAATACTGACAGTAGTTGACTGTTACAATTATAAACATTCATGTCCTCATTGTCTCAAACGGACAGTGTTATTGTTGTGTGAACACGGATATAACCCCAGGTCATGAGCTTTTAATAGTCTCCCAATTTTAGTCCTTGAGCCCAGACCAGATATTTTACTTGTTAGTAGCACCTAAGGCAAACCTCTCCTTCTGATTTCTTTTAGTGGCCAACAGCACATTATGCTACAAACATTTGAAATCAGTTTTAATCAAATAATTAACTGATATTAGCCTTCTAAATGTATTGGTACTATGTCTTTTGAAACTTTAGATGGTGCCAATTTACACTTTGCCCCAGGACTATCGTAATGCTTTTTACAGATATATTTTAAATCTATTAATACCAGTGATTGGTACTTGTAAATTTTGCAAGAAGTACGAGTGGGTGGAGTGCTGGCGCAGTGATCTTTAGAATGTGCTGTGCATTCGGCAGCCTGAATTTGATTACCTACCACAACTAAAATTAAAGTGACGAGTGACATAGGCACTGTTCCCTTGGCCTCCTAACACTTCACAAATCCGCACTGACCATCATGGTGAAGTATGGTCAACAATACCCCCATGACGAACAGAGCATATGCAGCCCTGTAATTCAGGTGTCAATTGACAATGGGCTGGGGACCGTTCAGTGCCATGTTTCTAATGGCAATGCAACAAATGGCACGTATCACTCGCCGACAAATATTCCTTGTCCAATATGATGTGCTTCTCCATCTCTCTGTTTCCTCTCTCTATTAAATTTAGCTCTTCTATACCTGATGATGATTGCTTGCATTGCAATCGAAACGTCGTATGCTATTACATAATTTTATTTCATTATTATTTCTTATTTCTACGTGACTTTACCGAAAAAACCAAAGCGTAATTCCTGCAGTTACGACAGCACCAAATCAAGTTATTCCTATCAGCTCGCACGTTCAATGAAAAAGCATAAAGAGCAGACTGCAGTGTGGGGGGGGGGAGGGGGGGGGGCAAACCGTGCAGAGCACCCTCTCAATGACACATCAGCATGCCACACCCAGGCACAAGAGCACATTGGCGCTCACGGTTAAAAATCAGAGCCCACGGATGTCAATGCAACAAAATGGTGATATGTTAAGTGCTTGCAGGAAGTGCATGAATAAAATAACAAGACTGAATGAGACGTCAGCAGGAAAATAAAACAATTTTTTTTTAATTATTTTCTAAAATATCTTTCTGCGTGTATATCTCAGTGAAGCAGCACGGACACAATTTTGCACCTTGTAAGAAGTTGATCAAGCAATCGGGGTGGACGGGCGCAGCTGCAAACCCGAGTCACTGCGGAGATGTCTCCCCCAGTGGTGGGGACGACTAAGAATGAGACCAGGCACAAGGGGAATTGCTCAACTTGCTTTATAATCCGATATAATACAAACGTGACCCTAATGTGTGCAATAAACAAGGAATGCTGTGAGTGAAACAATTTTATATGACTTGACGGTCACAGGAATGATTTTTGTTTTTCCTTAACAAATAAAACCATGTTAGACACTATTGTAAACATGCAACTTAAAAGATGTAAGGTTCCCAAACAACTAAATGCTATTGCACAGGCAGAAGCAACATACTACAGTGAGAACATGTGCAAAACTATAAGTATCAAATTGGCTGTATACCAAGCCCCTTCACTTCAAATAAATCCAATATACATTCAGAAAAACATATTAAAAATGTCCAAAACCTGCCTCCCCCCCACCAGAAATGTACTTTGCTGTTATTATAACCTCCCTCAAGAAACAATAAAAGCAGATTAAATGTGATTATATAATTTATTTTTGTTATTACAACTGTAATTTATCATCATTTTTCTTTAGACTTCACACAGACCTAGTTGTAATTTTAAAACAGGCAGTCTGGCAGAACATTCAGTACATCAAGAGGAAGACTTGTTTTACACGTGGTAGCATTTGGAGAGACAGTAAGGATATAGAGGGCCTTTGCGATTCTGAATTTTATCCGAGAACGATGCGTAAATGTTTTTCTTCTGCAAGGGGACTGTGTGCTCATCGATGGATGCTCTGGGTGACTACTCTTCTCCACCCGAGTCCCTGTCGAACGGGTAAGCCATGAAGACCACATCTGGACGCTGAGGCACCAGCGGATGGCCTGGTGCCAGGAGTTCGAAGCCGAGGTATCTAAACACCCGGAGGAGGCACGCTGCTCCAGATGAGGTGGAGAGGGAGACAGGAGGCAACACAGTATTATTGTAAAATAATTGTGTTGGCATGTCACGAGTAAAAATATTAATTCGAAAAATGTCAAGAGCGTTGAGTGTGTCCTGCATGTCAAATAATGCTCTCCAAAGAGATGTTTTAAGCAACGTTTGGAAATCCTTTATACAGTAGGGGGCGCACTTCCCCACAAGCTCTGCTATGAGAATGTTTGTGGTGACGAAAGCCCAAACCTGTGTATCATTTTCATTCTGAGAGCTGGAATTCAGCCAAAAATTATGGTATTACTGTCCAGTTGTGAGTGGCCTGGTGAAGCCAATTTAGTCACAGGCAGGTGCTCAGATTAAAATTCAAAAACTTGGGTAGTGCCAGCTCAGCACCCCGACTTCTGAGCCACCCGGCCACCTCCGGAGTAATGTTAACAACAATGAAGTAATTATTACGATGATGGAAACATTGTATTTAAGCAAGTGAAAGTGTGGAACATAGGGAAAATACCTCTGTCCGACCGTTCCTTGCGGAAGCAAACAATTACATTATCAACTAGCAACTTCTCTTCTGCAAACTCCAGCAGCAAGGTCAAGCTGTATAAGGAAAAAGAGTCACACGTTAGACTTTTAAATATTACTACCAGCACACAATTTTTTACACAACAGGTTCCACAATATATACCAGTGCGCAACAGAAATGTCATACATTTTTATAATATTCAGTCCTTTAAAATATGCAGTCCAAACACAGGCACTGCATGAAGCATTACCTCGTTAAAATTTGGCTTATAACCAGAGCCAATACCTCAATATTACCAAGTTGCTTAAATTATTGTCCTCAGAGCAACAACACAGCTGAGTCTAGCCTCAGGCTTTTGGTTGGCAAATGCCACCCAATTAAAAACACATTAACAGCCCAAATCTGTCATACATTCACCCACCTTACTGTACACAACTGAACATTTCAGCAAAAAAACGGATAAAGGTGCAGTGTTACACAAGCAGCAGTCATGGATCTTGCCAATGAGCCAATTTACAAAGTCGAATTTCCACAGTCGCTACCCGTAATTTCTACCACCAATAACAAAACACAGACGCTGTTCACTGTAAGCGGATATTAAAAAATTCCCACGACATCTTATGCAAAAGTAGGCCATCGATGGGCCAGTATCATGAACCAAATATCGAGTTTGAAAGTTACCTGCCCAGACATTAACTAAACAAGAAAAAACACGACCCCTAGTATTTTCTCACAAAGCTGCATAACTCACGATGGGTTATCAAGATGAAGATGTCATCAAAGCAAGGCCATTGATGTCACCACTCCTCGCCGTCGCCTTCTACCGTTTGCCAGATGGGTTATCACTTGAGATGGTAATCAACCCATTTGACCATACCTCACCGTGCTGGTTAGTGCCGGTTGGTGAAGAGAACGTGGCGCCCAGGACCGGTTCAGATATCAATCACCCCTGACGTTAGCTATGCCCGAGAATCGAACTCAGGTGGCCGGGTTCACAGCTCGGCACTCTAACGACTGTGCCTGCAATTTGTTACAGTAAAATATAGGAAACTGCATTTAAATATGGAGTCTCTCTCACAAACACTGTCATACCATCACATGGCTTTTCAAGGTTTTGGCTTTATAGCTGTCTCATGTGATTGCGGGCCATACCGCTTGTTGTTCGGTACGAGGTTTGGCCTCAAAGTGCACCTGGCCTGGCACGGGTGCCATGGTGACGTCACCGCCATTTAGTAGCGAATGGCAGCTGCTGTTGTAGTTTGGCACGACGTCTGACGTTTTGATCATTGTGCCGGGAGCTTTTTCAGGAAGCTCCTCCACTTTGTGCATCAACTGGGAGCTTCTTCGGGAACCACCTCTTAGCACACGCAGTGAAACGTCAGACATCACGGTCGAACAACATGTGGCACGACGGCGAGCAATGACGCGCGTGCACGGCTGTAACCTCACCTGACTTTGCTGCAGTCGGAGAAATTCCCCCATGGAGCCTCGAGAAACAAGTTGTTGTTTCTCCTCATGGCATCCCATTGCTCCAGCTTTGCTTCAGAGAGCCGACACTCAAAATGTATGAGAGAGGGCTGCCCGGGGCCAAGCTCCTCCTCACTCACGCACAGCCGAGTGTCCTGTGATCAGGGATACAAGCATAAATATTAACTAAACCATGTTTTATTTTACCAGGTAAGGCCCACTGAGCTATATAGTTATTTTGCAGACGCTACCTAGCCACAAATGGAAAACTGGCTTATTTATACCAGCCAAATACTCTAAACGGATGTTTCTAAATGTTGAGGGGAAAAATCGGAGGACCCAGATAAATAGCCACCTGACCACGGGGAGAACATGCAAACTCCAAATATACAGGCGTCAGGGTCGGGATCGAACTCACAACCTCCTGTATACCAGGCGAGGGAGTTAACATTTTGCCACCGCAGCACCCACTCTTACCAACGCGGTGCCCATATATGGTCGCAAACCAAAGATAAATATTCTACTTTTCTGCAACTACCATCATCAGTAGCTTGGTTCTATCCACGGTTGTATGAAAGCCTCCTCCATGTCACCGCTACTCTCCATGGTGCCGTGATGCCAGCATCCACAAGCTAATCTTATCGGTTCATCGTTCTTGGTGGTCGTTCTCTCGGGCACGATCCCTCCCCAGTCCCATCCATCGGCCATTAACCCTTCAGCGAGCAAGATGCCGATCACACAACGCGGTTCGAATTCGACCCTCGATCGATGGCTGCAGCATCGCCGCACACACGCATCGAATTAAAAGCAAGGGACAAGTCCTTACTTACTAATAACGCCTCTATCATTTTTCATTGCTGGAGGGGTTGCCCCCCCTACCTGAAAATCCTGGCTCCGCCATGGTTCCTAGCGTTCGTTTATTTACAGTAATTACATGTTTGCTCATTGAAAAAAACAATTACAGATTGGAGGACAGCGGTAGGGAAAAAAAGAGGGTAAAGAATAGTGTTAAAACCATGAGGTTAATGAGACAATTAACGATTTGAGGACACGGTGACATACCTGGGTAAAACAGGTACCGCTCATTTGTGGTCCACCTCCGATCAGCACGGTTGGCCACGTACGGTGTGAAAGAAGTTCAACATACATACATACATAGTGAATGAAGAAGACAAATTACTGTACCGAATGGAGGACGCGGTAGGAGACGGGCTGATCCCTTGCCCCGTTCCCTCGCCCACCCGGGATCTTAGTTGGTGGGTGAGGGGCGTCAGGAACACCACTGAGGCCCAGGAACCAGGCAATTTGAGCAACTTTGCCACCAGGCCATACTGTGTGTGAGGGTCAGAGGAGGAGGGGGGGGGGGGTGACGCACAGCAACAACAAAAACACGATGGTCACAATGCACTGGAGGTTCTCGCAGGAGAATAAAATCACCGTCAGAATTCTCATGTGCGCACCACATATTGCTTCTGCAGCAGAAAGTCCATCCAGGAGGTGTCCTCTCCAGACTCTGAATAAATAAAACACGGTGAGGTGCACGTAGCCCCCTCCTCCCTTCAGCAAGAGAAAACCCTGTGGAGTAACTTTGTTATTCTAACTCGACTGGCACCGACACGGCGAGAATGTGTATTCAGTGCGTGTGGATGCATACAGTAGAAATAAAGTACACAAAATACTGGGGGAAAAGCACATTGAATTAGTGAAGTGAGCTCTGAACCCCCACGACCTGGGTTCAATGCCTGGTCACGGCCAACATCAGTTTCGCGCGATGTTTGATTTTTTTCCTCCACACCGCCCCCTCTCCCCTGTCACTAACCTGAGATGATTAGTGTGCTAAAACATGATCAAACAAACCCTATAATTAACATGGTATCGAGATATTCATCTGGAACATTGACAAAAGGGCTTTACATTACCGTTATTACTGTTATTGCATTTGTAACAAAGCAACATACCATACATCGAAATATATAGTTTAAAAAGTCGATTAGTAACGAGTCGGAAAAATTTGCTCAGTTGTCTATGCTGTTAAATGAAATACATGGAGTACTGTACATACATATATACAGTACACATACGTACAAACACAGCAGCACTTGCATGTAAATATGATCCATAGGAATTATCTGAAAATTCCGAATATACTACATAGGGATAGGTGTGGAGCCTCTCTGGACAAAGATCCCCCCTATAGCCTTAACAGACTGTTCGGTTAATCGCTGTTAGCCTGTTAGTGAGCACCTATGAATGCCAACACAGCACAAGAGGAGGGGGGACAGCATCACGCCTGGGTCGACTCTTTCTACCCATTGCTGAAAACCGTACGAGGTACTGATTGAGACCGAATCAGACTAGAGCAGGGATAGGGCCAGTTCAGATATTCATTGTAATTGGTTGTAAGAGAGAATCGAATTCGGTTGCCGGGTTTGTAGGGGAGTGCGCTAGCCACACACACACACCACCACCACCACAACAACAACAACAGCAGCAGCAGCACATGCACGTACATACGAAGATAATCCCATGCAGCCCCTCAATCTGCTGGGCCATGTGCTGTTAGCACTTAGCATTTACAAATTAAGACTGCCGTGGAGCACGAGGGTGTGGTGTGACCTGTGCCCCCCAGTGCTGATATTCACACAACACAGCGGATACGCGTGCAAGGCCGAGTAGCTATCGCGGCGGGCCAACAACACTTTGAGACAATCTGCCACTAATGCTAACCGTGGCCAGCAATCGAACTCGGGTCGCCGGGTTAGTAGCCAAGTATACGAACTACAGGGCCGCTGTGGAATACAGATGCGGGCCTTATGGACCACACGTGCCAAATTGTGAGATATTACACTAAACAAAAAAAAACACATGTTGTACAACTGTACTTTATGTGCTGGATGTGAATTCTGGTGTGCAACCTTGGCCCAGTATGTGTGTATAAAATGCACTGTCGTGAGTAGGAAATTGTTGAGGGTTTTTTTTGGTGGCATTTTATACGAATTAAAATTGAATTTCGAATCGATACTTGATTAGAAAAGTCTAAAAGTAGAAAAACACAGCCTGCTCTAATTTTCCCGCAAGACTCAACGTGCCAAGTTTTTACGTTATCGAGGCAAGCTGTAGGCAAGCTGTCAGCAAGCCAGACTCGGAATCTAACCCAGATCAATGAGATGGCACGACACCGCACTACCCATCATGTTGTCACTTAGTTGCGAAATGCAAATAAAAGACAAATGCTGTGCGTGTCAACAAACAAAAACACGAAACACAATGTCACAAGTACAATTGTTTTGTATCTCACGTGTATTAAAGTCCTGCTGTTTTCGGAAACACATCAAGAAATAGCGTTTGGTGACACGCGAACTGCACAATTAAAACACGGTGGGCGTGAATGCATTGCCCAGTTTATGTATATACATCTCGGCAAATCCACAGCCGGAAAGTACACAGTAGACGGTGATGCAATATTCTCCACTCACTCTCCACTTTGGCAGGAGGTGCACATTTTCAACCGATTTTTTCCGTGAAATTCCCATGGTGATGTGTCAAGTGTAACATACGTGGGCATTGCTGGGAACACAGGGTACTGATATTGTTAGGTGACCCGTGTACAAGTGGAAAATATCACCCCCCTCCCCTCACGAGTTTTACGCTGTCAAGGCCAGTGTTGTTGAAAGCTGCCCGGGTGTTTTATATTGTTGTCTTTCGAGCTACTGGCATGTACCCCGTGTGCCTTTGTCTGCCGGCTAAACCGCAAGAAAACAATTGAAATCGTGAACAATGCATGCGCGAGCAGGTTGCCCTGCTGCATTTCCAATTACATAAACCTATAGGCCATTGTATGGGGTTCAAAAACAAACAGGAACTGGGAGCCAGCTCCTTCCTTGTTCTGCAACAATACAAACACAATACACTACTTTCACAAAAGCAGTGTGTGTTTTTTTTCCAAGACTTAATCAAAAGCATTAATGCGGTCATGTGTGCGCGCTTAATATTAGCTTAAATGTAGGCAAGTGCACACAAGACGTAATTACAGAACTCCTCTTGCCCATGACCCTGTTACCCGACACTCCTCTTATCATCCGCAGGAGTTGCAGTCTGAGAAAACACTTACTTCTCCACGGTCACATTCTTCCTATTTATCCGCGAATAAAAGCGAACATAGCCGTCCAACTCTGCGGATCCACATCCAATAATCCTTAACTTTATCACGGTTAAGGTGTCACAGGACCAATCATCTTATAATCTGTACGTTATCTGCGATATTTACCGTGGATAAGTGGAGTGACGTCGCAGACAACAGGATCTGCGACATTTGATCCCCCACATGAACGCGGAAAAGAGACGTCTTCCTGTAATAGTTTGTGTAAATGCCTGAGGCTGTGATTGAGAAAGGCACTGCAAAATAAGACAGGCTAATGCTGCATTACCCAGGGTAATAAATAGTGCATGTCACCAGCATTACCTTTAGCTACAGTACTCAGAATGTAATGATTCACATCCCCAGAGATTCGAAGAGCTACGATTTATGGTTACAATTTTTTGTTATTAGTTTCATATTTTTACGGTCCCATTTCTCGTTTCGTTTGAGCCACTAACCTAAATTTACCATCGTATTTAATTTGTGTTGTCCTTCCCCCGCACCTCAGATTAGCACAGCTGGCTACATATGGTGCAAAATAAGCTCATACATTTGCATGATTTTTAAACCAGATTTATCTCGTGCGTATTTATAAACACATGTATTGGGAGCACAATAACCAATTATAATCGACAGGGGGCGGAACTATGCATCGGTTCTGAAAAACATTATTAAGCTCATGATACGTGCAGATCCATGATTGTAAAGAAAAAGGTTAATTTTCGATACATACATGTTGTATGAAATAGATTCACGTCATGCTAGAGGCTGTCTATATGTACCAAAATGTAAA
Source organism: Petromyzon marinus (assembly GCF_048934315.1). Lineage (NCBI taxonomy): Eukaryota > Metazoa > Chordata > Hyperoartia > Petromyzontiformes > Petromyzontidae > Petromyzon > Petromyzon marinus. The sequence continues at coordinate 22,135,692 of NC_133667.1, read as the reverse complement.
GAATCGATTAATCGTAACACTTCTAGTTAATCGAGGAATTATGTGTTATGCCTGGTTATTACCTCTGAAAATATTCAGTTTGATACATTAAAAAACATATATATATCTGTTGAATGTATTGTGTGTGGCACAGGTGTTTAAAGACACTTCCTCAATCCACCCATGACATCAATAATAAATCATAATTAAATTTCTCGGCACATAACGTGCCAATTGAATTGCCTTGCATAACCTCCCTGACAATGGCAAGAATAAACACGACAAGCAAAATTACCAAGTCACTGCTGAAAAAAAGTGTCATTCATCGACACTTAGTTAACTAAGGGAGCTTAATTAGTGATCGGCCAGGTGGACCAGACAATTATATTCTTAGTTCTTTCGGTAAAGTTAAGTAGAAGGGCAACAATAAAATAATAAAAATATAAAGCAATATTTTTTATTATTTTATTGTTTCCCTTCTACGTGACTTTACCGAAAGAACCAAGAATATGAATCCCTGCAGTCACGAAAGCTTTAAATCAAAATTCAGACATAATTACTTTAAAAGGCTGCTTTAAGTCTGTTGGGCAGTGCGATTTTGCACTTCTGGGAAACACGATATTCACAACCAGCAAGCCACGAGAGAAAGCATGAGCTAGAGCCTATACAGCTCAGGCCAAGCTGCTCACAGAATATTATTTCCATTGCCCAAAGTGTTAATCAATTGTCACACTGGTTTCTATCTTATATCAAGAAGGGAATATATATTTTTTATCAGTGTTCAGACTTCTTCATCATTAGATGCCATTGTCATCTTGTAAATGTTTGTCATTGCGATTAAATGTGTGCACAGCACTGTACTGTTGAGTACATGCTGAAAAGGCAATTGATATATGGTGAGGCATGTCATGCATTTAAATAAACTTTGAACAAATGGGCTACTCATTAAGTAACTTTGGATACATGCACCTCGACTCATACGGAGTTGCCCTCCTTGATTTCACGGATCTCTGGATTGCAATTCTAGTGTACTAACCACGACACCATAGCAGTGAGTGTCTCCTGGTGCAGCAGTTAAAACAAGGGGCATGTTTAATAGATCCGCCTCTGCCCACCTAGTCTAACTCACAGTACACCACAGTTAGTCAATCAGCAAATCGCGTGTTGTGGGGTAAATTGTGGGCATCCACACCTCTACAAAAGACGATTGGTCAGTGTGGAAGAGTAGGCCAAATACCCTATAATGGAGGCCCTTTCACAATGAATGAAGCAAACTGCATGGCTGCATTATACTACTACCTCTTTTATGTTATTATAGACGAGCTATCTACAAACTTCATAGTTTTATTTAATAATCCATACGTTTTCTGCTGTCCGTGTTGAAACCGAGTGTATGACACACGTGCTATTGCACTCGTAATACAATTATGCTCTGTTTTCACAGTAGCAATGTTAATATAACAGTTTACAGCTCTCCGTGTAAGCACCCTGTCGGTCACGGGGGTTGTTTGACAATATTTCACCTTGCTGGTCAGTGTGTGTGATGGTGGTGGTGGTTGAGGGTTGCCCATAACCGATTCAGATGTCACTCGTCACCGATGTCAGCTGTGACTGGGAATTTTACTCTGGCCACTGGGTTCATAGCGTCTCTGCCTCTATATATCCCTGTCAATGCAAAGTATGCATTTGGAGATGACCGTTATTTATTTTTCCATGCATGTTCTATTGTTGCCCATTGGGAAATAACAATTTCCACGTTCCCAACGTAATGATGTAATGGGAGAATACTGTATACACAGTGTTTCTTTTGTGCACGTCTAGGATATGTTACACGAATTAAATTTGTGGATGCAGTATATTTATAGTTGGGACAATTAGGAAAGTAATTGGCTAAAAATAATAATCAACTACAGTACTCGGTTTGTATTTGATCACTCAAGGTGTTCAATAAAAGTGGTCACCCCGACATTCTACCTCCTGAAGGTAGGAAACCCCCTGGGCAGCCACGCCAGCGTGATGTGGCTGATGATGCCTATCATCTCAGAATCTTTATTTAGACTGGTGAATCCGATGAGCTATGAAGCTCTTTTTTTCCACATTGTCCACTCTTTTTTTTACTTCATCTCGATCTGCCCGTGATCACCTCTGTTGCCATTGCACACACGTGGGAACGGAATCCAGACTACCTCGCCCCCCACCCCACCGCCAGTTATGTTTGTGTTATTCGACGAGTTGAGTAATCGAAACGACAATCGGTGAAGTACTCGATTACTAAATCAGATACCCCTGCTTTGCATTATGTAAAGTAAAAAATATATTATCCAATGCCATGCTTAAAATTATTATTCTTCAAGCGCAGATAAGTAGCGTGACCTGGAAATGGCAGAAATGTATGCTTATTAGCTGTTTTTTCTCAGATAGGACAACGTGACCCAGAAATATGTATTTAAAAACATCCGAGTATTCGATATATTTGGAAGAATGAGTCACCCAGGAGTGCGAAATTGATCCTATTATAATTATCAACGCATTAGCACGGATAAAAAGGAGTGACCCGGAAGTGGTGTAACATGAATCCTACTATCCGTGTTTATCGATGTTTTACTGCTTGGATAAAAGGAGAAAAAAAATGTACGTATGAACAGACATCATCGGAGTAAACCCATAGCACTCACCATATCAAATCGGATAAGAGTTGTTTTAACGTAGTGCGTATACATTAGTTGTGTGTATATCTACAGTCGAAGACTACCTGTTACACACAATCATCTTATCCAAGACTAAAGTAATCCGTGTGGTTCAGCTGATCTGCAATTCCACTCATTGCGGATCAGCCCTTCCACATATCTACAAACTATACAATAAAGTAAGAACAAGACCCCATACAAATCTGCGGGTGAACGTTTTTTCTAAAATTAATAATTAACATAAGGAGACCGTCTTTTTCTCTATTTTTTTGTGATCTTTGTCACTCCACCCCCTCCATCGCCCGCATTGTTTGCAAAATTAACCTCGTACACATTAACAGGGAGGAAAGCCTACCCAGAGGGCACAATCCCCAGACACTATGGCCTTACTTGAATGTATACGGGCCCCTCTGTTGCGACTGTCGACAAGTTCAAACAAAAACAATTAAAAACAAAAAGTGAGGTTAATACATTAATGCCGTTATCCCCAACTTCTCGTTAACTCGAGTTAGGACAATGATTAAAAGTGCTTTGCACAAGGTATATCATCAGCATCTCTTTAATACGATAAGAAAAAAAGTTAGGTTGGTGTGCTAGAAAACTTTGGAAAGGTGTTTTGGGGTAGATTCTGGTGGTGCACTGCGCTATGAACCCGGCGGCCTGAGTGATTCCTGGTCACAGCTAACAGCAGCGGAAAGTATGTTGAGCGTCTTTCTCACCGTACATAGCTAACCGTGCTAACAGGAGGTACTATCTGAACCAGTCCTGGGCCTTACCCTCCCTTTCACCAACCCACACCGACCAGCGTGGTGAAGTATGGTTAAAAAAAACCCGCACGTGGTGCGGGCAGGGGGGGGCGGGGTTTCAACCACCTCGGATTGACAAAAGGGCTCTAACATTGTGTATTGTCTGTAATTGCACAGTGTATAACAAAGACAGGTAATTTATTTAAAGGGGTATTGTTTGCCAATTTGTAAACAAGTGTGCACAGTAGGAGAGCACACGGACAACACCTGAAATGTTGGCAATCGCCCTCATTGTAATTGTCTCGAATTGCTCCTCTCTCTAGCTGCCATAAGAGTAGAATGCTTCGCTGACACCGTAAAGAGCACACGTTCTTCAACCTTAAAAACACAATTTTTGTCAGCGTCATACAGGAGGCGCTCGCTATCTCTTTTGCACTTTCTAGCATTGTTCGTGCTTTGCGCGAGATATGTAACCTGCACCCAATCATTTCACTAATTAGACGCAAACGAAATAAACAAGTGTTTGTAGTTACACAGCTTCCTGTCCATTGTTTTTTTGTTTCACCTGTATGAGCATGCACCAAGCAAATCCATGCTGTTATCCATTATCCCCCATTCATAAGAGGAGTTACTCAGGATTAATCTGTTAATCTGGATATGTAGCGCTGGGGTTATTCATCAATGGACATAGAAATACAACTTGTTTTGCGGTCAGTTACTCGGACCCTTTTAAAAATGAAGTTGCCCCCACATACTGCCTCCTGAAGGCTGGACCCCCCCCCCCAAACAAGCCACCAACCCCAGCCAATCACCTCCTGTCTATATATCTGCACGTGGGAAGAATGTTACGCGATTAGTCGGCTAAGTGAACCAATAATCAGGTAATCGATTTCTGTATTTAGACAACTGGATGGACAAATTCTTAAGCATAAGCCCACGTGCAAAAAAAACATACAGTACTATACAGTGTGTAATCCTGCAATTCCACACACTCTACACATTGACAAGTTGGTTGCTTTAAGGGTGTTGGCTTGGAGGGAGGGTAAGCTGTTTGCTAATGCCCGTGCTAACAATACGAAAAAAAATAACATTTAAACACGTCCCAAAAACTCTGGAAAAGCATGTTTGTCACACATTACACAATGAATATGGATGCTGCCATGGTGTTATAATGGTCAGCACACTGGCCTTGCAATCCAAAGTTTTCCGGCAATTTAAACGGTACCGACCATCCCTTCCAAGACTACTGGTCAGTGTGGAAGAGTAGGCCAAAAATACGATCTCGAAGGGCTGTCTAGAGCTCCCTCTCGTGGAATTCCTCCTACCAACAGTCGCATTACGAGTGGATTCAATGAGCTCCCCTCGTAGTTTTACGCTATCAAGGCTCGTGTTGTGTTTTTTTACGCTTCTCCATTGTGCTTCTGGAATGTGCCCATGTGCCTCTCTCTCTGTCTGTGGAAAGTAAACATTAAACTTGCTGTTTGCATCGAGACCCATGTAAGTCATGATTGTAACAACTAAAGATCTGTACTGTGTACCATATCTACCACTACGGCAGACTGCCGATGACATGGCAGAAAGAAAGGGAGAGACGGCAACAATGTCTCCGTTCATATTCTTGGTTCTTTCGGTAAAGTCACGTAGAAGGGAAACAATGAAGTCATGAAAATAGAAAACAATAAAATTCTCACGACGTTTCGACTGCAACACAAGCAATCATCATGAGGTGTGAAAACCACAGCAAGAAAATTTGAAAAAAGTGGCGTTTTTTTCCAAATTTTCTTGCTGTGGTTTTCACACCTGATGATGATTGCTTGTGTTGCAGTCGAAACGTCGTGATAATTTTATTGTTTTATATTTTTATTATTGTTTCCCTTCTACGTGACTTTACCGAAAGATCCAAGAATATGAATCCCTGCAGTCACGAAAGCTTCAAATCAAAAATGTCTCCGTTGTTACCCGTTGTTTAACGCTAATAAGTTGGACTCTAGATTGCTTTCATTATCCAACGGATGCAGGATAAAACAATGAAGGTTACACTGTCCAAATGGACACTCGTACAATTGCAGATGTCTACAATGTACCCCATGTATTGAATACAGCATTCAAAAGTACATGCACATGGGGAACACAATGATGGAAAATCACGTGATGTATACATAAGTGAGAAAAAAATTAAAGCACGAATTCTCTACAATTGCCTACAGTACTAGGTTGTGTGAAGCATTCCTAACGACACGCGTTGCCAGCAACTGAGTGCAATATCACAAATAGCATAAATGCCTTCAGCCGACTGTTGGGGGCAATTGCTGTTAGTGAGCACCTACGAAGGCCGGCAGGGCACACGAGGGGGTGTGGGTGAGCAGTCCCACGTCCGGCTCGCCTTTGTCTCCCCAGGGCTGACGTGTATGCGTGTAGCTTGAACTTATTTCGCACCAGGTACTCGTTTAAGGTTGAGTCCCCCGAGGCCCGGTTCAGACAATCGTGACAAATAGCATGGTGCCCCCCCCCTCCCCCACCACACAGGCCTGCAGTACTACACAAGAACACCCCAAGGACAAGTCGGACTGCATCAAACAGCAGCCAACATTCTCTGCATAGTCACTGTGACGTCACCACAGTGTCAGGCTAGGTGCACTTTTTGTGCACAGGTTCGGTCCAGTAAACAAATTACAACCCCCCCCCCCCCAGCAAGTTTAACCTTCTACATTGGGGGACACGTGAGGACGTGTACACACGCTTGCCCCCTCTTGTGAACCTACCGTGGGACGGACGAGGGCCCCCCACAACGCCCAGCGGATTGTGTGGGGGGGGGGGGGTTATTTGACCATACTTCACCACGCTGGTCAGCGTGGAATGGCAGGCGCACGCAGTCCCGTGTCTAAACGTGAGGGTGCACACGTGTCTGTGCACTTGTATGGGACGCACAAGTACACATCGCACACCCAAAAGCACGCGTGCTTAAAAAGCATTATACATCAACAGCCTTAGTGCCAGGCTAGGTGCACTTTAAGGTCACGCGTTCTGACGAAAGCTTGCTACATACACTGCGCACATCTGATGTGCACGCTTATGTAGATGTGTACGCGATTACACAAGCAAAGACACACGCACACACAAAGCAGACATGCTGTGCATACACGTGAAAGCACATTGACATACACCACACACACCACAACACACGTGTAAACACGCAGACGCATTGCCAACACGTATAGAGTACGGCATATTAAAAACGCATCACACAAACACGAGTACAACATTGTTATACCGCGCAAGACAACGAATCCACGTGTAGCCTGTAACAACGGACTGTTGTTATGGGGCAGGGGTCGGGAACCTATGGCTCGCGAGCCAGATGTGGCTCTTTTGATGATTGCATATGGCTCGCAGATAAAACAAAATATTCTCACTTGTTTTAATCCATCCATCAATTTTTTCACTGCGCATGTCCTGTTCAGGGCTGCAGGAGCAATTGTCCATTATTTTAATTGGATGATACTGGCCTACGTATGCATGTGAGCAGTCATTCTCACATCTTAAAAACATCAAGTCCAACCTACGATCACGTTTAACGGATGAAAGCCTCAACGCTTGCATGAAGCTTAACCTCACCAAGTACCAACCCGACTACAAAGACATCAGCAAATCCATGCAGCACCAGAAGTCGCATTAATGGTGAGTGTTATAACAACATTATTTAAAAGAATACATTCAGAGGCTTATTATACTGACATTTAGTTGAATTCACTTTTAAAATATATTATATGGCTCTCACTGAAATAAATTTCCAATTTTTTTGCTTTCATGGCTCTCTTAGTCAAAAAGGTTCCCGACCCCTGTAAAATATGGGGCATGCACTGTTTGTGAGTGGCAACATCTGTGAAGGCCGGCACGGCACACGTGGGGTTTGTGAGTGGGCCAGCGTCCACGCCCGCCTTTGCCTGCCCCCAAGTGGCGATGTTTGTAAAACACAGCACCGGGCACACCACTAATTTTGAGGCCGAGTCGATCTAAAAGAAGAAGGAAGGGTCCCCCCCCACCACCACCACCACCCCCAGGTCCGGATCAGATGGAAATCCTCCACTGGTGGTGGCCGCGGGTGGGAATTGAACTCGGGTGGCCGGGTTGGGTGGCACAGACAACAACAACAACAAATTAAGGCACAGACACACACACAGACACACACACACAGATACACACAGACACAGATACACACAGACACACACGTGAGTTGTACGCACAACGTACACAAACAACTACGGCGTTGTTCTCTACAGAAACACCCGATTAACATACTCGTTAACCCCTTATCAGTAGTTGCCCTACCTTGTGACAGAACAAAATCCAGACCTTATTGGCCACCCCCGTGCCCCTTATAAAATCCTACAAAGTCCCATCGCAAGGGAGAGAAACACAAACCCACAATGGGTTTTTTTTTAATTAAAACGGCTGTGCGGCCGTGTGGATCTGAAATACTAAATTTTACCTGTACAAGAAGACGTGGCATAAACCCGCACGGGTTGACAGGGTATGGTGACGATGGTGGGGTTTTTATTTCTTTATTAGGGTTTGTCGCCCTCCACAAACTCTCCTCTCATCAACAAGAGATCAACCCCCCCCGAAACGTCGCCAAACATCCCACCGCAGGACCCCCTCGTGACAATTAAAAGAGTCTTAAGACTCGGCGAGGCGTCCAACCACCACCACCACCAAAATCAACAACCACCGAAGAGTTGCCATCATCTCCGAGATATTTAAAACAAACAAAAAAAACTAATCCCAGACGTATCACGGTAAGAATTGTTTTACGATTATGAAACGCACACACAAAAAAATCTGTGGACTTTAAAACGAGGACCCCCCCCCCCAGGACTTGCAGATTTCTCAGGAAAGAGGCCCCCCCCCCTGGACAAGAGGGCAATCACATCCAGTAACATAGACCATCTAGTAACATAGTTACTGGAGATCATCATCAGCAGCAGCAGCATCGCCATCAGGCACAGAAACGTGATCATTATAAATCATCAACCCACCGCCAGCATCCGCACCATCACACACAGTCATAGGCAGTACCATCACCATCACCACCGGTACCATCATCATCACCATCAGCATCACCATCAGCATCATCATCATCACACGAACGTGTATGCATCCCCTTTTAAAATGAGGGAGAGAGAGAGAGGGAGAGAGCGCCCATCGCGGCGATGGATACGGGGGAAAAAAAAGAATCACGCAACGTCTTTGTCTCACCTCTCTTTACTATCAAACACAGGGTTGGCCATGGGCTCCGTGGTCTCTCCTCGTCTTTGGCGAATCCCGGGAGGAGGTTGAGGAGGAGGAGGATGACGATGAGGGTGAGGAGGAAGTCACTGCTGGATGTCTCTGCTCGGAGGCTCCGGACCGTGCGCTGTGTACATATACCATCCGTGTAGTGGCCCACCAATCTCTCTCTCTACTCTCACTTCATCAACAACATCAACAACATCATCATCATCATCCCGCGCACAAACTCCTCAGGCTGCTTGCTGTGCTGCCCGTGTGCCACACACGACTTGGTGACACGCACACAGAGTGAGTGCGAGTGATGTAACGCCTCTTTAAGTGTGGCGACACAGCCCCGGATGGTTGGGGTTTAGCCTCTGCAGTGCAACGTGAGTCGCCCCCTCTCTGCGTGCGTGGTGGTGGGGGGGTGGTGGTGGGGGGGGCGATGATGTGGAGGCAGATTCCTGCGTCTTTATGTGGTGGTAGTGGGGGGTTGGTTGGTGGTGGTGGTAGTGGGAGGTTGGTTGGTAGTGGGAGTGGGGGGTTGGTAGTGGGGGGTTGGTTAATGGTGGTAGTGGGGGGTTGGTTGGTGGTGGTGGTAGTGGGGGGTTGGTTGGTGGTGGTGGTAGTGGGGGGTTGGTAGTGGGGGGTTGGTTGGTGGTGGTGGTGGGTTGGTAGTGGGAGGTTGGTTGGTAGTGGGAGTGGGGGGTTGGTAGTGGGGGGTTGGTTGTTGGTGGTAGTGGGGGGTTGGTAGTGGGGGGTTGGTTGGTGGTGGTAATGGGGGGTTGGTAGTGGGGGGTTGGTTGGTGGTGGTGGTGGGTTGGTAGTGGGAGGTTGGTTGGTAGTGGGAGTGGGGGGTTGGTAGTGGGGGGTTGGTTGTTGGTGGTAGTGGGGGGTTGGTAGTGGGGGGTTGGTTGGTGGTGGTAATGGGGGGTTGGTAGTGGGGGGTTGGTTGGTGGTGGTAGTGGGGGGTTGGTAGTGGGGGGTTGGTTGGTGGTGGTAATGGGGGGTTGGTAGTGGGGGGTTGGTTGGTGGTGGTAGTGGGGGGTTGGTAGTGGGGGGTTGGTTGTTGGTGGTAGTGGGGGGTTGGTAGTGGGGGGTTGGTTGTTGGTGGTAGTGGGGGGTTGGTAGTGGGGGGTTGGTTGGTGGTGGTAGTGGGGGGTTGGTAGTGGGGGGTGCGCGCTCTTCCGCCCGTGACGCACACGCAATGAGCCGCATCACCACCATCATCATCATCACCACCATCATCATCACCACCATTATCATGTTCGTCAACACACCACGCACACAAAGACAAAGCTGCCCCGTGTAAGCCAACGCGAGGCTGTTGGGCCAAGTGTACACAGGCGTTGTCACGAAGGCAGACGCCTTTGTGATTATTACACACCAAATACAAAATAGTCCTCTTCCCACGCCGCAGTATAGCCTTGGGAACACGTGGTGGGGTTCAGGATAGTAACCACGTCCGGCCGCCTTTGTTTCTTATCCAGTGTTTACACGCCGGGGTACTCATTTGATTGAGGCTGAGTCGACCTAGGGGGAGGCCAGGACCGGTTCAGATATATTCGTCATTGGTGGCGACGGTGGCCTTGAGCGGGATTCGAACTCGAGGCCGGGTTCGCGGCGCAGTGATAACCCACTACACCTCCCCCCCCCACATACATATTGTACATACATCACAATAGTGCTCAATATTGATATCACACACACACAAGCGTGCATACATTTTCTGTACAGTATGCATAGGAACATGACAGACAAACGTCACAGGCAAACGCCACAGGCACATTATGCACAGCCACAAAACGCACCATCATCACACGCATTCCACCCTTGAGCTTTATGCAGTGAGGACTTAATGGGCAACAGAGGTACTGCATGTTCCGAATGGAATATTTTTTTTTAAACCATGCACATACGGCGTTGGCTTTATACTCTTTGTTTTTTTTCGGTAAAGTCACGTAGGTAAAACTAAATAAATGGTTTAGTTGTTTTCATTTATTTTATAAATTATTTAGTTGTTTTCATTTATTTTATTTTACCTGCGTGACTTTACCGAAAAAAAAAACAAAGAGTATGAATCCTTGCAGTCACGAAAGCTTCAAATCTTCAAATCAATTATTTGCTTGCTGTTGTTTTTCGCTTGAATAAGCCCACTTTACGTTTCTAATATTAATCGCAATTCCATTGAACTTATGGCCAAAAAAACTGAACACATTCACCAATGACATCGTTGCATTCAAAGGGGAAAGAAAACATGAATCGACGTTTCTAGCAATGGACCTTCTTTATAGCGCATAAATGCTGAGCGTGTTTATTTGTGCTTGTGCCCCACTGCCAATATAGTTTGACAAATGAAACGTGTTAATTGAGGCTGCCTCTTGTTGCGATGCAGACCTGGATTACACAAACATGCGATTGATTTTTTGTTATGATGTTTTTTTGTTTACGTGGCTAATAAAGATTCAGCCTTAAGCTGATTTACAAGAATGATGAAAGGTCAGTCACAACCCCATCCAGAACGTTACATAATACGAGGACAATGATTAATAACGCTTAAGCATCAACATTTAAAGATCATTTAAAGACTTCAACAGTGGAACTCCTCTTATCGACGATGATGTGGGGGATGGACATTGCAGATCCAAATATCCGTTATGTGATTCCGTGAATTTACTCCACTTGTTCACAAACAAACACAACATGATGAATAATATGACTTTGCCAATGAACTCTATTCATTTGGTAAAATCTCAGATAATAGACAGAATACAGGCAATGGATATTGGAATGTATGTAGACAACATAGGTCCAGTGTATAATAGTTGTTGGAAATAAGGTTGTAGATAAAATAAGTTATGCTGTGCATACTTTTACAGAAAAAAATACTGTAATGCATAGCTCCAAAGCACTTAAAATGAAGCAACGAGTTCGATTTCACATTGAAATTTGTCCCAGAAAGAATGGCTTTAAACTTAATAGAAATTATTTGAAGCTTTCGTGACTGCAAGAATCCATACACTTTGATTATTTCGGGAAAAAGTCACGTAGAAATGCAATATTGTTCTAGGTACCAAGCATTCATGACAGAAAGAAGAGTTTCCACATTTCAGAAAGTATTAACTTTGCAGACAATAAGAGTAATTTTTAAGCATGCAACATTTTTTCAAGTATTTTTTTCCCAATGTCATTTATTTACTCAGTCTCTGAGACTCTTTTCAAGAGGGTAATGCATTGTAATGTTGGCCATCGATTTAATCAACTTGAGTACCCAGAGAAACCCCATAAGGTGTAGACGGGGATGATATTTGTCCGTACAGATGAGTTTAAAAGACCTACTTTCTGTATTGCCAGCTGGCCATCTCGCAGCCCAGCAGGTTTGAGCGTTTTGTCAAATATACGTGTGAGCCACGAACCCCTCGCCTCCAAAGCACTGCACCACAGGCATGCACCACTGAATGAGGCAAGATAACAAATATAAATGATGCCTTTCAACGCAATTTCTTATATTTTTGTCCTTTTTAAATAAGCACATAAGGATGCAGTGAATGATAAGGATTTTTCTATTCATATAATTTGAGTAGCCTATTGTTTCATGTACAATATATGGAAACGTATTCTTGGAAGTTGGGTTATTTAATGCTCTGTATGATTACAATATATAATTATTTTTTCCGTAACATTATCTTAAACAAATATCGTGACACAAAGTACAGTATCGTAGTCAACGATGATGTTCATGATAGTGTGTATGCCATTCAAATTACAATTAAGAGACGAGACGGTGCAAATGGCTTTCTTGTAATTGTCGAAGTTTATTAACGTAATACATTCTAAAACTCCGTTGTATTCTCCCAAGTCATACTGTTATTGTCCTGCAACCTTCCCACAGTTATCACATCATCTTACAATGAGACTACACTGACCAATGTGGTGATTTCAGAACTGGTAGAAGCTTGCACGTTCAGTTACTACATTTTACAAACATTCTAAAATGTAGTGATAGATACTGCATTGAGTTGGGGATTTTAAATGGTTGCGGTCGTGGTTTCCAACGGATGTTAAAGACCGTATAATTCACAATAACAGGACAATGCAAGGCTATATTATATTTCACACCGCAATAAATGTGCTACTTGCAGCAGGAAATGAAAGTATCGTGTGACTGCATCTGTCAGTGATAGCATGAATTTGAGGAAGATAGGTGGTGGAGGCACACGCCTGTAATCCAGCACTGTGCAGGCGAGGGTTGGAGGATCGCACAAATGTTGCTAAAAGCCTCTTCCTGTGGGTGTCGAGGAGGTGCTATAACCCTGACTGGCCAGGAGAAGGTGGTAGAGCAAAAATGTGGACTCCAACCTGTTCTGATTGTATGGGCCCTGGGGGATAGAGTGTTGCCCCCTCGCACGTGTGGTTTTTCTCACGGTGCTCCAGTTTCTTCCCACATGTAAGCACTCTGTAATTGGCCGATAACGCATTCACATATAGAGGACCGCAGAGCTTGGGCAATTGTTGTTAGCAACCTGCTTACCACGTGTCTACTGCCTTTTCCCGCTTTAGCTGTGGTTCCTCGCGCCTCTCCGTCAGTGGCTCTCTCTCTTCGAGAATGAGTGAATACTGTGCGTGTTACATGTTTAAATAATGGCCCTTTTATTTGCTATACTTACATCATATAACTGTTGGATATGTTACGGATCATACGTTACATATATTTTCCTTTTTTCCCTATTGCGAGGGTATTTTAACCCTAGCCATTAAAAGATGACTAACAATGATTCTAAAATCCAATGAAATTCGGAAACAATAGTATCTTAGATGTGTTTTTGGGTTGTAATTCTTGCTGTTCGGCGTGAAGTTTCGCTCTACGTGGAGAATCTGCCAGTACGTGGAGCGATGGCAGGTCTCAGAACGTGGAGCGAAACGTCGGACATCGTGCCAAACAACAAGCGGTAAAAACCGAAAACACACAGGAGAATGTATAGAGCAGCAAACCCGCGAAAACCTACACACTAACAATTCGGCATCATAATTGCTTTTTTAGCCTCCTCTTATCTGTGAATTTGTGGATAACAGGAAGAGCCACTCTGCTGCAATCAGGAGACATTTCAGACCAACTGGTCGTCCACAAAAAACCGAATCTGACAGTTACCAGGTAGCAGATTAGAAGTGTTTTGCCGGAGGTCCATGTACAGCAACATAAACGTAAAGTACTGTCTCCAAAAACTGGATGCAGTGTACGATTGAAATACAACCATTGTGAATGTTTGTCCATGCATGCATGGTGCAGGCCCGGTAAGACTGTTTAAATCTGTTTTTTTCTACAGTCTAGTTCTTGACCTCATCCACTCACTCCCTGCTACAAAGATTGTGTTATGATCGAAATTAAAAAAAATCAAGGAATGAACCCTCAACAAATTACTGTCATGCTTTCCACTATAGCCATGCCGCAAGACAACATTACACATAGCAGCAAGCATGAAAATCATTCCAGGGCAGTACCACAATTGGCATACTGTAGAATTCATAAAATCATGAACAAGCCTGCTAAGTTTTTTTTTAAATCATTGCTGTAATTATTTAGTAAATTAAGAGACATCCACTACAAAGGCTTGCAGTGTCATTGGCTATATTATTTTACGTTGTTATAATGACGGTGTAGATTTTATGCAATGTGTTTTCTGAGGACATTCATAGCCACTCCCATTTGGCCACACATCTACTAATTGTAGAAGCGGTAATTTATGTGCATCTTCATTTGAAAAGGAACATTTAAAATGTACTTTGGCAATGCTCAGTACATTGGTGAGTGCACTGCACTGCAAACCACGCAACTTCGGTTTGATTTCTGATCACGGCTAATATCAGTGGCGCGTGATCTCTGACAACAGTCAATTTTTTCCTGTATTCGATTATACTAATCTTATTCTTGGTTCTTTCGGTAAAGTCACGTAGAAGGGAAACAATAAAATAATAAAAATATAAAACATTAAAATTCTCACGACAATACGAATCCCTGCAGTCACGAAAGCTTTAAATCAAAATATACTAATCTTGTTTCAAGGGCCAATAGCATTATTATAAATGTCTACATTCATCATGCATTCATTGTTCTGCAGTAAACGACAATTCACACAAAGGATACGCCTGCATGTGACAATACAGGCACTATCAAAACACAGATTAGATTTCGTTCATGTTGTTAATCCTGTTCTCCCATGTGCTGAAGGCCTGTGGAGAGGCAACAGCACAACATTTGACCAAAACTGAATTTTGAAGATCACATTGATTATATTGGTAAAAAGACAAAAATAAAAATTAGTTTTCTGTATCGACACAAGCACTGCTTCCCCCCTATGGAATTGATAAAAGCTACCATACTGCCTCTACTTGATTACTGTGACATCGTGTATAAATCAGCCCCAAGTACTGTACTGAAGAAGCTTGATTCCATCTATCACTCGCGCTTAAGATTTGCACTGAACTGCACATATTGGACTCACCACTGTGATCTCTACATTGGGTCAAACTTAACATCTCTTGTGCACCAGATCGTATTTATTCACGATGTACTTACAAAAAACTGCGCAGACTACCTGCTGGATCTCCTCTCTGTTTTAAAGAACAAATTTGACCTCAGGTCTTCGCTCATTTACCAGCTTCACATTCCCTATTGCCGTACAAAAACTGGAGGAAGGGCCTCTGTTATTGATGCCCTCAGGGTCTGGAATGCTATTGCCAATAAACTGCAACTTGAATCGCTACCAATGAGATCTTCTCTCAAAACTGCTCTAGAGGAGTTGTACACCCCTAGCTGCCACTGCTATTCATTGGCGTAAAATAAAAGAAAATGTTTTCGCACCGGATGACGCTGCAAAGTATTATCTGTATTTTGATTTGGCGTGCTGATCTTAAAGGTGCATTGAAAAATGTAATACTCCGACTGATGCTTCTGTTGTTGTGGAGTAACTCATGCAACCAGCTATGGCTCTAGGATTTGGTGTTACACGTTATTTATATAGTTTATTGTAAAAATTCGGTTACAGTCCCTATGATCACTGTTTCGTTGCAATTGTGGCTTTATTTTTTGGTGATTTCGAAAAGTTTTTTGGTTTGGACGTGTTTTATTGTAGTACGGAGTTAGACTGATGGCCTTAATCTAGGTTTTCTTGTGGTTGTTGTTGTTGTTTGACTTGCATCCCACTGTGATTTTTTGCACACAGCGTTGGTGTACGGTGCTTTTTTTTCAGGAATATTTTTGCTGTTTTTTCATGGATTTTCTATTTGCACAGTCACATAGTCACTTTAAGATGTTTTCTTGTTCGTTTTTTTGTTTGTTTCGGTTGCACCCGATTGAAGAGCCGAATGGCTCACAGGGCTATACCAAAATAAAGAAACTGAAAACTAAAGAAATAAACTGACCAGAAGTTTACCCTCGGTGTAAAAATGTGGACACCTTGGCAGTGATGGTGCTATGGATAAGCAAAAGCTTAGCCCCCCCAAGTGGCTCAAGGTGGCCTGCATTCAAACAAAAATTAGGGGGCATCTTATATCAGCTTGAACTCAGATCCTGATATTAAAGTCAAAGGGATAATTAAACTCAACTCCGACTTACAGTAATGTTGTAATTTGTCTATTAATTAAATGGTTTCACACAAACGTGATGTCACTGAATTTTTTAGATTGCCCAGCGTATAATGTTTGTAGTGACGTGAGGCATTCAAAACTAATGTATTGCTGGGGCCCTCAATGGATTAGCACCACCATTATATCCACGACAATTATTGGAAGCAGATTGGGATATAATGTAATGAAATTATGAGGTGAGTGAGAGCTGGGTGAAATGTTTTGGGGGGAGAAAAAATATATATTTTTTTATAATGAAGAGCATCACATTTTAAATGACTCTCTACGATCTGCTATGACATTACGGATCATACGCATGGATATTATCAGAAAATGAAACAGGATGAAAGTAACCCGGGAAGGTGCAAGTTATGAATTACACCGAGAGAAAGATAAGCAAACGAATCGGGGGAACGCGTGTAATCGGAGAGAGATCACATTGACTGTTTATAAAAGTAAGCGGGTTTGTTTAAGACACGTCAGTGGATGAGACTGGCAATGGAATGGCAGGCAACAAAGTAAAATACATGTTCCCGTGGAGATGGAGCAATGAGATCTGCTTCGTGTGTGGGAGCCAGATGGATTGTGGGCATCGCAGAAATGTGAAGGGTATGTGGGGAGGCTCTTCATCCAGCAGTAGATAGATGTAGTCCGCTTTGAGGCTTTTATGCAGCAGGCTTTACCAGGTTTGGAAATGCACGGCCGCAGGTGTGGGCATTGTCATTTATAGCCTGCTTCCCAGCGGTGTGCTATTAGAATGCAGGACAGGTTACTCACAACCTTACACAGAATTCATTGAGGGGGAAATTGTGAGAGGATACATGTGTAAAAGAACCGTGTGTACGACCATGACATAATTTACATATTATTCATCAATAGAATTCCATTCCTTTAAAATGTGATTCAACTTAAAGTTATGCCTGCAATATTGCTGCGTTTTATATTGTATCGATTCTTATTCCATGTAAATGACAACTCGTAGCTCTTCATAAATCCACAACTGGATGAAGGCTTCCTCATGCCATGTTGCTCATGAGAGTTGTTTGACCATACTTCACCCTGCTGGTCAATGCGAGTTGGTGAAAGAGGGTTCCCCACTGATGTTGACCATGATCGCCAAATAAAACTCAGGTCTCTGGGTTCATAGTGCAGAGTGCTAATCATTGCACCACCACTTTCAGCAATTGCATTTTATTATTTCAATGCCATAACTAAACTATATATTATTAACTGATAGCTCAACGAAGTGGTTTATCATGTGGACATTTATAGCAGCCACATACTCTCAAAGCATGTTTCTAAATGTGGAGGGAAAACCTGGAGGACCCGAAGAAAAATCCACACGACTACGGGGAGAACATGCAAACTCCAAATACACAGTACAGGTGTAAGGGTCGGGATCGAACCCACCGATCTCATGCATACCAGGCGAGGTAGTTAACATCTCGCCACTGCGTATAAGTATAAACATGTTTCGACTTTTATGCGATGTGTGTGTAATGACATGAATAGGCATGAAACGTAATATCTTCTTCTGATAGAGGCACGATTTTACGATGTGAGAGCACACCTGACAGAGACACTGCCAAACTAGTCACGTGAACCATTTGATAAATAACACACCATAACCATGCACCATGGTTACAAAAACAACTTTCAGTACAAAATTAGAACGAGGTGAGTTTCGTGTAATGGAGTTGAAACCTGATACTGTAATAGGAATGAAACACACTAAAACGTATTGAAAGATTAATATCTGACATTGAGGTATATAGCCAACCACTCTCTGTTGCACTGCACAACACTATCACTGTAATACAAATCCTTCCCAGCCTCTGGGCAAACCTCTGGGCGTAGCTCAGTAAGCTCTCAATCAATGAGACTGTTAAAATCCAGAGTCATCGCAGGCCATCATCACTCTGGAGACTCTACAACATTGAGTGTTATGGGTACTCACCTACAGGACACGTAAGCTCACTATGGATTGTTCACCACGTATCATACTGCACCACGCTGCTGCATGCGGGTGGATGAATGGGCGTCCCTATCCAGCAAAGCCCCTCACGTTTACACGGTTCACAAGATTCATTGCCACATTAAAGGCCGTGACTCATCCACCATGCAGTGGTGGAAATATCATGGCACAGGAATGTGGAATTTGCACCACAATCTCAGGGTCGGCATTGGAGATGAGAACCACCTCTATGCCAGTATAAGCGCGAGGGCAATTTTATTCTCAGCCTTACCGATACGGTATTTGCTTATGCACGTGATTCTGCTTCGTGGCTGTGAAAAGTATACAGCGTGGCCAAAAGGTCAGGACACACAGGGTTATTTTATTATATTAACATCACATAGGGTTATTTCGTTTAATTCAACAATGTCCAAACTGACGTCCATTAACATCAATGCATGCAATAATTCTCTTGAAATTAATTTAGAACTTGTTTTTTTAAGCTAATGTTTGAACAATTCGTCAATTATTTTGTCTCAATTCATGAAAGGTTCTTGGTCGAGTTTGGTAAGTAACAGATTTGAGATGACCTCACAGGAAGAGAACAAATAGATATTAATAATGATAATCGATCAAATATGAACTGAAATAATCCACAATTATATTTTTTAATGGCAGTGTTCAAATAACTATTTGGTTCTCTCGGTAAAGTCACGTAGAAATGAAATAATTGTAATAATAGAATACGACGTTTCGATTGCAACACAAGCAGTCGTCATCAGGTAGAACTTAATTTGAAAGAGAGACAAAACACAGACACGGAGACACACAGACAGACACACAAGCAGAGAGAGAGACAACACAGACATGTTGTGTGTCTCTGTGTGTGTCTGTGTTGTCTCTCTCTCTCCTCTGCTTGTGTCTGTGTGTCTCTGTGTCTGTGTTTTGTCTCTCTCTCAAATTTAGTTCTACCTGATGACGGTTGCTTGTGTTGCATTCGAAACGTCGTATTCTATTATTTAATCTACTTTCTTTCGACGTGACTTTACCGAAAGAACCAAGAGTAATTCCTGCGGTCACGAAAGCTTTAAATCTCGTGTTCAAATAAATTAAATAAGCCTACGTGTCCTGACTTTTGGCCCACCCTATTTAAAGGGAAATTTCAATTATATACTGCACAAATTATAGCAAACAAAAAAGTAGATGATCATCATGTTCTGAGATTAACATTGTTTGCGTAGTTATGCTTGCAGTGAGTATAAAAAAAACATGAATACTTTTCAAGATGACAGTGTCACCATTTTTCTGCTGTTTGTGAAATAGCCCTGTGCACAAGTGGTGTTATGAAACTAGCTGCTTCATGGTATATTAATTTATCATAGTACGGTAGTCTGTATTATTTATCTCTAGAGCCAGATAGGGCTGTAGTATGCATACAGTGGATGACTCTGTAGTGGGGTCGGAAGTATCCATTGCCTGCTGAGGTAATTACATCTCTAATTAATATAAAAAAACAAGCGTTTAGTTTTCGATTTAAAGCTTTCGTGACTGCAATGATTCATCTTCTTTGGTTCTTTCGGTAAAGTTACGTAGAATGAGAATAAAATAATAAATTGTTATTTTATTTTATCAATTTATTATTTTATTCTCATTCTACGTGACTTTACCGAAAGAACCAAAGAAGAAGCGTTTAGTTATTGATTTAAAGCTTTCGTGACTGCAGGAATTCATACTCTTTGTGTCTTTCGGTCAAGTCACGTAAATAGAAAATAGATCACGATCGCAACACAAGCAATCGTCTCACCTGAAGACGATTGCTTGTGTTGCGATCGAAACGTCGTGATCTATTACCTGAAGACGATTGCTCGTGTTGCGATCGAAACGCCGTGCTTTATTATTTTCTATTTTACGTGACTTTGACCGAAAGACACAAAGAGTATAAGTGTTTAATTACAATATATTTTTAAGTGACCTACAACTTGTTACTGCTGGATGAAGGCATCCCCATGCCATGTCAGTCACGGGGATTGTTGTTTAACCATACTTTTATCATGCTGGGCAGTGTGGGTTGGTGTGTATCGGTGGCCTAACCACATTATCAGCTCAGGGGATGAGGCAATCGGTGAGGTAGGGCTCCAATATTTGACACGCGCAATTTGCAGAAGCCAAATGTTACTGCTGTCTATTATGGATGTCACTGCTCTCATGAAATACAAATTAAACGTGGAACGTAAATGAAAGCATTTTCATAAGACAAATTAAACCGCGTTTTAAATACGTTTTTTGTCCTTTTGCACTGATGTTGAAAAATATCTCATGCTGGTTGTCAAGGGGGGCCCCAACTCGTAGCTTTGACCATCATGGGGGGGGAGGGGGCAGGGCACCCCCTGCCCCCACGCTAGTTAGGCTGCTGGGTGTATGTTGGTGAGTTGTGGGTGGGCCAAGACTGGCTCAGATATCGCTCGCCACTGATGTTAGCCGTGGCCGGGAACCAAACTCAAGTCACCGGATTCACAGCGGAGAGCGCGAACAACTGCGTCCCTGATTCATCCCCATTTCATCACAGTCAAAAGTAACATTTCTAAATTCGATTTCGTGTACCACAAATGATGCTAATCTGTGCAGGTTGGTAGAGTTTTTTGCGAAATTTTCATACACTGGAATGTGCTGTTTAAGGACCAGGTTTTTTTTTTTTACACGTGAATATAATGCTGTACCAAATATGTATATAAGTGACTCATCATAGCCAAAAATTCTGGATTGTAAAGCAAACCAGAGGAATTCAATGAAGGGCCTTATTCATTAATAATGAATAAGCAGACTTAGTTGTTTTCCCACTGAACATGAGCAGACATTGCCTCCTTGCCAATACACGAACGAAGCCCAATGACCTTTTAAAATGAAGAACAAAACCATTTTCTTCGTGACTGTATAAGCACCTACACATCACGCCATAAACTTGTGGCCGGCCTGCACACTGAATCAACCCGCGCTGTAATCTGCATGAGATTACCAAGTTGAACTGTACAGTACATCTGGGATTACGATCGTGGGACATTGCTTCAGTGATTATGCTTTCTGCATTTTGCTCAAGTGTTTCTTCAGGAGGGTCTACTAATGGGTTTGGCCAGATATTTGTTTACATTTCTGCAGTGGAGAGGAACCTATAGCCCACGGTTTGGTAATGGCCCATATGAGGCCTGCCACTTTGAAAGAGCATGCGCATTATATTTATCTGTCACTGCACTAATCGGGTACTAAAAGGGATATATTTTTGACCTGGCAAAACTCTATTTCTAATTGTGGCAAGCTAACTCATATTTATCACTGAAAGGGCCTACTGGGATCTGACGAGGTTGGGCATATGTTTAAAGGTTTTAAGTCATTCATAAGGAATGGCCTGGAGGATTGTGATCCAAGTACAATGTGCTTCCCAACTCCTGAAAATATGCTACGTATGGCTGAGCATAATAGGATCAAGAGAAACATAACCAACCCGAAAATGAACACGCACCCAAACAAGCGTGGATATGCCCCAGAATTAGTATTGCATTCGTGACGAACATGCAAAATGTGAACACAGTTCAAGTGTTGATTTACCAATGTGTGTCAAGGTCAGGCTCCTCGTTCGTAGTCGAACGGTGTTCCCATTCAAACAGTGGTCACAACGGGCAGGCCACCATTGCACGACGTGGCTTTCAAGGCCATCTCCAATGGTCGACCGATTAGGAGGGAGAGCGGTGCTGCTGTGGTGACGCCGCGCCACCACAGCAGCACCGCAGCATGGTCCTCACTCTGTAGTTTCCCCATCGCGGGTTGCGTTCATCGTGCAGAAGACAACATTCCATATCCTGCCTACTGGTTTGTCAATAACGGCATGCTGCAAACACTATCGTCCTTCGTTTCTTCGGTTTCACGGAATCGCATTTAGGAAGAACACATTTCGAGATTTGAAGCTTTCGTGACTGCAAGGATCCATACTCTTTGGTTCTATTCGGAAAAGTGACTTTACCGAATAGAACCAAAGAGTATGAAGAGCACATTGTAGGGGACCAACCTCTAGCCACGTGGTTGTTCAGGTCCCTCTTGCAAATAAGACTATCCTAGTATACTGGGTTCTCATCTAATTAAACAAACCCCCCCCCCCCTCCTCTAAAAGTACTGCATAGGCTTTTCCAGCTATAGCTCAGAACACAGTACCGAGTGACAACTCATTTTGAAGTCTCCTGAAGTTTAGGAGACTTTAATAAAGACCGGTTTCAGAATCAAGACGACATTTTAATACGGAGGTAGCCTTGTTGAATTCAAATTTAAAGAGATGCAGGGAGATAATGATTGAGAGGCGGTGAACTTGAATTAGTAGTGGAACATTATTGAGTGGTTTAAAGCTTTCGTGACTGCAGGGATTCATATTCACGTAGAAGGGAAACAATAAAATAATAAAAATAAAAAATAATAAAAAGATCTCGTTTTATATTTTTATTATTTTATTGTCCCTTCAACGTGACTTTACCGAAAGAACCAAGAATATTATTGAGTGGATTACTTTAATAGTGTTCCTCCAATAAATAACCACTGTTTTTTGTTATTATTAAACAAGAGCCCGGTACAGAGTATGAGCGACATGGAGGATGGGGCGAGTACAGATCCATATTAGAGGTTTTTTTTGGATTAGATTGTATAAATATTAATGTGTTGTTAAACCCGCCACCCGCCAATTAGTAAGCTTTGTTTCGTAAACAAAACGTTCCAATTAGTTACTAGTTTAGGACAGCGGTGTGTTGGAGAGTAAACCCACAACATTTACAGATATACAAACAACAGGCCCGAGGCCAAGTGCCCACGGGCAAGGGAAATGGGAAGGTGGTTGGGCTCTCACCGCCCTACTCATGGAGGGGCGACGATCGGGAACGTGGCATTTAGTACGTGATCAAAAATGTAGGGGTGCAATGATGCACCAATTCACATCTTAATATCAAATATAAGAGCTCAAGATATACATATATATTCATCGAATCTCCAGCTACATTTACAACATTGTTTAAAATATATATCTATTCTCCAATACAATTTATTGTTGGATGTTAACTTTCTTGCCTGGTATGCAGGAGGTCGTGGGTTCGATCCGAACCCTGATGCCCGTATATTTGAAGTTTGCTTGTTCTCCCCGTGGTTACGTGGATTTTTCTCCAGGTCCTCTGGTGTTTTCCCTTCACATTTAGAATCAACATGCGTTTAGAATATTTAGCTGCTATAAATTTCCACGTGATAAGCCACTTCGTTGAGCTATCAGGTCGCTTCTAAAAATAGAGCTACATAGCTCCATGGGCTTTACCTGGTAAAATTAAAAAAAATAGTTTAATAGTCTTAATTGCAACTCTGAATAGTGACATTTCCTAAATATCGCTGGCAAAGTTGGCGAGGACATTGTGTTAAAATCAGCACCTTTATATGAAACAGTAGATGTCGTAAACACTGTGGTCTCCAGACATTCTTAATTCCTACTCCCACAGTTCAAAGCAGCATAATCTATCAATCATCCATCATCAAATCATTCGTGAAGATATTCATACGTCCATTAGATTTGCCAAATTAGCACCATTTTCTCCATCGCCTTATTCTGCTATAATTCATCTCAATCCTGCATGTCCCCTAATTCTTTCTAATCCATCACTTCCTTCACCAGCATATTTTATGTCTTGCCTGCCGTTCCATCATTCTCAGTCGCCCTTTCAAATGACATGTTCATCCCAAGTTGTTAAATGATGTTCATGGCCTTGATTGAACACTTGTTTCTTTAGAACTGCTTTTTGTGTTTAGTTTGTTGTCTTTCCCCCACACCTTTGATTAACGCGGTTGGCTACGTACGGTGCGAAAAAGTTCAACATACATGCATACGTGCCAAACACATTCACATTTACTCTCACAGCTACTGCCCATACATTGTTCGAATATTGAAGTTCCTTCCTGTGCTACTGATTTAATAGGTGCTTGTTGCAAAATGTATACAGCACAGAGACAACAAAACATGGATTTCCATCCTGGGCACCTGTTGACAGGTACATATATCTAGAAGTATTAAATAGAGTGAACATGTACATTATTCATACATCCGTTGATTACAGCTGGTGTAAAACAATAGCATTTTCAGCTTGGGAAGTAGTGAGGTCACCTACCCTGCTGTAGCGTCTACGTCTGTCCAATGATACACATCACCCCCACAGTTATTATCTACATTTCTAGTGTTTTTAAATATAAATTCTTTATGTTGTGGTGAATCTAGCTGCCTCCAGTGGCGGCAGTGAGTCGTGTGAATCCATGACATACAAGGTGTATACAAATACAGTAGACACTAATCGGTCCGTACGTACGTATGTATGTTGAACTTCTTTCGCACCGTACATCGCCAATCGTGCTAATCGGAGGTGAGGGGGAAGGACAACAAACTAAACACAAAAAACAGTTATAAAGAGGGTTCCAGACGGTCACAAGTATGATTCGATGCCTGTAATTGCGGGTACGCACAGGGAGACAATGCTGCTTCTGCTGCTCATGTGGATTTAAAACTGCTCTGTAGATGTTTTTTTCTGGTCGACGTACACGCTTAATCCCAGGTGTCCCTTGATCATAGCACCCATAACCAGTGTTCTGTAAAAGGGTATCAAAATGCATTAGAGCATATGAACGGTGGTGTGTTTGGCCGTTTTTTTGACTGTTCTAAATTCCACAGTTTGTCGTGTCACCATGACCCGAAAATAATACACTTCTCGCGAAGGTCTTTTTACATAGTCATGCGCAGGTTGACGCAAATGACGTTTTCGAAACAACACGGTATCAAACTCTTTAGGTCTAGATGCATTTCTCCAATGGATAATCAATTTATATGGGTTCTAAAGCTCAAAACGTGAGCATTTAATAACCGTGTGAAATAATTTGATGGTTTACAATTCGTGTATGTTGTGTGTAATGGGCTCACGTGGCCCCTGCAGCCACTGCAGGCCGCTACATTCATCACAATGTTGACAAAACATTCTCGAATCAAATCTACGACTGAACCTCGACAATTCATGAGACTTAAACGAAACTTTATTTCACCAGGTAAGAAGATCCACCCTGCTATATAGTTATTTTTCAGAAGCGACCGCAAATGATAAGCTCAATAAAGTGGCTTATTACGTGTGTATTTATAGCAGCCGAATACTCTAAAGTAAAGTAATTTGTCGACATCAAAGAACTGTTTTGGTGAAAACGAATCATCAAAATGTGCACCACTCAACGTGGGGCTCGAACCCACCACGTGGAGATGAAGAGTCTCATGATGTACCGACTGAGCTAGCCAGGGTGCTGTGGTAACCCCTCTCTCTCACTTCGTGTATTACAAGCAAAGTGACCCACCTTATATTTCAGAAAATATGAGATTTAGTCAAAAGTCTATTGTATGTTTATATAGCCTAAAAGCATGTTTTTTTCGAAATATGGAGGAAAAAAACAGAGGATCCGGAAAAAATACACGCAGCTACGGGAAGAACATGCAAATTCAAAATACTGTATACAGGCGAATGGGTTGGGATCAAACCCACGACCTCCTGTATACCAGGTGAGGGAGTTAACATCTCGCCACCGTAGAGAGATCAAAAGCACTCCCCAAGAACGACGGGTAGGTGGAGGAGTGGATGGGGGCCCTCATCTGTTGCTCCTTGTTATTTGATTCTGGGAGCAGTAACACTATCAGGCTCTTAAACTTAACTTCCAATTCTGAACACCAGAAAAATTGTCCACAAGTCAGTGTTTAGTAAGTAGAGAGACTAGCAAAGTCAGCTGCATATGACAATCCCAATAATGTTTGAATATTGTATCAAACTAACAGCGAATGAGCAGCAAGTAATGTGATAAGTATTAATAATTTCAGAAGTAAGATTAAATGTGCATATCTATGTTAGCCATGTGTGACGTGTTGACACATAGAAAGCATTCGAAATCTCAAAGTCTGCAACTGCGTCTTTTAATGTATTGGCAGAGTTCTGCTACATGGTAAAAAGTGAATTAGGATGCCATTAACGGGAGACCATTACCCTGTTAACTTCAGTGACTACACTGATTCGTCAATTAAACACTGCATTTTATAAAACGTTTTCACTGAGCAGATTTAATAATTAATTCACTGCAACTTTTAAGTGTTTGAAGTTACATTATCATGGATGTTGGCTTCGTCATCTAACTTCAGCGTGAACTCTCCCCAAGCCACTACCCCATGTGACACACGTATGTAAGTATATATTTGAAATCTTCAAATCTAAATTTCAATGGTACAGTATATTTATTCTAGTAGTGGTATTCCAAACTCCCAGGGTGGTGTATTATCATCTTGTGTTAATTCCAAGCTTTGTCAGTGGTGCGTTTCATGCTAATTTCCTTTGTCAGGGCGTTTGCTGTTTGCCCCCTCATAGCTTAAAGGGAGGCGACCAGCGCTTGGCTTTCTTCACTCCAACGCTGTCCGCTGGACAGGTTGGTCCCTTCACCTGATGAAGGCCGCTTGTGTTGTGGCCGAAACGTCGTGATTTTTGTTGTTTTAATTTTTTTACCTACGTGACTTTACCGAATAGAACCAAAGAGTATGGATCCTTGCAGTCACGAAAGCTTCACATCTAGAAAAGTATGTTGAACTTCTTTCGCACCGTGCGTAGCCAACCGTGCTAATTAGAGGTGTGGGGGAAGGACAACAAACGAAACGCAAAAAGGAGATCTAAAACAACGAGTTTCAAATCTATATTTACAAGTGCATCGCTGCATTGGCTTCCGAATGTCGGAAGGAGGAGCGTTCCAGACGGCCGCAGAAGCGCATCTGCAAGCGCGATGGCCGTCTTTGTTCGATGGCTAGCGAGCACTCCGCCGCGAGGACACCACAGTGCAGTGTGATACCCTCGATCCACTCAGAGCATCAATCTGTGCAACTTGCTTTGGTACACGCACCCGCTGAACTGGCCAACTGTCGCATTGGCTTGAACACGGAGACGATCGGCGCGTGGGAGGCAGTGTTGTGCTGGCATGCTGCCTGCTCTTTGCCGGGATTTGTACGTACGCCAATGGGGGATTTACTTTTGGGGCATATTTTGACGCGGACAGACTGTGAAATCCAAATCGGCACATCTGATCACGCGTCGTAATATATCGCCTGACCTTCCTTAAAATAAACGACGCACGTTTTAGTTACGGTGATATTAGCAGTGATGTCCCGTGAAAGAGAACTTGAGGCGCGGTGCAACAGTTTTCCAGAGGTGCACTCTTAATTGTGCCGCGTGTCTCAAATGGACGGGCGAGGGAGAACGTGAAGCGCTACATTCAGTTTCCTGAGGACGCTCCCAAGAACGTCAACGGGACCTCTCTGGGTTAGAACAATTTACCTCAGTGAGTTTACCCCACAACCACTGGCACAAGAGTGGCCGATGTCTCAGGGTGAGAGATATCGAGTACCGGATTAGATTTTACTGACGTACTTGCCGGTTGGCATCGTCACTTCACGCCTGTTGTATGTGTCCATGTACATACCTTTTTCAATCCACTGCTGGATGAGGGCCTCCCCACGCCGTACAGGTCGCAGGGGTTGACTGTATTTGACCTTGATGGTCAGTGCGGTTTGGTGAGGGCAGGGAGCATAGATGTGGGAGCGTTGAACGACAGAACAACAATATATTTTTCAACGTATGTTATAAAAGGAAAACGCACAGCCCTTAAATTGTTTGCTCATGCCACGGATGGCAGAAATATCTCCATTAGAGGGCATTTGGCCTATTCTTCCACGATTATCAGACATGTTGAAAGAGGTGGGAGGACCCACACTTTACCCCACCACATGCAACCGAACTATGGTGTACACGTATACACTGCTGGGTGTACAGAGGCAGGATATTGAAGAAAAAAAAGACTTTCCCCATTCTTTCAAAGCCTTGGCGGGAGATTGCATCGAATCGGCAACTTCTGGATTGAATGTCTAGTGTTTAAAACATTAACACCAGGGCAGCATCCCGAGGAACAACATCTGTTGTATTTACCTTAAATGTTATCACAGTGGGCATACCCCATACAGGAGGTCGTGGGGTTCAATCCCGACCCTGACGCCTGTATATTTGGAGTTTGTATGTTTCTCTCCCCGTGGCCGCATGAATTTTTCACCGGGTCCTCCAGTTTATTTTCCTCCAACACTTAGAAACACGCCTTTAGAGTATTTGGCTGCTATAGATTTCCGCGTGATAAGCCACCTCGTTGAGCTATCATTTGTGACCAGGTCGCGTCTGAAAAAGAGCTACAGTATATAGCTAAGTGGGCCTTACCTGGTAAAATAAAAATATGTTTTGTTTGAAATGACCAACTTCCGAATGCTGAAGGAGAATGACGATCAGTGGACACCGATTGAGCAGAAGTGTGCACTCTTCGTGGTGGTAAGAATATCTTGGTAAGAATATTGAAGCAAAACATCACAATCCTCACACAGGGCAAATGTGCAAGCGCTTGTGTAAAACACTAATGGTTGATGCATCAGCTTTGCGGTGCTCAGCCGCAGGGTACGGAGTGTTTTATTGGGATGTTATTACATCCCGTGGTGGAATATACAATATACAGAGCCTTTAAAATGTTACTTGTAAGATTGTGCAATTCAATTGCGCCATGTGGAGATAAAGAGTTCAACACGGACCAATGGTGTGGATGTCACCAGACTTTACCACCTCTCTTTTCGTTTTTCCAGATCCTATAACTTGTTTACAGTCAGCAGACGACCCTGAGCTTCACTCTAACAGCGTCACATCGTCTTCCCCTGGGTATCTGGCCTCTGGGTGCCACTCCAATGCAATGTTGTCAACTCCTTAAGCCAGAAGGTTGTCAAACAAACATCAAAAGTCAGTAAGTGTAATTAGATAGACTGTTTAGCGTAATAAAAATGTCATCAGACAATTTAACTTAATATTACACAGCGTAAACCAATCCAGCATAATCTATAGGTACGTGGAATCCCTCCTAATTATGCACTATTTTGTCGCCTAGATTTTGACTGGTAGTTGCTTTGACAAGAATGTGTCACTCGGGAAACCCAAAAATTGGCTAGATCTGGCGATAGAATAGCTTAGTTGGCAACACTGTAGTGCTGTTAAACTGCCCTCCTACACTGTTGCTCAGCCAACATAAACGCCCCTTCCTGATTACGTATACAATGCTTTATTTATATTGTTTATGCTGGAATGCCAAGCTGTGTTGCTTTTTTTCCCGCCATGAACATTCCGAGCATTCCTCTGCGTGCACCTATATTCACAGGCCAGATATGAATGTATCCCGGTTTCTTTGTTAACGTCTAGATCTCTGACCCACACAGTAACACCGACATCATTCCTGTCTCTAACAGTCATCATTTGACACCTAAACGGTGACCTCTTTACTCTCCCAAAGTGGTTAGATGTAGTGCAACAACAACAAAAAATCCACTCCGTAAAAGCACTGTCTCGACCTATGCTTCTCACAATGACCTGTCGTACCTTGTTACGTGGCAAGTAAAAGACAATAAATGACAAATCAAATTGTTTGACCCGTGTGATGCTGGAGTGATGGAACTGTTAGGGAATCTGGTGTAAGGGCGGCATGCACAGCTTTAAACGCACGTACGCTTGGCAGCAGTGGTAATGCCCTATACTAGAGACGCAGTGAAATTGTTGAAAACTATTTGATGCAGTATGGAGGAGTTCGCCTTTGCGTGTCATGTTGCACTCCTGGTGCTGGGGAACTCCTTATCACACATCCATGTTCTATCGACTGCTGG
The DNA here is from genome assembly GCF_048934315.1 of Petromyzon marinus. Lineage (NCBI taxonomy): Eukaryota > Metazoa > Chordata > Hyperoartia > Petromyzontiformes > Petromyzontidae > Petromyzon > Petromyzon marinus. The sequence continues at coordinate 22,105,632 of NC_133667.1, read as the reverse complement.
ATGAATGTCTACCCCATGCTGCCACCATCCCTCATGGTTCTGCGATGCCACAATCAATCTCAATAGTCACAATAACTGTGAACGTCATCAAAGAAGCAAGATCAGCTGTTCAAGCAAAACGATTAACCCTGTTCCCCATCTGTTTACAGATAAATTAAATATCCCAATATTCTGATTGAAAAGGGAGACAAAACTGATGTTCAAAAACTATAAAACCCATTAGCCTCCTTTAATTAGTTGCTAAATTGCTCATGGATATCACAAAAAAAACACAGAATTGCGATTTTACAGGCCCACCGAGCACATAAGCAAGCTGGATTTTAGGAAAGCTTTTTCTACAATTGATCGAATAAGTACCATCAGTCATATCCTATGGTGCTATGCAGAAGGGCTCGTGCCTGAAAATTCGCCGATTAAATATATATATATTTTTGTATCTTTTAAGGCAGTGTTGTTGACGAGTGTGTTGAGTTTTTTGTTCATTTTGCTTGCGCCAACGTTGCCAATGCAGCAGCATTGCCAAATATCCAAGACAAATGACAAATGCGATTATGGCTGACTTTTTATAAAATATAGTAAATATACATTCACCGCATAAGCCAACAATTGCATACACATAACCAATGTCCTCATCTTGTTAGTGGTATGTAGTGGCAACAGGCCCTAGAACATTCACCGCACAGAAAAAACGTGGACATCCATTGGTAAATTTCCACAAATATTTCTACACAGTGGGGGAATGCAACCTAATGGCAGGCCCCGTGTACGCTGGCTTAGTGGTAAGCATGTTGACTGCTTGGCGTACCAGCCTGATATAGTCATCGCCCAATAATAACCAAAGCAGAGAGCGAGTGTTATGAAAACCGTTCCTGGGCACCACCTTCAGCAACCTGTATTGACCAGCGCGGTGAAGTATAGTCAAACAACCCCCGTGACCGAAATACGTGAGAGGACTTCATACAGCAGTGGATTGATAAAGGAACTGTGCTACATTTACTACCCAAACGAAGATTTGAAAAAGTAAATGGGAGGCTGAAGTAAAATTACATTATAAACCATCACGCAACCTTCGGTTATCTTTGCATCAGCGGCTTTTGGCTAACCATCACACAAAGACGGCCACTGTATCGCGTGCTTTCGGATGCGCTTCTGCGGCCGTCTGGAACGCACGCGATATTAGGAATCCATTGGAGCTACGCACTTTTAAATCTGAATTGAAAACAAATGTATTTAGAGCTGCTTTTTTGTGTTCAGTTTGTTGTCAGTCCTCCGCACCTCCGATTAGCACGGTTAGCAACGTACGGTGCGAAAGAAGTTCAACATACATCTCGAATATTGTCCACATAAATCACTGCAGTTCGTTTCATTGCACAGTTTGCCGTTGGCACGTCCATGGCTGACATTGCACAGGAGGGACATTTGTGTTGACTGCGAACATACCATTTGCATGGCGACACCCATCTGAACCTGTGCTGCGTTAACAATTTGAACTTATATAGGGGTTTTTGCGCCACGAATCCCCGCATGGAATGATGCACTTTTTTTTAATCCCGTGCAATTTTCACTGCCAAAATGGTAATTCCAGCTTGGCCTCAACTCGCATTGGTATTATTGACTCGAGACAATAGAAAGGATTACGGATGCAGCTTCGCACACCAGCAATACAACGTCAAGCTGTGCATTCTGCCCTGGGTTACGATATCCAGCAGACATGGGCACTACGTTGACATGCACGAATGCATGAATTAATGGATGAATGCTGTGCAGTAGGCATGTGGAGAATGAGGATCCCCCCCCCCAACCTTCACCCCCTCCCCCGGGTGCTTTGATGAATTTGCACGCTACACGGTGGTCAATATTCGGTTCAAGGATCGATTTTTTGTTCGTCTCGTTTGCATTGCGAGTCTCGGGCGTTTGCCTCTCTTGTTTGTGGCATCCGTCTTCTCTTGCTACGTCTGTTCAATTTGCATTGTCTCATTTTAACTGGCTGCTGTTCCATCGGTACTGTGTACTTTTCACGTCTCGTTGGTATCGTTTTCCTCCTTTGTTCCACTCACAGCGGACATCATAAATAAGAGTATTCTTACATGGATGAGTCAATGAATGCGCTGCATGTGCAAGACTGAATTTCATCCAACTATTGTGACGTTACAGGTTTGCGTGTGCATAGTTTGCCATTGCAGATGTCCATCCCAACAGTGTTCTTGTACTGAGTTGCCGAGTATAAGTATCGTTCATATCAATGTAAAAGGTGCAGCCCTGCAATTTCTCATTCGCGCTACTGCTGGCAGACTGGCCTCCACTATAGGGAGCTCTCGAGTGTAGTTTGGCCTACTCTCTTCCAGACCTCTTGGGAGAGGGCGGGAGTACACACACATTAACCCTCCACACGTGACCTGCCGATTGAATAACTGTGGGGCATCGATTGATACCGCAGGGCGGACAGAGCCGGGGGTGGGGATTTAAGAAACTTGCACCATTGTCAGCTCGGGAGATCGAACCGGCAACCTCGGAGAGTAATCACAGTGAGAGGCTCACAAAAATGAATGTTACACTTGGTGTTCTCAGTTTATCAAACAGTATCTGATGTTTATAATTTAGTTTCATGGGTGTATTTGCCGCCCGCAATAAATAAAATGTACTAAACCTACAGTGCCACTTCACAACAGCTCGGGGCTGGAATAGTTTCGCTCCGAATAGAAACGTGCAGTGGTCAAGCGATTCAGGGTCAAGACCAAGATGCCATCACGGCCAAAGCCGTTGTTAATGCGACCGCACCTCGCCACGCTCTGCCAGATTCCACAGCTGCTGGACAGCAGCCACGCGACCTCCAAGGTGTGCCCTGACAGTCCTGCCGCTTGATTTCATCTATGTGTGAACTCTGAACTTCTTTCGCACCGTACGTAGCCAGCCGTGCTCATCAATTCAACGTGAAATCTTCATGATCATAAACAAACAAACAAAGATACGCAATCGGGAGGGGATTTCTTTTTCAAAAGTTCAAGGTAAAAAAAATTACATGTTTTTTTTCCTCTGCTCAATGTCGAGTAACACAGGGATCTGTTTTTAGCTCTCGCGTGACCAACGTGCCCCCCCTCCCCCCCCCCATCGTGGTGACCGCTTTATCGTGACCCCTAGCGTGCGGCAAAGCTGAGCTTTGCATCCGTAAGAGAGGATGAATTAAAAGCGACCCAGTCTATCCTGGCTCTGGCCGGATTTCATCGCTATTTTTTGAAGCGCCGAGGTCACGCAATGTTAATGCCCCCCTCGGTGGTAAGGACAAACAACTTTTATTGCAACTAAAGTGGAAGTACAATTGTAAATGAGCGGTTGGGGGGGGGGTGGGAACAATTCAACGTGAAATCTTCAAGTGTTGCCGCCTTAACGAGTGCTGCCGATCAGACGACCGGGCGTGGTGTTGGCCACCCATCCCCTCGTGTGCCGTGCCGGCCTTCATAGGTGCTCGCTAACAGCACTTGCCCAAATAGTCAGTCTATTAAGGCTATACTGGGGGATCGTTGTCTTTGTTGGCATGAAACCCGAGGGATCTGTAAACCGTTTCACTTCGTTGTCCCACACGGGGTCATCTGGCGTCTCTGTGGATTAGAGAAGAAAGTACTTTAGCCGAATTACTTAAATTGACTTACGTTCACATTTGATCCGTCTGAAAAAGAAACGATTCAACTCTTATAACCATTCGTACTGACACTCTCAACTTATTTAATATTCACTTAAATGAATGCACGAGTATGTTTATTAGAATTAAAATGGCGCTAATTATACGGAAGTGTTTTTGCTGTTTAATTATTATTAATTTTGACTGGTTATTAATCACCAACAGAGCGCAACGTAGACCTGAGAGTGTTGATCAGTTGGATATCAGAAGATCTTAAGGATTTTGACGTCTTAAGGATTTTGATGTATTAGTTCCTGCAAATAATGTGGGGTGAGCCCTTTTAGCGCATTATAAATATATAAAAACACCCAGGTCTGTCATTCTGTCATTCTGTGACTATGTCATTTTGTGATTAACGCGGCACGGATTGGTTGAAGTGCGTCACGTGACCGCGAGCAAGCAGCCAACCAGAGGTGCGCCTCTCACAAACATGTACGCCCCCCAGGTGATATTGTACCGTAATAAGGCGCTGTGGGCAGCTGGTCTGCCACCACGCTCACGGGCCGACAGGGGGGTCTTATGGAGGGGGAGGGGTCCCCCTCCCCCTCCATAAGACCCCTTAAGATACGAGCCCCCCCCCCCCCCCGTGACCGGAGATTGACACCCCAGAGCCCCCAGGGGTGGGGGCTGAGGGGGACGGGGACCCCCCCCCCCACCAATTCCTAAGACCCCTTAAGTTAACACCTTGCAAATAATCCTAACAGTTATTTCAGTGATTAATAAGTCATAGCTCTTAGAAGTGAATGCAAATATCACAACTAAAGTTTAAATACATTTTCATTCATTCACATTAAAGTTACATCGCGGGATAGTCAAAAAAGGTATGTAGAGTGAAAGTTTTAAGTGAAAGCCGCGTAAAGCCGCTCTTATTCGACTTATTGAAAGTCCTCAAGTAGAGCAAAGCCGTTCGCGTTCTTTTTACAGTACTCTACAATAATACTTTTCAATAATACTTTGGACGGTAAAACACACGTGCACTACACACACATTTATTACGTACGGACATATACACACGGTTCTAATTACATTAGTACTTAAATCCACGCTGTGCGAGTGGATCGTAAGGATTTACTTGACCAGTCTGTTGGGGGCCGCCGCAGGCTGTGGTTGTTGGGGGGCGCCATAGACGCCCCCCAACAACCTAGTAGGTTAAGGGCAGTATCTTAAAACCCACTCGGAATTTGACTGGTAGCCAATGAAGAGATAAGAGGACTGGTGTAATGTGCTCACGGCATGGTGTACGTGGTGTTAGCACTCTAGTAGCTGCATTTTGAACAAGCTGAAGTCTGCCTAGCACTTTGCTCGGAATCTCAACCAGTAAGGGGTTGCAGTCGTCAAGTCGGGATAACACAAAAGCATGGACCAGTCTCTCCTCGTCACCAAGTGACAGGAAGCAATGGATTCTGGAAATATTTCCTCGGTGGAAAAATACAATTTGAACCACCTTAGATATATGTGCCTCAAAGGATAATGATTGGTGAAACTGAAAACCAAGGTTTCTGACCTCCCGTGTGGGACTGACATTACTTGGAAGCAATTTCACGTTACCATCCCAAAACTACACACCTAGAATTTGGAGGTAAAACATTAACTTTTCATTTGGTTTAGCAGGTAAGGCCCACTGAGCTATATAGCTCTTTTTTCAGAAGCGGCGTGACCACAAATGATAGCTCAATCAAGCGTATTATCACGTGGAAAATGATAGCAGTATCAAATACTTCAAACGCATGTTTCTAAATGTGGAGGGAAAACCCGAAGGACCCAGAGAAAAATCCACGGGACCACGGGGATAACATGCAAACTCCATACAAACAGGCGTGAGGAGGTCGTGGATCGAGCCCATGACCTCCTGTATACCAAGCGAGGTAGTTAACATCTCTTCCTGAAACCTATTGGGAAGGGATTACAAAATAATCAGAGGACCCAATTGACCTCGTTGGCAAATGTTCCTGTTTGTCTGGTGTGAAAACATGCCAATCTCTCGACATCACCAACAATGTCACAAATTGTGAATTTAATTGTTTTGACCGTTTTATGAAATGTTAAACTGGCTATGTATATTTAGGACTTTCTGTCCTGTTTTGCCCTGCAAACATATACGGAAATTCACACATTTTCCAGTTGTAACATGAATAATTAAAAAAGATTTAACCCGGAAAGAGCTTCTTCAAGACTCTTTCACCATTTTAGATGTAAGGTCAGTTTAATTTCTTTAGAGTATTTGCACACGTCACACGTGAGATCATCACTGGCTGTAGAAAAACTGTGCAAATAGACATAAGTTACCAGCACTTTTGCGGCTTGAGTATTCCACTTGTGCAAACATTATCTTTTCTAATCTTATTGGATCCATTCCTAAAAAAAAAACATTTCCACATCACCCTTTGCCGAGGTGGTTCAACATACGCTTCAGCGCACGCCATTTTAAGAAGGGTAAAATGCTACGTCAACAAAATTCAACGTTGCTTTTAAATCATTTTTCTCTGGACGCTAATATATATTCAGAACCAGACCAGGTACTTAGCATTTCCCACCAATATCTCCAATCGCTGTAATTCAAAAATGAGACTGAATGTGGGTAAATTAGATTTCCAGGTGAGAACTCAAGAGACCACGGTCGTCTCATTAATTGGTCTGTAAGTAGGGGCAGTTATTGCTTTATCATTCCAAATGAGTAAATTGGCAAGCAATTTCGAATTTAAAAAATGACGCACTCTCACGAATGCCGTCAGAGGATGTTTAACGTTCACTGCGTGAAGCAAACTGCACGTCTTATCACGGTTGGCCGCTAGATTTGAACGGTGAATACTCTGCATCGTGTGGCGAACACGCTACCACTAGACCACATCGCCACCCAGTGTTGTTGCCGCATTGGAAATATTCTCCCCCTCTAGTGCCCGATTTGTGCGGTGGCAAGGCCCACACGTGGCTACGGGGGCCGCGTGAAATGAAGTCGCACCTCCGATTAGCGCGGTTGGCTTCGTACGGTGAGAAAATAAGTTCAACATACATACATTTACTCTTATGCCGCATTTCCATGACCACTGGGAAGTGGGCTTGGTACTTTAACTGGGCTGAACCCAAGAGGGCACGTAACCATGGCAAATCCTCACAGGCCAAGCCATTCCCAAGCGAGCAAGGCACCCTGTCCCTCTGGCAACTAGGTTTTCCACGTGTGAGGTAACAAAATACCAGCACACATCATGGAAATAATATTTCACTAAACCATAATGATGGATTACTACGTGTACTGTAAGTGCATTGTCTTGAGTGGTGCCAACCTTATTGAGGGCGATATTGGGACATACATGTAATATTGATTTATTTATTATTGCACACACGACAAAACGAGGGACTTGTATCGTCCCGGGAAGACTTTAATATTTCCCAGGACAGCTACCTCAAGAAGTGGACAATCCTGGGAAAACTAAAACAGGTGGTAGGTTGCTCTACTAGCAACCCATGCCGCACACTTTTACCTGAACTGAACCTGCAATCGGTTGCGACGCCATGGGGCGAACAGAAGTGAGATGTGCTTGGCCATAGGTTCAACATGCCAGGCATGTTTGTGTTAAAATTAGGTGGTGGAGGGGTGGCCAAGTGGCTCCGAAGTCAGAGCATTGAGCTGGCACCACTGAGATCCTGGGTTTGAATCTGGGCTGCTAAAAGTGATTGCACAGCGTTCTCAACCATAGTGAGTTGATGGTGTCAGTCCATTAAAGACTGCGTAATAAAAAGGAACTCCGATTTTTTTTTACTTTATTTTTAAAAATTCCATTTCCAAGAATACATAAATAAAAATGTATCTTTGACCATGCAATTAACATCTGTAAATCGCTACAGTTTAAAGTGCAGTGATCCTTAGTGTGCGAAATCAGTCACTTAAAGGTACATCAGAAGTAGGTCTGTGTTTTAAACCACATTATAAAACAGGCTGTTTTCTAACAGTGTGCATAAGAGGCCACTTGAATGGGTTTCAGAAGTAGGTCTGTTATCAAATGGGCTGCTTTTATGGATGGCTCTGAGATCATTCTGAATGGACATTTCCTCATGTCACGACATAGTACAGTGCAATAATATTGAAACAAATCAGGTGAATGGGGGTGGGGGAATGATAAAAAAAAACGAATTAAAAAACAGATTTGGCTTAATTTAGTCTAATCTCAAAGTTAGACATGTATATTTTATTAAAACTGGTTTGAATCATAATTAGCAGGGAAGCGAAATCTCCAACCCCACGGAGCCTCTTGGCCAGTAGAGCCCCGTTTTGATTGGCTGTGGATACAACACGCAAGATTCCACGTACCGACATCCCATAATCTGACGCTGGGAATGAAAAATGTCACCATCAATATCATCAGCCAGTCTTTTCACTCGCGGCCTTCCCATTCCATCACCACCATGACACCTTGCCGATATTAACTATGTTAACCTATTTGTATTTTTTTTTTAATTATATCTTAAAGCTATTTTATATTCGATATGTATTCAATTTTATATACTTCAGCCCCTTGGTGTTAGTTAGACTTTTAACCCTTATTATTATAGTAAGACTTGTTTAAAACTTAATTGAGATTTTAGATTCCTATATGTTGAATGTATGCACCATCCTGCCAAAGTAAATTCCGTGTCGGTGTGAACTTTCATGGCGAATAAAACCCTTTCTGATTCTGATTCTGACCATCCACCACAGGTGTGCAATACACAAACAAACTGACAGAACGGTAGAAAAAGGTTAAAGGTGACGACGGTGCAGCCTTGCCGTTGTCTGCTCACACCACTGTCGGCAGAAAGGGCCTCCAATAAATCGGACATAGGCAGGATCTGTAGCGCGTTCGTCATTAATTTTGTTGCAGACGTTAATACTGTGTTGCGTACTAACCTTAAAATGCGTGTCGTCTGTTTCGCATTGAACGTTGAAGATACTAGGACGTGCTTCAGAGATTCTGTGCGAGTGTCGACGTGTCCAAATAGGCCAGATGTTTTTTTATTGCTTGTGAATTACTGATTTGGGAAACACAGCAATCGTCACCCCCTTTTGTAAACATTTGGTAGGTGCCCCTCCTGAAAAAGAAAGAGCCTTGGGACTGAGTGAGGCTTTCCTGGATACAAGTGTAGCAACAACATAAATAACTGGCGGGTGCGACTCACTGGGGACGCCACGGTGGCGAGATGTTAACTCCCTCGCCTGGTATACAGCACGCCGTGGGGTTAATGCCGACCCTGACGCTTGTATATTTGGAGTTTGCGGTGTCTTTCTCCCTGCGGCTGTGTGTATTTTTCTCAAGGTTCCTCCGGTTTTTCCCTCCACATTTAGAAACATGCGTTTCGAGTATTTGACTGCTATATATTTCCACATGATAAGCCACTTCGTTGAGCTATCATTTGTGGCCAGGTCGCTTCTGAAACAGATATATAGCTCACGGGGCTTTACCTGGTAAAATAAAAAAATAGTTAATGCTGTGCATTCATTTATACTGCTGGGTGGACAGACACAGGAGGATTTTCATAAATGCACCCATTATTCAACTACCATGGTAAGTTTGCATCGAACCGGTGATCTCTGGAATGTTATTCCATTTTGCTTACTGGAACCCTTGGGGCAGCATTCCGGCAACAAACTGCACAGAACTAAAAATAATGTTGTTGACGAGAGGACGCAATGTTTCTCAAACATCCACGGTGCCATCTGCTGGAATTTCGGTAATATTCGTCATCTTCTGAAACTACTTGAATGCATAAACTAAAACTAAACTTTTTTGTATAGGATTTATATGCGATTTCCATGAACATTTCGATTAATTATGCATCTGTATACACATCTTTTGTGACCGTATGTTGCATATATACATGTGTATGTTTTTTTTTACACGCGCGCATTATATGCAGTAGCACGTACAACTCTGTTTGGCATTCATGCAGCCGTAGTGCATCATCATCATCATCGTCAGCCATGGTCTAGGGTCGGCAACCAAAACAACACGAAGAACCATTTTTTTTAATTCGGAAAAAAACCCCCCTCAATATTTCAAACTGTTATCAAGCACACCATAAGGTCAGCAAGTCACAGAAGAGCAACTGTTATGAAGGCACGAGTGTCAAGCAACCTCTGCCTCTCCCGACACCGTTGCCATACCGACTGATGCGGGGCAGGTAATGGTTTTAGGCAGCATTAACCTGCACGTAGCCCTGGCCCAGGCGATGCAGATGTATTCATCGCGAGGAATGGAACCTGAATGGCGTGGGGGGGGGGGGGTTACTCATGGGCCTGTTTCGGAATGAATCCAAGATCGACTCTCATGATCGTTACATTTGGAGGTCACAGGCACATGCCAGTTCGTCCCGGACTGTAACGCGCCTCACTGCACTTGCCTCCCACCCTGTACGTTACTACAGGGTGTTTCAAAACGATGGACCCGATTTGAAATCGCTATATCTCTGCAACCACGAACCGCCCATGAATGAAACCCTTACCACTTGAAAGGGCGGGGCATAGAGTTTCAAATGATCACCGCTAGATGCCTCTCCCAGCGCACAAACAGCCCCTAGCCTCAGTCATTCGCCAGACGGTGACCCCCGCAACACAAGGGGCGTTTTGCGTTCTGCAGTTCAGCAAGACTGAATCCGTAATTGCGGTGCAGCGTGCGTTTCAACGGCGCTTTGGCATTGATCCGCCAATGTCAAAGAGCATTCGTCGTTGGTACCGACAATTTGAGGAAACGTGGCTATTCATGTAAGGGGAGGAGCACAGGGCGACAACACATCTCAGAGGAAAGCGTGGATTCCTGCAGTCACGAAAGCTTCAAATCAAGATTTTTCAGTTTTTGTTCAGTTTGTTTTTCCTTCTTCTCTTTAATGACCACGGCGTTTGTGATCAATGTCATAGCACGGTAGTTTTCACCGATCCAAAACTTTTCTTCAGGCACATTGATGCTACTTTTAGTTAAGAGGTTCAGCTTTCCAAATGCAACTCCAGTCTGCTAACGCCTGCTTCTCTATTTTGTCATTTTGATTCTGGTCCACTTTCAATAGATGTCCGAGGTGCGGTGTACATATTCATTCGTTCAAATTAATACATTTGTGCATAAATGATCAAAGATATCCAAATATAATTTATTTACATGTGAAAAAAACAAAGAAAATCCAAAATTAGACCTGAATACCAAAACAATCTGATACTTTTTTTTCAATATAACTTTTTCTTAAACTCCGCATTATCGCTGGTGTATATATATCTAACTCTAAGCCACAATACAGTATTGATTAAATAAGGCAACTCGGATGGTCTTTTCCTCTCGCTAACCGTAAATTCAGAGTTTTATGTATACTTAAACTGCTATTTTATGTTTAAAAACAGCAGCAGATGCCTCTACGCAGCATTGATAATCCTAATTAAGAGTGAGCCAGGTAACAGTTGCTATGCTACTCTCTATTGCCCATCTATTTTTACTTGCCACGTGCTAAGCTTTTTATATATTGTGGAAAGGTCAAGGCTGCTGCACATTTACAGATTGCCCATAACGGTATCAATCATTCTTATACAATGTTTTATTTTTATTACAAGGCAGAAGCTTGAGCTTGGTTGACAAAACCAATCAACACACACTTGCTAGTGTGAAGATGTTATCGAGGAGTTTCAAACCTCCACATATCCGTTATGGTGTTGGTGACATATCGCATTCAGGGATTTTAAAAAAAGTCCCAGCTGTTTGCCAACATCTGTTTCGACTGCTATTATGACATGCTTTTGAAAATCACTACAAGATCTTCAGTAAAACAAACGTCAAGGAATTAGTTGCCAACATTTCAACCACGTAGTATAAATCTGGTGCTGTTGATACATTTACAGACACCCCATGTTAATACAAAGTACGTTACATTTTGGGGCTTGGCAAAGTCATGTAGGGTTTCCCCATGACACAATGCAGACAGAATTACAGTATATCGCTAAATTGTTGTTTTTCGAGTTGTACTAATGTAATGACAGGGTGCCATCTGTTGACCAGGAGGGGTAATCACTACACTAATATAAATTCGCAAGCTCTCGATACATACACACATACTATAATATATGTTAAAATTTTAAGATTATATTTTTCATTTTGTACATATTGTATGTGATGGATTCACGCGGCTGGTGCCCTCAGTGTCAAAATGGGCCTCTGTGGAAGAGGCTCATGCAGGAAGCTACTGGGCAGCTGGAGGCAGTCGTTCTACAACAACAACGGTGGGCTTAGGAGCGACGCTCACAACGTATGAACATTGGGTGGCCTGCTACACATTAAGTTGTCACAGTGGGGAGAGCAGGTGGTGTGACATGTTTGTTTTGTTTTGCACTGATTTCTATTTGCTTAATTGCTGTACTTTAGTTAATTGTATTCGTTTTGCTTTTGCCATTTTGGTAACCCAGGTTACAAATACGACTATCCTGGTGTCTTAAGCTCTCACCTGATTGAGCATAATAAACTCAACTTAAACGATACTATCTCAGTAAAGTCACGTAGATAATAACTTTACCGAAAGAACCAAAGAGTAATTCCTGCAGTCACGAAAGCTTCGAATCTAGTTTATGCTATCACAGTCAGTCATAACTCATAACACCTGTGTGTGTTCCTTGATCTCAAGTCAGCGAACCTTCTGCACTTCACGTTATAGTCTCAAAGTGCACCTCGCTGGGCACAATCTGCGTCTTCATTTCACCACCACTTTGTGGCAAACGGCAGTTGCTGTTGTTGTTGTACTGTGATGGGCTTGCAATGTCCTTGCAGTTGAGCCACAATTAAAACTGTTGTATAAATTGGCTTCAGTCCGGTATTGGCTTTTTATACATACAAGCCAAATACTATACTCTTTGGTTCTTTCGGTAAAGTCACGTAGGTATAAAATAAAACAAAATAAATTAAATCACGACGTTTCGGGCGCAACAAAAGCGTCCATCATCAGGTGGGACAACCACAGCAAGAAACAATTGCTGAAGTGGGCAAAAGGGCTGCTCTAACAAGAGGCTATGTGGTGTTGGTCAGAAATGTAGTGGGCCCTATGGTGTAGTGTTTTGATGAGGGAATTCTTCTGTGCCGGATGGTGGTGGGAATCAGGTTTCAGATAGGAATCTGTGTGGGTGGCTTTCCTGTAGACAGAGTGTCCCAAAGAGCCATCAGGTTTCTTCTCAAACAAAACATCCAGGAATGATAGCTTACCATCCTTCTCCACATCCATGGTGAATTTGATGGATGGGTGTATGGAATTAATGTGGTTGAGAAATTGGTTCAATGCTGGCAGGCCATGCGGTCAAATGACGAAAGTGTCATCTACATATCTCTTCCACAAGGAAGGACGTAGGGTGGATGTTTGGATAGCATCTGTTTCAAATTTCTCCATGAAAACATTCGCTATCACTGGTGATAAGGGGGAACCCATGGGGGTACCTTCATTTTGTTTGTAGAAAGTACCATTCCAGGTGAAGTAAGTGTTGGTAAGGCAGTGCCTAACCAGAGTAGGAACATCAGGGTGTTCAGTCCATGTTGGACTAAATCTTCAATTATTGCTAAGGTGTCAAGCCAAATACTGCAGTGTGCATTATAACCACCAGGAGGAGGGCTTTGACCGTGTTTAGATCAACTAGGATGGCTAGCTGCCCGTCCACGTGACGATGGCTCTCTCAGAAGTTTGGCGTTGAATTATACTTTTTCAAAACGGTATGGTCTTTGTGATGCAGGGGCGTCCATGGCTAAACAGACCGACCCGGCTGACACAGAACCTTCCTCGGTTGCTGCAGGGGTAGGCGAACGAGAGTTATGTGCCTAGCAGCATAAAGCCTTTGTCTTTGTAGGGCTTTATGAAGGTGGCGATCTCCATGTTTAGATCAGCAATCATGAAATTACAACGTGGAGAGGAATTAACATAACATACAGGAATGTTTTGAGGCCTCGGGTTCAATAGTATTTTTGATTCAATATACCACGTTACTTTTGTTCTGTGATGTTTCCTAATGGTGCCAAAAGTCAGGATATTGACTTTGTGACAGGTTATTAAAATTCAAACCTGCTTGTGAATTTAGGAACTTAGGACTAAGTCTGAAGAAGAGGTGGTTTCTGAAATACCGTATTGTCTTTGTACATTTTTTCCCCATGTGGTTCGTAGGCCAAGATGAACAATGCTCATGTTGAGCAATGAGCCAGCAGTGCTGAGATTCAGGACAAGGAACTGGGTAGCCATATGTAATTTGAACGAGTTCCCCAAGTATGGCAAGTATTTAATGATTCAGTCACCAATAACGCACACAAAGTGTGTACATTTGGTTCCCTTCATATCGCCTTAGCCGAGATCTGAGATATAAAGTAGAAATAAACTCATGCCGGTTGCTTTACATGTTACGAACCACACTTCATGAAAATAATAATCTACAGTAATTCGATGGAGGTTTCCCCTTGCGTTGTTGGTCACGAGGGCTGTTTGAGCAGATTTCACCACACTGGTCATTGCGGGTTGGTGAAGAAAGACCTAGGCCCACTGCAGATGTTAACAATGGCCAGCAATAAAAAAATCAAGCCGCTGGGTTCAAAGTGCAGTGTTCTCGCCACCGTGCTACCGCTCCACAAGTCTCTGTTTAGAGCATAAATTAGCGTCAATTATTAATGCGTAAGGCATATTGAAGTCACGATGTCTCTTGTCTATAATCATTGCACAGAAGCCAGTTTACTGCTTGTCCCTGGAGTCAAACTAAAATTTGGAGGACATAGAGCCTACACTATGATGGACCTTAATTACAAAACTTGACTCCCCAAGCCAATCAGTCAGCCAGTCATTAAATGTTGTTTAAATCGTGTGTTAAGACTCGTATCCTATTTTTTTGTAACCGTGGTTTAATGCGGCTTATGTTTTTAATGAAAACAAATGTGTAGTTTAGAGAGCTAAAACATGCTCGTGAACCGCTCTTTATAATACAAATTTTCAACTGTTTGTGAATCCACTGCAGGATGATTACAGGTTTTGTACCGTTAGATTGTTGGGGCAATCCTGCCAGGGCTTACAAAAGACGCTGTTTAAGCTTCAATTTTGTTGATGTTTTTTTTGTTGCGTGGCTTTGACCTTCCGGCACTCTTCTCTGACACGGAGGCAAGGTTCCGCTGACTCGGTGAGTGCACGGAGGATGTGTTTTTTGTGTGCCGCGGTTTGCCGCTATGAAAATTAAGATAAAAAAAATCGGTGGCGAAACTTCGGTACAGTAGTATGCAGTACATACTATGCAAAAAAAACCCCATGCATCTATGCGAAATTGAGTTAATCCAACTTCAACACAGCACATTGCTTTTTCAGTGTCTAACATGCTGTTGGTGAAGCATTACACTGCGGTTTAAATGAGCGTGATGTTGGTCCACATCAAGCATATTGTCCATTGGCAACCTCAATTACTGCATTGCAATCTCCACTCTATGCTATGTTTGTGCTGCTGCTGCTGCCCGATGTGTTTCGGGTTGTACCTCGTTGTTGTTCACCACAATGTCCAAAGTGATCATTTAATTTCCCGAAGCTCCTTTGCACGTGAAGCGAAACGTCGGACATGAATCTAAACAACACGTGATGCAACCAGAAAGCACATTGGAGACCTGTACAGCTCGACTTACGCAGTGGTTTATTCGTGACGTGTTAAGGCATCGTCTCTCCGCCTTTGTATTCACGATTGTTAATATTGCATGCTTTGTTGAGTCAACATTGCATGTTAACAAGGGTTTAAAATCTTTCCATTGAACATATTGAGTGGCATTGAACAAGAGGTGGCTCAGGCAAGGGGTCAGACTACTGAGCCGACGCCGCTGAGATCAAATCTGGGCAGCCACCCGTGATTAAACCGGGTTCTCACGCGTGGCGAGTTGACGGTGGTCTCAGCTTGGTCACCAATGACTGCAAACACACACACACACAAAAAGCAATTGTATTCAATTCGGGGTTTCATTTAATTTGAAAAAATATTAATATTGCATTGGTTTCATCACCATGGGGCAAACATTGATCCTTGCAGTGGGGGAGTGCAGCAATCTCGTTCAGGGGTTCTTAACCTGTGGTCTGCATACCGTTACTGGTCTGCAAGGCCGTGGGAAGTGGTCTGCAAAAACGGTTGCCGATAGTACAATTTAGAATGGTTTTGAGTGAGATTTTTTTTTGTATATGGGTGCATGGTGGTCTCCAAAAAAATGTTGAGAGTTGACAAAGATCCGTAGGTCCAGAAAGATGGGGGATCACTGCTCTTTCATATGGATTCAAATACAGTAACTTGAAGTGACATGGGGTCTAGTTCTATGATATCAACTTCTGCAGGCCATTCCTTGACATAAGGCGATGCACTGCTCTGTGAGAGGTCCGAATTGACGCTTAAGCTCGTGACAAGACGCCACCAGCACAATTGGAAGGGCATTGGGAAGACACAATAATAACTGACAGTTACATTAAGCAGAGCAGGTGAACATTTCATGCCACGTGCAGTGAAATAATGTGTGCAGGCACAATGCGTAAAGGTGTACCGTGTAAACAATTAATAAATAAGCAGGGCATTGTTTGACAGGCCAGTGTTTTAAGATGGCTGGCTCATAGCGCACAAGGGCTATAATTTAAAAACGCTCTTCCTAGTGGGTGGCCTAATGCTCCGATGAAGGAGGCACCCGAACAAACGTTGTTGTCCTGTTTCTGTGAAGTGAAACCACTGGATCCATGCATCCCCTTTGGATCATTGGAAATTTCCACATTCTCCATTTTTTAAAAGGCAAAGTTGTGATTATGTGTGTCTGTTCAAAATGTTTCGCGTACTTCCCGACATGCAACAAACTTGAAATTTGCCATTTGGGTACTTTCCAGACTGTACACCATGCAAAAATTATACAAATACACTTATTTTTTGGGGGTGGGGGGGGGCTCAATAATGCATCTATTTTTTGCACGGCAAGTGAGCTGTGACGTCAAATCTGTTACGTGACCCGCGCATGTGGAAGCGTAATGCATTGTAGTGTAGTGGTTAGCGCGCTGTGTATGTGTGTCTGTGTGTGTCTGTGTGTGTGTGTGGAAGCGTAACGCATTGTAGTGTAGTGGTTAGTGTGCTGCGCTATGAACCCGGCGACCCGAGTTCGATTCCCGCTCATGGACACCACTGGTGACGATTATTTCAACCGGTCCTGGGCCTCCCCTAGGTCGACTCAGCCTCAAACGAGTAACTGGTCTGTTGTGTGAACATCGCCACTGGTGAGACAAAGGCGGCCGGGCGTGGTGAATCTAAGTCCCGGGCGAAGCCGGGTAGTACAGCTAGTAATGCATATAACCACCTCTGGGGACAAAATGAACGCGCAGTCGGCTGTGTAAATAAATCGTGGGTTTATTTTTTTCTGTGTATTAAAGGATAGAACAATTTACCTCCCCCACACAGCACAGCATCGTCACAATGACATTGAACAATACGTGGATCACCGTTGTCACATTTGTGAGCTGAAACATCAACGTTAATCGACGAATGTACCCACCGTGCCACCAATAATCTACAACACTGTATCCATTACCCTTTTATGTGTCACCTTATTTCATAGGTGTACTGTACACGATAATATCCGCCATGAAAGAGTTATGTTTGACGCAAATCGGTAAGCGTTTGATTAAGGATGCCAAAAGTTCAAAGAACATCGCGTTTAGTCACCACGCGCCAGAGCTTTAACCTTTAACCCTTCAAA
The DNA here is from genome assembly GCF_048934315.1 of Petromyzon marinus. NCBI lineage: Eukaryota > Metazoa > Chordata > Hyperoartia > Petromyzontiformes > Petromyzontidae > Petromyzon > Petromyzon marinus. The sequence continues at coordinate 22,088,247 of NC_133667.1, read as the reverse complement.
AAATTAAAAAAAACATCAACTCGTAAATGTACGTTGCATGCAATAATGGGTTAGCTTGCAGACCCCTCCACCCAATTGGTGACCGGTACACTTCACGAACACAGTTTAAACAACGTGTAACACAATAAATAAATTGAATCTTTGGTTGAAACCGACGGCCCCCGAATCGTAACGGTTCATTCAGTGGCACAGGAGCCGTGGTGATGGGTGGCGGGCGGCAGGACCCTTCCGCCCGTAACTTTAAACAAAAATATAATTCTCACTTCAACAAAAAAAAAACCGCTCTCGACTTTATACCTTCCTCTTTTACGACGCCGCGTAGCGCGCGTAATGTGGAGACAATTTCCACCCCTCCTCCGCGTATTTATTTGTTCAGAATCTCCATTCGCAGTGGCTCAATTATGACGATCGCAGCTGGCTTCGCAGGCTTGCCGTGGGCAGCGAGGGAAGGGGGTGGTTATAAATGGTCGGGGGGGTTGAGAGGAGGGAGGCAGAAACGAAACGCTACAAGCAAGTTGGGGCTTGTTTACATTTTGAGAAACCACGACTCCTATCATCCCACCCACCCCCCCCACCCGAGTGGGCAGTGGCCGGGGACGACTGGGACACACTTTGCTGTGGGAATTAATATGCTTTTCCCATCCCTTTGAAAATTGCGCATGACCTCCAAAGGGGACGACGAATATTTTTTTTGTTGTTGTTGTAAAAAAAAAGAGACGCCCTGTTCTCGTTTGCGGTCCGTGCGAGAAAAAAAGAAAGCTCGGTTTTTGTTTTTGCTGCGTTCGGTTTTTAAGCGTGGTGGAGTTCCGACGTCTTTCGCTGGATTTGATGTCTAATTGAAAAAATAATCATCTTTGTCCGTGCTCTAATTAATGTCAAAGAACAATAAAAGTGTTTTAACGAATGTGATAGACTTGGAAATGCCGCAGGGCGTGTGATTGGTGAATCGTAACAAAAAAACACCGAGGATAACGCCTCTTTCTTTTCTTCGGGTTTAGGTTAATGTGTAAACCTTTTCAAGAACAATTAAAATAATTAATGATTTCAAAGGCTATACGCAACACACAGCATACACTACATTGTCCCTAAACCAACGGATATGATGGGGAAAAATATTGTAATAGATAAACTACTGTAATAATTGTATCCTGTATTTATTGCCATAGAAGTTTGCAGTGTATGTGAAGTATAAACATACAGAGAGACCTTTTTTTAAAATAGGTGATCCATGTAGGTATACTGGTAAAATAGAAATGCTCGTGGTAAACTTCTGTACCTTGGCTGCGCTGTAGATTCCCATTCAATATTCTTGGTTTCACTCATGTTCTAAAAATTATCTTGTAACAAAACATTCCCCGGGTTTCATCTCTATTTGTAGACTGATCACCCTCAAAATGCCCTCAAATGCCTGTATATGGTGATATCTCTTCATCAAAACACAGAAAACAGACGCAAGCCTTGGCAGTCAATCTGGCTTTACAGATTGACCGAAAAGCCAATAAAGATTTATTATCTCATGCATTGCATAAATAAAATGTAAGTTATGACATCCAGTATAAGATATATTCATATCGAGTGATGCACGCTTGAATGTATATCGGAAGTACAATGCACATTTACATATATGTTTTTATACACGCGTGTAAATGTAATGAAGGCAGTTAACAATTTGCAAATGTGATTTGTAACTTTCATCCTTACACGCGTCGCGATAGTTAAATTTTAATGTACAGTTTTATTGAGGGACTGTATCTCGTCTTGGTGTGGTCTGGGACTGTTTTTTTTTTTAATGTTGTTTTGCTGCCTTGAACAAGCTTGGAAATTGGTTATATTTGTGCAAGTTAAACTTATATAATTTATCTACAGTATTGAATGTATTTATTTTTAGTGATTTGCTTACCTTTCCTATACTTTGTATTCCTATAGTTTGTTACGTTGTTTGTTGTTATAACTTTCTGACCCACCCCTACTGGACATGTGGAAATGAGCTTCAAAGCTCATCGGATTTCTCCAGGATAAATAAAGTCTGATTCTGAGATTATGATTCGTGAACACAACTCAGGGATCACACACACACACACCACACACACCACAACACACACACCACACACAACACACACACCACACACACCACAACACACACACACCACACATATCACAACATACACACCACACACACCACAACACACACCACAACACACACACCACAACACACACACCACAACACAATACACCACACCACACACACCACACACACACCACATACAGCACACACACCACATCACACACACCACACACACACACCACACACACCACAACACACACACCACAACACACACACCACAACACACACCACACACACCACAGCACACACACCACAACACACACACCACACACACCACAACACACACACACCACAACACACCACACACACCACATACAGCACACACACCACATCACACACACCACACACACACACACCACAACACACACACCACAACACACACACCACACACACACACACCACACACACACCACATACAGCACACACACCACACACACAGACAACAACACACACACCACATACAGCACACACCACACACCACAACACACACCACATACAGCACACACACCACATCACACACACCACACACACACCACACACACCACAACACACCACACACCACAACACACACACCACAACACACACACCACAACACACACACCACAACACACACACCACAACACACACCACACACACCACAGCACACACACCACAACACACACACCACACACACCACAACACACACACACACCACAACACACCACACACACACACCACATACAGCACACACACCACATCACACACACCACACACACACACACCACAACACACACACCACAACACACACACCACACACACACACCACACACACACCACATACAGCACACACACCACACACACACACCACAACACACACACCACAACACAATACACCACACCACACACACCACACACACACACCACATACAGCACACACACCACATCACACACACCACACACACACACCACACACACCACAACACACACACCACAACACACACACCACAACACACACCACACACACCACAGCACACACACCACAACACACACACCACACACACCACAACACACACACACCACAACACACACCACACACACACACCACATACAGCACACACACCACATCACACACACCACACACACACACACCACAACACACACACCACACCACACACACACACCACACACACACACACCACATACAGCACACACACCACACACACAGACAACAACACACACACCACATACAGCACACACCACACACCACAACACACCCCACATACAGCAAACACCACACACACCACAACACACACCACACACACACCACAACACACACCACACACACACCACATACAGCACACACCACACACACACACACCACAACACACACACCACACACCACACACACCACAACACACATACACCACACACACCACACACCACACCACACACACACCACACTCACCACACATCACATACAGCACACACACCACAACACACACACCACACACACAGACAACAACACACACCACACACAGTACACACCACACACACACCACACAAACACACCACACAAACACCATATACAGCACACACCACACACACCACAACACACACCACACACACACCACACACACCACAACACACACCAAATACAGCACACACCACACACACACCACACACACACACCACAACACACACACCACACACACCACAACACACACCACACACACCACAGCACACACACACCACACATACACACCACAACACACACCACACACACACCACAACACACACACCACAACACACACACACCACACACACCACAACACACACACCACACACACAACACACACCACGCACAGCACACACCACACACACACCACGCACAGCACAACACACAACCACATACACCACAGCACACACACACCACAACACACACACACCACAACACACACACCACAACACACCACACACACCACAACACATACAGCACACACACACAACAACACACACCACACACACACACACCACACACACACCACGCACAGCACAACACACAACCACACACAGCACACACCACACATAACACACCACACACACCACACACACACCACAACACACACACCACACAACACACCACACACACCACACACACACCACAATACACACACCACACACAGCACACACCACAACGCACCACACACAGCACAAAAACAAAAGACCCCCCATATAGCCTTAACAGACTGTAGGGGCAAGTGCTGTTAGCGCGCACCTATGAAGGTCGGAACGGTACACGAGGGGGTGGGTGGCCAGCACCACACACAGCACACACACCACATACAGCACACACCACAACACACCACACATAGCACACACACCACAATACACACCACAACACACCACACACAGCACACACCACACACACAACACACACACCACACACAGCACACACCACAACACACACACCACACACAGCACACACCACAACACACCACACACAGCACACACCACACACACACAGCACACACCACAACACACCACACACAGCACACACACCACAACACACACACACCACAACACCACCAATGTTTTGGGCTCAGTGTTAACCGTTCATTTCGAAATCGGATGACACGTCCACCACATCTTTGGAGTTCTTCAACTCCGAACGAAGTGAATGCTCTGTGAACGCTTGGTGCTTGTTTGCATAGCGCCAGTTACTTGTTTATCTTAGACTAAATGATAATATTTGAGGAAGGAATTTCTGCAGAGTGTGCTGGGATGGCCAGGGCTGTCTTATCAGATCTGTCTCGGGATAGTACGGGAAGGATGAGGGCTGTTAGAGGGGTGTGGGGAAATCTGTAACCGAGTGTTTACAAACGTAGATTCTAGTAAACCTATCTGACAAATGCTTAAGCAATGCACTCCTCAACAACAACAAAAGTGATTACCGTTTGTGTGCCGCTAGTCCGATTCGACGTAGTCGCAAATCGGAATCCTCATCATAATCTTTTTTTTAGACTGGAGGAATCCGATGAGCTATGAAGCTATTTCTTTCCCACAGATGTCCAGTAGGTCGCAAATGTCCAGTTAGGATGGACATATATGTGTTCTACTCGTGCTCAACGCTTGCTAGAGTGGCGTATACAGCTGTGGCCAGTTTCAAAACTGCCACGGGACCGTGCCCGAGTAATGAGAGGGTGGGCGGAAAGCCACCACGTGGGAATCGGCACTTTGGGGACGGTCATTTTTTTGTTGCCACAATCGCGCCGTAGTCCGTGGGAATATCCTGACAAATTTGGTGTTCCCAAAGCGTCACGTTTTTAGGCTTTTTGTCAAGTGGCAAAAGGGCCCACTGACTGTCAGCAAAGCCTGTCGACGCGAAAGATCTGTTGCCTGCAACTCTTGATTAGACTGTGGGGTTGATATATTTAATTTTAACTTAACTTCGATTTGATTCTCTTATGCGCTGCAAACTGTAAAAAAAAGAAACCCATTCATGCGTCAACAATAACTCCCACCCCCTCCCCCAAACTCTTTAAAGATGAGTAAAATCGGATTAAATTCCTCAAAGCAGTGTGACCTTTTTCCTCTTTACATTTGCGACTTCTAAATACATAACCCCACACTGCCCCCACCCCCGCCCCCCGCCAAATAAGATAATACCATGAATCTTGACTTAAAGCTTTCGTGACGGCAGGAATTCATATTCTTTGAGTCTTTCGGTAAAGTCACGTGGATAGGTTCAAAGAAAATAACAAAAAAATATAACAAAAAAACGACGGCGTTTCCATCGCAACACAAGCGATCGCCATCAGGAGGAAAACGAGGGTGAAAGCTCCTGGGGCAGACTGTTTTAAAGGTTTAAAATGGGTGGAGCCCAAGGATCCTCAACGAAATGGGCGGGGCTAGTTATGTTAATGGAAGAGATTAGCATGTTAATGTAAGAGATTAGCATGTTAATGTGAGAGATTAGCATGTTAATAGAAGATCGCAGAGCGGCAAAGTCGAGCTAGGCGAGCTCGGTGGCCGTGTTAGTGTGCGAAATTTAACATGTTAATGTAAAATCAGAGAGCCGAAAATAACAACTAACGTCGGAAGGTGGTAGGATGGGAACATCACAGCCAGTTATGACTTTAACTGGTTGATAACGTCCTTCCAATGATTGCTCAGTTCACACCCATCTTCTCGATTGGAGTTGTTTCTGTGTCTGTACATGTGGACGGCTTCATGAACGAATCTTTGTTGACAGCCAGTGGGTTTGCAAAGTACCTCCGTCTTAGAGAAATCAATTTAAATCAACAAAATTGATTTATCTAAGACGAAGGTACTTTGCAAACCCACTTCATTGTGGAGGCCGCTCTCCGATCTCACATTAACATGCCAATCTCTCACGTTAACATCACTCGCCCCGCCCACTTCGTTTAGGACCCTTAGTCTACACCCATTACAAAACCTTTAAAACAGTTCTGCCTCTGCAGCTTTTCCCCCTATGTTTTTTTTCCTCCTTGTGTTGTGACCGAAACGTCGTAGTTTTTTTTGTTATTTTCTTCGAACCATCTTTTTTTCCCCAAGGGACTCGCTCCTCCCTGGCCTTTCTATAAGTGGCGGTGGGTGCCGTGGGGTGGCGTTGCGGGAGGTTTGGGGAGATGGAGCAGCGGGGGCGTGGGGGTGGGTGGCGTTGTGTTTCTCTTGGCACTCATGAGTGTAGCAAGAGGGAAGGGAGGGCGGGAGTGCAGCAACTCGCAGCTCGCAGCTCAGGAATGTCTTTGCCATGGCGATGACGTCCAATGGGCCGAGAGCTGGACACTTTTGACAGCTGGTCATTGGGCCATGCGCGTCGAGGGCCTAGCGTTCACCTAACAGAACATGTCATTGGCATGCCATATTGAATCATGGAAGCAGGTAAAGGAGGGGAGCGGGGGGTGGGGTAGAAAAAGTGGCAGGATGTCTGCTGATATACCAGGGGTCACATCGCACGAGGAATTTTGGCTGGTGCACTGATTGACGAGTGGCGGGGGGGAGCTTCATTACACACCCAGCACACAAGTTGAGAATGCTCAGGAGTAGCTGTTTGCCAACGCGTTCTTATTGGCATTGTCGGTCACACCTGAATGAGGATACAATATTTCAAAATAACCACAACAAAAACCGTATCGCAGTGACCTGTAGATCATGAACAAACATTCAACGCATTCGTCAATAACACTGTTCTAAAGAGAAAATGAAGCACGCTGGTGACAGGTGATGTTTCTGGCAACGGAACCTTCTTTATATCACAGAGGCCAGAGAGATTGAGTGAATAATAATTAAAGACTGCACTAAACACCATGGGGTGCTAATTGATAAACAGCGTAAAATTGACATCTCAAGTTACCTATTAGTAGATATTTGGCTCCAGATAAACCCTTTAAATTTTGGTCGATCGTTAACATTGCCATGTTTAACGTACCCTTCTAGCGATCATTAATTAACTTGTAGGTTGTGCATTATGAAGACAAGAATTTCTAGGTATTTGTTTTGTGTCACATGACATAATAGAAGTGTCCAGGATCTGTGTTTTGATGATGGAAGTAAAAGCGATGAAAATCAATGTTAAACACATTGCTAGTTACCCAACGCTACAATAATTGGTAACACAAGTCCTAATGAGGAACCACCTTTTGTTTTAACATTAGCCTTATTTACAAAGATCCTAATATATTACAAAGATTTATTGCAGCTGCCACTATGGCCTGCTTTTTAATTCGTAAGAATGTGTTAATGCAAAGGTCAAATTTGCTATGACATTAATTACACGATGGCACATTATATGTTAATGTGTGAGAATGCAGCCATTAATATATTTATTTAAAATAAAGATTCAGTTTCATTTATTAGGTATAATAATTATACACTTCAACTATGAGCTTAGAACTGAGTCTTGATTTAAACGGGAATGTCTTGAATGATATATTGGAAATTTCACGTAATAAAAATGGATGTTTATGATGTTGCCGTTGGCCATTGTTTTATAGTGTTCTGCTTTACAGTACATTTACTGTATGTTAAGGGACTGAGTAATTGTGTGGTTATTCGAGAGCCTGTGGAAAATAATAATAATAATAAAACCCTAACCCAAATTGGATCCGAGAAGTCAGGTAACCAACCAGGAATAGCTTCCCTTTTAATATTCCCAAGAATTTCCAGATACAAAATTTGAGCAGAAGACAGAGCGTCTAGCTTTTTACAGGAGATCCAGGGGATTCATATCTACCTTAAAATACACATTCTACAAAAACCTGATGTTAAAACTAACTACTTGATGACACTGCGTTGGCAATGGTACACAATTACCAAACAAACAAACAAAAACTCTACATCCATCAATATCATTGCCTTAAAAAAAACGATGTGAAAAGGTGACGTTTCAGGCAATGGCCCTTCTACACAGTAGATTGGCCAGAGAAGTCGAGTGTGTTTTGGCAGGCGACCACCACGGGTGTCTTAGGCCTTTGTGGGGGTTGTGTTGTCAGCAGGGCAGCGCAACAAACCCCATCGTTGTATTGTACTATGCTCAAACTCTGTGCAGCCCACATTCACAACAACCCGCAATGACCAGTGTGGTGAAGTATGGTCGTTTAACCCCTATGGAACCACACGGTGCGGGAGGCCCTGTGTGACAGAATATACACTGCTGAATTGATGATGAATAACTTTATTGAGCAGCAGCAGCAGCACACTCCTCTGCATTGCTGGATGAAGGGCTCCCCGGCGTCTTTGCCTGTCTTTCTGTGGCATTATCGCTGAAAAGAATGCTCTAGAAATGTAACGTTGATACAAACAACCGGGAGAAGATAACAAGGGACTGTAGCAGTGCACGGCGTACTATGATTCAGGCTAGTGCGGAAACGTTTTGCATCCAAACACGTGGGAGGAAACTAAAGCAGAATAACTCTGTAGAAACAATCTGAAGCAGTGGTGCAATGCAAAACTCAAGTCCGTGTTGATTCTAAAGTACAGAAAACGCCGTGCAGCCAGGATTTCACTCAACCGTCGTGTGCAGCAAACCCGTTCACTTTCCCTTCTATCCCCATTTTGGACTCCCCCGGTAATCGTCATCGTTTCGATGAGACAGTCATCGTTTGTGGGTTACGGTGTCAGCTTTATGACTGGCCAATTCTGTTTTTTTTTACCAGCAGTTGCTCTTTAAATTAGTTTTACACATCAGAATGTGTTATACAGTATATCAAACTGAAGCTTTAGATGTGCAAAAATCCTAAGGTGTGGTTGCTAGTTTTGCTGAAATTCTTCTTCTAATAGGCAAATTATTGTTTTTCACAGTTTGCTTCAGAAGCTATTTCCTCATATCCTTTATCCTCTGAGGCTATGTATACAGCAATAAATAATACATAATATTAAGTAAATTATCAGTATAAGCCCAACTGGTGCCCACAGGCCTGATTAATTTCAGGCCTGTCTAAAGCCTTTCTAGTTGAGCAGGATTATTGTGCAATCATAGTTTCATTTTCCCAAAACGTTAGATTCGTTTTTGAACATGGAATGTTATATATTGCATGGCCATAATGTTAAACTGCTTAAAAACAAATTTGAGACATCATAATTATAACGCTCGTTTGAAAACTCACAGAAGTAATGCGTAGGTATTTTAAAGTCAAATGTTTTAATTGTTGTGTGTATGTCGTTGATGGTGGAAGCCTCAAATGCAAATCTAAATTAGTGATAGGCATGCTCGAGAAGACGACCACCGCGGAGATGGACTGATGAGATCAGCTCACTTAGGAGCCCGAGAGGGAAGGTGACAACCTGGGGAGGCCTTTATCCAGCAATTAATAGGTCGTGGCTGCTGCTGATGACATTTGAAGAGCCTAAATGTTTATATCGCGGCCAACAGGAGGTTAGTTATTTGAACTTGCTGACAACTGAATAAAACATGCCATCTGGCACATTTTTTCAAGTACAATCATGCACACTTGGATACCGTTATCAGAATGTGTGAGCAGCCCATTGTCAACAAAGGTGCAATTGAAGCTGCAGTATATGGCCAATTATACATGCGGATAATGAAGATGGCAGCTTTTTTTTGTTGTTAAAGACATTGCAGTAATTATTTTTGCTTTTAATGTAATTGGGGTTTTTTTCATCACTAAAATGACACAATTTTGAAATTGCCAGTCAACACCCATTCCTTTCCTGTTTGCACTCGGGAATAATTTATTTTCGTTGCTCTAATCCAGTAATTGTAGTGCTGTCAAATTTCTGACATCTGAGTGTAGCCATGTGCATGAAAGATACTCCATATAAAATACTTTCAGTCCATGAATAAATTATGAAGCATCATTCCCAAAAGCTATGGCAGCAGATGTTGATCTCTAAGGAAACCTAGTAAAAGGTTTTGATCTGCAACACTCCCACCATTGTACTCTCAATGTTATTGGGACCAAATATTATCTGCAGTCAGTGTACTGATGCGAAGTACCGTTACATAATAATTTACTTCCGATGTCTTCCCAAGCCCATGGACTCCTCACAGTCCAAAATATGGCAATGTGCAAACTATAAAAACATATATTAACTTAAAACGTTCTCAAAATGCGGCAGAATCCAAAACGGCTTTAAATAATTGATCAAAAAACCTTACCAATATTTTTCAATATTGATACAACTCTTGAGCTGTTTACGTGAAATATGACTCTGGACCCTTGAGACAAGTACTGCGAGCGAGCACCCATTAAGGTCGGCACAGGACACAAGGAGATTGTGTGGTCAGCACCACACCTGACTGCTGTAATCTCCTAATTGCTCATGCTGACAGACCTTACCAGGTGTTAATTTTAAACTGAGTCAAACTAGGGAACGCCCGGAGCATTTTCAGATACTAATTATCTCTCGGTGTGTGTGTGTGTGAGACCAAACTTCAGACCCAGCTTACTGGAACTATTTCTCATTGCGCTTTTGCATTAAGACTTTGACTGCCACCACTGCTAAATGCGAACCTGCACACAGTGCGGGAGTAAGTGCTGTGGTGATATGGGGGTTGGCAAAGCAGACAGCTTGGTGGCGTGGCATGAACCACGTCCCATTGATGGCAATGTGACCCGTGCCCACTGTGTCTCGTTCTTCTTGGCCGGTGATCGTCGCCCGAGAACATGCGGACCAGGGGGTAGTCATCTGGAAATGAATGTCAAAAAATGTTGGGAGTGCTCTCGCTCCGTGATCCTCTATTGTCCGATGACCACGCCAACAGACCTGCAACGTGAACGCGCTCGTGTCATGATTTGGCTTGCAGCTTTACAAGGCCCTTCCCAACACCCCCTCCAGAAGCCTTTTTCCACCGCTCAACGCATACTGTGCCAAACCATACGGTTTACCCCGTATTCTTGTACAGGGAAATTGAGTTTTCAGGTCCATACGTCGTACAGCCGTTTCAATACGGGCAAAATCATTTTTGTGTCCGTCTTTCTCCCTTGTGATGGGACTTTGTAGGATGTACGTCGAGATTGATTAGGGCACGGGGGTGACCAATATGGTCTGAATTGGTCTGTAATAAGTAGGGGCCACTGATAAGGGGTTGACAGGTATGTCAACGTGGCAACCTCACTTGTGAGGTCACCGTTGCCTCGCCTGCAGGTGTGACCGGGGGAAGGGGGCAGGGCCTAAAAGTAACCGCCCACCTGTCCGGAACCAATCGTTACACCCAGCACCAACCCATGCCATAGCTAACGCAGTGATCGCCAACCCTCCCCGCTACACACCGTGGTGCGAATACACATGTAGTGACATAGAATTAACTATGTAGCAGCATAGCGCTGGCTGCTGGCGGGGAAGGGGATCTGCAGCTTACAGCAGCCTTGACAGCAGCAGGCCACGTGATACACCAGAGGGGGATCTAGGGGAAAGGTCACGGAAGGGACACACCAGGAACCCGCGGGTAGGTTCTAGAAAGGGGGCGTGGCTGGGGGCGGAGCCAGGCCACGCTGACAGTATAAGAGGGGCCCCAAGAGGGGACCTCGGGGCTGTCGTATGGAGTGGGATCCCCGTCGTGCTGCTGCTGGAGTCTTCGCCGTAGTCTCCGTCTTCACAATCTCAGCGTTGCCAGTCAGGCACTTTACCCAGCTGTCCTGACTGGGAACCGTAGTCGGCTATAAACGGATTATTGGAAGTGTTAACTCATTAGGCCGTATTAATAAACAGAGTGCCTCCTACTGTTAGTGTTTCTGAGTCAGTCACTACACACAGATCGATCGATCATGATCATCAATTATCCTGGCTGCTTCCAACATTATTTGGCCGGTTCCGGGCCATTCCGCTCCAAAGGTTGTACATTATACACTAAAGTACATTATACACTAAAATACAACTTAAACAGTGACAATACTGCACCGACTGTATGGACATTTTTCATGACTAATAACTATGGTAATAAAAACAGAAACTATACAGTGCGATCCGGTGAAAAGTGCGTGTAACTCACCGGTCTAAAGGCTGCATCAGTCCGGTGATCGTCAAACACAAGTTGTTGAAACAAGAGCATAGTACTACTGCTAGGTACATTACCAGATGCAGAGTCTTCGAGATTGTAGTTTGTAAGTACGGTAGAGTGAATACAGTGACTTTTTTACCGTGGGATAATTGTTTGTCTATTTTGTACGTTTATTTGTGCCAATTTCACATAGCAATTTTTTTATGACGCTAAAAGATGTGTACACAACCCCTAAAAACATTATGTAAAAAAATAACCTACTTTAAATAATGATGTGCTTATCCGGCGTTGTTGAAAATCCGGTGACCCCTTCGCCATTGATCACTAACATAACCACGCTGGCTACACCAATTTTCTCCAACCATGATGCTTGCACACTGCACAATCTACTCATTTCAAGCCGCGTTGACCAAGGAAAGGCCTACGACAGAGTTGAGATACCGTTTGCCACTGATGTGCGGAGTCCAAAATTTTACCCAAGTTGCTGGGATCACAGCACAGTTTGTAAACCTCTCCACCACTCCACTAATACACATGAAGACCAAGACTATTGGGGAAAGTGCTGTTAGCGAGCACCTATTAAGGCCGGGGGTGGTGTGGTTAGCACCACGCCTGGCCGCTTTTGTCTCTTCAGTGCTGATGTTCACACACCTAACCAGATTCTCATGCTAGGCTGAGTCGACCTAGGGAAGTCCCATCTTCAGATATAATGCACCACTGACATTATCCATGATCAGAAATCTATGTCGAGTTACTGGATTCGGAATGCAGTGCTCCTAACCACTGCGCCACCACTCCTCCCCAAAATACAAATATCCCTCATATAGCCTTTTTTACAGTGTTGGGGCAAGTGCTGTTGGCGAGCACTTACTAAGACTGGCATGCCACACAAAGGGGTTGGTGTGGCCAGAATAACTTCTAGCCACACGTGTCTCCCCAGCCGTTGATGCATACAAACATAATCAGATGTTCTTATTGGCTGAGTCGACCTACGGATGTCTCAGGGATGTTTCAGATAGAATTCTCCACTGACAGCCATGGTCGGCAGCTGACCTCAAGTTGCAAAGTTTGTAGTGCACGGTGCCGCTAACCACTGCACCACTGCTCTCCACGCATATAAACACACACCACACGCACACTCAGAACTTCTCAGTCATTGGATGATGTGCAGCTGTTGAGTGGATACAACCTGGAACCTGGGACAAATCACTGCAGGATGCTCCACAGTGCCAATTCGGTGGGACTCGCTGGAACTCGGGGAAAAAAAACAAATTCAGTATAAATAACCCGCCTGGAAATGTCTTCCTTGTAACTGGTGGCTGTTTATGTGTTTATAAAGCTGAGTAGGACGAAATGGAATATTAATAAGACTACAACAGCCAGGGGTCAAATTGGACTGACACCAAACACTTGACAAATACGCGAATATTCATATAAACCAAATGGTCAGCATTCATATTTAAATGAAAACATCATTCTGAAAGTTAAGAAGACGTAAGCAGGCTTGGGCAGGGCATGTCGCTGGAAGAGATGATGGCCAAAGGTTAATAATAATAATGATGGTAGGGCAGCCAAGGGATGAAACGCATCCAAGAGGATGCCAACTGTGGGAGACGGTGCATTGCAATGAGCTCTTGTACATATGCTAGGTGAATTATTATCACCGCAGGAGCGGTGGATTATGTCTGATGATGATGAATGTTTAACCAATTTGCTTACAAGCTTCAATAATGCATCTCATGGAGGTGCTAACTTGACACCTGGACAGGGGTTTGAGCCCTATAAACCAGGGCTGGACAAGGCCATCTTGAGGGAATCGCCAGGCAAAGGTGCTGAAGGTCAACATGTAATGTGTTTTTGAGTTGTATTGCATGTCGTTGGGCACAATGTCGGACGTTTCGCTCCATATCAGAATCATAATATTTATTTCTACTGGAGGATTCCTATGAGCTATAAAGTTCCTTTTCACTAATGTCCAGTAGGGACAGTTCAGAACGTTACAACAACAAACAGCACAAACACACGATAGGAGTGCACGGTGTAGGAAAGGTAACCAAAACACTAAAAAAATATACAAATACAACTAAGCTATTTATTTTTTTATCTTACCAGGTAAGGCCCACTGAGCTATTAGCTTCTTTTTCCAGAAGCGACATGGCCACAAATAATAGCTTGACCAAGTGGATAATCACGTGGAAATTTATAGCAGCAAAATAATCTAAATGATCTAAACGCACGCTTCTATGCTGGGAGCTTCTTCAGTTATTCAGTTTCTGAAGCGAAAGGTCAGTCACACGATGCTGTTTCGCTGCTAATTCTGGGAGTTTCTTTTTAACAACTGAAGGACTGAAAAAGCACCGAGCATGGTGAGCGAAACTTCGGGCAGCATTTCCGAACAACACGCGGTACAACATTGGAAAGCTGTACAGCACAATTGCGAAAACCCTACGCAGTCACTCAGAGTTAGTATAAACGTCACTTCGACCACCCAGCGATTAACTTTGTTTTATTTTCAGCCATGTGGCCACAAGGGATGTGTGGTGCATGGTACACGTGGCTCCAGGGCACCTAGGCTCCAGTGATTCATCCCAGCCTTCATCCTATCTCCCTCTCTGCCCCATGCCTACTCCTCTCCTGATCATCATCATCCTTAGTTGGCGATTTGACCTTCACCATTGTGGCATCCTGACTCGTAAATGTACCTTCTAAATGCACATTGGACTTAATCAGTGTGTTTCTATACGCAAACGAGGACTCATAGACTCTTCTTTTTTACCAGATTAGAATCTATTAAAGACTTCAAGTCCCCTTTTAAGGGTGACCTGGGTCAACAAATAAAAACTGAACATTTGCAGACCAGAAGACCACCTGTGGTGAAAATTTCTCATTCCTATGGCAGGTACTAGTCTTTATCATGGGATGACCACCGTTGACTTCGATAACAATTATTTAAAATGTTATTGGCTCCAGAGTGCTAATGGATCGAGTCAACTCTCAAACAGGATTTAAATGCACAAATAATAATCTTTTCGCTGAGCGTGAGCTAGGTATGAGAGAATCATTGGAGTAGTCTCCATTCGTCCGATGCCAAGGAGAAGACGTAAGGCCAGATGGTGGGTGACTGTTAGGGTAGATCATGAAGGTCCTGTGTAGCTGCAGGATCTGCCAAAGGCTGGAAACCGTTGGGGAGGTGTGATGACATCAACGGCGTTGGCCATGATGCCATCTGGAACTTGATCTCGACTCTAACCATACAGCCGCATTCCAGAAGACATAAACACTTCACTGCCTGGTTCGGCGATGGGGATCTGAACTCACTCGACCCTTTATTTTACGCTCTTCAATTATATTGTGCGGGGGACCTTTTGGCATCAGCGGCATATGCAGTCTCCTTTGTCACAGGCCGAAAGAGCCGAATGTTTGTACATGCACATCCAATCCTCGCACCGCGTGGGTTGTGGGAGTTATTTTGCCTCTGCTTCACCATGCTGGTGACTGTGAGTTGGTGCAGGTGGGGAGCATGGGAAGTACAGCACAACAGTGGATTTCACTGCGTTGAACTCTGTTGCCCAAAGCATAGTCCCGCGGCGTGGTGGTCACCCATCAATGGACTACCAAGGCTCAAGCACGCTGAGCTTCCAAGATCTCCGATATCGGGACACATTCCGGATGATGTAGTCGTAGGCTGACATCTATCGAATGCTTGTTAAAACTTTAAAGAACAAAAAATCAGATTAAGGGAGTTTGTGATTCTGAATTTATTTCTGTTTATTTTAGTTTCGATTATCGGGAAAGAACAAAAATAAATGTTGGAAATGTTGCATTCTAATCATAACCCTGCTGTTTAGGTACCATAACGTACAGTGTTTAATATGGAATAAATTAACAAACCATAAATGCTATGCTGTAGTGGCAACCATTATTTGCATCTATTTTGTAACTTTAGAAAAACCCATTGATTGTATTAAAGATTATAGCAATATAGATTTTAAATCTGCCTTGTCATAATATTAATTTCACTTAACGCTAACCATAACACTAGTCTGCTTAATCTCACAGTACTCTGTATTCAGTGGCACGCATTACCAAAACGACAGAAATACAAACATATGCTTATAAAATTACTCAGTTTAAACCACCAAAAATACGACGTCCCACAAACTACAGTATAAGACGTTAACATTTTCTTGACGTAAACACGGAAACTATGCGTAGCGCACATAAAAAAAACCCACACATTATTGGTCCATTTTTTTTCTACCAAGGCAAATGCAAGACGGTTATTATTGAGTTGAAATGCAATGGAACACTGCCTCAATTCTTCACTTTCTGGTGTGCATCGTGGCACCAGGCAGAGTTAAAACATTGCCTTGTTTTTACTGTTGTGTTCCATGACATCACCCTCATGTCGCTTTCCCGTAAAGTTGCAGGTAGCACGTAAAATGTAAAATGCAGGATCTAATTAAGTGAACTGGCATTCCCAGCACACTAATCAAATGCATGCATGCTTGCCTGGTCATTGAGCTCTTTTGGCTTTTTGCCTGATATGTGCCACTATTCTTAAGAATGCTAAGAAACCCATTAGCAACATTAGCAAAAACGAACGCTCTGAACTCGCGAATTAAAAAAAAGGGATGATATAGTCATCCTCTCGGCCGACAAGGGCAATGCCACTGTCATTATGATAAAAACTCATACAACAACAAAATCCAGGACCTACTCAATGATGGGAGTTACTCAAAAATTAAAAGTGATCCTACTAACAGCCTAATGATAAAAAACAAGAAAATCATCACTAGTTCGACTTCCCTAATCGAACCAACTAAACGTCCCTCCCTAAAACCCATGGCTGCAAGACCTCCCAGATTCTATGGTCTTCCCAAGATCCATAAAGAAAGTACCCCACTACGACCCATCGTGTCCACGATCATCTCCCCTACATACAAACTAGCCCGCTTTTTAGTGGATACTCTACTTCCCTTTACTGGCAAGACCACCTCAGCGGTACTTAACTCAACCCAATTGGTTTCTATGGTCAAGGACACTGTACTATCTCCTGACGATATCCTCGTCAGCTTTGATGTGGTCACGCTGTTCACCCAGGTCCGAGTGCCTGACACCATAACAATAATTGAAGATTTGGTCCAACATGGACTGAACCCTGATGTACCTGCGCTGGTTAGGCGCTGCCTCACCAACACTTACTTTACCTGGAATGGTACCTTCTACAAACAAAATGAGGGTACCCCTATGGGTTCTCCCTTGTCACCAGTGATAGCCAATGTTTTCATGGAGAAATTTGAATCAGACGCCATCCAGACATCCACCCTTCGTCCTTCCGTGTGGAAGAGATATGTGGATGACACTTTCGTCATTTGGCCAAATGGCCTCCCAGCTTTGAACCATTTCCTAAACCACATAAATTCCAGACACCCATCCATCAAATTCACAATGGAAGTGGAGAAAGATGGTAAGCTGCCATTCTTGGATGTTCTGTTTGAGAGGAGGACTGATGGCTCTTTGGGACATTTTGTTTACAGGAAGTCCACCCACACAAATTCCTACTTGAAGCCTGATTCCCACCACCACCCGGCTCAAAAGAACTCTCTCATCAAAACATTATACCATAGGGCTCATTGCATTTCTGACCAACACCACCTGGCTAGTGAATTAAAACATGTACATCTGGCCCTCAAGAGGAATGGATACTCTGACTGTACCATCCGCCAAGCTGTTTCTTCCACCATACAGAAACAACCACCTGATTCTCCGATCAAAACCATCACACTGCCATACATAGCAGGCGTTACCAAAAAGATTTCCAAAATTCTAAACAAACACAAGGTCCAGGTCCGGTTCAATGCAGTACACAACATCCAGGATCTGATCCCATCCGTAAAGGATGTCATTCCTGACTTACAGTACCCCGGTGTTTACAAATTGAGTTGTACCTATGGTGACTGCTATATCGGGGAGACGAAACGACATATTTCTGACCGAATTCGCGAGCACAAATCAGATTTGAAACACGGCAGAACGAATTCTTCGGCCGTGGCTGATCATTGTTTCAACACAGCGGGTTCTCATGACATTATTTTCTCCGATACCAAAGTACTATGCAAACCTCCCGGTTATTACCAAAGATTTGTCCGTGAAGCCATCCAGATATACAAATATAGACGCAACTTCAACCGAGAGGATGGTTTCAAATTGAGCAACTTTTGGAAAGATGTCATCAACCAAGTCAAACGTTAGCTGGGTTATAATTGTACAGCCGTTTCCGTTTCTACCAGGATGGTGCTTGCTCTCGTGCAGCATGCCATCGCCCTCCCCCCGAACCCCCTGCAGCATAACAAAAGGGGGTTTTACCCGCTTTCGTGCAGTGCACCACTGCTCCCCCTGAACCCCCTGCAGCATAACAAAAGGCGGCTTAACTTAGCCCCTCCCCCTCCCCACCCACGTCCCTTCCTGGCTCCTCCCCCACCCTTAACTTAGCCCTCCCCTCCCCACCCACGTCCCTTCCTGGCTCCTCCCCACCCCCTTAACTTAGCCCTCCCCTCCCCACCCACGTCCCTTCCTGGCTCCTCCCCCCCCCCTTAACATGTATATAATCTCGGGTGTCCCAGAGCTCTTCACTTGATACAGCGAACTTTGCTGTGTCTGTTCCACCTGAAGACGGGAGCTTGTGTTGCCTCCGAAACGTCGTGATTTAATTTAGTTGTTTTCTTTTCTTTTTATTTTACCTACGCGACTTTACCGAAAAAAACAAAGAGTATGTGCGTACACCTTCTACTCTCCTCGGTTCGGTTGTCATACAAAAGAACACTAAATCAAAGTTTAAACACAATGATCCTATGGACCTATGCTTTGTCTCCATTGTGGCTCTGGAGTATTTAGATGCATTCCTCGCTGCCTGTCGCTGAGGTGCAATTCTTTAAAGCAGAGCTGGATATTTTTTTTGGGATGAGGTTGCATGGTGAAACATCCACGAATCTCTCATTAACTGTCCCAGTAAATCTAACCTTGGGACAGCGACTTTTATCTGCTTGGTACCGGTATTTATCATTTGCTTGTGTAGCAACTTAATTCGTGGCTGCTTGTGGCAGAAGGGGCAAGTGGAATAGGTTCACGTTCGTCGAGAGATTGTGCAGGACGGAACTCGGAGGGAACTGGGAGATGCGAGATGATACAGGTGAGGACAACACGAGTGTCGCTCGAAGTAAAATGAAAAAAAAAAGAAACCTGCAAGCACATATGAAAAAAAAGATGAACTGGAAATTATGAAATGTAACGACAATAGAAAGGACTCGCTTCCTTTTCGTTATTTACTGCGCTGACATTTATTGATTTGAAGCTTTCGTGACTGCAGGAATCCCATACTCTTTGGTTCTTTAGGTAAAGACACGTAGGTAGAAAATAAAATAAATCACGACGTTTCGGGCACAACACAAGCGTCCGTCATCAGGCAGACTGTTTTAAAAGGTTAAAAGGTTTTAAAACAGACTGCCTCAGCAGCAGACCAAGCTTTCCCACCTGATGACGGGACGCTTGTGTTGCGCCCGAAACGTCGTGATTTATTTAATTTCACACCTACGTGACTGTACCGAAAGAACCAAAGAGTATGCCATTCATTGCTTTGGCAAAACGTAATCACGACGCATCAGCATTCACTTGTGAACGAAAACAATTACAAACGGACCTCGTTCTCAAAATATAGTCAGATGTCATCCTGGGCATTAATTACGCTTCGGGGTTAAGCTGCAACCCTAGCGTTTGTTTCTGTCCTCGTGCTAATGGAATAGTTGCCTGCCTTGCGCCAACCACCCCTGTATCTGCGTCACACCATTTCACCCCTTAATGCTGAGAGAATATATATAAGCACATCTTGAGCTTTTACTTGAACAATTTTTACAGCGGTGGAGTTATTGAGGGTGAGGGATGAAGGGTGCGCCGAGGTCACGTGTCACTTGTTGTAAACACGTTTCTGTCGTCGGAGTGGGGCTGAGCTCCGTTGTGTGTGTGCGTGTACGCTCGCCAATGTGGGTGGCTTAGGGCACTCTCACTGCGTTGCGTTGTTATGCCTCGAGACAAAGCCCTAGACTCTGCATCATCGGATATTGCTTCGAAGGTCACGTGCTTTCTTGCAAATTCTCAATCAAGTTCCTCCATGAGGAGCTACTCCAAAAGTAGGCACGATGAGCTACTGTCCATCTACGTACACATTATACACATTATTTACACTACTGTCCATCTACGTACAAATTATACACATTATTTACACTACTGTCCATCTACGTACAAATTATACACATTATTTACACTACTGTCCATCTACGTACACATTATAAACATTATTTACAGTGGTAAAGGTGCAGCCCTGCAATCCCTCGCTCGCCCCACTGCTGGCAAAAGGGCCTACACTGAAGGGGCCTCTAGAGAAGCTCCTGTGGAGGATATTTGATCTACGCTTCACATTTGTTTCCGGATACCACACATTTTATTGTATCTTGATATGCGGAAGGCAGGCAATCACGATTCTTTAATGAGCTGGTATTCTGGCTAATCTCGCATGCTATTAAAATATTTGTATTATTTATTCAACTAGAGAGGAAACTGACCCACACGTGTTTTGTGTGTGGGTGTGAAAACATTCCTGAGTGCAAAATTAAGTGAACATTGTCGTGTTCGGTTGTTCACACAATATACACAAGCTTTAGTGACCACTGATCCTATGGTAGTATTGCATTTCATGTCCATGCCAACACATTTCTCTACAGCTTAGTTTTCGCAGTCAACATCTGCCTACGATTTGAAACTAAAGTCACATCTCCACCAGAGAGAAGTGGTTATCTGTGATAACAATATGCATTGTTTTTAAACAAATATTTTACTAGGTAAGGCCCACTGAGCTATATAGCTCTTTGTAAGAAGCGACCTGGCCATAAATGATTGCTCAACGAAGTGGCTTATCAGGTGGACATGCATAGCAGCCAAATACTCTAAACGCATGTTTCTAAACGTGAAGGGAAAACCCGGAGGACCTGGAGAAATATCAACGGGACCAGGGGGAGAGGCATGCAAACTGCAAACTCCAAATATACAGGCGTTATGGTTGGGATCGCACCCATGACTTCCTGTATACCAGGAGAGGTAGTTAACACTTCGCCACCGTGCTGCCCATTAAGTAACACAGGTACAATTTAAACAATGTTAGGAATCACGACTCTGGATTGATGTTCAGGGTCCCACAACAGCTTTGGATCTAATGGGGGCAGGTGAAGAGTTCACACTTGCTTACATTAGCACCACAGCAGATGAGTGTGATGAAGTCACGTCTCCATTCCTTGCCGTCACGTTTGCCCGCTCCTGCTTGGAAAACCTTAGCGCGGCTTTCTGATGCGTAGTTATTTCGCTCAAAGCTGAAGCTCCTGGGCTGTAACCTAACCATACTGGGAGGTGAAATGGCCGTGTGTGTGTGTGTGTTGCGTGTGCATGTTGCGTGCGCACAGCATCCCCATTGCCCAGATTATCTTAGATTTAACCTTTCCTGTCCGGACCCAGCGTACTTCATTGTCTAGACGATTGATGATTTTCTGCCCACGTTTATCTAGTAACCGTGCTGTTCTTTTCTGTGGCAATTCCTGCTCGATGGGATTGATTTTTGCCAAATGTATCAAACTGCGAGGGCTTTAAAACTTCAAAGTAGTTAATGGACGGCTTAGGTCGTGAGTTCCCCTGGGCTCGTCCTCTGCAACGGAAGGGTCACCCGTGGTTTATTCACAAAGCAAAGTATCCACGATGATGGAAAATGCCACTGTACACAGGACAGCACGTCATTACTGTATTATTTTTGTTCGGTTACATACCATTTAACAATTTACCCCCCCCCTCTCTTTTTTTTGATTTGTGCAAAAAAAGAACCACCACGAAAAACACTGATAAGGCTCGGTGCAGCGTTACAAAGTGAATCGTTCAAATAGTTACGTTGAAATGCCACTTTTCTGCAAAAAGCAATTGTGCGTAAGATTTCGATTTAAAGCTTTCGTGACTTTTAACATAGCTATTTCTGTGACCAGTCACAAGCTAATCACTCAGCCATTTCAATGCTAAATTATATGCTAATTCCTTTGTCAAGGCGCTTTGTTTCCTCTCACACAGCTTAAAAGTCGTGATCTGAACGTGGCTCTTTCACTCCAGCGCTGTCCTACCAGACAGTATCGTCCCTTCACCTGATGAAGGCCGCTTGTGTTGTGGCCGAAACGTCGTGAGAATATTATTGTGTTATTTTATTTTATCAATTTATTATTTTATTCTCATTCTACGTGACTTTACCGAAAGAACCAAAGAAGATGTGCGTAAGATCTTCTTGTTTTCAGTTTGAGTTCGGCACTCGGGGTTAGTTCTTGTGTCGAGATCTTCACCAAGGAACACAACATATTCCACTGAGAACGGCTGAGAGAAGGAGACTGAGCCAGTGGATAATTTTACCCCGTCTGTTGGATGGGCTGCCCATCTATCGTGTTCAACTCATGGTGCTATTTTGACCGACGCATCGCGAATGGGAATATGACAGTGAAAACATGCCGAATGAAAACAACAATGATGGCAACAACACGGACCCATTGGCAGTGCTGTGCGACAAACGGTACTGCACAGAATATGAATCACAACACACAAAACACCATATAACTAAATGAAGACTAAACACAAAACACATTCAATCGAAGACAAAAATAACAAATTTTCACCCATTGGACGGTGATTACAACCCGCTGCTTGTCATACACATTGCAGTGATGGGGCACATCACCGTGAAACGTAATGCCAAACTTCTGCGTATCTCTTTTTGAAGCTGCCTGTGATATAATTTACAAACTCCAACGTTTAAATGCAAATTGGACAAATAAAATACAACTGAGACTAACAGCTGGGGTTGCCACCTCTATCGTACACGCACCTTGGGACATGCCATGGGAAGGACGATATCTGAGAGGAGTGGAAGAGGGGAGCACCACACGTAAGAGCGGTGTGCAGGCTGTGCCGGATTACCCTCGTAGCAAAAGTAGCTACATATGCTACAGGCCCCGAACTTTCAAGGGAATCGCGCTAAATGCTTTGAAGCTATCAATTCCGGTTCGGTAATTCTGCACTTGCTCTATTACTACAGTACTATACTGCCTTCTACTTTTATGAAAGACTGGGTGTTTAAGGTTAGCGATTTGTCATTTTATCTGGCTGTATAGCAAATTAAAAAAATACAATTACTTTACCGTGCAAATTCAAATTTGCGTTTTAATATTTATGTGTTTTTTTTATTTAGGGCCCCTTTATAACATCCTTTTTTCCTGTCCAAGGACGGGTGTCTTTCAGTAAATCTGAAACTTGCAAGAGAAAAACAGCCTGCGACGTGATAGGGGCCGTCCATAAATGACGTCACGCGATTTTGGACTATTTTTGACCCCCCCTCTCGTCACACCGCGTCACAAAAAGTCAGACCCCCCTCAAATATGACGTCACAAAGCTATTTCCATTTTGAAAATAAAACATGCTTCAAATCGCTTTAAACTATTGTCATTGTAGTGCGTATTTAATGTGGCGCTGCACTCTGATGTTATAGGAGTGTTTTAACAATTAGTGTTGTTATAACGATTATATATTTATTTAAAGTTGCACATTTTGATGTGACGTCACATTCTCAACCCCCTCACCTCGTCACACATCGTCACAAAAATCTGACCCCCCCCCCCGCCTAGGTGCGTGACGTCGTTTATGCACGGCCCCATAGTAATTGCATTAATTCGTGTGTAATTTGTAAGGCCGCGGTGACACAGACTTATTTAATTTTAAGGTTATAATCCCTTGTTCATCATGACGTCCTCTTTACTTTGATGTCTCAACAACAGCGCTACGGAGATCACGTGACATGAGGGTTCTGCCTTTGTAGTGAGGGTTGTCAGTTGACGCCGAGGAGGGGGGAGTTGGCGCCTCGCCCCCCCCATGTGGAGTGACGCCACCCGCTAATTATAATGAGGGGGGGATCTATGTGGAGGATGTCACCTGTTCATGATTATTAATGATGGGGGCTGGCCGACGTGGAGTGACGTCACGCGCGGGACACAGACATTCTTGGCTCATTATAGTAGTTAATGCTACAGGCCCCGCACAAGCTTAATCCGGCATTGGCAACAATACCACAATAAATATGCCTCTGGGCTTCGGAGACCACCTAGAGGGAATTCATATTCTTAGCTCTTTCGGTAAAGTCATGTTTGTGTTATGGTCGAAACGTCGTGAGAATTTTAATTGTTTTCTATATATTTTATTATTTTATTGTTTCCCTTCAACGTGACTTTACCGAAAGAGCTAAGAATATTTAAGACGACACTGAACGGTGTCACTGCTGCACAGAGCAAAATTGCCGAAGTTGCAGCTCTCCAAGTCAAGGCCGGATGACGTTGTCCAGTTCAAATAACGGTCCCGTCCCGTTTCATTGTTGTTGCACGCAGACGGTGCACAATCTCTACATCGTCAGCCCATGTCGCCGCTCGAAAAATGTTTAAATATTTCAAATCTCTCTTTCGATTTTCATCTTTTTTTAAATCGGCACAACATCTTGCCCACCCGCGCATCAGCTGAACATGAAGACAGGAAGACCCAAAGCCGCCGTTTTCATTCCACCCCCCCTCCCCGCCATGTGCACTTCAGTCCAAACGTAACAGACTTTGGGGAGATTAACAGTTTTGATAAAAAGAGCAGCGGCCGGGTTAAAAATATACACAGGCAGCTACGTGTTTCTGTAGTTTCCGTAAACTGGTCAGAGACTTCGTTACATTATTCACGCGATACGCATTTTAATGGGGGAAACTGAAGCCTTTGGGGGGGTTTTTTCCCCTCATTCCAATTAACAAACTAATTTTAACCTGTTTTTTTTTTATTTCGTCCAGCCACCGTCACCATCATCAGAGGTTAGACACATCACGTTGAGTGCTGAGAAAATCATGTGATTGTGCTTGGACGAGAATGGATAGTGGCCGATGGTCGAGGCTAACGATGGAGTGAAAGCCAAAGGAAGGAGGGAGCGCGCCCCGCGGAGGAACATCCACCCCAGAGATGAAATGAAGAAATCGCCTCGTGTGCAGGAGCTAGGTGGATCGTTGCGTTGCAGGACCGTGAAAGGTGGAAACTGCTTGGTGAGGCCTTCATCCAGCAATGCCTTTGATCATGGCTGATGATGGTGACGGTGGCTTCATGTCTACGCGTGCGTTGACGCGTGGCGCTGTTGCAGGGATCTCGACTCGCAATCCGAAAGTGCGAGATCGAGGGTTTGCTCGGCATATCATTCCCACTAGGCGGATGAAATTAAGTTACAGGAACACTTCGTGGGAGGGAAGCGAACAGCAGCTGTGGAAAAGCTGGTGTCCACAATCAGACTGTGGAATTTCCACAACTGGTTCAGGACTGATCATTTTGATGAGCACTACTGAATGTTTGGTAGAGCCCTATAACTGAACAGGAAAAGGTGTGGACCTGCAATGTCTTGTTCGAGGCACTTCGGCAGAAAAGCCTCCAATAGAGGCTACAGTGAACCTCTGTAGAGGGTAAAGGAGGTCTCATAATGTAAGTGCTTACCCTGGAGAGGGTAAAGGAGGTCTCCTAATGTAAATGCTTACCCTGGAGAGGGTAAAGGAGGTATCCTAATGTAAATGCTTACCCTGGAGAGGGTAAAGGAGGTCTCATAATGTAAATGCTTACCATGTAGATGGTAAAGGAGGTCTCCTAATGTAAATGCTTACCCTGGAGAGGGTAAAGGAGGTCTCATAATGTAAATTCTTACCATGTAGATGGTAAAGGAGGTCTCATAATGTAAATTCTTACCCTGGAGAGGGTAAAGGAGGTCTCCTAATGTAAATGCTTACCCTGGAGAGGGTAAAGGAGGTATCCTAATGTAAATGCTTACCCTGGAGAGGGTAAAGGAGGTCTCATAATGTAAATGCTTACCATGTAGATGGTAAAGGAGGTCTCCTAATGTAAATGCTTACCCTGGAGAGGGTAAAGGAGGTCTCATAATGTAAATTCTTACCATGTAGATGGTAAAGGAGGTCTCATAATGTAAATTCTTACCCTGGAGAGGGTAAAGGAGGTCTCATAATGTAAATGCTTACCCTGGAGAGGGTATTTGGCCTTCTCTCCCTGACGGGCCAAACGCGACCTGTCGATTGACCGGTGACCCCCATTTATACTGCTAGGTGGATAGAGGGACGGAGATTTAAGATATCTGCCCATTGTTTCACTGACCCGCACCAGGAGGTGGAACCGACGACTTCTGGATTACTATAACCATTACACAGCAACGTCATTCCCCGTAGCATTGTCGCGTTAAAAAAATACTTGGAATTCATGTTTTTTTAGTTTTTATATATTCATATAACAAAATAGAATATACAAGCCACGTGTGGCGTGTGTACATAGGAACCACGTTCACCTTGAGGGAATTCTTTATTTTTAAATTCAGGAAGGTTAATTTGGCCATTATGCAACAACGCGGTCACGTGACCTTGCGTGGGACTACATGAGCGGCGTGACAGGGCGAACGGTGGTGTGCCCTCTGAAGAGTTCGTGGGTTCGATCCCGAACCGGACTCCTCTATAGTTGAATATTGCATGTTTTCGTCGAGGTCACGTGGATTTTCTTCTCCAGGTCCTCTGGTTTGTCCCTCCACATTTAAAAAAAAAAATGCATTTAGATGATTTGGCTGCTATGAATTTTCACACGGTAAGCCACTTCGTGGAGCTATCGTTTGTGGCCAGGTCGCTTCTTAAACAGAAGTGAATGGCTTCAGTGGGCTGTACCTGGTAAAATAAAAAAAGAGTATAGTATTTTGTTTAGTGATTTGCCTGCCTTTCCGATACTTTGCACTCCTATTGTGTTTTTGTGTTGTTGTAACTTTCTGACCCGCCCCTACTGGACATCTATGAAATAGAGCTTCTTAGCTCATTGGATTCCTCCAGTATATATGTAAAGCTTCTGAGTTTGATTGTGATGTGCCGACGAGGCATCGTCGGCAGGCTGAAACAAGTGCTCGGATCAAAGAATATTTAACACCACGGTGAGTGTGCTGCATGGCTATAAACAACAACAAGGCAACGAGGGGATGCTGACGTTGTGTAAAGGTTAGCACACTGGACTTGCTGGTTCGAGTCTAACTCCCAGCGCGACAGCTTAAACAACAGGGGGAGTTTCTCAAATCTTCCTCCCACCCAGCAGTGTAAATGGATGCAGCTCATTGAGCTGCATTGGCTTGCGGTTGCCGAATGAATAGATTATACGCTCGCATTCATTGACACGCAGAGTGCTTGCCACAAATGGACCACAAAACCGCTGAATTCGTTAAGGAGAATGCACCGTCGTGCCGACTTCGGTCATCCTGACGGCGGCTTTTGGCTAGCCATCGAACAAAGACGGTCACTGCAGATGTGCTTCTGCGGCCGTCTGGAACGCTCTTCCTTCCGATATCAGGAAGCTACTAAAGCGATGCACAATTCAATCTAAATTGTAAACGCTTTTTTATAAAACTGCTTTTTGTGTTTCGTTCGTTGTCCTTCCCTCGCACCTCCGTTCATCACGGTTGGCTACGTACGGTGCGAAAGAAGTTAAACATACATAGATACATAATCAATCTCCCAGCCCTGCAAGACTAGCACGGGTGTGGAAATGCCTTTATCCAGCAGTGGATTAACAAAGGGCTGTGAATTATAAAATGTTTTGCCCTCAAAAGAGCTTGAGGCTGTGCTCGTCTCCACTGCATTAATGGAACTTGAGGAGTAACGGGAACTCCACATTTCCATGGTGTTGGCCAGTCACGACATGGGACTCTTCATTTCCCAATAGGAGCTCCGCAGTGTCACAGTCTTGCATTGCAGCTATGAACACGAACATTTACTCGCGCATAACACGTGGCCAAAAATGTTTTCCGTGCGTATGCCAATACGTGAGCAGGAACTTGCAAGCGCTGCGAATCGCCAACCCCAGCAGAAGAACCTGTTGGTGTGAACGGGCCCCGTAATGGACGGCGGTGAACCGCATCAGGGCATCGCATGGCTGATGCGGCTATCCTCGATATGAATGGAAAATGAAAAATAGCTCACCAATCTCAAACAACGGACCACGTGGTATAATTTGCCGTGCCCCCTGGCTTACGCAACCATCCTCGACATGAACATTTAAGCGTGGCTGTTGAACGGTGCAAAAGCAGTTCAATATACATACGTGACGTGATCGTGAGTCTTTGCCAATTTGGAAGGTGGTAAGGAATGGATTTCAACTGATCACTCTGCTTACCTTAGTGCCACCTTCTCCGGTTACACCGAAAATCTCCTACTTTCGGTAAAGTCACGTGACTTTACCGAAAGAACCAAAAAGTATGGATTCCTGCAGTCACGAAAGCTTCAAATCCAGATTAAAAACCTCCTTTCAAACGCGGCTCGCCTGAAGGAGCTGGCATGCGTGCGCACGTGCAAAATGGGCTCACAATGAATCAAGTAACGCAGACGTCAATCCAGCGGTGTATTCCAGTATATCACGCCTGTAACCGGTGAGAGAAGGAAACATGACCCGTGACCCCAACTTGATAAAGCAGCTCGCTCTGCGATCGCCACAGCCAGCAGTCTTTATTAAGCCGTAGAGGTTCAGTGATAATCTTCCAAGCATTCAATCTATGTAGGGCAGCGGCTCCCAAACCTCTCTCATCAAGCCTTTCCTGTTACACATTTCTACACCAGCTGACCCCTTCCAGTTACACGCTAGGGAGACCACATTCATCATACATGTCTATTGGTAAGTAGGAAAACAGACTGGCATATCAGATCCTACTATAGTGATTCATGGTGGAGTGCAGATGTATATTCTAAATACTTAGCATTTTCTAAGAATTAAAAAACCCCATGAATTTAATCATCTCATGGAAACTTTTTTTCGAAGGATCCCCCCCCCCCAGCTCTCCAATTAAAAAAATACTGATTTACAGTTCTGTACCACCTGCCATATCACGTCACGTTGTGGACTATTAACACCCGATGCAGATAACGCCATGACTTTTGAAAAGCAATCTGCAGTCGACTTCAAAAATAGTTGCATACGTGCTAATGTGCTCTAATTACTCGTGTGACTCGCCTCTACCACGACACCTTTAATGGGATGACAAAGGGAATAATTAGCGTTATGACAATTGCACACTTCAGCGCCATTTGCAGCAACTACAAGGAATGGAGCACACAACCTCGTAATTTATTGTTTGGTGTTGAGTCTAAATGAATGAGCTGCCTTTTTAATCGCAATAACACTTATTGTATTTGCACTTGACTAATTGTATTATCTAACTTTGCCATTTTGCCAACGTAATATTTGGTGGGGGGTGGGGGCGGTAGAACGGTTAGAGCGCTTTACGCTGCGAAGAGGGAGGATATCTGAGTTCAAGTCCTGGCTGTGGCTGCCATCAGTGACGGATGATACCTGAACCAGTCCCGGGCTCTCACACCCGTCCCATCACCACCCTGCACTGACCAGCGTGGTGAAATATGGGGAGGGCTTAATCCAGCAGTGGATTGGCAAAAGAGATATAAGTTACGACGACTAATTTAGCGTGAGGCGTGAAGAGTTTGGGTGTGACCTGATCTGAAGACGTCAAATCAAATGAGGTGAGATTTTGAATCCTACAGGCGCAGTCAGTGCTCAAAATTTAATAGGATCAGCTGAATTGGATTTGAATGCTAACATCGGCGTACTACTTCAGAATTTGAGGCTTAATTAAGGAATAAAGAAATGTGTTCATTGCATCTCGTTTGTCGGCTAAAATTGTTGCGAGTACTAAAGTTAATTAATACACTGTCCGTTGTTCTAATTTAATTTTAATTTAACTGAATGATGGTGGAAATATTCTGCAGACCCGAAGGTTCACTGGAGTTTAGTTTGACTGACAGCATGACGGTTCCAGCTTTCAAATGTGACCGGGTGTTTATAAACTTAGATTTTAAAATAGTGACTAAAGATGAATACGAGGTTAATAGTAGGTGTGTTGATGTAAATGATAGAATATCATTTTCATTCATATCTAGTCGACTTTCCCAGTCAAGAGTGCTACTCCATAATAGAGGCTTTTGGGGGGGGTTAGACCACGTAGATATAAATACGTAGTTAAACCCACCACCCCAGAAACGTCGTACTCGAATTGCAAATGTTGTGGGTTTACTCTCCAACACACCGGTGTGCTGAACTAGTAATTAATTGGCATGTTTTGTTTACGTGACAAGACTTACTAAATGGCTGTGTCGGGTGGTGGCGGGTTTAACGACACATTTATATTTACCCGATCTAACCCCAAAAAAACTCTTATGGATAATATTGGACACGGAATCCTATGTGTTGAAGGGTTAAGCTGCAGTAGCATTTAAAAATTAGGGTTGTTGAAACAGAATGCTTTGGTAGGGCGTAGATTAATAATATATAGCATATTCCTTGGCAGCAAAAGCAACATTAATTAAAATATATATGCATGTAGTTTGGTGCGTGTGTTGTATGCATTATTACCCAAATGACCGATTGGGTATGGATTTGACCAGCCAATCACAGAATGTGACCCAATCTAGATCAGTTCACATGCGACTCTACACATGACTGATCAAATATCCCTCTCGTGCACTGAACCATTTGTGAACCCCCTCTTAAATATGAATGGCAACAAAAACCGTAAAAGTCAAAACAATGCGAGAGCATAGAATCGACTTAAAAAAAATAATGTGCGGGTTACTTTGTGCACATGAATAAGAATGGCAAAATAAGATCACTGCAATGCAATGCAACTTCACATGGGTTTCAGTAGGAACTGTTCTACCTTGTTTAATTAACGTTCACGTAATAACATAACCAAACAGACAAGCATAACAACAAAATACATCACTGATTACTCTGGAACAAGCGTGTTTGTACACGTTGCTCAGCTTTCCTCCGACCCATCTCTCCGTTCCAGTGGCACACATATTGCATGCGATTATCGCTGCATATATATTATTGTGCCATAAGAATGATTCGAGTAATGTGTGCCGTAAAGTGAGCCTTTGTTTATGCCCTGTATTTTAAACGTGTCTAATTCCTGCTCCACTTCAATTATGAAGATGATAAATTTCCCCCATCATTCCGTTAAATTAAAATGCATTATAACAACAGAAATTATATTAATTAACTTCATAATTGTCCTTCCCCCGCATCTCCGATTTGCACGGTTGGCGACACGGCTCAACATACGGTACATAACGTTTACCAAGCAATGCGCAGTGAGCAAGACGTCCCTTTGAAGCTAACCTTTGAGTTATTAACTGGATGCCAATGCATGGAGCAAAAGCATGAGTGTTCTGGTAACACAAAATGAGACATTAGTCACATGGGAGGTCGTGAATCAATTACATTTGTACTCATCCCAAATCAACAGGCTTTCTCTTAATCAACTTTAAAATCATTTCACGTAACTTGTAGAGCATGCAAAGTGTTTAATTAGATTTGTTTTTAAAGGTACATATATACAATGTAGAGCCCCTTGTCAATTACTGCTAGATGGTCTCGCCACGCTGTGTGAGGGTATGCGGATTGTGTGATCATACTTCACCACACAGGTCAATGCGGGTTGGTAAAGAGCAGCGTGATCGGACTGGCTGAGATTTCGTTCACCAATGATGTTGGCTTTGACCGGGAATTGAACCCAGATCGCCGGGGTTCATAGTGCAGTGCGTTAAACGCTGCGTCACGGCTTCTCTGCGAAAGTGTTTACATTCGCCATATATGGACACAGCGGCACAGATACAAACACGCTTGCTCACAATGCAGAATCAGAGGGTTTATTTTCAGCTCAGCATGGATAAAATCCCCAGGGCAGTTGTTGTCTGCCATTGCTTTCGTAAATGCGCTGTTAAAATGCGGCTGCTATAATAATAATAAAGAAGGCATTGCTGTTTTCTGGTGCAATAGGACAATACCAATGTAATGTATTTATCAGGCAAAGCCTTAATAGTTTTCTTTCAAAACAAGTTCTGCTTGAGACATTTGGTCAAACCCTTTTGCATGGGAGTAACGCGGTATACGAGGAAGTGCTTCAGCCAG
Source organism: Petromyzon marinus (assembly GCF_048934315.1). Taxonomy (NCBI): domain Eukaryota; kingdom Metazoa; phylum Chordata; class Hyperoartia; order Petromyzontiformes; family Petromyzontidae; genus Petromyzon; species Petromyzon marinus. The sequence goes on along the minus strand of NC_133667.1, from coordinate 22,055,515 downwards.
CAGCGATGTGAAAATGCAAAGCAGGGCCGCACCTTAAGCCCCACACACCACATCGACTGAGGGTCAAAATCCCACACGGATGATTCTGAGATCTACTTGCCGCATCAGCATCCACTGACAACTGCCAAGCGCACCTTTGCTCACGCAGTCTTATCAACCAGACTGGGCCTGGGATGCAGAGAGCAACCGCATACTGTGGTTCCTCAGTAATTTAATTGACGCAACTTAGGCCAACACAAGTGACAAGAGTGGCAGTTTCCTGAATTTGCTGTGGTGTGCCTTCCTAAAGGTGACCAGTTTCCTCGATAATCCATCAGCGGGCCCATCCCACTCATTACGCGCTCTCTTATTTCACGGACGCTCTGCTTGGTCAGCTGTGGAGAATCTGGCAGTGGGTGGGGGAGGGCCAGCGTGGTGAGATTGTAAAAAAAAAAATTCCTCCAAATGTATTTGATTTGTTTTCCCCTTACATTTTAATGCCGTTTAAATACGAAAAAACACACGTCTACTCAATAATGCAAGCACATTGCGCCACAGGTAAATGATAACAGAAAAAATCCTTCTTGACGTGTTTAACAGGGCGTTTAGAAACCGCCACTGCCCGCCGCTGCTGATGCTGCTGCTTTTGAACTCGACAAAAAAATGCTCCGTAGTCCCTTGTTTCCACGGCTTCAGCAAGCCTGCGTTAACTGGAACACGACCCTGGGGGGATGAAACGTCGTCTCCGCGAGGGCCGCTCGCGTGAACTCGCCGTGACCTCTCGCGTGCGAACCTACGGCCCAAAAGCTGCGCGTCGACCTGGCCACGTCCGTGACAGTGTGCGGCCAGCGCTCCGCAAGTCTGCTGTGTTTATCGCTGTGCTCCAACTAGAGTGTTTCTCTTCTTCTTCTTCTCCTTCTTCCTCCTCCTCTTCTTTCCCATGGCCGAGATGTCGATGCAGAGCAACGACATCAATTTCACGTGCAGGTGGTCAAGCCAGATAACCGCGTCAGGGGCAGCGGAGTGTGCCGCCGCTGTGATGTCGCCTTCGTATTTGCGGAGCGAGGCGTTGCGTCGTCATAGCGTTGTACGGCCTGTTCTGGATGACCATGCCGAAGGCCCTGTTCAGGGCCAAACAACTCGCCAGATAGGCCCTGGGACAAGGATCCTCCAAATGAACATTGAAGGACTCTCCCGGGCGAAGTGTGCGTATCTCGCCAACATAATGAACACACGTCAAGCCAGAGTGCTGAACACGCTTGAAAGGGCAACGTTCTATTCGAAGCGAAGTGCTTTTTTCTCTCCTTTTTTTTCTGGCCATACAACGTCGAGCTCGCGAGTGCATGGGGGGGGGGAGTGGGGGACACCCAATATTGCTGCATGTCGATGTAATAGTATCAGGGAGCGTGTTGATTCAGTCCCATTACCGAGCGCATTGGTCATATGAAAGGCTACACCGCCTGCCTTACGGGCTGAGGGAATGAAATGAAGACATGCTCGCTCGGGCTAGATGCCACAGCCTTTGCCTGACCCTGCAGCAGCACCAGTAGATGTTTCGAACGCAGCCCAAGGTGCTCTAATAATACGCACGCGTACTGGACGGGATGTTTATTTTACACAATGTCGTTATTTTATTGAGAAGCTATCGGGGTGGGGACATGACCTAAATTACACAGATTCTCCCTAAAAATATCTTTACTGTGTAATTCATACCCTGCTTGATGTGTCATCGCAAGTGCGTTTCTGTGTGCGTATGTCAAACAACAACAACAACAATAATGTGATAAATGCATTAATAATGTTGTACCTCACGATGTTGTCCTGAAAACCAAAGTCTGTGCTCCCCACCTTCAGTGACCCACATCGAGGGGCTTCGGTGAAGCTTGGGGTCAAACAACCCCCACGTGACCCCAACGGTGTGGGGCAGCCTTCATCCAGCAGGGAATGGACGAAAAAAAAGAGTCGCTTATTTACATTTAATATTCATAGTTTTTTTTTTCTACACAAGGTACTTTAGCCAAATAGCTGATTTTTTTTTCTTCCACCAATGCACTGGGCTGGTTATTTTTTTTTGGACGCGATTTGTGTGTGATTCCCACGAGAAGACGAGCTGTTTTTAATCAGTGAAAAGGTACTGTACTACAGCTTCCTCTGGGGGTATGCCCGTAATCCTAACAGGCTTCACAAACCATAATTCGTTACAGTGATCTCTTTGCATCGTAGCTACATGCTCAACGGTGTTTTTTTAAATATATATCTCGTTCAAGTTAATGCTATTCAGAGAGGCTGCTGTTTCCAATGCTGCAACGGTTTGTGCACTGGACTTACAATGCAGAGGATTACGGTTCAACCTCTCGGCATAAATGGGTACGACAGAGTCCATCGGCAGTCCACATGTGGTGAGGTACAGTGTGGGTACTGCAACCTCTTCCAAGATCGCTGGCCTGTGTGGAAAAGGAGGCTAAAATACCCTCTATCATCGGGGGCTCTCCAGAGCCCCCGATATTCGAGGGCCTTGCAACCAGCAGTGGTGTGAGCGAGCAGTTGCAGGGCTGCACCTTTACTCGTGCTATTCAAGGCCATTGTTTAACACAAGATGCTGGGTAGTTTGAGAAAATCAGGATGCACATATGTATTTTGAACTTCTTTCCCACTGGACGTAGCCAAACTTGTCATCCCACACCTGCTTCTGATCGGAGGTGCGGGATGAAAATGCCACGTGATGACGAGGAAGTCACTATATTATTAAAGAGAATACAGGACTTTCAAAGCGTTCGCCTATTCGGCAATGCTATTTGCTTGTTTAGTCACCCAACAAAAAAATGCGTTGTAAGTTGCATGTCAAGTTACATCATTTGGGGAGTTATCCCGATTGGCACGGTTGGCTATGTACGGTGCGTAAGAAGTTCAACATACATACAAACCAGCGTACAGTAACATGAATCCTTTGCTTGGCTAGCTCCCCAAACATAATAACATTTAATTATTAATTGACAGTTGATATTTGATCAAATCACACTGCATGCGCCTGATGCACACCAGGTTGGCATAGGTTGCTGCGGGGCTGTACTTCCTGGTGGTCCACAGAGAGCAGTACAGCAAATTCGTGGTCGTGCCATGCCACCAAGTCGACGCAACCCGCTTTCACCAACCCGCACTGATCAGTGTGGGGAAGTATGGTCAAAGTAATCCCTACGACCCACATGTTGAGGGGAGGCCCTCATCCAGCAGTCAAATGACTGTCCATGCCGATGCGATCACCATCATCTGCAATGCCAATCCACTGCCGGATGAAGGCCTCCCCCCAAGCTGGTGGCGATTGGGGATCACCGGCGTGAGATTGGTACTCTGGGAGACGTGATGAACCACAGACAAGCGGGCAGGCAGAGGCCAGGCGGTGAGCCTGCGGTAACGGTTGCCCAAGCTCTGTGGTACCCTATTGTATTTAGATGCTTTCAGCAAATTTGTTCGTGCTTACATGTGGGAGGAACCTGTATGGACCAGGAGAAATTCCACGCGTGCGAGGGGGCAACACTCTATCACCCATATAGACGGAACAGGGGGAGTCCACAGCTGCTGCACCGCCTTCTCCCGGTGAACCAGGGAATGTCCCCTCGATACCCATGGGAAGGGAGCGTGACAACATCTGTGCGATCCACCAACCCCTTACTGCCTCCACAGTGCTCGATTACAGGCGTGTGCCAACACTGACCGGCAGTGACTTTGTGTCTGATTAAACACTTGCCAATAAATACATGTTCCACATTTGAAATGAATTATATTTCCATATTAGGTGAGCACAGCATTTTGCTATGCACCCTGAACATGTCTTCATAACTAAATGGCCTAAGGGTTGGTGTTACCGATTACTCAACACCAAGATTATTTTTTGTTCGAATGTGCCAATGCTAAACGAGCCGATGTTTATTTTTTAGCTTTGATTTTCGCTTCACTCTACAACTGTCAGTAGATTACGTTTACTAAATAGATACTCTATGTGCTGTTACATCACGTGTGCGTATGTTCTATAAATGGCGCAGCAGTGATTGGCGCAATTGTTAGAGCACTCTGACCCTGGCGACGTGAGTTTGATTTCCTAGCCACAGCCAACATCAGTGGCGAGTGATATCTGAAACCGATTCGGGGTCCCTCTGTTCATCAACCCGCACCGACTAGTACGGTGACGTGTGGTCGATCAACTCCGGTAAACGGGTACATAGATCTATCTGCTGCTTTACAATGTTTAACACGTTTCAGGCTTTCGCGACCAATATTATTCATAATAAAGGTCTTTGGGTTAGATCGCGTTATTTATAAATGTGTCGTAACCCTCCACCACCCGACACAGCCGAACAGTCAAAAATGTGTGACGTTTACAAAGGACAAATAGTTCACTACTTTAGCCCACTGGTGTGTTGAAGAGTGAATCAACATTATTTAAAATTTGAGTACGACGTTTCGCTGGTAATTACATCCAGCTTCATCGGGCAATTTGCCAGAATGGTGAGGCTCTCCTCTTGCTCCCGGTCTTAAATAGAGCGGCAGCAGGGTGACGTCATCATTTACAATGGATATATAATTGTAATTTTGTGCCCACATAGCTCGTCTGGCTATTGTTCAGACACTTCTTTTAAATCGTTAACCAACACGAGCTGATGACTGAAAAAATCCCACGTTTCTTGTAGCACTTCCTCTCGCCACTGAAATCCAACAAAAGCCCCACCAGCCAAATCCAAGCCTCTTTTCACAACAACAGCCACAAGCAGTTTTGGTGGCTTCGCCGATGTGGTACGGCTAAGATCAAACAAAAACAAAGCAGAGCAAGAGCTGTTTACAAAGCGTAATTAGAATAGAATGGGAGGCTCTGATGTGAGATGGACACAATGTGGCCTGTCCTCCTTTGTCTCCTATTGCTCGCTCAGCTGTGTTAGCGTTTAGCGCTGATAGTGAGAGCATACCAAGCGTGCTGTCGGAAAGTCTGAGAGCCGCAGCGGTTGGCGGGCTGGCCCAGATAAGGGCTCATTTTTATCTTACCATGGGACAGTCCTGCCGTTAATTGCACATTGTGGAATTTACTGATAGCTGAACAACCCGCACTGAGATTAATCACCACTCCACTTCGGCTTTTTTTTACTCTTTCTACCAAACGAGTTTGCAGCCACTGATCCAGCTGAAGGTTGCTTATTCCTAGATGCGTAAAGAACACACGAGCGCGCGCACACACACACCAAGCATTTGCTTACACCAACACATACGTACGCTAGCACACAAGCAGAAATACACAAATGCATGCCCACTCACTCACTCACGCCGCTGCCAGTTGCGATGCAATATTTTTCTGTTCTTGTAAACCCTTCCAGAATTGTACGTACACTTAGGATGAAGTACTGCAAGAAGCCATTAAGCTTGTAATGCGTATACGTGTTCAATGTTGTCCTGTACGTTGTGGGGCTCTCGGATGTGTTTTTGGGGTGTACCGCATCACGCTCGGCATGATTATCCGATGTTTCACTCTGCGTGTCAGAAGCTTCTTCATCTTCTTAAGCTCCCAGCCACGTGGAGTGAAACGTCGGACATCGTGCCAAGCAAAATGCAGCACAGCCCCGAAAACACGTTTGAGAATTAAGCCTGTAATTAAACTCAGGGGCAGTGTATTTTTAATGATGGTAACAATTTCAACTTGCGACGCATCGCGCAGTATCTGCTGGCCCTCAAATAGAGAGAGAGCGACTCAGAGGCATGCGGTGAGCCGGCATCACCACCCCCACCCCGTCCCACAAGCTCTGCAGTCCTCTATATATTATTGAGCATCTACATGTGGGAGGAAACGTAAGCATCCTGAAAAAAAAAAACACCCACACGTGCGAGGGGACAATGCAGTATCCCAAAACAGCATGGAACAATGGGAGTCGACATTTGTTTCCGTGCCGCCTTCTCTTGGCGAGCCAGGACATGGACCCTCGACGTCGAAGGTGCTGAGTTCGAAGCGTCCGCCGTCTCACCATCACTTAGCAAAACGGACGGTGCGTGTTTCGTGACCGTTGCTGCAAATACCTCGTGACGCAAACATTGTAGAGAAGCAAGGCCGTAATTAAAATATGCTCAATATATTGCTATAACATGGATTTATGTTCATATGATTGTGGTTATGGTTGTACTTTATTAATCCCTAATCTCTGCCATTACATACAATGAAACAAAAAAAGGTAAAAAAAAGAAAAAAACAGAGCAATGTAATACAATATACACTATTAGACATGATTGTAAAAAAAGAAGTCCATCCTATGTGTTAGTGAATTTTGTAATATTTTAGGCAGGAAATGGCAGGACCCCCAGACCCTCTGGAAGATTTGGTCCCCCCCCCCCCCAATTTTGACTCCATGGTTACGGCCTTGTATAGACGCAAGATCTTTTCATACTTGACCATAGAGTACTGCCCGTCCGGTTCTCTGCTTGTGGTTTTCCGGTCGCACCGCGTGTGCTACTAGGGCACTCTGTCTTGACGTTCGCTCAGGAAACTCTTCGTGAGTTCTTAATGCAGCTCGCATCAAGTGGGGGGAAACGTCGGCGCCTGATGCCAAACAACACTGAGAGAGGGAAAGAGTTTAAATGTTGCCGGGGGGGAGCAGGTTTGTGCAACCGATGAAAGCCTTTGTCGAGTGAAGCTATTTTCGCGTGCTGCGCTCATCGGCGTCCAAGTCATTTTATCACTCGGCGATAACGAGGCCCTGGCTCCCTTTATTTTAAGTGAACGTGACAAAGGTAAGCATTTGTTGGGCACTCACTTATGTGCTTTGGGAAGCGAGCGAAGTCTAAAAACAGCCTCGTTCATACCACTGCGTAGGTGTTCGCCGTTGTGATGCATTTCTCTCCAAAGTGATTTCGGAGAGAGGTTGAGTTCATAATTTACAGATGTGTAGGTGGTTTGAACACGGAAATTCTCTCTTACCCAATACATAATATACTACGTGCGTGTACTTTGCTTGCGTAAAGATGTACTCGTCCACCAGTCCATTCATTAAATGTTCATATCCAGACCAAATTATGCCTATGAACACAAACGTCTCTTCAATTCGTATAACTTTGGATTTAAGTTTCTTTTTTTAACATGATGAATATGCTGCAGGAACTCCACCGTGTTTGGCACCCCGCAACCTTTATTGGGTTGGACATACGGGCGAGGTCATTCTGAAAGGTATCTTTCTCAGATAGGGCCACGGGCTTAGATAATAAAGGCTGCGACCCGCTCGCTTTATTGCATAGAATGACGAGGATCTTGACATTGACGTGTAAAGGCACGAGATAACAGTGAACAAGCAAAGCCACTTGCATGTTATCACATATTTGGTAGGCCACGTTTCATTTTAATTGGCCATTCTCTTCCCAGTGGTTACCATTGCCCCGACAAAGTATTTTGATTTTAATTAGCACGCCTGTGTCTCTTGCCGAGATGACTGGTGAACGGTCCCTGCCTGCAGATAAAGCGATGCGACATCAAAGGCTTGCCCGGGACAATTTCGCTTTCAGCCAGAAATCGTGTGCCTGCGTGCACGTGTGCGCGTAATTTGTATTGTGCGAATATATTTTACTGCATAGGTAAAGGTGCGGCCCTGCAATTTCTTGCTCACACCACAACTGCGAGCTGTATAGAGCCTCCCTAGGGAGTATTTGGCCTACTGCTGCGTGCTGAATATAATACTTTACCGAGAGTAGAAAGGGTGATTTACAGTATATGCACCGTATGATACAAAATGCGCACGCGTGGGTATTTTCTGGATACTTCGATTACCTCCCACATTAATGGAGTTGGTCAAACATCCCAATGTAGGACAACAGAGCTTGGAAAACTGTTGGTACCGGTTCTGGCTGTCTTTCCCACATGTCTGTGGTTTCCCGCGCCTCCATGAGAAAAGTGTTCCTTACAAATTCTACAGAATTTGGTTTGGAGGCAAAATATGGAATGATTTTACGCCGTATCAAATATTAACTATTCTCTGCAGCCTTCATATCTGCGACTTCTATTCACTGTAGGCCCAGGCTGATGCATACATTTCATGTGTTTGGAAATCAAACCCTCTGGCATCGTCGTGGTGTCCACAAATCCGGTGACCAAGGCGATGGTGACCTCAGGCGAGTCTGTGGGGTAACGTTCAGGCAAATCTTGGAGGCCACGTGCCCACTGTGCAGCAGATGCGGGATCTGGCGGAGGTGGGAAAAAGTCGGCCAGGTGCGGTGGCATTATCGGCTTTGACCATGATGACACCTTGATCTGAAACTTCTGGGCCATCGCTGAAAGTCCTGCTACAGAACCAATCCTTGAGTACTATGTTGTCGTTAATGGTCATGATTCAGGTGTGGACCACGATGCTGCCAATAATCGTCTGCTAGTATCAGCAGCAGAGGTCATTTATTTATTCAGGGAAGGCTTCAGCGACTCTAAACACTCCTTCAGATGAGTCGTTTACATGTTGGTATGTGAATAAACATCACGCATGTCAGAGAACAGCACTCAAAATCCACACCGATGCATTCAGAAAAAATCACTTGCTGTACTCTCATCACCTGACCTTGCAACCTAGGGGGTTTGGGAGTTTCATAATTTATCATGATCCACCAACCCTTTTCACGAAAGCACTGGATCATAACCAATCACCACCACTCCAGCTGCTACTGTAGACCATGATGCTATTGCTGCTGCTTGCTGCTGCTAATGATGAAGATGATTATGAAAATGATGTTTGTGATGATCATCCCGTTGCTGTTGCTGATACCGATGATACTTCTGCTGATGATTATGATTGTATTATTGCGGCTCATACAGTAATGATGTTTTCTACTGTCGCCGCTGATGATTATGATGTTGCTGCTGCTATTGCTGCTGCTGCCGATGATGTTGTCTCTGTTGCTCATGATATGTATATTTCAGGAAAGGAGTGTTTGGTACGTGAGAGGAAGCAACAGCGGCACCCGGAGAAACCCCACACGTGCGAGGCGATAACGTTCGAAGTTCCACCACTCACATCGGTTTAGTTTAGGAATATAACGAATCGCGCCCCAACGAGGCAATGAACCGTCAGCTAAGGAGCGATTGTAATTCGATTCAAGAACAGATCACATTTGTTTTTGTCTCGTAGCTACCGTCTCATTTGTAGTGTGTGTGTCGTTTACCTCGATAGTCCTCGTGGCATCGCTGTAACAGATTGACGGAGACGCACGATTCAATGCATGGATCACAAATGTAAGAATTTACTTTCACCGATAAAGCAACGTATCATTTATGCCTGGAGAGGAGGGATTATGACCGATGGACAAGGATATTAGTGAAATGACAGCTAAAGGAGCGAATGCATGTGACAAATACGCCTCTTCGGGAAGTGGGGCAATGAGATCGGTTCATGCGCCTGGAGTGCGATGGAGGGATGGTGATGGTGTGGTGAGGCATTCATCCCGCAGTGGATAGAAAATGGTTGCTCCAGATGAACGCTGCGATGACGAGGATGTAATGTTGGCTGCTTACGTCATTTATAGGGACTGCTATCGCTACTGTCGCCCTATGGTAAGGGCACAACAGTAGAAGACTACACGACATGACAACACTCTAGAAATAAAAATAATTTGATGCCGTGTTGCAGTGGTGCACAATTAACACAAAATCAACACAGTCGTCAACATTGCCTCGAATTAATATATAATCGGAAAGGTTTTTTTGCCAATTATCCCGTTGATGTGCCATGAAGAAGGGCCATTCTCCAAAACTTTGCATCTGATATTTTTTTCTGTTCAAAGGCAGTGTTGTACACTACTACACTGCACCACTAAGCTACACTATTACCGAATAACAAACAACTCCCGACATCTTCCCATGAACCACACATTTTCACAGACATGGGGAGTCCATTCACAAAATCATAGTATTGTCTGCACGTTTGTATACGGGACGACTGGGACAGAGAGGAGTTGAAATTTGTGATCGTCTGTGACGGGGTAACTCCCAACCATTCCGAGTGGGAGAAGCCTCACTGTTAAGTGTAATTCCGTATAGGGTATTCGTATCAATCAATACACAGCGCATTAGGTCTGTATATGAAGCACAGCATAGATGTAGATTGTTATGGCATTGCCATTGCAAACTTCTGTGTGTTAGCACTTGTGGGCATTTTAATGTTTTAAATTATTTAAACGATCCCTTTAATCAACGAAAACCCAACCTCAGGAGGGCACCATTAAGATCCTCTAGCTCACTGAGACTTGGCACACATCCTCGGAGCTCTACTCTGAAGTTGCCCCCACCCCCCCCCCCCCATAGCTACCATGTCTATGAGTGTGCTTGCTGGCATGGCAGCGCTCTGGTGGAATTGCCTGCTTAAGGCGCGGCTCCGGCTGGAGCACGAATACCACACACATGTCGGTGATGTGCAGCGCGTCTTCTTCGAACGCTGGGGAGCCGGAAAAGCCCCTCTCTGTAACCAGCGTGGACAGCACCACCCCACGTGTTCACCTTCTGAAGCGCTCGCTCGTCACGGTGGCGTGCGCGATGACCACCACAACCACGTGACTTTTCTTTCGTGTTGTGCGCGGTGCTTTTAGTGCCACAGCGCGTGGATTTGTAGTGTTTATTGTCATTTGTTTGCTGGTGACTTTGTGTATTTTATATCGAAATCGCCTCCAGTGCTGTTGCTGCTGGCGGCAATAAAAGTTGTTTAAAAGTCAAAAGTCTGGTGGAATTGCCGTCATTTCTAGACCTGTCTTTAAATGCTCCAAAAAAACCTCACCTCTGTCGAGGATATATCCGTTCACCTGCCCCGACCTCCTTTCAACCTTAATCTCTCTGTTGTCTACCATCTGCCAAAGCCAAACCTATCCCCTCTCATCTCACTCTACCCCCTTCCATGCCGCTCTCCGTTTCAGCAAACTAGGCTTTCTAACGAAGCTCCAGCCAACATTCGCTCAGTGGGAGGTCACCAATCCCCCCTCTGCTGCCCACGTGGTCTGGAGCTCAATGTTTCCCCCATCCATCCCTGCTGTTGACTCCCTGTTCAAGTCCAGGCTCAAGACGTTGCTACCCCCCCCCCTCCCCCGCTATGTTTATGGCTGAGTGACGGTGCGAAGCGGTTTATGCACAGCTCGATGTACCCCGGCGACATGAGTTCAATTCCCAGCCATACCTGTTCATCATTGGAGAGTGATACGTGGACTGGTTATGGGAATCCACTCCACCAACCGACACTGCGTGTGTGGTGCGGGAGGCCTTCATCGAGTAGTGGATTGAAAAGGGTTATAAATGATCAATTGTTATATATTTATGACTGCATGACTGCCTCTTTCTCTCTAGAAAAGAAATAAACATGCCCACTGCTTCGGTAAATCATCTTGACATGCGGTTACGTTTAGATGCTATAAAAATACAAATTGTAATTGTAAAACTAGATGACCTTTTTCCATGTTGGAGACAGCTCTCCGCCAAGCTGCGGCAAGCGATATTTTTGCCATGCGAATGAAGAATTCGTATGGGTTATTACAACTGTAGATGGAAGCAACTTCAAAGAGCACATGGACCGAGGATGTACTTATGTAATATACACGACTCTATGCTGTATAGTATTGTATATCATTTGACATATTATATAAACACATGGCATGTTCTGACTTGTACACAGTGTAATGGTTAGCACACCGGACTTTCAATCCGGAGGTCGTCTGTTCCGAGGCCTACAGTACCGTATTGTATTGCTCTTCCTCCTCTATTCTGTCAGGTACAAATGTTTGACAGCAATCAGTCACTCATTGAGATAATTCAATATTGTGATAATTCTAATTACTGTATGTGGTATCTGTGAACTCGTTAAAAGCAGGTTTAAAACTCTCGTCATGTTTTCCCCTGTTAAACAAGTTTAGTTTAAGCTCATTATTTGAAGCCGTTTAAAACGTAAAATGGAATTCTATTCACAAACACAAACGACCTGAACATACGCTACGTAAAACGAGCGATGCGGGGCCACAGTAAATACACGTGCTGCTGTGGCCATATACGAATCTCGCAAATGATTCACCCAGGAAGGCAAAACGTCCGTCTGAAAACTTTGTTTCAGGAGGTTCCTGCAATTGGGATGTTTGGCCGGGTCTACGAATGAGTGTTTGGCATAAGGGAGGAATCCGGAGAACCTGGAGCAAATCCATCGCACACAGGAGAGGGAGATCGTCAACTCTGCCATCTCCTGGCTATTCACAGCCCCATAACTACAACACCTTGAAATATCTGGTGGTCACCCATTCAAGCACTAACCAGGGCTCAACCCTGTTCATCGACTACGATAAGTTCAACATACACACGTACGTAAGACAAGATCAGGCACATTTATAGGGTGAGTTGGTCTTGTGCTTTTTATATATGTAGTGTTTGTATATACCGGGTACAAATGCGTGTGTATGCATATGTGCTGTGTTGAGTATGAGCAGTGGTCGAGATAGACGTTTACTGTATAGGTCCTTGTGTGTGAGTCCTTTTCATCATGCCGCCCATTGTTAACTGCCACTTCCCCTAAAAAAAAAATACTCGGGCTTGTTTATGGCTCAAACATTCTGACCAGCGTCGACATCTACGGCGGCGCCACGGTGGAGAGATTTTAACTACCCTTGTGTGGTATTTAGGAGGTTGTGGGTTCAATCCCAACCCTGACGCCTGTGATCGTGTAGATTTTCCCCCGGGTCCTCCGGTTTTTCCCTCCACATGAAAGAAAAAAATACACGTTTAGAGTATTTGGCTGCTGTACATTTCCACGTGATAAGCCACTTCGTTGAGTTATCATTTGTGGCCAGGTTGCATCTGAAAAAGAGCTAGATAGCTCAGTGGGCCTTAACTGCTATCATAAAAAAAGTAAAACACGTCGGGTGTTCTGACAAGTTCCGGTATGTCACGCAGTATTATACTGCCCAGGCTGGATCACGTGACACGAGTACATAAATACAAAGTAAAGAGTGATTGTTCCATCTGTGCACACGACTGCACTACCTTGATAGGTACGCAATAACCTTGCATCGAATCTAGAAATGACGAGAGAACTCATCGACAGAAAAATCAGTACATGCTGGAAAACCACAAATGACTTTGTATCCAAGGTCGAGAGGTCGTAATCAGCAAATGCTGTTGATGCCACCGCATCATACTTTTCTGTTAACAGATCCCTGCGGCTGTGTGGTGCCACAACAGCGAAGCCGCTCCGTCGGAGCCGTGCCGGCTACTGTGATGCCGCACAGCGAGGCCGTCCTGCCGACGCCGTGGCCGCGACGCCGCCACCTCCGAGCGACGGGACCGACGCTGCCCTTCCCTCACCACCCCCCACATGAACACACACACACCCCCACATAGAGCCCCCACATGAACACACACACACCCACATAGAGCCCCCACATGAACACACACACCCCCACATAGAGCCCTGAGGGGAGGTCACCTGGCCGACAGGTTTTCACCCAGAAGCCCTCTCAGGGGACCAAACTTCACGGTTTCCTGCGACCAGGGAATTAGGCGACCTCCCCCGAGGGTAGCGTGCACCGCGGCGCCGTGACTTGGGTTGTAATCACGTGGTCACGACGGGGCTGCTGAGCCACTGCGGGTAGAAAACACCCACAACACACACGGGTCAGCAGGCAGGTAGGGGGGGACGGATTCACGAACGGCGGGAAAAACAGGGCCGGTCCTCCGATTGGTAGGACAGATGCGCTTGTTTAGAGGGTAAAAAGCAGACGTCTGAGAAAGCACCGGTCCGGGGAGAGTGGCGGGAAATCCGAGCCACCTGATTGGACGGGAGGCCAGCGGATCAGCGCCGATTTATCTTTGATGTAGAGGACAATAAAAAGAGGAGAGAAGGTAGGGATAGGGTTAGTTCGTGTTCTACTCAAGCCAACGCTCGGGGCCGTCGACTTCCCAGCCACTCGAACGTCCGTGTGACGAGTCGAAGTGCAGCGAGGATCCGACCCAGCAGCTCCATACGAGTCGAACCGTGAGTACCCGAGAGTGAGATATTGAGTCCATTGTGAGATTGTCTTAGGAGAGTGATTCGAAAGAGGTGGGGCAGAGCGGGTCTTAGACCATCGGGGGATAGGTTAGACCTGCCCTGCTGACTCAAACTGACTCGGGTAATTTAGCCTCGGACTCGTTGAGAATAAACTGTTGGTGATCAATAAACCTTGTCGTGTGGTTTCTGCGAGGGTGGAACGGACGCGTGGTGATGTGCGTCGTTGTACCCTGTTTGTGCGTGTGTATTTACCCACGTGTTTGCGCTCGCCCATGCGCGTACCTCGTGGTTAGCGTGTGCGTGTGGTGAGCGGCGGCGGACTCGTACAGGGGCACGTGAGATTGCTCATACGCCCTTGTGTTTAACGTGTGCGTGAGGCGAACGGGCGGCGTACCCGTGAGATTGTTCATACAGCCCTTTAAATAAATCTCCGAGACAACCCCCCAATCGGCTGCGCGTGTGCGAGTGACGTCCCTGCCCTTTGACCCCCGACCCCCAGTCCCGCGCGCGCGATTGGTGCGCGGCACGGGAGAGGAGCGACGTCGGATTTCGAGTGAGTGGGTTGTGAGTGAGTGTGTGCAGAGATTGTGTAAATTGACCCCAGGTGGCTAAGCGCCAGCCACGAATCATGCCCCGAGGGGCCGCGGCGAAAGGGGGGGAGTCGGTGAGCAGTAACCCTCCCCAGGACACGGAGGAGGGGAGTAGCGGATCCTACGTGAGCGAGGAGCCGGGGGTCAGCCTCCCCGACAGCTGTTGCACAGTCAGCTACCAGCAACCGAAGTGTTTTCTTGCAGTATCCAAAGGATCTGGCTGTAGGCCTCTCCCGGAGTCGCCAACCTCTGGGTGCTGCTCCAATCTCCGTCTCGATAATATGCCCTCCTCCGTCAACACATGTGCCACACACATCGCAACCGCCTCTTCCTCATTTATTAGGAAGCCACTGGAGCTATGCAATTTTAAATATAGATTGAAAACTCATTTCTTTAGAACTGCTTTTTGCGTTTCGTTTGTTGTCCTTCCCCCACACCTCCGATTAGCACTGTTGGCTACAGAAGGTGCGAAAGAAGTTCAACATACATATATACGAGCTTTATATCGCATTCTATTATTAACCCCCAAGTGTCGCACGCTACCACGCCATGATGTTGATATTATCCTCCCTCTGCCATATTAGTACTGCAAAAGCAGATTTTTTTAGTTGCGTTATTAATGACCCGCTCACTCACAGATACTTGGACGAAGATGCTACTGCCAAGTAAAAGAGTATTTCATGTCTTAAGGAGGACAAGCGATGTCTTATCGGGCCACATTTCTATGGGCTCCAAAAACCACTTTGGAAGTGCGGAGAGGTCAACTTTCGTGTTAAGAGACGGTTGTTAGAGGCGAGAGTCATATTTGTGTTACTCTGTGGGTCAGGAGGCTAGAGTTTAATTAAACAAATCTGAAAGAGCCACTGCCCTTTGAAAAATAGACAAATGTGGAGGAGGCAAGGAATGTCATAGTATGATAGGGTACGTTCATAATGGAACGTGGCACAGAATCATTGTGAATATTATCAGGAAGGGGAGATTGTGATCTGTGGGACACAAACGCTGAACGGAGGAGAGCAAATTAACCAAGGCAGGGATTCGGGTGGGTACTCAAAGGTTGACGACAAAGGGAAACATCTCAAGCCACATGGCTGCATACAGCAAGAACCACACTTTGGATATGGGAGTAAACTGTGCAACAGATGTGAGATGTAGTAGATATGAGATGGAGGGCCTCATGGTGAAACATGGTGGCATCAATGGCATGTTGCCCTGGCGACCTATTTGACCTCGGATATAAAGTGACAAAACTTTTATGAGTTTATATAGCATGCCCATTCCCAGTGTATACTGTGGCAAATGTTCCCTGCTCTATACATATATTATGTTTACCTTTTTATGCAGATAGGGTTGCCACCTTTTCCACTGTAGACCAAACCCAGACATATTTCTCAGTCAGCCTAGGTCTATCAAAGCCGTGCTCTATACTTTAATGAAGTTCAACACAATACCACCAGATATAGGTACCGATCAATCCCTGCCCCCTTTAAAACCGATGCCAATAAGTGGACTGCCTGGGCTAAAACCCAGGTCAGACCCAGACAGGTGGGAACCCACTATGAAATTCGTCTATATGGCATTTTGGTTGGCCAACTTCTTTCCACATATTGTCAGTAACAATATGTCCATATTCCTGCTGTCTTTCCAGCTTTCAGATGTGCTGTTGCTGAATATACCTCTTAAAGTGGTGTAATGTATTTCTCCAATTCTTCAGAATTATCCACCTCTCACAAAAAATATACTTCCTAAGTTCAGTGATGTTTATCAATGATTCCCCTTGAATCTTGTTGCTCTCCCCGTTTTAAGGCTGTTATTTGCCGTATTCCAAAAGAAAGAGACATGGATATCACCATATCCTAAGCCTTAGATGCCGATAGTTTACATTATAAGTAGAGAAGATCACAGAATGTTTGTTTTAAGACTAGTGTGTTTACATGGCTGCAGAACTAAGCTCAGATCGCAACCTGGTTGTTGAACAAGATAAAAGCTGTCACGTGAACAAGTGACAGCTGTAGGGTAGATAGCTCTCTGATGTGTTTTCAGGTAAAACCCAAAAACACATAGCAGAGCTGTAACATTGCATTGCCATATTCATTGGCAATGCTGAATGTGAAAGTGCTTCTGATTACAAAGCTAAGGTACTTAGAGGCACGAATATAACATGCAGATGTGTCAAGTTGAAATGTGAGCGGGGCACGTGCAAACAAAATTGAAGCACGTGGTACCACCCAAATAGAGATATACAGCACAACCGCAGAAGTCTTCACAGAACAGTAGTGGCGTGGGTTACATTTAGAAACATGCGTTGAGATTAGTCGACGGCTATAAATAAGTCACTTCGATAAGCTATCGTATGTGGCCATTAGCTGAAAAACAGCTAATAGCTCAGTGGGCTTTACCTAATAAATTAAATAATATAGTAGATACTTTAACACAACAGAGCTAAAGATTTATAAATGCATCATTGATGTCATGTAAACATTGTGGGTGGATTTTCCCGCGATAACAAATCTTACGGAAGAGGGAAAAATCACATGCAGAAACACCTGCAATTGGTTAAGTAGATGGCTTTTTTTTGTTCAATGAAAATGTCAAAGTTTGACATTACAATGTGTGTGTTTGCTCCGGTGCTAAGGTCTGATTGGCTGTGGTGAATGCGGTGCTGATATATACAGCTCTGGTTGATGCCCCGCGTATCTCTATTTGTCTTATTGATCAAAATTAATAATGCACAGCACAAATGTAACAACATAATTTGATTCAATTTGGTTTCATAAAGCATCAAATCACCATGTTATTCCTCAATAGGCTGGCATGCCTACTTGTATGTTTAATTCAGCATTAAAGTACACTTATCTGAAAGACTAATTAAACCCCATTGAAAACATAAGTACCTTTTTGAAGAGATTCCTGGGTGAGAAACCCATTCAGTCTTAATTGGAACATCTGCAAATCAATTTCGTTAATTTTGAACCAGGTGACAGCCCAGTGATTAGTATTATTTTTGTTGTCAGGGAGCATTCGTAACAAGATAATTAAGTTGTGTATAATTGTCAATTTATAATCCCCAGTTATGACTTGAAACACATTTTTATGCTCTTATAAGTAGCCCTTGTCACTGGGTATTTAATATCTACATTAGATTCCCTGTTCTCTGGTAATGACCACATAATTAATGGCCGTCTGTGGGACTTTAACTTTTCATCCTGCCCAATAAAGGGCATCCCTATCTCAAACTGGGCCACGAAGCAGTGGTGCAGTGGATCGCACGCTGCGCTGTCAACCCAACAAGCCTGAGTTCGAATCCCTGCCGTGGCTAACAGTGGTGAGTGCTGATGTCTGAATCAGCCCTACCCCATTTGCCCCCCCAATTTTATCACCCCCATGCTGACTTTAGCGAGTGTGAGTATCAGCAAACAATCCCCATAACGTATACGGCTTAGGGAACCCTTTGTCTAGCAGTTGATTGACAACATGCTGGAAATATGATGACAATATATCATACGGTGTGATGTTACTGGATCTCTCCACCGCAATATCGGCCACCGAACTGAAACACTCTTTTCAGAATATTAGTCCCATCCGAATGGTTTAAAATTTTACTCGTTGCATTCTCACTCATGAAATAACCATCGGGTTGTCAAGAACAGCACAGCAGCACTAAGAACGCTGGATGGAATCAACTGAGGAAGCATGCTGAAACACATCTATGCACACAAGCGTATGGAAATAAAGTCCGAGAAATGTTTGTACTTGCTGTCTGTACGTGTGTTTTTATGGTAAGCCAAATGGCTCAACTTCGCTTCGGGCTGGCTCAATACACTCTCACCTTACAGGGCAGTCTGCAATGTCACCAGCAGCAGTGCACAGTTAAAAGTCTTGGGGGTTATGGTAATGCTCTAGTTTGACACACACAAAAAACCCCAGATAACATAGGGCACTTTAATTTTTTTTTCTAAGTGTGCTTATTGATTCCACATGGAAATTGACAAATCATGTCGCCTTAGAGGATCCCCCTTGTTGTGATGGAGGTTGAAGTGAGAAACTGAGTGATGCACAGGGGTTGGTTTACCTTGTATGTCCCATGCCCTTGAACACGTTTTCATGTGTTGTTACTCACGAACACACTAAATGCTGTTTGTGGGTAGAGCTGTTACCAGCAGCTACTGCTGGAGGCCACAAACAACTTAAAAACTCGTTGGTATACGTTAGGCATGTAACTAACGATGGATTAGTTTATCAAATAAAATCCATTTCAATTCTTATCTTCCCATTTGGTAGAATTATTTATTGACTTTGAATTCAAGTATATGTAAATAACAAGATAATGTTACATTTAGGGTATAAACAAAACGCAAAAAACCCAGAAAAAATACGAAGACGATTAAAATTGAACAAAATCAATAATTATTGCATTGCATCGTGTCCCTGAATTGTGACTCATTATATGTCCATAGGTTTTAGAAGTAAATATGTTTGGATATATGCCAATGCGTGTTTGCTGTGTAGTGTATATGTGCCACTTTGACACACTCAACACCCTTGCATGTATGCATGTTGAACTTTTTTCGCGCCGTACGTAGCCAACCGTGCTAACTGAAGCTTTACACGACACATACATTCCATCCCAAGGGATTGTCGAGGTAAAACAAGAAAACAAAAACCCCCTGCCCTCTCGTGCTCACGCGGACCCTGAGGGCCATTGGAGCGGTGCTGGCCTTGAGGAGGGGACATCGCGAGCCAGCCGGGTGGAGACTGCACTCACTCAACAGTCGGATGGCGAGGAAGGGCACGGCAATTCGTGTCGTGAACACGCCACGAAACGACTGCTGAGTGCATGCTGGTTAATACGACACGGCCGCATCACATCAACCCAGCAGCTGTTGACCTTTCTTGCGGGTGGAGCTGTGGTGCAGCGGGTTGGTTGGTTGGTTGGCTCGCTGCTCTACGAACCTGAGTTCAACCCCTGGATTATCCTCGTAGCAAAAGTAGCTGCATATGTAGCTACGGGTCCCGCACTTTCAAGGGCCCCGCGCTAAATGCTTTCAAGCTATCAATTCCGGTTCAGTGATTCTGCACTTGCTCTATTACTATAGTACTATACTGCCTTCAACTTTTGTGAACAACTGGGTGTTTAAGGTTAGCGGTTTATCGTATTATCTGACTGTATAGCAAATGAAAAAATACAATTACTTTACTATGCAAGTTAAGAGTTTGCTTTTTAATATTTAGGTTTTTTTTTAAATATAATATATGCTACAGACCCCGCACTAGCTTAATCCGGCACTGACCAGCGCGAGGAAGTATGACCAAACCAACAAAAGAAGGCCTTTAACCAGCAGCTTTCATCCAGCAATGGATGCACAAAACTAAGGTGCTTATGTAATTAATGCAAAAGTCAAGTACAATTAAAACCTCCGACTCTTTTTTTTTATCCGCAACGATTTTGACACTATTCAGACGTGGAAACAATCGGGTTGCCAGTGGCATTACCTTGATGCAGTGGCATTACCTTCACGCAAGCTCTACCGGGCGATCCACTCTTCTCAACAGGTGATTGAATACTGTGAAAGCAATGACGCCGTGTCTTCCAGAGGAGAGTGCTCACATACATGCGTTGAGATTGAGTTCACTGGATTTGTTACACAAATGAGATAGGTGGGGGATGCGTAAAGACTTTGGAAAGAAAATGCAGCTCTCTCTATAATGTCGCCCTATTATTTTAGTAGAGTATCAATAATCACCCTGTATATATTCTAGACAGTACTGGGTACAACTCATGTGTTGTGTGTGTGTGTATATTGTAATGCATAGGCGGTCGGGCGTGGTGCTGGCCAACCCACTCCCTTGTGTACCGTTCCGGCCTGCATAGGTGCTCGCTAACAGCACTTGTTCCAAATTTGTTAAGGCTATAGGGGGATCTTTGCCTTTGTTATGTAATGCATATATTTGGTAATCAGCCAGCTACTGCCAGCCTCTCCCCTGACAGCATCACACCAGTGTGACCATCTGGCAATACGAGGTAGGGGTTATTTTACAAGACGAAAGTACCCCTAAAACGTTGCTGCCAGTGTCACCTCTATTGACGCCACTGAAGTAAGAATGTTGATTTGATCAGCTGACTTCCAGGGAACAAGTTGTGCACGTTTTCTTTGCATTTATTCTTCTGTGGTCTTGGTTAAGGGAGAACTACTCTGAACTCAAACAAGATCATTGAGCGTAAAGCATCTGGCACTGCAAATAGTTGTGGAGCCTCACAGCTGGGACAATGTATTCGCTGGCCAACTGATGTGCCCTCTGCAGAGGAGGCTTGAGGAGGTGCCAAAGGTGATCCAGAGCCTGACACCATGTAAAACGTCGGGGCAGAGATGAGCTCCCCCAACAGGGAGATAGTTCACTCCCAGGACGTTGTGGGAGGTCCATGGGTTGTGAACAAAATACTGTTGTTAGCTATATTTGTTGTATGTGGAGAGACATTGTCTGTTTGATTTATTTTGTCGCTTTATTCTCCACGGCACTCATGATTATTTTGAGTTGTGTATTTTATAAGATTGCGTCGAACATGGACCCATATCGTAAAGAGAGGGTCATTGCCTTTAATATCTAGCAGTTCACCAGCATAGAATTCAAGCAAGCCTGACTGCTGATGAGACACTGCTTGCAAAACCCGTCCAGAGTATGCGTGCATTTAATCAATGTTGTTGAAATGACTCACTCCCAGAAGGCTGTGGGGCTGATGTTATGTCTCTCAGCCTTACCTTCTCTGCCTATTTAAGGCGACTTCACAGTGTGCTTGTCTCTGTGCTGGTTCGCTCTACTTGGATGTCTGTGTGTGTGTGTGTGCGGTCTGTATTTTGAGTTTCATACTTAACTTGCAATTTAGCAATCTTTGAAATAGCGTGATCAATCGGACTATACGTTAATTGTGTTTTGACCGACCGTCTGTGTTGCTTTATATGGTTTCCAAAATTTTGCTAAACCCTGTTTGCCTGGTATGCTTCTCTCTCTGTGTCCCCTGTTATATCTGTGTTAGTTCCCCCTACTTGGGTGTCTGTATATACACCTGGGGTTATGTGTTTCCCCTCTCTCGTAAATTTAGCTCTTCTGTACCTGATGATGGCTGCTTGTGTTGCAACCGAAACGTCGTATGCTATTATGTTATTTTATTATTTCTTATTTATACGTGACTTTACCGAAAAACCAAAGAATACTAATGTTTAGTGGTAAAAAAAATACTTTGTTTATGAAAGATATATTAACGAGACATTGTCTAACCCTAGTGTTGATAAGGATGGTGACAATTGTGCGCAGGCTGCCTCAGATGATGCCATAACTGCTTAAATTTCAGGATGGTTTCCACAGGATTTGGGCGATGCCCTGGTAGCCCCAGTGGAAAAGAATCGGGATCACAGTACAATGATTATAACATCTACAAGTAAGCGTCCTGATTAGAATTATTCAACAATAACTTGTCGTGTACGATTGGGAGCAAGGTTTATGATCTGCAATGCCTCCACCATATTCTCTAGTCCTTCTGCTCCAGCGGATGTGTAGGCAATATCCACTGGACCTACACATCTGCTTCATAATTGTTATACACGGTTATATACTGGCTATAACACTTACGTAAGTTTACGTGTGTTTGATTTGTTATACGGATGATCTAATTCAGCCAGTTGCTCGGCTATTTTACAAGGGAGATTTGTGGTGCGTAAGCACCGCAGCAACAACAAACTAAAGATTAAAAAGTCAATAGTTCAGAGATTGGGTACAGGGACCTTTAGCAATATTGCACAACTAACAAACGAGGTATCTAACGGTCACAATAGTGATGTATAGGATGTGTGAATATGAGTGACATATACATTCCGAGTGGCCACGCTTTGAACAGTAGGCACACGTGCCACACAAAAAGGAGGCTTGAGCAGAGGATGTCATAGAAGCTGTTCCACGGGGGACCTACAGAACACTGAGTTCATTTGTCATGATCGTTTCACAGGAAAGTTGTTGTTG